>NW_022884376.1:2660000-3940000 GCF_011952205.1 Bombus bifarius
GCAAGGTACTGTAAGTCGTTTTAACTATATCGGTCACGTTGACGTCATTCATTCGCCGTTTACAACTTCCACTGAATAGGAGTATCCGTTTCCACGAAGAACTTCCTTTATCGAATTACGCGTAACTCAATTTCCCTTTCGAAATAGTAGTAGCGCTTTGAGCTTTGCTCTTAAGACGAAGCGATCAAACGACGAAACGACAAGTACTTGATACATCGTCGCTCGAAATTATTCGCCTTCTTCCTCGTTTCTATACGCACCTTGTTACGTTCAAGTCCCGTGTCTCACGATGAATCGACTTTCTTTACACAGATGGGTAACTTTGAAATAATCTTATCATTTCGTTCATTGTTCAAGCGCTCGTGTCGTATAGTCAAGTTAATTTACCCATGATGATAATTTGTCGAGAGATTATGCAGCCAAAATTACACGGTTGCGCAAATACTTTGTAGCCAAGTCCGCCTCGGGTAAATAAAGAAACGCGCAATGTGTCATTTAAATGGAACGAGAGTCACGCCGGGAAAAAACTAGTTTAAATTGAATAATATTCGCATTGCACAAGCAGCCGCATTAAGGATAATTTGCGAGGATGCTAAACATTTATACGCGAATGATTATTTATGACAAAAACTAAGCAACGTTCTATGCTTTGGTTCGTAGCTTTCAAGTTGCCCGCGTACGTCGATGACCAGTTTCACAACAACACTCCAATGCATGCTTTATCCGCATACAAATGGCAAAAGCAAACTATTCTTGTTGCCGGTCATACGCTGAAAAACGTGTTCATAGGAGTTTTTCCACTCACCGTGTAGGAACTTTGACCCTTAATTACAGACTAGTCGTCTTTCGGACGAATAAATTTCTACTTCATTAACGCGATTCAGCGGGGAATGTCGAAAGCTGCAACGTTCGAATATCTTCCATAGCGAACAATTTCACTAAACAAGTATACGTGTATCGCCTGACGAATGATAATAATTAGACTTCGATTCGATACTGATATTCGTATTACGTCAATTTCTATGTAGCACGCTAACGTAATAAGTACGTGGAGCTGGCAAATGATCTCAGAGGCTACCGATCTGTAATTAAGCAACGAAGCTAATATCTCGTCGATACTTCGAAAAAAGCAATTCTACAACGCGATGGAATTCGTCGACTCGTAATTATTCGATGGAACGCGTTTAGCGTGGTCGCGTTGGCAATAATTTCGATCGGTAACGTGCTCGTCACTTCGCTCGAAGGTGACGTAAGTGGCCAGTGAAAGCTCCCCGCGGGCTTCAGAAACGTGAATCACTTCCTGAAAATTCCGTAGACGCGGCATCCAGCGGTTTTCAGTTCATTCAGACGAGCGTTCTCTCGAATCGGCCCGGCTGCTCGTCACATGCAACCTACTTTTCTCCTCGGCGACTGCACGTGAGCATCGCGCTTTAACGCGCCGCTATTTTATCTGTCTCGCGCGTTACGCATACCAACTTATCAACCACGCAAGCCACTGGCTCCACCGACTTTTTAGTCGACCAAGGCGGAAAGCTGCTCCAACTTTCCTTCGTTAATCCGTCTAAGTAATTATTCTATGCGATTCTAACTCGACCACGGTTTAAGATATTAAACAACGGTCAAAGATTATTATCGTGTCGGAAACGAAATAGGTTCCGGAACGATAGGCGGGGAAACATCTTAAAGTGCAAAGATATATCGCTATGCGAGAGAATACACAGGAGAATGGAACCCTAAAAGCTATTAAACGTTAAAAGGTACCGGCTCGATTGACTCTCGTAAACGTTTCGCTGCAAATCTTTGGAAATACAAGCGAGAATTTTTACAGCGTTTCTCTTAGAGTTCCTGTCACGTTCAAGAATTTCGGTAGGTTCCACTAATCCTTATCGACGCTCTTATCGAGCCTGTTTATCCCAATTTGTGTACCTTTGGTACTTTTTCAGCTTTGCGATACCTGCGAGGCGTTTTAGTCTGGGAAACACAGATAGAAACTTTAGAATGAAGCGACGACTAGATAAACGGTGTTGGGTCTAGTTCTAGAAATATCGGGGCCCAATTTGCCAGACACGATACGATCGACCAGAATTATCTGTTTGCGGTCATATTTTATTTCTCTTACTCTTAATACGTAAAATTGATTCTTTCGCGTCGATGTTTCATTTATTCAATTACGAATAGCCTTTGAATCGAACTTATCGGATAATAAGTTAGTCGTAACGAGACGTTCGATATAATTTGAATCGCAAAGAACCAAAGGATATTAAAAAACGCATGGACAGATGTCGTTCGCTTTCTTAATCTTAACGACAGATCATCGTTCTGAAATTATTTTTTCAAGCAGATACGAGTGTTCTCTGTTCTTTGTCGCGGTCAAGCGTGATAAAATACTGGACTGTTTATCGTGGCTGCGTTCCGACTGTCACATTATTAGCGAGTGTACGGCTGCGTGACTCTGACAATCAGAGCAGAATGAGATCTAAAATTCGCAATCTCACGAATGAATCCACTCGAGTCCGCTTAATTACGACACTGTGATCGCTAGCCTCCGACGTTCGGAACAATCAGCCGCAGATGTACAACTTTCGGAATTCTCGGTTACATACGCAAATCAAACCGCATGACAAGCGTATATCAGAGAAAGTAAAACGCAGCAGGTAAAACGGAAATAGGAAAGAGCGTGGCCCATTTTAAATATCTTTCTAGAGTTTAGTCAAACCTATCGCTTATCTACGCGCTAATCGATTTTATTTGTCTCGGTCGCCTACTTATTTGGCGCACCGTGTATTTTCACCTAAATCCTCGTTACGTTATTCGCGTTAGTATCGTGTTCTCGCTAGATTCAATTAGAACCAAACACGCGATAAACATTTATCAAACGCGACGTAGTACCGCGCCAGGAAAATTTACTTGTAATTCTCAACGAGAATTGATTGTAAAATTCATCCAAATAAAAAAAAAATATCGTATTCTCTGTACAGATTAAACCGGAGCAGTGTATGAAAATAGACCAGGTTCAATAGGAATACCGGAAATTGCATTCAACGCCAGAAACAACAGACGTTTCTACCGTAGCAAAACGATACTCAGCGCCGGTGTTCTTTGTCTCTGACTGACGTTGACTCATACTATAGCCTACAATGAGAACAAGACGCGCATGCACGGCAAAGGAAATCTGTTGTGCATTCAAGACGATAATAATTGATAGGTGTTCGACGAGGATGGAATCGAGAGCGGCTAAATGGAATCGATTCAACGACGGGATAAACGGTTAATCAAACGAGATTTATAGCGATTGGAATCTAATTCGAGAATACTTTCGTTCGTTCGGTAGATTCTCCGTTTACGGGTCAATTGGATCGTGCGTAAAGCTGTATGTCAATGTTTAGAATTGGAATTTTTTGGGTCGTGAGAAATATTCGTGGAACGTTAGCTGATACATTGACACGATGGTACATATTTGTGGCCACGCATCCGTGCTAAACGTAACGACACTTCCACGCCTGTGGTTACAGGTTAAACCAGCCTCTTATTCGGAAAATCCTCGAATTCGCGGAACCACGACAACGTAGATGTCGTTTTTTTCCACTTTTACTTTGTGCGAGTTACACGCGGTGCGGAAGTTACTCAAGCGCTAAAGTCTTTCGCCCGAACCGAATTTCCCAACTAGTTTCGCCTAGAAAAGAAAATGCGATCCGCTACTCTCGCCATCGAGTCTACGATACGGTAAAACTTGATTTATTGCAACGAAATTTTAATCGCGTAATGCTCGATCGAACGAACACCTACTAATTAAATCCGCTTATCTGAGAAATCTTGGCGAGGAGAATCAACGAATCCCTATTATATCAATCGTTTCACCACCGATAAATTCCAGCAAATTGAGTTCTATTCTACGCGATACAAAATTAACATTTTCTCGCGATAGAAATTACGATCCGATCGAACGCAAGCAACGTTGGATTAGTCACCATGATTGATACTATCCATGGTAAAAATGCTACGGACAAGGGCAATCAGAGCGATATACCGACGAGATAAAGCAAAAGTACTTTCGTCTGTTTCCTATTCGTGGCTGTTAGAATGCGGGAATTGATGAACGAGAAGGCGCGTAATTAGCAGGAATCGACCACGAACGATCGTGCGCTGGCTATTTTCAACGCGTTCTATGTTAAACGCGAGGATATGCGGCCAATTCGAGCGCCACTTTCTCCGTTTCGTTAGAAGAACCGCGTTGGTTTCGTCAGCGCCGCGATCGATCGTCGCCTTGGTCCCTCGATCTTCGAAGTCGAAAGTGAATTTCGCGCTACACCGAGTGTCAGTGACCTTTAAACGGGTGCTCACGTGTCGATCGAGCTAAACGAGGTTCGTGATGCCACCGGTGACCGGTGTACATACCATCGGCCATAAATTCGGTGTCATGAGACATTTTATGGCGTAGTAACTGTAATTGGTCGAAGAAAGTGACTCGTTCGATGCTCGATCGTATGTACAAAGTACTTTGCTTTCGTTTATAGACCGGTTCATCTTACGAAGTATAATTGGAGCAGGATTATAGTCGACAATGTTTGAAAGAAGTTGTTAAGGTGGAGAATTCAAGGTCTTGCTTTAATAGCGGTTCGTTCGCTGGCTGAGTAAATATATTGGTGCATTTTCTAGTCACGTAGTTAAATTGTTATGAAACTTTCCTTTACTTTTTTTTCTATATAAACGTAAAAAGAAAGAAACTTTCTAAGAGATATTACAGTTCGAACGCAGCGAAATCTTACAAAGCGATTTGTTCGATTCATCGTCTCGTCTTACGACGATTTTTCCAAAAATCTTCTCCACTATCCCCGTCTTCTTTCGATTAAATTCCATAGAATCGTTAATCGCTACTGTTAAAAAGTATCTTAAATTTAAGAAAAATGTGAGAAGATCGTAAAATTTCTGTTAAGACGTTAAAGGTCCTTCTATTTGTACTGGAATCGTGCTCCGAAAGCTCTTAGAGTTTACGATCCAAGAAAAATCATTCTCACGTGCAATCCTGCCATATCTTTCTAGAATAACGGACACGAGTTTCTACCCTGACTAACGTGGAAAGTCATCTAATCCCCGGATGTTTGGCCGCTAATTATTTCTGATTCGACAAGGTAATCGTACGAAGTTGCACGGAGAAAGCGATGCATAAAATCTACATCTGTATAATGGGAAATGGTGCTGATTCAATCAGTCTCCTTTCCGGAGCGATTATACCCGGTCTCGTTCGATTTATGTAATAAATTACCATACAATTTCCCAAAGTAATCAGCTAGCACGGCGCGAACAACGGCCGTCTATCGTAGCGATATTTCATGATACGCGATGGTGGCCATGAACGAGCGAAAAGATCACGAAGGAGCGAAATTATTTATCGCTGGTCCGATACGATTTTCTTGTCACCGACGAACGATTCGACGAAAGTCGTTTTTCTTTCGAAAGGTTTTCTAACACTCGCAATCGCGTCGCTCTTATATAACGCGATGACCATTGAAATCGAACAGCCGAGCCTGCTATAGTATTGTAAAACGACGATTTAATTGCAACGTTCGTTTGGCGAAGAACGCAACGACGTGTAAATCTTTGGACGATAAAAGGGAAACGAAAAAAGAAAAGAAAGAAAAAGAAAAAGATTGTAAATGTATGAAAAGAGGATCGTAGAGAGGAGAGCGTTATGTGGACGGTTTAACGAGACAACGGAAAGAGTTATTTCTTCCGTAGGGATCAGGACTACAAATTATCCGGCGATTACGTCGTAAATCCCAGGAAACGCGTCTAAAGACGCGAGATCGTTCGATCAACGGTGAAAACACTTGTCTACGCCGTATTAGCATTTAATCAGGGTTTTCTGTTTATAGGTAAACGGCACGAAAGCTCGTTTGAAATAACAGTTATCCGCACGATGCAACCGTGGCTACATGTTACGCGTGCACGTGCGACTACTTTGTGCAATCAGCTATACGTATGTCCAGGTAAAAATTGAAAAATTATCATTCCGGTCTAAACGATCGGTATCTAGTTCGCAATCGGTAGTTGGAACTGTATTATGTCGTGAGCAACATAGATATACACGATATAGATACACCCCCGTTCAAAAGTACGAGGACATGTAGATCTTTCGTCATATTTTATTCCGAAATGCAAATTATCGCTAAAGTGTGTCGCGAAAGTTTGTAGAAATTGTTTGCTACAGCTATACGTGTGAATTGATAGGAAAGCAAAAGAATAGAGTTCGAAAAATATATCTGAAAATGGGAAATATATTAAAAAAAAATTGCAGGAGAAAAAGATGAACACATTAACAACTAGAATATCCAAAATTAACATCGTAAAGCAAATGTATTAAACGAAAAGAAAATTCCTAGGTAAAATTTGTATAAAACACGGTGAAATTCATCTGTGTTCGATTTGATAACTTTATACACGCATTTTCCGTAATCAAGAGAATGTCAGGCCTTTGACACGTTACGTGTCGTACGTGTAACGCGTTAAAAAATGATATCACTGATACGCGCGGTTCGTACCTATTTGTTTCCACCCACGCGTTCTGTCGAGCACAACTTCCGATATCGTGATCGATCGCGAGATCGATACATCGCGAACGCGAACCGCTCGTAAAAGCTCGAACGGGGACAAAGTGCATTTTGTTCACCGGTAGAAAGTGCTGCTATCGATCACGTTGCGCACTTTCTTTCTTACGACGATTACGTGTAGAAGTCGGCGGAGTTCAAGGAACGCCATCGTGCATACGTATATAACGACGCCTTCACTTTTCTTTTCGCGAGCTCGACGTACGCACGTGCAAACAACCATACACTATACATATATTAAAGATTATTCGGAAGCTGAGAATATTTCTCATCCTATACGATAGAGAACCGCGATACAAAATAGAAAAGAGGAAACGATGATTATTCGAAGAAGCATGTAAAGATTGCGATCTTTGTTACGAGCCAGACTGTCAAAGAATGGAGGGAAAAGCGGTTGTGAATCAAAGGTTGCTGCTTTATATATATATAGCAATTCATCGTTAACCGACCATAAACCGAGCGTAAACGAGGTACAAATACGTAATAACGCATTTATTTACGTTAGATAGATAACACTAGGGCAAAATTCACTAATAACGTTGCTTTAATTGTACAAGGGAACCAAAGACTCACTCCACAAAGTCGGTTCCAAGAAGTAAAGAGGATAACAATGTCCCATTAACGAAACAAAATTCCAGCCATTTATCGCTACACCGTCGTATCTTACTTCCTACAGCCTGTAGGCTCTATTAATCGGAATGTTGTAAATACACGATCGAACCAGAATCCAAACATTCGTTAATTCTTCCGGAAATAATTAAGCGTATCGTATATGTCGTATATATTAAATTCTGTAATAAACGTTACTCGCCGACTGTATATTGTAGCAACAAAAGTTATCGAAAGGGTATGTACAATTTACACACAAAGAGAAAGAGGCAAGAGCAAACGTGTACGAACACGCGAGAGAATGACGTGCAACGTTTCTATAGACCGCTTAAATACCGAAGGTAACGCCTTTTACTCCTGTATAGAATGTACGCCACCTTGTAGTTGGTGCATGGTGTACGTGTTGGTACATTAATCGTTCAAACCCTAAGCTACACGGAGAGTTTCGATTTCTACCACGGAATCCGCGTTGCTCGAATATAGGTTCGAGCTTTTCCACGATGTTACGGCGGAGATACGCGACACAGTTCGAAACAATCGGGTCTCAACGCGATACAGTCGAATCGATCCGATCGTTCACGAACTCTTCGCTAAAATATCGCACCGAATGGATCGACGCGTGTGACTCGCAAGCCAAATACCAACAACCAACGTATATTCAACTTCGAATTCGTAATCGCGAAGCTAAAACGACGAGATCGTTTTATTTCGAATAAGAGAAAAAAAATGTGCTTTTTCGTTCCTCGTGCCACCAATGGGAGAAATCTATTTTATGCTTTCTTCTCTTATAACGGTTAAACTATGATTAATCGAGTTGTCCGGAATCCATATTGATCAACTTCATAAATTGAAAATAACAAAAAGATGGCGATGTTACGAACACTGTTCTTAAAAGTTCCATTATAGAATTTATCGTTTTTGTCTGTGCCATCTTCTTACGATAGAGAAACTTATAAAAATAAATCATTTATATTTTGAGAATCGAAAATTAATCGCGTAACCAATAAGCACGAGGAATTTGCGAAAAGTAGAGTTGATCGATTTGACGTTTAATAAACTCAGCTGCAACTTCTTGCACACTAGCGAGAGCTTCCATTTTTAACGGTAAATAAATAAATAGATTAAAATAGAATTTACTCACGGTGAGGTGTGTCTTGTCAGGCGCGATCGCCGTGATCTCGACTGGCCTTGGTTCAGGTGGATTCGCTTTGCTAAGAATGGCAGCTGGCATTTTCGCGACCAGAGATAGCCTCCTGGTGAGCCGTCTACCTAATTCCGCGCGTCGTCGCACCCTAACACGGGGACCGGTACCTTTGTAGCCTCCGAATTCCATCCTGAGAGACGTGTATCCTCCTTCCTTATCCCCGTGTTCTCATGGAGGCAAACGGTCGCATCTCGTGTGTCACGTGGCCGCACAGATTACACGATCATAACTCGAAGAAAGTCTATCTGCGAGTCGTCAAAACTCTTTACTACAGTATACGATCGAGAACTGCGCTTACAATACGTAGGAATCTTTCGATCGTCCATGTCCCTGGACTGAAACTTTCGTTTACCGTGTCTCCTCCCAGCGTCAACAAACGCATCCTTCGCGAATCATAAACACTAACGAGTCAATCCACCGTTTGCCTGTTTATTTTCAAAGATATCTTGCACGCGCGTCGTCCATGTGAAATCGTCAACACGAACGCTCGTTCTGTTCGAACAGTTGTTGTTAACGGACTTTGCGGATTCGATTTGATCGACTACGACTTTCAATTCGATTCGACTCGATTCGATATGATTCGATCGAAGCCAAAGATCACTCCCGGCAGTCTCGTCGCTCCTCCAAATGAACCTGGGTCGTTGACGTATCGGTTTTTTCGAACGCGTTCAAAAACGCACAAGGGTTATACTGGTTTTAGACCAACGGTTGTCCGCAGTGGATTACACGCACGACGTAAACACTTGCTCGGATGCTGGAGGGCCGCTCTCGGTCGCGTGCACACACACCTTTACGTTTACAACCCAACATCTCTCATACTGACTACGTACACACATGCATCCTAGGCTCACATACGTATATACACCGTGGTGGAACGAGACGAAGAGAGACACAGTATGGTGCGCGCGTGCACCAGGAGATTCGATGGTATTCGAAAAGCAAAGCACGAGGTGCGGAAAAGAGAGCAGCCGGTTCTTGCTGGCGCTCGGTCTGCCTGGCGCGCTTCGACTGAAATTGAATCGCAGCAACCTCCTACCACGCGGCCCGTCACACTGCCGGCCTTCCTAACCGTCGTGCCTTCTCGTCACTCTCGTCGTGTCTTCGCTTCTACCCTACTGAACAAATCCGCGTAAACAAAACGCATTTCAAAACCAGTAACCCGCGCGCACGCTCCGCGATCAAACACTGATGTAACCGATGCGCGCGCGATCAATCTCAACCAATCTAACCAACCGTTAGACCAATCAAAGCTACCATATTAGAGGCACTCCACCAATTACAGGGCATTGTTTATCAGCCAATCGACGATGTCGTTGTTTTGCATTTTCAAATTCCTTTTCTATATTATTCTTATATCGAAGTTTTCTAATCGATAGAAACGTAAAGAATTGAGATTCTTATTATCGATTAGTACATTGAAATGAAATAACGGATTATTGGATTAAAATCAAATGATTATGGAAATTAATATTGTTATGAATATAATTGAAGAGATATAGTCTAAATGAAGATTTACTATATGTTTTAGACATTATAATCAATTTAACTTTTGTAAGTTAAATAAGATGATCAGATAACGCGGTTTGTAAAATATGTGTACATTATCGAACTTGTTATTGTCATACTAGAGAAATACTACTAAAATACTGATAACTTGTAACATATGACATAGAATTTCATTAATACTAATAATTTAATTGTGCGAAACGGCTCGGTATGTACTTCCATTTAAATGTTTTGTACATAATTGCATATTTGACATCCGTAGATATTCGATTGTATGAGTTTTGATACAGCTTGCACATATGAAAGATAATTTTGTTTTAACGAATTCCCAAATTCCAGACGACATATTTTCTCTTAATTAGTTTATCGTATCTACGAAGATACGAGCAATGAAATTTTCGAAAGTCAGTAATTCTTGAAGGTCGATGTAACGATCGATAATGCGCATATCGATTACGAAACTCGTACCCTGTAATATTTATGAAGCGATCGATCAACACGCTCGAGGGCAAATCGAATTCGATGATCTGTAGGAATTGACGTATGTCTGTAATAGGACGTAGGACTGAAGAATAATTTTCGAATACACCATGTGCCATTGCTATTGTGACGTACTTGGATGCTCAATGATATTAAAGATTGGAATACTCGGCGATGTTCACGATTGTCATTGACGAGAGAAATCAAAGAAAAGCAATCGATTACAATTGGCACGATTAGAGCGTATTTACGCTTGTTGCGATCGTAGTAGCTCGAACGATGCACAGTCGCCATTGCTATATATTCTTGTTCGTGGTAAATAAATTCTTTAGCCTATAAATAACAAAAGCCTATAAGGAAGCTCATTTCTGTGTAGGTCTAGTCGTGCCAATCGTTCTAACGCGTTACGTAATAGGCTGATTCGCAATTAACTAAATATTTAAACCCCCGGTATATTATCGTCTCTTTAAATGTATAAATTATACGCTAGCGTGCAATGAATTCAATCTAAAACAAAGATCACGCATAGTAACGATGATTTCTGTGTCTCTGGTGCTAGAAGAAGTAATTCCCAGGACAAAGTATAAAAATAAGAAGTATCGTTATCTCAATTAATCTTATTATTAGAATTCCAAGCCTAATTGGTCGAAAGTCAGGGGAAATCTCAGGAACGACTAAATAGAAGAATTATCCAATATGAAGTGAAGCGCGTTTACATTCACGTTTCTGCACAATCGAGCAAAGCGGAAGGAAAGCAGGACCGTTTCATCCTTGACTTTTCTCTCGCATCCCTACCACCAATTTATCCGACGTACAAAATTTCTCGACTACCACGAAAATCATAAGCGCGACGACCATGAAATCCAATGCAACGCTGCAAGACAAGCTTGCTAAGCAGAACGAGATTAGCCGTCAAAGGTTGGCGCAAGAAGTTGCGAAACTTGAGAAGGTGGAGAAGTCGGATTTGAGGATGTTAGAGACTGCGAGGCATCGGTTTCGATCGCGTCACAAGAACCTGGAAACACGGCAGCCCTCCTTTGGATCGAACGTAAGATCTCTCGGAAAATGCGTATATAAACGCTTACCAAGGATGCGCACGGTTTTCTTTTCGTTTCTAATAGATGATTTTATGTTACACTGTCTCTAGAGCTGACGAAAGTATTCGTTTCAGATTTCATCATGATAATTGTATCATGTAAATCACATATTCAGAATATATTTCTGAACGTGCAAGTGTTCGAATACCTTCGTGAGTCTATACAGTGCTTGAAATAACGTTAATTGCAGGATTTCGATTGCAACGTTTCACGACTCGACTAGAGATTAGATTTCTCTAGATCAAAGATCGGCACCGTGTATTCTGACAATTACGCGACACGTACGATCGGCGGATACGCGGTTCATCGTTTGATCTTCCGATCTAATTGCGAGCACAGTAATTGACGCGCAGGCTATTAATGTGCGCATGTACGAAACTCATAATCCCGGCTTTTGCTACCATTGCACGGGCGCCATAAAAAAAGGTGGCCAGACGATAGAACAGGAGCAGGCGTCGAAAGATTCCTACGAGTTCGTGCGTTCGATAGTATTCACCAGAGGCGAGGTAGATCCTGATAAAATTCTTTGTCTCCATCTACTGTCCGCTCACAGTACGAAATGGAAAGGCAACGACGACACCACCATCAGACCCGTTACACCTTTAATGGAAAAAGGTATAATTTTCTACGAATGAGATCAAAAAACGCTTATTCGATAATTCTGTGAATTTGTATCCTTAAAGCTAAGAACAAGCATTTATGAATCATACCTACTTATCTATTTGTGAATCTTTGAAGCTAAGAACAAACACTTTTCTGGCGCATGGAACAACGTCATACCCTGTTACGTGGTGGACACTCAGGTAATCTCATCAGACACGAAGCTCCACGAAGATCCACGGAAGAAGATTTTGGATGATCAGGCGATTTACGAGTTCGAGGAGAAATATAAGCAGTATATGAAGAACGACGCTGATTTTGAGAGAGCTTTGTCGTCCAATGCTAAACACATGCAGAGAATAATGTTACAGGGGATTGATAAGATGCCCGCGATTTCACCTCACGTCTACTCTTTGCTTGGAGCCTCGCATGAGCTGCGGATTAAACAAGCTCTAGCCGAAGGTATAGTCAGGAGAAGACACGCTGGACCTAATACAGAATTGAACAAATTGGATGAGAATAGTTTGTCTTTTCGTCTCGATGACGATGACGATCTTTCCAGTAGAACAACCACGAACTTATCGACTAGAAATTGGATTGCGAAATCGTATAGTCCCTCGAGAAGGTCTACAATTGGATCCACGTTTAAAATCAATCGTGAAATTACCATGTTAAAGCCGAGACGGAGAAAGAATCACGATGCCATGCCTAAAGATCTTATTGCTATAAAATCTAGTACTAGAGCGATGAAAGAAGCATCTTCGAAAACTTCTAGCACCAAATCTCCTTTTCACAGCATGTTTGGCAGTCGACAATCCGCGAATTCTCTCGTCTCGGCCACATTAAATCCAGAGATGACAATTAAAAAATATAGAAAATGTATTTATCTGAACGCACCTGTTAAATGCATCGAACTTAGAAACAAAGAATATCAAATCGTACCGATTCTTGTGAATTATCAGCTGCAAGCGTTGGTGCAGACGGTGTTTGGAGTTCTTGAACGTGTGAATCCTGAAAAATCAAAGAAAATAATCGATACTGCGAGAGATATGGGAGAGATAAATAAGATGTTATCACGTCCAGAAATACAAAATTTTATACAATATCTGTTGGGTCAATCGTTGGTCTCGTCCCCAGAAAGTTTCGTAGTTTCAGTAGCGACAATGGCGAATGAGATAGATCTTCGATTCGAAGGAATTCTAGAAAAGGAGATAATCGCGTTGACTCTAGAAATGCCGTCACTTCCATCTCTGGATGCTCTGATTACCGAGATACGAAATAACATTTTTCTCGATAATACAAGAAAGAAATCCGAACCAAGTAGAAATACCGGTACGACATCTTCGAATCCAAATAGAGGAAAAATTGGAAAGAAAAGAGGTGCGAACATAACAAAGCTGAAAAATCATCCCAACTGGAATAAGAGTAAAGATTGCAGCAAAGATGCGTTCGCACATAACAAGTCGAAAGAAGATAATGTTATGCAACTCTCGGAGACAAAGTGTGGAAACAGCCTGAGGAAAACATCGAAGATAAAAGCGGCCGACCAACCGAGAGTTTCAGGAAATGTTCTCGCCAAACGTACTTCGAATTCCAAAGTAAGGTCTCCGTAGAGAAAAAGGGCAAAGAGAGAAAAAATGATTGCAACGGCATTTCGAACTCTGAAATATTCAAAAGGAAGAGATCTGATAACAAATATTTTTCCTATTCCATGTGGTTGCAGTCTTGGAAGAGTGCCCAGGATCTCGGCCATTTAGACGCAAATCATGTAATATTGCGAAGAATGACGAACACTCAGAGAATCTTAGTAGGACAGATGTGTGCCTCTCTCAAGACCAAGAGAATTAATAATCAAGGTCTTATCCGGTTTAAATTAATATCGTAGAACTTGTGATATCTATAATTTATTTCTCGATTTTTACGTAGGTCTAATCGATGAGAGCGTACCTCTTGCTGCGCTAATTGCTCCGGTCCTTTCGCGCAATAGCATTAAAGTCTTGACACAAGGTACGGTATTTTCAAACTGGAATACCACAGATGAAGAAGAAATAGAGGATAACATTGTAGTTCCGGATAAGTTGACTGGCCCTTTGCTTGCAGAGGTTAGTATTCAAATATATTCCTTTATATATATAAAAAAAAATAATAATAATATCGAAGAATGATAAATTATTAAGTTTATTTTTTTCAGATACGACAAAATGTAGGAGAGAATGAAACAAAACGACGTTTGGAAAGTTTTCTAAAAAATGAAATCGTATAAACTAAATAAATCAAATTAATCATTTTATTCGCTTACATACATTTTGTATCAAAAAATTGCGAATATTTACCGATTGTTAATAGAATTCGTACTTGTTTACGAATATAGCAAGTAGATGGCACAAAAGTTGTTCGTGCAGTTCGTTGGCGACATAAATTTAAAATTACAAATAAACGGAAAATGTGGGATACGCTTCTTTTTAATTCATTAAACTTGTGTAAAGTATAAAGCAAACTTTTCTATTATAAATAAAATGATAAAATTGTCGTGAACTATAACATTTTGTGAGAAGTGCTGTAAGAGCCATATAAGGTCAGCACTGGAACTTAATACCTACTTATCTGAGATTTCAATAAATAATTTGTACGCTAAATAGGATTTATGAAATATGTAGTTCAATTTTATATAGTATTTCACTATTTGCATAAAATGAGACTAATTTTCACAATAAGCTGTTAGCTGAATACGATTGAATATAATCAGTCAGCTGATCAGCTCCGCGCAGTCGCAGTTGTATTACTGCATAGGCGTAAAAGAACAAGTTTGCTGTTTTAAATGAAGCATAAGTTTACAGCTGTATGTGCACAGTTAAAAAAAGGTGGTTTAAAAGTGAAATATAAAAATTGTATTAGAGTAGAATATTCGATATCTGTTGACTAAACGATCGTTCAGAAAATCAGCGGAGAATTTTATTGCGTTACGCCATGTTCACCGATGTGAGAAAAGTACACCAGATGTATTGCAGAGTTCGTGCAAAATGTCTATGTTAAAAATTTCTTATGAACATCGAAACAATGCTCACATGTTTATTCAAAGTAGCACGACGTTTATTTTAACATATAAACCTTAACGCGACAAGTAATTCGTTTAGATAGACAGAGAACGATATGTATAAATGTTACACATGGTTCTTTTTAAACATCTTTTTTTGGATTCTGTAGAAAACCTGTGACGAGAACAACTCGTACTTTTAACTACTTTTTGGGGAATTAATATCAGTTTGTCAATTAATTGACAAACATGTATACATTTAAACCATTTGTGTTCATAAAGCACGAAGCACAGAGTATAGAACGTCCAAAAGCTAGAAGTGGACATAGAATAGTCTGTGATCATAAGAATTTATATTCTTATGGAGGGTTTAATCCCTGTATCCCTGATACTGATCCTGATATGCAAAATGATCAGACATGGATCTCTAGTAAACCACTCTTCAAAGAAGTCTGGAAGTTCAATCTTGTTACACAACAATGGAAACGCTTACCAGGTCAAAATAATATGCCCAATGAGTTGGCATCGAATGCAGTGATTTTAAGGGGCAATGCCTTGATGGTTTATGGTGGAACTGGTGTACCATTTGGTCATAGTTGTAGCAATCATCTGTATGTGTGTAATGTTAATAATGGTAGAATGTGCATAGTTCCTGCAAAAGGAGATCTACCTGAACCCCAATATGGACAAGCTTTAATATGTCATGGGTCATATTTATATACTGTCGGTGGTACTACAGGATACGAATATACTTGTGATATTCATAGATTTGATCTTAGGGCTGGTATTTGGGAGACTGTTTATATATGTTCTGGAAGAGATCAGAGTGAACCTACAGGACGATATAGACACGAATTAGCTTTTGATGGGAAACTTATATATGTTTTGGGAGGAGGAACAGCTACAGAAGCATTTGGTTTTTCGGTATGTAAATTTTAATATAATCGTCCAAAATAAGTTTTAAATACTTGCATTAAAATTTTTTAAATACAAATTACGTTTAGGAAATTCCTGCTTTTGACCTAGAAACAAATAAATGGATAATATTAAACACATATGGTGATAACGATGATAATACAGTGCCAGAACCTAGACGTTGTCATGGATCTGTGCAATATACAAATGAAAAAACAGGTGTCACATCAGTAGTAATCTCTGGAGGATATAATGGAGATCATGTCTTCTCTGATGTTTGGAGATTAGATTTAAATCTGTTACAATGGACATGTTTAAGGAAATGTATACTTCCATGTCCTGTGTATTTTCATTCTGCAGCTCTTACTCCGGAAGGACGCATGTATACATTTGGTGGTATCGTTAAGGAAAATAATAAGGTTGTTATAGCTTTCTTATCTTTTTACTTTAATATATACAGTTTCCTACATTTTCGTGAAAAATCTTATTGCAGGTTGTAAGGACAGATGCAGTTCATTCTGTTTGGTTAACAATTCCTAAATTATCAGAAATATGTTGGCAAGCATTAATTCATTACTATCCAGACTTAAGGCACAAGTCACAGGATGAATTGCTTCACATGGGTATACCCCTAAAATTTGTGCAAAGAATCGATTGGTATGATGCATAATATTTAAGAAACTCTTTTGATATTTGCTACACATTCAAAGCGTTACCACTCCGACCATTGTTACCAGTTACTTATTGCATGAATATTGTAATTGTTGATCATTATTGCCATAATTTATTTACGATATTTTTATAAAAAAAGGTACATAGTGTGTTGGGCAATTAATACGACAAATATTATCAATGGATCACTTTCTTCAAATTTACTTATATCGTGCAATATTTTACGTATTGAATGAAATTATGCATTATGCATACTAAAAATAGAAGAAAAGTTCTTATAAACATATATTCAGAAATGAATACTAATGTCAAAAGAATTTCAAAATATGTAGCTGTTTAAAACGTATTAGATTGAAATATACTAGAACTAAATCAAATTCTATTTCTGGAAAGAAGCATTTCAGGAAATATGTTTATATAAATTCTTTTTCTTGTTATGATAAATAGAATCTGCACTCTAAAGTTTTATCTTTATCAAATGCTTTAATACACTTGATATAACGAAAGATATATATAATACTTTTAAAATCTTTTTGTTCCTTCCAAATCTTATTCAGTTATTATTATAAGAATTCTAAGTTTGTGGATCTAGAAATTGTAAGTACAATTTTTTATACAAAGCTTTATTTATGGAAACAATTGCAGAATCATATTTTCAAATCATGTTTCTAAATTATTTTTTATAGTATACATCTTATTTTATTATTATTTACCTCGTCGAATTGAATTATTCTTTTCCTGTTTTTTACTTGAACTTTTAATAAAGCAGGTTCTCATAGCGAACAAAGAATTGTATTGCATGCTATACAAGGTTGCTGGTAAATATGCTCATTAATTTAGTTGTTATATAACATTCACAGCAGATATGCCTATAATACAGCATATAAATTTTCATCTCGAACTATGCATACACACACCTTGTTAAAAAACTATGCTGTTTTTTCTTTATTTGCACTATAAAACGTCTGTCAATAAAATTCACTACATCATTGTATGTATATATAAATATATATATATAAGCAATAATTCATATAATATACGTATATCTTGAAGTGAAAAGGGAAGAATAAGGACATGTAAACAAAGACATCGAAAAAATGTTATCTCACTTTAGCTACGATAGTTATTCAGTTCAATATGTCGAAAAATAAATTTATGTAATACCACAATAGTACCGTAATATATTAATATAATTGTCGTTTGTCACATATTATTTAGTAGATAAAATTTTCCTTCTGTTTATAATAAACGATTATTGTTTTGCAGAGACAAATTATATGAATTAATGTAATCTACAACGGTTAGAAGCAAATTTTATACATTCACATACAGATCAACAGTACAAATAATACACAAATCTTTAGGCAATATAAGTTTACTCTTTCAGATAACACAGTTTTATTTAGTTCGGCGAAGAAACGATTCCTAAATCTAATTTTTATACGACATAATCGAAATAATTTTATTCACTACTTCTATTCAGGGAAATTGAATAGCAGAAAGTGCTCCATTGCAAACGACAGCCTTTTTACAATGATATTATTGATAAGAATATTAATTACACAATATCTATTTATTATCTGTATCATATTACAGATTATTATTTTTTTAATAAATATAAGCTGGCCTGCGGATATGAATAACAGATTAACAGAAATCAGTAACGATATAACTTATACTGTTTAGTAACATTTTAGTGACATTGCAAGCTAAGTTTCAACATTATGAATGGCAGTTGAATTCAAAGTCTAATACCAAAATTCTCATTGTATTGATTCTCATTTATGCGTTAAGTAAATTATACTTGGACTATGAAATCTGCATAGAAAAGAAGTATCTTAACAATTTCGAAGAGATGTTAGTGATCGAATATCATCGAACATTTAAGATAAAGAAACGAGAAAATTTCTTTAGCAAATTGAAATGACTTTATACAGAAGATTCTTCACTTCCAATAAAAAAAAAAAACTAAAATATTGCTTCTCTTTCGGCAGAAAACAATACCATATAGGATGTTGCCTTTCTCTGCATTTGCAGTTTCTCTGAAGCAGAACTCCATATCAAACAGACGATGTATTTGCGTACCAATTTCGGAGTACAAAATAGCTTAAAAGTTACTTTAAGTACGCAGTGCAGAATGCATCTAATTATTATTAGTAGGCATGACTATTGAAAGAGAACTCGGGGAACAAATGATGGTAAAGAGAAGGATAAATTTCGCGTGAATTTGTATGAAACGCAAAGTAACTCTTGCCTTAAAATTAGATAAGCTAAATGCATTCATATTTGTATGCGATACGTCAATAATTACAATACAGTAAAAAAAAAAATTCTTATTGACCTTCCATATGAGTGGATCGTATCGGCATGCGAAAAATCACACGAATTACATTTAAGTAGACACAAAGTTGTTTCTCTTCTTATATTGTTCAATTCTCGGTGCTATTTATCTAAATTTAAGGAGACGCGCGCCATAGGCGAACGTATTAGCAAAGATAGATTGTAAATAGGAAATTGAATACAGTCAAGCTGATACCCTTAATCCTGTTTATTTCTCTTCACACACCCTTTATATTATAACTAATGTACTGAAAATGCTTACGAATTTTATGATCAAAAAGTTTGTGTAAAAAGAATCTTTTCCCTATAATATGAAATTGTAAATGTTGTAATTACATATGTAACAGGTGGTTGACAATGCACAAGTGTATCTGGAAAAGCAATGTAACAAAACACTTTGTAAAAATTATATCGTTATAAACATCGCATATAGTTGAAGTATCATACTCTACGACTTCATATTAAACGAAATTACCAAACGAAGTAAGGGTTTTCAGACAGCTGTGCAAAGACTACATTGAAATCTAAATTGGTACATTAACGAAGCAATTAAGATCTCATTTGACGGTCTGGATGTTAATTCCACTTGTTGCCTTTATCTTATTAATAATGACAGTGAAAGTATCTTATAGTACGCGTGTTTGTTTTCGTGCCTTTAAATGCGTGTACACGCGTTCACGATGATCGCAAAACGTCAACGATAAGATATATACTACTTAAGTATTATTACGTCTGCTCATAGAATATCGATAGACTGACAACATTTCTTAATATCTCAATTGTTCTATTAATGATATGAACAGACGCGAGAAGATAAAAAAAAAAGAATTCAAAATTATTATGTCGATGAGATCAAATACGTAAGACTATATTTCTAAATATTAGAGTTAAACTAGCTAGATATATAAATTAATGTTTGTATCTTTTGGTTGTATTCGAACTAACAAAAATACGCAATACCCATCGAAGCGAAAATAAAATATATTTTACAGACGTACATTGTGATTGATTTATTAAATGGCGTATTGCCAAGGAAGATATTGTAAATTAATTTCGTTACGAAAACAAGTGGAAAATTTTATTGTACGCTTAAAAAAGGGTCGTTGTAATTTATAGCCATTGTACAGGTAACGATCGATGGAAAGATAAAGAGATGCTATATGAACTGCTTCTACCATTTCTTTCTATTACATTACCGAAATTAAATTTAGCGCGCAAAATCCTTTAAAAAGGCATTACATACAGTTCCGGAGAAAATGATAACACATGTGTGCTATCCTTAATTTCTCGAAGACAATTTAAGACTTTTTTAAATGTAGCGAATATTCATATGTATCAGAGACTCATATGTATCACAGCACCAAAGTGGAAATATAGTACATAATAAAAAAGGAATCTGTTATTAAATAAAGTTGTTATTACCAACATTCAGTATATGTGGAGAAAATGATAGCAAATTAAGAATATCTATACGTATATTTAGCCTAACAAGAAAACTGACATCATAATTAATATAAAATTAATAATGACTATAAACGCTTTTGTTCTCTATAATTTTGACCAACCATGATAAGAATTTGTATAGTTTTTGGATGGTATTCTAGAATAAATTATCCCATTTTACTTTAGTAGATTCTTTTAATTGTAAAATATTATCGTATTGACTTCCATTCTTGCATACAGCACGTATGAGTTTTCTTCGATAATTTTCAATTATATATATGTATATAAACTAAGGAACGTGCAAACCATGGCGAAGGTCATGTCGTATTTTCTCGTAGAGAATGTTTCTACAACTTTAGTTTGATGAACGGTAGCATAGCTACACTGAAAAATAAATTTCCTTTGGTAATTCGTTGAATACGTTAAGATTAAATTTATATGTTTTTGAACATTTATTTTCCCTTCAACGAATCATAAATCGGTTTTGCCTTTATACTCAATTCCGACTTAGAACATCATCACCACTATCTCCATTTGTCATCGCTTTTTCACCATTTTTTCTTTTCGTCAATCATGATAATAAAACGAAGATTCATCTAGATCGTCCATAACAAACATTTTTTCATCAGTAAATAAAATACTTCTCCATTACGCCTTTCAGTGAATACGTTCTTTTATGAATGTTAATCGCTGTCCTTGACATAAAGGTTTTATTAACGCAGGTACTTGCTTCGTTTTCAATAATTAAGTAAATTTACACTTCTGAAGAACACAGCGAACACTGAACGTTTGCAGAGATACCTGGTACGTGAGCAATTTTGCCAGATGTTAACATCGAGTTTGAGGCAACACGTATAGTAGCCTATTTTGTTGCCCTCTCAGAAGATAACACACATATGCTATAATTTTGTCCGGGAATGTATTACGTTCTTTGAAGGTGTTAAAAATTGCATCTTCTATAAGCATAACTGACGTACCTAAATGTAGTCAACGAATACGGTTCGATCACGTAAATTATTCGATATTAAAATTTCAAAAATCTTCCTCAATTTTTTTTTCTTATATTGATTAGGAAAGAAGAAAAACAATTTTGACGGAAACATTTTTACGAAATACGAAATTTTAAGTTAACATTCATTGGTGATCGGCTGATAGAGCAAGGCGACAAACGTGCAGTGTTATTCGGGTAGTTTCGTGAGCAGCGGTCGTAGATTCGTACGTTTCCGTGTCGCGCATGACTGTAACGCAGAGGGAATAGCATAACCCGATTAACCAAACTCGCGAATCGCTTCATTTTAAGGCGGACGTCTGCTTCCTCGAGTAGCAGTTTGCTATCTTTCTGCGTCGAGATATCATCACTTTATTCCCATGTCTCCAACGTATTTAACTTCGAGATATATCGAAATATACGGTGAAGTTTTCATGTAGTATTCGTTGTAACCGTAGACACCGTTCACGTGCCAGACGAAGATCCGTCCATCGACGTCGACTCGAAACACCTCGTGGACTTGATCAGCGAAAAAAACCTCTAAAAATATTCATTGAAACATGGAACAAAAACGTCTGTATAAAGTGGTGCTCACTGGAGGTAAGCGGCTTTTTTCTTTAGAGCAAACAATTCATTGTCATGCATTCCGTGCGTCGTAATTTCGTTTCGAAAACATTCGTTCGTTTGAATAGATACTTTCATATATTTTCAAACGAATAATATATTTATCTCGACAAAGATATCTACGAAAAAGGCGAGCTGTGCGTGTCTGCGGAAACCACGTGTTTCGACTACCTTATAATCCTTTCGTTGATTCTATAGTTTTTACTTATAGAAATTTATTTCTGAACTTTTATTACGTACAAACAAACGCAAAGTGGTTCGTTTCCATTGTTTCGTTGCTGTGACAATCACGTTTCACGTAGAATGCTTTGCGAGTTTATCCGTGGTGTGAAAATATTGATTGAATTCCTATGGTATACGAAGGAAATTACATTATTTCGAATTGAATTTGCGTGCTTTGAAAGTCATCCCCTTTTTTGTAGTCCGTACAAACTTAATCGCAAGGACAGCTATACAAACCCAGTTTGAAATTTCCTGCTGTTTCACGAATATCTTAAAACACACATTTGATAACTTGAAATTGATTTTAGAATAGACAAAGCAAATGAAATAAAATAACCCGAAATATTGTATTTAATAGAATACGGCTATTACTTCAAAAACGTTGACAAAACAAACTTGATCCGGCTATATTTAATTCGTCGAAAACATATATCTCGAATTATTTACATAGCATCGGAGCAATATATGATGCATAAAAACTTATTTTCCCGTTTGTGCTATGTACTTCTACATTTGTAAATAAAATACAGGGTCGAATTACGACTTCTATAAAAATCCACATATATATACATTGACTATACAGGGTGTTCAGAAAAAACCATTCCATATTTCGCGACTCTATCAAGAAGAAGATGCCAAATGTAAATGTCGGAAAGTCAGTAGTAAGTCAATTATAATGCTAGATAGAAAATCTTTATATCTTAGAAATGGCTGAATTTTCGACGTACGTTTACCAAGGTTTTTTACTAAGTATGGTGTGCCTTATATACCATATGCATATTGAATGGTTTTTCAAACACATTGTACATTATATGTATATATACATCAGCAACTTACTTTTTATTTTTCCTTTTTATGTAACTTAAAACAAGGACTAATTGAACAGAGAAAACTTGATGTCAGAAATAGAGCGACTATTCTAGAATTATTAGCCTTCGTAAATAAAAGATCACGATGATCAATGATCGGCTCCTTCATCTGGTTCGATAGTCTTGAATCAAACGTTTTGCGCTGGTATATAAACACGATTAGTCTTTACAATTGTTTGTAATTGTAAACGACATTTTCTTATATCCACGATGTCAGCCGTCGATGAGTGTTCAGCGTGCAATTATTTTATCAGGAATTACACGAATGTTATACACAGTAGCAATAAAAGATATGTTTCTGCGAGATAACATTTTTATGAATAAATCATAATCAATGATTATCGATTTACTCGAGCACATAATCGTAATTTTACATTTACGTCCATAATAAAACACTTCGATATATCGTTACACGTACAATTTTGGATATTTCCCATATTTTAAAGTAAATTAAATATTCGTAGAATTCATTCAATGACCAGTGTGTTACCCGCACATTTTCGAACTTTTTTACCGACAGCGTTTGGCCAATGAACACAAATCCAAAGAACGGACATCAAACATTCTTATGTATCGCGTTATGATGTCATCATCAGTCATATTTATCGTATTAGTGACAATTTGAACCAATTACGAGTCAATGAGCGCACGGCCAGCCAATTGCACGCGGAGTATTCGTCGATTGCATGCACTTGAGGTGCATTAATGTATCTCGAATGCATCATATCTCATATCTCGGGGAGCGTCTTTTAATCTCCGCGGATCGTTTCATTCGCCAACACTGCTCGGAGCAACAGCGATAAATATGCTCAAACATACGGAAAGTCGGTGTCATAAAACAGACGAATCTTAATGTTGAATTTATCGCGTGTCTAATAAATAACGAAATGCTATGTGCTTTCCTAAACGCAATAATAACTCGAAATAGTAAATCTTATTTATTTAAAATAAATAGTTTTCTTATCTAAAATACTTGACTTTTTAAACCTAATCTGTCACGCTATTCAATTGATGATAAAATCACGCAGGGTCTTTTTATATAGATCGAAATTGTATGTCGAAAAGTCACGAAAAATGCAAATTAAAAATACTGCTAAAAGCTGGTCTGACCTTGAGAGATCAACAAAAGAGGAAGAACAAAAAGGAAAAGATTGAGTGAAAAGAAATGACAGGACCGTCTATTCAAAATTAATTATCTTTGTTATATAGAAATAAGTTATAATAAATTGATGATGGATAGTAAACAAGAAAAATTAACGATAATACTGATGAAATCATAATAATGGGTAATTACAGATCACATTCATGATAATTTTGTCATCAAAAAAATCAGAAGATTTAAAAAAGTGATTGAAGCAATAATAATTTTCATAACAACTGTAACGAGCGAATACTATTTCTTTCATACCATGACCAACGAGATAGTCTAAAATAAATATTTATAATCTGGCAACGTCTTAAAACACAACGCGGCTAGTGTTTCAAAGATAACATTGTCTCGTTTGACTTCATAGTAGTTTTAAAGCATGTAAAGGTACATGATCATGTTCTTGTATCTTTCAGCTGAAAATTGATAGCGAATCTAAGATTGGAGTTTTACTATCGTATTGTTAGATTATGCTAAATACCGTTATGTATGATCTGTCGACTAGTCCGATTCAGGAGTTTTCATTCTCATTCTCACATTCTTGTTTTCATTTCATACACGCGGTCAGCATTATGGATGACACACAAGCGACATCAGCCTCTAATATCACTGCGAAGATTGATCGACAGATCACACATATCAATGCGGTATGTATTATGATCAAAGCAAGCGATAGTACTAATCCTATTTTGGAGGAGTAATTAGTCACACTTATGATTTCACTGGTATTATCATTCATTTTTTCTAATTTATGTCATTAATTTATTATAATTGTTTGTAATAAAAGTAATTTTATCTTCGAGCAGGCAGTTTTTCTTCTTTCCTTCCTTCCGCATTTGTTCGTCTCTCAAAGTCGGGCCAACTTTTGGTAACATTTTTAATTTTCATTTTCGTGACCTTTGCGACATATTACTTTAAAGTGAGCGAATAAAATAGAATTTTCTTTAGAATAGTGTTCCAAGTACGATAGTTTAATCTGAGAAGGTAGAAGTTTTGTGCTTTAAGTCCTACTTTTTCCATTTATTTTTATCGATATGCCGTTATCTATCGAAATGAAAATGGTTAATATCGCATAATTTCTTTAATGTCGTTCGTCTGATCTTCGTCTCACGAATAATAACGAGACGCAAAAGTAGCCGAGATCGGGATTCTCGGCCGAGAGATAAAGAAACGAGCGAGGTGGCTAAAGAATTTTTCCCCTTTTGTGTTTCAGGACCTTGTGGTGGTAAAACAACCGGACAGGCACGGCTATGCACGTTCTTCGAGAACATGGGTTGGAAGGTAGGCATGTTTCGCTCTGTTTTTCATTCCGCTTTACGTATAACAAAGGGGTTTATAACAACCCTGTGAAAAAAGGGTCCCATGAGTTCTCCTTCTACGTGAGCCTATCTCTTTGACCGATGATTCGGTCTGAATAAAACACCCCAAACAGTTCAGTAGCTTTTGATTAATTAAAGTCTATATATATGTACACACACATATATAGCCAAACTGAGTTATACAAATCCGTCAAGCAAATCCATTTATCTAATTTTGTTTCTTCGGATCGTCCAGGACATAAAGTTTACTTGGTTTAATCTTCTCGCGTTAGCCGGTTCGTTCAATGAAACTTGTATATACGTCGGAGATGAAAGGACATCGGGACCTTTCTTTAGAATTTTCGGAAAAACACAATACTCCAATCCAGATGTTTACGACAGCGACGTTTAAACGATAAACGAAGAAATATTTATGCGGGTACTTAAGGTTTGTAACGATGGGTTTGGGCTCGAGGTGACATAATGAGCCACCGAACGTACCCATGGTCCACAGGATGACGAGTACCATCGTAATACACGATTCGGATAACTCTCTCGATAACTCAATCAGCAATTCGCCCAACGACTAACTAACTAACTAACTCGTAATTCAAATGAAACTGACCTTATATAGTCCTTTTTCCACTCCTTGGGTCATTCTCTGTTTTTGAGGAGAGCTGCACAACTATTTTTTACTTCCGTTATTACGTACGTTCGGTGACTCATTACGTCACTTTGAGCCCAAACCCATCGTCATAAACCTTAAGTACCTGCATAGCTATTTCTTCGTTTATCGTTTAAACGTCGTTGTCGTAAACATCCGAATTGGAGTATTTGGTTTTTCCGAACATTCTAAAGAAAGGTCCCGATGTCCTTCATCTCCGACATATATATCTAACAACGCACAAAGGGATCGCCGTGTACATGTTTTTACATACATAACTCTTTCGTCTTGTAAAATTTGTTAATAAAGATTTTCTACTCCATCGAGATTACTCGCCCACGTAGCAACGCTAGCAATAAGAGCTAAATCGTATTCCATTGAGATAAACGGTATGAAAAAAAGCGAATTATGAGAAAAAGAGAATGAATCGAATATGCGAACTGATTTTGGGGTTATCATCACCTTACGATGTGGATTCGATAGAGCGCTGGTTGTCTTCTTTTTCAGGTGTTCCGTGTTCCCGAGACAGCGACCGTGCTGCTCAGGTATGCAATTACACGATAACAAATTTATAGTCGCAGAGAAAGGGAACGAACGTAACCGAAGAACGAAAGTTTTCGATACGAATCCGAGGCCGATTCGATCTGCTTGGGAAACCATCCGGTCTCTCCTCGTTTCCCTCGATCTCTTAGGATAAAAGAACTCGCGAAATTGCGTTCTTTTAACGTCCTTGGATATTGATGGAAATGGATAGGCTTTCCATGCGCAAGGAATCGCTTTAATTCGTAAGCCCAAGCTTTCGTTGAGAACTTACTTCGTTACCTTCCACTGCCCAGTCATAGAATTTATTGATTAATTAAGACGTTCCACATAACCGTACTAATAAACGTAATAATCGCGACAGCGTAAGAAAGATTCACGATCCTATTCGTCACGAAAGAATATACAATAGGTGTTTAACGTGCTTCTAGATCCTTTGTCAACGATCGGAACGGCAGTCGATGGAAGTTGCTATAAACTCCGATCGTGACAAACGATGATTCATCAACGGTAAAATCAATCGATTCGAAAGAACGCTACGTATACATTACAGAAACAGTTCAACGAATATACGCGTCGCGCACAATTCTATTCTGGCCGAGACATTGGCATGCCGGTACACGACTCTTTAGAAAAACAACACTCGTGACGGAGTAACATCGACTGTACTATATATCTAATAGGGAGGAAAAATTCTGGCCGATGAACGAACAGAATTCTCCAAAATTCTCTCCACTTCTCTAACTTTAATTTAACAACTGTTTCATTTCTCGTCTGCTTTTTCCATTTCAGCGGCGGCATAAAGTTTTCAGACCTGAACGCCGAAGAGGGTAAGTTCACTTCAACTTTTCCTTTTCTAACGACCTCTAGCTTTAGTCTCGTTTTGAACACGCGTATCCGCGTATTCCGAGCTACCGTATTTTAGATTCGCGTTTTATCTACTATGCATTTATCTATGACCTCTTGTTGGTATCCGCAACTTCGCAAGACTCGGTCTGAGTTTACGGTGCTGATAAAAAAGTACTTGCAACAAGGCGTTTACGAGGCTTCCACGAGAAAGGAAACGTTACCCGGCTACAAAATTTATACTTGGCCGCTTTTATTACATCTGCGCGTTCTGGCCTTCGCGAAACAACATAGAAGCCCGGTATATACGTGAATCATCTTACGAAACTTTAACCGTATCTAGAATGAATCAAACTCAAAAGCAGAATAACGAATCGCGGAGATCCTAATATTTTCCCCGATTTATTTCTTCGCTGAAACATTGTACAGCTTGTACGGGAAAGTCTAAAACATCGACTAACGAACTGTCTTATTTGTAAAACGTCTTGGAGTTAATAAATCTGAATTTACGACGAAGATGGAAGTTCGTGGCGGATTTTGAACGCGGTTATCTTGCGATTATGGTAGAGCGGATACGCGGAGAGACACAATGTCATGGCGGTATCGATCGCTGGTCTGCACGAGTACCTCTCATGCCCTCTCGTTTTACCCCTTGCTACCGCTTAAGTATTGATATCATTGCGTATGCGTCGACTGTCATCGACGAAACTTTCCATTAGGTCCGAAGAAGCCATCCATGTTCAATGACAATCTCAAATTACCTGGCTCGTCGGTGCTGGCCTTAAGTCGCGTGCTACGTAAATCCCGTCAAATCTATCCGTTTAAAACACAACCGCGTTTTTACCGCGCAAAATGTGACAGAGATGGAAATGGCGCGAAACGATAAGAGCGCTGGTACGATTTACGGGGAAAGAACGAACTTTTGAAAAACGTCGAAACGAAATCAACATTACGAAGTCTCTTGGTGTTTATCAACGATATTTGTTCAAATACAGGACCGGAAACAGATAAAAGCGCGTGTATTTTTTTACGACATATATAAAAAAAAGCTGATAATTCTGATCTTTTGCAAAATATATTTGTGATTATTATTACGAAGCCTATGGTTACTCATCGGATCGTGTTTGTCAAAATACGTGACCGGTTACGAGAAAATCAGATCGGATTACCTTGAACATTGTTTTTTCGCAATATCGTTCGTTAAGAAGACCGACGATTCGGTAACAAAGCGTATTTGCAACCGAACAAACGTTCGTAGCAGTCGATGATCGTCAAAGATCGAAATTGCAATTTTTTGCCAACGTGAGGCTGTTTCACGTCGAATTACGCAACGTTACGTCAGTCTACGTCACTCGGTGTTCCATCATCGAGTTTCTGTCAAATACTTCGCCGAAACGTCGAAGCGAGTGAAACGACGTAGAAAATGATTTAGTTTTAGAGCCGTGAGGGGAAACCTTTAAAAAAGCAAAGGATTTCGCGTACATTAAAAACAGAACAATTCATACAGTTGGTTGCGGATGGGCCAAAGAAGAATGGCCAATGTATAACGTTCGCTGATTGCGTAAAATCAAAATCGGCGACTTGCCAAGATTCTCGCAAAGTGGCAAACGCGATCGAGTCACGAGATGCAGACCGTGTTTTTCACGACACGATCCTTGTGTTCTGAACTCGCTCGTTATTCAATGGGTAACTAAGTAGAGAGAAATAACAAGAATAAAAGAAAAAGAAAACAAAAATAATTGATTTCCGCCGAGATACGTTCAAAGACGACGAGAAAATAGTCGAGATCTTTCGAGATTTATGTACAATACATATGTGTGTACTTTGTTAGAATCGAAAATATTTGTCGTTGACCTGACGAGGAAGTTTATCAACATAAAACAGTATATCATTAAGAAGTATATCGTTAATTATCTAATTATTGATTATATTATAAACATCGTTATCTCGACTGCTTGACAAAATATAAGTACGTATTTAAAAGAGTCTTCTATGGAGCGGCCATGAATACAAAGTCTTCTTTGAAACGTGGGCTTTCTATAATTATTTCAATGACAAAGCATCCCTGTTCCATTCTGGATAGTGAACTTTTCTTCGATAGGTCAGTTAGGTGCCTCCTTGTGCGAGCCTACTTGTTATGCGATTAATCGTTCATACCTAATTACAAAAAAGCATTTATATGTTTCTGATAAATGGTTGATAGCTGGATTACGATAGGACGTTTTCTTGCAAGCAGAACTGCTAAGTCGCTTTTCGTTACGTAATACACACGATTATATTATCGCGACGGTTTTGTAGGCTACAATTATCCTAAAGAATTACCACAAAAAGATTTTTTAAAGCTTTTTGCGTGGAATTGTACCAGACAGCTGTATACACCCGAGTATCGCGATAGTGGAGCACATTTGCCTTAAAATAACGCAAAAGATACCACGGTAATATTTCTTTCACCTTTCTCGCTTTACCTTTGTCCCAACCATTTTATTCGTCCGCAACTCGTCATCTTGTAGCGCAATCCACAGCTATGCGCTTCTCATCTTCCACGTAAATCCCACGTAAATTAAGCTATAATTATCAATTATTAATTCAAAATGCTCGTTCACGTATCGATTAAAGCGACCAACTAATCCAACCAGGTGTCACATCGATCTATACATATTTTCCATTCTATTTGCACACCCTACGAGATTAACCATGAGATAATAATATACCACCCGAAAAGAATTACGTAACGGAAAATTGGGATCAGAGTTTTGTCAAAGGCAACGTGCCTAGCCTGAAATTCGTGATTTCTCGTTACTGCTATTTATTTAACACGTCTTCCTATGTATTTTCTTGTAAAACGTACCAGTCGTTACGTATCATCCGCTATTTCTTGCCAGATTCGTTGCTTCATCCTATATGAAATTGAAATACCAGTTCCATCGTCTTCGAAGCTTCCAACAGGTTTTTCGATGCGAAAGAGTCGCCGGATGGTAACTATGTACCTGGCGATCCAACGACCAACGCCAAGTTCTCGATGCAAACACCACTTAGAAATTTGCATTCGAAACTGCTCCAATTCTCCCCGTGCATCGTGTTTCGTTCTCGCATGTAAAGTTACTTCACCAATTAACATGAAACGTGCGTGTTTTTGTAACAGAGACAACACTGTCCTTTAAGTCTCGTGCTATTAACACTAACACTAAACACTAAGTACCAAGTACTAAAACACTAAAGCACTAAGTACTAAAGTACCAAGCACTAAGGTACCAAGTACTAAAGCATCAAGTACTAAAGTACCAAGTACTAAAGCTCTAAAGTACCAAGTACCAAGTACTAAAGCTCTAAAGTACCAAGTACCAAGTACTAAAGCACTAAGGTACCAAGTACTAAAGTACCAAGTACCAAGTACTAAAGCTCTTTAAAATTTTTGTTTCATGTGAAGCATGTGTTTGCTTCAGCCTGTCTTACGTGCTTTTATGTAATTGTATTTGTCGGGTTTGATCCGTGGCATTGAAACACCGATACAAATCGGGCTTCATACGACTATATCCTCCTTTTGGCTTCTTCTTTAAATAGATTCATCGAATTGTACTTATAATGCTTGTCGATTTTCGTTGCCATCGTCAAGCACGATTTCTTCTTACGCTTATATCGCATTGACGCTATCGAGCAAAGAATGATAATTGATGCATTTTTTTGTTTATCCGTACGTGAAATATAACAAAGGGAAATGGTGTAAATGAGCGTGGTAGGCCGTAATTGAAGTCATTACAGTTTATCATTATTCGCTGGTATCGATACGCGCGATAGAACCAACGTTCATTGGTTAATGTAGGTCGATTGTGACGAAGTGCGTTCCATATATTCTCCGATGTATCAGACACTTCGTAAGAAGTTCGTTATACCGAGCACCGGTTATTAATAAATTCATATTCGACGCTGTCCACTCGATTGTCAGTTCCCCTCTATCGTAGTTAGGGTACGCGCACCGTTCTCTGGCTTAACGCCAATTTGCTTTTACATATTATGAGTTCGCGTCTGGCCAATCGCCTCGGCTTCTTTCTTCCCCTTTTTTTCACCCCTTTTCAAAAACAGTCCTTGTATCGTACGTTATTGCAGCAAACGGTAGGGCACAAAACATATTTGTCAGAGACGATAACTGACAAGATATGTTAAAGATGATGGGAATAAAGAATTCGTTACGAGCTTTGTCTCTTCTATGATCCGTTATGGATCGAGCAGTAGTTTATCGCAATGTTATAAGCGTTACAATTTCTTTAAATTTCACGAAACTGTAGGATGGAGGAAATCTTTCGAATTTTCTTTCACGGTTACGATGTTAAAAATTGGAATTTTAAACCGATAAAAGTGGAATAGTAAACCGATTGGAAGCAAGCTACAAATGAAACGTTGCGTTAACGCAACATCGACCGATTAGTAGGTTTAACGTATTCCGCGAAAAGTCAAAGACTCGAATGAAAACGAGAGTCGGAAGAAAGGTCAAGAAAAGGACCTCCAAAGACATCGCTTCCCGTTAGCTTTTGAAACGTCAAACCTCTCGCGGATCAAAGTTGATGTGGAAATGAAATTATGTTTCAAAGAGGCGCGTCGAATGTCGTTGCGAACTCGTCGGCTCGTCAAGATGATTAAACGAGCGTAGCGGAAAAGCGATGAAACGAGCCACAGTTTCAAACGATTTAAGTATACGCTCGAAACGCAACGTTTTTTCATGCACGATGTTCACAAAAAATAATTTAGTCGTCAAAGAACCGCACCGTTCGTTGATCGATCAACTTCTTCCGTGTCTGTTCTTACGCAAAATTTCATCTTTCGTTTTCCTACGAAGTTTCGTACGCCAGATAGGATATGGTTGATAAGACACGAACGCGTTAACGCTTTCCGGTTCCGACCAGAAACACTTAAGCCTTAAACAGTTCGCGGTAATGAAGTGTAATTGGGTATGCAAATGAAACGACAAAAATGTAGCTTATGAAATATCGATACGCTATCGCGTCGTACAAGTTCATATACGCAAACAACGCAAAACATTTTTTTCGTCTTTTTGCTGTGAATTTAGTGGAGCGGCAGTAATTGTTTCAATGTCGAGCTGCACCCAAGAATTAATAACAACCGGTTACAATTAACAAGTCTTCTGATTATGACAAGATATCTCAAGCTGGCGCGAGCCGAATGAATTTGCGCGATCGGTAAAAGAGTGTTGACGCATCGTGAAATAGTTAATGTATATTCAGTTATGTAGATTTTTCTATCTGCGTCGTACTTGAGAAAATTACATTAAAAATTTCGTTAACTGACGGCTAAATCCCTTCTCTTTATTTAAGAAAAAAAAAAAAAAAAAAAAGAAAGAACATTCTATCCGACGCGATTATTAAACATAAATGATGCAGATGTTGCTCGATTTTCGATCGTGCAATTCCTTTGATAAAAACCTTCGCGAATGATTACTGCGTTGTTGAGAATGCGTTGAATTTCGCGCAGCTTGTTAAAAATCGTAATTGGAATGTCTTCCTTCTTTCGTCGTTGGAAAGCTGAAATCGAAAGCGCCTGGTACCGCTCGTATCCTTCGTTCTTTTTTCGCCAACGCATGGAAACATTATCCACTGGCGTGCGATACATTTCCAGTGTTTTTTATCGAGCCCACGTGTCTGTCGACGCAGCAATTGCCTTTCGTCGTATTTGTCGACGCGCAGAACCGAGTAAATCTCGCTCCTCGATTTCAACCCTCGACCAGCTATTTTATCCTTCGAAAGCTTAACCGTGATTTATTACACAGAATCGTGCTTGCGAGAAATTGGCTCTTTCGCTCAAAGTTCAAGCACGTGACGACCAACTCGAACCTGGCTATAGCGTAGAAGATCGAACGTTGACGAACTATACGTTTGTAACGAAAGTTTCGCAAATACAAAAGCAACTGGTAACGTCGCTCGTGTATTTAGAGAAATTTTCTTAAAAGAAACTAATTGCAAGGGGAATCGCAACGCTCGGTATCGCGTGGAGACGAGTTTGCGTGCAAAATGTCGAGCAATTTCAATGCGGAGGGACAGGTGGAAGATCGCGGATAACGCGTAACTATGGATCGTCCTGGCACGATTTAATTAAACCGTGCATGAGAAAAAGGAAAAGCGGCTAGAAGGTGGGGGAGGGGGAGAATACACGACAACAGAGGCTTATCGAACTGGAAGTGTCTTCAAGGTCGGTTGGTTCTAGCAAAGGGATCCGGGTCGCGTCCTTCGATTACGAAGTCCTCGCAGCGACATTACAGGAACAGGTCGGACAAAGGCGAAGCAAGGTGGCCGGAGATCTTGGAAGTTGACTCTGGTGAGGGTGAGTTTTAGAAAGTGCCCCCGTTTTTAAAAGCGACACAGACGAAAAAAAGTTTGCCTATCTTTTATTTTCACCACGAACGTAACGAAAAAGCTGGCAAATACAGAGATTACACGCCGAACCATCCTAAAGACGTTCGTTCGACATTCGTTTCTCGGTATTTCTCCGTTGTCGGTAACCCACTTTTCTCGTTTTATCGAATTCTGTTGCTCGTGTTCGTGTAATGTCTGTAATTCTGTGCACCGTATGTAGTTACAGGAACAACGCGATCATTGGTACCCGATAATTGTATTTACTTCTCGGAAGCGGTAATCTCTGTACGATGTTTAACATTGTCGAAAGTAAAAGAGGCTCGCCGTCCGGTCGCCTTGCTAGAGCGATTCGTGTCGATCCCTGCTGCTAGAAATCCGCCTGTACGACCGATCGAGTCGTGTCATTGTGCCACTCTTGGTAAATTAGGTATGAGCATTCTCATCGCATACACCGTCCAGCATTTCCTTCCGAACTTTTACTTTCGTTCGTTCTGTATACTTGGATCATATTCGTGTACGTGTACAGAAACCTTGCTCGAGCGTTTTTAATCGATGTACTTATACATCGAGAGAAGAATTTAAGAAAGTACGTTCCTCCGTGATAAAAGATCAACCTCGTATGTACTTGTCGGCTCTCCTTGCTAATTCTATTAACTTTCGGGAGCGTAATAGCCCATTGCTAATAAACGTATGCAGGCGTTCGATGCTATTAATTGCACGCACGATATCCACGATATTCGTCGTCGTTCATCCGTTAAATCATAAAGACGTCCCACGGACCATTAGTCGCGATTGTTTTATGCTCGTGGAACCGCGCGCGTCGAGACGAAGACGCGTTCACGATGCTGATACTGGGAAATGCTGAATCTGGTTACGGCTTGATAATCGAAAACGCCAATCGTTTCGAACGATTATCGAACACCGTCAAAGCCTGCGGACGATCATTCCGTTAATTGGAGTTTTTCTCACCGTTTCGATAACGAGAACCTATCGTGACAAGAACTCACACACGCATACACGCAGTAATAGCAGCCGGTTGGCCCGTCTGGCCCGTCTAAAACGATGCGTCGCATCTCTGGCAGATGCGTGCAAGCAACGACTAATGCGAAACTTGTTTGTCTGTGGTGGATTTCGTTGCAAAAGAATACGTGTACCGTACCAGATATCAGCTGGGCCAACTTGACTTTGGGTCAAGATGCGAGAAACCTAGAAATATACATGTAGATAAAACACTGTGAGACGCGTACATAAACAGATCTGGAGTATCGTCTGTACAAAAAGAAAGAAAAAAAAAAAGAAAAGGAAAGGAAAGAGATGCTCGAAAGATGTTGTTAAGGGAGCCAACTTTGACCCTCGTATTTCCTATTTCGACAATTGCAAAACTTTTCGAGCTACTATTAATTGCACTTGATTTATCGGCTCTCGCGATAACGCGATTTTAGTTATTTGAAAGAATCGTGTATCGAAGCTCTTGGCAGTTGACCTCGATTAGATAAGGCTGTGATTTGTTCTTGGATACGATCGATCCTAATCGCTTTAGTTAGTAGCGCGTTGATTATTACGCGAACTATTAAGATAATTTTCACGTAAAATATAGCATCAACCTCGTGCTTGATATTTACCTTTTTTTTTCTCTCTTTTTTTTTTTTTTTTTTCTTTGAACGACGTCGAAACGAGAGGACTTGAAATACCTATAGAAGTTAACGAGCACGCTACTTCGAAGAAATTTAAATTAATCACCGTGTTACGCTCGTAGTAGCATATCGTTACGCATATGATCATTCGTTGAGAAAAATACACGATCATTATCGCTTATCAATGCAATTGTGCAAATGTGCTAATAAATTCCTACGTTCAATTAATTCGTGGCTTGCGATTACGTAAACAGTTGCAAAGACGGAAAAAGTAATTGTTGCGTAGTTACCGATCAGCCAGGTAGCGTGTAAAAGTTGACTCGTAGAAACAAGAAACTATAACTTGTTTCGCATTGACCGATCTAAAATTGTACGTGATTTATGTTATTCTGTTTCAGCGTTCAAATTTCAAGAGAATCTTCTGCGCACGATGATACAGATAGAGAATACGTTCTTCCAGCTGGGTGACAGCTGTTCGCGAAATTGTCTTATTATCTGTGATCGTGGTGCCATGGATGCCTCTGCATGTGAGCGATATTAATAACTATGCTGCCTATCTTTTCCTCTGGTCCTTTACGAATCAAAGTTAAACCAGATCTTTCTCTTCTTTAATTTAGTTATATCGAAAGATAAATGGGAATTGATGATGGCTTCGAACGGATGGAACAACGTGGAGCTGCGAGACAATAGGTACAATCAGATCATCCATATGGTCTCGGCAGCAAACGGCGCCGAGGAATTCTACTCGACGGAAGATCACGCGTGTCGTTCGGAAGGCGTCGTGGTAGCCAGAGAACTCGATTATAAAGCGGCGGCCGCCTGGGTTGGGCATCCTTACTTCGATGTGATAGACAATTCGCAGGACTTCGAAACGAAACTCTGTCGTATGATCGAATGCGTGTGCCAGAAGCTGGGTATCGATACCGGAGACAGATTGAGAGCAAGTAGCAGAAAAGTCAAGTTCCTTGTCAAAGGTCCTTTACCGGCGGACTCTGGGTTCCCGCCGTTCCAGGACTTTGATGTCGTCCATAACTACCTCCAAAGTAACAATCCGAAGATGCAGGCTCGTCTGCGTAAACGCGGGCAAAAAGGTTCGCGAGACAGTTACTATTTGAGATTTACAATGCCAACACGTCTGTATCGATAACGCGTAATCACGTATAAATTTACGTTGATAGGTCACTGGTCTTACATTCATACAATTCGACGTCCAAAAATGTGCGGCCAAGTGATCGAAGTAAAAACACAATTGACTCATCGAGATTATTTGAATATGCTCGCTCAACGCGATGACTCGCATTTCACCATCTTCAAGCGTCGACGATGTTTCCTCATCAACAATCAGTATTTCCAATTAGATATATACAGAGAACCCGCTCATCCAAGGTGAGAGTTAAGAAATCACGCGCAATCGTGTAACGAAATAATTTATTATATATATAGATAAATGTGTCTAATATGATTACAGGTGTCGGGGATTAATGCTGCTTGAAACGTACACAGCATTGTCCGGAGACGAGCTTAAGAACATATTACCACAGTTCCTGACAATCGAAAAAGAGGTCACTGGAAACCCGGATTACAGTATGTTCAATCTCAGTCTAAGAGAAGAATGGAACAATACGAATAAATTCTGCCATAATTTACAAGGTACGTATCGAATATCGTTTGCCATTAAATTATACAGACATCCGTAACTAATAAATTACGCGTATTTCTTTAATGAAAAAGATATATCGAGAAAGTCGTTTGATACACTCTTTTTCGCGTAGATCTGTCTTTGATTGTCTTTCTTGTTTGATCAGTTTCTTTTAAATTGCACAGATTACGCTCTTGCAGGCTTAACGGAATCTGGATCAACAGAAACAAAAAGTACTTGCTCTTCGGAAGCGAAAGATACATCGGTTAAAAAAACAGTAAATGGACTTGATCGTTGTAGAGTCAATGGTGTGGACGTTGTTATAAATAGTGTAGATAAAGTTGTAAATGGCGTACAGAATGGTGTCTACGGTGTTACGAATGGTATCGTGAAATTTGCCGAACAAAATAGTATAAAAAGCAATAGTCAAGAATGCGGTAGTCCTACGAAACACTAAATGACGATCCTTAAAACGAAAAAGTACGAAGAGGTGTAATGAGAGCAGGTTTCGAAACGATGTGAAAACACGACGGTATAAATACATTAGGCAATGATAAGGGACAAATAACACAATTCTAAAAAGAAACAAAATATTTTATTGACACTGACAGCTGCTATCTCGATCTAAAATTTCCTAGGCAATACGAAAATGACAAACGATACGAAACTTACAAACTATAATACCTATTTTTTAATTAATCTTGCGTGCACACTTTGAAGGTACCAATGCGAAATGTACTTAATAATTCGACTGTAACTTATTTTTTACCAATTTGTTTAACAAGTGATGTCGATTAATATACCAAGCATTTTTACATCTAAATCACTCCATTTCACTTTTCATCTCCTTGCTTCGTTGTGTGTTTTATCTAGAGTACCGTAGTAACTCTTTATTTAAGAATATTACTATGAATAATTGTGATACAAAACACATGTAATACATAGCATACAAAACACGTATGGAGCTATGTAATTATTCAAGAACAAACGATCTGTATGAAGTATACTTTCCTTTAGAAATATTTAACATTATCTCAATAGAAAAGTAACGCTCTGCACTAATGTGAACAACTTTAAATTTATGGATAGTACTGTAGACGGAAAACTTTGGTCCCTGCTATAGACATAAATTTTACAAATAAATTAATCATTAGTGGTGTCTTGTAAAATACTGACATAAATCTAATATTTGACTTGTCTTTAGATGAATAATATCGTTGAGTAACTATGAAAAGTATGATTAATTAATTTATTGGAAATGTTGTTGGGTTAAATAAAAATATCGATTTCTATATTGTAGTCCCTTATGAAGAACGTTCATTTTATTATTTAATTTATCAGCAAACATTGTTTTCTCATTGAACATAACTTAATGAACATAAAATATGTTATAAGATATATATATATATATATATATATATATATATATATATATATATATATATATATACATATATATATATATATTTTACATAAAAACATTTGTCACAAACTTTACTATTATTTAGAGACAAAGTGCCTGTGAGATGTTCAGTCACAGAAGTGAAAAAAATGATATATAAATATATATTTTCAATGAAAGATGCAATAATCAGTTATCAATGCACTTATGCCATATATAATTGGTCTGAATTCATATATTGTACCCATGATTGTCTAATAAAATGTCATGTGCCTATCATTTTTTACCCATTTTGATATACCCCTTCTCTTTTTCATTCTTTCAAATTATTCGTATAAGCCAAGTAATTTATTATCATTTTGTTTTGCAGATTGAAACTTATACCGATTTTCATATGGTACAGCTAGGAGAAGGATAAAAACTAGTAATATCTTGGTCATTGTAATTTATTGCTCTTTCGAAAAATTTCCTTTCATAAACTTATTGCTATATAAAATAAAGAAGGAAAGTCGTAAACCTGTGTTTGTGTTACATTCTCCGACATATAGGCATTTTCGGACTTCACATTCATTTTCTGGTTTAATAAATTAATTTTTTTCGTATTTAATATATTGCTGAAGTTTAATGAAATACGAATTATGTATATAGGAAGTAGACAGTACACACACACAGTGTGTTATAATACACAGTAAAAAAATTAGTAAAAATACTGACACAGATAAATCATGTGAAAAGGGAGCTACGTGACGTTACATCGATGAAACCAAATATTTAACGTTTCATTGTTCCATGTAGAATTATAAAGCCTTATTTTACATCTTATAACATTATATAAAAAGTAATGCATAATGGAAGCGTAATTATAGTTTTTTTCTTTTTTTGGTATACCATTGTTATAATATTGTGTTATTAGTATCTAAGGTAGATACTAGATTAAATAGTTTATCAAGAAAAAGTATTAACAATATTGTACACAACTCGCGTAATCCTTTCTTTACATACATCGCTTTCATATAGATAATTTTTGCTCTGTACATTAAACAGGATCTAAAAAAATTTTTAGTAAAGCTGCAGTGATATTTTGTATCTATCTAATCTCAATCTAGGTAGAATAACTATTTATAGTTACTTGTAAATATTTCAGAATTCTGATACAGGAAAACTTTCAAATAGCTGCCTCTTTCTAATGAAAGAGAGACATATAGGTAATTAAATTACATAACAAAATGTAAGTAGTAAGAAGACATGTTTCATCATTTTTTCATGGGCAAGTTAAGAATACCAAGTATAAATAGAAATATATTTATAAAACTATTTGCATGCAAGACAATGAATTATGATCCACTTATACAGGTCCCTGGAAGTATTAATTATACAATTAAACTCTATATTCTTTATATACATAACAAACGCTTCTTTTTATAAATATTAAGTAGTATTTAAATCATCCTGAAACTTTTAATTCATTTAGAAATAGGCATTATCTGCATGTGTCATATCTTTTTTGTAAAATTTTACTGGAAGCATATATTTGTTTTATTTTTTTTCCTTTGTTCATATGTAAAGAAATTATTAATCTTTTATACTGTTTTTCGCTTATAAACCATTTCATGTTTTTTGATTATCATTTTTTATACAATTTATAATCAATTTCACTTGTATAAATTCATTTGAGTTATAAAGCATATGAATCATAAGTTACTCCCATTTCAGAGCATCTAATTAAATGTTAACATCATTCGTATGCTTGACACAGTTACATTTATCTACTAATAGCTTTAGCTTGTTGTGCTTTGTACATTTTTAAGACTTTTTTGCTTGGTACTAAAGATTGACTTAATCCTGGCCTTTTCTTGCGTCTATTCATTTGATTATTTTCTTGATCTATCTCATCATCGTCATTGATGGGAACTTGGCCATTATACTGAGTCTGACAAATAACTGTTTCCTGTGGTGTTCTAATTGCTTCTAACTCAGCTGCTGTACGATGTAAATCTGAATCGTGTGCAAAGGTACAATTATGACCAAATCGGCATCTACCTTTCCTATAGTTCCAACAAATCTTTCTGCCATTTATCATTTTTGTATCATCAAGAGTCGGCGTCATTTTCACATGTTTCTCAAGAATTGCACTCTTTGCTTTTTCTGCTTCAACAAATGGATTTGAGAAGACCGAAGTTTTCATCGTGGGTATACCATTAAAGTCTGGAGTTGGTAATGGAAGTTTCTCTTTGGAAGCTGTTTTACATATTTCATTATTTTCATTATGTTCTTCTTCTTCGTCATCCTCTTCTTCCTCTTCCTTAAAACTAAGGGTTAGGCAATATCAGATTACAAAGAACAAATTCAATCTGATGTGTAACTACTAACTGTGATTTAATATGCTTATATTAATATAAATATAAAAATAACATTAATCTATAAAAAATGCAGAATATCGTTATGCATTTAGTTTATTAATATCGAAACGTGACATTAAAAAATTATTAATGCAAAAGAAAAGAAAAAAAAAATACCACATTAATATTGTAGAACGTAAAATTTAAGAAGTGAACATACTTTCTCTAATTTTCATTTCGCCAATTCAGACGAAAATATATAAAGTCATATATTTCACGAAAAATAAACATACATTTACACAAAATACAGTGTTAAGAATGTAATGACATAATAATATGTAATTTGTTTTAGGAGTCAAAATTTATGAGATTATGAAGGGTTATACGAAGGAAGGGAGAAAACAAACAATAGGGAAACAGGTTCATGAGGGTAAAAGCTTACGTGTTATCGGCACCGTCTGAAATATCATCGCCACTACTTTCTGAACTCGAGGAAGTTCCATAATCCGCAACTAAGGAAGCCATGGTTCTTAGCAATTAATTAACAATATTCTCTAACAAACACTAATCTAATATAACCATTATAAACAGTTGTGCTTCTGTCCACATTCACAAAATATGGCAACGCTGGAAATCTAACGTCACCGGAAGTTATTGACGACGTTCTTGTAGTTTTGAAATTAGCGGTAAACGTAAAGTTTACTACGCGAGTCTATTCTATATTTTATATTCTGTCAGATTAGTTTTACCGCATTAATCGATATTAAAATTCTAATGGTTAAATGCCAAAATAGAATTAATTTATTTTATTTATAGATATTTTTCATATATTACGAATAACATGAGTTCCATACTTATTGATAATTTAGCAAACAGTTTATGTAGCATACAAAATATATGTATATATATTTATTTATATTATTTACAAGATCCTTGTAAATCAAAGTAATAATAAACTTATATTTAATTATAGATGTACATGATGTATTTATGGACATGAAATACCAGAATCATTTATAGTTAACGTGCATGTAAGGTTTGCTTCCAATTGGCAACTGTTCCAAATTGAAATTTTTCTCTTTCCAAGTTCAATTTTTTCCAATAACAGTCTTGTATTAGGAATATGTAACCAATATTTTCCTAAAGTAGGAGTTACACTATAATTTTCATTTGAACTTGTGCTAGGTCCTTCTTCATTGACAACATCCCACTGAGTAATCAAATTAACAATAATAATTGACAAACGAAATTCTTTTGCAATATAGTGACACATATTTGCTAGCTGATTTAAAGCAACTGTTATTTTTCTATCTTTACAAAATTTAAAAATTATTCCTGGTAAAGAATCAATGATTATAATCCTAGTACGACACTCTCCACCTTCTTCTTTCAAACTAACTGTTAACAAGCATAAAACTTTAAACAACTGATGTATACTGTATACACAGCATACTTTGATACGTTCCATAGTTTCATCTATAACCTAAAATTGAAATAAAAATGTGTTTTACTGGCATTTTAAATCATAATTATATTTTTATATTTATATATACCTGCTTACTAAAATCCTGTTTTAATAAAATTTGTTCTATTCTTGAACCACAAAAATCCCTTTTTGTATCAATGTACCGTACAATATTATTAGTCTTCAATGCAATGTTAGTTGCAATTGCAAAGCATAATTGTGATTTGCCACTTGAAGATACACCACATATTTCATAAATTTGACCATAATACAAACCACCCTTTAATAGATTGTCTAAACTAATCAATCAAATTCAATATCAATTTCTCAATTAATGCCATTTGTATTTAACATACTTATATACCTTGATAAATTAGTAGGAATTATATCATTCTGTTCCATTTCAAATAAATCAAGTGCATTTCTAATCATACCTCCAAACCTTTTTAAAATATTTTGCTTAATTTCAATTATGTCCTGTAAATTTAACCTTAAAATTAACATTTTATAAAAATTATTATTTATTAGTAAATTTAATTCAGAAATATTTATTACGATTATTTTTTTTATAAATAATCTTGTATATATACCTTGAACGATAATCCTGTAAAATGTGCCAATCTTTCAGGATCTTCATCTACAAATTGTATAATAGTACAAATGTGTTGACGTTCTAATTGTTCTATCACAGAGCTTGATAATTTTGAATTTATGGCCGCACTTAGTTTTGTCATATTTAAGATAATCAGTACTTTAGTCGTTATTGTCGCTATTCGCTAGTTCTATACATCATACTTTAGACTTCCTACTTTTGTATTATAATCTTTTTTTGTAATTTTCCTTTTAAATTAATTGAAACTGAAACTTACAAACTTCCGGAAAGTTAGGATTATTATTTATATTGTAACCCTACTTTTCAATTTGCATGATATATATGATTAATCATAATCGAATTTGAAAATATTCGTATAAAAATCTATAATCGTTCTAAAATAATTTAATAAATTTGCTATCTTTCGTTATTAATTTTAGGTAAAAATTTTAAATCATTATCTCCCGTACTACGTAGATCAATGTAAATGTAACAGAGGCAATCAAAAGATGATGCGCCGAGTACCGAAATGACCTCAGCGTCATTCTTACGATTGTACGTACCGTATCGCACGTGGACATCTCGTTGAGCATACTAGAGTCGAGTAGAGTCAGAAAAACGTGTCACAAACTTGAAGTATACAAAATTTCATTTATTATTCGATTACGATTCACATAGAATCTATCGTAGATATAATTATGGTTTTCTGTGAGAAGACTTATCGAGGCTGTGTCATTGCATTTGAAAATGTGTTTAGCATACGTTGTATCACGAGAAGTTGCGCATGTGTTCAGCATATAGATATATATTTTTTCGATTTTGGGTAGAAAATGTGCACATTCACGGATACAGAAAATCACAGAAGGAATTAACGAAAAAGTAAGTACAATTTTCTTCTTTTTTAACTGTACTTCCTCTTACATGTATTATTAATAGTAGTTACATTATAATGGTTATAAGTAGCATGTGGTATATTTAAGTGTATATAATGCGGCGCTTAGTATGAAACTTGATTAAAATTTATTATTCTAATAAATACACCGTGTTAATAATACTTCAGTAATTGTGTATATTTAAAATAGAAAACATTACCATTGAATAAATATATTATCAATTAAAAATATGAAATTCATAAATATTTTTACAAGTATTTTAATAATATGTATGGCATTTTCCCTTATAAATAACTATAATGATCAAAGCAAGAAACAATAAGAAAAAATATAATACTTAATTATCAAAATATTATATACAGATAATGCACGAATCACGTGGTGCGTAGCTGTAAGTAAAAGAGAAAATGTTTTAAAAGATTTGTAGTTTCATGATATTATTCAACAATTTGTTTGCATTATAAATTAAAGCGAAACATTTGGATAACGGCTTTCTATACGATGCCAGGAATGTAAAGTGATGTAATACTACATGTAATGTATGCCTATATTTGTCGGTTACTATACAATAGTATAAAATTATTACCGAAGGATAATAATAATAATTTACTGTTACAAGATCTTTTAATTTCTATATTTTTAACATCATAAGAGCGCCCGCTTTGTGATCATTTTTAAGAAATTTGATTATTTTACAGATAATCAGATAAAACTGTTTTACCAAATACGATAAAGCTTTTATATATCTTCAATCCTTATCAACAAGTAATAACATGTAGTATCTTTTTATTAATAGGTTTCATGCATATTGTAATCCATATAGTGATAGATTGTAAAGAATGCATGTTTTACACTTAGAAATAATAGTTGCTGATTTGATTTGTTAGTCGGAAAACGAGCCCTTTTAATATTTTTACTACTAACCAATCGGGAACGTCTGATACTGCCACGTTGCCAAGTATCCGGTTGTATTCGGCCAATCGTAGATTCAGCGCCCAGTTGGAGCGGCATCTCTCCGTGGCTTGTGTAAACGTGAAGTAGCGAGCAGCTCAAGATCTGGTCGCGGTCGAAATTTGTCGGGAGCCGTCGCCATGTTTAGAAGTGTGTGCGTCCTTGAGCGAGTCGAGCGAAAATGTTCTGTAAAATATTAGATATAGCTCATGCACTGTACATTACGTGAAGTACCTAATTACAATTTAATGCTTGTCGATCACGGGTGTAACAATTATTTTTGTGGATGGCTCACCTACGTTGCAGAATTTTGTGATTACAGTATGGTAAGTCCGCCCTCCTATCAGACCAACGCCAACATGGCGGACGAAAAATTTCCTTTGTATCGCCGCGAGGCTCCACTGACGCAATTGTGAAAAATGTATTATTTGGAAAGCGATACACTTTAAAAGACCAGAAAAGCTGTTTCCACTCTTAAAAAGCTTAACTGATAGACCGGTGTGATGATTGTCGTTATTACATTAAGATAAATTGACATTTTTCTAATAAAAAGACTTGAACGCCCTGAATGCTTGATATATTGGACGTTTGCGTATTCGTTGCAATCTTTTGATATTCTAAATGACATCGTTCATTTCACTATTCGGTTGATTGTAGATATGTTCTTATTACTCATGATGCCGTATTTTTGAGGGTGTTTTTTCTTCTGCGCAATACGCATGTTTTACAAATTCCAATGTGGTGTATCAGTTGGATCAACGGAGAAATTTTGATTTCGGCGCTTTTTTCACAAATCAATTAACGTTCTCATTTTGAACTATTGAGATTACTTTACTTAGAATAAGCTTGAAATGTACATATTTGATCTACAATTAAATAATAAATTACTTATATACATTTTAAATAATTGAAAAATAAACTGTTAGTAATTTGTGAAGCTTTAGTTTGTTGTTTCTTATACATCTTTTTCTCTTATTATCAATTTCATATATTTATTTTTTTATTGCAAAATAGATATGTAATTGTTACATAAATGTTCAATTTATTACAAAGAAGCACAATTTCAATTTATTTTCATATCTTTTCAATTTTTAATTTGCTCATGTTTGTTTTCTTTTCCCTATTTGTTTGTTTTTTATTAATTTGTTCTGAATACAAACATATAGGTTTTAAAAAAAAGCTTGCTTGATAAATGTAAGGTACAAAGATTAAAATATTTAATGCTTGATACATTATTACTAAGATACTTATGAGAATAACAAACACATTTAGTAAAGTTACTTTTATTATAAAGTATAAAAAATATTTGTTTTATATATTTTTTTAAATATAATTAGAAATTATTTAAATTTGTATTGTTGGTTTGATAGATAAAGGTATAGATAGAATTATACAAAAATCTGGATTTTGAGTAAGAATATACCAATTTAACATTTATTGGTAACAATATATGTTTATATTTATCTATTGAAGTATGTTTTTCAGTTTCAATGTAATGTGCTTGTATACATTTATATTTCTTTAAATATTATCAATATTTTATTCTTATGTATCATTTTTTTTTTTGCTACAAATGATAAATGGTTTCATTCCTTTATTTTTCGATTGCAAATGACAAAGTTATTAATAACATTTCTTATTACTTTATATTATAGTGTAATGTGTAATGAGTGATAAGCAGACTGCACCTATTTTACCACCCCTCAATGGGGGTGGAGGAAATAATGGGGGTAGCAATGGAAGTGCACCGCAACAGACTGTTAATTTACAACAAGTTCTTGCTACTGCCCAAGGACTTAATGTCCTTACTACAGGCGCTGGACAGCAATTTGTTATTACTTCACAGGTCCCTGGCCTTACACAGGTGCATATTTTTTAGTGTATTCTAATTTTTGTAACTTTTTTTATACATAATTTTTTATGAAATTTTATATATAATAAATGCTGTATAATAAAAATTTAATGATTTTTTGTTTTTTATATGATTGCAGGTTATACCAAGTAATGCAACAACAAATACAAACATTCAACAAGTTGGAGTTACAAGAATTGTTAATATCAGTGGTACACCACCACGTGCAGGTAGCATGGGAGTTGCAGGTGCAAGCAGTTCACCTCTTACATCTCCTACTCGTCAGGGTTCACCTAAAGTTGTTTTAGCAACATCTCCAAAACTTGTTCGAACTTCTATTGGAAATATGTTTGTTGCACCAACCTCGCAAGCTTCTATGCATTCACCACCTGCAAGAAAAAAGTTGAAATTAACAGATTCTACTGAAAAACATACTATGCTTGCTGATGATGCAATGGGTTATAGAAGAAGAATTATGGAACATAAAATGAAAAGGATGCGTGCAATAAGAGAGAGATATGCAGAAAATGCATCAGAATTATTCTTTCTTCATGCTGGAGGCAATATGATGGATTTTCAATCATGGAAGAAGAAACCTCCAACACCCCAATATTTGCATTTTTTACAGCAAAATAGATTAGATCCAGATGATGATGAAGATTTAACAGCTCCACTGCCAGCAATATCAGAAATTCCATTAACACCAACTGCAACAACTGTTTCTACAATAGTTCCTGTGAATCAGTGTACAGAAGTAAAAATTTCTGGAATGAATGCTGCTCCAGTTGCGGTGTCCACGACATTGCCTGCTGCAGTAGCTCAACTTAATCAACAAGGTAATCATATTGTCATTGTGAATATAGTTGTAACTGATTTGATAATTTAAATTATATTATAGCAATCTTACTTCCTAATAAGATGTTTTACATTTAACACTAATCATTTTCACTAGAATATTAAAAGGCACACCATTATTTTCAAAAAAGTATAAATATTATAGAGTAAAAGATAATTTCAATTCATGTGTAATGTATTAACCTTGCACAAAAACTATAAACATATTTTAGAATATGTTCTGTATTTAGGTACTTATACTAGTTTCTCATTATTAATAAGTAGTTTTTTGAGAATGTGGAAAATCAATTAGGAGTTTTAGTATATATTTTACAACAACCAAATATGTAATTACTTTGCATAATAGGACATGTACCAGGTAGGCCTCAAGGGGGCCGCCATGGCATGGTGTTTGCCTTCAGAGCAGCAATTCAGTCTTCACCAGTCACCGCTCACCCTCCACCTACTTCTTCTACTCTAGCACCCACGCTCATTATAGGTGATTACTGCAGGCTTATCGTTTGATGTTTAGACTCCTTACTTTTTTAAAAAATAATCTTTATTGAATTCTGTAAACTTATTTTCAATATATCTAAAAAAAATTTCACTTAATTGAGAAAATATCACTAGATATTACTTTGCATTATTAGTGAAACAGTTTATTATAGGTTTCATTAAATAAACATGATATGGTGAGTGAAACATGATATGGCTACTTTTTGTACTCAAATAATATTGTATATTCCTCAAAGTATTAAGAGCAACGATTTTCATTAAAAAAAATGCAATAGGCCATTTTCTTTCATATTAGATGTAATTTTTTTTATTTTATCTTCTAATCCAATCATATTAAATTCATAGTTCATTTTCATTTAGTGATTTATACCTTTGAAAAAAACTTACAGCTGTGTTTATGTTAATCATTTATGTATTATGATAGTATATTCTTTTTGATATTGTAGAGTATTCCACAGTAGACGGCTGATTCAAGTTACACATTTTGGATCAGTTCACTCTTAGTGGAAATATTAATTCACAGCATAAGTAAGGTTGTTTAGCAATATGCTTTTCAGCCTAAGGGCGCTGTTGATACATGTATACATACTCTTAATTTTCTCTAAATAGATTTCTTCATGTATTAAATTATTTTATTACTATTACAGGTAATGCACCAATAGTTCCAGGTTCACCAAAACCTGTGACAACAACTGTTACAAGTCCAGTGATAGATAAATCTACAATAGCTACATCTATTACAACAACTATTACTACAATGACTACTCCTACCCTTACTTTTACTGGAGCTACCACCACTACAGCTACTGTTACTACTGTTACAAAAACATCTTCTGCGCCTACTATACCTACTCAGCCCATTGTTAAACTTGTTAAGTTACCTGCCTCTAATGCAGCTACGTCATGTGATATCACAAATAACCAAGAACAAATTGTAGAGAAGGCAAAACAGGTAAAGTAATTTCTATGCAATTATGCAACACTTAATGAATTATTGTGATAACTACAAATTGGTATAATTTGATACGTAAAATGTTTGTAGGAAGCATACGTTATGCAAAGGATTGCGGAATTACAGCGGGAAGGATTATGGTCAGAAAGAAGGTTGCCTAAAGTACAAGAACCACCTCGTACAAAGGCTCACTGGGACTATTTGTTAGAAGAGATGGTTTGGTTAGCTGCTGACTTTGCTCAAGAACGAAAGTGGAAAAAAGCTGCAGCGAAAAAGTGTGCGCGTATGGTACAGAAATATTTCCAAGAGAAAGCAATTCAAGCACAAAAAGCTGAAAAATCACAAGAGCTTAGGTTAAAGAAAATTGCTAGTTTTATTGCTAAAGAAATCAAAACCTTCTGGACAAATGTGGAAAAAGTAAGTAACAAGAAAAGGAGTTAGAATTGTAAACTATAATAATAAAGATTTTACCCCACACTATTAAGCCGACAATTTCAATGTATTTCAATTGAAACTGTGTGCTCGTTGTGGGAACAGCAAAGTCTGCTCATTGTGTATGATTGTATTTATTATTACGGTATAATCAAAGAATTGATGCTGGACATATATTTTTATATAACACAAACTATTTATAAGATTGAATGTATATTTCATGTTTATATTTTGTTTTCAAGTTAGTGGAATATAAACAACAGACAAGGCTTGAAGAGAAAAGGAAGCAGGCACTAGATCAACACTTAAATTTTATTGTGGGTCAAACAGAGAAATATTCTACATGGTTAACTGAAGGACTTAATAAAACTGATGGTCCTCAAAGTGTGCCAGCCTCCATGAATAGTTCGCGTATTTCTTCCCCAGTACCACCTGGCAAATCTCATTCTGATGGTATGTAAAATACATTTTCCTAAGCTCATCGTATTTCAGTTATGTTAATAGTTTTAATCTTCTTAATATAGAGGATTTTCAACCAAACCAAAGCTCAGATGATGATGAAGAAACCATAGCAAAAGCAGAAGAAGAATTGAAATCTGTGACAAACCATAAAGAAGAAGTTGAACTGCTGAAAAAAGAATCAGAGCTACCCCTAGAAGATCTCCTTAAAGAGCTACCACCTGATTACTTGGAAAATAGAAATAAAAGTTTATCACCTGCATCAAAAGGAGTAGAGGAAGTATGTAAAATATTTTTAGACCAAGGGTTTTAATGACACTATTTCTTACTGTAAGACAAAATTTGTTATATGTATTTATTAATAGGAGAGTGAAAAGACAACAGATGGTGATATGGATTTTGTTGCCGCATCGGATGAATCTTCCGATGAGGAAGAGACTATTATGGAACAAGAAAAACTGGAAGAAAATGCGGATTATAAACAAGAATTAGACGATCTTAAAGTATGTATATACTCTTCTAGCTATTATGGAGGACTTATGGATTTTCTCTATAAAAGTTTAATACTTTTAGGCTGAAAATGAAATGTCTATTGATGAACTTATGGCCAAATATGGTAACATGTCGGATGTGCCAATAGATGTTGAACAAGAACCTATTCAAGGTCAATATTATTTAAGTTAATTTTCGCCATATTATATTTGTTCATTGATGATGATATTCTACCGATCCTGATGGTTTAAGAAATGGTTTTCATTCTTAATTCCTGTTACTGATGTGACTTGAGGCATTTGTCTGAAAATTAACATTTGTTACAATAATCCAATAAACATGAAAATTTATAATACGTATATACATGTATTTATTTGTGTAGAGTCAGATAAAGAAAGCGTAAAAGAAGAAGCTCAGGAAAATGACGAAGAATCTACGAGTAACGAAAGTGAAAGTGAAGAGAGTGACAACGAAGTTGATGAGGAAGAGTCTCAAACACAAACTGATAATGAAGCCGATATTGGACTTAAATCTCTTTTAGAAGATGTATCCATGGAAAAATCATCAAATGATAAGGTAAGATGGTGTTTTCATTATTACTCATATAGGAATTTTGTATACAAAAAAATAATTGCACTGGTCAATCTGCCTTTTACAGACTGCAGAGATGGACCATTCAAATGCTCGCGATGAAATGGATAACGTCGCGGCATTGGCAGAAAGTATCCAACCTAAAGGAAATACTTTACTTACCACCAGTGTATGTGTCATTGAAATATTTTTGTATTTCCATTGTGGGTATATCAATTATTCAGCCTTTCATCCAAGGTTGTGTAACAATATTTTGCACATGACCATTTACGAAGGCTAAAGCATAAGTGATTTTCTTTTAACAAGTAAATTGATTCATCGATTTATTTTAGAGAATTATCATGACAAATTTTACCAGTTATACGAATTAAAATAAAGTTATGTATGATTGTCTAACGAAACTGATATAATTTTAGGTTGTTACGAAAATTCCATTTCTTCTGAAACATCCCCTTCGAGAATATCAACATATAGGCTTAGACTGGCTTGTTACAATGTACGACAGGAAATTAAATGGTATTTTAGCAGATGAAATGGGTTTGGGTAAAACCATACAAACGATTGCTTTACTTGCGCATTTGGCATGCGAAAAAGGAAATTGGGGTCCTCATCTCATAATAGTACCAACATCTGTGATGCTTAACTGGGAAATGGAATGTAAGAAATGGTGTCCAGGATTTAAGATTTTGACTTATTACGGAACGCAAAAAGAAAGGAAACAAAAAAGAACAGGTATTAGTTTATCTCTGAAGAAATATAATTGAAAATAGCAATATTTGTAATATTTTATTTATTTTTAGGTTGGACTAAACCTAACGCTTTTCATATTTGCATAACATCATATAAACTGGTTATACAGGATCATCAAAGCTTTAGAAGGAAAAAGTGGAAATATCTTATATTGGACGAAGCTCAAAATATAAAAAATTTCAAATCACAGAGATGGCAATTACTATTGAATTTTCAAACCCAACGGTAAATATCTATTTGGATAATATAATTTATAAATATATTACTTTAAATTATATGAAGAACTTATATATAAAAATCCTTATTATTACAGACGATTATTGCTTACTGGTACACCTCTACAGAATAACTTAATGGAATTATGGTCATTGATGCATTTTTTAATGCCGAATGTATTCCAGTCACATAGAGAATTTAAAGAATGGTTTAGTAATCCTGTTACTGGAATGATAGAAGGAAATAGTGAATACAATGAAAATATTATTCGTCGTCTGCATAAGGTCTGTACGTAATTTATTTTTATATACTTTGTTTCACATATGCAATTATTCGCTACCGACACGGATATATGATGATTACGTATCGCATGTCTGTTTTATATAAATAGCGAGATATTAAAAAAATTCTCTATTAAAACTCGCGTGTCGTAAAGTATTGATTTGACATACGAATCCTGTCTAGAGAAACACTTACAACTTTCATTGTATCAATCTTTTCCTCTAAATTTGTGTATCTCTGTTATATGTTATTTATATAGCAATTATATTGTTTGTAGGTTTTGCGGCCTTTTTTATTACGAAGATTAAAAACAGAAGTAGAAAAACAATTACCCAAAAAGTATGAGCACGTCGTTATGTGCCGTTTGTCAAAACGTCAGCGATACCTATACGATGATTTTATGTCCAGAGCAAAGTAAGTATTACATATTTTGTCACTTTTTTTTATATCACAAAGATTTATGTAATATGAATATATATATATATATATATATATATATATATATATATATATATATATATATTTATAATTGTTTTTCATGAAGAACAAAGGAGACCCTCGCCAGTGGCAATCTGTTAAGTGTGATTAATGTATTAATGCAATTACGGAAGGTATGCAACCACCCAAATTTATTTGAAGTTAGACCTACTGTATCACCATTTCAAATGGAAGCTATTGAATATGTCACAGCTTCGTTAGTATGGAGTGCTCTTGATTATGATCCATTTAAGGTAAAATATATAATTTAATTTTTTCTAATACTAATTATGCTCTTAGAAGTTTAGAGGAAAGTATAATATATTTATTTTTTACTTTCTAGCATATCGATCTATCTAGTATTAATCTTTTATTATGTGATTTGGAGTTAAGTCTTACTGCGTTTGTGGCGCATAGAGTCAGACGATTGCAAACACCACGCAAGCTTATAGAAGAAATAGACACACAACCAGATCCGTCTCCAAGATGTCCACCTGGAAAGATTAAAATTAATGTTAGATTATCTAATCAAGTTAAACCGTCATCCGTACCGCGGCAGACGCAAACAAAATTAAAGAATTTGACTGGAATATTGCCTACTCCAAAAGTTGGAACATCTCCTTTAATAAAAACAGCAAATAATCAAAGCACTCCAGGGCAAGGTAAGAATGATTATAAGATTTATAGACATTTCATATTTTGGATTTTTCCAATTTTTGCAATTAATTTTCTCTGTTTTTATAAATTCATAGGTGTCACACTAAAAGTAGCAGGTGGCCAACAGTTGCAAGGATATTCCGTACAATTAGTTCAACATCAGGGTAGTGTAAAAGGTGAGGGTTTTCTCTCGTGTGTTTTTACACCTTTACTACGTATATTTATATCCAAAACCTGAAATCCTTGTGCATCATCGATCAGTGGTTGCACTCAAACTTATCGCTGTGTAATCATTCTTGCAATGGTGCTAGAGCAATTGATCTCGGGCCAGCTTGTTTATAGTTTCCCATGTTATAAGCATTCTAGAACCGAGAGCACATTAACAAAACTTACATTTAATTAGAATCTAACATTTGTGAATCACAGTTTGTGTAAAACATTTGTTGTGTTTGCTTCGAAAATAGCAATTCCTGTTGGAACACTAGCACATAACCCACAAAGTACAACAGTGACACCAACTACAGCAGCAACGAGTGCACAGAGGATTACAGTAGGGAATGCAAATATTATAGATGGACTGCAACGGCTAGCAACACAAACAGTTGCAGTTAAACAAGGTGATTCCGTCCAAAGAATAGCAATGCCTAATCTTGCACAAGTGGTTCAAACATCTATTGGTAGACATATCATTCTGACTTCAAATCAACAAAACACTAACACAGGTTTGTCCTAAGAGTGCTCATATCCCACTGATTTCATTTATGTTCTGTGTTCAAAAAATGTGCACCATATACATATATCCTTTTTCATGTCATTTGTATGCATTTAGATGAATGTTAAAGAATAATACAAAAATGCATGATTACAATATTCCGTATGTTAACCCTTTGCGGACGGGACGGTTCGAAGTCTGCCGTGCCGTTGGGCCGAACTGCTGCCGCGATAGTCATTTAAAATTGCCAGCGCACATTTCTGCTTTAGACGCGCTTTTCGTTCATAGGTGTCAAATTCTAACATATGTACATGCACAGATTCTCCACAGGATAAATAAAATGACACATATATATGAGTCGTTCGGCTCTATCAGTTGTTTTCGCCAAACGGATATATGACTTCCTCGGTCAAATTGATGGCTTACGCAGAACGCATATATTCGGCGGTAGTCCGCGAAGGATTAATAGGCAATATTTCTATCCTAGTAAATTGATATATTTTTCAGATCTTATTTAAATTTGTATACGAATGATTAACATTGTTTATATTTACAGTTTCATTTCCAGTAATGACTCCATGTGTACCACGTTTGAAAGTTTTACCAAAATCTTTAATGGGCCTATCTACCTCGGCAACTACAGTAAACAAAGTTATAGGAGGAGTGGTGACAACTACAAGCGGAACAAGTGGAAGACCCGTTATGAGGGTGCCGCCTCTTAATGTTACTGCCTCTCCTAATGTCACTGCACAGTCTCCCGCTGGCAATGGACAATCTCAACAACAATCAAACCGTTGTGGTATTGTTACTAGACACGCACAAAAAGAATCAGAAAAGGCACAAATCAAAGAACGTCCAAAATCCGAATTTTATTTGGTAATTATCTTAATCGAATAAGGTTGTAAATATTCGAAGGATTTAAAGGTTTAGAAAATTTAAAATATAATATCTCTTTATAGCCACAATTAGAAGAAGAACGGAAACAAAGAAGACAAGCTAAACTTCGTCTACTTGCAAATACTAATGAAAGGCGATGTGCCGCATGTCCTCTATATGGAGAAGATTTGTTTATGGCATTAAGAATTGGTAAACCATCTACGGCATGTCGGTGGCATAATGGTTGGGTTCACTGTGCAACTGCTAAAGATAATGCACGTACACGAAGGCAGTTTTTTTCTCGCACAGAAGCACTTGCGGAGGCGATCAAAAGTACAGAACAAATTGTTGAGGAGCTGAAGGAAGTTTTTGAGAGGTATTGTATATTGATAAAAAAAGAGAGTTCAGTGTTTAGTAATTTATTGAAGTTATTTAATTATTCTTGACGCAATATAATATATGCTAGGTTTGTTGTACATGTTCCTGCTGTGTGCGCCCCTACGCCACGTTTTCACGTTTCTCATCCTCCTCCACATAAATTGTTCGCTCAACGACGTATACAAATGGAGTTACAACGTCAACTATCGCCAAAATTGGCATTGTTCCATCCAGTAGCTAGTGCAATGATGACGCAGTTCCCAGATCCCAGATTGATACAGTATGACTGTGGAAAATTGCAATCTTTACATCAACTTCTTAGAAAGCTTAAATCTGAGAACCATAGAGTTTTAATTTTTACACAAATGACCAGAATGTTAGATGTATTAGAAGCTTTTCTTAATTTTCATGGACACATATATTTACGTTTGGATGGTACTACTAAAGTAGATCAGCGGCAGGTAATAATTATTTACTGTAAATTATTATGTCATTATTTCTTTTATTGTTCTCTAACATGGTTTATTTTACGGGGAACTGCAGGTTTTGATGGAAAGATTTAATGGAGACAAACGAATATTTTGTTTCATTTTATCGACGAGATCTGGAGGTGTAGGTGTGAATCTTACAGGAGCAGACACTGTTATATTTTATGATAGTGATTGGAATCCTACGATGGATGCCCAAGCACAAGACAGGTGTCATAGAATAGGTCAAACACGTGATGTACATATCTACAGGTATATATAAAAAAATATATACATATACATATAATATATTATATATATATGTCGGAGATGAAAGGAAAGCCGAAGCCTTTCCTTGGAAATTTTGGGAACATCCTCTAGTACATTAGCCTAGATTTTATTATAGCTGTAATTGTTTAAAATTTGTGATAGCGAGATTGGGTTCAAGGTGACAATTGGTCACTGAACGTAGCCACGGTCACGAGATAAGCGTTTTGCCTAACGGAGGTCTGGAGTGGTTGTATGGGTTTTCCGAGAAGTGTGATTGTGGTGGCAGGCGGCCTCTTGAGCGGGCCTAGCCACGTGTGAGGTTACCTCGGAGGTGCCGAGACGATGGGACATACATTGTATCAATAACCAAACTCCAGGCAGAAACTGCCTAGCAACGGCGTTCGGAACTTCTCGATGCTTCTAACGAGTGCGTATCGAATTGCAGACGAGGCTGGCATTCGTGCGATTGCCTTGGAGAGTGACACATCGAACATTTCTCGTCAATCGTATTTTGCGCCTAAGATTATTTTTTTACGCTTAGTAAAGAGTTATCTCGTTGGCCGTGGATTCGTTTGAATTGAACAAAAACATTGTTAATAGTGTACATAAATTCATTATTCGTAAATCATATTATTCATTAACTTCATTGTTCATCAAATTTATCATTCATTAGACTTAATTATTTGTTAAGCTTAGTGATAGTCTTGTATATACGTGTACATATCTTGGCTTTGTGAAACGATGGCTAGTTCACGCGAAGAGTTGTCACGCGCCCAAAATTCCGATTTTAACCCGACATATATAATAATAATATATATATATATATATACGTATATTATATTTATGAATATATTTAATTATTCTTCACATGTTTTAGGTTAGTAAGTGAAAAAACCGTAGAAGAAAATATTCTGAAAAAAGCTAATCAGAAGAGACTACTTGGAGATTTAGCTATCGAGGGTGGTAATTTCACAACTGCTTATTTCAAAAGTGTAAGTATTTTGAAAAATTTTAACGAAGAAATATGCTCTAAAACATAATATTTTATGATTGTAATTATCTTTACAGTCTACGATTCAAGATCTGTTTAACATTGATCAATCGGAGAATGATGCAACGACTCGAATGGCCGAAGTATTGGAACAAAATAGAGATCGAGAGAAGTTCTTGCAAAAGGATAACCAAGGTCAAACTTTAGAGGATAAAGTAGCGATGGGTGCGCTTGAAAGCGCTCTTGCTGCTGCTGAAGAGGATCTTGATGTCCAAGCCGCAAAGACCGCTAAAGCAGAGGCTGTTGCTGATTTAGCAGAATTTGACGAAAATATACCCTTGGATGACGCGGACAGAGATGACATGCAAGTTAGCAAGGCTGAGCTTGAAGTACAAAATTTAGTATCTCAGGTAAAATAACGTTTTTATCCATTTTTATAATATTTTATTCAAATCTTAGCATGTATATCGATAAAAATGTTTGTGTTTTTGTACATAGTTAACACCTATAGAACGTTACGCGATGAAGTTTGTCGAGGAATCAGAGGGTGCGTTTTCTGCGGCACAACTTGCAGCAGCCGAACGTGAACTCGAAGAACAGAAGAAAGAATGGGAGTTGGATCGGCTACGAGCATTGCGCGAGGAGGAAGAAAGGAGAATGCGATTAGCAGATGACGATGAGAAGCCTTTGACGTTTGGACGCGAGGATGCGCAAAATCAGGTTAATAGTGCTAGTAATTCTAAGAAATTAGTCAATAAGAAACTCCCACCAAATAGGAGGAGGAATTCGCGTAAGAATATTAGTAAAAGTGCTCAAGAATCGGAAAGTGAAACTGAGACTACTACAGAATCAGAATCAGAGTCACAAGAAGATGTGGTAGAAGATAGCCTTGACGAAGAGTCGAGTCATACGGAAAGTCAAAGTCAAGGCGACGAGGATGAGGAGGAGGAAGAGGCACACGATCAAAATGATTCTGAAAAGGGCGGATATCCCAAACGTAAGAACCGTTCTAATAAATCATTTAGTCAAAATCATTTTGATCTGAACAGTCCACGGACGAGATCAAGGGGAAATGTTAAAATTAATTTGTGGACATTGGACGTAAGTCCTATCTTGCCTGGTATAAAACCGAAATGCCGAGGTAGAGCCAGCAATTTGCGCAAACAACGTGAGCTTGAAATGAGGATGAAAGCAGAAGAAAATTTCATTTTACCTTTGCCACCAGTTTCTTCAAGTCCGAAAAAGTTAAATAATACCAACATTTCGAATAATCCCAATGAAGGAGATCATACTGTGAATGAGAAAGAAGTGGTAACAGCTGATTTAAAACATACAGATGCTGAAAAAAGTACAATTCTGCCTACTGATGAAAAGCGATCTGAAAGCATCGAAAATTGTAAAGTGATTGTAAATCATTGCACCATTGCAACTTCGCCAAAATCGAACTGCGATAAAACTGTCATAGACGAATCTAATGCCACCATAGCTTTAGATTCGTTAGAAATAGAAACGTGTTCTCAATCAGGTAATTCATCGGGCATGTCAGAACAGAGTAAAGATTTAGAAGAAGGTATAATTGATAACAAAGACGGTGGTGAAGCAGCACAACAGTTAACAGAGAATACCACATCTTCAATATATATTACAAAGTTAATGCCCACAGCAATGGCGCAATCTAGTAATTTAGAAGGTACTGCAAGTTGTAATGACGATTCCGAATATTCTAACGTTGATCTGATCTCACAGAATAGTAGTCCTCGTTCAGTTGTAATGGAATTGAACATGGTAAAAAGAATTTCTGATTCAAAATGCTTGAAAAGTTCAATGACTTTGGAGATAGATGAAGAAATTAATATATCGGAAGATTCATTGATTGCTCCTTTAAAAAATAAAATAGTCGTTCAAGATACAGATGAGAATGATGAATCTACAATAAAGAAATTAGCAAGTGATACTGTTTCTAAGAGTAAGATAACTTCATCTGCCATTGATGAATCAGATACGGGATTAAAAGGAGAACTACTTATCTCTAACGCAGAATCGAAGGTATTAAAAAATAAATCTCTAGACGAGCTCCAAGATATAAATATTTCTAATGACGAGTATAGTGTAAAAAATGATACAAGAGCGCAGAGTCCTATCGAAATGAAAGAAGACATGGATATGAAAGAAACTTCAACAAATAATAAACAATACGATGAAAGTACTTCAAATTCAGATACAACAAATAAGTCTGTCAATGATAATGAATCCATTTCTGTGATAGAATCAAGCTCTAGTCAAGAACCTAGTAGCAGCAAACAAGAAGAAAACTATACTAAATTAGATGAATGTGTGCGCGATGAAGATGATACAAAAGTTCAGTCGATCTCATCGACACAAAACAGTGACAATATTTCCTTTGATACTTTAGGCTCGAATGAATCAAGTGGATCTGAATTTAATGCAGAGAATAAGATTAAATTTCGTAAACCAGATACGATATCTTACGGAGTGACTACAAGAAGCGCGAAAGTAAACATTAGCGTAGAAACTACTGAAAATAAAAATTTGATATTATGTAGTGATACATGTGAAAGTCAAGGAAGCGAAATTTCAAATTCAAATTCGAATTCGAATACTCATCGAAAAGAAACTAGCAAAGTAACACAGATTCGAAGGCCCGACACACCTCGACCGACGATAGAACATTCTAGGATTACAAGGTCAAGTGCAATTCGTTCTTTAACACCTCCACCGAATTCAAATTCCACAAAATCATTGCAAAAAAAACGACCAGACACTCCTTTGCCTGAATGCTTTAGATCTTCCCCACGATTAGCGACGAGGTCTATGTCAAATTTGAGTTCATCACTAAGAAACGAAGAACAAAATACATCGTCATATGAGAAACCCATGACGCGTAGGTCAAAGACTTTGGATAATGGTGTTTTGAATCCAACTGTGTTTCGAAGAAGCAGTTCAATACCACCTATGAAACCAACATCCGATTCGAAAGATTGTACTAGTTCTATTTCAACTAGATGTAAAAGAAATAGTGAATCTACAAGTACGAATACAAGTACACCGAGACGACGACCGGATACACCTGTTCCTACTTCTGAACAAGGATCGAGAGTTACTCGATCTGGATTGAATTTTACGCTAAATTCGGCAAAGGGTCCTAATCATGTGTCGAACAAAGGGAATAAGCACATTCGGAAGATAGATTCGTCTTCTGATTCAAAATCACAGGAAGAGGAGTCTTCTTCTGCCGTTTCACCATTGTCTGGAAAAACAGAAACGTTGAACACAGATTCAAATGGTAACGCGGTTGTATCAGAAACCTTCCCCAAACAAGATGATTCAACCCTATCCTCCTTTAATGAAATTAACGAGAAACCACAAAGAACTGCTAAAGTCGTTGCTATTCTTACTTTGGATACACGAAGTAATCATACCAGTAAAGCTTCTAGTTCCGTTCATGCAAAAACATCTAATTGCAATTCCTCTGATACGAAAAATAATAAAAAAAACGCCGATTCTAATTCAAATTCTGCATCTGATTCGTCAGGGAAAAATTGCGTTCTTAGGATTTCAGATGTTACTCCGAATTGTAAAGTAGATGGGTGGTGTGATTCTGGATTGGATACTGGTTCTCGAGATCGCGTTTCCTCTAATGTATTTTCCAATGTAGCAAGTACTTATACCAGTTCCAATAAGGCAGGAAAATCACCGACATTGAACAAAAATACGTCATTGAATTCTAAACTTAAAACTGATAAGGTTCCGATACAATCAACAGTGATAGCATTGGTCGATTTGGACAACGACTCTAATTACGATTCATCAGATGGATCAAAGAAATTAAGAAGGAAAATTAAACGAACACGACTGTCATCGTTTGCAAAGCCATTGATAAGTGGAAAAACGAATGAATCACAAATAGCTGACGCTCCAGATGACGAAGAGCAGATACCGCCAATGAAAAAGTCGATTCGTACTCAGCTTACTCCTCCTCCTCCTTCTTCGCAAACAACTCAATTGGAAAAATTCAGTAGCGGTACTATATCTTGAGTCCCGCTAAAACTTTATCGCTGTAACATTTAGCAGCGTGTTTGTATAAATATTTCTCATAATTTAGACATTAACATTGTCTTGAACTACTACCTGGAGCGGCGTGCGCATAAAAGAAACCAAGTTCTAATTGTTTCTTAATTTTCACATGATTCTTGTATATAATCACAAAAGTAAAGATAAGTGAGAGATGTTTCTTTTATTGTACTAAGTACATACGTGTAACATTTTTAGCATTGTAAATTGTACTTTCCTGTAAAGAATTCAAGTGTCTTTAATTGACATTGTAATTTATACTTGGTGATAAAAACGAACGAAAGAAAATGATAAAAGAAATAAGGCAAGGCATTCGATTGTATTATAATAGGATATATAGAGGAAAAAAAGATTCATTACAGCTTAGCTCATTAGTACGTTGCGAAAGTCTCGCCTTTGCGACGATTTTGTAGCGTTTGATTTCTTAAATAAAAAGAAATAAACAATCGAGTCAAAAGTAAAAAGCAGAAATAATTCTGTGAATGCGACGTACTTTGTTCTCATTAACGCCTTGCACTCTACATACTTTGCAAGGTCGTGACCTGATTACATATTAGACTTAAGAGATTCTTCGTTTAATGGTATGCCCTACTGTAATATTTAAGTTGCGTGCCTGTATTTTGTATGATCGAGTGAGTCCGAGGAAGGAAATAAACAAAATATTCCTTGCTATGAAGATCATGTGTTTTCTTATTTCTTGGTGCGGATCCAAGTCTGTTCGATCAAAGGTTCAGTTCCGTTTTGGTGTCAAATTTTGCTCAGTGTGCTTGGTTATATATACTGAGATCATTGAAAGTAATGATCTTGTATTCTCGCGATGTTTTGGTGTGGCAAGGCTATCATGACCGCACATTAAAGAAAAGAATTTTTTTTGCAAATATTAGATAATAGCATGCAGTAGAAAGCTCCAAATAATTATTTGAAAAATGGCACCAAAACACTGCCTTTGCCATTCCAAACTTGGAGTCAGCCAAGGTATAAGCAGGCACATTAATGAGCGTCTTGTACAATATTTAATATCTACGCGGGATTGAAATAATGAATTTCTTGAGTAGAAAAATGAGCCTTTGAACGAGCAAAATGTATGTATATTTCCTATTCATTTCCTTGATCTTCCAAAATTACTCAGTTATTCAAGCATTCTAGCATTTTTTCGATTGCATTTAATAGAAGACATATGAAGACATATATAAAAACGAAGAAGAAATCATTTTTTCTTCAAATTATTCGTCATGTTTAAAAAGTGAGTGCTTCGTACACGACGCTCGTTCTTCGTAATCTTTCTTTTAAATCTTGTTGAAGCAGATTTTTTATTTATAACTTTCGAATCTCATAGACGTACTTTTTAATGTCTTGCAGATATGGTTATCGGACGACAATATGGAGCAAATGCCGGTTAGTATAGAAATTTTATTTTTATTTTCATTTATTATTTATTTGTATTTTCAGTTTAATCTATGTAAAATTTATTTTAATGATTAGATGTGGTGCCCTCCTACACCTCCTACAACAGATAATGATGTTTACATCGACTATTCCTTGGGATTCCTTTATGAAAATACTCCTATGTCAGAGGCACAATTACCTCCAATATACATTAAAAAGGAACAAAAAAGAAGTAGGATTGAGGCTGGAATTACTGATCGCGATGGTAAGTAGTTTATATATTTATAAGAAATCTATCTATGGTACTTTCTTTATGTACATATACAGTTGATATTGTTTTTTTAATTGTATATTAAATTGTTTATCTTCTATGTAGGACGGCGAACGGTTAAAATGCGACACAAGGAAGAATCTGTTTATGCACCGAGATCCTTATTCGATCGACCTTCACCAGCGCTTATGAAAATACGTCGCGATATGAAACTACATAAATATCGTATAGTTCGACCACCAATTCCACTGCCTGGTATAAAACCGTCGCATATGTCAAAGTCTTCCGCGGACCAAGAACATGTTTTAGATTGGATGATACACGAGGATTGGGCCCTTCTGCAAGCAATTCAGGTTTATCAAGGACTGCCGTTGAATTTGATGATTTTATCTCCTGGTCATACTCCCAATTGGGATTTGGTTGCGGATATAGTTAATAATACTTCTCGAATATATAGATCTCCTAAACAATGTAGAAGCAGATACGAATCAGTAATAGTACCAAGAGAAGAGGGAAAGTTACTTTATGATACTACGCCGAAGAAACAAAAGAAACAGAAAGGGGTTTACAAAATGCCTCAGGTTTCCGAGGTATATCGAGATACTTTTATTCTACATTTGACGAGAGATATTTGTTGGAAAATAGTTATCATTTTTTAATCGTCTTCTTTTAGCAACAAAGTAAAACAAACAGGCCAATGAAAACGTCTCAGTTATATAATCAGGATAAAAATCATTCGTTTACATTAATGTGCTGTCAGAGATTTGACACCATTAAATCTGTTTCGAATAAGAGAACGCCTACTGTTAAACCATTGCTCGTTAACCCATTAATGAAAAATCCTACCAACGCTGCAGTTTTAGCTGAATGTGGTATCCAATATGATAACCCATTAGCTCCTATAGAAGTTGCAACGCGACGCGCCGATAGGATCGCAAAGGAGAAACTGAAACATGCTGTTAGTATAATAAGGCGTAATGTCTTTTAATTATCGAAATTTTTAAACATTTAATGGCATAATTCAATATTTTGTATCCAGGTTTTATCAGCAGAGCAACAGCAACAAGTAGCCGCTCGCATATTACAGCAACAGCAACAACAGCAGCAGCAACAGCAGCAGCAGCAGCAGCAAGTTCAGCAGCAGCAGCAGCAAATCAAACTGCAACAGCAACAACAAGCTCAACAAAATATTTCAAATACCTCAAGTCCTCAAGTGCATCAACTAACGCAAGTTGCGACCACCGTCACAACAGGGTTAACTACAATGAAACCTATTACCACAATTAGTAGTGTTACTACGGGTGGTACGACAGTTGCTACGTCAACAGTTAAAGCCCGACCAGGAGGAACGTTAAATATGCAAGATGCACGGGCAACGCCAACCGTTGTCAGTGTCGGTAATCTTCAAGCCGCTCAAAGAATTGCAACAGCGAGTTTAGTATCCGCTGCACAAAGTTCACCCGCGGCTACGCAGAAAGGTATTGGGGTTACCGTGGCGACAGCTCCGGGTACTAAAACGTTAACTGCGGCGCAATTACAATATTACCGACAACAGCAAGTTCTGTTGCGACAGCAGCAACTAAAGGTATTGCAAGCACAGGCTGCTGCAAATGGTCAAAAGGTATCGGTAGCCGTTTCAGCTGCCGCTGCGCAACAAAGGGCTACGTTGATGAAGCAGAATATAACTGCTGGTACTGTTGCACAAGCAACTGTTGGAAAACAGACGGTAGCTCGTACAGTATCAGAGACAGAAATGGCTGCTTTAATAAAACGGCAGGCTTTGCAACAACAAGCAAAAGCTGTGGCTCAAGTACAGGTACCTGCACAGACTGGACTTACTCCGGCCCAAATATTTGCTCAGGCAGGTTTGCAGGTACAAGCTGGAACATCAGCTAGTGGAACTCCAGTTGCTACCTTAGTAAAAACTGCAAACGTTGCCAGTGTACGTACAGCAACACCTCAACAAATTCGTCAGCTCGCTCTGCATCCACAAATCATCACTCAAAGAAAATTGCCAGCGCAGAAAGTTGCACAACTAACGCAAGTCGCTGCGAAAACTGGTGTTCAGACTCAACTGATTGTACAACAGAAATCATTGCCTGCGACTATGACCGTGCAGCAGATTCAACAAGTTATGAAACACGTTCAACCATCAGCGATGCAACAATTTACACATGTATGTTATATACTTCAGATGCCGATTTTGTTGATATCGTTCGTTTCTTTTACATTCTTTTAAAATAAAATGTGACTTCAGGTTTCTACAGGACAAGCAGTTTCTCAACCTGGACAAGTAGTTTTAGCAAAGTCTCCGTTGCAGACGAGAGTAATTCCAGTCGCATCCGCTGCTTTGAAACAGACGATCCAAGTTATGACTGCAAGTAGTGCTCAATTGCGCCAAGCTGCACCTGCTCAGGGTAAACCTGTCGTTACAGCTGCAAGAGGTAGTCCTGGTCCTAGTCAAGTTAAATTGCAAACTCTTGCACATCCCATTCATCCCCAGCAGGTACAGCAACAACAACAACAGCAATCACAAACTCAACCAGATACTCAACCGAAGTGAATATGTTTCATTACATACGTTCAAATTTATTAGATGTTACAAATTTTTCTACTTACGTTAGTCGAAATAAAGCTTTTATTTGTGGAATAAAAAACAAATGATGACATTCCAAAAAATATTGCAAGTAATTTAACTACAATTAATTTGATGTTATAATTGATGATGTGATCTTTTATCTTCTTACATCTTTACGTTTATATTACTAGAAGGTTTTCTTTCTTTTGTATTTCAATTCTATCTACGAAAACTGATATTTCTATTATCGCCTTTCAAAATTTGCTAGTCGAATTTGTATATAACATCAAGAGAAAAATTTTGTGCGCTACTAAGTTTTGAGAAATTGCGATATGGTATTATGACATTGTTTTAAGTGCTCATAAAAATTCGGAAAAGGTTATGAAATTGCAAACAGCAACAGAAGTGGCAAGGCAATACAAGTACACAGCTTAATTTTTTAATTTCATTGAAATGTAAGTCCATGCGATTTGAATGTTTTGCGAAGGTATTGATGTACTAATTTATATTAAGCAATGCAATTCTGTTTAAATAATATGGTGTATATGAGTTAATCTTAATATGTCATCCCGAGAGGAGCAAGTAATTTATAGAAGTCAATCATGAAATTCAAGATATCTCTACGATAATCCTGATCATATGTTAAGATGTATTTTTCTTGACTCTGTAAGAAATAAGAAGAGGCGATTCAGCTTCGAGAAATATGTTTAATTTGTTGATACACACGAATGGAAAAGAGTACTACGAAGCTACGACTGTATATGTATCTATAGTTACCTGTAGGAATTAAAAATTCATTCGATGATACGATGTTTATACTAGAATCTTTACCGAATTGTGTAAGATTGTACTAATAATATATATAAATATGTATAATTCGTGTATCATAGACGCTAAAATAAATCTATCATAAGGAATTTTGTGTATTCCAACGAAATCTTGTCAAATAACTTGTCAAGAAACCGTTATTACCATGTTATGTATTCCTTTAAATCCCGTATCTTCTGCTAGAAATATTTTCGCGTATTGTTTGAAACAACAAACATATTTCAGGTGGACAGAGTTCGTGGGCTACGCTGTATATAGAGAGTTCAGCTACAGGTGTAAAAAATTTAAGAGGTGATTCTTGAACTTAAAATAAGATAAAAATCAAGGATAAGAAGAAAATTATTGGCATTTTTGGCTTTGCTTTTTAGTTATTGATAATTAAAAATCAGCCGAAATACCTCGGATTATCTTATGGATTTTTATGAGTAGATACATTTAATGTTCAATCTACGATTTTTCTTACGAAATGTCCTGCAGGATATTTTACATCCGGAATGCCACAATCTTCTCTATGACTTGTACCAGGTAAGCTCTGCTGCCCATGTTCCATTGAGTATTGCTGTGCATCCCGCTGCTCTGGTTGACTTACTTCGCTCGTGTAAGGAGGTTTGCACGCGTACAGGGGTATTTCGGTGGCCTTTTAATTGACAGTAACTAAAAAACAAAGCTGAAAACAATTTTTTTATTTCTGATTTTCATCTTATTTTAACTTCAAGAATCACCCCTTAAATCTTTTTATACCTATAGCCGGACACCCATATATATAAACAGACACATTTTTACATCCATTTGATAATTTTGATCGTGTACAGTGGAACTTCGTTTATCCGTTCCTTCTTTATACGAACGTTAATTATATGCGTTAATTATACGAACATATAACTGAGCCTTTGTTATTCTAACTACACTCGAGCTTATTTTATAATTGCCGAGATAATGCGATTTGTTCCATTAGTTACCGTTTTCGCGCGGTCTAGTTAGAAACGGTGCGTGGAGGTGTCTGTGGTCATTTCCTACTAAAAATGGATTTCTTTGCGCTTTTTATTAATTTGCGACCTAACAATTGGACTTATCGTAACGTAATAGGTCTCACTTTACAGATAATTTTATTAACTGCAACTATCTCTATCGGAACTTTCCACGTACGATCAATAGTTTATAAGATACAAAGCAAAACGTAAAAAGAATTCGTGTTTTTCTCGTTCAATTGATATTTTGTTCACGGGGCTCCGGAGGAGCTTATTAAATGTCGCTTATTTTGTTTTCAATATCGTTCCGAGTCATATCATACGAAATATTTCTACCATTAATTTGTTTTTGGAAAAATGTTAATTCCGAATGGTCTGCACTATTATCCGACTATTATCCAGTTATGTGACATATCTTGTTCACTGATTATAGCAGATAAATGGAATGTATACAAAATGCATAGTCATTCTTCGATAAACACTGCTAAAGGTCATCGATAGAGCTTATGTTGTCATACATATAAAGCATTGTATAATGATATAAATAAATAAATTTTTACTTTTATGATTATTTAATATCATAATAAACATCTTCAACCTTTTTTACGAGAAAATCCTCGATATCAATTTGTTCCTAAAAAAATGTTAATTTGGCTGGCTAATACGTTTTATCTTCTAACTGCATGATGAATGCATATATTTAAAATGCACAGTCATTGTTTTATTATAAACGTCATTGATACAGCTTATGTTCTAACGAAAACATGAAGTGTTCAATACTAAAGTAAATAAATAAACTCTTACTATTATGATTATTTACTATAATAAATATTTTCATCTCATTTTACAAGAAAGAATATATAAAAGAATTTATATATGCTCAATATATAATTAGAAAACTATGCATTATTCCTCCAATTTTATAAAATAATTTCAAGTATCACCTATAGATAACTCAACTGATGACCAATCTTATATAAGTGCGGATAACCAGACTCCATCAGTATCATTTCAAAATAGCTGGAAGAATGTCATCAAAAGATGGCAATACTAAACTCCTGCTTTCTCAATATTTTTCTTACGATCGCCACCCTTGTGACGTTCCTGCTTTTATACGTAAAGTATAGACGTACCTACTGGCAAAGACGAGGTGTTCCTACCCTACCTGCCCACTGGTTCTTTGGTAACGTAAAAGATGTGATGCAATTTAAGAAATCTCCGTCCATTGTGATCGGTGATCTACACAGTGAAGCTTCAGACAACGACGATGTTCTTGGAATTTACATTTTCCACAAACCGTTCTTGTTATTGAGAAATGCGGAATTAATTAAACAGATTTTAGTCAAGGACTTCGATTATTTCCCGGATCGTTATTTCACGGCTCAATCAATTCGCGATAAAATAGGAAGCAGTAATCTCTTCACGATGCACAATCCGGAATGGAGACAAATGAGGTTTCTAATTTTTAAAACGTTTATCGAAATAATGTTTATAAGCATGGCAAAAGAATTTATTGACGAACGTGTACTCTTGTTAGGACAAAAATATCGCCGGTGTTCAGCAGCGGGAAAATGAAGAAACTTTTTCATTTGATCGGCGAAACCGCTGGTTCAATGATCAAATACTTAGAACAGCAATTTTCACATGACGCGAAAACGAAAACTATTTTCGTAAGGGATATTGCCTTGAGATATACGACTGACATTATATCTTCCGTCGCTTTTGGAATTAAAGTAAATTCGTTCGATCCTGAAACGGTACAATTCTTTGAAAAAGGTATTTGTCAAATGTTTTTCGATGCTGTGTATTATTTTATTTTATTGTTTTCTTGCAAGTTGGAACGATCTCACATTTATTGCGTTTCTTCCTTTCTTTTTCGTAAAAGCTCAAGAAGGCACTCGAATAACGTTTCTTCGTGCTATCCAATTTAGCGTTATGTTCTTCTTTCCACAATTTTCGAAGTGGATTGCCGGTCAAATGCTAGGATCGTCTACAAATTACTTCCGTAAAATATTTTGGAATTCTATGGATACCAGAAATATGACCAAAGCTAAGCGAGGGGACTTGATCGATTCTTTAATAGATTTGAAAAATAAAAATGATTTGAGTAAGAGCTAGATATTTAATCTTAACCATTGATTAACTCTCTTATGCGTGTAATTTGTCTAAAAAAATAATGATTTATCTTTAGAGCTTGAGGGCGATGAATTAGTGAGTCAAGCAGCAATCTTTTTCGTTGCTGGTCGTGAATCAAGCGTAACAACTATATGCCTCACGCTTTACGAACTTGCTAAACATCCGGAGATTCAGAAACGAACGCGAGAAGAAATTCACGAGAAATTGAAGGAACATGGAATGACTTACGAGGCCTTCCAGAGTATGAAATATCTGAATCAAGTTATTTCGGAAACTCTACGAATTTATCCTCCAGCTCCACTTATTGACCGTATTTGTGTGAAAGACTACAAGGTAAATCGACAAATTAAAATAATGATTCGTTATAAACTTGTTCAACGAAATATTTTCTTCGGATATTTCGAATATTAAAATATGAAGAGTATCTTTTTCTTGCGAGCGTGTGTTTAGTTATTATCTAACTGTTTTAGTTATTATGTAACAAATAAGGAAACGAATAACTGTTTACTTACCATTGCAAACAAGATCGAAGGACATGCAATTCTTAGCAAACAACACGGATTATTTTCCTCGTAAAAATTTTTATGAAGATCATATTTTCCTTTAATTCGATTGTTATCAAAATTTTGTATTTTATTCGAGTCTTTTATAAGTTTCAAAAATGAAAAAAATATTATATATAGCCAGAATAACAGAGATGTTATTCTTTTGTTCTTCTTTTATAATATATGAGTTCATACTATTATCTTATAAGATAAGACAAAAAGAGTCTTATTTTTTGTACCGTTAAAGATCTCTTACACGCTGTAGTCGAATATTTCATTGGTCATATAACGTTCTAAATGATAGATTTTTTAGATTCCAGGAACTGAGACAGTTATAGAAAAAGGTACACCCGTCTATGTGGCTTTAACGGGTCTCCACCGTGACCCAAGATATTTTTCAAATCCACAGCATTTTGATCCTGACAGATTTAACGACGAAAATAAAGATAATATCAAACAATGCACGTACATGCCTTTTGGCGATGGACCAAGAGTTTGCGTCGGTAAATATTTATTTAACATTATTTAACATAAAATATTCTTGTAAAATTAATATAATATTGTTAACTTCTACACTTTAATGACATATTCATTGTAGGAGTACGACTCGGTCTATTGCAAAGTAGTATGGCTTTAATTGCGATACTTAAAGATTACGAAATTTCATTAGATCCCACATGCAACAAAGATGGCATTGATGTTCGTAATGTTTTCTTGACAGTAACGGAAGACTTTAGGTTAAATTTTACAAAACTATAAGGAATCTATCGCATTATTGAAAAATATATCTTTTCTTCTTCTTCTTCTTATACTTCCATAAAAAGGAACAAAAGGGAACGTCATAAAGGAATAAAGAATCTATTTAATAAAATATGACATATGTATTTTTTCTATATACAGATATACATTTGTAAATACTATTATACAAAATCTTTTGGAGGCGTTATTTGTTAACGTTTTATTTCGGTAATAATGTTAAATACTTCTTAAATTCGTCAATTACACATTCTCGTGGATTTAATGGGGTTTGTGCAGTAAGATGATCGCTTAAATATTGTGGCATAAAGCAGAGAATACCTTTACTGGCCAACATTGCCCAGTCGATCGGTTGACTGGCTTGTTTAGGATTCACGAAACAATGAGTAATCTTCTTTCCAGTTGGACTTGTATCGTATGGTGGTCTAGAACAAATAACATGTAAACTATAATATGTAATATTATATATAACATATATAACATGTAACAAATAATATATAAATAATATGAGTTTAATAAAAAAACAAACTTACCGTGCTTGGACAACTTTCCCACCTCCAGCTTCGATTAATCTTTTAAACTGATCGTATTTGTCCCCAGAAGCTAATAACAAAGCAACCATATTGTGAAACGGCCTATTCGGTTCTTTTAATAATCTAAGCCTCCATCTATACGCGGCTGCTGCGATTGTTTCTTCAATTTTGTCATTAGGATCCGGTATAATGCCTTTACTTTTTGGATTCCCCCATTCATATTTTTCTTCCTGCCAATAAGCAATTGGAGTGAAGTAAAAGACTACTCGTAAACATAAAATATAGGTAAAATATGATAACGATCAAGAGAATCAATACTAACATCAAGGAATTTCCCTTCTTGTTCAGAGTCCCGCAAATACATGCAATGTAGAACCCATTTTCCTGATGCTATACTTCCAAGCATTTTTTCATTCCTTGATGGTCTAATACAAAGCAAATGTGTTGCACTTATATCAAAACAAGCATCCGATGATACGTCACCGTCGAGATCTCTTATCACTTTTTCATATGATATTCTATCCTATTGAGATAAATATAAAATATTATGCATGCATATACGTATTGAATATGTATAATGCATAGATATAACAATTAATATACCTTCATGCCTGATAGCATGAATTTTGGTTTCTTTTTTACTGGTTCAATTTCTTCTTCTAAGGATTCTTCTTCATCATTGTTTATAGTATGTCCTTCGTGTGCGATACTTTCATTTTGTTCTCCATGCGTTATAAACTTAGTATAGAGCAACGTTTATAATTACGGTTAATTGATATCAAATATTCAAAATAGAATCGATTTATGAAAAGAACCTACCCGTTTTGAGTGGCTGGGATCTTCCCATACAATAGCATCGACAGGTTGAGAATCTTTTACAATAACTATAACAAAGAATATATATTAAATAATTAGATATTAACAAATAGATATAAATGTACGTACATTTTTGTATAGGATCGGAACATTCAGCGCTATATGTGTCTGCATTCTCTCCGGAAAGAGAATACCTATTCTCCGGAGTACTTGATGCTCTTTGAAGTACTTGATCCAGTTGTGCAATTTGCCTATAAAAAACAAAATCCTATGAAAGGTCTATAAAGAATTTTATACATAAATTGCGAAACACATTTATGTATTAACTTACATATTAATCTCATTATTTGGCAGTGCATTATTTTCATCTGTGAATTCTAATTTTTTCCTAATGGGAGTAGTAGCGGTTATTCTGCTATCATCTTTTGCTTCTTCCGGTGCTTCTTTTGACGCTTGATCGTCGTTACGAGATAATGTCTCATCTGCATTATTCCGCTGTAATGTTATAATATTTATTAATATATATATCAATATACATACATATATATATATATATATTATATATAAATAAAGCATGCTACCTCTGGATCACAAGTCTCACTTTTTAGTTTCTGCCATAACTGTCTTTTAAGTTCTGAAAGAGGCTATGAATTCAACTATGTTAATATCTATTAGATATTTATGCATTATGCACATAATTAAGCTTAAAACAAATACTAACTGTACTAAGTGCCCTTTTTTTTAAAGGAGGTTCTTCTATTTTTGACTCTGGAAAATTATCAACCCATTTTGCCCAATCTTTTCTTGTGTCTGGTGAAGAATTGGGTCTGGATACTTGACTAGATGTTGTTTCTGGCGTAGACATATGAAACTGTGATTGAGGAGTTTTGTTCATAAGTAAACTGAGTCTTTTATTTATTAACGGTTTATCGCCGGAACTGCCATCTTGATTCTATAATATATATTTTTACTAATAAATCGCAAATTAATAATAAAAGAAATATGTAAAACTATATATATACTTGTAAATTTGATAAATGTCGTTTTGGAGTAATAATGTTCCTAGCTGCTGGTTCAGTTGGTAGATCCATTTGATTTGAGTTCACTTTAAGTGAACTTGCGTCTGTTTCGTTAGTTTCAGTTGGTCTTTCAGGAGCTTGGAGGAGGGATTAATATTAAAAAAATTTGTGTATACATATTTAATATGGATGTGTTAAATATTTGTGTACCTATGGTTTCTCCTACAAGAAACGGTGTTTCGTCAACCCGTTTCGATTGAACTGCACAGGCTTTTAACCATTCTGCAGTAACAGCTGGTAATTTCCACTTCACTGCAGCGTTATATTTGTTTCCTTCGGGTGTCGGACAAACCAAATGGGTGCTTCTACATATATTTTTTTCAAGATTAGTTTTACGAACGAAAATATCTTGACACCTAAAATTAACAATGCTTTAATACTTGATTCAGTTTAGTTATCTTTAAGGTGTATGATAAGAATAATACATGGCACCCAATTCCGCAGCTAATGTTATAAGATACGTTCGTTCTACTCCAACATATGTGCTCATTGTAATAACACAGTCTGATAATGGGGTAGAATGCTTTTTTATAGATAGAGGTTTATGATAATACATAATTTCAACTATTTGTTCCTGATTTACACAATCTTCCTACAAAAAAATATTAATATTAAAAGATATATCAAAATATAAAAATCGAAATAAAAAGCTTAAACTTACAATAAACAAATCGGTAACGATTTCATTCACTGTATGTTTTAAAGGTGCGCCACATTTTGGTACTACACCATAATCTGGAATACCAGCGAACGTACTTGAAACTACTTTTCCATTCATTGCCATTATAGTTTCAATTACAAAATTATCTTCCTCGTTGAAGCCAGTTACGACAAATGTCAAACCTATATGTATACTTTAGCATTATTTTAGCTCATTGCTATACATATTCTACTAGTGCATTACCTTCAAATAGTCTATCATTCATAGTAGATGTTTGATTAATCGGTACTGCAGTATCATCTGCTGCGAGTGTTATAGATTCTTTTAAGCATTTTTTTTTACTTTCATGATCATCTACCAAGGTTTTAACATTATCTTCTCCCGAAACAAGTGTATCGGGCTTTAAAAATTCTTGCATTGTTTTATCATTTGTTGCATCTGATAATAAATAAGATATATATTCATTTCCTTTATAACAATATAACCAATTATTTACAGATATTACCAGCTGTATCTTGAAGATAATGTTGAAGTAGATCGGATGATTCTTTCTCTTTTTCTAACATCGCCAATTTTCGGTCTATGTCAAAAGACGGTATAGAAACTTTCTTCGGTTTTTGTAGCATTTGTAAATTCTGCAAAAATACATGCACACGTCAAATACTTATATACTATATTTTTTATGTATTTACCTTCTTACTTAATGGTGATGCTGGTTCTGTAACTTTTTGAACTACAGTATTTTTTTGTCCACATAAAAAATTTTCTTCTGGCGCGGGCCGTTTTAATTTGACACTTTCTTCCAACCATTCCAGTGTCAATATGTATGGACTATATCAAATATCCATGGTATTAAATTACAGAATTCTAAATAGATATTTATAGACATTAAATTAACATTATACCATAATCTTTTCGATTTCAGTAGTTTTAGTTCACTAGCTGCTCTGTTTTCGTCCCCGACGATAACGTGTGTTAGAGCGTCAGATATATCATCAAGTCGTGTTGCACTACCTACGTTTAATATTTTGTTAAGTTTATCCCGTTGATTAGAAGCGAATCCAGCTAGGTAAATCTAAAGAGAAAAACAAGAATTGATTAGAGAAATATCATGGGACAATATTATAGAACATGACAAATTTTTTATGTAATTTACGCACATTGCAACCATCTAGAAACGGACCAGCCGCTTTAGCTTCACTAAATGTAAGTCTATCCAAGACTGTAGTAGTTGTAGAAACTGAGAAATTTAAATAAATTTAGAATACAATTTATCCTTGTTATAAGACACTTTCGTGCATTTTATAATACTAACCAGTAGAAACGTTGTTATATAAAGTATCGAGGGTAGAAACATTGCTCATTGTTGTTACTGAGGTTTCATCTATATAATTGCCTTGCTGTGTGTCACATGTTATGGAACTTATCGTAGAACAATTAAAACTTTCACATACTGTGCATTAAAAAAATTGTAATATCAGTTACTAATCTATAGATTTATAACATTAAAGAAATATTTTTACCGTTGAACTTTTCTGGAGTGGAACATGCTTTTAGTGTCTTAATTAGATAGTCTTTAAAAGGCAAAGCATAGCCAATGTTTATACTTTCATATACCCAATTTGGTGTTAAACAAGCAATATTTGCTTTTTTTGCATATTTAAGCTTCTCACTTATTGGACTATTTTCAGGTGCAAGTACAACTTTCACTTTTGCGCCATCCAAAGGACCCATAAATATCTAGAAAGAGAATAATAATATAAGACAATAGTTAGGTAAAAAAGAAAATAAAAATTTAAAAAGTTATATATCTTACTCCTCCATTAGTGTTAATTAAACGTTTAATTTCTTCCTTCTGACGTTTTGGAAGATTTGTTGATGTTACAACTAAGTTAAGAAACACAGAAGCTTTATATTTATCAAACATTTTGTCATGTGGTGTAACAAAATCCTTTAAATTCATTTCCCAGATTGCTTCAATCCATTCTTTTGTAACTATTGGTATTTTCATATCTATTGCTGTCTATTAAAAAGAAATAAACATTATGATAAGAATATCTATATAATTTTACCGATATAAATTTACTTACCTCATATTTAGCAGACATGACAGATGATGTTACAAGATGTGTTACACGACTACGTAACTGTTTTGTAAAAATTCCTCCCATATATTCTACTAATTTTTGTACATGTTCCTGTAATAATAAGATTTTTTGATAATTTCCTCTTTGTTGTGCGTAGAAACAGTTAATGGGTATACCTTTTCTTCTGAAGATAAACCAGAAGCACATACACATAGACCTCTCATTGTTGTTGTATACACTGGGCTTGTCCCTTCTGGAATTGGTTCTCCATTGTTAAAACAAACTAATAAACATTTTGGTCCAATTATGCTGTAGAAGTAAAATAACATTATCTACTATTAAAAAAAAAATCAAAGTATCATTAAACTATTACTAATTATATCAGTAATTAAGCTCCTACTTACGAACATTTAAATGTTCTTAATTTATTAAATGTATCTCCTTCGAATTTTTCCATTACAAAGACATCAGTTTTGTTAGGTTTCATTTTATTACAATCTTTTTCACTGATCCATATTGGGTGTAAATCATTTTCACAACATTTCTAAAAGATCAATTCATTACATTGTTTTTACTGTTGCTTAAAAGTTATTATTTATGTAAAAATGAATTTACTAACATTGTATGCATGACACATATCTTCACCACAATCATCTTCAGAATTATATTCATTTGATACAATAAAATAGACATTTATATTTACAATTTGGCTCCCTTGACTCGTCATTTTTAAATACTGTCTTTCACTGTCTCTTTGAATCTGATACGATTTTTATTTGACAAATAGATATTCAATGAAAAAATAAAATGTTTATATGTCAGAGACTTATGTATACACATTACACATTTTATAACTAAAACGACTCGAAAGCTTCATTATTTATTTATTAAAAAATTATACTGCACAAATTATGTTAAGGTTTAGGTATTACCAGTTTTTAATAGTCGTGATGATAGGTTAGATTGCTTTCACAAATAGATTTTAGAAGGATCGCTAATTTTGAAGAGACGTGTTATTTTACGCCCAATAAAACAATATTTAATATTTCATTTAAATTTCTATTTAAATTTTTTGTTAAAATTTTTAAATGGTAAGATATTAATACCACAGTTACTTATGTGGAAGATCTCGCGCCCAATTTTACTACTCAAGTCAATATTAGTATTTCTATAATTATGGTTAAAATTTTAAAAAGAATTTAATTTATGTAGACGAATGTCAACAATTAAATAGTATGTCGTATGTCTTTTTTAAATTAAATATAGTACATTAATATATTTATGAGATTAGTTCACAACTCTTTTGTAGCGGTTTTAAACAAGTACAATGTTCGTTCTCATTACAGTCTGAACAAAGTTATAATACAAAATAAAATGAACTACTAAAATATTGTATGAATTACTAAACAGTATGTGTTATTCCGATTAAATATGGAATAAAATAAATATCTATTGCAAAAATGTAATTTTATGTTCCATCAGTTAACAGTGTAATTTATTTTAAGTTTATTAGAGTTGGCATCATTGATTTTAAAATTTCAAAATTTGTGTCCCCTTTCAGCTGCGTCAACGATCATGTGACAAATTGTTTTTGTTTTGTTATTTTCTTTTTAGCATGTTTTATGTGTACAATCTAGCTCCAAGTTTGTAAAATCAAAATTATTCGAGTTTCTCAGTTTGGTATGTAACATTCATACTTACTTTCTTCCATTGAAATTTCGTGCTCGAAGGAGGGAAAGGAATAGCTGCAGGTTTTGTAATATTAAAATAATTTAATTGTATAATTCGATAGACAGTAACACGGTTGACACGAATGACATAATGCCACATCGAAGTTGTTGCATTTGTATCAAGTGCCTGTTGATACAACAATCAAGAACATTATTCGGTCCTCTTACAATCGTAGTAGCTCTTGCAGCAACATTCGCTGCGCATCATTATTGACAGTCAATAACGAAATCATAAATTCAGGGAATAGCTTCTTCGACACCCTTTTTCTTTGCAATTGTTAATTCGGTACACTTTTTCACGTTTCGTTAGCATATAAATATAATTTTCTTGCAATTAATCGAATCACGATCACGCTAATATACATAATACAATGAATACGATAGAAAGATAAAGTTCTCGCCAGTTTACCAGCTCGGATTTTCGTTAATGTATGAATGTAGAGAAAAGGTTAACAAAAAGCAGAGAAGGAAGGGAACACAAAAGTTTCCTTTATCTCGTGATCGATCAAAGTTCATGTCTCATTAAGAAATAAGTATTACATACGAAAACGCGTATTTTGTTTGTATGTAGAACGTCATAGAAATCATTTCTATCACAATACAAAATATTGTACAGAGATTTTCCTGTTCGCATCGATACAATACTTTCGCTTCCTTTCCAGGACATTCAGCACGTTCACCTTGTACACTTTTTACATAGAAGCTCCATAGCATACATAGGTTCTTGTCACTGGCCATCAGACGAAATCGTACAGAAACAGTTTCAACATAGCACATACTCGGCGAGATTTATATCATTCATGATAATAAAAAAGAACAAACAATACCGAAACAATTAGAAACTCTAGCATGGCATTTTCTTCTCCCGTTTGCACTTTGCTTGATTCAGTACGCTTGTATTCCGCACTGTGCAATCATGTATCGCAGAAAATTCATCTAATTCGTCGAAAAAGAATAGTACTGAATCACGGAAAGTAACGAGATCGTTACGCGTTCGGTACGAATCGAAGATGAATATCTACCGGTTAACATATATTGTACAGAGAGAATAATCACGTTCGCGTATGCGAAAAATTGCACAGCAATCTATAACTCCGTGTTTATGGGCCGAGATTGAACATGTACATATAATCGAGAGTGAACCTTAAACTAGACGGATCCTTGCGTCCCTTTCGTTCGCCAGGTTACAATTCACTGTCCTCGAATATATTCTCTTGACAAGACGTCCGAGCGTGGCTCTGATCTAGAGAAACAACTTCGCATGAAAAAGACCGCACTCATCTGGCGTTTTTCCGGTAGTATTATTCGTTACTGGCTCTCCCAAGACCGTCGTTAGACGTTACAGAAATTGTACGGGTTCGAGATTCGCGTGCCTAGGGAAAGATGTGTCCGAGGTCACGCGTTTGGGGCGTTGGTAGCCTCGTCCTCTTTGCTCAGCTCAATCAGCTTCTCTAGAGAGAACTGGCGTGCCCTGGCTGCCCATACTTCACCGTTTGCTAGCACCCTGAAAAGAAAACGATGTCTGGTCAAGAATTTACCGATGGAAATGATATAATTAAAAGTTGCCCGATTATCTGGTTACATACCGTCTGGTGTTTTCGCTAACCAGCCTGTCCGGTGCTCCGTACACCGGCGGATTAGCATAAGGATCATAGCCGAGCACAGAAAGCATCGGCGCGATGTCAGGCATCTCTCTGACCACATCATCCGGAATGTGGCCTACCCACTTGGTCAGTGCCTCCAGATTGACCGGCTTTATGATCTGGTCCGACGACCTTTCCACTCTACATTCCAAAAATACGATAGATTTTAGTCCCCGACCGCTTCTTCATTTTCGTGTCTTGCATTTATCATTTCAACAGAGGTCTCGTCTCTTATTAAACCCTAATTTTTCATCGAACCAATTAAGTACATACGTATATGCTTACTTGCTCAATGGCACGCCGCCTGGCTTGTTAATGAATTCCTCGTGATGCATCACAGACTCGTTCCAAGGAACGTCCAAAAATTTGAGAATCTTCTTCATCCATTCACGCGGATGTAGCACCAGTTGTTCGTACGGAACCATCAAACACTTGTCCGAGCCAATTTCTTTACATTGGCCGTACATTATAGATATCGCGTGGTTCCATTTGATCAACGACTGTCGATACGAGGACAGATCGAATCCTGTTATAGTCACCTGAAAGACAAATCGTTCTCTATATAGTTATAGTTACGTAGAACAACCATCGATCTGTATAGTTATTCGAAAAGGGATATACGTCCTTCGTCTCGTTCGAAACGATAAGGTAATATTCGATCAACTGCGCATAAAATCAACGATCCACTCGATTACAAGATTACGACGAGTTGCTTTTGGATTTGCATGATTTTACATGCTGCCATTACATCTCGTTTCGATTCATTCTGTTTTGCATAAAAGAAATACGTAAATTCCTGTTCGTCCTCTTTTTTCGCTCTCGCTTGTACCGACGAGTACGTCTCATTTTAATATTCGCGAATGAAGTGGGATAAATTTGCATACATCAGCCGAAATGGCCGACAGGGCGGAGGTCGAAGCCTTCGATCGGGCCATACCTTTCTCGAGATAATGGAATGCACGGTGGCACGACCGTCGCGGATCATGAAGATAAACTTGGCATTTGGGAAGAGATCGAGAATGTACGAGCCCATCTTCAGAGTGAGGGGATCCTTGTTGCATAACCGCGGTGCCGGCTCCGCGTGTCGTGCTATTATCTCCAGGCAGAATGCTGCTATAGCACTGTCCATTACCTAAACAATCGATTATTTTCTCATTAATATCGTTAATTAGACACGAAAATCACAGGAGAAGAACATGTCAAACTTTTCATATTTTACCGAAGAATAATTTTAAAATTCAATACGTCGCTCCAATCACTTCGTATTATCAATTTTTCTCTTTTTATTTGATTTTAATATCGAACGAGTCGTTCAAAAGACTCTATTTTGATCAACCGTATAGACGAATCGCTTGCATAAAATGATCTAAGCTACTAAAAATACTCACTTCTTTCGAAATGCCCGCTTCCGAAAGACGCAGATTTTCCCTTTCAGATTTCAGCCAGTGCATCCTCATCTGCAAGATTCTTGGTATCACCCGTGTCTCCTGTCCGCACCTGTCGATGAAAAATTATCCGTGTATAAAATACTCGAACGATGGATTGATTTTTGACGATAATGTTGACCAAGAACACTCAACGTCGGTCGTATCCGCCGATAATTGGCGATTTGTCCGGTGTATGGAACTCACCTGACATCGGGATGTGCATCGAGCATGGCGCGTACCAAGGTAGTGCCAGATCGTGGCACGCCACCGATAAAAATTAGCGGCATGTAGCGATCGTACGCGTATCTCTTGTGATCGAACGGGCCCACCACGTATTTCTGAAAAATATACCCGTCGTTAATATTTATATTTAATAACCGATTCATCAGCGAGGATCGTGAATTAATTATTTCAATTTTTACGTCCATCGAAATACACGGCCAGAACTGTTTTTCTCCTTATTTTACAACGGGAATATAATTAAAACAGAGGATTAAAGCAGAGATGGTTATTTTAAGAGCAGAACACGTAAAATCCGATATTTAAGGTCCAGTAACTTTGCGCAGAAAAAGTTTACTCGTTCATGCAGGAAAATTCGGTTTCATATTTTTAGAAAGCGTTGATAAAACATAGATTCCCGTATAACAGCGATAAAGATAGACGATAATTTCTTGTTTGGTTTGGTGTTGGTTAGCGAAGACGATAGTAGTTGCTCGGTGAATGATCGAGAAGTTTCTGCTAGCCATGTGCATGTATGCAGTTTGTCGAACGATTTCTTCTAAAATTATGCGAGTCTGATTAAACCTCGGCAACGAAGGAGTTTCTCCCTTGTCCTACAATATCGCCTAACGAACGAACTTTACGAAGATGATACTTCGTAAGCCTCGAACTAGGATCGATACGCTTTAAATTTTGTACGGAGGAATCGTCACCTCTTTTCCGAAACGATGACGATTCGATCGTGGAAAAAGTTCAAACGACTCGCCTGCTATTACGAAGTTTGTACTTTTCTCAAGTTCGATCTTTTCTCGTTTATTTTCTTATCTTCGAGTATCTTTCTTTACTTAGACCTGTGGATATTACAAACTTAAAAATTACATCATACATTGTGCTATATCTAAGGGAGAGAGTGACTTCGATCTATGTTTAGCGGCAATTTCTACGCTGTTTATGTTTGCGTTGCACCTAAATTTCGCGATCGGAGAGACGCAGATCGATAGTTTATCAAAATGTTTTCACAAGGTAAATTTCGTTCTCGGTAAAGCGACCACGTTAATGACTCGCGATAAATTTCACGATAGCCTCTTTTGACGAACGGTAAAATTAACAGCACATTTTATAGGATTTAATTAGCCGCAATCAATGCGAAATAGGATAATATTCCAACTAGCTCGGACTCGATTAAGCGAACATTATACGAAGAACTTTATCGTTTGATCGAATCGTCCATCTATTTTGCATGATTATTAATAAATGTTATGTCCGTTACTCTTCATTTATGTGGCGTACAAATTGAAATTAAATTACTAGGTATAATTTTATCACGCATTATCTACACGTGACTCTTCTTTTCAAAATTAACCGAATTTAATACTAATTAAAGGCGTAGCTAGAGATACTTGGCGTTTTGGATTAGACAAACTTTTTCGTACATTATTTTTAAGAACGATTTAATTAATGTAAATAATTAATTCAATTAATTAAGAATGGTTTACTTAAACGAGTCATTATTTCTTTTGACATGCTTGAAACTTCTCGGTGCGCGTGTACTTTAGGTGCTCCAACTAGATCTCGCAAAGAATACGAATTTCAATGTATATTTTTTTCGCCTTCGTGCGCTACAACAAATAACTTACGTCGTTTCTTGCCCGGCATTCTGTATCTTCCCGTGCTTTTATTTGAAAAGGTCGAATAAACTGGCGTCTGAAACGCTGCCCGTAGAATTTATGCTTTAGGCGGCAACCAGGTTCTAATAAAAACTAGCAATTAACGTTCTAATTGGTAGTTATATTGGCTTAATTATTGTATCGATCGCGGCACTCCGCGATAAAAATAATTAATTGCGGGTTAATTGGAAACACGGTCGTATCTTTCAGAGGTGAAAGCGGTGTCCGCATTTTGAAATTCAAAGGGTAGCGTCGATGGTTTTCGAGGCGATGAAAAATACACTTTGCACACGGTCGTTCGAGCGTCTAGCGACTTTTGTACTTTTGAAAATACGGCTGGATGTCGGGGCTGACGTGCAACGCGCGGCAAAATTTAGCGATCGTCGGTTTAATTAGCTGCGCGATTAAAATTACACCGGCATGCAAATGAACAATCGTTGGAACAATTGATGTTACGACCCGCAACTCGCGTGTATCACAGCTGCGATCGCGTTGTAACATTGGTTACGATCGCGTAAATAAATCTGTCCAAACGGCCGAGAAAAACAATAAATGATAATATGCATACAAGCTGTGCAATAGTACCGAGTATTAAATGAAAAACGAGAAAAAAAGAAGTAACACTTATTTACAATAGGAGACACCTCGACCGATTTTAATGAGCCTGAAATAAACTGTCAAGATCAACGTACCGAGTAATTTTTCCGTATACGTATAGCCGCCACTTAGTTTTCGAATTATATTTTTAACACTCTGCGTGTAATCGCGTTGTGAGTAAATGTAATGTCGATTTAGGTTTCGTTTTGGTTAGATTTGGATTTGGTAATAAAGAAAAAGCAGACACCTGGATGATGTTCCTATTCTAAATAATAAAAGGATACGAGAAATAGATATAAATAAAAGAAGATCACGAAGGCTGAACAGAACAGGGAAGGAACGTTGCCGTGGTGGATCGCAGAAGGTTAAGATAGATGAATGATTCCATCGCGATCCCTCATCTACCCCTGTAAAATAAGCTCTTGTTTTGAACAAAGGGGTGTTGTTAGGCTGGCTCGCGTTACGATTTTTTTCTCGCGCGCCAGACATCGTTGTCAGAGGTCGACGTTGAAAACAAAAAAAGGGAGAGAAGAAAGAAAAAGAACAACGGGAAAAACGGAGAAGCAAAAAAAAAAAAAAATAGAAATGAGAAGAAAGAAAAAACTACATTTCGCAATTAGCATTTCTCGGGTAACAGTGGTGGCTTCGCTGTTCGGCCTGCCGTCAGCCGGCCTTCCTATTCTCTTTTGCTTTTAGCATCGAAGCACACGGAGGAAAAGTACGCGTGAAGCTCAACCGACGCGATTTATGTTGCGCGGAGGGTGGTGAGTCTGACAGAAATTCGTTTCTCTTCCGTCGGCGCGCGTTTCCCGCCAGGAACCTACGAATACAACTATGCTCGCTGCTTCGAGCGTGCACGTATTCACGCATGTTGCATCTTCTTGCGTCTCTCGTTCTCTTTTGTCTTTCCCATCCTCTCTGGTTGGTCGACGTCGCGACGCGCGTGCTCTGAAAACTCTCGCAAAAAGGTAGAAAGGTCGAACGCGTTGGCGGAAAGTTTCGAGGCGAACAACCGCGATTTCGTCTCTTCACGGGGACACGCCTTCCACCCCCTTTTCTTCCACGAGCGACACGTTTAACGCTGGATACACGAATCAGCAGAAGCGTTCTAACGTTTTTCTCTTTTTTTTTTTTTTTAACACGAATAGCCCCGTTTCTATATGATCTGTGCCGGAAATGCGGTCGTGCTGTACACATGTCGGTGGACGATTTAATTAAATTGCTCGAAACTATCAGTTCGAGGATCTTCTTTGACGTTAGTAAAATCAATGATAATATTTTCGTTGCTAGTGGAACGCTCTTTTATAGGTAGATATTACTCGTTCTTCCCTTGAGCTTTCAAATAGCAAGTTAGAAATGGAATTACTGTTTCAATATATTTATTCATTGATGTATTGAAATTCACTTGATCGATACGATAGAATTGTTTATGATAAGATTCTCTTAATTATTTCAAGGGGTAGCAGCTATTTTATTTTCATGAAAATATTAGAAAAGGACACATATTTCCCTCGGTAAGATAATGGAACGTCGATTTTTTTTTATTTGAAGGAGAAATGTGAAAGTAATAAAGCCCTGGTAAGGAAAGTGCATCTGGTCGTTAGAAAGACGCAACATTTCCTTTGCCATTTTCACTAGACCAAGCTGTTTGCCGGTCGGATCAAGCACACGCTGTCGAGTTCCCTTTAAAGTTCGTGCTTCTGATACATTATCTACAGGATTTAATATGACAGTGCATCCTTTAACGGGAATCTCTTTGTTTCTCGATACAACAGTCTCGACGAGAAAAAGTTTCGCCGCTTCGGTTTTATTTTCGTTCATTCTTTCGTTTGCTAACGAAACAATTAGCGAGTACGATCAATCGGCGAACATTCTGCGCTGTTCTCGTCGTCAAGCGATTTTTCGCATCTGTGTCGTACAACCAGCGGATCGAGTGTCTGAGCTTTAGAAAGTTTCCTCTTATCGCTGCGTTATCGTTGGTTATCGCACGTTTTCAAAATTTGATTTACTTCCGCTCCTCTCTGCGCAACCCAAAGGATAATTTCTTGCTTCGTTCTATTCCTCTTCTTTGCTTCGTCCTCTATTATTTTCTCTGATGGTGCGTTCTTTTCTCTTGCAGAGAAAATTTAATAAGTAAAGGACCCGTAGGAAGAACGAAACCAGCAAAATGGAAATATTATCTTATAATTTAATTTCAACAACTCTTTGATATCTCTCGAGAGGTAGATTTTGAAATAATGATTTTTTTATTCACCTGTCGAGAAAGGATGAATTATTAGAAATACCATCTACTAAGAAGCCTCGATATTCAGCAGGTCCACCATCTTTAACGTTCGCAGTATATTTAAGATGGCTATTCGTGTAAATTTCTTATTAAATATATTTTTGTAACCATTATGATATAAATTTCCAGGCTGATTTCAAATTTGGTTAATATAACCGCGACAGTTGTGTCCCGTAACAGTGCCGATAGAATTTCAAAATGTTTTATATAACGCACACGATATACACACGAAAGATTTTTATGCTAAATGTCCAAATACTTTCACGAGCCACTGACTACATGTAAATCAAGGCGTAAAAAATTTCCCCACGAAGAGGGCAGCTTATGCTAATCGTTTATTAAGTCAAACGCGTCTTCGAGACGTGTCTCATCGATTATTGGAGAGGGAAAACTTTCACGCCGATAATAGGACTCGATTAATCGATTCATTCTGCTCAGCGAAAGATCGGTTAAAAGGCAGAAGTTCGCGATTATGACAGAGTAATTAGTCGGATAAACCCACATCGGAGGCTAAGCCGCAATTTTCTTGCTAGTTCTCGGTTTCTTTTTCGCCTTTTTTACTTCGACGAAAATGGAGAATGACGGCGCGAAGTAACGTCGGTTGACGTATTTCTCGTCGCGACTAATTTCGACGAACAAAAATCCAATTTCAAACTTTCCACGGCATAAACGAAGTTCCAAGGAAATTTCTGTCCTCTCGGAACCCACAATATGAGTTCATAGCGCCCGTTGCGTTCCGACTTCCCTCGTAATCTATGCATAGAGACGCGTGCTACGGTTGTCAAAGCAGTGGCAACTGACCTGGAATTTCGCAAGAATCACGTATTAGAATGCACCGTGTGTATGTCTTCTGTTTTTCTTTCGAATTCTATGAAGCCTATAGAGGCCAGGAGCGTTCGTTGTTCCATCGTTGTTCGTCGTTCGATCGATTTTCTCTCCCATCTCATCATCCTGACCCTTGCCCCTGTTAATTAATTGCTTTCATAATGCGCCACCGTTGAAAATTCGATTAAAAGTTCCTTGATTTTACCGGACATCCGTGCGACGAGGTAAACACGGTCCTCTTGTGAGAAAATGGCGTGAAAATCGCGCGAGCCTTTACTGTCTTACTCGAACGTTGAATTACGCACGTTGAATGGAAGGAATCGCTTGGTAAAACATCGACGAGTTAAAGCGGTTTCTCAGTGGGGGGAGATGGAAGAATCGCAAAACGAATAAAGTTTCTGCCAGGCGGATATAAAGAATTTTATGTACGAGCATTGCATTCTTGTTGAATTAGAGAGGAATTTTCGGGTGGTAAAACAAAAAGTTGGAGGAAATTTAATTTCTGCAGCGTTGAAGACGGGCCTAGACAACGACCGGGTATAAGGAAAGGAACAACTGGGACGCGGTTAATTCGCACGATAAAATCCGACTGACGATGCTATAATTGCGTCTCGCCTAATTCCAACCCGGATCTCCATTGAAAATCTTCTCGGGGAACTCGTAGAAACACTGTAAAACGACCTACGACCCACTTCATGCCTCAGCGGTCGTACTGGAAGTTCGTTTCTTTAGACTATTAGCTACGCAATAATTTCTATTGGATCACGACCGTTTTCCCTTTGCGCGACGAGACTGATCTATTGTTATTAAATCATCGAAAATTTCGCAGGATTATACTCGTAGCGTGAGTATTTTTTATTCAAATTAGATTCAACACGGCAGATTTGTATATACTGGATTGGGGAATACGATGATATAAGACGATGCGAACATAATGACGAGAATGGAAGGTGAGATGGTAGAAGTGAATTCGAAGGTCTCGTAGGTTGCGTTATTGACCCTTAAATTCATTCGAAGGTAACGAGATGATCGTGGAGATCGCGTCAATGACATTAAGGCCGCCCGAAGATCATTTCAAATTTATGATCGAGTTTCAGTCTAACTTAAAGATCTCGTAAAACATCAGCAGTGGAAATATATGGAATTCATCGTAAGCTATATTTAAAGTTAAATCAATCGTACATAAATTTAAAACGTTACACACCACGTACGAGGACTTTTAATCAAACCTTTAAATTGCAAAACTATTTTCATTTCCGACTAGAGTCGTTTATTATTTAATAACGTAACTCTGCACGGAGAAAATGGGAAAAACTGGTTTACGAGAACCCGTAATATTTCGTGCTCATAGATAAACAGCCCTTTCATCTCTCGCATCCAACTGTGAAGTATACAAATATCATTAAATCCCATCTCGTTTTCCACCGAGTTTCCCACATAAAATTTCTTCACACCATGGTCAGTTGATCCTTACTGTTCGATAAAACATGTAATTCTGGCATTTCGTTCATCGTAGCAACACATACGGGGAGACAAAGTTGGCGGAAACACGCGTTTGTCTAGGCGTTCAGGCACCGACGATTGTTCTGGCTCCGACTGCGGCACGTACCCACTGTTTGCACGACAATTTCGCGAAAACTGGGATAAAACTAATTCGTAATTACTGGCTCCGTAGTCGAGGCACGCTCGTAAATCGTCAATACGATAATAACTTCATGCGTGGTGGAGAAATTTCCAGAAAAGTTTTCGAATGCTGTTTGTTCGAGGGGTTCCCTTTAAAATAATTCAATTCCAACGATCCGATTCGTCAAGTTTTCATCTATTTTGTAGGCTATGACGAGAACAACAGTTCGATACAACACGTATTCGTTGTAACGATGACCTAATTAGCGGATATAACATGCGAACAGACTTACCTCTTTGGCGACCATCATCGCTGTGGGCACGTACTTCATGGAGCCGCAGATGATGCCTAGCTGATAAAGAGCGAAGACCAGAAGAAGGCCGACGAAGCAGATGATGGGCCCCTTTCGGCCGCCTCGACTAAGCAAGAACGACATGTCGTCGTTTCGAACGACGACCACGTCACTCGCGTGCACGTACTTGGACGTGTTTTGGGCGGCACGTTAGTGAGCGCCGATGCGATCGTCTGGATCGGTGTGGTGGTCACGGCGGGCTACTCGAGGCCAAGGTTTCGGGGCCTCGTGTTCCCGGTTACGCCATTAGCTCATTGCACCTGTTCAACCAAAGAGAAAATTTGATTAGGTAACAGCGGCGAAGTTTATAGCGGAATCGAGTACGGTGTTTAACGCGATCGATAGATCGTGGATACTTATGATATTTTTACGAATACGACTAGAAACGGAATTCTAAGAAATGGAATCTAAGCATTTCTTTTATTTACCGAATATTACGACGAATGCTGTACTTGTAATAATTTGATTAGGTAACGATGGCGGGTCTCGATATAAATTCAATCGGAATGACAAATTTTAATTGCCACGATTACTTTGTATAAATCATACACGAAGACGAATAATCCGCTGGAGGAAATTGTAGCCACGTTTTCCGACTAATATTTATCTCGGAGGAGGCGGAAGTTCGTTCGTGCCGTAATAATTTTCATTTCGATGGCTCGCTGCCATCGGCTGAGTTTGAGCCTTTGAGCGGTTCCTCGAGCGTTTTTGATTTAGCTGCTCCTCTTCCGTTTCGCGGCTTTGTTTGATATAATTTATTAACGGTGCCAGAGATCTTCGTTGCTTCTACTTAGAAATCAGCGATGCATTAATACGATAAATCTCGTGGATTATCGAATAGCCCGTGACCAAAGTCCATTTAGATTTTACAGCCAAAGAAATGAGAAAAAATACAGGAGAAATAGGAACCGTCCTCGCCTGTGTTTCATTGTGCGTGAGCATCGTAATCATCGGTGCTGAATCGATCGAGCTAGCAAAAAAAGAAGAAGAAGAAACAGGGCCACGATAGAATAGAATTTTCGATGGAGGATCCTGCAAGCGGTGGTGCTTGTCGACGAGCAACTTGTTAATAACATCGTATTGTGTGCTTAAAGAGTTTCCAATACTTGCAGAAGATAAGCTTGCAAATTTCGTTAGGAAGTTAGGTGGTCGCGTTTATTTGATATAAGCCCGAGGTAATGTATAAGTAATGAAATTGGAACGAGCTATGAAGAAGGAACTCCCGAGGGGAAACAATTCTTTGGAGACTGGTCGATACGTTTTTATTTCGCGATGCAGTTTCGCGTGATTCCAGGCAACATTCAGAGAGGAAAAAACTGAGAGAGTAAATAGGAGTTTGAAAGACCCATATCGGGGCGGATGGTCAACCGGTGATTCGTGAAACGTGGTCTACGACCAAAGAGAGGAAAAGAGGACGAAATAACGAGAAAGAGAGAGAGAGAGAGAGAGAGAGAGAGAGAGAGAGAGAACGGGCAAAGGATCAAAAAGAAAAGGGGGATGAAAACGGAAGAGGAACTGGGTCGTATATAAGCGACCTGTATCTATTTTCCGGCGACAGCTTTCAAGGAGAGCTTTCCATTTCGCGCCTCGCCTTTGACCTCTCTCACTCTGGAGGTCCACCATTCCTCGCGCGATGAAAGATGAGGACAATCGCCACATATTGCTAGCTCTGTGCTACCTTCCAATCTAACGCTGCCGTGCTGTACCTTCAATCTCGCCAGTTTTCCTCGCTCACTCCCAAATAAAACATCACTTCGTTTCCTTGTACCAACACCAATTGTTTTCTGGATTGGACGCCTTTCATTGCGACGCGTGGTTCTCTATTGTCCGTGGAATTGAATCGAGACGAGTAATAAACCCTCTTCAAATAGGTACACTTCTGTCACCAACCGTTTGCACTGATAGTATACAAAGATTTTTCAGTTGTTTTCGTGAATCACGATATTAAGATTTCGCTCGAGTTTCAAAATTTGAATTTCTGAATTTTCTGCGAATTTTGCGACGCCGTAATCGACCATTACGCTTTATAATTTATTTACTCTACTGCACGATTAATTATAGTTTTACGTTGCATTTTTTTCTACAAAATACACGTCTATATTTGTGTGTCAGCGTGTGTACTTATGCGTGGAAATTCGTACAAATTTGTATCTTACGTAAGTTAGTTTGGCTTATTGATACATGTATCATTCACGAGCCACATTGATCAATCATTGATCTCTAAAGTAAAAAGTACAGAAAAGTTATCAGCACCGTCTTGTGTCTGTAGAGCCAAAGCTTTTTGTTTAATACTTTCATAGTAAACGAAAATCTCCTTTAATATTTGAATTACAAATGATACGAGCGTTTCTATTTGACAACATTATTCGATTAACATGCCATATCAATGGTCGTTGTAAAAGCTTTTGCCTGTTAGTCTTAATTTAAACGTTTCTTTGTTTGCAATTCGCTACCGGTAGAGCGTTCAATTAGTGGGAGCATGGTGAAAGTTCAAGTCCTGGTTGCCTAAGGGCTCGCTCCGTTATGTTGTTGCATTCGTTCCGGCGACCACTCAAATTTTTTCCCCCTTTTCATCGTTCGTAGAAACGCAATTGAGGCTGGCCCTCGTTTCTTACTTTCATATTTATGCCGCCTTTAATATCCATGAACGTGAGGCGTATTCCCACGTGGTACTCGCCGCTGAATTCGTTGAAATAACTGCGCCAAAAAATGAGGCTGATTACATTATCAATTCTTGTCTTCCCTCCTTCGATGTCTACTTTACCTTTCAAGTGACGTCGCTATCGTCGCTTATCGTCTCTGTATAATTTCTTTAGCAAGTGTCTTTATGCAAGTGTAGGCATCTATAAGACAAACACGAGAAAAGAGAAATCCTGGTATTCCTAACGTTAATGAAGGGAAGACGAATCAATTTCATCTTCTTTCTTCAATAGTCACATTTCTAAACCTTCGTATTTACCTGATTATTATCGATCAATAATTTTTAATACGAACAGTATTGGTTTGATTAATTTCTTTACATACTCTGCAAAGCGTCTTCAAGTATATATGTAACTTTTGCATAAATGCGACCCATATGGAGGCTGTTCGTTTTGGTAGGTTTCTTAAATTCGACATTTGTCTACGACAGCGACTCGTTGGTGGAAAATTGATATCAGGAGGGGAACCGCTGGACGTTGGCAGATCGATGTTTACGATAGCGTTTGGCTGTTGGCACTTAGACATATTGTTGCTTTTCGCCCTGGCGTTGAACGACAACTGCATTTCTCCCCGTGTTACACGCCCGTATTGGTCGTTGCCTTTATGATTGCACGCTTTTGCACACTCCACAGAGTCCACTGTGCGAGTTCCGATTGTCCTCCTATGGACCAGTCGTGCTATTGTTAATTAAACTGAGCTTTGTACTCTTCCATACAGCATTTGCGTTTATATCAATGTCGCATCGTTAATCGTAATTTTCTAGGCTAATTCGATAATGTAAATCCTATTCGTTTTCATAGATGTATAACGAAGATAAATTCATTTTCCGCCTGACCGAGATTTTTCACCGGTTCTTCTTCCTTCTCGGAAATGACGGATAGAACCGATTTCTGATTATCGATAACGCAATAGTCGCGAGTAGCACGCAGTAATTTTCAATTGGAACCACTTTATGCGAACCAGCTCTTGCGAAAATTCTAGCTATCGTGGAACTGCACGATGCGAGCCCACTCGAGCAAAAATATAATCAATCGTTGTGTGATTATTAGAAATATCTACCATCGAAGTTCCGTTTGCTGTTTCCATTAATTGCACCGCGTTCTTACTTCAAAATTACGTCGTTCTCTGTCCCAAGAAAGTGATTGTTTTCAAATCTTACTAATATAATCGTTGAAAATTGCAAAAAGTTTCGTACGACGTACGTAACGCATTTGTAAAAATTTCTCGCGTTAAATATTCGAATTTTGCGAGCCTCTGTATTTTCCATATACTCGCTTCGAATTCTCATTACTTTCCCCTACGAATTTCCTTTCAGCTTGGTCGTTTCAAATTGGAATCGTTCCAAATTTCGTCGACCAATTTCGCGTCAAAGCGATCGCACGAACGCTACGAATGATCGCAGATGCGAATACTATGCTACATGTGGCAGGATACGCAAAAAGTTGAGATAGCTCGGGGAACGCGTGTCGGACAGAAGGAAAAATTCGCGTGTCACGGATAAGCGGCAAAGTTCGCGATGTGCATGCGATTTCGTGAGAAATCGAGGCTTGACCGAAGAGAGAGGATCGAGGGTTGGAAATTATGCGCGCCATAAACCGTTCTTTGTCTCGGTACCGGTAACTTTATCGATCCTTCGACGCGTTATTCCCTCGGGGGATCTACGGAGGCGACTGAATCCTCTCAAGTTTAATGAAAGAACTTCGATGCCGCGGATCGTTGATCCGATATTCCGATGGAATAAACCGTTGAACGAAGAAAAAACTGGATCGAGTGTCCGAGACCACGAAGCATAAAATATAATTACTTGGACCTGTTCTATTTTCTCTAGAAAAGCACGTTATCATTCTCTAGAAGATTTTGTGACGTGTATAGCATGCTCGTTATACTTGTTGGATGAATTATATTGTCTAATGGTTACAGAATTTAAAAAGTTATTATATTGCAAACAAAAGGCTTGATCTATAAAATATACAGGACTGTCTTTATTTTATAAAATTATAATTTTCTTAATGTAATCTGTCTTATTGTCTTTATCTTACATACTCGTGCAGTTAGCGATGACGATACGGATGACACGTAGCGTTAATCGTTAATACATAGAAATGTAAATAAATTTTGCCGAAAATTGTTGCTTAGAAAAGGTGGAAAAGAGCGGAAAAGAAAAAGTGAAGTATTCAAAATGAGAAAATCAGTTCTATCCGCAAAGTATGTGGAAGGAAATTCGTTAAAATACATTAGGAATCAAAAGGTATGTGGTGATTTTATTTTTCCATAAAACGTAAGTTTAAACATAAGCTTCGACATGTGGCATCGATAACCGACGCGTCACGGAACACGTTAACCTCGGTGAATCGTGGCGTGAGTCGCGATTCGAGAAACTAAGTCGCAAGAGATGACGCGTCTCTCTCGAGAGCCAGAGGTAGAGTTGGTATAATTCAGTCGTGTTACGAGCCGCCTAAAAGGAGCTTGGGCTCGCAGCCAACAACTTTATACTTCGGCTAAAGCTTCGATTTCAGCCATAACAGTTTGCAAGCGAAAGAAAACGTGTACATGGTTGCCGGATAAAAGAGCGTAAGACGCGACGTCGAGTAAAAAAAATAACACTTGCCACCGCGTCGACGATTCTGGCGACTTCTCCATGAGAAACGTTTACACGAAGAGTTCACACCTTGGCACACGTTTGTGGCGTTAATCCCTCTTGCAATAATTTCGTTAGCAGGTTCGTAATTGGATTCCATCGGTCTCTCGTGGCCTTTGGTCGCGTTCAAATTTATAATGTCACCAGAAGGGCCAGCGACGACCGGATAATGATACGGCTCGTTTGCCTCGCTATTTAAATTTGTCGCGGTTTGGGGCGAATTTTCGAACTTCCTTGTCGCTTTGTGTGATCCGAAAGGATTTCCTTACAGGGTTGAACGAGCGGATGTGAATTCTCGCAAGTTTAATGAAAGAAGTTTGGTACTGAGCAACTTTAAGCCGATATTCCAATCGACGGTCGTTTAACCGCCGCTAACGAGAACGAATCGATTCCATCAGGGAGCCTGTCTCGTTTCCAAGGAAATCATATCTATCGATTCCCTTACTCGAAAACCTTCAAAGCGATACGCGTTCAAATTCTACGCTTAACCAGAGAGGCATCTTTTTCACCAAGTATATCATTGATTCGATCCTTTGTCGTTGAATTTCGAGTTTAACGATATAGTAGAATTATCCAACTTAGCTCGAACGTTTCAAGATTCAATTTTGAACTTTGTATAGAATAATCAAACTTGAGATACTATTAGTATATCACGGGACACCATTAGTCTTTAATATAATAACGGGAGAATGAGAAAATTCTGTGTACTTTAGATCCAACCAAGAAGCATTACAAAATTCATAACCGAATTTGCTGAATTACAAGGGAAATTACTTAGCTCGATTCAAATATCCTTGCGACACAGATAATCCTATCTTATCGAACCTGGTACATCAAGAGAATTTTATCTGAGAATCTCTGGATAGTGGAAATTGCAGAAACTTGCAGCGAGAGTTAGCAAATTTTTAAATACCCATGGAAAAGCGGAAACGAGATGTTGACACACGTGCGCACGAGTTACCTACTTGCGAATTGTGTTGAACTTAAATGCCGTGCTACACGCGTCTGTTGCAAGAAACACGTAGCTGTGCTTTGACTAATTATGATTACAGGCCGCGAGCATAAGTTTATTAAAGCGTCAGCTTGCGAATAATTACGAGTTCCTTTCTTATCAGCGTTGTATCGTCCCTTTAATTAATAGCGTTAGAATCGTAATACCTATTTCGCAAGACACGACGACGTTTCGTTCGCCAACCTTTCAAACAACTATGCAATCGTCTGATTTAACGCTAAGCACGTCGCGTGACACAGATTTTACTTGAAATTACTCTTTCTTTTCATTCTTCGTCCTTTTTCTACGAAACAAAGAACTCCCGAGAAACATTCGCGGATTAAATTCGATGGAAGTAGGTTTTTGGCCGTTTCTGGGCGAGGAGAATCCTTAATTGCCTTCATCGACTAATCCTTTGTCACCTTAATTGTTCTCTCAATCGTAATACTCTGATTTTCCTCGTGTTTAATCGTATTTCGTTCGGACCAATAGTTACCGATGAATTATGGAGGAAAATGTTACGATAGCGATCCCTCCCCAATAATTGCATATTACTGTATTGTTCTTGCATCTGCCATCGACTTTTTGTCGTAAGAATGTTTTTATTCTATTTACGGTGTATCAACGTTTCGGATTACGTATCAACGAATGAAAATTTGATCTGTACCAAGCGAAAGGTAACGTTGGCGCAAATGCATAAATTCTGTGAATAAACGAGATGAATTTCGAACAAATACACGAGGGATATGAGCTTTCACGAATTTTCAAAGTAACGAAGAGACGCCACGAAGAGATATTTCCCTTCAAAGAAACGAGCTGATCGTAGATTCGCGGAGCAAAGAGGGCGCTCGAAAAGTCACAGTAATTACATCGTCCGCGTTAATATGTTTCCTTTACCATTCTCGGCCCGGGAATTGAGATTCCGGCATCGGTGCCGAGAATTGCGGAAACAGAAGGAACGGGACAGAGAAATGGAATTCGAAATGCGCAACGCGCGAGAGAACGGTTGCCGCCGGAAGACAGGTGCAGAGACGTAATACTAATAGAAATCGAAATACAGAAACAAAGGGGAACATCTTGAGACGGTAATCGAAGTTCAGAGCCCGTGGAAATAGGAGTTGCGGAGAATTTTGTGGAAACAGACGGTACAACTCGCGTTAAAGTCGAACTCGAGCGCACGGGAACGGTTCAACAAGAATATCACAATAGATAAAAAGGAAAACGGGAAAACATTAGGATGGTCGTGAAAATCGGAAAAGAATTTTATTTGAAAGTAATCTGAAACGTGATATATTGTATTCGAGGGTGAATAATTCGGGGGTGAATAATTCAAGGTGAGATTTTGAGTTTTCAGCGTTATAGATGCGTGAAAGTATCGAGTGTTTAAAATTAGCGTGCAAAAATACCGTTAACTGGACAATCCTTTATCCACATTCTTCTATAATTACAGAGTTAAAAATTAATAAAGATAAATAAATATCAATCGAGTCGGTTTTAATTCGTGTTTTAAAATTTCATTAATTTCAATTACTAAATTATCAGCAAGATACACCTGGTGTTATATAAATATTCCATATTTATGAACGAGAATGTATATGAATGTATTATGCGCGTTTGTAGACGATCGAGGAAAGTAGCTGAAAATCGGCATCGGGGGCAAAAAGTACAGAGAGAACGTACAGGAATGAAGGTGCGGATCAGATTCTCTCTCTCTCTCTCTCTCTCTCTTACTCTCTCTCTCTCTCTCTCTCTCTGATTGTGTACAATTCGTTGATGCACCGCGTTAGCAGCAATCTAATTAATCGCCGAAGTCCGTGTGCACTCACACGTATAATGCAGCGGCCGTGCAAACAGCAGTGCGCTTTCAGGTAGAAACGAGGCCGATGCGCGTATATTACCAGTCGCAATATGCATCGCCGTGTGTCGTTCATCTGACGACGGATTCACCCTATTTCACCGCTCCGCCGATGCCTCGTCTTTAATACGCGTGCATCGGGAAAAACTGTAGTCTGGGAACAGGGACGCGGATAACGCGCAGCTCAGCCTCGTTGCTTTGCGTTTGATCGCGTTTGTAATGATTATGGCAAATGGACGTCACGGAGAACGGATAATCTAAAAATGCTGTTTCGGTGCTCAGCGCCGATACCGCTTAATTAGCACTTTTCATTTGATCCCGTTTCGCGTCGGTTTGCCGCTGGGACGACTGCTTTCAATATTAGATAATGGAACCATATTTAGCGAGAATGATACCGTTTCGACGAATGCAGCAGAGTTAGATACTATTAACAATAAATAGATACTGCCAAAGATCAACTGGAATATCGGTTCGAAGAACCGAAATATATATGTAACAATGTATAGATAGATATAGTTGAAGAATATTTTGAAGAATGTTATTTCGGTTATATTCATTTAGTTATTTAGTATGCAATGCAGTATGTGCAAACTGAATGGTAAAATATTAAGGATTTAGATTTATAGATTAAATTGTAATTACTGTTAAATGCAATTATATCGTATTAAATGAAACGAACTTTATATTAATTCGATTCTGCACTGTACGAGGTATCTCATGAGCATCGCGTCTATGATGTGCAAATTAATTGTATAAATAGGAATGCTGGATGTTATTCGCAGTGCGCAAGATTTGAATATCAAATACATTATATTCCTACGATGACATCGTACCACGTATTTCTATCTCATTGCACAGAAACGTCAAACAAATTCACATTAAACAATATTTTTCATAATCTTTCGATCAGTCTCGTTACAACACTAATGAAATTTCTCATAAAATGTTTTATAAAACATTCGCAACATATGAATAAAAGATTTGATAAATGTTCAAATACTTTCGCGAGCCACTCCATAAAAGCGTCGAACTCAAGTTGCTACAATACCAGAAATAAAACGGAATATCGGTATGCACAAATTCGCGGATATATTGAATATAACATTCAATTAGCAGCTTTACGATAATCGGTAATGGGATGGGTTCGCGCGCGAAATCCTGATCTGTTCGTTTTTCTGTGAAAGAAAAAAGCATAGCGTTCGATTGTTCGACGCAATCGGATTTCCGTTGTTGAAACCGCGCGTGAAACACATCCCACGCAACGTGCATTTTTACCCCAACCGGATCGGCGAGGATTACGATAACTGTCGAATTTGTTTTAAAACTGTAATCGTATCTGGAAAACGAGCCTATAGGGATCTGATAGGATATATATGGGGCTGTTGGGAAACCATAATTCAGCGATGACCAGTAAATGGCGTTGCGGAACAGCAAATCACGCGCGAATGTCTCGAGCATGTTATGTAATTGAAACAAATGGTCGAAACTAGCTGGCTCTCGGGACCCTTTTGTTTCTGCTACGCCAATCGAGAAGCCGCATCTGATCGAAAGTTAAATACTTTTCTCGAATCTAATTTAGAGGCAGCCATCCCCGGTCGGAATAAAACCCCGTTCCAGTCAACGAGAAAGAAAAAAGGGGTAGGCACGATGAGAAGCTTGAACCGCCCGTTTTTCGCGCGAGATCAGGCTGCAACTTTATGACGCGTTTATATTTCCCTCGTACGCTCGTTTCGCCCTTCTGTTTTGTAGCATTTGCATTATTTTTTTTTTTTTTTTTTTGTCAAAACACGGCAGACAGTTTTGATCAATGCGAAACGGTAAATTAAACGCGAGACAGTTTTGAAATACTCGCTGGATAAATAACGGAGCACAGGGTTGCTTATACGCCGTTGGTGGTATGTCGCGAATCTGCTATTTTAGTTGCGATGTACTGCCGATTTTTTCGTCGTTGTTTTTTTTGGGGGGGAATATTTTTTTCGGTTTTTGGAAAGAGGAAGGATGACACGATATGCGCGATCGGCCGTAACTTTGTTCGAAATTACCAACGGAAATGTATGGTTCGATTAAAATTTCGTCGACAAACCGTGCATCGTCGAAACACCGTTCGACTACGTATTTGATCTGTAAAATGGTGGGGGTGTAAACGATCCACTTTTTTTCAATTCCAACGAACGGTAAATACCTTTCAGAGAAACACTCATCGTAGCGATAACGCGTCGAAAAAACGTGTAATTAAAAAGCTTACGTGGAAATGTTCGACATAAAAATCCACCCGACCGTATAACATGGAAATTGCCTTTTTTATTCATCAAGCTGTTTGGATTGTTCACTCTTGAAAAGTTTAACGGCTGTTGCGTTTCGAATTTTTGCGAGTCAAGTTCTTTTGTACGAAACATTCATCAGGCATCGTCTACAGCTCGTGTATTATCATACTTTCACATTAACGATTCTGTAATTCGACTGTGCTTCGCTTAAAGCCGTTATCTCCAAGTTTCGCGTAGTCCATTTAGGATATCCTAGAAATTATGAAGCCTGTTGATCTTTACAGACATCATATTTTTACTTAGAAGAACTTTCTTTCTTTTCCTAACGTGATATTTTCTATCTTCTTTATGGTGCCTGTTCTTTACGTATGTTGTACTTCTGGTGTTTTTTATTCCTACATCGTCTTTATTTCAGTGGAATTTTTTTTCTAGTACGCTTATGTTATTTTCATTTTTACTCTGAAATTCTCGCTAGATTGTTTCCAAGCTGTTTCTTTATTGCTGCTTTTCTTCTTTCAACGCCTTTACACAACTTTGTTCGAACGAACCAAGTTTCTTTTTAGTAACTTTCTATTGTTTTTCTTTTTTTCTTTTTTTTATCAAGGGTCTGATTAGAGCAGCGTTATACTGTCGTCTTTCAATCTTCGTAGCAAAATTGTCTGCAGTGCCGCTTCTAATTGTATCGCTACTTCGTGTTTTAATTTACCGCGCAAGGAGGAATATCTTCTGTTATTAGAATTTTGCCAGCGATATCAAACGGAATTCGAAAACCGAGCCTCGATGGACAAGACAGGTTGTCTCTGTGAAATGGAAATTCGGTCGGAAGAGAGAGATAGCCATTCCCATCGCGATATAGCAGCGATTTCATTCAACGATATTGCATCCTGTGCGAAGCTCTAATCGATTCGGTTTATTACCGCAAACGGGGGGAAGAACTTTTCGCGAGTAAATTGCAAACCGCTTAGCCCGAGTGACCGACCGGCCATTTATATCAGTTTCAAAGTTTCCAACTTAGTGGCGAAACTTTGTCGCCTTTCAGTTTTCAACTCCGCTGCCAAATGCTCGACTCTCCGAACCTTCTTTTCTCAATGAGCTTTCCAACCTCGTTTCTTCTGAAACAGATAATTTCCCCAAGTAAAACGACGAAACCACCGATTCAGGCAACTCGCAGAGAAAACTGTGTAGATTTAGTATTAATCTTCCAGGTAAACTTTCAACGAGACGAGAAAAGAAAGGAAAAAAGAAAAGGGACGAAGTACCAACGGGACGTCGTACCAGAAAACTTGCCTATCACAGTCCGTGTACGTATTAAGCTCTAAAAAGAAGAACAAATAGCACTGGGGAAGACGTAGGACAATAAGAACAAAGTCTGATCCAGTGACACGCATCTTTTTGCGCGTGAACCGTCAGCTTGCCGAAAACGGGAGCATCGTCCTCGTTTTCACCTCGTCAACCTTTCAAACGCCTCTTGTTCTTTTTCCTTCTTGTTCTTTGGATGACATATCGGGCAAAATGAAAGTCCTCCTCATACCGGATGCATCTCGCTGACTGAACGTTTGATTATGCGAATCTCAGAGAAGATTCGAGGACTGCTACTTACTTACTTGCTTGGCAGAGAAAAGAGTGGCGAGAAAGAGGAGGATCGAGTCGAAGGAAAGAAAATTCTCGTTAGCGATACTTTTACGCGAGAGACTTTTTAAAACTCTGTTCGTGCGAAATCTTCATTGGGAAAGGAAGAGATAAAACGTCTTATCTTTCTCGTTTACGAAACTCGAAAGACTTCTCGTAACGCGAATATACACAGGCTCGCGAATCTAACCGAATACTACGAGTCTCTTGTGAATATACTATACGAAATGTTTTCAAGTTTCATTAATATCGTAACGAAATCTAGTAACAGCCAGTGCAGTCGGTATTCTGTACCCGGTCTATAATTTCTCTGACATATTTCAACAAAATTCTTTTTCTTTCCATCTGTCATTCCGCGTAGAAATTTACAAAGTTGTTAACGGTGGTCGAACAGGTCGCGATATCTATCGTCGCTAGGACTGAAACGATAATGCGCCAGTACGTGAAAGTGACGTACAACAGCAGAAGAGCTGACACGAATGACATTGTTCGTCTATCTTTTTGTCGTGCAAGCGGGTCATTTGCATCAGTTACAGCGGCCGCACTCGCTCCATCTCTGCCATTTTTCTACATCACCGTGAAACGTGGCTTCACTTTTGTTCCTCCTTCCATAAAAAAATGTTGTCGTATCTTTGGACCACCTTGTAGATAAGTGCGAACGTCCTGTGATTTTTGTTAATAGCATAACGAAAGATAAAGATTGAAAATATTTTCCCATCGATGTATTATCGATGTTTTATTTCGTTCACAGAGGAGAAGGATCCCATTAGAAAGCGGATTATTCAGGTTAGTGAATTCGGTGTCGATCGCTTTGCCAGCCGTTACCTAGCATGATAATCTGATTCAGTTAGTAATTCGGTAGAACGAAGCGTTCAACGAAAGCAATTATACATGGTAATACGTAAACGAGCTTGCACAATACCGTGATTAACGTAAAATTACAAGTTACTTGCATTGCGAGCTTTCAAATTCTCTACGGGTAGTATTTGCCACACGGCTGTGCGATGCTTCGCTTGTTATTGACACGTTACGCAGTATACGATCATCGGAGGCCTTATTGTTGTAAATCGTCAATGAAATATAATCAGTCATGTATGGAACTTTGAATAACGAACCTTTCATGAATACGAATATTAAATCTACGGAAAAATTGTCGTGAAAATTGAAATTTAGAGTTAAGCATAAATCGCTTCGTAACGTTAATTGCGTCGCAGTAAAACTTTTCTAGAACAAAAAAGTGTAATATAATAAAAAACTATTACGTATTCGTAAAATCTAGCGTGTTTGATACAAAAATAACGCTATCCTCAGAAACATAAAAGTATGTCGCGCACGACCACAGCATCGACGGATAAACGCGATAATAGCCATCGAACGTAAACGATGCGACAGATTCGACGATGCCGTGGATTCAAAGAGGCGATTCCCTGTCCCGTTTTTCTGTCTTTGCCGAACTCATCCGCCGGACAATACGCTTCATCTCCTCGCCTACGGCTGGTTTCTTTCCCCCCGCGCGAAAATACACGCGGCGCGCCCAACAAATTGGAATTCCAACGGGATAACCGGGTTTCCACTCTATTCGCTCTCCTCTTTTCGTCCATATTCCGGTTCCTTTCCCGGAGGCAGACTCGTCTGTTCCGTGGCGGCGGCCAGAGGGCTGAAACGTAGCCGACCAAACTCGACTTTGTCGAGCTTAACCACAGAGAACGAGCAGCATCGATGGAGTGCTAAGCTTTTATTGCCGACAATTTCGTTGCGCCTTAAGCTCACCACGGATTATTGTCTTCCGTCGCGATTACGATTATTATTATTTTTATCATTATTAAGATGGTTCTGGTTTCATAGCTTTTACGAGGTCAGCGCGCAAGCCGACCTCTTTTCCACGGTAACACAGACGAACATAGCGCACCGCAGAAGGGGCGAAAATGTGAATTACGTTTCGTTGTATTTACTATATATGCTTTTTCATAAAGATACGAAGCATCGCACGTAAGAAAGATAACGCGAAAATGCTATGAGAAAGATAACGCGAGAGAAAATGATATGTATATTACGTGCAGAAGAGAAAAAAAAATGATAGCACAGAAATTGAAGGGCAAGTTAAGAATGAATAACTATAATATGGCTGACAGAGTGTTTTACGGATAATAAAGATTGACCCTTGACAAATATATGGATGTTGGGGAAACGCGGCGGCAAACACTATCTTCCGCGAGTGAAACGAAATTGTCGCTGTACGCCGTAGCCAAGCGTAGAAAATACGTGCCATTTTTGAGACTGTTACGTAAGTTGTGTGAACGTTGTTTGAGACGTTTATAAAAGGATCAGAGGCAAAGGTAGAATCTCGTTTGTTCGCGAGAAGCTGTCGGTTTCGGATATATTCGAGGGATAGCAGGAGAACAGATATATCAATTTCTCCCTTGAAAGTATGGAGAATAAAATCCTGTAGGAAAGAGTACTTTTTATTCCTCTGTAATCCGGTATACGAGGTGCTGGACCTTTGGAATCGCTTTTCGAAGATAAGATTTATTAAAGGATTGAGGCGGTTCGCTTTATGCAACACACACTAGATCAAAGTATTACAGTACTCTTATTGTGTATCATTTCTCTTGTTTGATTTATTTGTTCATCTTTCTCAATCTATTCATTTGCGCTGTTCTGATTTATTTACTTATTTACGAAATGCTGTTGGCAAAGGGTAGGCAAATAGGAATTACCAGGTGCCATGGGAACGATACGAGATTATTCGTAACGAATGTAAGTTTCATGTAGATGCGATCGGAGGTGAGTGAAATACCGATAAAAACGACAATCGCGTTTATTTACCAACCTCGAGGATTATTTTTTCCCGGTCAATATTTGTTTCGAAGCGTGCAATTAAAATTACCAGGGAAACCGCCGAGACGAGCGAACGAGGGTATTCATCTACGAAGGAATAAGCGTCGATACGAGTCGACAAAAACGTGCTAGATGCGAGGGACAGTGACAAAAATATGTTTATATACGGATTATATGAATTTATCGTCGATCCAGTTTCCAGCGACGGTGTTAAAATTGCAGGTGTTCGAATATGGCGCGAGCGGTTTATTTTAGTCACGTACGAACATTGATGTTATCTGTCCTCAATTTTTCACATCTCCTGCTTGGGTAATTTATATCGAAAACGTTCACATTCCGGGCTCAACAGCGCATGTAGAAATATTTTACATCGCATCTTAAATAATTATCTTACTTTCTATCCACGATTTACCGTTTAATCGCGCTGTTCAAATTTACAGCCCTGCATCGTCTTGCACGATCGAACTAACGTTAGGAGAGAGATTTTACAAATTACAAATTATCAACATGGAATTTGTAAATTTCCCTTGAAACCCATTTATTTCTCTTATGAAAAAACAAAATTGCTATTCGCCGATGGAAACGTCGATTGAAAATCAAGCATCTCCGGCATTTTGTTTTTATCCAAATGTCAATCAACGGTCCAGTCCCAGTCCGGCATAAAATTGATTTCACGCGATCGCACCGGTATAAAACGGATGGTTATTCCCTATTTCTCCGTGTCGCGATGCGGTGTTCTGTACGGTCAAGCAGACTTGCGCGTTCAATTTCGAAACCCAGAACGAACAGGGGGTGGTTTTCAACCCCTACACAGTCTCCACCCCTGTTCCATTTGGCCGTTCGAGTTCCTCCGACCGTTAAATCTCCTTTTTTTCCCGTCTCTGTCCACTTCAAGCCCGGAGAAACTCCACTAGGCTATCGGGCATCCGTACCTATTTCCGGTTCTTGTCATTGACCTGTCCGTTTGCAATCCACGCACGTTTCTAATATCCTGAACGAGAAGAATGTATCTTCTTCTCGTGGTGATTCTATTATTCGTTATCTAAGTTGCTTGCTCCAAGCATTCGCTTCGTTCGATGATTTTCTTTAAGAATTACAACTCACGTCTCCTTCTTTGTCACACTTGGGCTACGTATCGCGAGAATCGCCTGCCACCCAGGGAATCGAAATCCATTTCGAATACAGTGACCCTGTATCTTTCGTTTCAATTACTCCCACCCTTTACGGTGTAATAGCTCTCTTGCCGCTAGAGAATTCGTAATGCGAGGCGAAATACGCGGAGGAATCGCGGTTTCGAGTAAGTGGGATTTAAATTACAAGCTTTCGTATTAGTTCTACGATGTTGTATTAACGTCATAATTTATATACAGGGTGGTTGGTAACTAGTGGTTTTCTTTTTTAATTTCTTTTTTTTTTTTTAATTTTTCCATCGAGACAACGATCTACAGTGAGATCCGTTATAACGAGACGCGATAAAGTGCACGCGTACCGAGCGAAAATTCAAAGTCGATTTTCTCGAAAACAAAGTCTCGAACGAAAAATTGTTATTCTATATCTTCGACTTCTTTTTTCGCGTAGAATCACCCCCTTTCCGCTTGTACCACCAGTTACCAACCACCCTGTATATACGATTCTTTAGCCAAATATTGTCTGCTTTTTCGCCCACCACTCGCTCTTAATCATTTACAGTGGTTGCTATCTATAAAAAGTATTCCCAGTATTTGCCCTATTTTCCACTCACACGCTTTTTCCTCAGATTCTACGTTTCATTTTCACGGTATTACATTTTTGTTAATCATACGAAAGTACTGCTACACGAAAGGAAATTTAATATACATTGGTTTAGTCGATCGTTACGAAAGTGCTATAACAAATACGATTCTTTCTTCCATTTGAAGGAGGAACCACTGAAAAATCGATGGAGCGAAATTTTGGACACGGAAAAATTAATGTCGCGCGATTGTTTGCCGGTATCACGCGAGCACGTTGAAGTTCATCAGCACGGAATCGATTGGACGACGGTCGCCGTGCGAAATTATGCGAATTCCCAGGATTTTTTAGTGATTCGATGGAAGTTAAAAACGGTTGTGTAATGTCATTAACGAGCAATAATGAAATCGGTCGTCGGGAAATCCCCATGGAAACCAGGTATTAAAGTCGCAGGATAAATCAGGAGAACGAGACGAAATAAAATTACAGCGTTTCCCGTTAATGAAATGCAATTGCGATCGCAAATTCGAAGCCTCGATTAAATATTCTGTTGTTTGTCCCGCTATGTGTCGCAGCTGTAAAAATCGCGTTTCAAACACGCCGTCTCTGCGTGCGAGGAATCGAGCTTGTTTTATACGATTCGTCGTAGAAATTTCATTCGCTTTCGACGTTCGACGAGCCTTGATACGTATTTCATTTACGTACTTAACTTCTTTTTTCTATGCGAGGTGTATAAGGCACGTTTCATAGAGCGACGCTGTACAAAATTGGTATTCAGCACATTCCAATGGTGCATTAAGGCTCGACGGTGGAAAATCGATCGTTTCCCGAGCGGGTATTTGAAATTATGCAAATTCCAAGGCTAACGATCGTTCTTCGTGATTAATACATGCGCCAGAGCTGACGATCGCGTCAGCAGTTGCGGCTTTTAACGATCGAAAGATCTTTTTTCTTTCCTCTTTCAGATCACTGACTAAAAATGCTAAAAAGTCTTGTCATTTATTATACCGTTAATGACGAAACTTTCCTGCTCTGAATTCCTGTTCCGACGTAAACTTAATTTGTAAAAATGCCGATCAATCTTCGTACGAATAATTGATTGAAGCGCATATTCATTCTCTTGCCAGCGATAACAACGGATCCGTTGAAATACAATTCTTTTGAACACGTCCCTAGTCTTTTATTCGCCTTTTTTTTTTCTTTTTTTTAGATTTTCTCGCATTCAGAGCGAGCTGATTCGTACTCGCGATTATTCGACTGACGTTCATCAAAATATCCTGGACGTAATTTACACTATGAAATTCGCAAGAGCAAATCTTGCAGGAAAGAAAGGAGGGAGATAGTAATTTACGTAGTCCGTGTTTTCACCGTGAATCGCCCAAAAAAATAAAACGTTTCCGAAGCCTTATTACTCTTCGTCGAGGTCATTTGATGTAGCTGATGTAGCTTTTGACTCGCGCGTTGCAAAAAGTGAGAAAAAAAAAGGGAGAAAGAAAAGAGGAAAGAAGGGGAAAGAGAGGAGAAACGGAAAACGAGATAAAAAATAGCAGGTCACGAGTACGTTTTATATTTTCAAAAGGTTAAAGCACGATCTAAAAAGCAGAAAGAAGGGTGACTCTCGCTCAAAGCGACGCGGCTAACGACGTTTGTATCAATTTCAAGCGGGTCTCATCCCATTTACATTTTCGGAGATGGACCGATCTTCTCGACTGTCATGCTCTTTCCTTCTCCTCCGATGAAATTTCATGAAATACACCCCAGAAATACGCTTTTGAAATACGCGAGATCGACGAGCCATCGTTGCAAAGAAAAAAAAGAAAAATGGAAATTGCTATGAAAAACTTGGAACTCGTTTAAAAGGTCTCGAAGAATGGGAGAGTGACAGCTTGAAGGTCGGTGCTTTTTTTTATACGATTGCCTATTAAAAGTTTTCAAGTACTGTGATTCTTTTAAACGTCGACGAGATCGAGCACCGCTTAACGTACAAAACACTGCCGCTCGTCAATTTTGATCCGCTTTGTTATTTGAACGGGGATAAGCATCAATCTCGCACGTCGATTTTTAATTTTTCGAGCCGAAATATTTGTTGGATGAAACGAATAAAATAGAAGAAAAGGAGAATGTACGGGTGGTAGAATATATCGCGTGGATGTTGCAGGCTCCTGTTAGTTCTTGAGTGGCAGCTTCATTTAGTATTGGTAGCGTTTTATGGTTTCAGTTTTTCGCTCTTTCAAAAATAAGGATTCCTACAATACTAATACGAGTTTGACATCTAAAAAAAGATTACCAGGAAATACAGAAAAATCGTACACGATTTAACAAAGCAACAAGAGCGTTTCGAGAATATTTTTTGCAAATATTCTCTCTTAGATTTATCGTTACATCAATCTTTATCACGTTGAACCGAACACAAGATCAAGCGAGAAAACTAAAATGTACACGGTTCTTATATAAATTTTGACAAAGTGCTTCGACAATTACAGAACAAACTCCTGATTTTGAATCCGCCTGGATGGACAACAGTGTGTCGAATGAACATCGAATAAAATTCGGTTGAAGTGGCATTTTAACGTAATTGAATCCCAGAAGAGAACTGCGGTATGGAATCTCGAATCACAAAAATGGCTAGTTCGACTCTTTTTCCCGAACGGTGTATAACGATAGACGATTATAATGGTTGTGCGAGTGAGTGAAACGTATGCGTTAAGAACATTAAAGCGAATGCATGGTTGGATTGAGAGTACAATTTGCGTTCGGTCGGAAAAAACTCTGATTTTACGTACGCACCGTGACCTATGAAGAGATGAATAAATATCGGGAGAAAAGTTCCGGAATCGAGCAACAAAGCTCTTTTGGCCGCGATCAATGTTTTCGTGGATTATTTTTCGGCTCGAATTGCAAACGACCAATCGACCAAGATGGAGATTAAAATTTCGAATCAAATTCGATCGAAAAAGTTACGACGAAATACAATTTAATTTGCCATTTCATATGATAAATAAAGGTAGCCCGATATATTAATAAGTTTATTAAAGACGCGATTAAATCGCAAGGGCTCTTGATTTACCTTCTTACGAATAAAACTAAAATCGATCTTCGCGAACGAGTATTCGGTTTGGTCGCAAATATAATCACGATAATAATAATAATAATAATAATAATACTTATCTTGACTGCTGCCGAAATATCCGCAAAGTGTAAGGATTATCTCAACGCGTAGGGAAATAGAATAGGACGAGAGCGTGTTAGCTGGACTGAGACCGGCTCAATTTTTCAATACAGCGTGCCGCAAATATCGGCTGTCGATTTTCTTTTTCTCGTATCGTTCTAGGCCAGCAGCGCGTGTTCCCTTTCGTCCTGCCGAGGTTTGACGCAGCGCGTCGCTTTGTACCATCCTGTCGATCCGATTGTTTCGAATAAAATAAAAAGGAAGGAAAAGAGCGAGAAAAAAGGTAGGGAACAGGAAAAAGAAAACAGGGGACGTTGTACGAAGCAGCGAGTAATTAGAACATCCGTCAGTCGTTTGTGATATTCGAACGTCGTTTTCACCGTATCGAGTTATCAAAATCGTTGAAAACACGGGCAGCAACTGAATCCTATGACGAATTTTCCACGTGTCGTTCAACGTCAGTCTTTTTTCGACGCTGCTGTTCTCGACAATGCTCGACGAAATTCGTTTCTGCCATAATACGACGTATCAATTCTTGTTCGATCCATAGTTTTATCTGGAACGTCAGTGTTTTGCAGATATTCAAACGTTTCACGAAAGTATTCGAACAATTATCAGAGAAAATTTGTACGAATACACACGTTATATGAAACTTTCTGAAATTTCATTAACACTGCAGTGACACACGATTAATGCGATGATATTGATAAAATTTGAAACCAAAAATGTGTATAGGTAGAAGATTTTTATTGAAAACACGCGTTTAGCAATAAATGAAAAAATGATATACAATATGAAAAACGGTGTTAAATTATAATTAATTATATAATTAGTATCGAATATGGCCTCGATAAATATTGTGCTTTATTAATATAATTAATAACGATCTCTAGGAAAACTATGTTTGCAATAAATGTATCGTAACTTTTATATACATTTTTAGATTGTTTTCAAATGTCGCCAATATAATCACGATAGTCGTTGCTGATGAAATTTCAAAATGTTTCGTACAACATACATGATATACACAGAAAAAGTTTCTGTAAGCGTTCAAATACGTTCGTGGGCCATCGTGTCTGGAGATATTGTTTTCTACAAACGAATTGAACGAAATTATAAAGGCCTTTCTTTCGGTTTTATGAAATTTCGAATATTTCATTTCCAATATCGTATTAAATACCGCATCGAGTCGAGTGTAACTTAATTAGAGGAACGAACCAACGGCAGTAATTTAAAACTCAAAGGTGCCGTTGAAACTGCACGTTTTATTTCGACCGACTATCTCGTCGAGTATCGAATATATTAATTGGATGTTCGATATTTCGCCAACTACTTGTCTGTAAGAAATTCCATCGTTGTCGTTTCATTAAACGTCAAAAGTCTATTTGTCAGAATAATTGAACTAATCGTGGATGTTGTACGCGTGCATTAACTAACCGATATTGTGAGACGAGTCTCAGGGAACTGTAGTCACGTAAGCATTCGGTACACGTGAGCTTTTCGAATTTCGAGACCATAGGACGTTGCACGTTGTCCTCGATCGACGAAAGTTTGCGAAATTCTGGCTAGACTATTTGCCCGAAAGCCAGCGGCGTGAAATTATGCGCGTTGCCTTGAAAATCATCGAACGTTTACTTTCAGGTTCAGCAAAGAACATTCCTTCGTTTTGCGTTAAAAATGCGACGGTTAAAGTATGAAGTTCTACAAATTCGTTGATATATTTTACAATAGCGTCATTCGAATTCTCAAAACTGAAGCACTGTAAAACGATCTATGGAACCTATGGAACCTATCAAAAAATTACGAGTTGCTCATTTTGATGATTTTGGTGATTCAAGTATTAAAAGAACACACCTTTCTTTCCACCTCTAAGCGTTTTAACCCTTCAAAATGTAGAATAACGTTCCGAAACGATTCACCAAACTGCAAATTCCTGCCAAAGTTGTAACAACGAACGAAAACGAACGAAGTTTTGCGCAATTTCGCGGCGCATCGATTGACATTTTCTCGAAGCAACTGCCGGTGAATCGACGAAACGATTAAGTAGACAGGCATATACGGTTTCGTTGGTATACACTGTACTACATAGAATAAAATTGACGCGCTTTGGAATTTACGAGGAACGTTCATGCCAAAAGGCATCGGAGTTGTCGGTTAGAAGGATTTTAATTTAGGGACAGAGCGAGTCGGTTACAGCGACCGATTTGCCGTATGCATCGATTGCTTATAAGCGATTTCCGTGGTGCGCTACTTGCTTGGCTCGATGGTTGTTAGATGTCGCGTGGTTGTTAGATCGACTGGAAAAAGACCAAAAGATCTTTTATTCGATACGTGGAAAGTCGGTTCTATTGAAAATTTAGAACGAACGGTCAAGAGGTTCGATCGAACGGACGACTCGTTCAACGAGCATCGATTAATCGTCAGTTAAACATTTAGGGCTTATGAAGATCCATCGGGCTGCCGGTTTAATTGAGGACGATTCATTTCCTGCCGAATCGGGAAACGGAAAAGCAACTCGTATATGCAGGCAATATATCAGAGGCCTGTGGAGAACGGTGGCTGCGAAACAGACACGAGAGCAAACAGTGGAACGAGCTCGTATTGGGTCAGCCGGCTTTTTGGACCAGCCAACTGACTTTATGATATTGTTGCATCGACGGACAATGAAGAAGACGTATATTTACTGGCCGGATATAAATAATTCTCGTGGCAGATATTAACGTGGAAACCGTCGCTTTAAATATTTCTTATCGTGTAGACAAATACACGATGGACAAATATTTACACATCATCTTATATTTCAATGAAGCAACTTTTTACGACGTTCTGTATTTTATATTTATACGATGGAACGATTATGCTAAATGATTAGGCGAATAGACGATGATAGAAAAGTAGCAAAATTGTATATAATTGATTATTCGGTACGTAAATGTTATAATAGAAAGCAGCGATGTAGAAATACTGTCGTTGTATATAAGTAAGTGTACATATGTGGAGAAATCAGAAGACAACTTCGGTAGAATTTCGCGTGATTTTTCCGAAAGTTCGTGTAGACTCCTAATGTAGAACGAAATTCTACCGTTATATCCTTGGTAGCGTGGGCAAGCTTTTTCGAACTTGAGACACGAACGAAATATTTGGATATTCTTTTCAACTCGTGGGAAGTCTGCCAGAGAATTCGGTTGCAATTCGAACCCTTTTCTTCCGTTCGTGCTACTCCCACACGCTTTTATTGGCCTAGCGAGTTCTCTCTGGTTTCGTATCGTTTTCCACTTTTCTTATTCTCATGTGTTCCACGAAGAAGAAATCCAAGAATTCTCGCGTCGTTTCGGATACGATGGATGCGTTCCACTTGTGCTTACCTTCGATACCGATGGATTCGATAAATCACACGCGAGCGAAAGTGAGTAAGGGTGTTTTCGATTTCATCGTGTAAACGAGCACGGATATATTCAACACCGTGTATCATGCCGCGGAAAGATATCGTTCGACAAAATACTTTGCACGAGAGTTTACGGGAATCCTTTTGAAACACGTACACCCCCGACAGATTTCCAGATCTCGAGTTCTCTATCTATTGGGTTGGCAACTAAATGATTGCGGATTTTTTCATTAGGTGGTATTGACAAAATCCGCGATCACTCAATTGCCAACCCAATAATTCACCTTTAATTTCTTCAACGGTATTTTATTAATTCTTCCAAGAGATTTGAACAAATTGTCCTTTCTACGTACATTGGATGGTAAATTTAACAGGAATAAAATTCTGATCGATCGATCGTTTCCCTAGTGCCTTAGATTAATTGTCACGTTTCGTACGAAACCGATGGTTTACGAATAGGTGTCCAAGTACTTGCGAATGGGAATATTTACGAACTTCTTTTCGCAAGAAAAGAACCCAGTTCGATGATTTCGAGCGCGATGCTGTGTGAAGTCGAGGAAGAGAAATCAGAGAGCGAGAAGCAGGTACGAGGTTTAAGAGAAAACCGTCGCGCGGATTCTTCAGGGGGTTGAAAACTTTCTGGCGCAAATCCGTCCGGTTGGGGAATCGGATAAGCTGTATGCCTAATCCGTGACGTCACCGAGGATTTACTGCGTTTTCCAGTGCACGATCGGACCGAGACTGGCGTCGTTCATTGGTGGCCTTTACCGCGCATCCTCGCACTTATCCGGCTGTCTCAACGAGATTTACTCGTAACACACAGATGGAAAAGTTCCACGAGTAAACAGGGACCGATGGGGACAGCTACGAATACCGGGTGACATAAATTTTTATCATACCATCTTTCCGCTTTCGTTCGCTTTCGCGTTTATTTTCGCTTTTTTTTTGTGTTTTTACGTGATCGATAGTTTAAGCGACAAAGTGGAAAAATGTATTCTTCGGTGTGTGACTTGAAACGCGTCTTAGGAACGTTGAAATGTGTTGTATATTTACTGCCTTAAAATTGTAGCATACTCGATCATATTACAAACAGCTTGAGGTTTTTATTTTGTATTAATGCAATACTATATACAAGAACGAACTAATTTCATTTGATTTTGCGATATAAAATTAAATTCTGTTCACATGTTCGATATTAAATAAAACGATGCAGTGCTATATTTGTCAAAGATCCATAAAAGGACGAAATTTGTAGGTAAATAACGTATTCGAGAGCTTGCATTGTCCACGTTTGTTCTTTCAAAATAAACTTCAATAAATACAACGATCGAAATATTAACAAACTGTGTTAAGCAATGTAAATTTCGATACAATTGTACGGAATAATGTAAACATACACATATAATGATATAAATTACGGTATAAAAATACTTGAATACGTAAAACAAAAAGCAGATAATCGTAGCTTAATATTGTATCAATGAATTATCGAAACGAATACGCAAGTCTGATTTTCAGAATGAATGGAACAGTTTTATTTGAAAGATAATTAAAATTTCATGATTTAAAGCAAAATCCTCTTGTCGCGCGATTGTTTATTTATTATATATTTACAATAATACGATAGCCAAGTAATTAAATCGGTGAAATTTAAATTAATTTTACGTTCAACACCGAAAACACTGTATTGTTCGTATTCGTGCCTTTTGCCGTAACTTTCAAATAAATTTTAATAAACATATGACGATATTTAATAAATTTTATTAAGTCGATGTAAATTTTGATATCGATACAGCAAGCAAATAACGCAGCTAGCGATCGCTAAATTCATTAATTCGTTATTTCAATCAATGTATAATATTCTCTAAATAATTGTACATTTTAAATAATTCCTGTTTGCGTCGACAAGCGAGAAATGTTAAAGGGGATGAATATTCCTTAGAAATGGTACACGTGCTCTTGTAATTCCCGAAATTATCTCGCTATAAATTTCATTCGAAATTCCGAAATTTCATCGGAATTACACCTGATCTCTATTGTGCATCAACAATTTAATTATCATTGTCTAACCTCGCGTAGAATAGTCCGTGAGAATTGGTTTCACCCTCTTTCGCGTTTAGCTCGAATCCCTGGATGCCGCGTTTCCATTCGAGCTCAACCGATGCTTAAATCTCCGTGATATTTGCGTAATTGGAGAGAAAATATCAACGCGATATTCCTCTGAACACCAACGAGACAACAATTCCGGATCTATTAAGTTCTCAACTTGTAACGGGATTATCTGTCGCTGGATTTTATGGCCAATTAACACACGCGCTGCTACTAAAATATTTGTTTCGTCGGAGTCATTTTTATTTCACATCGAAATATTGCTTTTAGCACGTTGTTCATTGTCTCGTTCCCCTACTTATTTACGGCTCCACTTTTTTTTAACACGTTGTTTCGTTCTCATTAAAAATTAATTAAACCATCTTGCAAAACCATTCTTGCAAAAAGACGAAATTAATCTAACAGAATCAATACGCAGATATACGTAACGCTGATAGCGAACGTGTTAAAATATCGTTCGTCGAAAGATCGATGCTCTTTAATGCTTGTACAGAACGATAACCCCGAGTCTATGCTCTTATACTCTTTGAAATAACGTAGTCGCTCTCTCCGAAGTAAAATTTCGGAGTTTATCGCGGCGCGCACGAATAAGGAGGCTCTGAAGCCGCAATAAAGATGTTGCTGGAGAATATCCGCGAAGGAAGGGGAATTTGTCAAGCCGAGAAAGATCCAAAGGGCACCGTTCCAAGTCTCGTTATTAAGCTACTCCTTTATTTGACAAAATAAGCTCGATCTATCGTTCCGGGGTTTGCTGCGCCTTTTATCGATTTCCCGTTTATCGTGGAGATTTCAATGTTTTATGGAGAACCGGCGACACTCGGTTCGAAACGAATATCCGGTGCACGTATGTCGAAATAGTTGCCATAAATAGGGATTCTGCCTAGTTGATCCCCGCTGTACTTCTACGTTACTTTCAAAGAAGTGCTTTTAGACGTTTTCTCCTACGATACACCGAGCTTCTGCGGTGATGCTCCGTTATCTGCTTCCTGCTTATTTTACAACCCGATAAACTTGCCTTTATGCCTTTTCTTGCGTAGAAACCTTCTACGAATAGATACGTGCAATATGCATGTTACGCAAAACATCTTGAAACTTTACTAGCACCGTAGCCAAACACGATTATCGTAATCATATTGATAAAATTCGAAACGAATTCGAAAATTTCACCGGCCACTGTACGTTGTTCTCTCGTCGGTTGTGCATCGTACACGCTGTATTTATTTTTCGGTAGCAATTTTCCTTTTTTAAAAAATTCTATTCGAACCGCGAAAGCTCGTAGAATAACGTTCAATTTCCGGAAGCAATAACGAGCAAAACTACAGTCATTTTTCGTTGGGTGGCCGGCAGCGGGGCAGAGAAAACCAATTTGACGAAAGCAATGTTATCCGCAACTATGAAATCACGGTGAAACCAATTAATTATAATCGCGAAACGCACGCAACGGCGCGTGTGGTCTCTGTTTTATCGCAGTGCCGCGGATGGTAGAGCGCGCGTGGACAAGCAAAGAGGAGTAAGCGTTATTAATGCCTCGTGGTTCGAGCAATTTCCGAAATGTCCGTGAAACGACGTTCAACGACTGACACGATACCGGTCCCGTAATTCATTGTTTATTCATGCGAGAACGGAGAGTCAGTCACCGGCCCTTCGCCTTGCAAGGGAACAGGATCTTGGAAGATACTTGGCCGCTTCTCGCGGGGACCCTCGATTCGCAGCCTGGCAGTTTTTCCTCGGGAACTTCTATTTTTTCCCCTTCGCTTACGCCCGCCGGGTACCTGGTGAATTTAATTAAGAACTTTTGCCATGACTCGAGCAAAAAGGACCGTTGCTTAGCAAGTTGCGAGCAACTAACCCCCGCACACTTCTGGTTATATTACCCCGTGTTCTATATTCGTAACGTTGCCATACTCCTTCCTTTGCGTTCCGACTTCTCCTTCGTCTGTTCACCTTTGCGCGTTCCAGCTTTAACGCATCGAAAAACCTGCAATTTCGCGCCTCAAAGAGATTCCTGTCGTTCTCGACTTTCAGAGGAAATCCTTCGATCATCGCCGAGTATCTTCGATCGTTGTCGGATATAATAGACATCATTCGTCCTGAACTCTTCGTTATTTCATTATGCTGTGAAAGGATCAAAAACGAAGAGCAGAAACGAAGACGACGAGGATCTCCACATTAAACAACCATTCTAAATCGTAAAACTCATTATTTTACGACGCGGTATTAATTCGAAATGTCTTTGCAAAAGCATCTTTCGATCGTACGACAATTTCTTCCGCGTCGGTGAATATATTTTACAATGGTCGATAAAAAATCGCAGTACGATGGCAACTGACATGGTGGCATTCTCTGCTGGGAGGGTAATCGATAGTCGTAAAGGAAGGCGCGAGAAGAAGCGTAAAACCGATGGGTTCTGACGATGGCGATACGGTGACACCAAGATATCATAGAAGCGTTAGTTTAAGAAATAAATTGATAAAACTATAGGCGTTAGCGGCAGTTGAATCGATCATCTTTCGTAGATCTAAATGTATCGATTTCGGCGATCGATGGTTAAAGAAAGGGGAAAGAGAAGAGAAATTTCTCTTTCTCGTACAACGCTCGTCCATATCTTTGCTAAGAATATAGAAGCGTATTTGACCGACGCGACGTCGTCTTTAAAACTTATGTCCGTAAGTAACGACGCTCGATTTTGCTGGAACCATAAAAATCGAGCTACTTAAAAAAAAAAAAAAGAAAGAAAGAAGAGAGAGAACGATTTTCCACCGTAAAACTGGAGCTACGTCGTTCTCTCCACTTAAACTGTCGTGTAAAATTAACGGTAGGAAGCAGTCGCCCGGCAATCTCCTTTGAGTGACAACGACACGAACTTATAGAACGGAGCGAGTGTCAGACGCGTCAAGAAAGATATATCGTTTATATTTAATAACGAGACAAACGCTTAGCTAACTGTCCTACAGAAAAAAAAAAAAGAAAAGACCTTTAGCTTCCAGTTATTATAGAATCGAAGTTGCCTGTTTGGACGTACGATGTTACGATTATTCAGCTTAAAAATGTCTGTCTCTTATTCCTTGATATTCCTTCTATCTAGGTCACAACTGAACAGAAATTCGCAGTAACTAACCCTTAACAGAGAGGCAAACATTTAGCCAACTGTTATACAGGAAACGCCTTTCAACGGAGAATTACAATAAAATTGAATTTTCCTCTACAAACAAACGATACTACGGCGACTCAACTTAGAATTGGACGTATCTTATTCCTCGATATTTCTCCTACAAACAGCAGGTCCAGCAAATGCAAATTCAGAATACGTAACCCCTAATAAACCGTCTTAACGACCCGAATATTAAACGGCGTTAAACAAGCCAGTCCATTAGCAGGATTCGCAAGAAGAGAAAATGGAAGGACCCGGTAACTTCAAACATCTTCCTCTCTCTCTGAGACGAGTACCAGATTCGACCTACGATCCCTAGCTGTTACTAATCAAGTAGTCAAATACGAGCGTAGCTCCATCATTCCCGAATTAACATCTGCGACCTGGTTTGGCCATAGTAAAGTGCACAATGTTGAAAGGCTGCGAAACCTCTGTTTCCCGTCGTATCGATTCTCCGGTAGCAAAACTGTCGAAATAAGGGTGCACATTTTAAGGAATAGTCCTTGGGAAAGGCGAGAGCGGCGGGGCGAGTCGTTAATGAATAATTCAGACGATGATTTGCATGAGCTGGTGCAAACGTCCGGCTTTCGTTTCGGTTTCGTCTTGGCTGTGTACTAATGGCACGGTTTTTGCGGTTCGCCGACGCTGGTGTGTCGTGTGTCGTAACGCCGACGAACGAACCCCCGAGGAGCTTTATTACTCCCGGTGCCGTAGGCAACTGTACGTTTTTGGCCTGGAACCTCGAGTCGTCCGACCAAATGAATAAATAAGTCGAGGAAATGGCCTGTTTCATTGGGCTAACGCAGGCAATTCAATTCGAAGGGAACGAAAGCTGCGTGAAAGAGCTTCGTGTAGGGGAGAAATTTGTTGGATCCTGCCTTTGAGATTTTCTCCAAGGAAATATTCTTCGTACGTGAGATATACCTCAGATCGCTCGTAGGAAGTTTTTATGAATATATTACGCGTGTTATATTTTGCGTAAAACTGGGAAATTTTATCGACGCTGTGACGAGACCCGATTATCACCATCGTATCGCTAAAGTTTGGAGCAGACGAAAATATACAGGGTGGTTGGTAACTGGTGGTACGAGCGGAAAGGGAATGATTCTACGCGAAAAAGAAGTCGAAAATATAAATACAAATTTTTCGTTCGAGGCTTTGTTTTCGAGAAAATCGACTTTGAATTTTCGCTCGGTACTGTAGATCGTTGTCTCGATGGAAAAATTAAAAACAAAGAATTTTTGTTCTATATTTTCGACTTCCTTTTTCGCGTAGAATCGCCCCCTTTCCGCTTGTAACACCAGTTACCAACCACCCTGTATATTTTGCAGATATTACAAAAGTAAATTATCCGTTATATCGATAAGTCTGGATATTTGATAGGACTGTTCTTAACACTTTTTATACATTCAAGATTATTATTCACGCTGTATAGCAAATTTTCTTTACGTACATGCGCGCAGTAAACAACATTGATAAATAATATAAAAGACGACGCTGGGATATTAAAGGACCATCCGAAACTTCTAGTTCTCGATTCTGTCGTGAATTTTGTCACAAATGTAATTTATCGCTAGTATACTTTGAGTAGCTGCAACCTCTCCCTGGCCAGAATTAAATATGTATTAGCATCAACAAACAAATTAATCTCGTCGCAAGTTGGCATCGCGAGCGCGGCAACGTTTCACGCATCTTTCGTATGCGAGTTACTTTGCAAGAAGGCAACGAAAAGCGCAAGAGCTTTCCTTCGCTTTTAATAGTTCACGAGATAGGGAAGGTAAACGAGCGATGCCCGAGTTTCACCTTACTTCTGCAAACCTCTATAATCTTCCTCTATAATATACAGAATTCCGACGCTTCTGAAAATTCTCTCAAATTCGTTGCCACATCTATCTGATGGGAATCGGATCACCGTACTCCACTATTTTAGCTTTATATTTACTGGAGCGCCACACGAAGGAAACACGACGAGTCGATTTTCGTCGATTTTCTAATTTCCACGATACTCGCCAGCTGAAAGGAAATACTTGGAGAAGTTCGATACTGCTTGTGTATCGAAATAATGAAATTGAGAAATATGCAAAAAGCAGAGTTTGATTTCCGAGGCGCTCAATTGTCCCAACCTTCGACAGTTAATGATACAACTATAATCTATTGGGGTGGCAACTAAGTGTCATTAGGTGGTAATGACAAAATCCGCAATCACTTAGTTGCCAACCTAATAGGAAGGCAGCCGCGAACAGGTTCACTTTAAGCGTGTTTCATCATCCGCGAAGCCGATCAGTGGCAGACCATCGACTAGACGAATCGTAAAAGTTGCTTCGTACGGTTGTTACGACGAGTCGAGCGGAAAACCGCGAGCTCGACAAACCAGTCCTCGTGAGTGTGCAAGTGCGCAGTCGATCGATCATCGTGCATCGTACGTTTGTCCATTTCACGATACCATACCATACACCTTTGCCTCATATCGCTATATATACAAGAAGATTGAAGAAATAGAAGAACTATAGAAAAACACGAGGCGATCCATGCTTCCCGAAAATTGCAATTTTCTACGATTTCACGGGACTTCCGCAAGAGTTTCGCAAGATACGCTATTTCTTCGAGAAGATTGCACGTAAACACGTTGGATAGAACGGCTGAATTCTGAACGCTTGGTAGCACTCGATATAATAGCAGTCGGTATGAACTGTTTCGGGGAGAATTCTGCTTAAAGGAGGACTATCTCGGCCAACAATTAGTTCAAGAACGAGTTCCCTTATTTTTCAACGAACGTTCGCGCATCGTTCCCCCGACCATCTTGCTCGATTCTTCGCCGCCTTCGAGAGCCAGTCACACCTGTTGAGCTTATTAACAAAGTAGCCGGCAGACTGCGACGTGCCCTTTAAATTTCGTGTTCGCGTTCGTCTTTACCCTTCCTTCGTGTCGCTCGTTGCAACGTAGACGTTGTTCAGAGTCAATCGAAATTTCTGAAATGAATTAAAACAGATCTTTCGACGGTCGATACGACAAGACGAACTTAACAAGCAAATATTTGAATCGCTCGTGGTAAGAATTTGCGTGCATTTAATTTAACAAAGTCAATAGCCTAAGGCCAATTTGACTTTCTCTATCGAATGGAGCGGAACTGTGATCGAGAGCGAAACGCTCTGTAGAACGTCGCGCGTCTTTTTAAACGTTTGTGTGGGGGAAAACGCGGAGATTCAAGCGTTTGCAACGTTTCGTTTGCCAACTGAGAAAGGCAGGACGATGGACGAAAGAAAGATCACCGATTCGCGTACAAGATTTTTATTCGATCGTCTAGAAAATTAAGAGAAATTTATTAAAATGTATAAAACGAGAAAATTTGAATTCTATATTCGTTTCATACTCTCGAACGTGCAGTTTTACAAACGCGATACACTTCGTTTGCACGTTGAAACCGTAGAGAAGCATTTCGAACGACGTGGTCAAAGTGACAACGTTACACAGTGCTGTTCAGGTGTATCAGGGATGCACGGTTTATTGTTCGTTCGAATTACAGGCAGAGACGAATGTAAAAGCGAAACAGGACAGTGCAGAAGGACGGCGGCTCGACCATCGAGGTTCGCGTGTACGCGAATTTGCCGGGCTTTTGTGTCGACGACCATTGCCAGCAACACCTAAGACAAGTCGATGCAAGGATTTAGTCGGAGAGGTCGGAACCCGAATGAATCTCTTTGATGGAAATGCCGGCTGTGTATAACCGACGCGTAAACTCGACGTTTCTGTTTCTACGACGATCTACAATCTCGGGTCTCGTCGTTGCGACGCTCGCGTTAAACGTTAGCCTCGATATATCGTGGAAATAACGCTATCTCGAGACAAAGCCAGATTTAAAAAGAGAGAAGGGTGGAAAATACAATTTCAACCTTTTGTTCGAAGCCAGAGAACTCGGAGATAATCGCGTTAAAAAGTGGAAAATTGCAACAACAAAGTTTCCGTTAAATTCAAGTAGATTGAAGAGACGAAAGGCAGACAAGGTGGAACATTGGCCAGAAATTGTAGATATTCGGACGCGGAGTTAGCGGAAACATGATAAAAAAGGCGACATTCGGAGGACGTAATAGACATGCGATCTATTAGCACGAAATTTGGCCGGGGAAAATTCGTCCTGTTGGAAGATGCGGAATGACAACGACAGCGAAATCGCCGATGCGATTCTTGGGAAGAGATTTAATTGGTCGTTAAGCGGCCGTACGCTCCGGCTCGGCTAGGACACTCTTCTCGTTCAATTAACGCTAATTACACTTAACTACGATAATAACGATGTACGCGCGGAGCTGATCCTCGTTGAAAGTCGAGTCGAACATCGTGTACCCTCGTCGCTCTGCCCGATGAACAAAGCAAAAAATTGTCTGTCCTTAACCGGACTCTTCTAGCAAGAGATCGTGAAGCGAACGAAAAAACCTGTCTGACGCAAGCTTGTCAGAACTCGTTACAATGCGAAACTTTAAAAACGAATTTTTATCGGAAAATTCTACGTGTTTCGTTCTTTTCGATCTGCACGCTTTGAAAAGGGACACAAAAAGCGACTTCGATTGTTTTAGAGCCTCTGGTTATTGAATTCGGTGCAGACAAAATTTTCGATAGAATATTTCCAGAGAATATTACGTAGATTGCAAAAGCGCAGAACTAATTTCTATTTGGCAGGAAGAATTGAACGAGTTATTGTAACGTGTCGTAAAAGTCGAGCGTAATAAATAAATTACGAAGATATTGTGAACGATAGATGAACAAATTCTAGGGTCTAAAGTACGATAGTCAACGTAAGGGATTCTTTATGAAAAAGTGTCTCGTTAAAATTATAGTAATCGCACAATATTTGCATTTTAAATTGATTGCGATATGGGGCAAACCTGCTTTGCTTTGCGCTAGAGCGTCACGGTCCTGGGACGGTTGCAAGGTACGCGATGATGGGTTTTGCTTTTAATTCAGCCAGTTTCAGTTTAATCCCAGAGCATGCAAGCGCTTTTACAAGCTCGCTGCATAATGCATACGCGTATTTCGTGTGCCGGCGATGCGATGCTTCCGCTATTTGACGCTCGAACAATGTTTTGCGTGGAAAACACATCAGGCGCGATAAAAAGTTATTAGAAAATTGAACAGGAAAACAGGGCCACGTCCATTTTACGTAACTTCGATGAATTTATCGAACGAAAATTCGCGCTACAAATTGCACGTGCGGTCGAATATTCGTTCGTATGTTATAAATAATTATTTGCCCTAGCTATTGATAAATCCTAGTCGTAAATTGCTTCGATCATCAGCGAAAAATTCGAAAGTCCGTTTAATAGAGTAGATGATTCGGTTGAAAGGATAACGAACGATTTTAAGATACGAATTTGTGGTCAGGAAACCTCATATCCAATCGTTAACGCTTTCTCCAGACGCGTATTCGAAATTGATCTGCGTGTAACGGTTTAATCAACCAACGAACATCAACAATCGTGCAAACACAGCCAAATATCATTTCGCTGTGGCGTTTACCGCGGCGCATTATTGTACCAAGTAAACAATGTTTTAACGCAGAGTATTTGCCGCCCGGTATACGCGAGATCGATCGAATGCTAACTAATTAACGAAGCTTGACTCGCGGACCCGCGATTTCGGACAAAGCCACGGCAATTAGAATGGACTTGTGTTCGTGAACAATATCCTGTCACCGCTTACACCGAACAAACAGGATTATCACCGTTTTCGTTTCGTGACACCTGTAGCGGTTAGGTATTCTTCCGACAAAACCTTTCGCCGAAACGTTAAAGAAATAGCGCTAGCAAACTACAAATATTACGTATCTGTGTTTCGAATGAATTTTATTTCCAGCGCGAGATAATTTGAATTTGTACAAATATCCGCTGAAAAACAGCGGAAACCAATTTAAAAGCGTAGCAAGATTAAACCGCGGAAGTTTCATACGCGAGATTCAAATAAAAGGTTTACGTTATTCGCTAATTTTAATTGGCGTGTATGATTTCAAGAGAGAACTAATATCGCGTAGAATGAACGGTGAAATGATCGTTGAAACGGTTTCGTGTCCAGCAGGGACGAAATCCAGTTCCGTGGAACATCTAACGGATCGTACGAGCTCCGTCAAAGTCGAAAGCGGCCAAACGGCTATGTTTCCTTGCCAGCGCTGCAGAGTGCACATGACAAGTGTTAATATCTGGCGAAGGGGTCGAAATTTTCAACGGAGGCCTGGCATAAATCCTGCCGCGTGCTCGAGACGGTCTATTGTTTTTGCCGTTTCCGCCTGTACGCCAGCGAACCTCGCGTGCACCTAGAATCCTGTGTGTCATCGTTTTCATCGACGTTTCGTGAAAAATGGCTCTCCCTCTTCCTGTTTATTCATCGAACGCGATTCCGAATTGAAATTACGTACCGTATCGGTGGAATCGTGGAATTTGTACGTTTTAACCCTTTGTAGGCAAAGCGGTGGATTGCCAATAATTTCAACAATTTCGTTTGAACTTCTCTCAATAAACAGAATTTTTATTTTTATGAAGGGAATAGTAGAAATATTATAGCAGGTATACTAGAATTTTTCCAGATTTTTTAGATTCCTAGAACGGTAAAAAAAATTAGAATCATCTGGTTTATGCATTGCGATCAAAATCATAAATCGCTTACTTCGTTGGAAAAAATTGTATTTTGTTCATTTTATAGATCGAGCTATTACATAATTACATTTATCTTGCTTTCCCTTTGTGATATCCGCGTCACAACGAATCTTCAACATTATCCGGTATTTCATTCCGAATTTACAATTTCATTCTTCTCTTTGCTTGTTTCTTTCTTTTCTCCTCTGCATGAATATGGTTCGTTAATCAGGAAATACGAGGGTATTTCTCGCTTTTTATTAGCCAGTTCCGCGAAGGTGTTTTAATTACGCGCCGAGAGTGTAACAAAACGTTAATCGAGGATAGAATTTTAACTAAATTATCCGCGCACTTCCGATAACTCCGCGTCTCATACTAAATTTTCCGTGTTCTTCCTTTTTTTATATTTCTCTCGTAGATTCTTTTTAATTCGTCGACCCTGATCTACCGGGTTTTCCAGAAACAGCAGAAGTCGTAACATTTCGGCAAGGAACCCGCGAGCGTACCATTTTCAAGGGCTCATTCAATATCCTGGCAATTTATAATTCCGTGTGCGGAAAATTCAGTATCCGGATTGGGGGTGGTAAAAATTTCATAAGAGTTGGATCTCTAGGGTGATGGCGGCAAGCTCGACTTTAATTTTTCTTCCACTCGGGACGATAAAAAGAAAACGAGAAGGATTCGGTCTCGATGTCCTTCTACGCTCCTAATATCCTTTCGACATTCGTTCTGGAAATAGCAAAAAAACCACATGGTCGGAGAAGGAACGAATAGTTTCTGCTGGTTTTCTATCTTCCTCCAGCTTTTTCTTAACCCTCTTTCTGAACGTGATACAATTAATCAACGACAGAACGCTTGGCTCGGTCGCATTTCATCTTCGATCGGCCGAATAATCGCGAGATTACCAAAGAAAGGTTACGATTTCCAGCAGAAGAAACAAAGAAATAAAATTCAACCGTATCAGGGATTCCTGCTTGCCACGCAAGAAGTTGTTCACTTCGAAAGCGGATATCGAGGGCGCGCGCGTTTATGAAAGTCCTAAAATTAAACGTAGTGAGCGATTCTCTCCCTGGTGAGCAATTGGGGCGTCTAATTTTGGCGTTCCAATCGTTCCTAAATATTCTAGGAACGTTTAGGAATGTTAGATTACAGATGGCTCTTTATTCATTGAATATTTAATAGCAGAGTAATAACGATAACTCTGAAAAGTCTTTATGTCGTCGACGCTGTAGTTCGATGATTTCTTCAGAAATTTTCTTACTTCTTTTCGAATAGTAGTGGCATTTTATTTTATTTAAAGAATTAACGTTTCGCTCGAAATTTTTCACTGTAAAGGCTATTTAAAAGTTCGAACGGTAGAGGTACCAAGTTTTCCATTGTTCCAGTTTCGGAAATCACTTTTTGGGTGTGCAGTATTTTTCCGTCCGTTTTTCTTCCTCTCGTTCGTCTTTTGTGCGCGAGATCCCTTTGATGTGTTCCACTCTGGAAATACACGTTACGGGAGAGCAATTCGAGAACAATTCCAGACGAGTATCGATAACGGTCGCAGAATGGGAAAGCATAAAGACACACGTGTACACGTACATACGTAAATATCCCTTGCTCTATATACGTTCCCTGGTTTCTTCCAAGAAATTTCGATATATGGAACAAATTTATCGTGCGTTTAGTACCTCCGTTTCTTGCTCATCAATTTCTTGCGCAACATCTATTAGCTATGAAATACGGAATTTTCTCGATAAAACTTTCGTTACTCCTTAAGCACGAGTAAACCTTACTCGTTTGATAACGTAGAACTTAGGAAGTTCTAGAACGTTGTAAGAAGGCTTCGCGACTCAAAGTCTATGGACTACGTTATCGATGAAAAAAAATTCGAAATCACTTTTCTCCTTGCATAGGAAAATTATTAACGTGCAAAAGTTAGTGTCCGTTCCAATAAAGTTAAGCCGATAGTTTTCAAGAATTTTCCAAGATAATAGAATTCTAAGGTGACTCCTTTTCTTAATCTTCGGTCATTAACTGTGCGACATGCAGTGGTTTCAAAATTTTGCAAGCTCGAAATTATGAATTTCTATGGTAACACGATAACTAACATCTTTTAACGCTTGGCAATTACAAACTTTTGCTCGATATCTCGTATTTAAACGAGCCATTGACTATCTTTCATATTCCCGTTAAAAGAAGCTCTCTTACCATCTTCGATTAATTTCTCGATAAAGTTCAATACGAGAATTTCCATGGAAAGGGGAACATCACACCTCGTTGGGGACGCGCGTCACGTGTCGACGATCTCCAAGGAACGTCATAGAATATACTTCCGTATAGTGAGAGAGCACAGGGAATAAAAGTATGGATCACGAGGAACCGCGTGTCGTTCGTATTTATATAGGCACGAATTTGATACGAATCAGGTACATGCGTTTGATCCATCGCGAACACGTACAACTTCGAGAGAAATTCGAGACACACTGTGAGACCGTGTGGTGTCCGTGAAAGGAACGAGATTTTCTTGGTTCGCGAGACTTCGTCTCGAATCCTTCGCGATCGAAGCGTTTTTCGCGCGTTAAATCGTCGCTCGAAGCTGTTCGTCTTCGCTATGGATATCCATGATCGCCGGCCAACTCAAACGAAAAACCGATCTCTCCCCGTGACTACCGTGTTTCATCATCGATCCCTAGATCGTGATAAAACTGAGCGCTGTAATTATCCTTCGTCGCTGAAGCGAGAATCCAACTAGGTGAACATTGGAATATCGTACGAGTTTCGATCGCTCCGAGTCTTCCACCACTTTTCTCTATCTATCTTCATCTTTCTATGATGAAATCGAGTTACAGGAAGGAGTATCGGTTCTTGCAGGCTTCCGGGTGCGAGTTGCGTTCAAAAGAAATTATTATCTACTCGCACGTTTCCTCGGTATTATAGTTAAGTTTTTCCAGGATTGTACAGGAATTCTCGTGTGTTCTGTTGAAGCGAGTCTCGCTTCAAGAAAAGCTCTACGTCGTTTATAGTGTTTTGTTTTCTTAGTACCGCGAAAGCTACAACACCGGCGACGAACGCGACGCGTTATCACATGGGATAGAAACCACTGGAAATCCTAATTTCTAACATTTCTGAATAAAGGATCTCTATAATACATTCATCCACGCGTTTGCTCTCTCTATTCCGAGATAAAACCTCAACATGTTCGATATTACGCAGACATATATGTTGATCGTGTGTGATCAGGAATCGGGTCCTAATTAATCGATCATCTGATCAAATCTACTTATTTTAGTTAACGTCTGATTATCTGGAGCCCTGCCAACTGAATCTACTTATTTTAATGAATGCCTGTGATGAAATGCCTTGATCTCTGGCCGATTGAATCTACTTATTTTTGTTAATAGTCTGACTACTCGAGCTCTCGTCGGTTGACTCTCTGTTTACGTGGACACGAACTTCTATTACGTGGACGATAAATAATATCTAGCGAGGAAAATTAGCGTACTCCTATTATGAGAACTTTAGTTATACGAAGTGTTTATCCCCTGGTGACTTTAGATAAATGGGGTTTCATTGTAAGTTCTACTGTATACGACCCATATTTGCGAACTTTGCATAGTCTTAAATAACATAGAACCGAATCACGAAGATCCTAAATTCTTAATTTTTAGAAAGCTGCTTTCTTTAAAGTAACTTTTATTTCGTTGAACGTTGTACAGAAAATTGTAGAATTATATAGCGTATAAATCGTAAAAAAGAGCATCGATAAGATGAAACCACGAGCTTCGTTGTAAACTTTTTATTTTCCTTTACTTGACAATGAAATCTGGATGCGGAGGAGACGATCAACTTTTCCACGCACGGCTTCTTCGTGGTGTTACTTGTTTGACAAATGAGGATCGTAAGATGTATAAGTTGATGTTATATAGAAAGAAACGTTGAGAAGATGTTTATGGTAGTCACGAAACAAGAGCGAAATAGTTAAACGTCTGTTACTACGAGTTATTCATTCGTCCAACCCAGAAACCGTATTTACATATTCTCTGTATATTTCATCGCGGAGGATTTAATAAAATCTCCGCCACTGGCCGGAGTTTTCTCGTTTCTTTCGTCCCCGTTGTTCCAAATCCGTGGTACTGCTATTATTATTCTCCGAGTTTCGACGAAGATTACGAGCCGTCGACAATGCGAAAAAATTCAACATCGTTGGTTTTGTAAAATTCTTACTTTCAGCTTATCTGAAACTCTTTACGCGGTTCTAACTACCCCTTCGGCGTTACTCCTTTCTCCTTTCGCACCTTTCACCTTCTTCCCAAATATTCTCGCTATTATTGGTATTCGAGGGATGCTGAAATCTTCAAGATGACATCGAACAACGTTATCACGATACGTTTTTATCAGAAAGAGTTTAGAATCGTGACAGTTTAAAGATCGTATTTGTTGATCGTATTTACGTTTGTTCCTTTTTATTTTCGTCTACTTTTTATTTCATCTTTTTGGTGATTTTTTACAAGTCCTCGTTTTCCAATATTTATATACAATAAAATCATTCGTGTTCCATGAACAAAAATACGACACTGATTTCATTTTTACGCCAATTTCCTTTCTCTTTTAACGCTGGGAAAAACGTGGAATGGAGATTGGCGAGGGACATCATAGGAGAATAATAATTTCACACGGCGGACAGAAAGTTCGGTATCGTAGTTCTGCAACTGGCCAACCAGTAGGGAACGAAATTTTATTCTGCGTCCGTTTCGACCATTGAATCATAAAAATTGCCGCGATATCGGCGGAACTGTTGGTAGAGAATCTCTTGGTATAACTCGGAAAAACTGAGAGGGTCGATGCATCGGGACACGCGAGTCTCCGCCGTGATCTGCATTTTCGTCGTAATAAAGGGATCAAACAGATAGTGCAAGCAAGTTGGTAGAACACGATCCTCCTCTCTGTCTTATTCCAGGCCAGGAGGAAATCGTGAATTAGGTATGAACTAAGAAATAGAATTTCACAGGCACGTGATATTCTCGATGTTCTCCACGGAGGGAGAACACTGCATACCGAACGTAGCTAAAAATTCATGAGGCAATACGAGATTGATTCGATGGTAATCGTAAAGTTTTAAGACGTTTCCAGTTACGTGATGTTTAGAATAGAATAGAAATTCGTTAATCACGGCTATTATGTAATTGCTCGAGCATCGACATTAAATTTGAAGATTGGAAGTAATTTCATCTTATAACATTAACACTTTATCGCTCGATAGCCTATTAATCGGCTTTTTCTTACGGATGCTTACCGACCGATAGCCTATTAATCGATTTTTTGTCGCCGACAATCTTTCTCATTATTTGAGCAGTAATTTGTTATTTAGTACCAAGGTACCTTGCTCAGTTGCGTCAGTTGCGTTGCTTTGTACGCTCCCACAGTTTTATATCAATTTGAAAAATTTATCGTTCGCGATGAACGAAAAGAATGGTATTGGAGAGTCTGAACCGAAACAGAGCCGGCGCCAGGGAGAATCTGCGTCTGAGCTGCCGGTCGGACGTGCGTATGCCGTTGAATCGCAAGCGGTCAGTAAAGTGTTAACACTACTCAGAGATGGCTAAAATAACAACGAGTGGAGAGAAACAATACTCCATGGTAATATTCTAGGGTTAAATAATTAACATTGAGTTTAACAGTGAAAATTTGCAACGAGAGTATGAGATAGTTGATATCATACTCTGATGGTTCATCGATAAAGTAAATTAGCATGGCAGCTGATATAAAAAAATGTAGATCGACTGTAGAACATTGTCACTGTACATATGTCTAGCCTCTATACATATTCCTCGACTAGATGATGAAATGTTTTTGTTAAACTTGATTCTCTTTGTCGACCCCTGCAAACTTTCCAGCCGATATATTTCAGCCTCCTAATCTCGGCGGAATGTGTTCGCAAGGCGCGGAGCCAAATGTTTCAGGGAGCGTTTCGAGACTGTTTTCGTTCGATACCGTATTTCCCACTGGCTGTCACGATGTCGTCGAGTTTCGTAGTTCGTAAAACACTCAATTTAAGGTCGGCGTGCAACTTGCAGAGGCTCGTGTCGGCCATTCGACGATACATTAAAAAGAGAAACAGAGCGTTTCTCGGTGTGAGAGAACGGGGAATCTTGTTGGAAGATGAGAAAGAGAGAGAGAGAGAGGAAGAGGGAGAGAGAGAGAGAGAGAGGGAGAGAGAAGATTGGGGATGGAGTACAGAAAGTAAAGCACTCCTTGCCAAAAAATTTACAGCCCGTCGGTGGAATACTCGAGCCGTAAATATTTTTCCTGGTCGACGACCCGCGAGAATTATTTCCCCCCTCTTTATGTTTCCCACTCGAGTATGCAAGCCGTCGTGGTCGTCGTGTATCCCTCTTGCCTTTTGCGGCTACAGCTGCAACGACTTTTTCCACCAGTCTGCAACCTCCGCGCCCAGATTTCATTCAATCTTCAACCTAACCAGCCCGAGAAATGAAATTTTTTATACTCGGTCCGTGCGGTCGGTCACATCGGTTTTACATTGTGACTGGATCCATTACTTTGGCTTCACGGTTCCCCTCGTCTCCCTTTTCGCGCGTGCTGAAGTCACAGTTCAGTCACAGGAAAAGGGTAAAAAAAGAGAAAAAGAAAAAAAAAGAAAAGAAAGAAAATCCCGGGATATCTGCATTTTCCCCTCTGAATTCCGACCATGTTCGAGATATCTCGACGTGTAAAACGTCGATTTTTTGAGAGGCCTCCGGTTTGTTCCAATTAACCGCTACTTTCTGACTCGCGCCACTTGGACAGCTTCCTTCTTTTAATCTTCGTTACCAAACCGTTTGCACCTTTTAATACACGTTTTACCTATCTCGAGGCGCGTCGTTTTAGGAGAATTTTCAAGCTGCTACTTAATACCACGCGATGTATATTACGTTTAATTTAATTTAAGAGCGATAACGAAACACGCGAACATTGTTCTATAGTTGGATCGTAATATTCAAGGTTTTGTGTTGCAGAGGAAGAATCTGTACCGAGAAACTGCTGTTTTGCAACTTAATCCCCAGACAATAATGTATTATGTTACTCGTACAGGTGATAATAATAAACTCTCGGAAACAACCTCTCCATTACCTCGTGCAATTTCAACATATTATTCAACTAAATGTTGCATAGGCGGGAACGGGCTAGAAAATGTTGGAAATAATGAACGGTATCGGGAAGTATAGGTCTTTCTATGACTTCACCTATTTTTTTCATAAATACAGTTATCGGTAGAACGTAAATAGGTCTTTTCTTTTCTTTTTTTAAACAGAGCAGTGTATCCTTTGTGTCGAATATAAATCAATTTTTCGAAATATTTTAAGCGTAATTAAACGCCGAATTAAAGTATAACATTAATAATGAAACTCCGAGTAAAATATAAAATTCTTAACAAAGACGTAAAAACGAGGGAAAAATGAAATGCCTGTAAAATGCGTCTCTGAAAATTTATAAAAACTGCGCACTGGTCAGTTTAATTATCCTAATGTTGCAACCATCCTACCATTACAAATCTCTAAAGATATTTACTCTGTCGCGTGGAAAAAGATCGTTATAACTACAAAGAGAATTTTGGAAAATAGGAAACTCGTTACACCGGACGAGTCTTCGAGTCGATAATTAGCGTATTTCGGTTTTTGCCGAACCACTCGGGGATCAGTTGCCGGTCCGATTAATTCCGTTTACAGGATGGTCATCCACGGGGGATGAATCGATCGTCACGGTAGCGTGGATATCCGACGAAACGAGGCAAACTTTTCGACGTATTTTCACCGCTCGTATATTCATTCACCTCGGTACTCGGTTCTCTGGCGAGCTGGATCAGAGCGAAAGAGTAACTTTCAAATATTTTTCAACGGCACGCGAGCAACTTCTGCCTGTCGGGAACAAGTTGGTCCGATCGTTTTAAGTGCAAGCAATTGGTCCATTCTTTTCCTTCCTTTCTCCTGTCTTTTTTTCCTCCTATTCTCTGTTTCATTCTTTTTTTCCGGGGTTGTTGTTCTACTCTCGTAGCTCGGCCCGTTCGATCGTAGCGGTTGATCAAACAGCTCCGTCGATAGGAATTTCCCGTTCCTTTCGAATCGGAGAGCTGGTCGATTTTTTTCAACCGCCTGCCTATTTCGCTGCTCGTATCAGGAAAGTTTTTGTTACCAACACCGACGTAACCCGCTTTCATTTCGATAGCCGAAAAACTACCTCGGTTTCTTTCACCGTCGAGAAGCGAAGAGAATTAGAAAAGATACCGAAAATGTATCACGTAATAAAGTTCGCATCTTTTGATACAGAAAGTATCGAGTTCGCTTCTCGCGAGTTCCAAATGAAATCGCAGAGAAGCGATTATTCAAGCTTTCCAGCGTATGGACCAAACTACAATTAGATTCGCTGGGAATTACAGGAAACCGCGTCGAACGCAATCTTCGTTAGAAAACCGGAGGATTATTAAAGTGTATTGAACTACGGAACGCGCAATTCCCAGTAACCGTCCCCGTCAACGAGGTTATCGTATTTCCCGAATACCCTGCAAGATACGCGGAGAATATTACTCGTTCCTTCGGCTGAGCTACGAATTCGCGCTTAATTCGATTCAATTACTACGCGGTCGACTCTTTTCCGTGGACTGCGCGCGAATGAATTCGAATAATTTAGACGACTAACAGGCTCGTCTTTACTCGTGCGCGGCAAGTCTTCGCGGATAACGTGCCGAAAACCACCTTGGAATACTATCGATACCGATCATCGCTAGAGTATGAATTTAGAAAGTTGGCAAGTTACGAAGTCGATTAGAGAAATTAACGAAGTTAGCGATTCCATCGAAATTGTAGCCGCGTCGGCTGATCAGCCTTCCGATAGGACGGTTTGAAGAAAAATAAACACCAATCTGATCGATATCCATTAGACGTATCCAAGATATCTTTCGTGAAATTAAAACGCCCCTGTTGGATAGCTTTACTCTGCTAAAGAAGAATCATTTAGTTACGTAATTGATTAAATGTAATCTCATCGCACGAATAATTCTCTTCGAAAACGGAGAGATTATCGTGGGAAAAAGTTATAGTGCTAGTAGGTTTGGTAACGGTATGATTTGTTTCAATATCGTTCATGCCAACACAAAATCAAGTATGACGCGCTTTGTCAGTCTACATGCACGCAGTCATCATTCGTCGCTCACTTCCGTCGCCGCGGTTCTAACGCTCTTCTTCACGCGGACAATCCTCCTCAGCGACAACGCTGATGTGACACATCCAAATCCACGCCATTCCACACTACCTGACAATGAACCTTTAGATTTTGACCTTACCTTTGCACATGGCCCAACACCAAATTTTCCCCATTACGTAGGGCACTCAAGATCCTCTCCTTGTCCCTCAACTCCTACACACTCAACATATAAAAAGTGCGAGCATTTGACCACGAGACTAGTCTTGGGTACAGTCTTAGTCGTGATTTGAACAACTATTTGAATACTTTGTAACTTCGCTACTTCATTGTAATATTATACTCGATCACTTTTGTGAATAAAAGCATATAAAAATATGAAAGGACAGTCAAGTTAAGCTATTGCTCAGCTCCTGCTTTTTTTATTACGAATTTTACGTGACACTGACAACAATGACTTCTCACGATTGCTTGTTAATTCGTCTTTCTCCCTTAACACTAGAACTACCGATAGTTAACACGAAGCTATTTCTACCAAAAAGACTGGTTTCTAAAAAATACATAATAATAGAATATTTTTATATTTATTGATTTATTACTTTCTTACAGAAGGAATTCCATGTTATGTAGAGTACATTTTTGGTATTATTAATCCATCTGGCACCATGATCCTTAAACGAGGGTTGACGCATTTATAAAATTGTAGAATCAGTTATTTTGTCTGGTGTGGTATTTCTCGTGTTGGCATCTAGCGATCGATCCGGAATTTTCCCGATAACTGATATCATCATACCGAATGATACGCGGTAAAAATTTTGAAAACGCGTGGAAGGTTGTACAAAACGAGGAAACTGGTTAATTGGGCTTCGATAAACAGATTGCAGGACCTTTTTACACTTTGACAAGTGCCAGTCATTTTGACTGGCATTGGTATAAGTAGCCTTGATACAAAATTATTTTGACTTTGAATACATAAACAACAAAATGAAATTCATCATATTATTCTTTTAGTTATCGTTACTAAAGTCATTACATTATCGCGGAAAAAAATATAACACGAAGTAGGAATTTTAAAATAAAATTGTAAAACCCGTCAATTCGACTGATGAGATAGTTCTAGTGTTAAGCATCCCTTTGTCTTTTCTCATAGCCCCACCACGTACGTGTTCCGCTGTTATGGTCCCGTAGGCCTTTTTTCCGTGTAACTATTCGACTGAAGGATCGACGATACATTGATGGGCCGTTCAACCCATCGAAGTTCCCAGACCTTTTCAGCTTTTTCTTTTTTTCATACGCGGGAAATCCTCATAGACATACCCCCACCTCCAAAACCCCACGATAGACCACCTGACGTCCAGCTGGGATGCTCCGGGACCTCAGACCCTTTCGGTCTGTCGGTACTTAGGCTTTCTCGCAACATTGCTTATGGTTCACCCGATATTTCTCAGGCAATCTGTCCACGATACTACACTACTGAGGAAGAAGATACGTATGAGAAGTATAATTTGACGATTCTTGTTAGATGCTCCGAAGACGCTAATTGCTCTACCGAAACTGAGACGTCTGTGCTGCACGGTTCTATTCTATCTATTGCGAAAAATTGACCGCTGCAAGCAACCGTAAAGATAAAGAAAATGATATGAGAGATAGAGAATGTATATACGTCGTAAACGACACGCGTTTGCATAAGTTAAAACGTGGCCACTCTACCAAAGCAGAATTATTCAAGATCGTAGCTAATTAAAATTAATTCCCTTCAGCGGGAAGCTTCTTTATAAAAAGGGAGAAAATTACAGACGGGAAAGAAGATCGGTTCTTATACTGGAGCAGAGAAGATCCGGGATGCACTCAATGACAAATATCTGTCTGAAAGTAGCGCGGAGCTCTCGACGCAGAGTAAGAAAGGTAAATTGAACCGTAACAAGCGAAGTAACGTAGCTAAGCTTCCTTGGGAACGAGTGTTCCCTCTTTAGTGCAGCCTCTGGCGTTTCAAATTCATCCATCTTTCATCGTAGCTTCTCCAATAAAGATCACCCGGAAACGCATTCGCGGAAGAGGGTACGCTTCTTTCCGACAAGACCTTCGTCTTCAACGGATCACCGATTCGCCGTTTCATAAAAATGTTCCCCGGAAAACGGAGACGGACAAAGTGTCTGGGTCTTCGTCTGGTAAACCGTATCCCCAAATGGAATTCTCTGTCGGCAGGAAAAGAATGTATCAAATTGCGCGAAGGCGCCGCTTCTTATCGGCTCGTTGCACCCCGCGAATCTTTTTAGCGCATCATCTATCCATCCGGGGAATTACCGGCGTGAAATAGTTTCTCATTGGAAGAAGATAAAACTGTGAACGCGGCTGAGATAAAAATACAGGGAAACAGAGGTGATCCATCTTAGTCCAGCACGCAGTGTATCTCGCGTTCTTTTTCGCGTATTCTCTTTGAACCTCCAAACTATTTCGTTCAAGTACCTTCTACCGTGTCGGCTTATGGCTATGGAAATAAGTTCTCGTCCTCCCTCTTAGTCCTCCCTTTTACCAGTCCACATACGAATTCCTGTTCGAAGGTTTTTCTTTGTATCCTTCTATGATTCGAGGAGACTCTAGACAGGTCATCTATCGGTTTCCTTTTTTCGAATCGCTGTTCTGTGATACTTTATCGGTACGTTTGTCATGGCGTATGTAAATACGTGGGAGAATTCCTTTTCAGATGCTTCGTCGTGGTCTGGTCTAGTTTACCGATGCAATCTTTTCCCTTTCTTCTGCTTGCAGCAGAGGAATCGAGACGAAGAAAAGGTTTTTGTGAATTGTTCCGTAAAGTTAAAGTGCATCATCAGCGATGTAGTAGTCGTGGAACTTTCCATAATTCGCCAAGCGAATAGTTCTATATCTGGACCAGCCATATACGCGCTAATCGACCGTCGAATACCGTGGAAATTCACCGAGAATTAAGGTAAAATCCGTTTAAATTCTCCACGCTATCGACCCTAAGCCACGTTATCAAAAGCCTCGGAAGGGACGGGGTGGCCCGTTAACTCTTCGCGACGCAGGATTACTTATTCCAGCGTGAAATTGAACCACGATTTCGTGGCTAGCCTATGAATCTAGCTGGCGATAAAAATTTTATGCAACGACCTGTGCCGATAGACATCGATGCGAGTCTTACGAATATTTTTCGATATTTCAGGGAGTAATCAAGTAGCGTAAAAGGACGCGTTCATGGCGGTTTTTAAGGATATGACATATACACACGATCTATCTGGAAAATAAGGAAATTTGTATTAATTATATCTTTCTAGACGGTGTAAATGTTACGTATTAATTCTACTGCCTTTTTGAGGTTTCAACCAGAATATCGCAACTGCTGTGCAAACAGCTGTTACAAAACGACCGCAGAAATATATTTCCAGAAATGTAGTTGTCTTTTCACTATCGATAATTCTTAGCTACTTCGAAGAAAATGAAGGACCAATGATCTTCCATCGATGAATACTTTGGCAATTTCACTGCTCTTTGGATAAGTCGGATACGCGCAAGAACATGCTGCGTTTGAAGAAATTAAATTGCAGCTTTAACTATGAAAAATTGAGAGTATTAAATGTCCAATGAAGTTTAACGTAAACTTTTCGCGCAGGAGCTTCGAGTTCGCGCGAGACGCATGTAAATTTGAAATGGCGTTTCGTATGAATTTTTCACGCATCGCGTCTCGGAAAGGCCAGCAAATTTCCTCGTTATTTGCGAATTAACTTGGTAACCTCTGTCCGATGAGCCGAAAGGATATTATCAGGGGGAGGTTCGTTAAAGCGATTTAAGCACAAAAGCGAGTGATAAATAAAACGAGGCCGCGCACGTGGAAAATTCCGGATTACGGCGCGTTATAATGAAACTGGTAAGCAACAATGGCGTCGGCCGTGCTTTTCCAACGATTACGTTGACCGGTGAAACGCGTTATCATTATCGATATCGCGATTCGGCGAAAAGCAATCTCGTGTCGATTGTAGGTGCGCGCGTCAAACGGAAGAGAGAATGTAACAATAAATAAATTGTCGCTGATAAAATCGTTGTTCGGCTCTTGCCGCTACTCGCTCAATAGTTTGCTATTTTAATCTTTTCGCTCTCAAATCGGGGCCAATTTCGTTTATCGTGGGGAGAGGAGTAGCGCGTTCAAACGTAAACCCCGATACGAAAGAATCACGACAACTACCGGATATTAAAGCGATACAAATGTGGCGGCGCACTTAATGTCCCCGAATTTGCGCGCGAACGACACGTCCATCGAAGAATCGCTTGGAATTACGCGAAACTGCGAAATGAAGAGATTGCGTCGATTGGACTGGCGTTTTTAACGGTATTCGCGATTTTATTTGTTCGCATGTAGTAGCATTTTTATTTACATTTTCGATCGTAACGTTTTTATCGTGTCCTTTTCTTCCTTTAATTCTGTTGGAACGAACAAGTTCTTTTTTAACCTGAAAACATGACGCGACGTACGCGGCTAGAAAAGGTCACGTAAAAAATTGCGAAGCGGGCGGCAATTTCGTTCTACGCGCTTTAACTTCTCCGATTACCACTGCTTTGTAGAGAATTTATGGCGGTACCTTTTTTTTTTACGTATCCATATTTCGAGAGTCGATGATTACATCGTTATACACGTCGATGGTTACACCGTCTTTATCGTAATAATTCGCGATTCTTCGAGTAACACCAGAAATACGCTCCAATATCGTCCGTGCTGCCCTTCATTTACGACGTAACATTAAAAGGGACACTAAGAGAGCTGAGGAATATTCCTCGCTAAAGCATTAACCGTACGATGAAACCTTTTACACGCTCGCTGGCCGCGCAATTACTAAATTATTCTGCCGCTTTCTTTCTCCGTTGTTTCATTGTACTCGTGGCTCATTATCTTCTTATACATGCGATAAACGCGCGCGTCGAGATTACACGGAAGGAAGAACCTGTACCCCAGGTCTGCCTGTGGCCAGGATCGAACTGAATTTTTCATTTCCTCCCATCTCTGTTTGTAATTAGAGATTCCCTCGTCTCTTGGCCATTATCGTTCGCTTTAATTCTTTGAAATCGTCTTTCGAGTCGTTTCCTTTCTTCCAGAATGTGTAACATTACGTGAAGAATTTGAATTACTTTCTTATTGCGGCAAACTCTTGAATTTGTAATCTTGCGAATTTAGGTATTATAGAGAGAGAGAGAGAGAGAGAGAGAGAGAGAGAGAGAAAGAGAGAGAGAGTAGGTTCTTTGCCGTTTAAATCTGTAAAAAATGGGACGTAAACGCTCTCAATCTCCGAAATAATCTCTTTACAATCGTAAGAAGACGCCTATCTATCCAGCTCTGAATTAAAATTCTGCGAACGTTAGCTGAAAAGTAATCAGACAAAAAAATGGCACCTTTTCGAGAAGAAATACTTCACGGTATCGATCATGGCGGAAAGTAGACCATCTCCTTTCAAGCATCTCGCATTAAGACTACCAAAAAGTAAAACTAAGAAACTTCAAAGATAGAGCTGCGACGACTCGAGAGACCTGCAGTTTCACCCTCTTGCGGAATCTTGCGCAGGAATTTCAATTAGTCTCTTTCGAAATTCAGCGTTACCTCGATAGTTCTTCAGGAAGGATGAACCTCCGTGACCTCGGTGGTAATCCGGAAACTAGGCCGAAGGCGCAAACCATTGACGAGCCCGTTTAACCCCTTTTTGCGCGCAATTCTCTCTTGCACCTACTCTCCCTGTTCGTGGCCACCGATTGGCCACTCGTCTCTCGCGCGGAATAAATCACCAACGATGAATATTAATATAGTCGCGAGTGGATCGGCGGATGATAACGTGGATTCACGAAGTAGGACGAAAGGAGGAACGCAACTTCGATGGATGTCTCGTAATCTTATACGGAATAATGGAGAGAAAAAGCAGCGACCTATTTTTTCAAATGCAGCTTCGATTCTTATTTAAGATGATAATAGAGTCTATACTGTATAGAAAGTTTTCCTCTCGTTATACGCGTTTTTTAAGATACAACGTTACCCTGAGAAGATTTTTCGTGCAACGGTAAAGCATAAATAAAATGTGTATGTTTTAGGTGTTCTCCTTTCTGTGAATCACCCTGTATACTCGAATTCGAGAAGATCTCCCCCCCTCCCCCAGAAATGGTATTTTTTTAGCGTTCGTATTAAACGCAGAACGTACAGAAAATTGCAATTTGTTTGAGATTTTAGCGGTGTATTATTATTAAAAAAGTTGCGCGGCTCGGTATTCATAAGTGGTGGGTTATTCGAAAATGGCCGCGTGGAAATTTTGTTCGAGAGATCTAGCGCGGGCAATTATGACGCGAAATGACTCAACAAGTGCTCCGGGGATTTTCCCTCTTCAGGAAATAATTCTCGCTCGTTCCTATAATTTCTGCGGTATTATTTAATTACAGAGCCGAGCGTAAAATAAAATCGTGATATTTTTCCCCATAGAATATGAAAAAACATATATCTGTAGAATAGACGGAAGTTTTATAAAATTGTTTTATAGAAGCGCAAATTCTCTTTATGTCTTACTGTACATCTTCGCTTTGGAGAAATAAACTTGTTAAAGGAACCACTCCGCTGCAATTTATGTTACTTTAATTCGGGTAAAGCATTTTTTAATCGGATTAAGAAGAATGGGGAATAAGTTGGCGCGCGGTGAACTCGGCCTGGTCGGCTCGGTCAGACGCGTAAAATGGGAATTTATGTTTCTCCAGAAGTGTTTTACCATTTTTATAGCCCCTCGAGAAGCACCTGGGCCAATTTAACGAATGCCCAGGAAGATTGAATAACAAATCTGGAGCTTCACGCGCTCGTTCGGCGTAAAGCAAATCGTTCGCGTACCTCGTGATCTGAAACAGAAAACAACGTTCTCGTGTTATTCTCGTGAGCGCTATTAATCGTCGTTAAGAGCTAATAATCTGGCAACAATCGTAATTAGATTCGAATATTTCTCGTGTCATTTTTAAGACGATAGTTTCATATGAAGTATCAACTAAGAAAAATTAATACGTATATGTATTATCGGAGGAAAAGCTCTGGAGAAAACGCCGATGTACCCCAGGTAAAAAGAGAAAGGTAAAATGAGCGTTGATAGTGCAGAGTCGAGAAGTGTTGTAGGACGAGTTGTTAAACTCAAGTTGTGAGTTGAATTGTGAATCATTCATTTAAGTTGTATAAGTTGTGTCACATCACTGTATTTAGTTCGTGTTAATTAACCATTGTTCCCTGTTTTATAATAAATAATTTGCTTAGAGAGAGGGAGAGAGATCAAACACCAGAGAAAAGGTGTATGATTTTATCTACTCTCTGTCTGTCTCTCTCTCTCTACATATATATATATATATATAAAATTTGGGTGCAGATATAGGCGTAGTAATACAATAGCGTTAAAATTCATAGGATACATTTGTAATTATCGGTGAGATATATATGTTCGATGAAACAGAAACACAATTATAATTTTGACACAATTGACGCATCGCTATTCGTTGGACGCGTGTCATCATCAATATTCATTATCCTCGACGCGAGCAACGTTTCAACGCATTACAAAATCGAAAATAACGTAATCAATCAACTTTATCCTCCATCTGTCTACGTCAGTTATCTTCTTTCCTTCGGCGACAAACTTTTCTCTCCTTCATGCTACCTCTTATCACGCTATTGTTGCTCACAATCGACCAAATGTTACTTTATAACGTTCTGTCGTCGTCTAACGTCGAAATTAACTTTCCAATGTCCACGTACGATATTTCGATAAAAATTGAAAAACGAATTGGATATTTTACAAAATTTGTATCCGCGACCCGAAGTTATCGAGCAAATTGATCGATTTTCACGTACATAAATCGAGACGGCTGTATTTCGTTCATTTGAAACCTAACACGCACGTTTCTGAGAGAAGTAACAAGCTGATTCGCGAGCCTGGATTTCGAATGCATCCCCGGCTGTCTTTCCTCGTTACTCTGAGATCCGTCTGATTCTGATTCGAGTAATTACGCGCTGCTCCGTTTCCCGTTCTTCCACAAATGGAATTTTAGCCTCGATCGACTAATGTTGCACGCTCAGCGTATTTCGAATCGACACTGCAGACAAATCGAGATATACGCCGTTGCGAATATTCGCGGTTCTCTCGTATTTCCTAGATGAATGCGTCGCTTTCAACGCGTTCCTCGACCTTTCTTTACAAATCCCTACAAAAAGCATTCGTCCTACTTTTCCTTACTCCACCCTATATTATTTCTATCTTCTTGTTTTAGATATAACGTTACTGATTTTTCTTTCAAACGTATCAGAAAATAAATGTATAATTACTTAGAAAGCTGAGGAAGATATTCCTGATGTTTCAAATACTCGAAATCTTAATTTATGATTTTCAATCCGTCAATTATACAAAGCCAATATCGTCGCAAACAACAGCAACGAGATTGAACAAAGAAACTTGGAATTTCTTGGACGAATCGAACGAATTGTCATAGGTTTTTCTGCCATCCTTAGATATAATTTCCCGTGAGGGTCGAAATCGTTTTGGCCAAGCATCTACGAGAATGCAGAACCAACAGTAGAGAAATTTAGTAGATCATCCTACGTCTAGTCGTACATCCATGGGAGGGAAGATTTTTCTCAGGGGAAAAATAGAAATTCGTCCAGCGACGAGCGGCGAATCGTAAAGAGCGCAAAACAGTGGCAGGATACAGCTTGGACTGCAGTTATGAGAGATTGCTGCTTCATACGGAATAAATTAGACTGACAAAGGAGACGATTACGGTCTTCCTGAAAAGGAGAAGCTGCTCGAAGCTCTTTGCCCAACTTTTTAAACTTTCGTCGTTACGTTTCTCAATCGCTCTTTCATTTGAGAAGGATCTCGCGTTAAATTCTAGTTGCGCTTCGTAAAGCGAACAAGAATCAGACTTCCTGTTCCTTCTACTTTGGCACGAGCCGATGTGTGTGAATAATTGTATCTCACGAACATAACACACGTTACGGGAACGTGTCGTTACTCGTCGTGTCTTGTTATAATATGAAACTTCGCAGTGTCTTATATATTAGGTTGTCCGAAAAGTTTCTTTCGTTTTATGAGGAAATAATAGACGCACAACGTTTGTTCTTTTATATTATTTTGTCGAATTACGTACGATCCATTTTGTTCTGTCGAGATAAACACCGTGACATTTCACAGACTCGCTTTCACGTTTGCACGAAGGTGCACTGTTGTAAAAAACACGTTTGCGAAAGAAAGACACTTTCCGGACAACCTAATAACACACGCAGTATATAGGTTAAAAGTTTTCTATAATAAACGCTGAAATTTTTTTTTAAATTATTTTCGCGGCTCATTGCATATTTCTAAATTACTCTTCGGGAACACCGAGTATATAACACGTCTTCGGCCATCGAGAGAGGAGAAAAATTTTCCTTCCTTTGTGATCGTGCTATAAGTTTCGCCGACTAAGATCACGCGGATTCTTTTGTGTTAAGACGGAACAGACGCTTTTCTTCCTGGTCTCTGATCCACGGCAATTTTCCTCGCGTATATTGCCGCGTAAAGTTGCCGATTTAATTACTTCTCAGTCTAGAAAAGGATTTGCATGCGAGCAGGTATCATTAACGTTGCCTCGCCTTCTACTATATAAGAGTGGCTTTCCTAAAAGCTATTTGCGCGCGACTGAGCATGGTGTACGGTTATAGCGAGTCAGAATATTCCGTACAGACCGTGCGATGCTGAAAAGCGCGCGATAACGTCCATGGTACGTGCATACACGAATAAAATACACGCGATGATGCTGTCTCGAGCGAAATTTTGGCAGACCACGCTATTTTCCTCGATCTTTCGTTTCTTCGAATTTCAGCTAACGAACGTAGGAAGATCGTTTCGGTACGATAACGCGCCGTAAGGAACACGTAAACGGTTTTCGCGCGCGTTTACTATCGCATTCGCATCCTCGATAAATGCTGTATATCGACACGTTTCGAGATTTGCCGAGCGTGCTTCGAATTCGCTGGCACAGTTTCTAAACTAAGCTGAGTGTTGCTAAAGTTAGATCTACCTCGATCGAGTAATATGGAAGGATGAGCGACATTAATAATGTTGGTAATATTAGAGTGGGAATGATGGATTCGTAATTTTTTGGAGAAATTTTAGAAATTACATTTTTGCAAGACGTATCGTTCCAAGTCGACGAGTGATTTTTCATTCCTTCGAGACAACTTCTATACTTCGAGTACGACGATCAACTTTCGTTGCATGGGCAAAATTTATTCGTTTCATTGATACTGAGCAAAACTTTTTAGCAAAATAAACTCTCGTGACTTACGTTTCAAAATGAATTCTTACTTCTCTCGATATGGTGCGATTATAATCTGTTAACATCGCAAAGACGCAATCCCAGCATCGTAGGAATCTCGATAAAAGATTTATGATACAAGATTTCGATGGATTTGTACAAAAGGCTGCCTTTCGACGATAATTAGAGCACGAAAGCTTCAAGAGCTCCGCAATTCGTGCTTCTGTCGTGTCGTCGCACGCGAATAATAATGGCATTCAATGATGCGCGATCTGCACCACACGTTTAAAGTAGAATGTACTTCGTCGGCGGCGAAAGCGACAAGCTTCGCGTCTGTCGCCTTATTTCACTGACACGTGCTCGGGGGAAATCGTGTTCAGCGTCGCTATGATTCCAGCACAAGGGATTGCGGTCTCTCGTATCATTGTCTCCGAACGTTTCATCTGCCTGTTGGTGCAAGCTGTCGACGAGACCAACAGAAACACAGACGTCTGAGACGGTGTTCTTTCACGATGGAAGTTTTAACGAGTCGCGATTACTTTCGTTCCACGGTGGCATAACTTTTACTTTATTTATCCTGGGAACATGTTACGGTTTTCATTTTTTCTGAGCGAGCAATTTTTAAATTCAGTACGACGTCGATCGATTCCACGTTACCAAAATCGTATTCCTATTTAGTTTTCACACGCACCCCGTAATATTTCAAATGTAGTATCGTGGAAAAGGGCCTAAGAAACATCAAGTTAACCATGAACAATGTCGCGAGAGCCGAGGCGCCGCCGGTCTTTCAATTGTGTTAGAATTTAATCTCGGAATTAAGATTGATAATCCGTGGAAGACACAATATTTGTGTTGAAACAATATAATGTGATATTTATTAAACAATTATTACAGGAAATATAAGTGAGTGTTGTGGAATGTAGACAGTTGGTTAGTTATTCTCAGACTGACTAACTTAGTGACCCATGGCTCTTGAAAAGGTTTTGAACCCCACTCTCTATGCAAGTATTGTCAGACTTCGTTAACGGCTGCTTTCCTCGGCGTCTACTTATCGCCACACAGAACCCGGGCACCCCTAGGGCCATAAGGGTTGGGATTACGCCCAACCATCCCGCAAGGCACCCAGTGCCTTGCTACCTCGATTAGCTAAGCCTCCACTCTCTATGCAGTAAAAAGTGTGACCTGAGTAGATGTCTGTGTGGCGTCACATGTGCCACGGAATCTTCTAGTAGCTTCTCAACGTGCCCAATGTTCCATCCATATCTTTACGCTTCTTCCGCCGAATTCCCGGAAGAGCATGCACGCGCCAGCCGCCGCGGTACATCTCACGAACGCACGCTAGTGGGGACATGGCTGGGCAACGAAGGGAAGAATCCGTTCGATCAATCACCTCATCTGTATGCGATTAATATCGTTGTATTCTAACAAATTGTATAGTTTTGTAGAAAAGGCCTACGTGACCCTGGCAACGAGCGGAACACGCGCGTGGTGGGCCTAAGAAAAGACAAAGGGATGCTAGAACGGCCAGAATGTGAGTGGAGAAGCCGGAGAGTCGGGAAGTTGAGAGCCGAGTATGATAATAAGACGTACAACGATATTGTAATGAGTTTTTTGTATTGAGTATTGCTTGTTAAACTAAACTTAACTTCAAATAAAACATCATTACTTGTCCTTACTCTAAGACCCTTTTAAGTTACCACATAAAAAAATCGTTTATCGTAACATTAACAAGTTGCAAATTAACTATTTAGCTGTCTTAAATATAGTACGTTATTGTACTTCGTTCACGTTAAATAACCATCGTTTCCTCTTTAACCAACACCTGTTTAATTCACTTCAGAATAAATAACTAACAAATAATATAGTGCAATATAGTGCAATTGTTGGTCAGCATAGTGCATAGAGTATGTTCTTCAAAAGGAAAACGCAGCGAAACTAGATATATTTGCGAGAACTGTTGTGTGCCATTACACGTAGGTGAGTGTTACACAGTTTATCATACGAAAAAGAAATATTAAAAGTTGAATAATAAATAAAATTTATTAAAGTTTATTTATACTGTTTTACTTCCACATCCAATTACGAAATAACCGGTGACGCAAGATAAATTCTCAGTAAAATTGCAGGTCAACAATGTGTTAAAAGACCAAAGATTTGCGCTTTAACAACTTCTTTCAGCTTTCAATTACATTCTACTAAAATAGATGTTTCTTTAAAGCGTCATTCTGTCCTACATTCTCCGAAGGGAATTTTTAGTAAATTTGATAGTATTATGTCATGATACGAGAAATAAGTTACGTTATTGATTACATCGGAGAGAAAAGGACAAAGATAGGATCTCCGTGTAAAAAGACAAGGTGAGGTACAAGCACGTTATAACTTAACGCAGATTAATGCATAGATGACCGTTAACTGGTTGATTACAAGATATATCGACGCTAAGTGTAGCAGTTGCACGTAACATAGTGGCCACTCGATCAATCGATTACCGATAATTGGTCGGCGGAGTACTATCTCGAATATGATTTCGGATCTCCGTAATATATTTGATGGAGCGATCTTCTTGGTGAACCTTAACGTTCAGTTTTTGTCGCGAGATTGCGAGTTATTAGCTGAGATGCAGTTTCACCAAGGATATCGATGATATATTTGGGAAAAAAGAGGTGCCGAAGTGATTCGTATATCTTTTCTGTGGTGAAAATTTGTTGCGATTTAATTAATTATGAAATTAACCGAGCGATATTTTCACGAGTTAAAAATCCGTAACTAATTCATTGAGATTTTCAAAGCGTTAATTCGCACCATTGCGATTCCCATCCTCGTGCATTTTTAATTTAACGAATGTGCGTCGTGCACGAAAGAATTTGCGTTTTATCAGCCAATTGCGGAAAATATTACGTGAAATTAAAAAGCTGGTATTGGTTTCGAGATAAAGAAAGGAACTAGGACAATCGTGACTTTAAAATATCGATTACTAGTTATTATCCTCGGAGATCTTATTTCGAGATTGCTCTCGAACGAAACAGCCAACAGTATAGGAATTGCTTTCAATTCCTTGAGACACAAAAAATATTCCAAGACTCGAGATAAAAGCTTGGAATATTATACTAAATACCTTCTATTTAGTAAAACCGGAAGAAGAATGCGCATTGAAGTCTGATATCAAAGAAATCGTGGAATGTAGCGAAGAGAAAATGGTATTCCACGTGTTCGTTCGCATCGATCGAATTTGTATCTTTATCCATGAAACCGACTTAATAATCTGTCTGCTAATCCTTAAAAAATTGCTTGGAAAATGGAGAGCGTAGCTGACGGTTTCCTTTATCAGCGCCAAGCAGCGATGTAACCGACTGTTGCGAGACGTTTTTAAGAATAAAAGATCTCGTCTACGCGGGATCTCCATGCGCCGCTTATATCGGCCGAAAATTGAAACGCTGGTAAATTTCGAACGATATTAATATGCGTCCTCGGTGGTGTTTTTACGTCCTTGTCTACCTTGTCGAGCTGAAGCTTACAGATTACACCGAGTCAGCGTGTTTCAACATTTGCATCGTAAAACGCTCTGCGTTGTCCGGATATTAATGGATCTGCAACGAGCTGATACCGATATGCTCCTGGGCTGCTTTATATTCTCTCTCTCTCTCTTTCTCTCTCTCTATCTATCTATTTATCTCTCTTCTTCCCTCTGTGCATAGGAAACTAGATATTTAATTTTAACACGAGTAACGCAATCGCTGCGGCCAGCTACACATGTACATACATTTGCATTGGAAAAATTAAGGATAATAATATTATAAATATTCTCTCGGATTTGATCCGATCTGAAACGAACATTGATTTTAGAAGATCATATTGCGTTTTGGTTGAAAACCACCACCAACATCGATCGCATTATTTTAACCTTTTCATTGTCCTATACGCGCGTACACGTTCTTCGCGTTGTAGGATCATTTCCAATTGTTACGACCGTTCGCGGAGAGACGCGATCGCGTCGTATGGTGAGCCTCGTGGCGTAACACCAACGAAAGGAAAAGAATTCGAAGATCGTTACTTTTAATCGTTTTCTCCGTTTTTCGTCATTCGGACGAACCGCGAGGATTTGCCTGCTTCGTTTGACGTATCCTGGACAAACGTTCGTGCTATCGGAGGTTGGTGATAAAACGGTAGGAAACGGTAAAACTGTCTGGTAGGGGGTACGAGGAGTACATCTCCTGTACTGGTTTGCGAGAGCGCGTCACGTCCGAGACGTAACGGGATTCGGAAACACGTCCGTTGCATTACGAGTCTCGTGATGGGATCACGAACCAATAATGAGAACAACGGGCGTTGCTTTGGGATCCACGTGGTCTGGATCTGGCCACATTAACTAACAACGTATTTCCCTGGGGAGACGGGAGTCCGGTAGCACCAGTCGTGTCGGCTCCAGGGAAATATGGAATTGAATTGTTAATGCAGAGCAACGCCTGTGTCCGGTGTTATTGGAAAGCGATAACGTTCGAGAGCGACCGGTGGACGCGCGTTCATCGTCGTCTTTTCGTCTTCGACTGTCTCCCTCTCGATGACTTCTCCAAAGTAACAAGCCCGGGACCCTTGTTCGGCAATCGTTCCGGAGGAATCTCGTTACCGATAACGACGAGGATGGTGTGCCTTCTTCGAATCACGATGGAGGTTGTTCCGTGGCAAGAGAGGGATTTTTCTTTCTTATCGGGAAAAAATGATTGGTTTGTGATTATTGAGAGGATAGATTGGGAAAGCAATGGCCTGTAGCGGGCTGAATTCGTAGTTACAGCGAGTTTTCAAGTATCGAAAGAAAAATTCAGAAGATAGTAAAGACGATCTAATTGGAACGCGAGTTTGCGCTTGCATTTGGATCAAATTGAAGGTGGTGCTGCTTCTGACGCCATCTCTTTTATTTGAAGTTTGCAAATTTAGAGAATAGATTGAGAGGGAGAGAGAGAGAGAGAGAGAGGGAGAGAGAGAGAGAGAGAGAGGCAGTGATGTGGACTAATTGTAATTTGAATTCGTATTCACAGGAAGTATTTTAGACAGTGGGATGGTTATTGGAAGATAATAGAGATAATCTAATTGGAACGCGAGTTTTCGTTTACACTTTAATTAAATTCAGTATGACTGTTTTATTTTTATGGACTTTCTGGCTTTTCGATTTGAATTCCTCCTCCTACCTTTTTTTCATTACCAATATCGCGGAAATTGCGCTATTTTATCCTCCTTTTTATCTGCCCTTTTATTTCCTTGAATATCGTCGCATATTTCCTTTTTCAATTTCAGAGTTTCCTTGTAATTGTATTTTTTATGCATATTAAAGTTCACTTCAAACCACAAATTCTGCTACAAACTATAAATTCTGAAGAACTCACTTCCATATAATTACAAAATAACACCCCATTCCCAGGACAGTATAATCCTCTTAGTCGAAACTCTGCAATCTCAAACACCAGAGAGATGGTAATCTTTATTGCATGGATATGAAGATCCTAAGAGAATAAACACGACAAGTACGTTCTTGCTGATTTTCTGATTTTAATGTCGCTTCGAAGAGAAGAGATGTTTAAAGCGATTTGTCCCCGAATAGAATTACTATAGACTTCGCGGAGAAAGATACGTAACTAAGTTTTGCAACCAAAAGATTACAAAATTTTCGCGGTTAGACAGCCGCGGCTTGACACGCTCCGCGACGCTGACAAAATCGACTACAAAGGGACACTAAGGTTACACCTAGAAGTCGTTTATTAAATAAATCTAAAACTATTTTAATGCGATTTCCAGGATCTTCGTCGATATACATCTGCACGCGTCTCAGCACTCTCTTTGTCTCACCATCTTCCATACCACACTGCCAACGGAACAGTTACATTCATCTGTTTTTCGAGACACCTTCCACACACTCATATTCACATACGTGTGTTATTACTACGCGGCCAATCTAGTTTAGCATACAAAATTATACATATCTTAATAACATTAACCGAAACATTCACCAAAAGTATGATCATCGAGATACGGTGAAAAGCTACCTGAACAAAGAAGCAACGTTCCTTTCGCGATTCGTCGACGAATCGATACGATAGCAAGCAACAACCATCGTACGGAATTTCAACGTAGAATCTCACGAATTATAATCCGGACCAGGCCTCCAGTTCCCATCGAGATTGGATGCTAATGTATTTGCAGCTCTTATTAGGAGGCACGCTGGCTTTGCACCGGTACGATTCAATTAGTGCGAGTTTAGTATCGCGCGGCAGATCGCGTCGCGACGCTTGAGACTAGAAAGAGACGGTGGTTGGGCACGCCTACGGTTACGGGAACGGGACGGATGGATTTCCAAGGATATGTTTGCGCGAATGTACATACTACGGTTTCCGTTAATTAGCTTCGTGACTCGACGTCTTCCCCTCGGGATACATGCTACGGCATCCAACATTTTGTGCCCGAAATATCGTTACAGTCGCGAATACCATCGTCCCCACATCGCTTTTCTCATCCCCAATTTACCTTTTATCAGGATCCTTTGTCCATTCCCTCGCCACCACTGAAAGCAAGTAACTTAGATAGTAGAAGGATATTTTATTCTTTGTATCGTGTCGTGGTTTCATGGACACGTAAATGGAACTTGTAACTGTGAGAGAACGTGGGAAATACGAGTGTGTATGTGTGTATGTGGTCACTGCCGGTTTAAGAGCCTTTTATACAGTAGAATTAATATGGTCAACGGAATTACACAAACTATACATTACTAGCAGTAATGAATTTTTTTCCACGGTTAAAAGCCACTTTTCCCACAAGTTTTGCGTTGCCTTTAGATTACACGCGAGGATAGTCGCGACCAATTATCGATCAGTCTCTGTTTCTTAATTATCGATTAATTAACAACCATTTATGCGAAGATTTTTCGATCATGAAATGATTCTTCTTTCGTAGCTTGCCACGTGTTCTCAAATAATACTCCTTGCAACGCTTCTTAACATTTGTAATCTTCCATGATTCTTTACGATTCTTTTCAACCCTTCGTAACACGTTGCCGTAACCAAGAAAAGCTTTACAAACTTGGACGATAATTCTCTGAAAATCTGCCCTCCTTTCTTCCATTCCATCTGTTCTCCTCTACTTTTTCCCAACTTTTTCATCCCCGGCTTCCCTATAGATAACAAATCCTATCCAATTACCAATCGATCAATTCGTGCTTTCAACAAGCCCGATTTTCCCTACTCTTTGACTAGTAGGCAGCTATAGGAGAGCTTCAAAGAGCATCGATTAATTGCAGCTGGCCATCAGAGGCCGTTATGCTCTCCCATAATCCGCGGTGCATTGTGTTTCCACGTTATCGCGAATTCGATCACGCCATCACTCGAGACCTCTTCTGTCACGATAGTTTTATAAACGCGTCGCTTTTCGCCGGTTTGTTAATTCACATGGCAGTTTCGTCGCGTTCCTCGATGCGTGACTTTTCCAACGATCACGGTCCTCCGGTGTTTCACCCCTGTGTTAGCCTCGATCGCGGAATTTAATCACGATCTCGATGGTCGAAATCACTGTTCCACGCGAGACGTGCTCAGCGTGCGAAGCCTCGTGTTTTCCAACGCGATTATTCCGAGTGAATTGAATGGTATCGGTAACGTTTCTCGATGGTAATCGACCGTGTCGTTTCGCGGATGCCACAGACAGCGGAAGTTGGTTCGCGTCACGTCGTTAAAAGAAAATTATTTACCACCCTATGAACGATGTTATTTTTTTCTTTTTTCAAACGTTTCGAATTATTATTATTATTATTATTATTATTATTATTATTATTATTATTATTATTATTATTATTATTATTATTATTCGAATTATTTCGTTATTCGTCGATAAAATCTGAAACCAAGCTGAAAATATGTATAAAAATTGCGAGATATTTCCTGCGATAGGCGACAAGAAAAGAATATACGATAAGAAATTGGCAAGAATGTCGCGAGGAATTTCATCGGATCGTTACAAGCCGATATATCGGGAAACAATTATGCGTTAATCACAGTGGAAATTGTTTTACGCGTTCCTTGGCGAAAGAAAGGCTGGCATGTGTTTTTCAGGCAAAGACTCGCTTGGGGATAACGCGATTACCAGGTCACCTGTTTCTCTTTTCCATCTAATTGAAATAAACTTACGCCTGAAATTGCGAATCGATGCGAGGCGACGCGAAGAAATTGTACATTTGCATTTAATTCGAATACTCGTTTACGTTCGATTAATCTTCTTCCGAGTTGAGCCAGTTAATTTAGAAGAAATGACTTGATCTCCCGCTAGAAGTGCTGATCCACGTTTCAGCTAACACCTTTCAGATCTGGGTTTGCAGTTGCTTTAGAAAATTAATTAGTTACAATTTTTAGATACTGATTATAATTGGATTTCAACGAAGCTTTAGACTTATTCATCCGCAGTTTCAAAATATCATCCGCGTTTACGTAATTTCACCTATAACTATGTAACGAAAGATGATTATAACGATTTATATGACATTCATAAATGAAATTTCAATTGACAAACCTGCCATGGTAAGTTACGTAATATTAAATATTATAATGTTGGAATTTTTTTAAATAAAACGACACAGACGTTAAAATCTTCAACGACGAGAAAAGAAACTCTCTCGAAGGAGAAGAAAATAACTCGAAGTTGTGCAAAAGTATCGAGTGAAAAGAGTTCCGTACGATAAATGAACTAGAAAACAATATATCGTTCTTTGTACGCGGATCCTGTCCAACTAGTAATCCCGAAACAACGAAAGAAACTCTTCTAATCCGACCCAAGCAACGTGTTGTTTCCTTCGAGGGATCTGCATCGGCGAACAAATCCGGATGACACGGTAATAGCAAACTCGATCCCCGTGGATACGTCTTTTTGTTGGCTTGGTTAGGAAAGAGAAAAGCGAAAAGGGAAAAGTGGAAGCGAGTGGAAGGAAGTGTGGCGAGAATTCGGTGCGGATTCCAGTCATCTCTAATCCAACCTAGAATCTCTAATTTGGTCGGGTGCCTCTGGCAAGTGGCTGGCCAGGCGTTGCCCGAGGAGAACAGGCGTTGAATCTTCAAACCATTTTTCTGTTGCTACGACAGCCCTTTTAGTCTCCTCTCTGTTCCCTTGATGCGCTTCCTTCCCTACAATCAGGATTATTTTCGACGGTGTAGAGGCGTACGTGTGACGATTCCAAGACGAAAACATAGTACACGACTGTCGAGTTTCGTATTTCGAGAAGTGTGCTTCTGCTCCTGCCGCTAATACGATGAGAACGTTAACGAAGAACCGGTGGTTGTTCTTCGTTTCATCTTGAGGTGTAGTTGTGTCCGTGATAACTGTTGCGTTGGCTGTAAATGTCGTTGCTGGGGTGCTGCTATTTTTCTTCTAATTTAAATGCGTGGAAGAAATATAGGTTCGTAACCTAAGGAGCTAATCACTGCGCTACCGTCGTCCGGTAGAAGTTAGCGTCGAGTGGCGGTATTTTGTTGTCGAGTGTCGCCACAATCTTCTGATCTTCTATGTTGCCTTACGTTGTCAATGGTAGCAACGAGGAGAATGAAAAGATTGGTAAATCGAAAGGTACGCATCATACGCTATTCTCTATTGGGTCATTCGTTTAAAAAAATACATTGTAACCGTAGATCGTCTAAGAGTCCCAGGGTGTTCTCAACAAAGATATCTTCTGCATTCATTTCGACTCATACTTTCGAGGGAAGATTCTTTGTTGAAGATAATGTTCTACGTAGTAGGTATCTCTCTGTTCTTTATGGTCCTCGAAATAACGAAGCTGGATGCAATTTATCACTCCTTATCGGGATGATACTTATGCAAAGTACGGGGTCGGGGAAGATTTAAGAAAAAGGAACTGTGCGTAGGGCCGTGGAGATAGTCGGGAAGAAACAGCGCTTTAGAACGTTTTCCCGAACTGTGCGTAGAAATAGTTGGTAAGAAGCGGTGCTTTCCACTTCTTTCTCTCTTCTAGAATAATGGTTTTCCGGAATTTCCTGAAATAGTAGAGATTCGAGAAACTTGGACAGATGATATACATCTTCGCCTATTTCTCGTCGAATGTTAAGCGTGGCTCGAAAAGAGGGCAACTTGTTATCGTAGATTTTTCGATTTCTCGTAAAAAAAGTTCTCGATAATTTTACGGTACCTACGTTATCGTTAGTATCAATTGTAGCAGGATCAATGAAACGAACGAGATGTGTCGCTCTTCGCGTAATAATCAAAAATTCTTGTCGTTAGTACCATTTCGTTAGGTTAACAGGTTTCGTTAGGCTATAAATCGAGGATAAAAAACGATTGACGATGGTGATCTATGGAATCGAGTGGTCGGTCGAGGCCGAATCGAGGGCGGGACACGAATTCCTCTGTGGTCCTTGACGAACAAAGAATTATTGACACTCGTTCCTCCGTCGGTGACGATCGATGTGCGGGCTGACGTGTGTCAGACTCGAAAGAAAGATGGTCGTTGTCTATCGATTTTTTTTCCCTCGCTATGGAAACGACCGGCAGCCGAGTTTGGAATCAAAGCGTTCGCGCCTCCTACGATGAATGGAGTAATCGATTTAGAGAGCTGTTCGACCTATTTTCCACTCCAAACGAACTGGAACGACATTCTGTAAATCGAGACGCGCTAAACTGAACTGAGACGTCAAAGCCTGTAAATCAATTGTTTCTCTTGGTATTCATCGTTCGAGTCGTACGTGGGAGGGGTAGAATACAATACGAAATTTATTATGGTTTGATCTAATTAACTGCTACGTAAACGCAACGATAAATGCGCTAGTGGGCAAATACTTTTCATAGCCACTGTGTATTTCGCGTATCCTTTTACGGTTAAAGTGCTTTTCCCGAGGCTAATAAACAGGTAAACAAATAAAACGAATAAACGAGCGAGCGACGAACGAGCGAACCAGCAAACGGGTGGACGAAAACACAAACAAACAACTGAATAAATAAACTTTCGAAAGAGAATCTTAAAAAAATGAACAAAAATAGTGTAAAAAGTCAGACTCCTTAACTGGAAACCGACACGTACTGTCCCAAATAACGTGACAAAAGATAGTCAATATTCTATTCAGCCGGATTTCTTCGGAATCGTCGCGATGGTCGGCCCTCGCGATAGCCAATAATCCGGCACCTTTGAGATTCCATTCTCCACGCGGACGGATCCTTTTTCCAGCTTCTCGAGGCGAACCGAATGCCAATAATCCTTTCGTTTCGGGACATCGTGATTGAGTTTAGGAAAGCAGCGTTGCACCTGGAACACGAACGCTGCGGTGTCGATTTCCGGACCGATGGGAATAAAATACGTCTTGCGCGGGACAACGATCGCGTCTCGCTTCCGACTCCCGGCAAATCCGAATGGAATATGCAAACGCTTGGCAAATGGACGGAAAGAAAGAGCATCGGGTGGGGGCAGATTCTCGCGAACAATGGAATTTTTCTTCGCTGCTGATGGAACAGACTGAACGGATTCCGTCGGATTTTAAGATCGTAGCGTGCAATGGGATGCTTTGTCGCGGCGTAGATTTCCATCTCTCGCTGCTCCACCAAGACTCGCGATGCGTTTTCGACAGAGTTTTCTGTATCATTCGGTCCTCGTTTAAGAGAATACGATCGGATCGCTGTGACTTTGAATAGGTTTTCGGTTCACTGAAATTTTATCCATGAAAATGTGGTTGGAATTCGCGAGAAGGGTCGTTCTTTATTTTTGATCGTTTAACCTGCTAATGTCTCGTGGCAAAATAGATCACGAAGCGTTTAAGTATATTACCGTACATCGTTTACGAAGAACGCGTTAAATAAAAAATACCTGGTGACTATTCTTGCCCAGAATCTGCCTTCTCCCTCATTTTGTTCCGAGCAAGTAAATACACGACACGAGAACAACCACCTGATCTTCCGATCTGGCAACACGAGCTTCTTGTTTCGATGCTTTGCGGAAACATGCAAATTTCAACAGGAAAATGGGTAAGCTTCTGTTCGAGTCGATGTAGCCACGCTATTTTACGCACACACATCCACACAGTTTCTCTTCTCTCTCTTTCTCTCTCTTTCTCTGCCCCGTCTTATTCGTTTCCTTCTCGCCAGCGAAACAAACGATCCAATAAAACCGCGACTGCAACCCTCTCCGCCTCTCAGAATTTTCACTCGCGATTCTGGACAGATAGTCGCTATTATTCCATCACCGTCGACGAACCGTTTTCCACGCGATATCCTTATTGATGGCGACTTTTATATTCCGTTTTCCATCCGTGCTACCTTCGCTCTATTCATCCTTGCCGCCAGTGAAAGATAGCGTGTTTGTTCATGAATTTTCCGCGCTCTTACAGCTCTGCGAGGAATATTCAGTTTCAGTTTCTTCTCTTTTACGCTATTCGCGCGATATAATACCGACTACGGTTCATCGAAAGAGAGATTCATGGATTATAGTAAATCGTATAGAAATATCGAAGGTGGAAATCTAAATTCGTGTATTACGTTTATAACGAGAGATAATATTTTGTAGGGGTGTTGAATCGCAGACACGTTTTCCCATTGTCTCCTTGTCTCCTCGTTGTAAACTCTTTCGAATTTCGCCTATCTGAATTCTTCAACGATTCTGTCGATCCTTCGACTCTTGCGTTCTTAAAATCCTTTCTTGTTCGCAAACTGATAATTCAACGCAAAAATTCACTGTAACAAAGCAATTACAAAGATTCGGGCCTGTTACCCGTATAAATTTTCGCTCTAATTTTCACACTTTTCTCGCGATATATCGTTAAAAGACGAGCAGAGTAATCTCTTCGATCGATGGACGAAGCGCAAAAAGAAAGCAACAACAACCGCCGAGATACAATCAATTTCCCGTCCATCGAAATCCCGTTCGCTTTCCAGCAGAGTAACTCCACCGATGTGAAGAAGAATCGAGTGACAACAACGTGAGAATAATTCCAATATCCCAGAAGCTACCCGAGTTTCTCGAGTTCGAGTTTCGTGTCTAACGATCCCACCAGTCCACTCAGTTCCTTCCACTCGTCTCGGTTCAAAAATCTGCTCGTACACAGGACGAAAGACGTGAAACAAGCTCGTGAGCGGAGAACCTATTGACTTCCAGCGAACGTTCCCCCTGTCTTCTCTCTTCTTTTCCTTATTTTTCTCTCTTTGCTTCGGCTTCATGAAATTTACGTATGCGGCGGCGCTTCTGGCGGAAACAGGGCAGGTCTAGCGGAAAACTGAAACTCCAGGGAACGGGAAGGTTAATCTTATTTCGAGCAGCAAGGAGCTGCTGTTCAAGTACGACCTTTAAGGACATCCTCCACCGTGCTTGATACGAGCGTGACGCGGATCGTTCGATTTACGCCCTCGACCATACGCTTTCGAGATCGAGGACAGCCTATACAGTTGCTCGCGAAAATGAAAACCTTTTACGAATATACTATGCTTGTTATACGAAGTTTGTTATTTGAAGTTTCGCTGGCACTGTAACGAGACACGACCATCGTGATTATATTGGGAAAATTCGAAACCGATGTGAAAATCTACAGCACAAAATATACACACACACACACGACGCGTATAATACGTTATACGAATTCGTAAAATATTTCTACAAGTGTTCGAACACATTTGTGAACGTTGTATATTTATCGTAGGCGTTATATATTTATTAAGGATATTTAACGTTAACAAACGCACAGTTTCATTTATCCGTTGGATAGTCGGCTCTGCGAACTGTATGGCAATCTGCCGCAGCCTATGATCCTCGTCACCGTATCGCGAGATCTTGTTCTGAATAAAAGATGATAAGCTCGATAGCGGTTGCTTGATAAGCCCTCGCGGGCTGACCTCGAGAGCTCTCGTCGCCTTGAATTTATTCATACGCGTCCTCTTCTTGCACTCCATGCTCGCCTCGAATGCGACGATACATCCGAAAGATCAGCGTGCAACGTAGCCGATATCGCGCGGGAAAGGGAAAGGAGTGTGACAAGTTTTTCCAAGTCTCTCGACCATCGTTGGTGATTAATATCGCGCACAGTTCGACGGGATATACGGAACGACGACGACGATCCGCCAAGTTGACCAACTTCTTTCGAGTGCTATAGATCATCGTGGTTAGCTGTGGATCGTGTGCTCCCAGGATAAGAACGAACGTGATAAGTACACAGTGATTAAACGGAAGAAAAGATTCGAACAAATATTTGGAACAAACGTCTGGGAAAAATTGTTTGAGATCGTACTTCTGAATATTAAACAGGCTCTTTTGCTACGAGCAGGAGGGAGGAAAGGAGATCCGAATGCTGGGATTTCTGATGGAAATACACAGGAAGGTATGAAATTTTCATGGGAGAAAGTCGGAATTACCGGTGACTCGTATCGTCGTCATCCGCTCGTGTCTGATAATGCAGTGACTCGTGCTACTTGATTACCTGAAAAATCTCGTGTCTCTGTCTCCTTCGTTTCTGCGAGAATATTGTCGAAATCCTCGAAAAGCAAGTAACAATTCTATGATAGCGACGCACATTGATCGGTGTCTGACCATACGGCGACTCGTACTATCGATTTCCTTTACGAACTTCGTGCGTCAGGACTTTTCATCTCTGCGAGAAGATCGTCAAAGCCCTCGTAATCCAAGTATCAATCCACGTCTAGTCTGTATCTTCGTTTCGTTTATTTGTACGAGAAAATTTGCCGTGATTATTCTCTTAAATTAGATATTAAATATATAGTCTGGATGTAATATAGAATTCGTGAAACGCGTTAAATTACTTCTTGTAAAATAGAGGAGAAATTATCGGAGGATGTTCTTACAGAAAGCGTGCATCGCATTTTTTAATTACACGGGAAATTTTCTTGGAAAGTTGTTCGGGTTGAAAAAAGCCAGTGTTCGAGGTCTCGATCGAAAACTTTACCGCAGCCCGCCGCTAATAAACTGTCGAGACGTCGACGAGCGCAACAAAACTCCGCGGCCAACCAAAGGATCTTCGAAATAACGAGCAGTAACAAAGTAGCGAACGAAAGACGGGCTTTTGTTCCAAAGCTACTTCTTTCGCGGTATGTTATCTTGATTAGGGGAAAATGAAGAAAGAAAAATAGCAATTTATCGTGGAACTTATAAGCCCGGATGGCTCTTGCAATGGAAATATACTTTTGTTGTAAAAACAATTGACCGACATTTTTATCTCAAATTTCCTACTTCGAGCAGCTGAAATTAGAAAGAATGTGGATTATTATAACATCGTAGTATATTAGCGGGTAATTTTTTTCGGGCAAGCAGCGTTAATTTTTGCAAGTGGAACAGCGGGAAGAAATCCGTCGCGAGAAACAAGAGAGCGATCCGGAGACAAAAATGACGGAACAAAGGGTCAGATTTTCATTCGTGCTCGTGTATTTGAAGGAGGGACGAAGAGGCTCGAAATTACAGTTTGTAATCAACGTCAATTTACACCAGCAACTTGGCCCACTTTCCACCAAGCTCAAGTACTATCGATCCGCCTCTATTTATAAACATTTCTTATAATTTGGGTCAAGTGTAAACTGCTTTGAGTCTCCGTGTAAAACAAACAAATGCCAATGATTCATTACAGTACCGTTGGGACGGGAGATTGTACATGAATGACGTTATGAAATATGTCAGGTATTAACGTGTGCGTGTTTCAAGAGTTAAAGCAACCGTTCGAAATATGGAGACGAGGATCCCGAGACCTCGTTACGAATCGTACAACATCGATTCACAATCGTTTCTTCTTTTTTTAACATAGAAAATATAGTCGCAAACACACGTTCTCTTAACACTTTACCCACCGATAGCCGATTAATTGGCCTTTTGTCGTCGACGATCTTTCTCATTATTTGAGCGGTAATTTGTTATTTAGTACCAAGGTACCTTGCTCAGTTGCGTCAGTTGCGTTGTCTTGTAAGCTCCCACAGTTTTATAGCAACTTGAAAAACTTACCGTTCGCGATGAACGAAAAGAATGGTATTGGAGAGTCTAAACCGAAAGAGAGCCGGCGCCAGGGAGAATCTGCGCCTGGGCTGCCGGTCGGACGTGCGTATGCTGTTGAACCGCTAGCGGTCAATAAAATGTACAAAGGTTTCCCAAAAAAGAATACTTGCCATATAAACAACATAAACTAGGAAAATGACGAGAAACAGGTAAAAATTTCATTAGTTCGGAAGCTTTTGTAGGCGGATTAGCAAGGCAAGAAAGTGGCACGTGACAAGAGTTTACGAAGATCTGGTCTCAGACTCAAAATTGCTGTACCCTCGTTGAATTAATGCAATTTAACCGGATAAAGGGTCGTTCTAAGTCGGCCCGTCGCGTCGTTACGGTAAATGCGAATACTCGTTATAATCTCGTTTCCCACGGACGATGTTCAAACGTTCGCGGCTCAAGACGTTCGCGGCGAAGAGGAATCTCGGCGACTCGAATGCAAACCACGTACCACCGCTGTACGCTATACGTCCATTTTATTCTCCAACAAGAGAGGTGCGAAGAGCAGCACGTGTGGTCGCGAGCTCGTAAACCCGATGAAAGATCTTTTTAGTCCTCTCCGGATTGATGCCAGTGCTAAACCGCTTTACGAGGTCTGCTCTAATTCGATCCATAATTCATAGCTGCTTCAGAGGTGGCCGGTTATGATCCATAAATTAACATCGCCAGACTCACGTTAAGATAGTTTACAGTCGGAGAACGAAGAAAGGAGGAAAGAGATTTAACAGCGAAGATGCAGCTGTAGCTGGCGAAACTATCTCAACGTACCATAGAAAACGTTTACGTTTGTATTACGTGATATCGCGATAGTCCCGTAACGATGCAACGATTTCTACAAGTGTTTGAATACTTTCCCGAGGCCGAGTAAATTCGGCTTAAGACTAACTATCGCTAATTCCACGAACCGATTCGGAAATTAGCATCGTGAGATCGACGTTAAGAAGCTTTGCAGTCGAGGAAGAAAGAGATCCAGGAGTTAGAATCCACTCGATGCTTCGCTATCGCGTACAATCGTAAAAGGTTTAAGGGCAGCGCGATAAAACCTTTCGACGAAAGGACGTTGGATCCAGGCTCGTTGTCGCGGGCAGGAATTGGTCACGTCTTTGATTATATCGTCACCGAATCGCGATAGTTTTATCGTCTGATTTCTTGGCAAATCCGATCGATGAGATCTCCCACTCTAAACAGACGTAAAACTTTCCTGGTATCCCGAGGAAACATAAAGTTTAGAGTTGTGAGTCAGCGGGTCGGTTTACGGTTAAATAGACTTGGATAAGTTGACCGGAGCAAGTCGATATCTTTTACTTTCCTATATTCTTCTTCACATTATACAAGATGTTCTAAGTTTTTCAGCTAGGTTGTTTTAGTATTATCGATTTAAATAAGCGTAAGGATTCTTCCTTTGCCCAGAACCATTGGTAATTGACCTTTTATTATAAAATTGACACTTATATGCCTTTTCATACAGCATAAAAGTTCAGTGAGGCACGCATTAACCTTCACATTTTTTTCCTATATACTTTTAAACAAATCTACGGACGACGTTTGTTTACGTAACATCGTGCACCGCAGGATTATGCAAAAGTTGATCAGAACGCCTGAAAAGCTCTGTATACAGCAAAGTAACAACTCGAAGCATGAGTGGGCATACCTTCCCTTGGGGAAATTTCGAGAAATAAGAGAAAATTTATGGGAAGTGAAAGAGCTCGGTTACGTCTAAAGCAACAATCGATTTACACTGAACGGCTGAGTCAGAAAGATCGCGATGGAGCGAGTTCAACGCGATAAATCAACATCGAGACGATTTAAAAGATAGGCAAATAACGTTAGCAGGTTTGCAAATAGCATAGCTCTGACACAATACTGGGCTTCCATGAGGTTCTCCAGTCATCGTTAGCTAGGAACTCGTGTTCGGCCGTGGCAATAACGACGCGTAAATACCGACGGAATTACCACGATTTTCTACGCGACTGACCCGTGACTAGTTGCGCGGCAGTCTTCTCCACCGAGTATTCAGTCCGATACAATCACTCCAAGAAATTGATCTAGAAAGAAAATCGAAACGACACGCGAGTCTATCTTTCTCGCGAATTTCATTTCACCTGTTGTTTATTTCTTAAACGGAGAGAAATAGTTTCGTGTAAAGAAAGCTTCGTTGATTTTGTAACAGTTCTACAGTTATATTTAGTTATCGTCTCTACTCGTATGTGAAATTTCTATATACATAGGTATATCGACGAATAAATCCTGAATTACCCCTATTCGAAATTTCTAAATGTATTAACACACTGTTGATCGATTATTTTATGCAAAACGCAACGCGTGCCACCGCCTATTTTATGCAAAATCAAACGACTGAACGTTATACATGAAAACACGGGTTCACTCGTGACCACTCAATGACGTGTTAATAGACTAAACCTTAAAACCGTCGATCTCGATGTTTCCGAATATACGTAAAATGCAAGTTACCCTGCCCGATATTTCTGATATTCTCAATGTTAACAGGAAAAATTTATATTATCTCTATGTACAGTTTCTAAATGTAAACATACGAGAAAACGCAATAAACATAAACGTACGAGAACACGCGATAAACATAAACGTACGAGAACACGCGATAAACATAAACATACGAGAAAACGCAATAAACATAAACATACGAAATTTCTACACAGCGCCCATTCGATTCGTCCCTTTGAAGAAAGTGAAACATAGAGGAAGAATAAGAGAAGTAATGCACTTTTATCCACGAAAAAAAGGAAGTTCGATCGAGCGCTAAACGAAAGGCTGGAAGAGAGGTTGAACAGGGATTGACAGCCGATATCGAGGGAATGAGAACGGGAACGGGAACATAGACCGGCAGACGATTTCCGGTGAATCATGCAGAGGTTCGCGGATTGCTCCATACCTCGGGGCGCGGCACGTATACGTTCGTCTACGTCTGAATACTCGGTGAGTCGAGCAACGACCGCCTTTCTCTTGGGGTAGGTCGTTGTGAAAGAGGTCGTTGAAATTTCCGGTTCTATAGTCGGCAAACTCGAGCGCCAAAAGCCGCCTGCAGATATATTTCCCTGCACTGTGTCCAGTTTCACAGTGTGCTTTCTGCATAATGAGAGCCACACCAGCAGGAAGATAGGGAAAGAGAACAAGAAAGTGAGAGAGAGAGAGAGAGAGGTGGCAAGGGTGTGCTAGAGGCTTGCAGAAGATAGAGAATCGAGATGCTCTCGTGCACCGGAAGTGGCTGCCCTCGATCAATGACGACCGCTTAATAGGCTACCGTTCACTTCAAGAAATTCTACGTGAGTCGACGTCGCTTCTCCGGCTTCTCGCTTTTGCCTTTCAATGGATCACGCTTGTTAACGTGGCTCGTTGGTTTAGTTATCGAGAGAAGGTTACTGTATGACGATTGGGTCTGCTGTGTTCTCTCGAACGTTTTCTACCGTGTTATATTTTTCTAACATTACGTATATCTTCACAGTTTGAATGAAATACGAAAATGGTCTTACCGATACGCATGATGTCTGCTTTCAGTTTTTTTAAATTTCAAGACTCTCTTCTTAAAATATCGCAACAAGACCGGCAAACATTCGATCGATCGAAGTTTAACGACGTGCTCCAGAAAGGAAGTGGAAATATTATTAGAGGAGAATGGATAATATAAAGGGGCAGCTCGTAGGGGTCAGATATCAAAGTCGAGGAGGCAAAAACGCGTTGTCTCGTCGCGAGTCTCTGTAAATTAAAGCGTGTAACTCAGGTTGCCCGGTCGGCAACTCGAGCCGCGATAAATAAACCTCATGAATTTGGCGGTCGCGACTGCCTGCGAGCAAACTACCTCTATCTAGTTCCCAGTTTCCAGCCGTCCTTTAGATGGACATCGTGGACAAAGTTTCCCGACTATCGTTCGTCTCGACCGTGTAATTACTCCACCCTTTTCCTGGCTATCTGCATCTCTTAGCCGTCTCTTCAGTTTTATCAAACCCCCGAACGTATACATTCGTATCGCGAAGAAAAAACCACACATGTAACTCTATATATGTAAATTATGGCTAAAGATTTGTTTATACCAGTACGTAAGTATATGCATACGTGGCTGGCTCTCTTTAGCTTCGTATAGTTTCCAATTATTCTAGCTTCTTACAATCCTGTAGCCTAAAAATGTTCACCCAAATCACCCGGGTCAAATTTCGACACGTTCCAACGACATTAAGCTTCCTCTATATGGATCCATAGGCTAGCGAGAATTTTCCACGGCGTTCGGCGAGCAATTAACCACGAACAGCTTCGTCAAATGTCGAGGTGGATCGGCCCAGAAACGCCAGAAAGGTAATTGAGAGGTTGAAGCCGGCAGCAAGCGAATAATAGATCGAGCCGTACGGCTGGATCCTTTGCAGTGGAAAGCGAATGAGAAAGATCGTTTGATCTTTCGTGTGCTCGCCAACGACAAACGCGATATTTGCATTTCCATCACGACGCCGATCGTTTCTATTATCGTGAATCTCGACCGCGTTGTTTCTATGTCGCATTTCTTTTATCCTCGACTATTGCCCTGCGCGTTTTCGTTCAGCCCACAGAGATTGGGCGTTTAAACGGGTTTCCAAATGCGGTTCTTCGTGAATGGAAGAAGGAACAAGAAGATTCATATTCGTAGAAGATGATATTCATCTATGGTATTCGATCGAGATAGAACTGCGAATATGGAGATGGCGATATTCGATCGTAGGAACATATTGATTCTTGGTCTTTGTTATTTCATCTATCTTTGGGTATTTGATGGAACGTGCTGGTTTCCTGAAAGCATCCGTTGATTGATGTAGATAACAGATTTGATGCACCGAATATTGGATGGAATAGAATCGAGTACTCTACAATCAAACGATTAGCAGATCGATAAAATTAGAACCATTCTTTTAACCACTCGCGCTACCAATAAAATCGCGGTTGCGCGTGCCGTGCGCTACAATACAACACGTCTCGCCGTGTCTGCGAGTGCGATCTTTTAAGCAGCGCCTCAGCGCGTTGGTAGGCTCTTACATAAAGAATTTTACACGGATACGAATAAATACTCACATTCTGAAATATTTCCAAGATATCGATGACTCTATGTGACACCGTGTGTTTCGCGATCGCGAGGAAACGCGTCAACGAAAGTCGTAAATTCCCGGTACGATTCGAATAATCGACGCCACGAACAGATCGATCCCCTATTTCGATTAGGATAATAGGTATGGTTCAATGAGTATAACGTTGATTTTAACAGGTTGTAATATTATATATTTCCAACAATTCAATAACTTTAATATACAATACAATAGTGAGTATGTCGACCGCCAAACTACGAGATACAAGTTGTTGAAGTGGCCACCACTTCTAAGAAAACTCTACATCTGGTCTTTTTAGTTTTCTCAAGCACTGAAGCCATCGACAGCGTGTAGACAAAAGACTGCTGCGATGACAGACCATAAACAGTAGACAGGCGACGTTGGCTTCGGGGTTTTCAGTTATTGGGTAACACAGCTAGCGTGCGGATCTGCACCAGCTCAAATTGTATTCTTACTTATAATTACACTTCTATTTAAATATATTTTCTACCTTACAATTTATCCACGAGTTTCTCTGTTTACACATCGAATAACGTCAACGCAAGTAAAGAAAGATTGAACTAAGACCGAAACTGAGAGTTAGACCGAGACTTAAGACTCTTTTTCGAGTAGGCGACTGTGTTTTGACTCATCGAACCACCCCTGTTACCCTAATCGAAATAGGTGATCGATCTGTTCGTGGAGTCGATTATTCGAATCGTAATGGGAATTTACGACTGCCGTTGGCGCGCTTCCTCGCGCTCGCGTCTCTCCGCGAGCGGTCGAAACATTTGGTCCTTCGAGTTAAAAAGATTAAATTAAAAAGATTACGTTAAAAAGATCAAGCTTTATGGTGGGTCCTCGGGTTTATCGAGGGTCTGAATAACGTTACGTGGACCTTTGGCGGCCAGACAACGAGGGATGGCGTACGGATTATCTCACGCGACGTAACACCGTGCACTCTGGAACTGTAGCTCGACGAACGAACGATCCGACTGTTAGCCGACGTGCAGTCACGTCATTTTTATTTCTGCGCCGAATGCCTATCGACGTGGTACACACGTCGCTGGCGATTTTAGAACAAAAGCGTGCCACGTCTTTCTAGCGCGAGTGGTTAATAATCTTCACGTACAACAAAACGTAATATCCCTCGTTCAAAAGTAGTCCGAATTATATACAAAACGAATCTAGAACAAACTGTTTGTTTTCTTCGAGAAACTACAGGCCCGTTATTTCCAACTCTCCGACGTTTCTTCGCGCGTTAGGGAAGCAGAAGAAGAAAGAAAAACAAGAAGTACGCTACGGACAAGGTTCGATTCGGACGATTATTACTCGGGGTCGTTTGTCTCTGAGAATATTGTCTTCCGCCCCGGTTGAAGTCCGCGCGCACTGCCTTCGGCCAGTAACTCGAAACGAAAGCGTGGCGGCAACCAGTGATGCAGTTTGTTTTCGCAACTGCCACAATATCGAGACAGACAAACAATACCAGAGGGCGAAATCTACTGCGCCATGCTCTCCAGGAAATTTGAGATAACACACTTGCGAACGAAGCTCTTTTTACGCTGTTGGGACTCTCGTTACGAAGAAGCCTGACATCGAATTTTCCATCGTCTTTATTAACACTACACTGCAGCGTAAAATTAGTACCGAAGAAATCGCAATAAAACGATATATAAAGCAAAGAGAGTTTGCTTTTTATTCATTTCTTAATTTCGTTACGTACATAAATAAATAACTACGCGTCTTGGATCCAAAGTGTTTCTACGTTCCTTCGACTAAACGTTTCCTAATTCGCTTACGATATCGTGATTACTCTCCTTCCTCTCTAATGAAACGAGCTAATTAATTAACGAGCTTAAAGCAAATCGCAACGAGCCAAGTTTACGAGATTTTTAGAAGACGGTTACACGAAAGTAACTCTTAAAAGCTGTTCTAAGTAGCAAGTAAACAGAAAAGAAATATATATATAGAAAGAGGGAGAGAGAGAGCGGAAATTTAATATCGATCAGGATAAACAGCAGACGAGAAGCTACGTGCCACTCACAGCTGTGCGCGTCAGTGAGAAAGTCAGATTACAGCTGTTACTAATTAGTCTCGACCGTCTATAAGAGGATAAAAGTATTTCTATAGAAGGTGATTCGATGATCTTAATCATGTACAGTACCTACTTTTAAACTGAAACGACACGAAAAAGTATTAGACGCGTAAATTAATCCGGTGCCTTTTCAAACAAGATTAAAATTTTCAATTAATTAGTGTCGCAAGTTTGATAAAGTTACAAGATACTTCTTTGACTAAATAACATTTCTAAAACGAAAATCCATCTTTGTCTTGTCTATTACGTACACCATGGTCCCTCTTGCAGAATCGAACCGATATTATCAGTTGCTATAAAAGGAGATGACATGACTTTGCGATACAGCGAATGAAGACTCCTGCATTTCCAATTCGTTATTTCTTGATTCGTTTTAGCGGATCGATCCCGCAGCTCACGTGCGGCTTTTAGCGAAAATTCATTTGCTAAAGACCGGTCGTTTGTTCGGTTTTACGTTTGCAGGTATCGTAAAGTCACATTCTAAAGGGTCGTCTGGAATCCAGATGTTGGGTGCAGAAGCTAACGATTCTCGGTACTTCGCAGTGCCGACTTGACCTGGTGGAATCGTCGCTGTTACACAGTCGTCGTCCATCGGCGACCAGCTTCATCGTCTCAGCTACAAGTACGCATTTCGTTGTGAACGCATTTGGAAATTTATCAGTCGGTACATCATGTGCAAACGTCGACAAATTCCGAACGATCAACGCTTGATCAACCACGGGAATAAATATAATTTATTAAACATTAGTAACTTACAAGTTACAAATGGAAAATTACACAATGAAACGGACGTAATTCTAGGAATAAATTTTACAAATTACAAATCAGTCGATTATCCTATTTGGCGTAAAATTGTAGAATTTGCGTGCTACGATTAATAGCTTACCGATATCATTAGTTGATAAATTATTATGCAAGGCAATCCTGTTAGCATTTTCCGCGAAAAGCGTAATTGTGTAGGAAGGATCGGCGAAGGCAGACGAGAACGTTAATAGAATTCTGAACAACATTTTCCCTATTACGAAGAATTACGATAATCCGATCCATTAATCGGAAGTCGGAAATTGATTAAGGTCAGTGCACGTTCGGAACTCGCAGTCTCAAATTTCGAGATGGTCCCCCCATTGACCTACATGAAACTACAATGAGGTATATCGAGTGGCTACCAAACCACGGTTGATACCATCTCGAAATTACAGGGAAATTACACAGGACCGAGGGTACATTGAAACTGCCTTGAAACTCCATTGAAGTTGCGCAACACGCGTGGGAAACCGGTGCCGCCTTTTGTAAAGTTCGCACGTTTCTTTAACACCCCTGAGAGTCTTCGTTCATGAAGCACGCGTGCGATCTAAACGACCGATCGAGTCGTTATTTTTTATTGCATCCACCTAGATGACTATTACTATTCGATTTACCTGTAGTAGCAGAAATTTTACAAGCGAAATCCCTCGTTCCTTTAACTTTTCTTACTTATGCGATTCTGTCTCCCGTTGCGCAGGCGAACGTGATGAAATATTTCCACGATAAAGCACGATCCTTCCGGAATTCTTCTCACATCTCATAGAAGCTACGTACGTCGTTCGATTTTCTATTTCATCGATATATCGCTTCTACACTCGATAGAAAATGACTAGAAATATTTCCATTGAAAGTTCTATCGCGCGTTCCAACTTTTACCGTTTCGCTCGAAACAAGAATCGAAACTTGTACACACGACCATCCGTCTCCCGCGGTATACTTTCGAGAAGTGAATTTTCTATTCTTTCTGTGTTCACTTCCCTCGTTTCCATGTCGTTGGCTTCCAAAAGATCGGTCAAATAGTTCCATTTGAAATTTCTAGTCGCGACAGGACAATCGTTATTGCGTATCCTATAACGCTCGATACTATCCTTTGTTTAGTTTTGTCGAAATATATTTTAATTGCGAAATTGCTTGTTCCTCTAGTCGACGTTACATTACAAAACGACAAACGATTCACTGGTAGAATCGTAGAAAGCTTTTCTTGGAGCACGCGGTATTTTCTTTTGCCTGGCCAGCGGCAACGCGAATCCGGATATCGTGGTTCTCTTCGTCGTAGCGGTTGGAAGAAACCGGCTGGAGGACAGCAGCTCTGGGGTAGCTAAGCTTCGTCCCGTATACCATGTTAGCTCGTTGACATTCTAATTATGCGCCAGAGACTCCTGGTCCAGGGAGATTTCCCAAGCGAGCTCGAGACATGCGGAGCAACCGTTTCCGCCATGATTTTGCGTTTGAAAGAGAGAATTTTAGCAATGAAAGACGTTAAACTGCTGGTCTCTTTATCTTTCGATTACGTGCTAACGTAATGTTGTTTGACGTATTAATGCGTTCGTGCGTTCGTTTCAAGTGGAAGAATTTTTTTTTAATAAACACTTTTTCACATCTAACCGTTAAAAAATTATTTATGTTTAGGAGCGAGTTTAAAGGAACAGTTTCCTCGATAAATATCTTTTTTCGAAAGACTATGTTTAAAATGGCCACCAGATGAAATTAGTCCATGTTTAACCAGATTAATCACCTGGAATCGTGCAATTCGAGATTTTACTTGTAATACGTCGACTGTTGTTACTACAACACGGAGAAAATTCCGAATGTTCGATTAATTCTCAAGAATCGAAAACTTTCCTAGCGGCGAATGAAATAACAAAACACGCGTATCGATATCCTGACCTAAAAAGTAACAGAGGAATCACGTGCGGATTATGAACCTAACATAAACTTAATCGCTCTTTCGTAATTGCAACTTTAATGAATATCTAATATTCCTTATTTCTCGAGACAAAAGAATTTCAAATTATCGTCGTGCACGTGGGAGATTCGATGGAAAGCGCGGAGGCAGATCGTTGGACCGAAAGTATCGACGATTGAAATTCGAAGACGCCTTGACGTCGGATTTGCTCGACAAGCGTTCGAAAGCTTTGTTACGAGGAACTTGAGTGTCTCGGAAGTTCAGATAACCCGTGGAACAGTCTATCTCGCGCGACAAGGCAATCGAAGCGGAAGCTTAACTCGCTATCGACGAAACTGCCACGTTAACCTGTCTGATTTACGATTTTAATTAGACGAAAGTTTTAGTCAGACGACTGTCTGATCCGTCTGTTGCGACAGCATAGAGAACTATTTGGAAAATATTGCTACTTGTTTTTCCAGCACAGATATCATGATTGACGAGACGTTCTGGTCGAGGAAGATGTATCGAAAATACGCGTCTCTCGAGATGGTGTCGAAAGCGTGTTAGTTCGAAAGTGCTGTCAATCGTAGTATATAAATTGCTTTCGTTAAAATAGTTTTCTCCGTACGTTCCTATACATTAGACGAGAAAATTAATTCGATGCTTTTAGAACAACCATTTTTACTTTAGACCTTTCGAAGCGGATTTTTCTTTCAACGATTTCGCTATCCAGATATTCGATCTTAGTCTTCGTTCGTATTTCCTAACGAACGATAAATTGTCTAAATATTATTTGTACATCTTTGTGTGTGTGTGTGGCGTGTATTGCCATTCTCCATCTTCAGTTTCAAAATTCTATAGAAATTCTAAGCGAATTTGCACAAAAAGACATGAAATTAAAGTGATGCGGTTTCGCTGTTTTCAAGCTTCAACGAATTCAGAGCGGCGACAGGGGCTCGGTTTCACATTCGCGAAGCCAGAGAGGGTTGGCGAAGGAAGAGGGTTGAATCGAAGAACGGCGCGCAAAGACCGCGGGGGAGTTTTTCCATGAAGGGTGAGGGACGTCTGAGTGCGCACCTACTTAATCGCCATTGTGAGATTCCTCGAGTACGCTCCAAGCCTCGAAGACCCCTCCCTATCTGAGGATGAAAGATACCCCTCTTCGCTTAGGTCCCTGAACATTCTGCGACCCTTTGCAATTCGCTGACCTTTCTTCAAGGGCCGTGAAAAAAAACAATGCGAATGCGGAGCGGTTAAAGACACTCGCACAGGGGGGAAAAAAGGGTCGAAAGTTACATCGGCCGAGGATTCAACCGCGGAATATTCGCAGCTCTTTGAACCCGAAGTAAGACGATTTCGCGGGACAATCTCGTCGAGGATGACCTTTTTTTTTCTCTTCAACGGGAGGAAATTGTAGCGGGCCAAAAGGGATTTTACAACGAAGCTCGTTAACGGAACAGAAGATTGCTCGCCTTTATTTTTCCATTATTTCGACAGAAGCTACTTTCTGTCTTCTCATCGAGTGACGGAAAGTCGAAATTCTGCCTTTAATTAATCGTGAAAACTCGCGGTCATTGAAAAAGTAGTCACTCGCTTCCCGGCCACTTAGCGAATTGAGAAAGTTTCTGTCGGGTTTCGTTTTCTTTCAAAGACTTCACCCCTTTTTCAGCCACATTTTTCCAAAGCGGCCGCGATAAGGAAGACGGAAGTCGAAGACAAACTTCGAACCACTTTGAACCGGACGCTATCAACTTTCCTCGAGAGACATTTCTCACAGTTTCAATTCTTGTCCACTCGCGTTGTCTCCGCTCCTTTTCCTCGAATCGATAGATTTTTCATTCTTTTCGTTTCTTTTTTTTTTTTTTTTTTTTGCGTACAACGATGCAACGCATGCAAAATTCGTACGATCAATTGCGTTGCATCCGAATCGCCGATGGATTTACGAGCGTAACGAAATAATGGCCGAACAAATGGCGCACCAGGGAGATCGCTACCAGGGTTGCCGGAAATAATCCTTTACTTTTTCATTTTCTCCGAGCGCATAAAAGAAAAACGGAGAACAGGAAGGGGGTAGAAGAGGGACGGTTTAGGAGTGGAGAGAAGACAAAAGAGAAATACCCGAGATGGAAAGGCATAGGGACTTTACATGTTCGTTCTACTCTTTTCCTCGAGCGGAATAAAAAGTTTTCTGAAAAAGTTGCCAAGTATTCGTGGCGGTGTCTTACTGATTTCCCCGGGGCTGTAATACACCCTCTATCCTCCTTTTATCCCCCTTTATTCCTTTATTCCTCTTCGTGTCTTTTCGTTCAGGTGGTCCAGCGATTCAAGTACAAACGGAATTATAATCGAACGCGAGTACAACGGAATTATTCGCGATGGAAACGTAATTAACGAGCGATAAAAGAGCGAGCGTCTGTCAGCTAGTCGATCAGCTTTTATCTCGACGGAAGAAAAACAACAAATTGAAAGTTGCATCTCTCGCGGCGCCCTTAAAGCGAATCGACTCGCCTTTAATTCGAATCGTCATTTGTAATTCCATTAATTCTCTCGGCTCGCGGGGTAAGCAGCTATCGGGTTCGTTCGTTTCACTCGTGTCCGACTTTCGATATTTTTCCCTTGCATTTCTTTAAAACGATACGCACCGTGAACCATCGTGAAATATCGTATCGTTGGAATGATTTTATACAATTTCAAGACTTTATTTGATATCTGAAATGTCGCGAGAAGAACAGTTTCTCTTCTAACTCTTCGTTAAGAACCTTCCCGTAGTTCGATAAAATTCGATACAATTAAAGTGCTCGTTATTTGCCGAGAGATTTAAAAAAAGGCTCCAATTACCGCTGACAGACTCGATAAGTAATTCCGTGAAAGGTCCCTGCTTCTCCGAAATTACCTTTCGAAAGAGGGTGAGTCGGATAACCGATCCTGTGAATGATTCAGCGCTCGAATTTTCTGGGAAAAAGTTGGAAACGGGAGTGGGCCATAAACAATGGACGCGGCCAAACAGCCCGGCTCCATTATTTCCAGGTGATCGATCTTCTTTCACAGAGTTTCTAGCGAACCGATAAGGGCCTCTTCGCGCGAGATATCGCGTTTTTAAGGATCCGACTCGATGCACCCTCCGGCCATTCGCAAATCCCTTCAACTTCTCCGCCACTTTTGAAATTCGTGTCGTTCTGTTATCACGCTTCGTAGCCTCTTCGACAGTTTTTAGATGCGCGCTGAAATCGTTTTATCGCGTTCCCTGTGTTATACGATCTCGCTCATACAGGCTTTCCTTTCCTTTATCTTCTCGTTTTGCGGCAATAATTAGCATATAAACTACCGTTCAGTGTCGCGAGTGTAACGCGATTAAAAATTTTTAAATTTTTATTAAAGACTCTGCGAGAGAACGCTAGCTTTGATAATCGCAAGATATTATACATCGTCTATCGTATTTTATTCGCTTTTTTTCCTCGTTTCGCGCGTTTAATCTCTCATTTGCTGAACTCGAACTAATCTCGTTAGAACGTGGGAACAAGAAATAGGTAATTGCGGTAATTAAAATACACAGCGGTGGGTAAAACTGGCTTACAGTCGACGGACGACTAAAATCTTCGAGGCCGATTGCGAGTGCCGTTCATTTCGAGCTGGTGTTACGAAATAACCCTCGGCTAACTAACGATAACGATAACGATCAACGCAAACAAGCTTCGGCCGTTTACTTCCGAGAACAACCGCGGGACCCTGCCACCAACCCTCCACGCGTTCCTAGTTAGCCGTGTCGAGTTGCACAAGGCTAAGATTACGACGATCTAGATATTCTCCTCGGACACTTTCTTTCGATGACTTCTGCCACGCCATTGTTGTCTTTCGTACAACAGTTTCTCTTTCTTTTTGTTAGGGTCTTTATCGCTTACATCATGGTCAGGACAACTGCTGCTTTTCAGAGATAACATTTATTTCTCTGTCCTCCTCTAGAAGAGGAAGGAAGCCGAACATAACGACGAACCCTAACGTTGTGTTCCTTCGTATCGTGCGAAAGTTATTTCGTACGAAAATTTCTCTTCCGAAAGGGTTTGTTCTCTGAACAACTTTCGGACACGATCTATTGTTCTATGGTGGAAATTTAAGAGAAGTGGAACGGAGAAGCCCGGAGGCTAGACGAGTCAAAGAAACAAGAGACGATGATTAAGAGAGTACAAAGGATCGCCCAAAACGCTTCACCGTCCATCGGTCTCTTGGTTATATCTAGGTTGAGAACCGCTGATTGCACGCCTGCAGCGTCTCTTTTCCATTCGTATTCCTCGAGGTCCTTTGAAACGTGTTGCTTCAGCGATGCTTGGCACACCGATGATGAATGGCGAGTCAGCTCGAAACTGACAGTGTATCGTTCGCGTGAACGATCGACGCTTCATCTGCTCGAAGCTTAAGTAGCGTTTGTGTTAAATATTGAATCAGTCAAGACGTTGAAAATTGAGTTAATCCCTTAACTACGAAGATCGATTAGCGGCTGTTCAACTATTTACGATCCGAGTTATTACAGTTGCGTACAAAGTTGGGAACAAAAATGGGTGGCTGGGTAGTGGAAATAAATATTTAATTATTTTATGTTTATATAATTTATATATTTTTATATATTAAAAATAGGAAATATCTAATAAAGAAATATTTTGATATCTTCAAAACCAGTAAAGCATCTATTAGGTCGTCCGGAAAGTTTCTTTCGTTTTACAAGGAAATAATGGATGCACAATATTTTCCGTTTTATATTATTTTATCGAATTACGTACGATCCATTCTGTTCTATCGAACTAAAGATCACAACGTTCGACAGATTGGGTTTCATGTTCGTAAGTAATTCCAACATTGAAATAGTTCAACGCTTCCAATCTAAAACGCCAAAATCCATTATAAATGCACCCTGGTATGTCACCAACGAACTAATACATCGCGACCTCAAGATATCAACAGTCAAAGAGGAAATAGCAAAATGTAGCGACAGATATAGCGAAAGAGTCAACAAACATCGAAACTCCCTAATTACTGGACTACTTGATACGTCGGACCGGATCCGCAGGCTGAAGAGACACTACCCGCTAGACCTAAACGCTAGATTCGATTAGTTATTTAAATCAAGTAATATTTACTTATTTATAATACTTACTTATAAATTATACTTATCTATAATAAGTATTAACTTATTATAAATAATTAGCCATGTCACTGCGCCACGCCAGAAAAAATTACTGAAAATTCTCAATGCGAGAATTGATTGTAAATTTTAATAAAAAAAAAAAAAAAATGTTCGTACAAAGATGCGTCGTTGTAAAACACGTGTCTGTAAAAGAAAGACACTTTCCGGACAACCTGATACGTTGAGAAATTTCTATTATGTTGTAGCGATGTAACAACGTTCACGATGTTTTACATAAAACTGAGAAGAATTATGATCGAATGTTAAGTCGAATTCAACGTGGAATCTGAAAAGGTCGAACCAAGTTTCGAGTGATATTTAGAAAACGAAAGTCAGGGAAGAGTCTCTGACGTAGAATGTAAAAACTCGTAGCGAGTATCCAATCGATGCAGCGAATATCGATGATCGTTCGATAGCTTCGCAAAAGAAAAAACAGGTTGAAATAGCAAAGCGAAGTTGGCGGAGAGATGCTAAACGTATTCAGGGCCGACGTAGCACAACGGAGAAAGGAAAAATGCTTTAATTAATCATGATAGCGAAGGGACGAGAAGGGGGCCGTGCTCGATTCATTCGATTCCGTGGACGAGTACCGAGAGAAAGACAATAAAGGAGGAGAATCGTGAAGAATGGGAGCGCCACAAGTGCCTTTCTTCGACTAGCACCGGGTTTAGCCTTCGAGTAGGGGACTTGGCGAAGAAACAATAAGATTTCAAGGGAAAAAGGGAGCAAACAAGAAGCGAGGGATGCAGAGAACGCTGGGAGGAGAGAAGCACGATGGTGTTTTTCTCGAGGACATGGATAAAAGAGGCAGAGACTAGCGGTTCTGTGTGTAGAGAATATTTTCCGTTTTCTCGAGGTGCATTGGCTTTGTAAAAGCTGTCCGCTTTCGAGAATACAAGTTCGAAAAGGGAATATCTCGTGTGGTTTGCGTAGGATAACGTAAAACGTAGGAATAAAATGCACAGATGGTTGCAAGAAGTTGCAAGGTGGACCGGGGCTTTAATCAGTGCGGCTCACGTGCAACAAAGTATCTGCTTTTAGACTAATATCCGCTTTGTGCCTTCAAAATGTTAAATATATCGAAGCTTAGATCCAGCGCAGAGTAACAACAGGGTAAACTAATCCCTCGGGGTCGGACAAAAATTTATTAATGCCACAGGAAGATATTATTATCTTTTATTTTCACTTGTATTTAACCGAAATATATCTACAACTATTAAAATATATCGATAATTTAGATTAAATTAATCAACGTTTTTTCATACCGTTTAACCATCATTAGACGTGTTGCAATCTTCGAAATAAATAGAATAACTCAAAGAGTTAGTGCTTTTTCACCAACTTGTTAGGTTGTCCGAAAAGTTTCTTTCGTTTCATAAGTTTGATAATAGACGAACGACAATTTCTGTTTTATATTATTTTAACGAATCAGATATGATCCATTTCGTTCTATTTCTATTATTACGTTCGTGCATAATTCGATAAACTAATATAAAACAAAAAAACATTGTGCGTCTATTATTTCCTTATAAAATGAAAGAAACTTTTCCGACAGCTTAATACATCTTGTGTTTAACGAAAGCTGAATGTAGATTCGAAATAGTTGGAGGAGCGGTGTGTTGGCAATTTTCGTAATGAAAAGGAATAACGAGAAGAGGCTACGAAGCTCTTGGCTAGGCTCCGAGGATCAAGGAGAATCGACCGATTAAATAGTTGGCCGAGGTAATTAAGATTCATCGTACGACGTGCGCAATTAAAAGATAAGGGTTGGAATTAACTCGAAACGTAACAGTGCAAGAGAAAGGCGGAAGATGCGGAATATTTCTTAGAAGGCTTGATCAACGTTGCAAGAAGAAAGAAAGCCGATGTAAAGAATAGAAGAAGCCAACGAAACAGAGGCAGCAGGTAATACAGCGTTGAAGTAATTTTTCGTTCGCGTCGAGCTTTACGATGATGGAACTACGAAACGGTGGAAAGGGGCTGGCGAAAATACTGCTAAAGTAGTTTCGAAGAGAATAAGGAAACAGCAGGCCAGAAGAAAGAGCCGATTATTTTTCTTATGCAACTGTTGCGAGCTATGGTAATGTTCGGTGGACAAACATTTAGAAAGAAGAATAAAAGTGTAAATCAAGATGAGAGACGCCGGGAAAATTCAGAAATAAATCGTGAGGTAGGAAAAGACTGCCGTAGGAGAAGTACAAGAAACTTGAAATTAACGATTATTAACTTTTTCGTGCGTCGAAACTCGGTGTAAATTTACAGCAGAACAAATGTAACGAAGAATTATCTTTTCGAAATACCAAGCAGACATTTGGCGTTTCATATTTTTGAAGATTCTAGTTCGTCTCTGCGATTACGATCGAGCGAATGTTCTGCGATTTTTCGCGACTAAACAAATACTTTAATCAAACGCGAACGCAAATTAAATAAATTAACGATTATTACGGAAACTTTGAAAAATAAATTCCCGAATAAAAGAATGTCCAATTTAATTAAACGACTCGTGGCGGTTTCAGCAGACGAAAATGAACGCAATATGAATTAATATAAATTAACTCGGAAAATAAGATGAAATGTATACCGTCCTTGTACGAGCTTTGGAGAACGTCAAGCGTAAAAAGAGGGAAAGAAATACGAACAACGAAAGGAACATAACATAATACAATAAAAACGTAAAACACAAACGAATCATAAAGTAGTGAACGCGTAATACGGGAAACAGAGGGGCGGAGGAGGGTGGAATGACGTCACTGGGAAAAGATCAAAGAACAAGCATAATTGGATTCGTTGTTTCGCGAACGTCGGCAGGGAAAAGGCCGTCGTCATTATAAAAAGCGTGAACAAAGGGGGATATCAGGTGAGTTACGCGGAATCCAATCGAATATTCAGCGCAACGGAGGAAATTCCATATTCAATCGGTCGGGCAAAATATTCACGATCCTGTGTCCGCGCGTGAGAAATAAAGCTGACGCGGTGAGAAAGAGAGAAGCGAGAGAAGAAGCGAAAGAAGGTGTCGAGATCGGCAATTTTCGGATTAACATTCTCCTCGTTATTCTAGGCGAGGAGACGAGGAGGATGACAAAAGGATCAGGGAGAAAAAGCGCGAGCTATACGGCGAGAAAGAAAAAGATACGACAGAAGTTTGGAAAGCTGAAGGGAGGTTAAGTCAGAACAGCCACCAAAGGGGAGTGCTTCGTGGAGTGTGACGGTTAATTTAATTCCTTCCCCTCGAGAAATTGCGAAATATACGGTGTTTTCTCTTCAAACTGTAACAATTACTCTGATGAATCTCGCGAACGAGAAACGATAATAAAGTTGTCGAGCGTTAACTGGATCGGCTTGAAAAAACTCACGAAAAGTAATCGAAAATGGAAACTCTGGCAAGCGTTTTAAAGTTCGCGCTTCGAATCGGAACAGGTCCCAGCTTGGCGAAACAGAAACACTCGCCGTGAGAAACCGCGAAGAAAGTCTCGTGACGTTCGACAATTGAACGTTCCAGGGACAGGATTAAAATTCAAACGACGAACGGGGTGAGGGTGGTCGAAGAAAACGTGCGCCACTGGTTAGTTGAAAAAAGAAAAAAAAAGGAGAAAAGAGAAAAAAAGGAGGCGAGGAAGGGAAGGAAGTGGCTGGCACGAAAACGGAAGGAGGAGCGCAAGGACAAAAGAAAGAGAACGAAGTGGGTGACAAGATTGGTTGAAAGGATGGACCGGACTGCTCGTTCTGAAGACGGGTCACGTAGTTGCCCAGAGATATTTATTATCCCGTTTAAACATTTCCATCGAAAAATCGGACTAACTTCCTGCAGTGATGTTGTTACTTTCTCGGTGAAGTCAGCAGAGGCGGAAAATTCTTCGAGTAACTTTATTCGTTTCCGATGGTTCCGCGTCCGCGGCCAACTCCCATTTTACATTCAATGTTCTCTGTATTCGGTAAGTCTACGATAAAATGCACAACCGTGAAATTATAGCTACCGTGGTCATCAAAAGACACAGTATGTCTGCAAAATAACCAGATTTATGCTATTCCTAACTTTCTAGGTAAATGCCATAAATCAATTTTTACTGTCGCTTCGACGTTATGTTTCATTGCGCGAGTACCAATTTTTCACGATCATTGGACGTACACCAGATCTCCAAAAATCTATTCTTTAATTGGTTGATCCTAATATTGCGTTAGTGTCGAAGAATAGTTTTTGTAAATATGGTTAACGTTTCAACTAATGCGAATTATATCGTATATACGTCTTTATATACATTCGTATATATTTTAGACAAGATTCACTGTCTGTCGCCGCTTTTCCAGCAGTTTGTGGAAAATGTATCAAAACATACGATTAATAGGAAATAATTTGACGCGTCGATAATCGTTTATATCGAGCTAAAATGCAAGTAAAAAAGGTGGAAGGGCATTCCCATTTTATAAATTCGTGTCGTTGAATTTTTATCGCTACGTTTTTCCTATCGTATACAGCTTCCGTTATCCAGCGATTACACATAGAATATTGATAGACCGTGAAGCAACAAAACCTTCTAACCCGTTAAAAATAATCTACCACCGGCATCGATGCTTTCATAGGACACCGCGTTGTTTTCCCGTGCCTGTTATTTTTAAATCATGCCAATCTCGGATCGTCAGATCCCAACTACGCATGTATATACTACGTGAAAACAATATAGCACGGTCGTAAATTAAATCCTCGAAAAGAAGATTTATACCTCGCACGCTGAACACTATTTTATCAATCTTTTACAAAAGCTACGTGATACGACATATTTGGCCATACCAGACAAAAATTACTCTGTAGCTGTTAGATTAGGACATACTACGCTTTCCCTGGAAAAATTCTTCTTTGTTCGCTCAAAAATGACGAAGAACTCTTTAGTTTTCTATTAATCGTACGATCTACGATACAATTTCAAAGTTGTCGATTAATTGAACGTCACAGCGATCGATGGCGCGACGCTAGCGTTATATTGGGTTGGCAACTAAGTGATCGCGGATTTTGTCATTAGGTGGTATCGACAAAATCCGCAATCACTTAGTTGCCAATCCAATATGTGTCAACTACTAGCGTCCAGTACGCGTTTATTTATTTCCTTGTACGTATTTCTGGTTACTCATCGATCCTATTCTTCTATCGTTCAAAGATCCGAGATTACCGAATCTTCGAAGAACCAGGTTCCATCGTTTTGACACGTAAAACAGCACATCTTCTTGTAATATTAGCCAAAAGCGTACGGAAAAACGTCAGACGCAGATTCGTAAGGTTGAAATATTTCGCGATTTCAGGTTGTTACTTTCGCGATAAGGACACGGCGGTTGCGGGCGGACCGCGACGTAACACTCGGAAATTCCGTTTCATCCGGTTAATGCACTTCGCCGGCGTTTGCGGGGCAGGGAGTTACGAAAGCGAGTGATCAAAGCACGGCGTAGCGTTGGTTGCGGTCGCAAATGTGCTCGAATACATGCCGCCTGTATTAATAGGGAGACGCAATTTGGAAAGTTTATGCATCTTACGGTGGTTGTACGTGGGCGCATCGGGAATTCCGTGGGCGAAAAATGACTCGATAAGCAGAGGCTGCGTGAGCTTCATCGCGATGTCGATCTCTCGCTGGGCTGTAGTTGCAGCAGTTTTCTGGCGTAAACATCCCACGCTTTATTCTGACAACGAAATATCGAGGGAACACGAGGGTGGATTGTTTCCCAGTTTTCGATGCTGTAACAGGGCTTTGATGGAAGTTGTGCACGCGACAGCGACTGAGTTTTTCTCCATTTTTGCTGCCGCGAATTTCTATGCTTGCCGCGGCCAGGATAAAATAGGATTTTTGTTACTACGATTTGTCTGAAAACATATAACTGGTCGTTTGTTACCGTTGAAAAATAAGACACACGGTCTTTTTTTATGTTTCTCTTTTATAGTTTTGTGTATTTATGTGACTTTCTTTTTTAACGGCACGCTATATTTGTCTCTTTTTCTCTTTTTTTTAATAAAAGAGACTTAACGCGAAAAGAGTAGTCACGAGGTATTCTTAATTATTTCGGAACCTAGACTCGTCGACCTTGACCAAGAAACTCAGCCATCGAAATAGCCACGAGCAACGGTTTAGCGCTAAATGGGCTGCGATTCACACGAGGGATCCGAGTCCAATTTAACTCGAGGCGAAACGATTCAAAGCGTGACAATTTAATTGCAACATTTACAAAGAGACTCGCGCGAACTCGTGTAATTGACCCGGTGTTGTATATTTTTGCAAATATTATTCAAACATGTAAAACAAGCGGGGAAAAAGTTCTGCGAAAGTTTAGCGAGGACGCGATTCATATTCATGTTACGTGTCATGTATGTGAAGAAGAACCTTTAAAATTGTTATAAAATATCCTGAAACGCGTCGATTATAACTGTTACGGGAAAGAAAGCACTGGATCGATCAAATTAACGACGCAACAATTATTTTTATCACAATATCACGCGTTAATTTCTGTGGAGAGGATTTGTATAGCGGATGTTTGGTCGTGAGATTTATTAAATGTTATTGCTTGTTGTTGAAACCGTGGAATATATTTAAAAAATAATAAGTTAGTAAACAGGCTATATTCGCTAAGTCGCTCGTACAGTGTATAAATCGTAAAGATAGCTAATTAATACTTGATAGATGCTCGCTAGATACTCGTCGATAACTCTTAGATAGCTCGTCGATACTGCTCGATACTGTGTCGCACGCGATCGCGTCTGTTTATTTATACTGGTCGGGGGAGAGTCGGAAAATTCAAACTCGTCTTCATTCGACGGTTGCACGTAGCGGCGACATTGTTTTGCTCGGAGTTTATTTGTTCTTGCGTTACTTGTAATCTAACGATCTTGATACTCCGAGGCAAAACAACAACATAATTTGAAATGTCCTGTAACTCATGCGCCGCTACATTTCATTTATTCCAGAAGAAAGGAAAATGCAATAGAAATAACAATGTTAGAAGGATGAATTGTTTCGGTTCAAACTTTTGTGGAAAAGCCACGTTACGTTATCGGTAAGGAGAAGTTTAGCGAGCGGGTTAATGCATCGAACGTTCAGTACATTTAAGCATCGTAAAGAAGAATTGTATGGTAAAACGTGGAATTTCGTAGAAAATCCGAGCTTTGTAGGGAAGGAAAACGCACAAGGGGAAGACTTCTTTTATTCGGCCCAAGGGAGGCAGCAAAATTTAATTGGCCCGCGAGAGCGCGTTTCACGAGAAGGCGGCTTGTGTCGACCGTTTAAAACTTTCGCCGACACGTGGCCGAGAACGCCGTCGCTTTAATTCCTCGAAAATCGTCCGCGAAAAAACGAAGAACTTGCGGAACGAGCGTGTTCGAGCTACCGAAAAAAGTCTGAGTTATTTCCTCCGGACACCGCGAATGGACTGTGGAAATAAGCCGAGCATCGCGGCCGATATTAGTGTCTCCGCGTATTAGCGTTTTCTAGCTTCCCGCTAAAAGCCAAAGGAAACATTTTCAACGATGGCGTAAATATAATATTTGGATTTTAGGAGCTTGGAATTCTACCGTGCTGGACATTGTTGAATTTTCCTCGACGAATAAATGAACATTTATTCGAACCATCGTCCTGCGTGTAAAAAGTAACGAAGTTTAGCCTTTTATTTTTACATTTTGTTATTCTGAATATTTCTATTATTATTTATTTGGTAGAATAGTAAAATTCCTATTTCTCTTTCTTTCTTTTTTTCACAAATCTATTTGCGAGGAAAATGTTCAATATATGTATATGTATACATATTTGATGATCAAACTTTGAAATTCCATTTGGGCTAAACAGGTTCTACGGCGAGTTAATTAATTTTTCAGGAGACAATCGAAGCCTGGCACAATCCCTCCTCGAAGCGATCGATCGGCCGAGGACAAATGACAGGTTCTCTGCCACCAGACACTCGGAATATCTCGTGTTTGTCCAAGAGGCGATGGTCGGGTTTACATTAGGACCATTTCCGGCCAATTGATTAGTCTCGATCGGTTTAGCTCGGTCTTGGCCATTTCCAATGATCGGTTTTATCGATCTCGCCTCGTTCGGAACAAGTTCCAACGGGAATCGAACGAAAGTCAAGGTAACTTCTGTTTGCCACTACAAATCGATATACGTTCTTTTCACGTGCCTCCACCTCCGTTCAAAAGTATCTTATTTTAACAAGATGTATTTTAGTGTATCGAATAGAAGTCTTTAAAATATTTTCATAATTTAATTTCAGTGACTTTCAGTCTTTCGATGAGCAACATAAAAAGAGAGATACCAAGCTTCCAGTTATCGACAATCCTTGATATATAAAATTACGTTAAATTCAACCACGAAACGAATCAAGCGGCAATTATTACATATGCGTATTATTAGTTTACAAATATTTCAGGTTTTGTTCAATAAAAATTATTGAGAAGATAACAACGAAATACAAAATACCGTCAGTCGTCCGTAGCGTTCGAATGTACCGGGACTTTTCGACACAAAATCGAAACAGCGCGATTCAGCTGCTGCTTGGGACTGAAACGGCTAGGGTAGTGGCAATTCCGAAGAAACACGTTGGGTCGGTGGAACGAACGTTCGAGAAGACTCGGTAAATCTTTCGACTATTAGCTGTTAGCGTAAACTCGTCGAGATTGTTCGCTAGGAAAACTTGATAGGAGGTGGCAGCGAGTTGTCTCGGTATTAACGACGCAAACTTATTCATCGGCGAAGCACTATTTGCAGAGGAAACTACCCTGGCTGAGGCTCGATCGAGGGATGCGCGTGAATCTCGCGATACCCGACTACGAAAATTAATTACCGCGTTCGATGCATCTCTACCGTTGCCGGCCTACCGTCGTCCATGTTAATTACAATAACACCGCTTATGAGTTAACGCGCGCAATCAATCTTGTCACTATCCACGAACGTTGCCTCCTCGTCCGTCACGTTATATTTCACTGCCCACCGATGGATATTCTAGCAAATATTGTCCTATCCGTAATTAAATCGTCGCGATATCATAATAGAAAATCTTTACCATCTCGTTCTTCCTCTACTTTCGCGATGAACTTGAAATATTTCGTTCTCTATCAGCAGCTAGAAACTATACCGAGGTGTACGTATTTCAAACTAGACGTACTTGTACTTCTTGAATACCAAGTTTAAAAAGATATCAGTACCTCAGCTACTATTTAAAAGCGTAGCTTCGGATGTTCTTTATGAAAACTGAATCGCACGCTAAATCGAGCGATATATTAAAAAATATATGATTTCGTTACAAGCGTATCTTGACTCGTCTCACATAACGCGTCCCTCCTAACTTTCATTTGGAACATTTCCCAGTAACATCAACAATTTCAAAGATATCCGAGCGTGCTGATTTAAATAGAACACTCTGCGCGAACACCACTGACTGATGACCGCGTTGAAATTGTACTCAAGAAAGCGGTAAAACGAAAGACATCACGGTACTTGCAAAGTCGCGAAAATAATCTCGTTTCGGCGGTCGTCAGCTGCAGCGTTCTTCCCTTCGACCGGCGTCTATTCGCAAAAGAATATTTTTAGCGAACAGAGACGTGTCTCTGTATGACCCGTGAGCCGACGTTCTACCGGTTAATAACCCCTTCTTCAAGCTCTCCCCTCGATGTTCGTTCTCCCGCTATACTCTCGAGCTGGTTATCTCTGCCGGTTCCCCTTGTCATTTGCCATAGTGTACGCGCGAAATGGGGGCTATGGAACGCGTAAAAGCGTAGAATACGAAAGCACGTTCCTGACGAGTGCATCCGACGCTGGTGATTCGGGCCTTTTACGGCGAAACCAGCTGTCGATGGATCGTAGTCGAGAGAAGACTCGATGATCCGCACGGAACTCCCCTGTCAGCGATTGGAAGTCGCACGAATGGTGCCGGTGAATGCACGGATCAGCGCCGCTTTCCAAGGTTTCGACGTTTTATTCGCGCGAGGAGAAGATCAAGGGGAAGGTCGAAGAGGAAAAAGTTCGAATCATGGCGAAGATTTCACGCTCTTTCTCTTTTCAATGTTCGCCGTGAAGGACGAAGCGAGCGAGCTCGGTTTCGAGCGCGTGAAAGCTCGCAATTTTGATCGTTTTTTTGAAGAAGAGCAACGCGACGAGAGACAAGGAAGGGAAGAATCAGGAGCGGGATTTGCGGAGAATTGGAGTGTAAAGAGGAACAACGAGCCGAGAAACAAGGCCGGATGTGTTTTCTTTCTATCGTCTGCGAAGCACAGATCCCGTCATATAAAATCAATGAAATCTTCTGTAATACGGATATTCTGACGCGGAAACGACGATTCCTGCGACCGTCTTTCGAAACGATTGGTAAGTCGTTCCCTGAGGAAACTTTCCAAGATTTTCGAGATAAGACGAAAGATCGAAAGGCTACGAGTCAGAACGTAAAATGTTTTAAGCAAGATAAAAGGAATATTAGGAGACACCGGGAAAAGGAAAACAGCAGAAAGCTATCGGATATTCTTTCTATCGGGAACCGTCCTCTAATCACGTTAATGGAATCTTAATGATTCTTAGCGATTCTTAGTTTTCTCGAAATGTGTAAAAACTTGGATAAAGAATGGCCAAACAAAAGGTTGCCTGTCGCTTTAGAAAATTAAAGAACAATGACGACAGACGGTGACAAAAAGAAGAGGATTCTACGGGATAATAAAAACCAAACGAACTAGAGCAAGCTTTTGTACCTTTTTTCTATCGACTCTCTTTTCCGCTGGAGGACGCTATCGATGCGGATTTAACCCATTTCCATCGGGTCGCTGATTTACGCCTGACTTTTCTTCATGGCCGTGTCACTGAGACGCGAATTACTTTCCATTGATCCGAACCGTCCTGCCTCAGGTAGGACACTGAACGCACTGACGTCACTCCTTCCAGCAATTTCTACTAAAAATTGGAAGGTGAGACCTTTCGACATTTTAAAATATCTCCCTCGATATTTCCACGAATGAAAGAAGCGTCGTTTTAAAAAATGACCATTCGCCAGCTACCACAGTTTCGCGATAAATCTTCAAGGAGAAAAAAAAGCAGGATATTTTTCTTCCTGTGTTTTTTTTTTCTTTCTTTTTCATTGTGTAACATCGCGGAGGAAGGAAGAGAAAAGGTGGGTTAACGGGAGGATGCGTTTTCGATGACAAAAGTTGCTTGCACGCGGTCTTAGCGCCCCTGTTTCGTCGCGGAACAATAGGATCGTGGGCAATTCTGTTCCCGTCATGCATAATGTATTCATTGTGGACGTCGGCGTGCGCGATAAAGCCGTATCATTGTTTACGAATCATTGAATCGACTGAATGAAATTACACCGATGCGCCTGCCTGTCGCGGAAACTTTCGATCCGCATAGGTTCGCGACGACTACTTTTCCTCGCGGTTATCGAGCTACTCCAACGAGTTCCACCTCCACCAAAATATGTGCATTTTTTTAACAAATCTCCCTTGATACATACCGTTGGTTTGCAGGTTAAAATAGAACTGCTAATTTATTACTTTCCGTAAAAGTTGCTGACAATAATTTTCAAATCGTTATGAACTATTGAGATATGTATAATTTTATGGGCTAGACTACATTAGCCGCGTAGTAGTGACACACGTATGCGAATACGAGTGTATGGAAGTATGTGTGTACACAGCGTCTCGAAAAACAGACGAATGTAACTGTTCCATTGGCGGTGTGGTATGGAAGATGGCGAGACAAAGAAAATGCTGAAACGCGTGCAAATGTATATCGACGACGATGCTGGAAATCGTTTATTAAATAAATCTAAAACTATTATAATATGAATTCTAAGCGTAACCTTAGTGTTGCTTTACTTTTATTTCGTCGATTAAGATCCACAATTCTCAAGATGAACGACTGGAAAAGTGAATTGCTCCAATCATTGAAAAACGTGCGTACGATTCGTAAACAATGATACAATATTCGTAAATCTTACGTAATATCAAGGAACCCTTACTCAACTCTTACGGTAGAAGAGAAATAACGTAATAGACGTATCGCTCGAACGATAACGTACAGTACAGAACGTCGCATACTATCTCGTATTCTCGTTTTTCTTCGGGAAAAATTCATTTCTCAGAAAATCTATGCAGCGTACTCAAAATAAGGACTAAATAAATTTCGCCAGATTCTCGAAGATCGCTATTTTCGTTCGGGGTTTCATACACCAGAGAGACAGAAGTTATGGTCGTGCGAGGAAAGCGCGGATTCCTCGGATCCTCCTCCGGTCGGAAACTTCCTCTCGACTTCTTACAACACGGATGAAACCAACAGGGGTTGGACTACTTTAAAAGCTGCCATCCCTAGGTACCCGACCGTCTGTCGGAAGAATACCAAATGTGCCATAGCAGCACGTGTCTCTCTATCTTCTGTGTTGCTACCCGAACTTCGGATCTCCTTTTAATTTCCTGCATGTACCCTACGATGGTTAGCCTCACCGGCAACCTAGAATAATTTAATGACACGTATTTCGAGTCGTTCGGGTATGAGATGCATGTTATGCATGCTATCCGGGATTTCGTGCTACTGAAAATCCTACGAGCAAGAGTTTCGCGACGCTGTGAAATTATGAAACATAGTGTGATGACGCGATAAAGCAAAGGAAATGACGTTTTCACGACTTTGTGGAACGCGAGAATCGTATCTTGTGAATACTCGGTGAATCTTGTTCGGGATAATATATCGCTTGTTTGTTAATAACGAAGAGTAATTTGGCATTTCGTGTGCTTGTTTACAGCGTGCGTGTTAAATTTATATCGACGTGTATTTTTACAACATAGCCAATTACGAAAAAAATTGCATGCGATACGGATTCGACAATGTTCCTTGTACAATACATTGTATTTAATAGGATCGTTGTGCGTGTTTGGATTTGAGTAGACACGTTTTTTGACAATATTCGTGTAATGTCGACTTGGAAGGAGAACAACGATCTACTTGACGACTATAAAAATAAATTTCTATAAATTGAATAACATCGATGATTATGATGTCGAAATAGGAATTATTCTTTCAATTCAAAGATATGTAAATGTACCGAATATTTGCAGAAAATACGTCAATTAATCGAAAAGCGATTAGAATCTATAGAATTGTATAAGAATTTAAAAAAATAAATTGTCCATTAAAAAATGAATTCGAGTACGAAAAAATGTGAGAGCTTCTGTAAGGCAAAAGTAATATGCAAAGTTTCGAAATGGAGAGACACGTCTCGCGAGAGATACGTGAATTATTTGTTAGCATAAATGTAACACAGATAATGATGATTTTATCAACGATGAATTATATGAACATATTAACACAAGAATTAGCAAACTCATGAAAACATGTATTTTAAACATCTTGTTTTGCAATTACTAAATTCACGGCAATTTTCCCGTTAATAATCTCTGCTAGCCGTTTCATGGAATTACGTAGCAAGAATTTATCGAATACGCGATATAAATTCGGTTAAACGCTTCTCGTTAAACGACATATCGTTTTAGTGGAACGTTTCCAAGAAGATTAACAAGGTCCGGTAAATCGTTCGCAGAGAAAGGACCGGAACTTAATTTAATGTATATTTGGAAACAGAGGAATAGTAGACACTAGCGGGTAGTTTCTTTTAAACTTAGAACCAGGCAAGATTACTAGAATCCATGATCCTTTTTGCCGAGACCCTCTTACAAAGTTCCTTGCCATTTCGTTAACCTTTACGCCGAGAGACTTTCTTCCTCGTTTATCGCATGTCTAGTGGTCTTTAGCAATAGTCGTTTAATACCATGAGAGGAAATATAAAATAAATGGGATACCAAATAAAATAAAAGATCATACTTACCAATAAGATAAATACGTAATATACAGGGTGGTTGGTAACTGGTGGTACAAGGGGGTGATTCTGTGCGAAAAAAGAAGTGGAAAATATAGAATAAAAATCTTTCGTTCGAGGCTTTGTTTTCGAGAAAATCGACTTTGAATTTTCGCTCGGTACGCGTGCGGATCGTTGTCTCGATGGAAAAATGAAAAAAAAAATTTTTTATTCTATATTTTCGACTTCTTTTTTCGCGTAGAATCATCCCCTTTTCGCTTGTACCACCAGTTACCAACCACCCTGTATAAAATGGCCATAAAATGGAACAAGGATAAGTCGCGTCTTTTATTTCGAACAATGTTTTCGTTTTTATAAATACGAATTTATTTAAATACCTGCAGTCTGACAATGATACGCGACCAAGTTCGATGCACCGTATCCACACGAGTCACAAAAGTGACGACGAAATTCTGAATTTCATCTGCGAAATTAACGTAACAGTGATGTGCAGGTGGTCAAGCCACGAAGCTAACTTTAAATTAATTGTGATTTTACGGGCTCGTGAGGATCCAGCGATTTACTCGAGAGGCCTGCAGTAACATTCCGCGTATGTATTTGCCAAATTTAGCAAAGGGATTAATTTAAGACACGTGAAATTCAGAATGAAACCTTTGTTCCTGAACGCAACGAGATATTCCCAGCTTGAAAACGACCAATTTGTATTATTGCAGCATTTTCTCAAACTCCAAACTCCGTACAAATCCCTTTTAGTACTGTTGCGTTTTACCCTCGCGAGAGTAACTCGATGTTTTTGTTAACTGTACTCTGTTGTACAGTGTACTCTAATCCGTACTCTTTCTCCGTGTGCTTTCTGTCTAAAGAGAAATCATTTCGTAGGGTGTGTCTCCTACCACGCGAACGATATTTTAAGAAATTGATTCGACACGAATAGATCATTTTTATAAATCTGTTATATCATGTTGAAATTGCCTTGAAATTTAAACGATACAGCGACTAAAGATTTATTTGAGAAAGAAGAAACACTTATATCGAAAAGAAGCGAGAGGTTCCTCGAAACTGAAACAAATCTCGATCGCATCAACGCTCTAAAAAAAAGTTACGAACACGTGCACGATCAAGCTTCAGTTTCACAAAACACATCCGTTTTCCACTTCCAAATTCGCCATTAATCAATTGACCGGCGTTCGCCAAATAATTTGCAACGTCCAAACCGCTCTAAATTCGAGGATTTTCACGCTGCGCGACGAAAATGTGCTCCGTCTCCGTCCTGTCGCACGACAAAGTTTCGCCGTGATAACGCTGCAAGATAAATGAAACGACAATCAGTCGAAGAGAATTGGAAGCGCCGCGACGAAGCTTCTCGCGTCTCGCGGAGCCGCGTGGAAAGCAGCGACTGGAAACGGTCACGGTCAAAGAATAAGCAGCAAACCCGTCACTCGAAAACTGGTCTTTGAACCGTGTTCTCTCCCCTAATGGTCGTACAATCGCGTTCATTTAATCGCCACCATGAAAGCTGCACGGGTTTCCCACGCGCCCGATTTATTTCTCGCTTGTCATACGTTTTGGAAATGTTCGCGGTAGATCGAACGAGTAAAATAAATCGTCGGTTAATGGACAGAAATCGAGTGGAATTCGATGTTTCGATATTTTCGAGATCGAGTTCTCGTGCAACAGTTTCTATGAAAATATTTCAATACCTTTTGTGCGTTTGATAATCTTGGTGAATTTTTCACCGAGTTTTCTTGCCACGCGTGTTTGCACTTTCGCGAAGGGTGCCTAGAGGATTCTCAAGGAAAAGACGACGGAAAAAGTTAGACGATAGTGGAGGACTCGATGTGGAAAGTTTTTCTCGTTAAAACGAAGATTAATTCGACGAATGTCACGGAACGTTTCGTTGAAACGGTTGAAATTAATGGTAATCCGTATGTCGGATGTACGTGTTTGATTAATCGAAAGAAATCACAGCAACCGGAGAGCCAGGTGGCAAGAAAACTTGTCCGGTGATTTATCGTTTTGTCCGAGGAAAAGGAAACGAACGCCGGTATCAGAATTTTCTTTCGTTTCAATGTGAAACAAGCAGGCGCATAGACATCCTGCTTCACGATGCATCGCGCTCGCAGCATTGTTTAAAATGATATACCGCTTTTTGTCTCCAAACATGGCGCAGGTAAAACCTGATGAAAAGTAATTGGCACTCTTCCCTATCTAAGTTTGCCGCAACTATAATTAGAGTTATTCTGGGAAATATGTGCGACTAAGTTTCCTTCTACGGGCAACGAGTTGCTTCGTAATGGTTAAACTAGTTTTGCATCAAGTTCTATTCGCAGTCGACGCGAACTTCGCTTCGATGAGAATCCTGCCAAATCGTGTTTTCGATCTTATTCGTCAGAATTTTGGAACACTTTGACGATTCTTTGTCATAACACACAGGTAACAATTAACAGACAAATTCGATATTTCAAAATCACCGAAGAAATCCATTTTCTTCGTTCACCAGGTACCACGAGTTTTGTATCTTAATAATTGCGTTTATTTAACGTCGAACAAATTTCTTCTTCTTTGACGATAATTCGCGCTAGAGACTTTTAATATTTCAACATCACGACATAGTTGAAATACGAAGTGCCGAAAAGGAGCAAATCCACGTCTCGTCGTAACAAGAAAACTTGTAGCAGCTTCCTCTACGAGCAGCTGAAATTTATTGAAACTTAAATGAGTGTCTTACGATCTCTACGGCTTCCACGATCTTCCATAAATCAGAATAATTGTAAAGGTTGACCATTCTTCTGCTCGTTTAAGAAAGAACGTAACTTGAAGAAGCAACTCGGACATAGAGTGCACTTAGAGCAAAGAACCGCGGTACGATGCGTAGTTCAATTGGCGGAGGTTCAACGCGACAGAAAGAGCTCTCTCGGGGAAACCTAAAACTGCTACTTTACAGGGGCAATGAGATGGTTGTTCGTGAGTCGTGTAGCAGACGTCGAAGCATTTCCGGAGTATTTCTCCCGCCTGGCTCTTTCTTTGTTCCCCGAGAAAGATATTCTTCGTGTGTTTTTACGGTATCCCAAGAATCGAAAGCATTATACGCAACGCTATAGGGAAGGCATAAGGTGTCGTAAACCACCTAGTACCATCGTCGAGGGAAATGCAGGTGAAGAAAGAAAGGAAGAAAGAGAGAGAAAGAGAGAGAGAGAGAGCTTCTATCGACGAGATAGTCTAAAAAAGGCTGAGATGCTCTTCAAATTCGAACAGATTGGCTCGATGTGTAACTTTAAAGAACGGTATAGATATATTTCATCCATTCAGGAACAAAATGTTCTTGAGTTATGAGATTATGTCTTTTTTTTATCGATTATTGACGTAAGAAATAGATTTCTTCCGATGGTTTCGTAAAAGAAGATAATACGCTGAAATGGAAGAGCAGTTTCACTGGAAACGGTAGTTGGTTCACTGTTTCGTAGATACTTTCTAGATTTACACGGAAGTATTTTTGGAAATATCGAATGATCTCTCGAAAAAGGAAAACTTCCGAACAGATAGACTAACGCAAAAGAAAAATGACAGAATGAAGTTACCTCGCGCCTGTCGACCAAACAAGATGAATTCCACTCGAGTCTTAAACTTTTCACGGAAATTCGTCAAGTATTAAGAGATGAAAGACGACCGCGACCGACTTTTACAGGAAACTAGCAATGCCATAACTCTTGTACGGTACTTTCGAAGTATATGTATACTTCCAACCGAGTCGTAACTATTTCGCTAAAGAAATTCGAACCAAGGAAACGGAAATACCCTGCACATAGAAGGTATTCAAATTTAGGCTACAGGAATAAGGTGAAGAGAGCTTGACCCGGATCTCTAATTCCATTAGACTTCGCGTCGGTTGCTTCTTTTTTTTTCTTTCTTTCTTTTTCTTTATTTAACATTCAGCATGGCTGTTTATAGAAATTATTTGCAAAGCACTCGACACGAATCAAACGTTCGAACAATATCCGCATTTCTCTGTGAAAAGAACAATCGCGATTGTAAGCAACTGAAGTAACGACAAATACGATATGTCGTTCAGTGTATTCGAAAGGAGAATAAAGAAAGAGAAATATTAATACTGCGAATTACCACGCTGATCTCTCGTGAATAAAAAAGAACGAGGAAAGGAAGCTCGTCGAGTATCGGACTGAATTTCAGCCGGCTCTTTTTGCCAAGAATTTTCAGCCAAAATCTCTTTCTCTTCATTTGCACCTTCATCCCGTATAGTGATATGTGGCGGAATGTGGCGGCGTAGAGGCCGTGGAAAGTGAAAATTACGAGGCTCGGAAGCTGGAGCTGGCGCGAACGGCCTTTTGTCTCTCGACGCTGAAAATCAGCGTAATGAGAGCGTAATCGCACCGCCGTGTATGTAACTGCAGCCTGTCCAGCCACTTTTGAAATACGAACGTCGCGGTTAACCAGCCACATATTGGGAAGCTGATGAAACCCGCAGCGCACGGTTCGATGTTCGATTCGAGCGATCGGCTCGATGACAACAGTTTTTGGTGATTAAATTGACCGTCAAGCGGTCTCCGTGGTTTGGGAATCGTTGATGGACCTCGATTGATGTTCTGTAAAATAATATGAACGGTGCAAACGTTGAGGTTTTTAAAGGTAGATATATGCAAGCGTGTGATAACGAATGCAGAAAATCAGATTTATCGTATTTATTTGAAACTGTGGATTAAATGCGGTTTTCTCTGATATTCGATTCTGATATTAGATAAGAGAAGATCAATTTTCAAATAAAATTCTGCGTCGATTATACCAACTCTTTTCGCTATCCTGATGATTTATAAAACCAATTTCGTACGCATCTTGCATTACAGGTGAGTAGTAGCAGCGTTAAATACAGACACAAGTTCCATTTGAAGAGTCGTTCTACAAGAAGCTATAACTCGAGCAGAATCTTGCTGTCTTCGAAACAGAAGATCGAGGATTTCGCACGAAAGCAAAAGGACGCGGTTGGTCGTTTAACGCTTGGCGTAACTCTGTCGTTATAAATACCATCGATCATGGAGCGGCTGGAGCCGTCGCGACGCGCCTACGATTACAACGCATCCAGGAAACAGGTGAAACAGGGGAATACGCGGTAGTGCATAAAATCCGACTAGTATCATAGGGTACGGCAGGTGATGGATCCTCCGTCAAATGTCAAACGTTGTCGTTCAGTGTGCACGGGACCGAGTCGAAATATCGACAGACCTTGCGCGGCCCTATTACCCTTTCTCCGTCGATAGTTAACCTCGAGTAGCCTTTGTGTGTGTATCTCGAACGCGACGTCGAGGTCGATGACTGGTTTTCCGACGTGAAATTCGATATGAACGTCAGCTCGAAATATTATACAATTAGAGGATGAAGGGAAAACATTGAAAGCATTGGATAATGCGATATTGATTTTTCCCTTATTTTATTCCCTTATTTTCCACGGAATATCGTTCAAATTTTGGCAACGATTAATTGTATTACATTTTACGCGTCAAATTTTATAAATGCGATTCGAACGTTTCGAATATACACGGTGTCCCAGGGCTTGACAGTGACACGAAAATGTAAAAAATGTGAAACGGTACAAACGTATCAGGCGTCGTATCGAAACGAGAAAGCTAGGACTTCGTTACTTTCTTCCTATCATCTTTGTTTTTCTTCGTTCCATATAAAATATTTAGTCATCGTTCTGTAACAGCTTATACAATATAACTTTGCTTAGAAGATAGCAAAATGCGGAGTGCAAACTGTTTCATTCTATCTTGAAGATCGAATAAAATCCTGGATAGGGTTTGATAAGTCCTGAGTCGAATTTCATACAGCGATTTGGTGGTTAAGTTTAACACTAGAACTACCACACCAGTCAAAATGACTGGTTCTACAATTTTATAAATGTATCAACTCCCGTTTAGGGACTATAGCCCCAGATGGATTAATAATACCAAAAAATCTATTACGTAACATGGAACTTCTTCTGTAGGAAGATCACAAATCAATAAATATAAAATGTTGGAATACAACGATATTAATCGCATACAGATGAGGTGATTGATCGAACGGATTCTTTCCTTCGTTGCCCAGCGATATCCCCACTAGCGTGCGTTCGTTAGATGTACCGCTGCGGCTAGCACGTGCATGTTCTTTCGAGAATTCGGCGGAAGAAGCGTAAGGGTATGGTTGGAATATTCTCGATGGGCACGTCGAGAAGCTACTAGGAGGTTCTGTGGCATATGTGACGCCACACAGACATTCACACAGGTCACACTCATTACTGCATAGAGAGTGGTGTTCTAAACCTTTTCAAGGGCCATGGGTCACTAAGCCAGTCAGTCCGTGAATAACTAGCCAACTGTCTACATTCCAGAACACACACTTATAATTCCTGTAATAATTGTTTAATAAATATCACATTATATTATTTCAACACAAACATTGTGTCTTCCACGGATTATTAATCTTAATTCCAAGATTAAATTCCAACATAAAAATATTTTATTATTACATATTTCTTTAAAGACCAGTCATTTTGATTGATTTTGGTAGAAATAGCTTGGTGTTAACAATCGGTGAATCAATAAATTTCTAGAAACGAAGTGTGTCCAGAGTTTCTGGAGTATTCCACGGGAAATATAATTTCTCAGAAATTTTCTTTCAGCCCTGAAACTTCGTTATTTCCATTATTCCTTACTTCCTCTCTACTTTCAAGCAATCCTTTATCAAGGCGTTGTCGCAGGATCGACAAGCGTTAGCTGGGTTCTAAGCGAGCAAAGGAAGATTTTTAGTGGAAGAAACGTACATCATGGGATCAGGCACGATAAATCACGATCGGGAAACGAATGGAACGGAACGTGCCGGTACACGAAACCCGAATTTCATCCACAGGTCGCGCGACCGCCTCTCTTCCAAGTCTGTCGTTCGCTTGCATTCGACTACCTTGAAATATCGACAAACAGGAGTCATTGTTCCAGCGTCGATGGTTCAGCGAGACAGGGATAGTTCGGCCGCATAATTCTCGACTTTCAGCGACGCCGCGGCACAATACGCCTCTGACACTCTCTGTCTAAATAGGCAGACATAACTTTTCCTAAAATAATCCCGGCCAGAATAATTTACAATCCCGTATACATGTAGTAGACAAAGGATGAACTTTCAAAATTTCCATTAACTGTTTATGACAACATCGTCCAATTAAAAAACTTGGTAAATGTAGTTTTTCAAATTTTAATTGCTTCTAATTCGATGACCAAGAGCTATAGCACTAGGTTGTCCGAAAAGTTACTTTCGTTTTATGAGGAAATAATAGACGCAAAACGTTTTTTTGTTTTATATTATTTTGTCGAATCACGTACGATCCATTTTGTTCTGTTGAGATAAACATCGCGACATTTCACACACTTGGTTTCACGTTTGTACGAAGGTGCCTTGTTATAAAAAAACACGTTTGGGGGAAAAAGACATTTTCCGGACAACCTAATAGCTGCAATGAGATTATAGAAAAATATAGTATTACACAATTATTAACGTATTAAAGAAACTTTGGTATCTTGCGATCTCGTTTACGGAATTCACAGTAGGTATGTCCGATTATATAATTAAATTTCTCTGATCTGAGTTGCAGTGTTTTACACGTGGTAATTAGTATTTATACGAAACCGTGGAGCAGGATCGAAAGAAGCTGCATTTTATGCGTGGAAGCGCACTGTGACCCGATCGACGTGAATGAAAACGAAGAACAACGACGGTTCGCAGGTAATATTCTCGTTAAAGAAAAGAAAAGGAAGAGGAAAAAGAAACGGGATCCAGGTGCATCGACTCGCTTTTCTTCCGTTGCCTTTTATCGGCGTAACGCGCGTCGCCTCTCGCCGCCCGAGTAAAATTAATAATTTCCTGGTGGCTGAAATAAAATTCGCTGAAATAAAATCCGCTAGACACTCGAAACGATCCATTAACTGATATTTTTGCGCGGTCGCATTCAGCCGCTAAAAAGCCTTCATTACGACCGATTGAGCCTCGAACAGAACTGGACGCGATGAAACAGCTTTTTTCGCTTTTTTTTTTTTTTTAAATCAGACATTTCGTCCAGCAAACAATCGGACGTTTTCCATTTATTTGGCGTGTAACAACGAACGAATGACTCTCATTAAATTATTTCTCAACTTTTGTATGGAACTAGCCAGTCGTGCGAGAGCGAACGATGAAATTTTCATGACCCACGACCGATCGAATGACAAGTAGACGACAAAATAAACTGACCTAGCTCGACTAACGCCAATATGTCAAACACTCGATACTCTAACACAATGTTTGTCTAATTCCAAGCTTTCCAAAGTTCAACGTCATATCGTATCTCGACAGGATGTAACAGCCTCACTTTGTAACATCTCACTCTCTATATACAGAATGTCTCAGCAGTCATGGTACGATCGCTAGAAGTGAGAGATTACATTGTATGAAAAAGCAGGTGGAAAATGTAGAATAAAGCTTTCGTTTTTGTAAAACAAGGTTTTCGTTTCGGTAGAATAAAGTTTACCCGTTCGTGTGCTTCATTTCAATGTAACAGACTTCATAATTTCGAGCATGCGAGAACGGGGTTCGGTCCTCGTAAACGCCAGGATGCCGAACAAAGGCCAAACTCATTGTATTCTCCGATACACAATGTCGGTAGCACGTTAAAGATCCTGGCTCCTCGATATTCAGCCAGAACTAATTTTCAGCCGCTTTGCAACGCTGATTGGATTTCGCATTCTCGATTAGCCACGGCTCGCGCGACAGGATTAAACGATGACCCGCGAAATTCAACGAGTGAAATCTTCGTAAATAATACAGAGAGAGAAGCAGGGGCAAAGAGAGGGAGAGAGAGAGAGAGAGAGAGAGAGAGAGAGAGAGTTGTTGATAAAAACGAAGCCAAATGGATCGTAATGAGTCGTCGAACGAGCTGGATATCATTTCATCGACGAATCGGTCTGTTCCCTCAAAATTAATTCGACCATTAACAGAAGAGCGTTGGCAATACTCGTTGCAATTGGGAAATTTTCTGCGTTTCGATTGTGTGAAGAATTGTACGAAGCGTATTTGTATAAAAAAATTGTAGAAAATGGTGACGTTGCGAAATTGTCGATGAACGAATTAATTCCCTCGAAATTATCTCGAACACTTATAGAAGAAGATACCAATCTTCTTTATTTTTTCCATCTTAAGAATTAAATGTCTGTCTTAAGAAGAAAATGCTCTATTTCCACGGCCAGAAGAATTGCGTAAAGTGTACTCGCGTAAAATGTTATAGAAAGTAGCGATATATCGTAATTGTCAATAATGAGATTGTAAATGATGTTAACGGAATGACGGAATAATGTAAATTGCGTAAATTGGATTCTTGTTCTCTCGCTTGCTTTCTATGTTATAATAGTCGATAGTCGACTTGGAAAATTTATATTTCCTCTTTGCCACGTTGTAAGAGAGAAAGTATTAGTTATAGATGCTACGAATAGGTGACGCGTTCGACAGCTATTGGAAAGATGAATTAAAAGAAGGTTTCCAAGAGGCGAGTTCGTAACTGCTGTGAATTATTACCCAGAACGTATGTGTTAACGTGCGATGATGCGATTGCATGGCGAGCTAACGGGAAGTTAAAGAGACGTGAAAGAACGCAGTTAAAGAATGGGCTGGTCGAAGCCAACCGAAGCGACACTACCGAACCGAGCCACGTTAAACAAGATTAATTGGCTACACGTGTTATAGTTCTTCAAGAATTCTTATTGTTAGGTTCTTCGTTTACAAACACCAATAAATACATTAATACATTTTAATTCTTTTAATTGTTTCACAACTATTAATTAATTAACAGCGATTAATTTTTCATTGCTAATTTTAACGTTACGTACCGTCAGCTAAATTAATACGCTTTCAACGGTAAGATATAAACAGTATTTTTCTAACTTTAATAACTTCAGTCGCAGTGTACTTTATTTCAAATGAATTATTCCAATTATTAAAAGTTTCAACAGAAAGGACTTTCATGAAACAATGACAATGAAACAATTCATACAATAATATATAGAATTTATTACCATCTCGAAAAGCGAGTCAATTACGTGCACGCATATTTTTCAGAACAGAAGTTGCATTATCGAGGAGTGGCTGATGTTCCGTTTACGGGTCATCTGTTATCGATCCACTTTCCGTCTGTTATTACCGTCATCGTGCGTGAAAATTAACACTTGTGTTTCCTATTAATACGAGTACTACATATTATTTAACGACTTGGATCAGCGCGTTGCGTAATTCCAACGATCTAATACCGATTCTTCGTTATCCGATTTCAACCACAACGAACTTTCGTGATTTTCGCGTGGATCCAGTTTTCGCGCACAACATACACCATAGCCACTTTCCTCTCAGTTGACGTTAATTCATTCGATGTACACCGTGTAACCAAGTTATCGTGTTTATCGATAAGCTTATCGGATATAAGCTCTATCGATGCGGCAACTGAAAGGGTTGTACGAGTATCGAGCTGTCGGGTCGTGGTTGTGTTAGGCGACCGTTGACATATGAAACTTTAACAAGTATCGAAATCACTATGGTTACATTATGTTAGCTAAATAGCTGAGCGTAAAATTTGCAAATTTTAGGTTCCAAAGCGATGATACTGATTTAGAACACAGGATATTAAGAATATCTGAGCGTAATGTAGCGAATTATTCTGACCAGGTTTTTCAATTAATATTTCTAGGTTTCTGGCATAACTTTTTCCGATTAATCAAATCACTCGCCATAGAATTGATTCATGGCGTTCCGTCACTGTGATCTATGTTAAAATCAAATAACTAAGCAGCCGATCGTTACCAACTTGGAAATTTGAGTTTTAGAAACAACACCGAGACAGAAAATTTGGTTTGAAAAATACTCGAGGGTGATGTATAAATTATTGCAACGAGATTGCCACCCTAATTTTCCTCCTCCGATTAATCAAATCAGAGACAATGCAATCTATTCCCGTCATGCTGTCTCGCTGCAATTTATATACTTCCAATTAACCTTCCGTCATCCCTCAAAATTAGTCGAGTTAAATGCAACAGTGATTACTGTATAGAAACTACATTCGTGGAAGTTCGTTCGTAACAAGAAATTCCAGCGAGAGCCATGATTATGGTTAACGTTGTTAATTAGCCGGTCTATTGGCCGTGTAAAGGATGCGCTTGAGTTTGTAGCGTTCAGTTTACTGTCCTGACACTGGCTGACACTTTAAGAGGCCGAGTAGTCTCCTGTAAGCGTTCTAACGTCTCGACGTTACCGTTTAATCGTCCGGAATAATTACAGAACGAACAAATCGAACGAACAAGAGTCTATTTATCATGCATACGCGAAGTAAACCATTCGACAAGATAAAAAGTATGACGCAGACAAGATACGGATATTACAGACCAAACTTGTAACGTTTCATAAAATCTAGGTGACAAGAAAGAAATTTCAAGCGAATCCTTGGAATTTTCCCTTTCGTAATTGCAACGTTAAAAACGCTGAATTTGATAATGCAAAATGACGACAAAAAGAAGAGGAAAGAAAAAAAAGAATTATCGCAACGTTAGTTCTCAATGAGTAAAGAACAAATTACTATAATTTTGCGCAACTTGGAAATTTAAGAAGAAGTAGGGAGTTGGTCGTGAGATTTCTGAGAGGAAATTGTGATTTTTGAGAACGCGGGAGCATCAACCGCATCTCGATGGATGTGCCTGATAATTACCAATTAACGTCCATAATAGATCGGTGCAGCGATGTACTTTCGTGACAGTGCGCGTGTCAGTCGGATATAGAGCAGGCTGTATTACCGTGGATCGTCTCGAACGGGGGTGATCGACCTTTGTCGATGCATTGTTCGCGCGTTCGACTAAATAGCGAGTACGCGTGCATTGGAAAATTGGCAAAAGCCACTGCTTTCAAGGAATGAGATCGAGTTAGAGCGGTTAGAGAGGATCGTTACATAGAAGGTGCACCGTGAACTTTTCCACGTTGTCGAGAACTTTCCGAAAAGTTTATGCTACTACGGTGGATGTCAACGATCTCTTTTACCTTACAATCTTATGTTCAACGCAAATATAGACAAATTATTGTGTATTTAAGCAAACAACCAGTAATTGTAGACAAACAAACGGAGATTGTAAATAAATCAGAGAGAGAAAGGGGGAGTAAACAAACAAATGGAGAATATAAACAAACGAACGAAGCGTAGTCAACAATACGTATTAATCTCTACGATCTACGATTTACGTTCGAGAATTTTGGCCGAAAACGTAAACAAGCTATTATACAGGGTGGTTGGTAACTGGTGGTACAAGGGGGTGATTCTGCGCGAAAAAAGAAGTCGAAAATATAGAATAAAAATTTTTCGTTCGAGGCTTTGTTTTCGAGAAAATCGACTTTGAATTTTCGCTCGGTACTTGAATTTTCGCACTTTATCGCTTCTCGTTATAACGGATCTCACTGTAGATCGTTGTCTCGTTGGAAAAATTAAAAAAGAATTTTTGTTCTATATTTTCGACTTCTTTTTTCGCGTACAATCACCCTCTTTCCGCTTGTACCACCAGTTACCAACCACGCTGTATATTATATTTGGCACGATCATCATACTACGGGCTATGCCCATAATATTTACATTTGGTCCGATCATGTACGACGGGCTATGTCCGTAACATTTACGTTTGGTCCGATCATCGTACTACGGGCTATGGCCGTAGTTGTAGGTCAAGGGGTTAATCGTATCGCACATTGTATAATATCGCACCGGTAGTTTTGCCTAGTAGATTTTCCTTGAATCATGTTCGTGACAATTTACTATCGCTGAAGCATCCATGTAACTTGCGAATGGGCCTTGTCTGTGACGTCGAAAAAGATCGCAGTAATGAGGCGTTTCGTCTAAGTGCGAGACAAGGCCAAACTGGCAGCTCGTTGTGTAACGTTTATGTTTCAATGGAGATTCAACGGAGCAATGGGTTACCATAAACGTATTATCTGGTTTAACTGGCAGAGAATTGACTGTGCATACGTTTATGCATGCACGATGTACAGGTCCGTGGTTGTCTACGTTATGACGTCTTGTAAGTACTTCGTAAACACGTGAGATCTACGATCGAAGTTCATTTCGTGCGCGCAAGTTCGACAATACACGCGAGATACCTTGCACACGAGCTCGAAGCCTCTTCCACTCGGACAATGAGCAATTTACGCTGATCTGGGAAATTACCATTTAAGCTTCGTTCCTCGAGCTTGTCTGGTTAGCCTTCGATTTTCATCGATGGGGTAGATTTCGTGCTGCAGAGAGCCGATGAAATTTCCCTCAATCAACGAATGACACCTACATAAATACGAGTTCCTAACTGCGTACGCAGTCTTGGAACGCGCGCCTGTCTAAATTTTGAAGATTATTTTGCAAGTGAAAATTTGAAAAGATTTTCGATAAATTTAGATTAGGTCCTCGTTTAATAATAATATTGACAAGCTACGTAACTCAACTACGAAATTATAATTATAACGTGAAATCGATATCTATATATACCGTGTGTATTATAGCAAAATTAGATCGTACTATATTTGGAAAATCCTATGGCAGATCTATTTGGTCAAAGCGTGTGTTTAGAATTAACAAGCGTCGTGTGATTTATGAGCAAGATCGTATACCTGCAAGAACTTGATAGAATCAATCAAATCTCTTGCACCTATCTATTATCTATCGAAACTTTGTGAATCTCGATAAGCTGATGGGATTTACCAAGCTGAAACGATAACAGAGAACAGCAACGGACGACAGTGAGATAATTATATCAATCGTGCGGTTAACTAGAATCCTGAGGCAAGCGTCGAGTTCCCTTTGATAAGAAGTATCGCGTGGGATGCAATTTCGGACGAGGTCGAGGAATTCGTCAGCGCTTGATTCTCGTGTTACACTCGCGAGAAATTGCGCTGTGCTTTGAAACGAATCCCCGCTGGGATCTTGTGGATTTTCCTCTTTACCGTGCAATCATAACCACGGAAACACAAGTCATCGTGAGACGTATAACGTTTTTACTGTTGTCAAGGTTTCCGTTAGTTTGTTAAGGTTTGTTGGAGAATTCGATATATTCTGCTAACGAAGCCGCAATCGCGCGTAACACATTCTAGAAGAAAGCAATCGTAGTTATATTCTTCTGTACGAAGCAGCATCAGTGAAAGTCTGCGCGTCATCGTAATGCAAGTAGAAAGACGAAAGATCTCTAATCTACGAACCGTCTCTCTTAAATAGTTGCGAATTAAATTACTTAGGCATCGATCTTATCTGTGAATTCTTTCTCTTTAATCTGTTTTAAGTCAGAGCGTTATCGTAAAACCGATCTTCAGAATCAGAATTGTTCTCGTTCTATATCGAAGAAAAGAATGGCTAGTGCACCTGTATCATTAGCTGTTTTGTGCAGGTATTGAATAGCATACTTGATGTGGGATCGGTGGATTAACGATATCAGACGCGTTTATGAGAAATTTAACGACAAAGAATCTACGTAATACGCGCGTGAATACAAAACATTCGAGAAACGATACAAAGTCTCAATTTAAAAGTCTTAATACATCTACTATTTTTAATAAAATCCATTCATAAAAATATGAATTTGCATAAAATGCTATCGCCTTCGAAAAGATTAAGCGATCGAAAGCTGAAACTCATTGCCACGAAGAAATAATTACACGAGAAGCGGCTACTACATTCGTAAAAATACGTTCATAAAGTCCGCTATCTAGTCATCATCATCGACCGAATCAAATCTCACACTTGAGCTAATTACCACGAAGAAGCAATTGTATAAAAAGCAATATCAATCTGCGCAGCAATTAAAATCGCATTTTAGAATCAAACTTTGCGATCAGCGCGTACTCGATGCACAACAGCGAGCTTTCAGCTCGTTTCATAGCCAGCGAGAAATCGAAAGAGCACAGAGACTGCGGAGCAACGGCATTGTAGGATCGTGCAAGACCCGGGGAAAGGTGTAATCAACGCGAGGTGTGCAAGTGCATAAATCATTCCGCATCGGGGGACGCATTCTCGAGCGCATCAGTCAACTCGACTTCCCGGTCGGGTTCATTGTAAGACAGGTGGAATGCGGATCATCCGCTGCACGCTTCTAAACGCACGCTGCGGGCATCGTATTCTCTTGTCGCGTGCACGGTAATTCCGTTGCTCGATTAATCCGTAGATCGTCTCGCGATGTCGCGCATACGAAACCCGCGTACGCGTTTTCCCACGGAAGAAGATGAAACTGCGAGAACACAGGTGGCCACGTGGACGAGTTGCAAAATCACCGCTGGAGAATTCAAAACGGCCGAGTGTTGGTCGTGGAAACTAAGATACGGAGGAGAACGAAGGAGATAAGGGGAGCTCGGTGTCTTAACCTATTCGCGGCTTTGTGACTGCGTAAGCTTGGATTTCATGCTGGATGCTCCGAGTTGCTCGCCAGGCTGATTAAGGTTAATAGAGGTACGTGTACCAGGGGATCTAGCAAGGATTGGATGTCACTGGATTCTCGGTTATCGTCATGCGTGCGTTACTTCCAGTATAGCTTCTTGATAGATAGACATCTTGTATTTTGAACGATATAACGTCTTATCGAGATGCATTTAAGGGCTGGTTTCTTAGGAACGTTCGTTTGCAAATGGATTTGTTTAAAGAGGAAGATAGAGAAATGAATGGTTACCAACGTGTGTATGTTCTGTACAATATGTACATATATGTATTATACAGACTGGTAACTAATTGCTTTGAAATTGTTGATTTGTTTGAACGTTTACAATATAGCGACAGGCAGCTACTTAAGACTATCATAACGTAGGAAGCGAATACGACTGATGTTTTGCAAAGATTATCGTCGCTCTAGTAAGCTACAAATATTTTCAGATATTTACTAAATAGAGTTTATTTCCTAAATTACTACGTCGTTTGAGATAACCAGTCACTGTCGCTCGTCAAAATTCGCCAACTATCAAAGTAATTGACGAACCGCGCGAAGAATGTACCGTTAACTTAAAAAATCCTAAGCAAGCGAACCAGTAAGGGAAAAGGCGCGTCAAAGTCAGCGAAGAAAGAAGTCGATCGGCGTTTTCTAATTTTCCTCGTAGCGAGTATCGGAGAAAGAAGGCTGTTAAACGTTGCGTACGTAATTATTATGCGCGAAACGTTGCATCCTCGCGTGCACCGTCTCGTTTTCCACCTACGAGTCCGTGGACTCTCGCCGGAATTCGGGTCAGCCGTTAGATACGTCCGAGTCGTATGCAGCGTTTCCCAACCTCGACTTTTCCCACGAAAAACTATGCTAATGACAGCCCTCGGTCCTCCTACGTTGCGACGCGCTCCTCGTACGCGACACCGTGAACATACCAGGCGGTTTCCGATAGCCAGCGTCCGCTCTTTTCCGTTTGCCAGGTTGATCGATCGTAGCAGATCAGATAACGACGCAGGTTCTTGGATAATTGTCAGTGCTAATTGCAGCTCGTTCACCTTCGTTCACTTCGGTGACTGGCGGCTACCGTATGAAAATCGAATCTGCCTGTCACCGCTCCAAAACGCGCGCTGCTCGTTTTTAGCAGGCGATCCCCGATACGAATACGAAATGAAATAGAGTTTCTTCCTGGAAATTCCTGTTCGTGCACGACATCAGAACAGGAAGAATTATCCGATTCTCTGTTCCATGTTTTTCGAGATCGTTCGAAATTGTTGAGATAAAATTGTTTATTTTTCGTTATCGATAAGTTTGAATGATTTTGATCTTGGTTTCTGGTGGTTTATCGAAATTATAGAAAAATAGAGCTGCCTCATTACTAACGAATTGTCATGGAAACTGAAACAGATTAATTTACGATCGATCGATTTAAGCAAAGATTTCTAGTTACGGTGGGCACCACCGCATTGGATCTCCCAGCAGTTGGCATCAACCGAGTCTCAGTACGAGAGTAAGGCTGAGAAGAGATAACGCGCGTATATACGGTGTAAGTATGACAGGTAGAACATTCCGGTGATCCTCGTTTTTCTGTCGCGTTCACAAGATTCGCCTCGTCGAGGATCGCGTATCGTTTAATAACAAAGCATCGCTAAAATTCCTTAAAGATTTTCATCGTTCTAGCGATAAATAACCGAAATATTTCGCGTAATTGATGCTAGAGATCTTACGCAGGGAACCTCTCTCCGCATAGTTAACATATTCTATTTGATCTCTTTCCTTCTTTCACGTAACGCACTTATTCGAAAGCAGCCGACAATTCTCTTTCCAAAATTCTTTCCACCCGACTAGAAATTTGCAAAATTTCAAAATTCGCGCTCGATCGCCACGAATCGCAAATTGTAAAAGCAAAGCATGCTTGACAGAGTCCGTACACTAGTTTCACCTTGAGTCACGGCATCTCTGCAATCGAATTACCAGCAGAATATTTTCCGCGCTGCTGGAAAACGAGGGCAGAAAAGGTTGGCACGCGATGGTCTCGCATTGGCGCGCGCGATGTCCGACCTAAAGGACGATAATTCAGGATATCGGTCGATTCGTTAGGATCGGTTTGCCCGACGTAATCACAATTTACGGGAACGCGGCGACGAAAACGCTAGGACGATAACGAGCGACGCGTGTATCGGTGCGATTATATTAAGCGAGTGAATCTGTTTCGGCGATCGCACAAACGCGTTGCGCGATTATGAACGCGCTTTCGTTCGAGATCGACGATCGTTCTCGCGGAAATGGGCCGCTACAGTTGGAAAATTGGCCGATGAAATTACGACTCGACGTTTACCACGACGCCAAGGGGGAGGGGATTGATATGATATCGAAACTTTCGCGTGGCAAATTTTTCAATTTTTCAATTTGAATACGCGAGCGATACGCGGACTGTAGTTGTTGAAATTTTCAATTACGCGGTTTTACTCGCAACGATGATTTATTTGCTGGGGTTGTTAGCTTTTTTACGGGTTTATCGTTCATGAATCGCTTATTCGAACTTGTTTTTACGAATAAACAGAGGATTTTTTGTAAGTTTTTTTTTACGTACGGACAGTTCTTCGCTAGTGGCACTAATCGAATATAAATATGCAAACAGCTGTTTGGTTTAACGGATCACCGGCGTAAGTAAATCAAAGAGCCACGGTGGCGAAACAACGTTAACCACACTGTGGGCTATCGGTTATCGAGAAAAATCCGCGGAACATAAAACACGACTGAATCGCGGCTTCTCCGCAATTCGAAGTTGCTTTCGCGATAACGATGTGGCAATTAAAATTCGTTAATTGAATGTCGTCTGACCGCCGAATGTTTTGAATTTAATTGCGTTTCGTAACGATGTCTTCAACACCCGGTAGCGCCGCCGTCTCGCAAACACACGATACGTTTTAATTTTGTTCAATTTGTGCACTCGTGCGATTGTTTCCTCCACCGACAGTCGAGATTATCCGTGTCTTTTTACAAACTTCCAAAATTTATCCCAATACATCCAAAATTCATCCCGATATATTCAAAATTCTAATTAAATTTAAATTAACTTCCACGCGTTCACCGCGCGTGACGTGGATCCCAGTTCGCACAAACTAATCAATTCCACCTTTTATTGGTCTCTCGGTTTCGTTGCCTAACTACATTCGACAAAATATAAATAGCTTTGTACGAAATTTATCTCTTAACATACGAAAATGTAGATAATGAAACTGATGTTGCGCGTTGAAAGACTCGTATTTCAGTGATAGCAAAAAGTCAGCATTCAGGAAAAATGATGAAAGATCGGCTGGTGAAAATGGGCCGTGCGAGTTCCGCGAATCGGCACGCTTCCTCAATTAAAAGAATCTGCGCACCTTAAATGGCGAGCATCGGATTTAATTAAGTGTCTCGCAAAGTGTCCGCGGCTCCTTGTAAGTTGCATCGACGTTTAATTAGTGTCGTCCACCGGAGATGCTTCTTGCTACTCTACAAATCAACTGAAAAAGCGTTCCATGGAATCGAGGAAATTTTCATGCGCAGTAGAATTATTTCGTATTACGCGGCAACAATTTAATAAGCTTATTACCGATCATATTATGCGCGTATATACATAGGTGGACGCGTGTACACTATATACACATGGGTTACAACGCACTGTTTATCCCCGGATCCGGATGCACCTGCCGCAAACTGCATGCCTGTGCGAATATCACGTAATACGGGGTTACGCAAACGTAATCACCGGCGATATATATCGTGCTGACTCGACATTTGTAAAGATTATACTAGAAAATTCTTGTATACTCGGATATATTCAACGATCGTTGCTCTTGAGATAAATAAATGTAGAAGAACACAGCGCGAACGAAAGCAGCTGAGTGGTTCGAGATTCAAATATGCAATGTTCGTTCTACGAGTCTGGCTACTCGAACCACGCAACGTATTCTACTTACGACCATAGATTGGTTCTATACGCGAGGATCGTCTTTATACTTAATCATCCTTGGAATATCTCGATAGATAAATTGTTCGACGTTTCTCTCCTCTTTATCAAAATTGATTCATTAAAAGCATAGAGGCAATAGAGTAGATTAGACTCGGAGAACGCCGATTCCAACTACGATATCGAGACATATCCCCTACGGTTTCGAGCTCACGTGAGCTATTAGCGGAGAAATTATACTCGTGCTTAATCCATGGCAAAGTAACCTGAACAAGATCTTGCGAGACAATCTCGAGAAAGACGTAGCTTGAATCGAGAGTGGGCAAATATTTTGTTCGTTAAATATCTAAGACGTGTTTTAGCGGTGTTACTCCATAGATGTTGCAGAAGATAGAAGAGCGAGCCACTGAGTCTTTCGATATTGATTGAATTTACGGTCTATTGTCCTGTTGTTTAGCTGTCTTTATATTTTCGAATGATCGTAGAAAATAGAGCGTCGAATTCAGCATAGATTTGCAAAGACGTTTGCAAACTGTTGCAAGCGCGTGACTTTTCCTTAGAGAATCATGCGTAACACAGCAAGATAACTCTATAAAAAGATCTCATGTGTACACTGTACACGCCCGACTCGCACAAACGAAATCTCATCAAACAATCTCGAGAACCAGGCTTCCTCGTTCCACATTCAGGAAACGTCCCGTCCACTAAACACCCATTGCGAATTTCGCCCGCACTGCTCGTAAATAGAGAGAGAGAGAGAGAGAGAGAGAGAGAGAGAAAGAGAGAGAGAGAAAGAGAGAAACGTAGACGAAGAGGAGTTTTCGAGTCATTAACGCTCGAATTCGCGCCTACGTCTTCACCAGCGTTGAAATTCGGTTAAACCGCTGACAGTTCCTGCACAACGATGTGTCGTTCATTCGAATGCTGGTGCGAACGGCCCACGCGGTTTCTGGTCGGGATGCGTGCACACACACGGGGGACAGTTCGATGAAAAGAGCCTGGTGTGCACACACGTCCCGTAAAATCTTGTTACCGGGGGCTAAAGGGACTCCTTTTCGCGACATGCGAGCAGAGAGACCCGGTCAAAAGCAATTTCGCCTAAACCAAGCCGAGGCTCACGGCCACGCGCACGCTTCTCCCTTTCCATTTCACCGCCTGATTTTCATCACCCTCGCTCTGTCTCTCGAGCCACCCTCTTCCGCCACGTCTGACCATCGAGCCACGTCGTATCCTCTGCAAGTCGAAATAACGTCGCTTCGTCGAGAGAACCGAATGCAACGATGCGACGCCAACCGATAAGGATATTGAATTCCATGTCCGCGTAATGATCGCAATAACAGGGAACAGCACCGAGTTAGATAAGCAGCGCTGTTAAACGATCGAGGAAATTGAGGTTGAATCCTTGGATCTACCGCCGCGTTTGAGGTAACGCGTGCACTAGGAGAACCCGACCGAGGATTCCAAGTCGAGATGTCGTAATTTGCTTTGACACGAATGGATCTTGCGTTAGAGTGGTGGAAAGTTTCTAGCGAATAGTTTAGGATATCTGATCCGTTTCTTTTTTCCTTTTTTTTTTTTTTTGTGGGAATTTTTTATTCGTTAACGATGTAACTATCAAAATGCAGGAGTAGAATAAAATAATTCCTAAATATACAGTTCAGTACGATACTACAACTCGACAACGTAAAATAACTTTCACTCTCAATTCGATTCAATGTTTACCGCGTAAATGCATCTTGAATACTCGTACAATTTACATTTGCACGTTCTCTTTTCCTCTATTTTACAATCTCTTCCACTCGCTTCAGACAAATTACGCAAACATCGGTACGACATATTTCTTCGCATTTTTGTCAAATTGCATTCAATTTTATACCGATTAAATACTCGAAACTCATTGTCGGTCACTCTATCGTCAGTTATTCTAAATATTCTACGAGATTACGTTCACATATCGTCAATTCTAGCGATAGAGATATAAAGTGATATCTAATATTTCCTGGAAAAATACGTCAGCATAACGTGAAAAAGAAATTGGATCATTCGTCGCGCAAACGACAATCGATACTCCAGCATATTAGAATTACACAAACAAAATAAATTGTGTAATTATACGCGTTCACGTCCAGCCACATGCAGTCCTTTCTCACTTCTGTCTCGTTAGCGTGTAATTAGTGGTACTAATTCACGCTGCTTCGGACATTAACGAACATATTTGATTCTGGTCAGCGTGTTAATGCGCCGGTACTATTTTCATTAGCGTGTCTGAAGCACGTGTGTGAGTCTTTATACATTTTTAATCCGATACCTGTGTCCGCGTCGCACTTCGTTCGCGAATCATTACGACATACGAGCAAGATCCGCGTGATGTAAATTTCCTGCCGATCCACGCAACGCGGATATCCCACTGTATGCTAATACATATTTACCAGTTTCTTTGGCATTCTCCGCTGCGGTCTGTAAAAGGTAATGAGTTTCGTAGTAAAATCTCGTAAAACAACGAGTCAGAATTCTTTATGCAAAGTAGCGAAGCATTCCATATAACGTAAACGAATGGGAATGACGAATACGTATGAATAATTAATCTGGAACGAATTAGACCAACAGAAAGAACGTCGGACGAATATTGTCATTTTTACGAAACACTTTTTATTCGCGACAAAACGACTGATTGTTGCAGAAGTCTGTAAGAATCTACTTCGAGCAACAGCTTGTTAACAGGGACAAGTTTCTTTCAAGAAATTATTACCAAGTTACTTTGTAAGTAGCAAAACAACGGGCGACACTGAATGCGCTGTTTAATGATATAATACCTTTGTAAAGATACAAACTATCGTTAGGAGCTCTTTGAGCCAACAATTTGCAACTTCTTACATACGAATCGAAGTTATTACGGAACAATTGGAAGTGAAAGTAAAAGCCAGGCAACGCGAGTACAACGCAAATTAATTCTGGAAATCGATGTAAGTAGCGATTAAACGATGTAGATACTCGAAACTGTAACGAATCCTCTATCCGGACTGGTCGACTGAATTTTCCACGATAAATTCCGCTAGACTGTAACAACGAACGGTAGCTCTTTAACGATATCTCCATTCACTCGACGACTCGACACGATCAATATCCGTTAAACACTCGGCATTAATCCAGGTGCTCGAAACTGGCAATTGTATCCCGAAATTGCGTTACACTCGCTACCATCGGGAGGGAGGGGAGAGAGAGAGAGAGAGAGAGAGAGAGAGAGAGAGAAAGAGAGACACGCACACAAATAATTTTGCTCGCCAGAGATTCATCGATTATACGATATTCGCTGAACAAAGTTTCTCTTTGTACGTTCATTTACGCGTGCGAAATCGTTCGCGTGCAAAAGGCGTCAAAATGTCCAACGATCGTTTCGTTCGAAAGCGAGTACGCGAGAAACGGCTTAATCGCGATCTCACGGCGTTTGAACTCAAACCGGAAGTGGAGGCTTTCAGCGATAAAACGCTCTTTCTATTCTATCTTCCTCTTCCTTCGCTCTTTGGCAAGAGAGCCGCCACTCGAAAAGGTTTAAGAAGCAATTAACCGTGATAACGCGTAATTAACGCCTGTGGTGCGTGCACATGCGAACACGGCCATTAATTAAGATGTATACCGGGTCGACGCTAATGAAACGACGAAGGCAGCTCCCTTAACGATCAGCCCTGTTAGCGCGCGGTTAGAACCGTCAAATGAATCAAAGAGCTCTTCTCTGATTTATTTCACTATTTTTACTTTATTCTCCGCCGTTCACACTATCTACCATGTCGAGATACTTTCGTCGTGATAACGACGAGAATGGGAATAATTTTTCTCGTAATAATCGGACGATCGCAGATATCAAAACGATGAAAAATATCGATGTACGAAAATATTGATAGTTTTTGGCTTGTTTCTCTCAAGCTATAAACGATTTTATTTTACGCTAGAAATATATCGATGTACGAATGCATCGGGTGTTACTAATTATTCCAATCATATTTATGTTATCTTTCTAGTCCTCGAGTGTACGAATACACGTCGATTAAAATAGGTCAGCTATTATTCACGACTAATGAAAAAAGATTGTTATTTTTTATCCGACTACCTTTATGTCGTGGTATTACACGAACGGTATTTTCTATACTATCGTGAAATCGAAGCTCAAACGTTCTAGCAGACTCGTAATAAAAATGCAAAAGGTAAGCAAGCAATCGGGCCGGAGATTTAACGAAATCGTCAATCACGAGGGAACCCGTCGATCGGCGAGTGCTGTCGCTCGAATGGCTCTCGATTACCTAACCCAGACCAGCCATGTGCTGGCCGTCACCCGTACGAGAGGCGCGAAACGCTTTCCGGTGATCGACAGCCGCTTCAATTTCAGGCAACGCGTTAAAATTCGCGTTAGCTTCGCTTATCAGTCACGCCAGTTTTGTAGACGCGCTGAGATGCCGCTAACATCAAACGACTGGCCGAATTTCGCCGCTTCTCCTTAGCTTCTACCCCGTGCACGGTTCGTGATGATTTGTCTTTGACGAATCACCGTTTGCGAGCTTGTGACGCGTCTCTCTGTGCGACCTCTTTCGAGCCTCGTACGTGCAACCCTTTGGCAATGGGGAAGCGAGGCCAACCTCAAAAGAGGTACTTCAGCTCTCGCTTTTCTGTTGCAGAGTTCCTACAACTCGTTTCAGGCCAGCTGTCACACTACTTTCCTTTTGCCTCTCGTTTGTTCGCCTTTTCCCTGTGTTTCCTTCATTCCGCGTTAATCTGCGTCTTTCGTAATTTCGATATTTTTAAGTGCAAGTCTTTGTTCGTGCGTCATAACGAAGAAACATAATTTTTGTAAGCAATAAATCACGTAGATTCTTAGATCGATTAAAAATATTCCAATATAAAAATCCACCGAAAAATAACTGTCAGTGGCGATAATAAAAAGACCGTGTCGATGAAAAATCTCTGTTAGAGAAAAATTCTCGCGATTTATTCGATATCTTTATTCCAATTTATATTTTTATTCGGGTTTATCCGTGGAGCAGAACGAAGAGAAATACGGTTCGAGTTTCTGAAGCGGAGTGACGGCGGTTGCCGGACCAAAGTGCCAGTTTATTGCGAACAACCAAGCCCCAGGAGTGTTTGCCAGCCGGGAGAGGATCCCTTTCCAAGTAATGCGTTTCTAGCAACTGTACCGACCTAAGTACTACTCGGAATCGAGTTCTTCAGTTCGATTAAAGTAACACAATTGGATCGCTTAGAACGGCTTAGGAAACTTGCTCCCCGCTTAGGGAACGTTTCAATACCATCGCGGTCTCGAATTAACGACCGGATTAAAGAGTTTAAATACTATCGACTACTTTCTTTTATCATTCTAAGTTGATAATTTTCTATTCTGTTTCTCGTTTTCATCGGCTCTAGTTCTACGATAAGTAAATTAATTTAATATTAAGTTGTAACATTGTATTAAAGCGTCGTGCTTTATGAAATCTCAGGAAAGATATATTTACGTGTAACACGCGAAGCTGGAAAAATTAAAATCACAAAAGAGATAATTTACGTTTAAAAATATTTGCGAAAAAGCAATGTTTAGGAAATTTAAACAATCGAATGGGACATGTCACAGGTACGTGGCAGCCTAATTTTTCGCCGAATTTTTTGCTTTTCTTCTATTCTACTTTCATGATAAATAAGTGAATACCCCATCCGCAATATTTCTGTTTTTGCACGAAAAACAAAATGGTTGGACCAGAACGACGGGGTCAACATACCGGTGTAACAATGTTTAAGATTTTTTTTGTTGCTCATCAACGAACTGCACTGTACACGCACGTATACACGTACGTCACTTTTCGTGGCAGTTTGCGGAACGCGTTAAAAACTACCCCTTTCTACCTCTCGACCAGGCAAAAAAAAAGAACTTCAATTTGTTTCCTTTTTCTCTCTTGATTCCTCTATCCTTTTTTCATTTTATTTTCCATGTCATCCTTCGCGAGGAAATGTTGATTCGCGGTGCTCGTGTAATATCACATGTACATATCCAATTTTAACGAATACACACCGAAAACACGTATTTGCTTCAACGATCCACCCTCCTCCCTCTCTCCCTCTATCTTGTCTCATTTTGGCTAAAATAAAAATCCTGAATTCTACGAACTGCTACTCTCTCCTCCGAGAGTCGCTTGAAACTAAAGTCGCACGGAAAAGTAGAAATATACGGCACGTTTAAGTCCTGCTCGCGGAAACGTCACAACTAAAAACTTTCTTCAGCAATAAAGATACGTATCTTATAAAAACACCTGGAGATCTATACCAAACGACGAACAACTCGTGCGAGTCGCTAACAAATAGATCGCGGATTTTTATACATTTTTGGATAATTTGAAGGTCCAAGAATGCACAGCGCGTGTATACAATATGCAGATATATAAAATATTCAAACTATAGCGTTAAACTTATTACGTTAAAACACGTAATAAGTAAAACAGCTATGTATATATGTAGACACCATTTGTTCAATCATACGCGGAAGAATATAAATTTGCATAAACGTCCGCAAACTACGAATAACCGATACGACGATTGTAACCAATCGTTTAAAAAGAAAACGTGTAACACTCACGTTTCGTGGACGCCAGTACAAACACGATCCTCGCCTCGGACAGAGCAGCTGCCACCTTTTCTCCGTGTCGAGATTTCCCTCTGCAAGAATAGATAGAAAATCGTTGAATAAAGCTATCCGTATGGTATTCTTCGATGGATCATTGCGCGTCGTTCCATTTCTACGGATCACGAGGACGCCTCGTAGCACGATCCGACAGAGATATACAGCAATAACGAGACGAATATCGAGACGGAATCGCACGGACCTGCCATACGAACGCGGCAGTGAATTTCCGGATTATTATTCGATCCGCGCCCGGTTGATGGTCTACGATGATATAATCGTGTCGCCGACAACGTTTCTACCTTCGATCGTGCTACGATTCAGCCTCGCGTTATGCGGAACGACGGCAATCGAGTCGACTCGAAAACGAGAACGTTGCCTGCAACGAGTCAGCATTCCCGCATCTGCGAGACGAACAATTAACCGATAACGTATTTCGATCGATGTTCATTGTCTCGCTAGGAAGAATCAAACCGGGGAACAGATAGCGAGATGCAATGTACGTTTACGTTTGTTATACGGAGATAGGCCTGGCGGTACTTGCAAATGTCTGCTTTAGCTCTTCTCCACGAGAACTTTGTTATTGCGTAGCGAATAATATTTTCTTACAATTTTGTACGAGAAAGTTGTTTCGTTTGAAATAATAGAATTCAACCTGTGTTCGGATGAACGTAGTTCCACGCTATATGTAGATATTGTGAACAACGTATTATAGATATTTTCTCATAAAATATCCAATTATTCCCGTGTTATTCTGATAAACACCATTTTCCTTCTTTAATTAGAGTAATTACAAGCCTCATTTGCATTTTGCGATACTACAACATGCAGAACCAAGGGTTCAAAAATATTTGACTGATCTCGGTAAACGACGCGGGATAACGGGCAACGAGCAGGTAAACGTAAAATTCTGCCTCGACTCTCGACTGGTCAATTAGAATGATCTTCTCTGCCATGGTCACGTAAACAGGGACGACCGACGAGCCAAAATACGAAATGCCTGGCAAAAATCTCCCGCAGAATTCTACCAAGACAATAGACAATAACCCCGGTGGTTTGGTCGTTTTCTCGTTTTATTCGTCCCTCTGTATTCCCAGCCACAAGCTGGACGAGATCCGCGTGCTACGACGATTCTTCCTTTTTCATTTTCAGCATTGCTTGAACGTACCAAGCCAGACAGATTCCTCGTACAAACCAGGTAACCAGAAAAATGTCATAGCATTATACCATTGCGTATCTTCAACCTGTTTACAGAGTTAGATTCCTTTGTTTGCCAAACAGGAGCTTACATTTTCCCTTCGCGTGTTATTACTGGAGATGAGACGTTTGAACAACGAGATGTTTCATATACACCAGAATCGTTTAACTTTCTTTGCGCAAACTCTTATCTTTTACGTAGGATAGATGGAATGCAGCACTTTACAATTGCACGTCTAACTGTCGAATCAGGATATCAAAGTTTTGCTTCTCGTAGGATTCGATTATTCGTAAGTGGATCTCAGATTTCTCTGCGTTCGTTCGAGCACATTTTATAAGGTAAATCGATAAGATGAAATGTAATGTTACGATTAAAGATGGAAAAATGCATCAAATTATAAAATGTAAAAATACATAGAGTGCGTTAAAAGATATTCGGAGTACAGAATTCGCACGAATATCGCAAGGACTGTAAAGAATGAGATTCGGAAGCATTTAAGGAATTTAAGTTCACAAACTGGTGGTTTCGAGTAATTTGGCAAATGGATTTTCATCGCGCTCTTCGGTTAGATGTGCACACTGTCGTCCGTTTTAGCATCTTCACCGATGTGTCGCGATGCTTTTATCTACTTTGCATTCAAAGGAACGGGGCTTGTGCAACGCTTCGTTAATCTTCCACACGCGATATCAATTTTGGTTTTGAATTCCTATGTCATCATCAATTCATTCTTATCAACGATATTAAACATAACATCGGTTCTACCTTATCACTCTTTCCGAGTACCGAGTGATTTTCTTCCTTGAAATATTCACGAGCTATTCGGAACTTTACAAGAAGATTCCAGTCGTATGTATATATGTGTAGTATCTAAATAGTCTAGAGTAAGGACAAGAAAGGATGTTCTATTTGAAGAGAAATTTAATTTTATTTTAACAAGCAATACCCAATGCAAAAACTGACTACAATATCTTCGTACGTTCTATTCTAACACTCGGCTCACAACTTCTGTCTTCCCAGGTCAAAAAAATGCTGACCCTCAACCCTCGCACCCTTCTACCACTCCCTTTACTCATTTAGCTTTGACGTCACCAAGGCATACACTCTTACACACTCTCTCTTTCTCTCTCTCTATCTCTCTCTTTCTCTCTTCCCCAGCGCTCTTACGATTCTTAGTTTATACCTTAAATTTACAACTTATACCATCCCGAGAAAACTGGAACTGGAATATACGATAGACTAAGCGTATACCCCCTTTTATTTGATATTACATATGTATGTATGTATATCGTATATACAATTACATATATTGGTTGCTAAAAATTTCCATCCAAAGTGTAATTTCACTATATCGTTGAGATAAATAATTTCTGAAAGAACTCAGCATCTACCGTATAAAATACACTGTTGTAAAAGTTTTTGCAGGAATTTTATTAACATATAAAATCCACAAATACAGAGTTACACTCTGATCAACAACTTCTGACAATTATTCGGTGCTATCACTAATCGATTGAATTGAAAACTACAAAGAATTTAGCCAGAATCTTAACACGAAATTCAGCTTTAATAAACAAATTTTCGCGTATTTCGCTCATATCCATGGAGAACGAGTATAAGTTAGGGTAGGTGCGCGAGAGTGGCCCTCGTCGCACTCGCGGAGATAAAGCTCGCGAAAAGTGGTGTTTATCCCAGCGCAACGAGACAAGCGTAATTCAGGTAGGTCGGTGACGCGAGCTTCTAGCCGACTCGTAGAAGCTTCACAGAGATATTTTAGTACCAGGGTAATTTAATTTTCAGCCTTAGCACCGTTAAATCTCGTTCGTTTCGGTACAAGAGAGGGTCGACGGGAAATCGATAGCCGTGTAACGCGGGCCTCGCCGAAATAATTGATACGAACGAGGAAAATCCATTTCTGGTGTCACTTGGAAATTAAACATCAACGTCGATTACGACGAGGACAGGCCGACTGAGTTTCAAAGTCAAAAATTCCGTCGTTGTTCCCATTTAAATGGAGCCAGCAAGAAGAAGCAAATGGCTGAGTAAGAGCAAATTCTCTGCGCTCGACGTGTCTCGGTTGGTCAAAAGTTTCGAACAGCGACGTTTGCCTCTTTGCAACGAGATCTTCCTCCATCGACCAGACTTCGAGAAGTCTTTATCCGAGGTTCGATGGGATTCGATTCATCTTACCCTCGTCGATATGAATACTGAGAATTTCCAAGTTTCGGTAAATGGCGGAGAACTGCGCAAATATTCTGCCAACCCTGCTGTTCGCTACTCTCTAGTCGTGCATTTTACACAATTAACACAACGTCGATTCCTCGAAACATCTGCGAAGAATTTCGTACGATTCGACGAACGTCGTTTAAATTATATACCACTCGGGATTGCTACTGCTTACCTCCGACTGAACAATTCATCGGAGTTCTCGACAAAGTCGAACAATTTCGCCAAAATGAAGGGGGTAACACGCGAATACACGGAGCGAAAGCTGGCAACTCTTCGGTTCAACGTTAATAAGTTTATCGGAGAACGCGTAAGGTGGCCGGAGCTAATTAATTAGGAGGAACAATTTTCCACGGATATAAAGAGAGGACGAAAGTTTGCGCGTGCGCGCGATCGCATTGGTAGCGACGTCAGCCGGTTTCGAAGCCAACAGACTTACGTGTACACACGTGCCTGCCACAGGTCGATAAATTATTCAGCAGCAGGACGAACCGCCGACAGGCGTCGTGGGCTAATTAACCTCGTTATCGCGTGTGCACGTTAGACCAGGCCCTCCGCCAATCGAACGTGTTCTGTACCTCGATCTTCCGGTTCGAGGACCTTAAGGAATCTCGGTCTTATCAACCTGTTCGTTGAAACAATGGCTATAGTCGATACGAAGATTGACATTGTCGTGACTTTAATCGAACACTTCGTTCCTTTCCTTTTATGATCAACCTAATGCCTTGCCATATAACATCGAGTTGCATTTAGTTAGTTACAGCTCGCATAAAGATTGCATTCATACTAAAGTTTAGTTAAGGGCCTAATCTCAGTTTCAATTTCTAAGATAAGAGAGATTATTAAGTATAAGGCCTGGCCATCAAACTCGTCCAACTGCCACGCTATATGACAAACTATTCTTAAACACGCGCACGATCATGTAATATGTAACGATCAATTAATTACTACACTGTGTTAGAGACGCAAATCCGTCACAGAATTCCCTCGTAAACGGTAGATCGTTCTGCCATAGACAGACATATTGATCTACGTTGTCGAAAATGTGTGAGGCCTGTCCATAACATTTGCGTAGTCATTATCGAGCAGTATTTTACGATTTAAAGACAAGGATATTGAAGACGCTTGGTAAAATAATGAAAATATAAAGCACAAGCTCTTGCGAGGCGAGATATACAAATCTATATACTTGTTAAGTATACAGGGTGGTTGATAACTGGTGGTACAAGCGGAAAGGGGGTGATTCTACGCGAAAAAAGAAGTCGAAAATATAGAATAAAAATTTTTCGTTTGAGGCTTTGTTTTCGAGAAAATCGACTTTGAATTTCCGCTCGGTACGCGTGCGGTACGTTATAGTGGATCTCACTGTAGGTCGTTGTCTCGATGGAAAAATTAAAAAAAAAAAATTAAAAAATAAATTTTTATTCTATATTTCCGACTTCTTTTTTCGCGTGGAATCACCCCCTTTCCGCTTGTACCACCAGTTACCAACCACCCTGTATAAGAGCCCGGTAATCACTAAACCTTGCTAGTATATGGAATTCGTTCAGAACTCACAATTTTATTAGAAAGATAAATCGTGTTAAAAATTTTGAAAGATTCTATTTAGTTCCGTAACCACGAACTACGCGTACGATACTTCGATATTGTGTCGTCTGTTACTGTTACAATAAGCAACGAAAACCTCAAGCAGCCAATGCAAGAATAATAAAGCGAAATGTTAGTTAAGATATTAATTAAACGTGTGATTCCTACGCGACGTGGAAAAATGCCGATTTGGAAGGAGATTCGTTGGCAGCGTGAAAACGCATCGAAGCGGAACGCTAATTAAATTCGTTACCGAATTTACACGCGCCTCCGTTGACGCGACGTGACCGCTCGGCCAAGTTCGACGACCCGACAGAACCGGAAGCGGCTGAATATTTCGACGGTAAGTGAACTAATTGTCGCCGATTCGTGGGGGATACAGAAACGAGGGACAGCCGAATTGCGGAATGCCGGTGGAGCAGGCGCCCAACGATAATAGGATTCGCAGGTGACGACGTTAATAGAAGGATTTCGAGTAGAACTTCCCCGTGGACTAATTAACCTTGTTATTTCGACCATGGTGACAGAAGGTCGCTGCCGGTGATGTAACATTCGCTGCGCTAGATGTCAACCTAATGGAAAGACAGCATCGTTTACAAGCTCGACTTGAATAATCGACGTTCATCGAGCTCGATGACACTCTACCATCGGAGGAATCCACGCGATCGTTCGCGTTAACGATGTTCGCTGTTTATCATCGCAACGGTTCATCGACCATTTATTTCTTCTCCGTAAAGACCGATTAATCATCGATACCTCTGTTGCGAGACGAACTTGCTCGTTTCGTGGATTTCTCACGCGAAAGTGAAATTATAACGTTCGGATGAAACTGTAACGGTTAATTGAGTTGTGAAGTTTGAGAAGTAAAATGGTTGAACTTCAAGTTGTTCCCGGTACAAGATGTAGACATATTACGTCTTCATACACCCTAACTGTATAGTTACGTATATCCAACTATGTTTGTACAAAAATATTTGTGTTATTTATGTAAATATGAATAAAAATTGCGTAAAATGCACGAATAACCATATAATTATTTGATCGCTATTAAATGAACAATTAATTAGAAATATTTCAGTAGGGTTTCAAACACGATAAATAATTAACTGTACAATTAATACTTTGATATTTTGATTATATAGCTTTAATTTCCCAGGATATGTTCTTCAGATTTATAAAAAGCACCTATAAGAGGTATTGATATGTTTAAATCAATTATTACGTTTAATCGAATAATTCTATTATTCGTATAAAAATTGATAGATAAATGTCTTCTGGCAGATTAGCTCAACTATAGAACATGCGACCCACAGGTGGCCCAGCATACGTGTGGTTTCACTGACCATCCACTAAGGTCACAGAACTGCAAACTTGTTAATTTAGATTTGTATTCTTGGACCACGTTCCCACACAGACTAACGTCTCGATTTTGACAAGAACCTTGCTTCATACATATTACGATACTAAAGGAAACGCCGTATTTCGCGAAGCCGAAGCAATACCGCAGGTGCAACGGGGTTAAATAAATACCATTATTTCTGTGAATTTCCAAGGAAAAATTTCCATGACGTAGCAAAAGCCATGGACGACCGAGAGAAAGGAAACAGAACGAAGCGATGGTGAAAAAACGAGGATTTGACGAATTCGCTGGGAACGTCGAACTGGAACGCCAATACTACGAGTCTCGCGTTTAAACAGCGCACGTTCTGTCCTGCTATAACCATGGAAAGAGAAACAGTGGCAGAGAGCCGGGGATTTTCGAAGCAGCAACGGTCCAATTCTTTGAAGAGAATTCGAGCTGGGAGCACACGTTCTTGCCGGTCACCATCCTGAAATAACCTCGAACGTTGTTACAGCGGTCAGCCGTTTTGAATGCTTTCGCAACCACTCGAGCGTTACTCGTTAAAACGACAGAGACACATCTCCGCTCTCGTCTTTACACTTTCGAGAATTCCACGCGAATATCAGATGGACGAGACAGGTAACCTCATCTGGTTACGCTCGAACGAAAACTCGGGACATGGTATTCGTCGAAAAACCAACCAAATTTTCTGATGGATCCACAGGATTCTGTTAACAACCTTTAGGTAGATGCATTTCGGGATGAACGAACCTCCCGGTGATATATTCGATGGCTTTTACTAGAAATTACGACGTTTTCGTCTTCTTTTTTCTTCTTTTTTTATGTTAGCGAGATTGGAGATGTTTGAAACGTTGAAACAGAAGATACACGAGCAGAGCATGTACACGGTGCCTGGTAACTAACTGGTAGATGGTACAACAGTTAATTCGATAAAATGTCATGAGCAAAAGCGTGTCAAATCGAAATTTACTGTTAGTAGATATATATCAGCCTGATTTTGAAGATGGTTTTTCTCAAAATCGAAGCTTCATACGCAAAAACTTTATTTTTCATCTATTTTTTTCACGCGGAGTCACTCTTCCCTCGGTTGTACCAGCAGTTACTGGACACTCTGTACAGAACGTGGATGTAAACATAGAAGAGAAGAGTGAGAATTTTCGTGAGCAAATGAAACAACGAGGAACAAGCTTCGTAAATTCACGTTTTGCCGGCGGAACTGGAAGAACTCCTGGGAGATCACCGCGTGGTGTTCCTCGCTTTTGAAAATCAGAAACGCGCATACAGATAAAGCGAAATTTACGCGGTACCGTGTCGGATCGCGTGCGGAACAGAACGTCCAGGGGGCGGTAAATCAAGTGAGAAATATTCTTGTCGGAGCTTTCGGATTCGTGATAGAAAATAGACAACGGAGAAGATAAATTACGTCCGCGGATCCAGCGTATCGAAATCGGCCCGGAATTAAGATAATGGTACGCATACGAAGATATACGAGGTATTGTAAAAATTAAAGATCTTGAAGTGTTTCTAAAAAGAGTAGTACAAAACCTTTAACAAGTATCGCGCTTAGAGTCGATTCTACCGATGTTGTATTAAAATTTTATTTTGCTATAACGTAAAGCGATATTTCGATTGAATCTCTGGTGGGCAGACAGGATGAAAATACCCTTCGTATTCAAAAAAAATTTTTTTGGTAGGACCACTTCTGTGTTTTTAATGAAATGAAATGAGTTGATCTTAGGTCCTACATTGTATTCCTCTTGGCGAAAACTATAGACTCGCAAAGTCTTCGGTGTATTTTTCCTAACATCCTGCATATATTATACATATTACAGGTACGCGTGTACACAGCAGAAATTAAACGCGAATGAATAAACATAGGTTAATCAGAAGTTATTACGAATTAATTAAACGAAAACCAACGAATCAGTCGGAGGGTGAATCTGACGAATTAACGCGATACCAGTGCGGCGAAATGAAAATTAACGCGGGTAATCTTATATGAATACGAGCAAACTCGTCCAACGGCAGCTAATCGCGAGAATACGCGCGGGTAAACTGCAAACTATGTTTGATTAATGCGACTGAATGAAAATGAACGTACGATTATTCGCACGAAATACGAACGACAGACTATCCACGAAGCCCTTGATCGATGCACGGAAGTCGACAAAATCCGGCAAATCGATCGCTGACGATTTGTCGGTTGAAGCGGAATATTTGTGCGAGCAGAGATATTTCGAAAATCTGAAATTCGCAAACAGCGCGGAAAACTGGCAGATTGCGAAGAGGATCGGCTTGGTTCGGCCAGGGAACAATGGAGGGGAATGTTGTTTTACACAATGTACAAACGTACGTATTCGCGTACTGACGGGTGAAGCTCGTGGAGCGAGCGATAGGCCAGCAGAGAGTGTAGTGGAGAGCTTATGAAATGACGCGACAATCGCATCGAGCGATTGGTGTCTGACAGCGGATCCCAGATTAAGGTTCGCGTCGTGATACTAGCGTCGAACGTCCAACTACCGACAAGCTTCGAGTAATTAGAGGATAACTGTGATCGTATCGCAATCAACGCCTGGCTGGAAATTCGGTTAATCGACTAGTTATGTTAGTTAACACGGAGATGTTAGTTATCTTTGATAGTTAGTTATCTTTGTTAGTTATCTAGATGTTACAATCTTTCAATCGATCACGCCAGGAATTCTTATTTTCTAAAGTGACTCGCAACGATTTTATCAACGAATAACACCTGTTCGTTTCGTTGATCTAACAATGTCTCCAGGATCATCAGAATAACCAATTTTATCTACAAAAGCTATCTATCCATTCGTCGTTTATGTTCATCGTGACGTTCGATCACATTAAAAGAATCCTACCTATCTACGGTGGGTCACTTAATACAAAAATCTTTTATGTATTATATATCGTGTGTATTATATGAAATATCTTGAAATTTCATTATCGTTGTTATGAGACTCGATCGTCATAATTATATTGGTAAAGCTTAAAACAAGCCTGATTACAGAGCTAAAGAAAATTTCAACACGAGCCACTATATATAAATTAATGTCAAGCTGAATGTAACGAAATTTCACGGGATCTTCCATAGGTATTCGTATCTTGTACAGTACAGATCAGTTACATCGGTACATAATTATCTTCCAGGGACTGGTTGCAAGTACGAAGATATATCGTCGTTTGGAAGCTCGCTCGATCCATTACCACCGTTCGCTAATTCGTGTTTTATGTACCGTTCCGGCGTTCCCGGTCATTAGGCCGGCACCAGTAGAATGCAAGCGACGCAGATCTGGTGGCATTGCCTCTGCCCTGTTATCGAGGTATCTCCCACAATAACCAGGGTATCGCTGTCCTCGAATCTGGCGTGCACGTAAAGCCTTAAACCAGCCTGTGTAGACGCCGCGTTCCCGCCCTTTGACTACGTGAAAGGAATTTCCTTCGTGGCATGGCTGGTTATCGATGGAATGCGCAGAATGTCAGAGTAAACTTTCCTTGGCCGACGGGAAGTCGTCGTCGTAATAAATAAGGATGCCATAGACGTCAAAACGTACGCGAAGAACGACGTTCCGCTACTTTTCTTCCAATGGTTTGTAACATCACGATTTGAAAATTCTTTGAGAGATTTGAAAATACGCAGATGCAATTGCTCGACGCCCGTATTTTTCACGGCTCGATCATTAAAAATATTAGGTCGTCCGAAAAGTTTCTTTCATTTTATAAGGAAACAATGGATGCACAACATTTTCCCTTTTGTATTATTTTATCGAATTACGTATGATCCATTTTGTTCTATCAAAATAAAGATTACAGAGATTAGTTTTCAAGAGTTCAGAGATTAGGTTTCAAGTTTGTATAAAGAAGCATCTTTGTAAAAGAGGTGTCTGTAAAAGAAAGACACTTTCCGGACGACCTAATATAATAGTAATTTCTGACAGTGACGACGTTGATACTTTGGCAAGTGTCATGCACTTGGACGAACTAATCTTCAAAAATCAACGAGTAAGATTTTTCACATCAGCCCGCGATGCAAATGAGCTAAAAAGAGCAAACTTTATCAACGGATAATATGTTTCCTTGGCAAATTCTTTTCTTCGTCGAAAGAAGAGGAAATCAGAAGGTTAGATCTCGGTTAGGAAATCGATAAAGAGGCTAATTGGAATCCCGGTGTCGACGATATTACAGGATCTGGCTGTTAACGCGGCAAATTCCGTGAGTAAGCCACGCTTCCCACTTTGTTTCTTTTCCCGTTTCAGCTGCTTCATTTCTCTCGATATTCTATCTCTATATTTCTCTTTCCCCTTCAGAAACTCGTTCCGCTCTTACCTTTTCTTCTTTCTACGCTTTCTCTCGCCTCGTTTTCTTTTCCGTAGGAGCGTAATTCAATTTTGTCCGAGAGACGAATCGATATGTAGCGAACAGGGTGCGGAACGTTCATAGAAACGGTTGCCACTCAGCTGGTACAAGGAAAGTTTCTTTTTTTGCGGCTTACTCGGGGTTAATGCCGCCCTATGCTTGACCCGTAGTCACCCCTGGAAGTCTCGTTAGTTCGCGAGGGTAAGAACATTCGGATCGAAGGAAATGAATAGATGTTTGTTCAAGGTCGGTTAGACACCCCGCATTTTCTTGGATCGATTATGGAAATGTCCCTACCGCCAGAATCCTTCGTTTCATCTCGATAAATAAATACTCTGACGATGGTATTGTAAGCATTGCGATAGGCTCAAGTAAAACTTTCATGCATTTACGGGAAATTCGAAGGTGGATATAATATGTCCGAAGCATCGTAGTCGCTGAAATATTTGGCGAGCAAAAATTTTCTATCTAAATTCCATTTTTCAACTATCTTCGTACAAGTAGAAGTTTGCATAAATACTGCAACACTACAAAACTTACTACTTAGTACTGCAAATACTTGCAATACTAAGGAACAAAAATTTACAAACTGAACTCAATCCCATCGCTATTAATCATTAAACAAAATACGGGGTTGTAAAATCAATGACGCGTTCTAAGTACAGGGTTGCACGGGGATATGTAATCGTACACGCGAGTCTAAAGTGTCACCGCATTAATCAGTGCTGTCATTCGAAGGCCTAATGCACGTACAGAACTTTGTTACATTTCATGCTGGCACCTGAAGAAGCTATCGATCATTCACGCAATCCAACTTTTCGTAACGTGGAAGTTTAATGACGCGCAAAGTAAATAGATTCTCGGAGGCGGGTTACGCTTCCGGTTTCTCGTATACGGACCAGAGAGAGAGAGAGAGAGAGAGAGAGGGAGGGAGGGAGGGAGAGAGGCTGCGCGTTGGTCTTGTCGATTTTCCACGCGGGACCAGATTAAGTTCGACGGAACATAGATTACGGTGACACGCGGCGTTGCTGCAGCTTCCGCATCCGGGTGTTCGGAGCCGACGAACCGTACAGTAATCCTATCTCACGCGGTTCGATTCGTCGCCAACACGGCCCGCCATCCCGTTTCTGTCACCGCGCATAAAACACGACGCTCTTGACGCGATTACTGCCTCCAACCGAGTCACCGCCATTCGTCGTCCGATACGATGTCGCATTATGCATGCCTCTGTCACGCGAATCACCGCATCAAACAGCGTCGTTTCGTAATAAACGATACACGGCCAACTCGATTCCCTGAGCAGTTCGGACCAGCTTTGAGTGGCGAAGCTTTGATAGATTTTCAATGAGACGACAAAGAGACTCGTTCGATGAATCGGGCCAATGTACGATGGCCGTTTCACGTTTCAAAGCCGAAACATGTAAGTAAGTCGCGATTGATCGATGTTTAACCTCTTTACTGTTGAATTGGTACAGTGGCTAGCGAGAGTGTCTAAGATCGTTGAAATCTTTGACGAATATATTAAGCGCGTTATACCATCGCAGTCGTGTCCCAATACATCGATAGTAGCTTCGAAATGTTTTATATAACACATATAATAGAATACATACAATTTTCTATAGTAGGAAAGTGAACCACTGTTCTTCAAGTCTTATACCACTTACAACAATTTCTAAATACGAATGAACAATACTAATTGAACAATACAATTCTAATCGAGGCCATGGTTGTCTTAATCAGCACCGGAAACGTTAACTGTACAGATACGCGGAGATACTGACACAGAGACAACGCCGTTAACGTCATTATACAAAAATTAGATAATGCAAGCACAGCTTAAATAATCAAGCATACTAAATTGCATCCAATGCTACTTGACGTACTCTAGGATACCGAACCTACCATTTACCTCGCAAGATTGAAACTTGCACTTTCTACCTGCCACATAATCAACAGTCAACAAGACGAAAGATTAAAAGCCTAACGGTTCTCCTAACACGCGTGTGGCGAATGAAAAGCAACGACTCGTTTAATCGTTCTATGTGAAAAAGAGGAAAAGAAGGGCCCGTTCGTGGAGACGATTCGACGGAATGAACAGGCAGAAATCTCGAGACATCCAATGTTCTATAGTCTAAACCACAAAAGGGGAAAAAGCCTTACGCAGCGTGCATCGATGTTAGAGATGGCGGCTTTTACGCCAGGCGAAATTAAAAGCGAGTAACAGCCTCCCCTTTTCTCTGTTTTTACGGTCCGGCGGCTGTATTTCTGCCAGAGGAGCTCTTTGAAGATACTAGCAGAAGCCTTTCACCGAATCAAAAGGATCGCCCAAGTAGCTAACCTCTTCTGACTTTCGGTCTCGTTTCTGGTCCCATTTCGCTTCATCGAATCGACCGATTCGTTTCTAAAAGGATAATGCCAGCCGAGTTTCGTGAGAACTTTAAACGAAGCGACCCATCGCTGCCCTACCCATTCCCGAAAAATTCGATAATGTCCCCTTTGAATATTAAATGGAATTATAAAGAGTATTGGGGTTTAATTTAATTGAGCTAAGTCTGGAAAGTTTGCAATCAAGTTTGGAAGAAATTAATTATCATTAGTAGATTGTTAAACGGTAGACGCGTTGTTACCTGTTGTCGCTAACTTTTCGTTATTTATTAATCAACTTCGATATTTTACAAAATCTTGTCCCAATCACATAGTTTCTAATGCGTTACTCGATACAAATACAAAAGACTATTAGGACATTTTTTACAATTTAAAAAATATTTTAATCTCATTAATATTATTCCACAAAATATTTTTTGCCACAACTTATAGATACATTTATAAAACGTCGTTTATGCATTCATAATCAGCAGCAAAGTTCGATAACGTTCCTGTCACTAATGCTCTTTGACTAGCACTCGTGCTTTTATATATTTAACCTGCCAGGCTACCAGACTCGAATAAGCTTTCCTGCGATAGAAAATAAGCCCAAAAGACATTTGATAATAGTTTCGTATCGTGCCTCCGATCACAATATATAGTAAAGACCATTATCGTCAATTCACATTACCTTCGTATAAATGTCCCATTTCGCCGAAATAACACGGGACAACGAACAACCGTGTTTCCTCCCAATCAAACAGTAAATAGTAATCATCCCGGTGGACGCAAACACCATTGGTCATCCACGTGTTTAACTTTTTGCACGCGACTTGAAATAGACGAATATCTTTCCATAATTAATCTTCCGATTAATCATTCGGAAAACAGTTTCAAATATATCACATTTAAAAATATCATACCATCTAAATATGAATACATCGATGTATATATTATAAAACTTAAAATTGTTCAACCATAGCAAATACAAATATAAATATGAATAAACTAACCGTCCTTTATTTGCAGCGCTCGTTTCTTAATTACCGAGCTAACACAAACGTATGTTTCAGTAATTCCCGAGTGAAAAAAGGATTAACGATTTCCACCAGACCATAACGGATCTTCATCGTCCAATTTCCTCGTCCAGATAAAAACACGCTATTTTTATCGCGATGATCGATAACAGCGGCAAATCTCAGGATATCCTGCGTGTTGGCAGTTAGAAATGATAATGAAAATGAAACCGAATGGTGAAGTATTCAGAAGGTAGGAGGGGCAGCAACCCTTCACCGGAAACGGTTGGAGCTGTGCCAGGATCGTTCGTCGGGATTCACTTCGGATATCTGGATGGTCTGGTCGACGCCTCGTGTCCGGGGGGATAGACAAACCGAATTTGGCTGGCTATGCATACGACCCGAGTCTTTGAACGTCGATCGACGAGACCCGTTCACGGGACGATATTCCGCCACCTGCTGACCCGTCACTGCTCTCCGACTCTTCTATTTCTGTCTCCTTGGGAGACACGTTCAGCTCGACAAGACGACCGTGCGATATTAATCCCACGCGATAGGGAGATACGTGCTTGTAGATGGGACGGATGTTACCCGGGCAACTTCTAGCTAAGCTGGAGCAAGGGGATGGGAGATTTTCTTCCCGTGTCACGTGCAATTTCGTGCCGCAAAATGCCACCCATCCTCGGGCAACTTTGCGAGACGCGTGGTCTCGTATACTTTGACGAACGTCGCTTTAGGCTGTATATACGTGGACGAGCATCCTTTTGTGCCATAAAATTCCTCGCGGTTTCGTGCTGCATGAAAGAATCTTTTAAACGTGTACGGCATTTTAGATTAGACGGAAGATGCGTTGTGTATCGATGTTAGCTTCGAAAATAGCAATTTTTAGCCCTTCGACGCTCTGCGTTACGCGTCGTAGTTGAACGAGTTATCAGCTAAGTGTAAATGGTATTTATTTTTGGGAAAATTGATCTTGATCCCTTGTGTCATAATATTAAGATAGAGCGTAGAGTTATACTCGTGGGAAAGCATACGGTTCTGGTTTAATACCGAGAAGTTTACTTTAAAATTGTTACGTACATAGTTATAAAAAATACAGGCACGTACTATTCCTATATATCCATAGTATCAAATAAACGAAAGTAAAGTTATATTATTCGCGCTATCGTGTTTCTACAATATTATTAATAGTTACTACGGAAGACACTTTTATCGCATTTCAAAAGACGCCTGATCTTGAAATGGTAAATTATTATCCACTTAAATATCGAAACGAGATTCGCCGCAAACCGCAAGGTAATTTCACCCAGTGAAAATCTGAACGTACGTCTAGCCGCGCGATTATTCTCTCCTGCAAACAAATCATCCCTAATTCCGTCCCTGGTGACCACCGGCTGGCACTGTAATTCTCCGTAAGAATTACGCACAAAAACCACCCTGCGCAGCAACCAGCGCAGCACCACGCCCCACTGACGATAAATAAACCGTCGTGTACGTTGGAAAAGTCAACCAGTTGTTTGAACATTCCAGTTCGCTTTTCACGGCAGATCTGAGAGTGAAAGTCGGTATTTATAATTGTCGTTTTTCTTTACGTTCTAATTTAAGCAGTTGATCAACATATCGTCTAAGAGGTTCGTTAAAAAGTTTCTCGATCGAAAAAATCTACACGTAGTAACATCTGTTTAGAAGTTCAAGCACGTGCCACGAGCCGAAGAAGTTCAAGCACGTGCCTGGTTTCTTATGTACGTATCATCTTATTAAACTTGCTCGTCTCGAGCGAGTTGCGGTGAACGATACTGTCAATCTGCTCTCGTCTTTTCCACCGCCTGTCATCCGTTCCAACGGCTGTTACCGCGGAACCGCCCTCGAACCGCGAAATTACAGAGTCGTGCGGTGTTTCCAGCGAGAGCAACGTGTTCGCAGGCCAATTTGCCAAGCGGTGATTCTAAGTCCCGAACGAGAGATGTCTGCAAACGAGGCTACACATCGGTCGCCCGCCTCTGTCATTATCGGCCGCTAGGAGCTGGGGCACGAGTCTAGGTCGGCTTGAATAGTCATTAGCAACAGCAGGGGTTGGACGTTGATAAAGGGCGAGAGGAGCAAGGGTAGCGGAGGTGTAGCCGCGATAAGGTGTCTCCTTTCGGACCGTACCGATATCGTGTGGTTAATTTAATTAGAAGATAGGACGATTGTAAGATCAGGGTCGGATGACTAATTTTCAATGATTCGGTGGAAAATGCCGAAATTCTTTCGTTAACATATTTTCTTTGAAATATTTTATTCGTCATAAGCGCGGAATATATAAAAGATAGTAAATTATATCGAAAATCAAAATACAACAGAATCCTTATAACGTGTAAGATGCAAATTTTCTTCAGACTTCTAATGCCAGGAGAACGATAATGATAACAGGGTATCTGTATGTTGAAGATATCACAGGAGAATTGGTTGTAGATGATTCGAGTTGATAGTGTCTGGCAATTTTATTATGTAAATACAATGAGACTTAATGTATGTAACGAGTGACTATCCTTGGCGGTCTTGTCGAGTGCGATACGTAACAAGTGTCGCTTTGATAAGGTTCTATTTATAATATTAAATATTGGAGCGTTATATTAGATACACTCGAGTACATTCAAACGTTCAGTTGAATGAAGAGCAATCAAGACAACGCGATGAAAAGGAGAATCGCGTTACACCGACAAAAGTGCGTTTAGTTTTGAAATCTTTCAGTTTTGAGAATTCTCTTTATTATTATTATTATTATTAATGTTTATTAATGATCTGCATGTTAATTACCGAAGTAGTTAAGATAAAACCAGTTCATAAATTTTCACGGAAATTTCAAATTGAATTTTGACGCTGCTCTCTTGTAAAAGATGAAATTCTAATTTAATCTAACGTTCAAACTGTGAATGAACAAATCCCACGCATCTTGGCGGAACATCGTCTCGCGAATTACCATAATTTTTGCGAGAATAACGATCGTTAAGCGTTCGTGGAGGCGATAGCGAGTCGTGGTTCCCGCGGAGGAACGATTTTGCCGCGTGTTTCGCGGCCTCTGTGGCGGTCCGCAAACCAACGTCGACAAGCGGACGAGCGACCGCTAACGATGGTTAACGACCTTCAATGAAACAATGAACAACGACGCAGTACGCTGTTACCGAGCCGGCTACTGTAAATTTCCTTCTCCCCTCGCGATCGTTCCACCACCGCGTTCATTGCGAATTTGTTCCTTCTCTACGCGTCCATCATAAAACATCATCGCGTTTCGGCATCGTTATTTGGCCATCAGTGGCTGCGAGACGAGGAGTCTGTATGCGTTTCATAAACACTCTAGTCTTTTCAAATGCGCAAATGATGAGTGTTTATGGCAGTTGCATCGTCGCCGCAGAGCCTCGGTCTCGTGTAGGGCTCGTTCATTGCTCCATTTAGCCACTTAAGACAGCAACTTGTTTACGAGTATAACGAGTATAACAAGTATAACGACTAAAGAAGTCGTCTTTAAAAGTACATGTACTCGTTGTTTAAATATGTTCGAATGGAATACGATAGAAAACTTTTATGTGTATATCGCGTGATTTATGTAAAACAGTTTGAAATTTCATTAACGTTTTAATAAGACGCGATTGTGTTAATTATATGAATAAAACTTTGAACCAGTCTGAAAATGTAGCATCGATAACATACAATCATAGTTTGGTCAAATTTAACAAAGTAAGATTAGAATATAGTGTAGCCGTTACGCGTTATCTACGTTGTTTTTACAAAAGATACTATTCTATACTAGAAAGGACGCTAACATAGGGGACCAACATGCGACCTCATGACCGAAATCTTGAAACAACCCATCCAAGTCTGTTATCTTTTATTTGCACTGGAACAGCGATGGCAAATATCTAATCAGTGTCCTACTTCAATGAACCATGAAACGATAGACTCAAAGAAACAGACTCAAGGAGATCTGAAGATTCCGTGTAGCTTCGACCAATCTCTCTAATTCGTAAAGTTTCAAACTGAACCACCGGGAACGGACAGAGGGTTTTTCTACACAACTAAACTCGCTAAATAATTTCATTAACTTGGTGATAATGGCTGGCGAGAATCCTGACGTCGTCTGTTAACCTACCGGTAATTCATAGATCCATGAATTATTCCACGTGTTGCTGGAAATACGTTTAGTTAATCCGAGCGGAATAGTTGGGGCTAAATTAATAGATCGTAATTGTCCGAATTGTTTGGAACTAGTCGACGCAAATCGAATTGCAAACGACGTGTCCCCGGAAGCGGATTTGTCTCTCGACGACCGATGCGATCTTAATTTCTGAATCGCAGAGTTTCGACCAGAAACGATCGTGGAAATAGCCTGATTTGTCCTTCCATTTGTTCGTGCTGGCGTTACCACCGCGATTTCCATCGGTGGACACGATATTACGCACACATTGTCCCAATTGCACCGCGAATCGACGTGAAACGTCGATGTCCACTCAAGATACAACGCTCGTCGATGCGTACTCTTGATGAATTACCAGGCATCGGTGAATTAAATTAATGGAACACACGGATGACTCGTCGATGCGGCGATATTCAGCTGTCGTTGCACCCTCCAGACCACCCGAGGCTAGAATATGCTCGATTTTATCAGAGATGGTCGTTTATTTATGAATTTCAATGGATTTGGTGTTAGCAGGTGATCGAAATTCTCGATTCAACCCAGCTATTGTCTCCGAATTTTTCTATTTTCGTTCTGTTCTTGTCGAAACGAGTAAAATAATCTTTAAACAGACATATCGTAAGAAATTCATCGATAATGAAAAATACGATTGAGTTCAAAATTACCGTTTCCGGTAATTTTCTTTATTACTATATATATATATGTCTCTATCTTAAATTTACGATTGATCTACGTGTATTGTTAAATCCATCACTTTCCGAACACGACTAAAGAAATTTCTATTAAATTAAATCTGTATGATAAGAATCTATTAAATTTGATGCAAATGAATCTACTTTACATGCTAAAACTGAAAGAATGGAACGAGATATCGGTACCCTGATCTTACTTTGTTAAATTTTATCGCGCTCGAATTTTACACGCTACGCTATTAATTCTACGAATTAATGTTCCACACGAACCTTGTCAAGTAACTGAAAAAGGTCGAATTATCAATTGATAGAAAACGAGACTTTTCCAAGATTTACACGGCGCGAAGGCAAAGCCGATCGGGGGCGAACTACCGAGCCTGTTACGCGTAATTGCACCATCGATCCCAGTTTCACGGAACGCCGCTAATTGTAACGTCAGTTCGCGTGCCGCCACGCGATTTGTAACGAAGGGTAGGAGATCGGATCGCTCCGATAAATAATTCTCTCGCCCTCTTGGGATCGAATTGAATTTCAGTTCCAAGATTAATCCCAGCTGCAGCTTTCGTTGCAGTTCCGCAGAAACGAACGAAACAAACGTTACTTACGCTTACGCGATGAAGAATCCGCTTGACTGTGATATCGCGTTGACAAAGGAACATAAAAGGTTGAGCTGTTTGCAAATTTTCTTTGGCCGGCGATACGCTTGCTCCGAAAGCTACTCGATAAACTGAACTTCGAGTACGACACTGCAATCGAATTGTTGATTCGATTCGATTTGTTTGTTGCCAGGTTTTGCGCCGATGAGCTTTGTTCCGCCACGCACTTTTGTTTCTCGTTTGGAGTGCTCTTGGCTTTGTTCGATATCGATGCTTTTCTTTCAATCCAGTGCTAACGAATAAAAGTATCGAGACGTGGACGTTATCATATGCAGTATGTTTGATTTGCAGGTTACTTTCACGATACAATTTTACAATTAGTTCAATTCCGACCTCTGTTATAGCGCATTTAATTCCAAGATAAATTGAATCATACGATCTGATTAAATTTTTATTTGTAATTTGAAAACTAAGTAACCGCAGAAAACATCAATTTAAAACTAAGTTCGAAGATTGATACTCGATATATCTATGGGAAAAAATGATTGGAAATAAATTTCACGTCATAATGCTTGCTAATGTTACGATCTTATTTTATCGCGTAATCTGTAACGTTAGAAACAACGCGTTGCATCATTAATCAGGCCTGTAATGCGTCAGATCTGCCGTATCGAATTTATAATAGTGCGTCAAGGGGTGCGAATTTCAGCAGTACATACACATGAAATGAACAGTTTGTAATCGATGTCCCGTTTGCCTTTGTACCAGTGCAGCGCTTACACACGCGACAGAGGTGTTACATGTTGCCAACAGGGATTCTCGAACGTGATCTTGCCACTCGTGATACGATTATGTGTTCACGCACCTTTGACAACTCGATTATAAAAGCTGTGGCTGATGATAAATATGGAACGAAGATTGTCTTCAACTCTCTCCAATTCACAGGATTTTAGGTCAATGCATATGTCACGAGAGACGTCGCGCTCCGCATAGTTTCAGCCTCCAACATTAGTAACCGCCGTTACAATGGTAACTACGTTTCTGATTCCAAATTATCGATTATACTCGTGACTTGATGAACTTTTTAAAATACTCGCAACACACCAGTTAGTGGTTCTTTGACTGCCACGTTGGTCATTGGTGACCGGAGCGCTTGAACTTTTTACAATCGTAAAAATTGTACGAAAATTAACAGTTAGGGGATTTAGAATATAACCGATAAATAGAAGATACTTTGAAATAAAAAGTGCCTCATTGAACGATTAAACATTTTTATTAGAACGTCGATAAAAAAAAATGAGAACAAATCTTGCATCTAGCGGTGCACAGTGTTTGCACTCATATCTTTGAAGGGTAATCTACGAATATTATTATAAACACAGCTTAGAAAATAATCGTAAATGCTGCTTTATGATCATATAATTGAAGTTAGAAGTGTGAACATACCTAACTATTATATATAGAATCAGCAAATACTGTTTACTAATATCTTCTACACGTTTCAACGATATATTCTGCACGTTTTGCTTACGACGAAACAGCGAACGCGAATGGTTTGTTGAAATAAACAAAGCCTTGTTATAATATGCCGCTATCAACTGTTACCAAGGCGCCACAGTGGTCACCCGTGACCACCAATAAGATAAACGGTCCATTGGAGAAGAATGTCGTCTTACATCATCGATTTATTATTATTTTGCCATTATATGCTTTAAATAATAAAAATACTCCCGTGGCGTTCTAAGCAGTCAAAGTGTTAATACGAGGAAGTCTAACCACGAGAAACTATCTCTCCCAGCGATGTACTAATAATCCATGTCGCGCTCAAGTAATTAAAAACGGCGTCGAATTATCCCCGGCTCATTTGCCAGTCCGCTTTTTATCATATCGTCCCAGTTACATCGGGCCTTTTTATCAACCGTTCGAACGATTGCGTCTCACGGCGCTGTTGCTCTTATTTCATTCCGATGATCTGCATCGTGTTAAGCGCTCGTTACACCGCGCCATGGAGCCAGCTTTTTATTTGTTTTCAGTTACAACGCGCAACTCGGCCGGGATCGTTTCGGTTTTAATAGCGGAATTCCCTATTATGATACGTAAAGACATTTTACAATGAACCTTTTAAACGAAACTGTAGCGTTTAAAATTTGTCTACTTTTTCCATTTGTAAAAGAGAAAGAAACAGGAGGAGGGATACGTAAAAGAAATCTTACAATTAATTCTCTGAAAGAATACGATGTATTTAATTTACTCCTGTGAGATCATATTTCTAACCAAATAGTGCGAAAACGTAGAAAGTAATATTTAAAGATATATCCGCTTGCTTGCACAGCAATTTATTTATCGTTTAAAATTGAATCTAAAAAATATTTTTTATCATTTTTCATCACTTTGAGTCACATTCAATTAGCATCCGCAAATTGCTTCGTTCAACCATTTTTGGCGAATAGCTTGTTTGCGAATCACGTATATTCATTTCCCAAAATATTTGAACACTCGTATCTAAGCACTCTCCTATCGATTCCGGAAATTGAAATACCAAACCGATTAGGCATTTAAAATTTCCAAGCAAATTCAATTTATAGAAAACACCGTAAATTATCAATACGATTAACATAAGGTTAAAAAGCTCACAAATGAAATCGTTCGTATTCATAAATGAAATCGGATAAATCATGATAAAACAATGAAATGGCTTTTGCTTCTGTTTTTTTGTTAAGTTAAAATTATATTAACACATTGTTGACGCGAACCGTAAATCGACGATTTCACTTTGTTAAACGTCGAGGGCGGGAATCGTTCGAACCGATGTTTTACATTTTATTTAATTTGACATATTTCTCAATAATATGCGAAAACTGAGGTAAAATATATTCCACGATACACAGTCAACGATGTGTTAAACCGAAATCCAATTAAAATCACTGTAATGGACAAACACGTGTTAAAACTACTACGAATATCAAAAAACGACCTTCTTACAGCCTACGACGAATCCTGGCCATGAATTGCAGAACCAACTAAACGACCCAATTGACAAATAAATCGCCTGCGACGTATCGCTGGCGACGTTCCATTAAAAGATGCGCATGCACAAACATCAGCGCGTAAAATGTTAGGAATTTTCGGCGTACTCTGCTTAAGAGTACGCGTTTATAATTTACGGGGTTGAATGGATTCGAGCCATCCGTCCCCGAGCCATCCCTCTCGGCTCGACCTCGAACGCAAAAGCGGTCGATCTACACGCGGATGCTTTTCCACGGAGCCACTTTGCGCGGATTCGCGTGAACCGTCTCGCTCCTGCAACTGTTGCTTCCCTTCGAACGCGACCCGTTGCCAGGGAGCTTCCGTAGCTGGGATCCAACCGAGCGATCTCTTAGAAATTTCCACGCTATTGCCGCCCGGCGATTTTATACATTTGCCAGCGTTATGAAGTTATTCGAGACACAGTAGAATTTTTTTAGAGACAACTCGATAAAATTTTCGGAATGATTGAAGTTGGACACATTTTCGTTTGATACGGGAGAGACAAATACGCGGACACACGAAAGGATTCGAACTAATTGTAGCAGTTTTTTATGAATGTGTCGTAATATTTAGGTGCAAGGGATTACAAAAGTATTTAGAACAATTGCCACGGTGGTCATCGGTGACCTACGTTACTAAACTTTTTATAATGATCAAAATAAGATAATTATTGTAGTATCGTGGACGAGGGACCTCCTGGGGGTGTCGGGCAAATTATGAACAAGCTGTTGGGGAACATGTGCGTGGTGGAGCTAAGACAAAAGACACGAGGCTAAGACAAAAGGTTGCTAAGGGACGATAAACGAATTAACAGTCATTGCGACGTGAGACGTTAGAGAATGCAAATTGCGTTGTCGAGAGAGCGTTGAATCCGTGGTGACGAGAGTTGCAAATTAATTATCTAGTTGTCTTAATTATAATACGTTATTGTGATTAACTCACGGTAAACAACCATCGTTTTCTGTTTAACCAACATCTGTTTAATCCATTTATTGTAAATAAACTAATTGTGGTAAAGATCCTACATTATGATGGACTAAAAAATTGTTCGCAATGCGAATAACTCGGGTGTCAAATACACGACTTTCAAAGCTCTTAGTATCATGGAAATTCGCTTGTTCGTGACGGGAGTACGAGCTTATCGAAGCCCTAAAAGACATGAAAATAACGACAGTCGTCGAGGAGGAAACGCGAATTCAGTAGCTGTATTGCATATCCAGAAGTTCAAAGAGTTTCATTGTGCGAATTTGTTCTCGGCAGCTTGCTCAAAAGCGTTACGTCAACTGACGAGCTACTTTCTACGCGGACGCGTTAGTTTAGTGAGAGATTTCGTTATGCTGGAAAAATGCTCGGTTTCGTTAGACGTGTCAACATGTATTCTCCTTTCAGAAGCGCTCGTGTTATACGAACGTAAATTCGAATTAATAATTCAACAACCGTTTAAACTGCAATAATCATCACGATTATTAAATATGTGAAATGAAATTTCGAAATAATTTTCTCTTCCGCGACATGTGCGTTATTTTCGGAAAATCTCCTGTTATATAAATGTAAATTCGTCATTAATTCAACGACTATTTAAATAATAATTTCAATAACATTTTTATTATCGATCGCCTCAATATTGAATAACTGAAATGAAATTTCAAAATAATTTTCTTTGCCGCTCTGCCACTCTGTATTATTATTTTCAAAAGAATCATCCATTCAATTTCATTCGAAAATGTTTGCATTACTCGCGGCTATAAACTACGAAAGTTACTTTTGGAAAAAGCAATCACGTTGACGCTCGATTCACATTCGCAATTTCCCACGCACATCCATTTCGAAAACCAAAATTTCTCTCCATTTCCACGCGAGATCGATTGGAAAAAGATTACCTTTCGATCTTTCCGTGTCCTTCATCACCGGTCAGTTACATCGAAAATCACGAATGAAAAAAACCTTGATACCAGCCGCAAGTTATTCGATCTTCGAATCCTCAAAAGGGTAGTCCCATGAAACCCATTGGATTAATCTTTGTAGAACGTTGAACGTCCGTCAAAGCATCGTCAATCGACGCTGGATCAGACAGGATCATACGAGTGAACAAGGGAAATCGAATTATTGCTGCAGCTATGTGTCCTGTTCGATTTGTCGAATCCAACGTTTAAATCGCAAATTGCCTCTCTCTATAGTCAAAGAGACACGATATTCAAGAACTTGTAAACGCGTTTGAAAGGATGGGAATTTTGGATGATTATTTACTATGTATGACTAAATTTCGAGCGAAGAATTCGAGATCATTTCCTGAAGATAATGAAAAGAATTATAAAATAAAAAAGGAAAGAATGAACGGATGTTAGGATACATTATGTGAAAGAACTGTGCCTGAATTAGATCCTGAATAATAGTCTTTGAATTATATTTCGTCGTGTAGCGGTGTGTTGCATTATCCTCTTATTGTTTTAACATATCTAATTATCGTTTTGTTCTATTTTATACTGGTATTTTGTATTCCCTTTCATTAAGTAAAAGATATCGGAATAAAAATAAGAATTCTTATTCTCGCGAGTTCGTGGTCTCTTTAACGTGTATATTCGGCCACGCGATCATCGTCCCGCGACTTTATTATCAAGTTTACGGTCACCGAGTACCGCATCTTCGCAACGTAGCTGGAATTTCTCGAGTAAACGCGGTCCCGTGACGCATGTACCGAGAATCAAGAACGCGAATCGATTCCAAGTGGGAGATTTCTTTCTCGCTACTCTCAAGTTTGTATCCTACTCTCTCCATTTTATCTTCGATGTAAAAGATTTCTATTTTCTATACTCACACAGCTTTCAGAGGAATAAACGTACTACGAACGAGTGTTTCATGACACGTAACGCGAAATGATTTATAAACTGTTCACCGATTATCTTCAGATTCTCAATTCCTTGGTTATATCAATTTAACTTTAATTATGGACCTGCGACTTTTTTCATCTGTCGTTTCATTATATTTGCGACTAAAATTTGAGACGGTCTGGTTAACAGATTAACACGGTGTGAAGAGAATTAAACGAATAGTTTAAAAATGAAAGCAGGATACTAAACGTGTTCTTTCCTGGTTAAAATCGGTTTTTGTTTGGCTCGACAAACGCTAAATGCAGCTAGTACGTGGAAGAGGCTTGTCGTTAGAGGCAGAACGCCTCTTTGAAATTCCTTCGAGTCTAGAATTTCTTCAAAATGGGAAGGTAAGCTGCAAGGTATACGAGTAAATAAAGTCGAGGCTCCACGAAGCCGACAGTAATTTTCGTGAAGCTCCTTTGAGAGGAAAAAAATGACTTTCCTCGGACGGAAACCGCCTCCTTTCATCGCGTGGACCACTTTCATCCTCGATATAAGCGAACTAACGAATGATCTAATCGGCTTTAAAAACAAAGAGTAAGTGTTACGTAGTCGGTTAATAAAATATCACGTGAAGCGTGATTTTTATTGTCTAGCTAAGTCTGAGGTCTTTGCAACGTTATCCTGGAGCTCTTGAACAGATTTTTCGTCGCTAATAGCGAATCGTAACTACCTAAGAACGTATATATAGAAGATCGAGACACTGCAAATTGAAAAACTACTTCCAAGTTTACTTCAAATACTATTAGTTCTGAAAAAGAGAATGAAAGTTTGAGACGCAAGAAAGAATGGATTTCTTATCAGTTCGTTGGAATCCAGGTGCATCTAACACGGATTCATGGCCAATATCGTGATGTATGTCGCTGCTGTCTGTACTTGACGTAGCCAGCCAGCGAAGCAGCTTCAATTTGGTAAGACAGGCGTGCAAGTCGATTTCCTTCGTGTAACGTATGCCCAGATAATACATGAGATATGGTGATGCATGGCTTCCTCCTTTATATCGATGTGCATAGGGAAATCGAGTTTGCTGCGACTCTGCCAGTTACGTAACTCGTTGAGAATAAAAAAGAAATAAAAAATATCGAATTTTCACGAAGGAGCATAAATCGGCAGAAAAATTAAATAAAATAAATCTATACGTATTGAAAATATCGGACGCTGAGGGAAAATTCAGCGAATGAAAAACAGCACGGTAAAGAAATAAAATTCTCTGTACAATGGACAAAGGAATTAAAAGCGAACAACAAACGAGCGACTTTCATTTCCAACGACAAAACGAGCCACATTGTTAAATAACAAAAGGAAAAGCATTTCACAACGGGATCATGCGAAACTGAAGATGCAACTTTAAACTCTGTACAGCCATTAACATATTTCCGTGGCGAGTGCAGCCCAAATACCCGGGCTACGTTTCCTCCTTAACTCGAAACGACGAGGTAGCGCATAATAAGCGTTACATCGTATTGCTCCCAGGCGCCTTGTAAAGCTTCCGTTTTGCTCGCCGTAATCCGGTGACATCCAGTTAAGGATCGTTTCACGTTACCGACTAGTAGGCTACAGTGGCCCTGGAGAATCATCCGATATATAATTGCACGTTTCCAGTTTCGTCCTGACCTAAATGTCTGAAAGCGTTCCACGTGTCTGCAATAGTTAGATCAACAGGACCAACTTCTTCTATGTTGCAATACAGATATCAGACTATATCCCTCGTCGACCAGAAAACATCATGCAGAAGCGGAAAACTGAAGAGGTGAGACAGTGAAACGAAGGAACGGACGTGATTGGACGTGCACGAAAAGCAAGAAAAAAGAATAGAATAAACGAGGCAAAGAGGACGTTCGAGTTAGCGGACTGGTAGGACGAGACGTGACGTTCTCTCAGCGGAGAATCCACGTGGTAAATTATTTCTTCGTTGGCTGGCTAATAGGCGAGAGCCGAAATTACGCAGCGCGTACAAAGCGACCGCTCCATTGTATCGGACAAAGGGAATCGGGATACGCGACAGGGAAGGATCGCAAAAATTGGACGTGTTCCAACTCGATTTTTTTTTCATTAATTCTTTTGCCATTTTTCTCTTTTTTCTTTTTCGTCTTGTTCTACTTGGCCTCTTGTCGCGTGCGCAACTTACACTTCCGTTCTCAGGTATTAGGACATGTACAGACATTACTTAGAACGTCAGACTTGATATTAAAATATTAAAATCTAAATCCGACTCGTGGAATCGTGTATCTACAGACAGCGATATAATTCGTAAGAGTTATGTTGCGATAGTGAATATACGAGTTCTTCATAGTCTAATGTTGCAAATAAAGTTTAGTAATTTCCCAACGATTCGTCGAGTTCATCTTGCTTTTGTCCAAAAAAGATCCTGATACCTATGAACAGATGTATACGTGTACAGCTTGTACCTCGTGAAGGTGGCTATCGATATCACAGGCGATGGTTCATATCGGTCGCTGTAGAAACGAAAAATTCACCATTCCATACAAATATCAAGCAACGGGTTATTTCTGCACATGTCCGCTTTTTTTTTCTTTTTTCTTTTTCCTTTCCTTTTTTTCGGTTTTTAGTTATATAGTAACACGTCGTGTCGATAACAAAGAACATCGCGATCGGGTCGACATCCATCGATTGAAATCTCTCTCTCTCTCTTTTCCTCCGTATGCTTTTATTCATTTACAATTTTTTTCTCTCCTTGTTTTTTTATATATCGTAGGTTAAAATTTTGCTCTGGAAGTCACACAAAGATGCAAGTGGAATATTAAAATATAATGGATCTCTGCGGTCGTAAAATCGAATAGTCTCGCGGAAAGCTGATTACCTATCTTTTGTTTGCATTAAAACGGTTCGATCGAGCCTGCGTGAAAATGCGATAAAACATAACAATGAGCGACTAATTGCCCCGTTACCGTATCAATTAACCAATCTCTCCTTTAGCAGAGAAGCCATTAATGTTTCGATCAAACGCGATAAAACGCGCCGGGCCAAAGCGTTCCAGCCTTTTCCCTTGCCACACCGTGTCAATTAGTCGATCCCCTTTTCGCTCGTACAAGATGAAGCTTTCGGTAGAAAGCCAACGGATACAAGAGTACTTATTCGACACGGTTCTTTGCCACCATATTAATTAACTAATTGCCCGATGATAAAGTAACTTGCGGACCCTCGATAATCGTAAGTTATGGTCAATCATGCTCGTACAATGATATGCATTTTCCGGGATTAAGGAAGCAAAAACATGCGAGAAAACCGGAAATAGACGATGAAAGAAGGACACATACAGACATAGCTTTTTACGCATACCTCGTACATAAGAAGGAAAAAGAATTCCATGCGCGATTAGAAGATCTCAGAGCTCTTGAAATTTTTATATACGATAGCATGTGGGATAAAATGACGTCATCGAATACTTGGACATGCAAACTTACTTACTGTATCATATATTTTTTCGGTTTCGATGAGAACCAACATTCGAAGAGGCTGGAATTCCCGCGAGAAAGAAATTCAGGCGAAAAAGAAATCCCGACGTAAAGCAAAGTTTTCAGAGAGTTGAATCCTAACAAAAATTAAAATTTGCAGAGAACCAAAAAATCCTGATAAGAACCAAAACTTGGTGAGAAGTAAATTCCAATAAGAAGCAAATTCCTAGGAGAACTAAATTTCTATGAGAAGCGAACTCTGATGAAAATTAAACAGACTACGCGGATCAAATCCAAACAAGATTAATATTTAAATTCTTATAGCTATGAGAAAATACACACGTACAAATGCACTGTCATATGCAACTCCGTTCTCCATTCGATTCGATGTTTTTCCCTACTGTCGACACTGACACGTTCGTTTACACGCGGGACACTTCGTGATTTCCCTTTCTTGCTTCCCAACTTCCATCACTACACGTTCGTAAATATCGACGTGGACGAATGAGAAGAGTAAGGAGTACCTCGATAAAAATACACGAGAAATACGAGAACCACGACTCTCTTAGTCTGTTTTCTTGTTATTCTTCCTCTTCAACATTTACTCGTACAAGTACGTTTGAACCAGTACAATCGCATCGTGTGCTTCTACGATATTGTGCTCGTCTCTTGGAGCTCTGAGATAGCTATATTACATGAGAATTCGTGTGAATAATTGAGAATCGGATAAATGTTTATGTTAAAGTATCGGTAGCGAGCGAGGAGAGATGCGAGGACTGCGTAAGTAGAACAAGAATTGCGGTGAGACACGAAGATTTGGTTGTACGTGATAAGAATGTCCGTCGTGCGCGTGAAATTTTTAGAATCGTGGTGTTATGGAAAAATGCGAGTATTATTAACCCATTAAGGATAAACGTAATGTTAATTTACATCATGCAATTCTGGTTTCAATGTTACGGCTGCGAAGGAGAATTTTTTTCGATACCATTTCTCCCGCCTAGATTCTATAGTTTTACGAAATCCAAAGAAATTCTTTACAACATTATAAATTGTTAAAATATAAATTGTTGCTTTGTCCTTGATACATTTAATGGATTAAGACGAAAACTATTCGCGAACGACAGGTATATTGATCATAAGCCAAAATATCATCGTGTGCAGACTATACAGCGACACGAACTGAGAGCAGAACACAAACTACAACCTTTGATATACAACCTCACGAAAACGTCAGTGCCGTCAACGAACGCAAACTGTTCGCAAACACCAGTATGTGTGTTGTACCATTACAAAGCGCGCGTGTCAAGAACACAGCCAAGCCCAAGTCATATGGCCGGCAAGATACAAAGATTTACGACTAAAAAGCCTATTCGAATACGCCGATGTATCGTCGAAATACGATCCCACCCAACCCCATTACACACAGCCTTTGATTTAAATGGCAGCGACGCGAGGAGAAAAGTCATCGAGTGTAAAAAAACGCAAGATAGTAGAAAAAATGAATGTTTTTGTAAATACGAAAAAATATGATCGTTATTGAAATATTAGGTTGTCCGGAAAGTGTCTTTCTTTCGCAAACGTGTTTTTTTACAACAGTGCACCTTCGTACAAACGTGAAACCAAGTGTGTGAAATGTCACGGTGTTTATCTCAACAGAACAAAATGGATCGTACGTAATTCGACGAAATAATATAAAACAGGAAAACGTTGTGCGTCTATTATTTCCTCATAAAACGAAAGAAACTTTTCGGACAACCTAATATATGTAATTTTGTGTGTTACACCGGATCAAGCGTGTAGCAGTGATACACATATACGAGTGTGAGTATGCGCGTGCGCAGCGTCTCGTAGAACGACAGAATGTCACTGTTCCATACGGTGGAAGAAACGACGAGACTAGAAGAGCGCTGAAACACGTGTAACGGGTATCTACGAACATCTTGTAAATCGCATATTAAATAAATACAAAATTATTTTATTATCATCTCTACGTGTAATGTAAATGTTCCTACGTATTTATTTCGGCGATTACGATCCATAATTCTCAACAATCGTTTATTAGTACAAAGTGACGGTTGATTGACTGTTTCGCTCAGGCTTGTGCATTTTCACAAAGAGATTATGATTTCATTAAGAGATTAACCAATTAAAAAAACAAAAATCCCAACAAAGTTCAACTTTGTGCGCTTCCAAATGCTATTTCCATCTCTCTCCCTCTCTTTCTCTCTCTTTAGAATCAAAATCATCCCCCGAGGGATTTCTCGTGGCACGAGAAAGAGGAGGATGCGGAGGCAAGAGAAAAGAGATCGGAGGAGTTGGCGAAACGAAGGCAAAACGTTCGTCGAAGAGTGCACGGGAATAGGCAGAAGGAAGGGCGGGGAACGCGAGGCGAGAGGGAAAGTGCAACTCGTCGTTGTTAGAGGGGAGAAACGTAAAAGCGAAACATCGTCGTTGGAAACTGGCGCCTGGCTCGCGAATAGGGAAGCTGCGAGTGGAGAGAGAACCGACGAGGTGGCGAACGGAAGTAGAGGAGAGAGGTGGAAGAGGTAAAAGTGGTGTAGCACCGTGCGAACCAGAAGCCGTTCTTTCGCCCTGGCGTTCGTGCGTGTGTTGCGAACGCTCCATGTTTGTATCGCGCGACGTGTGTTTCTGAACTAGCTGGCGCGCACAGTTACGGCCACTTTGTCGCCGTGTACTTTGGGAAATTTCCAGTTTCGGTGTCCCTTTCCCTCCTGCGCTCCAGCACACCAGGTACGGCGAATCGTTTCGTCTGAATGGCTACGAGACGATTCGTGCGGAATTTAGGGATATTCGGGACAATTTCGCGATTTTAGCCAGACTAAAGGCTGAAACTACCTGTCTCTGGGACGTGCAACGACCCGGCACGTCTGCTACACGGAAATCGAACCTACGTTGGAGTTTCGATTTCTCGGGGTAGGTGTGTTTAAACTGAATTCTACTCGATTCGATTTCCTTCTTTTCCTTTTTTTCTTTTCTTCAAGTCGATAGAAAGAAATTGTTGACTGCGAGGAAACGTTTAATTGCTTTAAAATGAAGTTTTCTGGATTCCTTCTTTTTATACTTTAACCGAAGAGATCGTCATGATTAAGAGAAAGGAAGTTTATCACGATGCAATAAATACTTTAAGTTCTTTAAACTTTACAAAGTTGTAGGATCAAAGAGAAGGGAGAAACAGGGATGGAACGATATAAAGTACATCGTTGGAGTCTCTTTTTACTAGCTACGATAGAGACAACAGAATTAAGTAACGTAATGAATGAGAACTAATTGAAAGTGAACTATCGCGTTAACGCAAGATCGTGTCTTACCGAGTTAGAAAGAACTGGCGAAAATACAAATCAGGATATAACCGGGTTACGTTCGACTCACACGATCGCTCTTTTTCTCTTCGATAGTAAAAAACAGACAGCCGTTTCTGACAAACATAGAGTCACGCGCAGAAAAAGAAATCACGATAAGAAAGAAGAAAAGAAAGTCCTAACAAACTTGCATCGCGATATTGTAAAAGCTTAAAAAACCTACAAATATTCTCTGGAACCTGAAAAATCAGCAAGTCGACACGGTTACATAGTATTCAAATCACGATCAGAGGTTCCTCGTCCAAGCCACGTAGGAGCGCAATAAAATTCCGCACAAGTAAATCGAGGACAGCAACTACGCGAGAACATCGAGTCCCGGGACTGGACGTTCGAATCAGAAGGCCATTTCCGGCCTGGAGGCCACGGATGCAGTTCAGAAGTGGCACTTTTCTACGCGTCACGAAGCTCGATGCGGTGGTACTTCTCGTCGAAACGGTCGCGTTCGATCACGAATGATCGTGCCATTCGGCACGACTCTGTATCGAACCAGTAAACGTTTTACGTTAGCCGAACGACTCTCTTCCATATTTTATGGAACCACTCTAAAAGATGTAAGACTATAGCGCGCGAAGCGAAGTCTCGAAGAGAACGCGTCGATAATTTAATAGAGCAATTAACAGTTAAAGATTCCAACGTGAACTTTATAGTTCTTTTAAGTGCCCAGTCTGGAACAGAACGGTTTATGGTCGCAGGATTGAAACACAGGAAAATTTTAGAGGAAAATAAATAGCAGCGATCCTGGAATTTTCAACGTGTCCATTTCGATAAGTCTTTGTTTTTAGAATTTCTGTTTGAAAGTTATCTTTGGGATCTTTGAACTTTATAAACTCGAGGTACAACGTTTTAATGAAAATATAACATCGCACGTAGATATGTTTCGTTTTTAAAAATATGGAACATTGCGAGAGGTACCCAAACGCACACTAATTATGGTCTCGTTTGTAGATCCAATTTCAGCGCATGAATCGTTTACTTTGGACGTGGATGCTGACTGTTGAGGTACCGTTAGTTGCAACAAAAATTCACGTAATATATCACAAACTGAATGACAGAAGATAGTCGCGTTTAGAACTTACGACGAATGGATACTTCGAATTGCTACTGAAAATTTGCTTGATCGACAAGGAACCTCGTTTTGACATATTTAAGCGACTTGTTCAGGGAGAAAGTGAAGAATGAAAGGAGAAAGTACAGAGTTCAAGGAGAATTCATAAACGAACGACAATAAACACAGGTTCTAGACTAGAGACAATCTCAACCTGTACATATCAAATATATCTACTTATATCTAATACACTTATTAGCAACCGTATGTTAATTTATTTGCTATATAATTGACTCTGACAACGTTCTCAAGATTCTAGCTATTACAACGCTTCGACTCATAAACACATCGAAATAGATACCCAACTATTCCATACTTTCTGCATTAAACACGCATTTAACACTTTCGCTACTATGCACACGTGGTTCCGACAAAACTATATAGAAAAATAAAAATCACAACGAACACGAACGTATCGAAACGAACGTTATCAGCGAAAATAAATGCCTATCTAGATTAAAACATACGCTGATTCCAGAGATACAATAACGCACGTGTTAAACGAGAAAAATCAACTGCGCTATAACACGAAGATCAAAGATCCTAAACACGCGGTCTCTGTTCGCGTGTTCGAATTCCATGCGGCTCCGTGTCCCGATGTGACGCGTGGACGAATAAACGGCCGCGGGAACAAATCGAGTTAAAAGTCGGACTGCCGTGAAAAGGGACCATGATCCAATTACCCCGTTTTCCGTTTCGAAACTCGCGTTCGTTTCGGGCTGCACGAACGCCTCGCCCAGGATTATCCCTGTGGCCGCTTCCTAATCCCTCTTGCACTCTGTTTGAGCTATTATTCAGACGGCCGCGCTCTGCAAATGTGCCTGCAACGACAAAGAACCTTCGCAAACACGTGTCTCACACGGTGAATGATGCGGATAAGCTCGCTTGGCTTAGGTCGCGCGATCATTCACCATCGCGCATGGAACGTCTCTACGTCGCATCGTCTTGTGTTTGAGCGTCATACTGCTCGATCCATGGATCGTGTTTGAGCTGTTGAGTAGTCGAGAACGAGGATAATGTTTGGTGTAGAGGAGGCTGTGTGCTGAACATTGTGTACGTGCGATGATGAGTGTTTAGAATTATTAGGGTTCGATGCAAACGGGCAAACCCTGTCGTGTGTTCGTTTCATGCGAGTGTCAGTAATGCGTTAGCTTGTACGAAGGAATATACGAGAAAGTGTTATTTTATTTATTAAAATTATTGAAATTATATTACATCGTATTGTACAAAATTTTAGACGTTTGGCAACGATTAAACATGTAATTTTTACACTTACGAGCAATATGTTCGTTGATTTACGAAAAGGATTTACTATTTTTCTAATCTTTGATTTTATCATCATCTAAAAATGTAACGCTTGACGTTTCAACTATAACGTTCGAATTAGTTCGCGATCGATGTAAAATTCTAAGAAAAGAAGATGAGATATGCGAGCAACGCGAGAAGAAGCTACGACCATGATTTCTATAAACAAATAATTTACAAAATCAATTCAATTGTCGTGAAAACAAGCAAAAATCGTAGCCGGAAGGAAGCGAGGCTCTATGAAAGTTCATCTCGCGTTATCGTTTTCGACAACAGGCAGCCGAGCTTCTGAAATTCCAAGTTATCGACAAAGATGAAGTTGGTGCGGCTGAAATTTATCAGAACCACGCCTTAAAGAACGCCTCGCGGGCTTCCACCGTGAATTCAATGAGCCAACTACCATGCTCTACCGATCAACCATTGAAATATTGCAACGATCGCAATAAATATCCAATTTAAACATCTTTATACCATAAACGTGCTAGAAACAAGGACGATTCATTTAATCAACGATCTGATTAGAAAAGAGGAAGGATAACAGGTAATTTCTATCTCAAAAAAAAAAAAAAAATAAGCAAAATTAGTTTGAACGATTATTTCATTTCACGTAATAAGCTACATGGAACAAACGCAGACGTTTAAACGAGATATATTAAATTTACATGGCGGAACGACAAACAAAGCGGACGAAACTTGTACTTTTACGCGATAAGATTCTGTGTTTCGCGCAGTCAACATTGTTTATGGAACCACGGTACAGCGACACGGTATTTACGCGAGAAGAAAGGTGAGACGACCAGATATTTAAACGACCCGGGTCCACAGAGAGGCAGGTGTTTTTCCGGTGTTTATGGGAAACGTCAAGAAAACGCGAATATCATCTTTTAAACGAGCCTCTGTTCTTTACTATCTCTAAACTCAAACCAACCACCTGCTCGACAATCTTCGCGAATTAAAATACGTACGCTACGGTTTAAACGTAACTTGTTTATTTTTCACACGATGTATTTTAATTGTAAAATTATAAATTACACAATCGAATCGCAATGATCGTATTCCTTATAATTGATAATTATCAAAGCTACGTATAATAGAGTATCGTGTCGTGAATAAGTTAATCTTTAAACTATAATGATAAGATATATATAAATTTATAATACGAAACAATATGGATGTTTCTACTTGGAAATTTTTTTTATTTTTGCTGCAAATTCTTCGCTAAAATCCGCTGGCTTAGAGATATTTTCCTGGCAAAGCGTAACGATTGAATATCTTTTGCTTCGTGTAGGGCATTTTAAAAGCTAATAATGCACCGTGTGGCCAGGGTATTATAGGCCGCGAAACGCAATATTCTAAAGTATAGCATTTAAACCGGCGACCAAAGACTTCCGTTCCTTTCTCGTCGTAAACTTAATGGAAAAACCGGTGCACGCATGTACATTAATTCGACCGAGTCAAAAAACGTTCTCCTATTCATGGAACGTTTATAAAATACACAATTTATTAGTTTATTAGAAAGAAAAAAGGATAAGTAATGGCCGATATTAAACGAGGAGTTTAGAAAAAGAAATTGGTATAAGAATGGTAGAATTTTAAAAATTCGAAGAAACTGTAGGTCAACTGAACCTTCGACTGTAGACTGTACGCTTCTGAGAGTAGTCTCTAATGAATTTTTATTTCATTAGCATAATTTAATACAGAATTCTACAAGCCCCATCGTTTGAGTTCCTTTACTAGAAAAACTTCTTTGATATTTTCTTAAAAAACTCCAACAAAGTATGAATTTTATATACATGTGCCGCTTTTTGTGTATTTATCTAACTTCTGGAAAAGAAACGCGACTCTACGAATGTTCCACCGGAATCTTCAACTAACAACGACAATAAATAACAACGATATTAATGAAATGTTAGTAAGAAAGAGAAGACAAAGTTCACGTGGCTCGTACGTGTCCGACAGACTTCTGTTCCAGTTTCCCGCTACATGACGCGCTATTAAGTCAATTTATTGTTTACTCGTTTTATTAGCTGACGGCTTGATGCGCTCTTCCTTTATGTATTTATTATACAACGACTCTATTCATTACTCTACATCGCGAAATTCCCGGCACGGAACGTTCGTTCCATTATTCCTTACACGGTTGCTTACTCCACTTTCGCGTTTTGTGTAAATGGCGTAAATTAAAAGAAAAGACAGATTCCTCTTCCTGGAACCATTTCGGGCTACTATTATTTATCAACTAATAATATCAACTAAGCGCTAAGTTACAAGTTGTAGATCGTAGAATTCCCTTTCGCAAATTTTCCAGTTTAATCGCAATAGGATAATTCAGATAGAATATATTACGAGTGTTCATAGGATTTGATATTTCTATTGAAGCAAGTGGAAAGATGGAATGTAAACGGAGATTTGTTCTACCCAGTAAATATCGTAATGAGTATTACAAGTTGGATACTTTATACATTTTTACGTATTATTTCACGCAAACGTACCACGAATGTAAAAACATCTTCAGACTAACAATGAGATAACTTCTGACGCGTAAAATTTACTTCGAAAATTTGATTCGTTTTATTATCAAAATCTGTTGCTATACTCTTCTTAGCGAAAATATTCTATGTACTATTTCAACGCTGAAGAAGACTGAAGTTTCATTATATTCTTTACGTAACCTTTGTTTTTCCTCGTTCAACAACCTGTGCTCGATACGGCTTCACGTACGAGAAACAAGACACAGTAAGCTTCGGATGTTCCGACGTATCTCGAAAAATGGAAAGATGCTAAATAAGATAATCCAACTAAGGAGGCTAATCTAATGCAAGAGGAATTTATTAATATTAATAAATTGCAGCTTGTGACCAAAGTTTCACTAACGATGTTACTTCAATTACACAAGAAGGCACACGGTGTGCACGCGTCAACTCATTGTTCTTTAACAGTTCTCTGTTTTCGATCGACGCAACGATTCGATGCTATCCGGATGAATGGAAAGGCGAGGATCGTTAACCAAGCTGGCAAAAACCATTTTCCGTGATTAACGACGGTATCGAACGAACTGGATCCGAATATCGCCGTTCAATTTTCCAAATCGTTCGCAGGAACAACCAAAAGATCGAACGCGGGGTGGCAAAACCGAGTTCGATTACGAACCTGCGTCACCCGGCTCGATATATCGTCGATTCGATCTTAATTGCCTTTTCAATCCCGGAATGTTCATTCGACTATCGAAATTTCAATTAAAATTATCGCTGTCCCGATTACACGGAACCGTTCCAGGACCCAATCAAACACTCGCTTCGTGTAGTACGGGCTTATACCGATCTTTCTGAAACAATACCGTGTTCGAGTGGCTGAATCCGCTTTCGCCCCCTTTTTAATTCTATTCTGTGTTCCCGCGCGAATAATAAGTTCGACCGATAAGTTGGAACGAAGCGCGTTAAAACTTCATCGCGTTCGATCAAGCACAATGCTGACTGGATAATAGACAAGTGAAAAGACGCTTGGAGAATCTCGATGCGATCGGATTGACACAGATACCACTCATCTTTGTTCTCGTAATGCGTTTTAAAATAATCCTTGGAGTCTAGATCGGATAATTGCAGTTTTCGTTTTCTTATTTTCTATCCATTTGTAATTGCATCTGAGGTGGTTCAGCGGGTAAGTGCCCAAGAAATACCCTCGATGTTCAACAATATAGTTTATTTAATAACCAACAGTCAACAATCAACGATCCACGATTTTCGACTATGTTTGCTTCGCTGTTACACTACACCCTTCGCATTTCGCTGTTCAAAACCAAATGAATCTTTGGATAGATTCTTTTCTTTTGTTGCCCCTCGATATCACCACTACGCACGCGTTTGTAGACGTCCACGACCATTGCCGCGTATGCATTCTTCCGAATATTCGGAAGGACCGTAAGGATAACGATGATACATTAGGCACGTCGGCCTTACGCTTTGATGGTATAGCGCTTTGTGTAGCGAAGCCGGCGGAAAGTTACGTCGTCGAGTGCCGCCACAGATCTATTCGAAAGGGAAAAAGATCGTAGTTGAGGATAAAATAGAACGAAACGAATGGTAATTTTCACGCAGTAGCTTAGTATCGTGGACAGATTACGTAAGAAATATCGGGTGAACCATAAACAATGTTGCGAGAAAACCCAAGTGTCGGCAGGCCAAAAAAGGTTCTGGAAACCTCAATGTGTCCTTGGTCCTTCAGCCGAATAGTTAAGCGGAAGAAGGCCTACGTAACCATAACCGTGGACTATTACGGAACACATACGTGGCGGGGCTATGAGAAATGACAAAGGGATGCTTAAGGGAAAAGGACGAATTAACAGACAGTCGTAAATTGAGAGTCGAGTTGTGAGGAGCCGAGAGTCGAGTTGCCAAGTTGTTACGAGTTGTAAACTATTAGTTGTGAGCTGTGAATTATCTATTTAGTTGTATTAGTTATAGCACATTACTGTATTTAGTTCATGTTAAATAACCATCGTTTCCTGTTTATTGAAAATAGATCCATCTATCGATAAATTTATCATTTAGGATTGTAATCGTGGGAAACCCTAATTTCTAATATTTCTGAATAAATAAATCCTATAGTAGAAATAAAATAGTCGAAAGAAATTCTCGAAAACTTAACCCTTTTACATAGGTGTCAGACACTGTATAATTTTTCTATTTGCCTGATTTCATATTTCGTCTTCCAAATACGAATTGTTAGTCGCTTTCTTTATCGTTGTAAGACGATGATCGATAGAATCGACGAACAGGAACTTGGCGAGTGCGTTCGGAAAGACATAGGCTCAAATGGGGCAACTCTATTTCCGACGCGAAACAAGCGGCTCGTTGTTAACCTCGTTAGCGAATCGTCGGAACTATTAAACGAGGTCGCCCGCGGGGAAAAGCTTGCGTTTGATTCGCGTGCGCAAAAATACACTCGTGGGAAGGTAAACGGCAAGAAATTTCTCCCGCGAATGCGCGCGCCGTTAATCCTCGCGTTTTCATGCCACTTCTTTCACGAACGTTCTATCCAAAAGCAAAAACGATTTCCCTTTTCTTCCCCTTCGCCGCCTTTACTTCGCTTTCTACCTTTTTCTTGTTTGTTATTATTATTTAATTTGTACTTTACAATTTGTCCAGCTGGACATTCGGTACATTTTTCTAGCTTTTTACCTTTTAACCGCGATCTTTTAAGCGAACCCGGTTATGACAACAGCGATCGGTATGTAACGCCAATTCACATCAGAGACCAGGCCACAAACCGCGGACAGGATGGCACCTAGATGTCTGCACATCCTTGGCGCGTATCCTCGGTAGTCTTAAGTACCTACCAGGGGTCTTGGAATTTTCATAGTTAAGGTCCTTCGGACCAAGCGAGTATCTCTTGTCTTGGATTTCCTTTTACGTTTATCGTCTACCACGTGTTAACATGGAAAGTTGATTTTCCTCACATCTGGTATGTTCCGTTAGCAACTTTCTCAGGAGGGCGGCTAAAACCCTTCCTGGTCCACCAGCCGTCTTATTATCCAATCGGAGACGGTGTCTATTGCCCTCGCTTCCTTAACCAAAATTGTCATCAACAAATCCGATAGTCCCGTGTCCTTAGACACACCCACCCCTACCTTCCTCAGACACAGTATCGTCAGTAAGACTCACTTATTCCGTATCCTTAAAATAGTCAACGTATCTTTACCGATCTCTACCCTTATAACAGTCGCGTACTTAACGTATCATCGTAACTAAGTTTCACATAACGTGGTTGGAGTGAATTGTGATTTATGTTAATTCAGTGTGTATTCCGTTGTGATTGCTGAATTCATAATAAAGCTTAATTAAAACAAAATTAATAGTTGTGTTACGACTCAGCTATTTTATTTCATCAACCAACCCTTAAGTTTACGTGACAGGTACTTCGACATATTTGGCATTCTCGTTTCGCCACATATTCATTTTCAAATTCAAATCGGATAATCTAAGTCGACGATGAACCTACGGTTGATTCAACAAGTTGAATATAATTGCTCGACTATGGAAACACGGATATTTTTCGCTATGGCGTACTAATAAATTGAACAAATCGCATAATATACGTACTTGGTAATAATATGGACGAGCAAATACCCTTTTATATCGATGTGCCATTTATATAAAGCCATGGATATAACGCGATACCGTAGTCAGAAAAGGAAAGTTTCTACCGCGTGACTCCATAACAATTTGACAGCTAGAAACGACGGTCGAATAACAAGAAGTGCGTGTGCCGGATGAATGAAACGAAACGTCGAACGCAATCTTTAATAAGAGAGCGTTTTTACGGCCGCGATTCAAGTTTCGCGCGGCCGTGTTACGCGTGCTTGGAATTACACGATGAACCGAGAACCAGTTTCGCCGTTTCATAGTCGATTAATCTGCGACGCGAAAGTGCTGGACGGGTTTTCCATTAGAAACCCTGACCGAACGGAATACTGCGAGACTGATCAACATTCTGCGTTTTATCTCTTTAGGATTGAATGTAAACAAGTGTGACGTAAGTATTAAACGACATTCTTGCATTATCCGTAATATTCCTGATGCTTAATGACGTGTTTTATATAGTGGAAACTTGTAAAAATACTATGACGTGTAATTTGTACAGCACTTACAATCTTTGAGAATTAAATAGCCGGGAATATGTTTATAACACGAAGAAAACGACCAAAAGAACGCTCGTTAACAAGTCACTATTTACGTGTATCGCGCAACATCTTAGAAGATCTGAACGAACTATGATTTTTAAGAGCAATGAGTATAAAAAAGAAAAACACACATACGACTATCCGTAACGATCATAGTCGACGATTTATGTCGAATTTCGATGGAATTTTACCAAATACCAGTCGACATCACGTTCAAATATCGTTAGCGATGTACGTGGACGCTATAGTAGACTTTATTCGTTTGGTAGATGTACAAAGCACACAAAGCGCTATAAAGCAACCAGATACCCGTGTGTTACGAACGTTCTAACGCTACGTTAAAGTACAAATAATATTAGCAAATGTACGCAGAGTTTCGAATACATAGATTGTTTCTTTGTCAATTATTACTTTTGTCAAATATTATTACACGTTAAATGACTGTATGTATCTATATTTAACGAGAAACTCGATTTTCAAGCGAATTTGTTCAGTAAACGTTTGGATAATATAGTGGAGAAATATTCGTATATAAATACTCGAATTGCCACGTTACATCTCGCTACATTTTTCAGTTTTCAGTTTGTCATGTAACGAAGAACATTCAATAAAATGCAAAGTTACGCAACCGGTGTTGCGATAACCACGTCGGTCCCCTCGAAAAACATTAAAGCCGCCTATGATTTTTCAAGCGTGTACGAGCGCATTACGAGAGGGTGTAACCATCCGCGCTGTGTACTCGCGTGCACTTCCTGATTTATGGACAAAGCTCGTCGACCGCGGAAGGTGTATCGCGTTCAAATATCGGAAACCGGTCCATTGTACACATTCGGGTACGGCGTTGATGATTCAAAAAGCGCGCTCGCGTTACCATTATTTACAATATAACCATTTACGTAGAAACCTTCCTAGCCGGCCAATTAAATCAATTATTTAAAAAGAAGAGAAACAAAAATGTCTACGTTATCAACGAAATTTTACGCAGGCCAATGATGAACAAATGGTCGAATAAAATAGCAGGAAATATGGAAAATTTGTGGAAAAATTAAAGATAGCAATTGAACGTTATGTTTGTCCATGTATCGTGAGAACGTCTTGTTGATACAATTAACGAAAAATAACGAGAAATAATTCCAATGTAAAATAGAGGTAAAAATGAAATTTTACATCTTCCCACGTATTCCTATTTCACTTCCTATTGTTATCCTGCAGTTGTTGCTATTAGTAAACGATAACGATGAATAATCTAATAATATGATAACGAAATGGAAAAGAATATACGGAAAATTATAAACAAGATTAGTAAACGATAACGATGAATAATCTAATAATATGATAACGAAATGGAAAATAATATACGGAAAATTATAAACAAGATAAGAGGTAAAAATAAAATGTAATTTTCTCTTGTTCTACCCTTTATTTATACCTTGTGGATACGAATAGCAAGCAATAACGAACACTCGAACGACAATTGTTATCACCTAATTCGTTTCCAACGGGGACGAGGTAAGTTTTGGTGTCGTCGCTGGGAACGAGAGACGTGTCATTTAGCCGGTGTTCGAGATAATGAAATTTAAACGAAGCACTCGGGGGCGAGCGTAACCGCTCCGAAATTTCCATAAAGTTTCGCCGGTGAAGCGTGTGCACGAGCGCACGCGTGCGGCCCTGCAGCAAAATTCGTCGTTGGAAATAATTGTAGATTTCCTCGGTGTAACACACGTACACGCGTTTTTATAGTTTTACGTGTTTCTTTTTCCTTCTTCCACTTTTTCGTTTTCATAAGCAGTTTTATGTTTATTTTGATCGATACTCTCCTTCTCCCCCTCGTGTCATTATTAAACATCAACGACAGAGAATACAAAACAAGGCGACATTGTTCCACCGTATTATAAAAAATAGTTAATCGAAAGATATTAAAATAAAAAAAAAGATTGAGATTGTTAAAAGATATTGAACTTAGCGAAGAATACATTACGTTGTATTTTTATAACATTTTTTGATATATATATATACTGGTGAAATACCAACAATCTTATCATTCAACTCGATATAAAATAAAAAGAATAAATAGATGAAAATTTTGAAAGATATAGTGATAGTACATTAACCTTCGCCACGAAACGAAAAAAAATATATATATATATTTTTACTCTACGTGATAACAAAATTCATTTAATCTCGCGGGTTTCCTCGGATCCGTATGAACGAAAATAGATTTTAACATATTAGTAGAACATAAATATACTATATATAGAAATTACCGGTGTACAATCTGATTGAATAATACACGTAAACGTAGACCTACTCTTCCAAGGGCTAAAGTTCACGGAATGCAGTTTCGTAACGCGTTAAGGTGAACAAAGCGTGAATTCGGTAAATATCACAATGCATTCGAACCGGATGCTAATGACGCCCTCTCCTCGGTGAAATCGCATCACAAGGATAATTCGTCTACAGCTGAACGCCACTCGTAGCAGCGAAATATCTAGCGGCTATTTTCATCGGCGTTCTAGCAGTAAATATTATGTACCAGCCTGCGACGATCGACTTGGGAGTTAACGGAACAGTGTAAGGATGTTATCGAATGAACAGAGAATGGAATGTCTGACAAAAAATCGATACATGCGTCTCCTAGGTTGATTCTACGTCTTATACGATTGTACTCGTATCAGCTAAATTTAACAAGTTACAAATTATGAACGCTAACAAATTCCCTTACGTTATCAATTGGTAAATTATTATGCAAGAATAACTCTTGATTATCTTACTTGACATAAGGTTGTAAAATTATAAAGAAGAATTTTGTAACTTGTCAAATCACCGATATTATTAGTTAATAAATTATCGTGCAAAAGTACTCCAGTAGTAAAATAAGATCGTTACAACTTCTCCTTCGACACTTATGTTTATAAGAAATACGATATGTAATATGAAATATATGATTTCTGCTACGATTATGCATTATTCGGTATAAAAAGAATGATTAATGCGGAAGCTGCGAGTTTATAATCTGTGTACACGTTGGTCTATTCGGTAGGTGCGTGACCCTGAACTGACGTTAAACATGAAAACAGAGTAAATTTCGATAATGGATAAATTTGACAAAGACCACGACGCGTCACTGAATAATGCATCGATGACCTAAGATGCATTGCATCAAGTACACACACACGTATATACGTATTAGAATTATCTATCGTGAGACTATGAGACTCACCACTCCCGTGAATCCCACGGTTAAAAAAATGCTGGCTGGCATCTGTGACATAACCTATCTCCGGTCCGCTTGGCGACATGGTAATCGCGAAAAGCATGCCGATGTCTTTTGTTTCGTACAAGAGTCATACTGTATTCATAGGAAGCATTCGTAAATATGGTTCTATTAGATTCAAACGGAATCGGAATCACGAAACAGAGAAGCGAGATACACGCGACTCATACGCGTGGTATGGTCATTGACGCATCAGGTGTCAGTCACCTCGAAAGGGTACGCAAGTCTCACGTGTGCGCCTTGTACGATGGTCCTCAAGAGCAATTTCAAAGCACGTGTCACGATTGTAGCCATCTTTCCGACTATCCACGATGTATTTTTGCGCACAGTTATGTTCGTATATGTCAAACAAAGTGGAATTAAAACTCACCGATCTTTCCTGGTAAACGCGTTGTGGCTGATGCTCCTTACTCGTCCTTCGTCTCGTTGTCCTCTCCTGCTCGTCCTCTTCTGCCTTTCACCGTTTCGCAATGTGTCAGCAAAAAATCGGTCGGAATACCAGATTTGGTACAGTCACTTGTCACGAGTACGGTACACGATAATCACTGCGACGAAACCGAGAGTCGAACATAAACGTCGTATAACCGTACCGGTACGAACACACTACGAAACGCGGTACGAACACGACTGCTCCACACCGTACCATAGATCAGCTGCTACTATAGCAGCGCTATCGCGCTGCGCGGCACGCGCCTGAACTAAATGGTGGGGGAAGGGCGGGAACGCGCTAGTCAAGAGTAATATTGGTGGTATTTCGAGTCCCAGACTGTATCATTGATCCGAAATTGCAAGTGAAAATGAGCGCTGAGATAAAAATGTTTCCGATTAATAAAAGAGGACTACACAAATTTTTATGTGTTTATATGTGTATATGAAACTATTAAATCACTATATCATATATGGATTTAGATAAAATCTAAAACACTCTTGTGAATGAAATCCATATATTTTAAATAAGAGATATCTGTTTTCGAGATGCCTAATCATGATATAGGAGTACAACAATATATATGAATATGTATTTATCACTGTATGTAAAATAATTCTTTAATTAATTATTACCTGCAATGGATAAAGTACAACATTTACTTTACAATTATGACTAGTTGATAATAGATAAACTGCTTTGTATATAGACGAGTATACAGTCACCGATCAGGTATAGAATAGATCTATTAGCACCAACAAAGTGCAAAATAGACCTATTACCCAACGTACCTTTTTGTTCACGGTTTCGGGGTCACTAGAGTCCATTTACCATTTTAGTGTCATTTCCAACGTTACCGAAACAGCACAGAATGAGATTACGGTACCTCCAGCGATTGGAATTAAAACTAACTTCTAATATGACATTACCATAAAGTTACAAATAAAGTATAGGCACCAATGAGGTGCAAAGCCTTGTCTGTGCTATAGGCACGTATAAGACAGAACTACGGTCGTATACAAGTCTAGTTACTCTCGTGGAAAAGATGAGGCTCTTAGGCGGCGGCAAATGTTGTTCAATTTATCCGCAGTAAGGCGCTCTAATCAAACGAGGGTTGATTGACTAACGCCATCGTGTAGGAGTAGCCTGGACCCGGTTGTCTCTCGACTTGTCGACTGAGATTCGACTCACGATGGAAGGAACAAACGGCACCACGATAACATTAACTAAGAATAGGATTGTAAGTCTCGACACTCATATAGCCGAAGCCTAGGGGTAACCGTCCAAAAATTGAGTCGTAATTAGTTGTGAAAAATCAACATGGAAGATAAGAAGGTTCTCATCACACGATCGTATACACAGATCTGAAACTCTAATGGAGGAGATAAGGCTCTTAGTGATCGAAGGATGTTCGTTAATTTCTCCGCAGTAGAGTACTTCAATCGAGAGATTAGGATTCGTCGTGTAACGCCATTGTGTAAAAATAGCACAGATCTTGTTGTCTCTGCCTTTATTGACCTTTGATTTTAATTTTTCATGACTAGACACGACTCAATTTTTGAACGGTTTAGCCTAGTTATGAAATCTGCTTATATGATCGTGGTCCAGACCACAGTTTTTTTTATATGATTCTGACCCATATTGTACCTCGTCGGCGGTATAGTATACGCTGAGATATGTAATAAACGGTTAATGGTGATCTTCTAGCTTTTATCTTATTGATGTGGAGGAAGTATTTGTTGAGAAATCCGTAAAAATATAGATATACATATAAACAAATAAATTAAAGTTGAATATATGTATATTAATGATATAAAGATATTTTCACAGTTAAATGTAGTAAATTATAACAGGTAATGTGCTTTCTCGAAATCATACTATTCTGTTACAAATATAATTTGCATTATCCTTTTTTTTATTTAAAATTGTGTATTTCATTTGTAGCCCTTATCGCATGCGTAAAAAATGAGATTAGAGAGCAGGATTTTGACTGTGTTTCTCTAGATAACTTCATTCGTCACTAAATTGTGCGATATAACCTAACATCTTGTATACAATGTCATCATTTCAAACAAAACTATATTATTGATATTGGTTAAAAATTATGGCTTGTGACTCAAAAATATTGTGTTTTCGTCATTGTTGTTCAAAAAGCATATTCTGTAAAGCTGTTCCAGAAATATGCCCAATTTGTCAATTATGTATTACAGAATATAAAATAATGCCCTTTCTTGTTCCATATCCATATAAAAATGCAGCGTGTGAACCAAATTCTATAGTTGTTAGGCCAGCTAATGGCAATTTTTTAACTGATTATCATATCGTAAATGATTTGCATATAGGAATAACTAACATGAATGGCCTTGTTTTTGAATACGACAAAGAGGGTTTAATACTAAATGATTGTTCAAGATGGACAAATTGCATTGCGATAAATGTAATCCCTTCATCTTGGGACAGTCATTGGAATGAAACATTAAAAATAATGTTAAAAGACTCGAAATGGAAATCTGAAAATTATGATGAAATCTCGATGAATTGTTTTAACTTCGTTATAGAGTTTATAAATAATTTGAAATATATGAATATGAACTTTACGAATAAAGAAACTATATGCGAAAAGTTAATATTACCAAAACTTAGAGATGCTCTTACATATAATTTTTTATTTATGAAATTAGAAAATAATGAATTTTTTATATCTTAAGAAAAGTTCATTTTCTATATTTGCTTTCTACATAGATTTATATGTATTATTGGTATTATATAGATCTCTATGTATTTGCCTTTTAAAATCATTATATGAGTATATTTTTTACACATATTATATATTTATAATTATTACAATAAATCATTTAGTACATGTTTAATAAAATGCTCATTTTTTTCATCCTAGAATACTTTGATAATACAATGAAGTATAACAAGATCAGATTGCCTCCATTAGGCAGAAATTATAGACGAGGTTTTCTTCAATTATTAAGAAATCTTTCATCAAACAATCATCAATATAAATTTGATGTCATTGTTATTGGTGGTGGTCATGCTGGAACAGAAGCTTGTGCAGCAGCTGCTAGGATGGGTGCAAAAACATTATTAGTTACTCATAAGAAAAGCACAATAGGTATCACTTTTGTTTCTTTTTTAATATTAAAGATTATTGAATAAAAATTATGACAATACTTTCATAGGAGAAATGTCATGTAATCCATCCTTTGGTGGAATTGGAAAAGGAAACCTTATGAGAGAAATAGATGCTTTAGATGGTGTTTGTTGCCGTATCTGTGATATCTCTGGAATTAATTATAAAATCCTAAATAGTTCTAAAGGGCCAGCTGTATGGGGATATAGAGCTCAAATTGATCGTGTCTTATATAAAAAGCACATACAGAAGGAGCTTTTCAATACGCCTGGTTTACAAATATATGAATCCTCTGTGGAAGATTTAATTGTACATGGAGATTCTCCAAGTTGTCATGGAATAATTCTTAGTATGCTTATTCTTTTAAATTGGATATATGTATGTTATTAATTTTTAAACAAATAAAATATTTATGAAAATCGTGTTTCAGGGGATGGGACAAAAATATACAGTGATACAGTCGTCATAACAACAGGTACTTTTCTAAAAGGTCAAATTAATATTGGGTTAGAAAAAAGACCTGCTGGTAGATTCGGTGATGAACCCAGCATTGGATTAGCTAACACGTTAGAAACAATTGGATTTAGAATGGGAAGATTAAAAACTGGTAATTGTCATAATCATGTTTTATATACTTTCTTTACAGGCTCCAAATGTTCTCATGTTTTAAAATATTTTTCTAGGTACACCACCGCGGTTAGAAAAATCTACTATCGATTTTTCCAAATGTGATGTACGTAAACCAGACGAAGTATCAACGCCATTTTCATTCATGAATAATACTGTCTGGTTACCTGTAGAACAACAAATAAATTGTTATCTAACATATACAAACGAAGCTGTCTCAAAAATTGTAAAAGACAACATGCATTGTAATTTACACGTTACAGAGGAGATAACAGGACCACGGTATTGTCCAAGTATAGAAAGCAAAGTTCTTAGGTTTAATACACATGAACACCAAATTTGGCTGGAACCTGAAGGTTTAGATTCACCCATAATGTACCCCTCAGGATTATCATGTACACTTCCAGCAGAGAAACAAGAAGAACTTATTAAATGTATTCCAGGATTAGAAAATGCGAAAATGGGTAAATCTGTTCCCTTTATGATATACATATGTATATTCTGACGTTCCATGTTTTTAAATATATTAATATAACGTTGTAATCTTATGCGCAGTGAGACCAGGTTATGGAGTTGAGTATGATTATATTGACCCAAAAGAATTGCATGTTACGTTAGAGACCAAAAGGATTCCAGGGCTATTTCTTGCTGGGCAAATAAATGGTACAACTGGTTACGAAGAAGCAGCTGCACAAGGAATTATAGCAGGTGTTAATGCTGCGGCCAAGGTCTCTATCACCCATTTTTTATTATGAACTTTTTAAGTTAATAACGAAGAAATTCATTGTTTTATTTCGTTGAATAATCTATTTACTAGGTTCTTAATAAAAAGCCATTGATAATAAGTCGAACAGAAGGTTATATCGGTGTACTCATTGATGATCTTACTACACTTGGTACAAATGAACCATATAGAATGTTCACCAGTCGTGCAGAATTTCGATTAAGTCTACGACCAGATAATGCAGATCAAAGGCTTACCAAAAAGGGGTATGAAAGTGGTTGCGTATCAGAGGAAAGAATGATAAAAACAGAAGAAATTTTATCCAAACTAACAGAAAATATAGAGTTGTTTAAAAATGAAATTCATCGCAATGCAAAGTGGTGTCAATTACTGGGTGTTCCAGTTTCTAAGAATCCTAATTTAAGATCTGGTTTTGATATGATGCAGTTTTATGACGTTGATAAATTTATCAAAGCATTTCCTGATCGCTTTGGACATCTCGCAGATGATCCAATTATTTCAAGAAGATTAAAGGTAGCGATATTTTGTTCCAAGTGATATTTTTAAATCAGTACGGCTTATCATCTTTTATTATGACCATCTATTTAATCTTATAGATAGAAGCATTGTATGCAGATTCCTTAAAGAAAATGGAGAAAGAAATCAGTGAAATTCGCAAAAACGAACAGATGCTTATCCCGCCATCCATAGACTATAGCTCGTAAGTTAATTATCTGAAATATAAATTGCGATATCTATTAAGTGCAGTTATCTTTACTAATGACTGAATGTGTTCCGATATAGACCTCAATTAAGTTTATCTCTGGAGGAAAGAGAAAAACTCTCTGAGTTTCAACCATATACAGTAAGTGTAGAAATAAATCTTCATAATTTTCGCAGTCATTATCCTTATTATTTTTTCTGCATAGATCGCTGCAGCCAGTCGTATTCAAGGAGTCACTCCACCTGCTATTTTTCGTTTAATAAATTATATACGGAGAAATATACAGGAAAATGTACAGAATAGAGCTAGGAAGTCAACTTTAATAACAAATCAACTTTGATAGCAAATCAACTAAAATAAATAGCCGATCAAATCATATACTTTACGTATGTTTATTTAATGTGTGCATATCAACAACAAAAAACCCATTGAAAATCGTTTGCATGCACGTCTGGAACTAAACAAAGTTGGAGTCTATTCAGACTCGAAGACGGACCCCAATTCTTAAGATGTCACTCAACTATCAGCCTTAAACGTTCGTCTTAAGAGTAGAACAAATGGAAGGTTGTTGCCCTCCTGTTTAACCACCGGATGTATCGTGCCAGCAACCATCAATCTTCCTTAAATAGAAACTTGCTTACACTTGTTTGACAAGAATTATCGAAACTCCGTGTTTACTCGAATTTCGAAACACTACGAAATTATTAATACCTCGCGTGTCAGTATCGGTTGGTTCGCATACGAATCCCGTAGTGAGAATTTACGCGGAAGAGACGAAACTCAATTGCGGCTACTTGGGAAATACGCTCGTTTAATAAGACTAGAGTAATTGTCTCTAACTTACAATGCGGTCGAAGTTTCCATTTCGGCTGGCGCAACTAATGTCAGAGTCCATAGCAGGGAAGTTTGCCTGATTGAATTAAGAGGGGTTCGTCCAGCTTCAAACTTCTCACTACCGAATTGATGAAGCATACCCAGGGTAAACGTCGTTACGAGATTACTCGCGTAATCAATTTATTCGCTGAAGGCACGCGCGACGTACCCTCGCATTACTTCAAATTTTATAACGAACTAAATGAAATTTATTGCTTTTTAAGATCGAGAAGATGAGGGCTACTTTGACATCTATATGTCGTAGAAATTTCACGATGTCCCTATATTTGTCTACAAGGAGCTAAAACAAATTAAGAAAGTAGAATAATTTGAGGATATATAAGGATTAGAAAATAAATCTACTGGACAATAAATCGATGTTTCAAACAGCAACAAAACATGTACTAACAGTTATTCTTTATTACCATTAGTGCAATAGTAAATACTGTTACGATACATTGTACAGGAATGGTGTACGATCGGCCGTAGTACAGGGTCGTTGTAATTATAAATTTCTCTACCATGGTAATCCGGCTGTTCTCTCTCTACATGGTTAATCGAGCCAATACGAGCTCGCCACAAACTCGTCCTCTAAATCGCACGACGAGTTAATACTATTGTCTCCCTATAATAGCCTCCGTGTCTCCGAAGAATCAACCTTCTTCTTCTCGATATAACAGTTTCCGCACAACAATCCTTCGTTTCATTCTTCATCTATCACGGTAAAAAATATACAAAAAGTGAAGAACTATTTTGGCCAAATTTACGAAATTTCCTACCTCGCGAAGAATCCAATGTCGAATCGATTATCAATAACTTTAAATTAGTGTTAATTGTTCAATTTTGGACAATGCATTTTCTATAAAATTCCAAATCAATGACTTTCTAATCTATCCCAATGACCACGGTTGTCATACCAAGCGCGTTTCACCGCGGTTGGGAACGTTCTCCATGTTAAATTCAACATTGGATTTTCCGCGCTGCGAATGCACGCACGTAAATTACGCGAAGGCACGCGGTCCTCAATAACCGTTTAAACGCGTTGGCCGATCGCGGGTATTTTCCCCCCGGAACGATCGCCAGAGCCATTCTTTTTCTTTTTCTCTTGCCACGATCTCCATCGTGCTCTCGCTGTGATTCACGTGTTCCCTTCTTAATTCTAATTCTCTATACTGGCAAGTTTTCGTGTATGTTTATACGTTTACGTGTATGTACGTGTATACTAAATGTTACGTTTCTCTTATTGTTCATACGTCAACAACGACTACTCCGAATAAATTAGTTTTAAGGCTACGCTGCTCCTCTTTGCTCATCGATTACCCTAACTACCTAACGAATTATCGTCGACTACACTGAATGTTGAATTAATGTACATCGAGATCCATCCTTACGACCAGCAACAATTTCTCAAAGTGGCTTGTATTATTCTTAAATCTTGTAGCTGGTCGCGTACGACGGACACGAATAACTTATATGCGCTTACCGTATAATTACAAGTAACATAATGACGAGAAAATGTTTATCTACAAGGAGATGCAATGACGGGGAACGATCGATGCGTACGAGCTTGACGATCGTCGATTTGTCGCAGACTCGATCACCAGCGAGATTAATTGATCCTTGAACTCGCGTCATCGAGCCAGATGCAAAATAAACGCGATGGTTTAGTCCACATCGCGATGAATTACGAGCGGACGAAACGGAAAAGCTGCTACGACTGTCGCCGGCTCGTTACGCATTGTTCGGCCGCGATTATACATAGCAAGGGATTTATAACGAAGTTACTGTTCGTTAATACGCTAATTACACAGTACCATTCACACGCTCGCATTGTCACGCAATTACGTACACGCAGGCACGACACGCACGCCGCATGGACAACAATGTCGACAAGGAATCGAACAATTACGAGTTTCATTATTTACGAGAAACGAAAGATCAAGAATTTCCGTTTTCGAACACGTAATATTTATCGACGAAACTTTGACGACTTTGCGCTCCACTCTCATTCATACAAGAAGAAAAGGAACTAATATGATTTTAGAAACGATCTGTCACTCTACGAAGATCATATAAACTCTCATAAGGTTTTTCTAAAAGGAGAAGCTTTCGATTTAAACGTTGTTGAGAAATTGAGTCTACGCGTAAGCTTTGGTACCATTTCAGGGAGGAAGATCTGTTTAGAAAACAGTAGTGGAGTATCTTCGCAGAGAATTCAGATAGTTTCCGATTAACATGAGCGGAGGGGTACATGGCTCAGTCTCTTGGATGCACCTGAAGAAACAATGACAATGATTACTTTACTCCCGCTCGCGCGTTCAGAGTTACTCGCGCGAACGTGTGGTCTAAAGAATAGCAAACTCGAGTGCGAGGTACTAATTCTACGCAGACGTGAGACGGTTTTTATGCGGTGCGTGTTATCGCACTCAGCGATTTCCCATGACATTCGCAACGACTCAGCACTTGATTTGGAATTGAACTGATGACAAAAAAAAAGAAGAGAAAAAGACTCTACCGTAAAGAAATAGTTTTGCGAACTGATAAAAAATCAAGAATATCAATATTCATCGCTTGTCGTGATTTTATCGCACACTGACGCGTAATTGTGATTAATTCATCGCTGCAAGGTGAATGAATCTGTCGTGGAATGTCATCGGAAGTTACGCCGGAAATCGCTTGGAGAAATGGTAATCTCGCACGGTCGCACGCGATGCGAGAACCGAAAGAGACGGGAGACTTCATCTGGTCTCCGTCTGGTTTCCCATTGTATACAATTCGGCACGTTGAACACCACGTTTGGAAGGCATTTCAGAAGGCATTGAATTCCTAGTGTGTATTGTCACGAGTTGTCGTCCATTATGCCCTGACCTACCTACGTATGACTTCGTGAAAGCGTGACTCACCTGTATAAAAAAAAAACACTCTCCTCGTTCGATTCAACTTCAATTGAACTGATTGCTTTTTAGATCGACTTACATTGTCCCTATCGCATCACCTGTGTAAAATCATTTTCACGGTATTAAAAGTATCAAAAAGAATATGGTTTATCCTAACGGACATGTGCGAACGATGCTTCGTTGTGTTTACGATCAAACTAGCGATATTGTAAAATCTCATCAAAATTACTGCAACATGAGGCGAAAAATTGCTTCGAGTTTTGTCATTGAAATTGATTTTGGCAGTGTTGTTGCTTTTCTTCGAGCCCCTCTGTGTTTTTCGCGGTCCATTGTCGAGATAGCATGATCGAAAGAACGCCATTAACGCCGTGGATCGATAAATGTAAGTCGTCGATGATCCGGCAGTCGTACGAAAGAAGTGGAATAAAGAGACGTTGAATGTATTTCAAGAGAATGATGCTCGACTGACGTCGACGAGACTACGCTACAAGACTCCTAATGCAACGCGTTAATGGTAGCCACGATTGTAGTCGGTTGATGCAAATTTATGCCGAAGGAAATTGAAGAAGGATCGCTCGTGGCCTTAAGCACGCTCGATGAATAACGAAGGACGTGCCGCGAAGAAAGTTCCGGATTCACCTGACGCGTGCTCGCGAACACAGGTCAAGGTCGTTGCGATTTCATCGATCGAACACGTCATACACGTCGTTCGTTTATTGGGAAATTTTCGTGGTCCCGATGTGTCATTTATTTGTAGAATCGACGCGTGATCGCGAATAGCAGAACGTCAGACGCTTAAAAACGAGCAAAACGAGCGACCATGTATTAATATCGATGATCGTATTTACTGTCGCGCGAAAAATTCCCTCGTAATCGACCTCGTCCGGCGCCGTTTGTTAATACCGAAATAGCGTGTCTCGTATCGGCCACACATCATCTCGTTAACTTCGCTCAGAGTATAATCGATGGACAGTGACTGGTTGCTCCTACGCGCGTTAACGACGGCCTGGTTGATTCAACGACGAATCTCTGAGCGATCGGTGACAACGAACAACGCAACTCTCGCTTCGAATCATCGTTAGAGAGATGAAAAGACGGATGAATCCAGAGAGTGGCGCGAATTACAAATTGCAACGATAACAGGAAATTCGACGCGAGTGAAAGCTGGACCGAGAGTCGTTGGGAACGCGCTTTTCTCTCGAGAGGGGACTCGAACCAGGACGGGTGTCTCTATGAATATTTGTCGCTTCGCGTTGTTTTCTCTGTTCTCCATTGTGTTCCCTGTCGAGACAATCAACCATTCAAAGTGACAGCTCGCGCGTTCTACCGCTTTCCCCGCGTTTAGTCCGCAGGGACACGAGCGGCGAGCAAACGCGTTCTTGGCGACTGTACTTCTCCCAAGGTCGACGACCTCTTTTCTTAGTAGACGAGGATTTTTGACGCGAGTCGAGTCCTACTTGGACGGGCCTACTTGTATACGGGCAATGCTCGTGAAACGGCACTCGTCGAGTCACAAAGTCATCCGGAACGGGGAAGTCCGGTTATTTCAAGTTCACGGCCTCGAGGTCGTCGACCCTGCAACGCGAATCGGGAACGGATAGTAGATATAGAAGCTTTTCTCTGTCTCCTTCGAAGACGATCGTATTATTAAGTATCAACGGCGTTCGTATTAAGAATCGCACGAACTATGAACAGAGAAAAGAGAATGCTGCTTCTTGGTAGTGATCCATCAATGCGATGCTTTTCACGCTGGTCGCTTCGTATACAGTGTTCTTCCGCTTCGTGGACTTCCGCGTCTGTTTTACGTGTTTCACGAGATTCGCGAATCTGCCTCTTTCCAACACACGCTTTCGACTTCCCGTCCACTGAATCCTGTCTCGATCTCTCTGCTTGAGAGTCGAGTAACTCTAAACTGACCGACAGCGACGGTTCCAACGGACTAAACAGAGCAAGCACGCCGTCAGAGAAGCTCGACTGTCGGAAGCGGCAGGTCAGAGAAGTCGCTTAGCAGATGGTTTCCAGCGGAGCGGTCTTCGTGCTCGGATTCTGAATGACGCTGTCGCCCATGCTGGGCATTCCGTGACTGGTGGTGCTCAGTCCGTTTCCCTGCCTTCCAGCGTTGGTCCTCGGATTCCTGTTGCAGATCCTTTTCAAGGCGGCGCGGACCTGGGGCTGGCAGCCAACTACCGCGAAGATCAGCACGCCCTGGAACGCGTTTATCAAGTCGGTGAAGTACCAGATGTATTGAGGACCACCGACTGCCCACGAGACCACGTCGGCTACCCAGGTGACGCCCATCACGACCACCAGCTTCATGCACACACGGCCCAGTGCGGCTCTGAAACAGAAACATTAGATCCTCGTCAGAGCTAGGAAATGAGTATTTAGTTTGAAGATGATCGAGTGCTCGAAGAAGTCGCATTAGAAACTCTATAGGGGACTCCCGGTCGAGATTGCCTATTAGATGTCGGATTTTTTTACAAACTCGTATCTTCATGAACAGAATTTCACGAAACAAATTCCAAGCTTCGATATTTCAAACGTTTGCACTTTCTTCGGCTCTGAAGCGATTTTATGTTACCATCGCTAGAAATCAATTAAGTTGTTAAAAGAAATATAGAAATGTCTACTCGACACTTGCCCACACTGGGGTTAAGAGAAAAAGAATCCACAAGGTCGATTAGAATTTAGGGAGACTCGTCGATGGTTTGGATAATTGAATTGGTTAAAGCGATCATCCGAGGGAATACGGGTTCGCGTAGTTGACACATTGCTCGGAGAATCTTAAGCATTTATTATCAGTTGCGCGTGAAAGGAATTTTTTGGGTCTGGCCTGCTTGATTTATGACGGTTATTGTGCCTTGAATTCAAAGAACGAGGAATGACAAGGCAGTGATTCAGAGATCTATGGAGATACACGTTGGTTTAAGAAAATTCTCTGCACATTTATCTTTCTCGTTATACGCGCAGCATATAGGAACGTTATTTTTCATGTTTCGTAAAGATGCTGTTTTATTCGTGTTACGGGGATATCGTTCAGCCGCGACGCCACAGGTACCGCGACGAATTTCCGGCGACAAAAAGCGACCCGATTCAATTAGCGCTACGTTCAATTACGATGAACATAAATCAGGCCGCAAACGTATCCGTTTGTTCAGCGTGACACGTTGCGCCGCCACGAGTAATGTATGCATCGCATTGTGGTCGAAGTCAAAGCATTATTAATTCGTTCCGGCTGAGTATTCGCAGCCCGTTACGGTGTTGTGTCGCGAAATTATAGCGTTATAAAGACCACGGAGTCCTCTTTCCCTCCTGCCATTCCCCATTTTAGTACTTTCGTGGTTGCCCAATCTTTATTATCGCTGTCGCAATGTTTTCCAACTTACGACGTATAATTGAACGTCGATAAAATCTGTATTTTTTGTTGCAGTAGACAATTTCTAACGCGTTCTTTTTTTTTTGATATTTCAAATTTTTTATACAGATCCTTAATTGCACAAATTTCTATAGCGTGCTGTAGTCAAGAATTTCCGAAGCCTTTATTTTAGTTAGTAATTCTTGGCGTATCCGATTTTGTCGAGTCTATAATCCAACGAAAACTTTAAAATTTTGATACGAAATTCGCCTCGCAGATTCGACTTTTATAATCGATCCCTCCCGATGCCACATTTAGCAGGTTGCCATGTGCGAAACTGGCCCATGCAAGTAAGTTCGAATCAGGTCGACTCAGCCGTTTCCACGCGAGAACGCCAACTCTACTCGACGCTTTTCCGCTTTGCTTACCTCTCCGCTCTCTCGTTGATCGCCGCGTTATTTTTGAACCACCACCGGTTGCAAGCCGCGAGATGTTTGCATATTCCCCGCTCGTAACAATTAGGCGGCGCCTCGAAAATAGAAGATTCTTGCATCCAGCTATTACGAGATGCCACGCGACCATGTTACGCATATGTATTATGATAATTACGGTTTAATGCTCAGTGGAAATAAAACCACCAAAGGCAGAAACATAATCTTAATGTACCGGCTGTCGATTAGATTTTACTACATCTTATTTGAAATCAATTAACTATTTGTAACCGGTGGTCTACTCTATACAAAGCTCTTTTAAAGTCGCTCTTTTTACTATATTCCATCTCAATATAAAAACATTCCAGATATCTGACAAGTATAGTAACAAATCTAAAGCTTATAATTATTATTTAATTTTCCACAATAAATTATAGTAGACAATTTCTAACGCGTCCTTGTTTTTTTGATATTTCAAATTTTTTATACAGATCCTTAATTGCCCAAATTTATATAGCGTGCTGTAGCCAAGAATTTCCGAAGCCTTTGTCTTAATTTTTAATTCTTCGTGTATCCGATTTTTTCGAGTCTACGATCCAATGAATCTCCACGTCTTGGATAGCACAGACGTCTAACAAGTCGAGCAACAAATCTGATATTGCCACGTGTAGAATTATTTGTCTTTCAAATTGGAACAATAGTCAACAAGACGTGACATGGGTACGAACGCAGACTGATGGAAATATCGTCGGGATTTCGTCATCAATGATGCAAGGCTTTTATTATCGATCCACCGTTATACGAGTATGTACGGGTAGTACCGGTTCGTCGATTATTATTCGGATGAAAATTTTATCGTGCGGAGACTACTGAAAAATTCATCGGCGTGCACCGCGGGCCGATGGTTTCAATCCAAACAACGAATTCGCGGAACGATCGGCGCATGAAAAATCTCTACAGCTATAATGATATGCGAAGAAAGCAAATTAGACACGCGTCCACGAATGCAGAAGGTGAACTCGCGCGTGCAGGATGAACCTTTCACCGTGGTGGGAAACGTGGAGGCGCGTGATAAGCATGAAGGCCCATCGAACAGCGGAATGCAAACAAACGGTCGATCACCTGTGCGGGAACAGCTGCACCCAAGAACCACGGTACACGATGAACGCTTGAAAGGCGAGGAGAACATGAAAGAGAAGATTTTTAAGAACGTACTTGACCGATCAAAGCCCCGTCGAATCGGCTTTGTATGCCAAACGACGAGCAAGAAGCAAGGACAGCTACGGATAATGGTCAAATTTTATATACCCCTTATTCCTCTTTTAAGATTTCACCATTTCTGTTTATCAATAGTGTTCGTTTACTGCACTTGGATCGTGATCAAGTCAAACAGACTATCTTTGATGTTTTATCATCTTTTGTTTTGATCTACTACTTGCTATATGTGGAGCATCATGACGACTGATGCATTGAGTAATTTTACAGAATAACGCGCACTTGGTACGTTTCGATTATTTGATACTGTGAAAATGAAACGTAGAGCCTGGTAAAAAAGAAAAACACTTCGTTAGAAGATAAAAGTATGCCGATAAAAATATTAAGAGGTACATTGTAAAAATTACTGTCCAGAATAATTTTAGTGTATTTTCAGTGTATTCGTCACACTTGTCGATAAAAATATTAAGAGGTACATTGTAAAAATTACCGTTCAGAATAATTTTAGTATATTTTCAGTATATTCGTCACACTTGCCGATAGAAATATTAAGAGGTATATTGTAAAAATTACCGTTCAGAATAATTTTAGTGTATTTTCAGTATATTCGTCACACTTGTCGATAAAAATATTAAGAGGTACATTGTAAAAATTACCGTTCAGAATAATTTTAGTATATTTTCAGTATATTCGTCACACTTGCCGATAAAAATATTAAGAGGTACATTGTAAAAATTACCGTCCAGAATAATTTTAGTATATTTTCAGTATATTCATCACACTTGCCGATAGAAATATTAAGAGGTATATTGTAAAAATTACTGTCCAGAATAATTTTAGTGTATTTTCAGTATATTCGTCACACTTGCCGATAAAAATATTAAGAGGTACATTGTAAAAATTACCGTTCAGAATAATTTTAGTGTATTTTTAGTATATTCGTCACACTTTTCGATAAAAATATTAAGAGGTACATTGTAAAAATTACCGTTCAGAATAATTTTAGTGTATTTTCAGTATATTCGTCACACTTGTCGATAAAAATATTAAGAGGTACATTGTAAAAATTACCGTTCAGAATAATTTTAGTATATTTTCAGCATATTCACCACACTTGATTTTAGGCACAGAAATACAAGCAGAAATATTTTTAATACCACGTATCGTATTCTACGGTTTGGTGTAAGTTCGGGGTATATTTTAACGTAGAAGGCCGCATTTCGGTCTACTTCTACCAACGCCATCTCACTCGAGGATTGCATCCTCCGTTCTACGTCGTTGCTAGAAAATTTGTGGAGAAACGAGTCGATGAACAGTTTGAAAGATCGAGCACGAAATTGAGAAGGGTGGGTTTCCATCGAATCGAGGCGGAGGAAGGGCGAAGTAGAGTCATTTGAAGCAGACAGCCATTCGTATTTTTGTTCGACGCTTCAAATTAATGCCACTCGCCGCGTTTGGAAAGAAAGTAGGATCGCGGATCCAGCTACGTGTTAATTGACGTAACGAGACAGAGGGGTGAATATGGATTGTTAGCGTCTGTCTGAGACTGAAAATATCGACGGCATCTAATAAAAAAAAAAAAGAAGAAAAAGATAGAAAAAGAAGAAGGGAGAAAGAAAGAGGAAGAAAAAAAGATCTGGAAACGACACACCGATGCATGCTTCGATCGCTCGTTACACTCGTAACGCGGAACATGTTTAATGAGGACCATTTCGTCTGGACGTTATTATTATATGGATGTTCTTTATATAATCAGCGTGAAATAATGAAAAAAAGAAAGGAAGAAACGTTCAAAGTGTTAGGTATTACGATTGCAATTTATGAGAAACTTTGCAGCTGCATAGGAAACACCACTGGCCGGAGTAGAGTCGTTCGAGTTTCCGTTTATTGCAGTCTGTCTCGATAGATCAAACACGATCTTGGTGCGATCAAGATTTATTTCGAACTCTCTGTGTCTTCGAAGAACTTTTAACGGAAAAGATAGAGCGACGTTTGTGACAAAGAGATGTGATTTTCTCGGAAATGACTCATCAGGGTCGAACGGAAGAAGAGAAACGACAATACGAAGGGTGAAAAAAGGAACATCAAACGAAATACTGGCTATAAAATAAATTTATCTATTACGTTTGTAAGAATTTACATTAGTCGCGAACACGGCTAAAGCTCGTCGACCAGCATATTTTCCATTGCTTCCGCGAGATCTATCCGGAATCTCTAAAAGCTGGCGAATACACAGGTATCCACTTTACGATCCACGAAGATTTTCCAGCAGAAAAGAGACGATGTCGGAACAGTGGGAGGTTGAAAATGGAGAAGAAACGAGAACGATGCAATCGTAAGGACTGCATCTACCCGCATCATCCAGCTGACGGTTACAGCGCGTGTTTTATCACGTTTACGTTTCGACCGGCAACCATGTCGTTTCTGCTCGGAACATAATTCAAAAGTAAGTCCTTTTCTTCTTCTTCTGTCTCCTTTGAACGCTATGATACACCGACGAGGTTTTATTTGCGACGCGTTTATTTTGGCAGCGACGCTGAACTTTTAAATCGCGAGCAGAGAGCTCACGACCGGCGCGTCATTCATTGGTCGCTACGTGAATGAATGATTTCGTCTGAACATCGATTTTCTGTGATTTTTTTAATTTCTGTGATCTTTTATTTTCTCAAGCGCTGAACGATAATGTATTATAACGAGATATTTTCGAAACGATAAATTATTTATTTATAAATTATTTGCTGCTATCTTCGCTTGTTTATTAAGCGTTTAAATTCTTCGTTTTATTCGATTAAACACAAATTATTCGAATATTTTACGTTATAGCAAGCGAAACATAGCTTTTTTAATGGTTTTTATGCGCATTCCAAAATCGGACATTTTTATTGGAACTTGCTATTCAAAGATGTCTCGTAAAACGTCATTTTTATACGAGTTTCTTATTTTCATATTCGATATCCGATCAAATATTTTCGAAGCGTACTGTAGGGAGTGAAGTAAAAGAAGTTTAGTTAACGTAGACCCGTGCATCAACCTTGACAGAGATCAGAAGAGTTTCTATTTTTACGTATTTATTTTCTTTTTCTAAAAGTGATCTTGTTCGTTCTCGTCTTCTATTGCATCCTGTACATTCGTGACTCGTTCGAACAACATCAACTCGTTTAACGAGTATTCTTTCATCCAACCTACGTATTTTTACGTTTCATTTCTTCGTGGCACCTTGAAGAATTGCAAATATTTGCGATAAATCGTATAAGCATCCGAGCGATCCGTCAAAATAACAGCTCGCTGAAAGTTGCATGAAAAATATTGCGAATTAACGCACCATGAATCAACTTTTCAACGAGATTTCATTGAAATCGAGATCCCTCGACAACCGTATTGTTTCGAAAAATCCTTTAAACAAAATCAATCACCTTTAGCGGCATAAACCACCGGTTTAGTCATCTCCTCCACCGAAAAACAACCTTCGTCTTTACTTTCCACGCTATTTTAATCAACTTACGCTTGTAACACGCGTTATGCTTTCCATTCGAGTTTCTAATTTCAGCTTCAACTCTCGTGTTTGTTCTTCGATTGAAAGATCAACGAATACAATATTTTGCACGTGACACAGTGTTAGTTTTCATCTGATTACTTTGATTTAAAAGCATATTGAGATATCAAACGTATATTAGCGGAATTATAAGAGGAATTTCCACTTGAGGATCGGTCTGTAGCGAAGTCGATCGACTCAACGACGCAACGTCTATTTCGATCATCATTTTCACGGCACAATAACAAAGACAAAGCTGTAGGAACTATCGAGACTTCGGAAAACTCGAAGAATGCTCCCCGAAGACGAATGGGTCGGATAAACAGTACATTCTTTGAAGGATACGTCCAACCGGATGTGAAAATATCACGTTTCCCCATCGATCCTTGGCATCGGGCGACGAGCGTCGTTTGACGAATCGCATTTTTTTCGGATATTTATGCCTGGCAGCCGGTAGCTTTTTTACAGAGCAACCGGGGCTCAAAGGAGAATTTATTTTATCACGGCCGCGCCGACAGATATCAGGCATCGAATCGTTATTTTCCATTCGCACGCCGTCCCTTCGAACCACCTTTGCTCCCTCGTCCCGTCGAAATTGATATTGACGATCTCAATTTGCGATTCTCTTTCGGCCGAGCCTCCTCTTCCCTCACTTTCGCCCGTTCTCTTTCCGCCGATACAGAGGGACCGGGACACACGCTGGTCATAATGGTGAATAGAGATTCTTTCATGTTCGTTTTCTCGTTTTCTCCGTCCATTTTTTCGCTGTTCGTAATTTTCCAAGAGCTCGCTATTTTTTTCATTCGTCAGCCGGTTACCAGCTAATTTGAATATTCCTTATATCTCTTTGGCGTTGCTTGAAGGATACAAAGGATAGAAAACAATGGTCAATCCCTCTATCATACGATTCCACCTTCGATCCAGGAAACTTATATGTATCAGAGTAGGTTAATATTGCAACGCGAGGGATTAGACTTCTCGTAAAGTTTGGTAGACCAAGCCCTTCTTGCACGATAATTCAACTAACAATATCAGCGTACTCGTGTCTTTTTACAACTAGAAAATTCAGAGAAAGAAATATAAGACGATAAGCCAACTGATTTTGTAATATGTAAAATTCACCTGCGTGGGTCTTCGTTTGTTTCGTTAACCATTCTGCCAAAGAGTTTATTATATAGCGTTCGCGTCACGTGACTTGTAAAATCTCAGAAATAATATTAGTCGAATCGTGTAAGAGGGCTCAGATTCTCTATTTATTCCAATCTCCCTTTTCTTATTGATAAATACGATTTCATCGAAGAAGACTCGTTGTTTCCCACTGAAGCAGCTAAGAATCACCCTCGTTTATTTCCTTGGAATTGCGATCGACACGGAAGCGCTCGTAAATCCCCACTTCCCAGGCGAAACGGCCTCGCCAGATTTCAAAAGGAGACGCGATTCACTTTCTCCGTTCCTTCGTCTCGAGATAATTGCTCGTTAAACCACGAAAGAAAAGGACGAAGGGACGGGGAGCGGGGCAGGGAGCGACAAGATTCGAAGAGTATCTTAATTTAAGCAAACATCCCGAGGTTGAGCGTTCGCTGATCTCGATTATCTATGGATTCCGTGTGAACCGAATGCAACAAACCGGTTATCCTTGATATTTATCATCGGCCTCGAGCGTTTTCCTTCGCGCCGAAATAAAGCATCGTTCGCCGGCAGCGATAAAACAAGAGCACGAAGATCGTTACGCGTTTGCGCGCCGCCTGTTCCTCTTAATCGTTGTGTATCGCTCGTCTCACTCTCGAACAAACAAACCAGGACTTCTTTAACTCGGCTGTATCGCCGACTTGAACTCCTTCAAAGTTTACCACCGAGACGCGTAATCGTTTCCCTCTTAACTTCCCGAGGAAATGAGACGCGGTTGCATCTCGCGGTGATTAGCAAGGACGCGCGCCTCCAAACGTTTCCTGGTAATTTCCGTTTATCTGAGAACTCGGTTACCAGATGGTATGGGTGTAAAGTGCGGCGATAGCGTGGGCAAGATCGAACTGTAGATAATACTCAGGTCAGAAAGAGGTTTCTCTCTATCTCCGATCTAAAGTAACTGGCAAACTTTTAGCGTTTTAGGCTTAGCGCTAGATCTACATCTTCCGTAAACGTAGCTACGGTGTAACGCTTGCAAGATTCTGAAAATAACCCGGACGTAGCGTAAACCGCGTCTTGCGTGTACCCACGGAACTGACGAAAGTAAAATGTTGCACGCAACGTGACGAAAGTTCGATTTGTACGCGTGGATCGTCGATTTTTCTTCTTCTCGATCGTTCTGCGAAAAGATCGCCGAGCGGTACCAATGGCACACGTTCCTGGAAGAAATTGGCCAAATATTTACGCGAAACGAAGACCGCGTGGCCGTTCGCGAAGCACAGAATACGTTTACGAATTCGACTCGTCGATTCGCTCGGGAACTTTTTAAGGTAAATATTTCTTTTTCTTTCAGGGATATACGGTTTGAACAGTCATATCCGACGTGTGCAAGACTGGCGAGTATCCGGGAAGTAACGCGTAAACCAGATCGGAACTTAATTTAGAGCTGGCAGATTCGGGGGGACAGTCAGACGCGGTGAGCCGTGCTCCTCGATTTTCCAAGTCGTTCGGTCGAACTGAATGAATTCGCTTACCGTTCTGTGGTGCTCTTCACGAATTCGCCCTTCCATAGACCACAAGTTAGCTCGCGAGCAGTCGCTGCGAAGAATAACAGGTTCACTGCGAGTAGGAAGCCAATGGGACCGAAGAAGTACGCCAAGATTTCCATGTCACCTGTGGAATAAATTTTTAGTGTTCAGTATTTAAGGAAATTTTCTGAAATATTAAGAAAATATATATACCACGTGCATTGTTAAATAAGCACGAAGAAACCACATCTCCGATCGAATATTAATTCAGATATCGCCGAATATTTTTTCCTCTGCGGTATTTTTTAGAGTAATGTCCCTTCAAACAATTCAAAATAATGTCCCACTCTATTTGCAAGGATATTTAAAAACTGGAAGAATATTTTAAATTGTATATAATTAAATTATCGTACTACGATTTATCGCTCGATTACTCTTCAAATAGGACAAAATATTATTATACCTCAGCGAAAATGTGGAAAATAGATAAAAATATTATTCTTCGGAAATGACGATGTCCCACTCTATTTACAAGGGTATTTAAAAACTGGAAGAATATTTTAAATTGTATATAATTAAATTATCGTACTACGATTTATCGCTCGATTACTCTTCAAATAGGAAAAAATATACCTCAGCGAAAATGTGGAAAATAGATAAAAATATTATTCTTCGGAAATGACGATAGTCATACGAAAAGAACAATAGATGTTTCCATCTACCATTCACCGCGTCATTGTTAATGCAAGCAGCTGGAGTGTCGAAGAAGAAGTCGGACCTGGAAACGTTCTAAATATCTGGATGTTCGCTTCGAGTCCGCCTGCGTGTTCAATAATAAACGTTCGGATCGCTTGAATGGCGAATCGGTTTATCTTTACGACGTCCGATTGGAACGTGGTCTGTGTACGCGTTTCGATTCATCGAACGCGGAGGATCGTAAGAAACGAGCGCTTTAGTTACTCGTTAACCGGAAGTCGTGGAATACTGACCGCCAGCTAGCATTAGCGATTAAACTTATTACGCGAAATGTCGCATCGGGTGAATGATTATGTGGCTGCCTTGTCGTGATCTGCTCGTTACATTTCGAACGGCTTATCAACGGACGTGAAACGCGTTTCAAACTGATAGACTTAAGATCTAGCGGATATCTTGCATCCAATGTATCGTTCAGCGAACTTGAAACCTGTCGCAAATGGCGACAAGATTTTTTTCAGCACTTATAGTTGTTCATAAATCACTCTTATTTCTTTTCTTGTATCTTTAAATAACGAGCGATGTGTTCTCGTTCTATGTTTCTTTTGATTAGTTGGTCGAGAAGTATTTATTAACTCGAATCTAGCACGGTATTTCAACTACAACGCGAATACTGTTCGAAATCGATCAACATTGAAAAATTGTATATGTTTGCGCGAAAGATATCCACCAGATGTTATTAGCGTGTAAAATTAACTAGAAACATGTAGCTAATTCGAGGCAGGAGTCCAAGGACGGATTTCTTCGAAAATAAAAAGAAATAGGAGAAGAGGAAGTTGGTAGGCGAGAACACAGAAAGAGGAAATTTCATCGAAGATCCTTCGTACGCGAATAGTAAAGGAATTAGAGGACGAGTTCCTGAATAACGTGGCAGCATAGGAATAACAACACGTCCAATACCATTCGATAATCGATGACAGACAAATAAATCCGGCGACGACTGATGATGCCCGCGATTTCACGAATTCCGACCTCCTTCTGATTCTCGCCTCTCTATTCGCGGAATCGCTGGTCACGAATCGACCAATTTCCACCGTCTTTGTTACGTAAGTTCTATTTTTGTGCCGACCTGACAGCTTTATCTGCGTTTCTAAATGAGACGAATTGAAAGGAGACAAACGCGCCGTACGCAGATTTCGTCTCCTTCATTTTTTCCACGTCTACGTTGAACAATTTTTCGATCAAATTTCTCGTATTATAGAATTTCCCGATACATAGGTACATACAGTGGTATGGTGAAAAATTTCGAATCGCTAGAAAAATTCACAGAATCCATGGAAATCTACGGAATGTATAAAATTCTACAGAATCCGTATAAATGAGAAAGATCGCTTTGGAATTTTGCTATCCTAGAATATCCTGTTGCCAACGATTGTATCAAAATAAAGAATATTATTATTAATAGTTGTAGCGTTAATTTAATAACAAAGAAATGATCGAAGAAGTGTTTCCAGATTTTTGTGTCGGTAATATAAATCTTCGGCAGACAAGATGTTTAGAACAAAGAATGGAGAATTAGTGGGAAATACGTATCGAATGTTCGCCAATGTTTTCAATGTTGTGCTTGTGGTTAATTTAACGGTCCGAATGATAGGAAGAAAAATCGTTTCTGGGGGAGTACGTGCAAGGACAGGGGGATGAAAATAAGATGCGGTAAAAATATCAGTGGGTGCTGCAAATAGATCGATAATTCATAGAGGCCGGTACAAATCGCAGAGTCGGGCCTTGCTGACAGCAACAGTTTGTTTTCCTATCGTCTTAAAGCGTTGGAAAAGATGCTCAAAAGAAATGAGCGCGTCGTTATACTTAATTCCGCGCGCCTACACGAGAACGACGTAACCTTCCTTCATTTATTTTCACGACATCGTTACACTACGATTATCTTCAACGATGATACGTTGTTGTCAAAAGATTCAATTTTGACGCATACATATGTACATTGTATGTATATAGTGTTTCGTAAAATTATTCGAACATTTATCGTAGAATACATACAACATAGATAATTTTTGGAAAATTTAGAACAAGTTTGGAAATGCACATAAAAGTAACAAGACGATTACTGTGAACATACGTTTCACGAAAATATTATATTTGATATAGATCGTCGTCTTAAACATATGTATTAGGTTGTCCGAAAAGTTTCTTGCGTTGTATAAGGAAATAATAGACGCACAATGTCTTTTGTTTTATATTAGTTCATTGAATTATGCACGAACATAATAACAGAAATAGAACGAAATGGATCGTGTCTAATTCAATAAAATAATATAAAACAGGAATTGTTGTTCATCTATTATCACCTTATGAAACGAAAGAAACTTATCGGACAACCTAATATAATTAGAAGATGAAGATGGTTTCACTAAATAGATACGCGCATCACAGATTATTGATACACATTGGTACAAATTGATTCGGTCGCTCAAATATTTTTTTATCTCTGGGTAGAGTACGTTTGTAATTAATTTTTTACTATTCTCTATGTACATTTTTGGATATACTACAAATTTTTCCCACTTAACCATGGTAATTGTGTTCCATTACAATGCTAATGAAATTTCAAAATATTTTGTATAGCACATACGATACATATACAGAAAGATTTTACAGTAAATGTTCAAATACATTCGCGAGCCGGTCTACGTATATGCATGGTAACGTCGGAATCAATTTGTTAAAAGGACCCGGCGGACCATGTGTATTTTAATTACTTCGTCCGATATTTTCAATATTCCACGTTTGGATGTCGTTAATTGGATCCATTTGTTTCCCTTTTCAAGATCCGATTACGAGCAGCCCGGGTTTTCGGATATTTCTCGTGGTTACGCTTCCGCCATGGCTCGTGTGTCATTATTCTCTGCAATTTCTATTGCTTCGTTACGCTGTTCGCTCGTTATTCGAACCGATCTCGAAAATCGACTTTATCGTACGAAAACCAACGAGATTCCAACTGGATTACCGTTCTGCACCCAGTTGTCATTCCTTCGTTCAAACCGTTTTCCAGAACAATTTGATTATTCTTGATTTTCACTTGTGTTTCTTTCCAATAACAAACACGTTCGTCCGCGTTATATTTTCTCTTTTAGTAATCTCATTTCTGTTTGTCTAACAATATCTTTTAATTCGAGTTTCTTTGTTTCTCCTTAATAAACTCTAAAGTGAAACTATAGCGTGGTATGTCAGGAGGAACTTAGCCGTATCTGCTTTCATTGTAGCATTTTCATTTTATCGACAAAAATTGAATCCACCCAAGTCCATCCTATATACTACGCTCTCAACAAGAAGATTCGCGATTATTCCTTTCTCTACCGAGTTTCCTTGTAAAAGGAAATATCAAAAATTGCAGGTACTTGCCTCGCTTCTTAACTATCCGAAATCGTCTCTAAAAGCCGCGCAATTTCAGCCCTAACAATTGCCGAAAGGTCACGAAAGCGGGCTCTGTTCCTCAATTTTCTCGCAAGCAACGATTTAATCGGCCGACAAGCTATTCTAATTTTTTGTGAAACACAACAGAGGGAAAGCAGCCGGAAGGGAAGCCGGTGGATCGGTAATAAAAGTAAAGTAAGGTATTGGCGCGCGAACACGCGAGACACGATCCTCCGCGTGCCGAAATTACGGTAAATCACGTGAGCCGGTACTTATCGAAACGGCTCGGCGTTCACAGGGAGACGGGAGAGAGGGTGCGTGTCTGGATCCGTTGGTAAGATCGCGAAATCCCGGGAATTCGCGGGAACACCTATGAATATGAATACGTTCGTTCGAATGTAATGCGTCTGGTCTCGGGGCTGGTTTTCGTGAATACCATGCTCTACGTTCCTCCTACCAGCCAATCTGGTAAGTATACGCGCACAGGGAAGCGCGGATAACTAGTTTCCGAGTAAATTGATACGTCGGTACACGTACACGTTGCGTTCGGCTTTTCTCTCTCTCACTTTTTCCTCTCCGTTCATCTTGCGCAATATTTTCATGCGCGTGTACCCTCGCGGCGAGGGTCGAGGAACAGGGGCCTTTTTCCTTGATAGTTGTAATCTAGCCGGACAATTACCGGGTCGATAAGTAATTGCAGCCCTTATCGAAATCGTGCAAGTTGCCATAACCACTAGGGTGGAAGGTTTCGTCCTTCTTTCTTTCCCCTTTTCTTTTTTTCTTGGTCCGTTTCACGTTGGTTGGATAAAAGTGCGGAAAATGTTGCGATGCGTCGCGTTACACGGATGAAACAGAAAAACTTGCGGTTCCGACGAAACACTGGCGTAGCTCGATTTTCCCGATCATCAACCGCGTTTTCGGTACGGTACGGCGACCGATTCGAGCGCTAAACGCTCTTTCATTCCGAGATCGTTGCGCTTTTATCGAGCTCGTGCGGACGAACGCGAACAAAAATGTCCCCGTGTTTCATCCCCTTTCCGCCGCCGTCCGTTGCGGTCAGTCGATGGACAGTGCGTCGCTGATCGAATAAAGAATACAGCTTTTTTCTTCTTTTTTTTTTTTTGTTAGTTCGTATGCGGATCGCGGTTGCTCTTTTTTCTCCTCTTTTTTTATACCAGAAAAAAATGGCTCTATTAACGTATCGGTAGTTAGTAATTGGGCGGTTTGTCATGCCGACGGTAATAAAATTTTAGCCGCGGTCGCGAAATCCATTCCGCTTGGCGAGCACCGGTCGAATTTTATGGTAAATAAAGAACCATACAAGCCTCGGACCCGTTATCGGGCCAATTCCCTCTGCGCTAAGCGGTCTCTCCGCTCTTTCCCTCTCTCTCTCTCTCTTTCTCTCTGTCTCTCTGTCTCTCCCTCCGTGCATCCCCATAACCACGAGCGCAATCTGCCAGAAGCACGCTCCCAGCGAGGGCCCCATAGCCACTTATCGGCGAGAGGGTCGCGCTCGTCCGCAAACAAACTCATAAATAAAATCCTTATGCCGCAACTTTCATGGATGGCGATGCATACGCCACGGAGCGAGCGAAAAAGATGGAGAGCCGGTTGATATCGAGGCTGCAGCTGACCCAGTTGCCAAACGTTAATCCAGTCGACATGGCGTGGAGTGAAAGACCATCCCGAGGATTTCGTGACTGTCAACGACACGCGAGTATAAATAAACCTGCTCTTGGATCGATCGCTATTTCACGCTGAATCGCGCCTTCCTCTGTTGCATAGGAATTTTAAGGAGATTGAAAATTGGACGGAAGGCCCACACGGACGTGTTCGAACATTTGTGAACGCTTCTTATGAATGTATTATGTACGGTATACGAAATAATATGAAATTTCATTAATTGTTACGAGACTCGACTATCACGATTATATTTATTATCGACAACTGTGAAATAAATCTGAAAATATGCCATGTAGAAATTACGAGGATATATTTCACAAGGATCACGAGACGCAGGTACGAAATTAAATAGTCCAGAAGCCTGCACAGGTTGTTTAAAGAAAATGATTATTGGGAAAGATAAACGATTTTTGAAGAAAAGATTCGCTAAGTCGTCCATGGGAAATCTTCTAATTCTAGTCAAATCAACGATGTAATATATTGAAAATTCAGCAAGGAAGAGATTTAGATCCTTTATTAGGAATTTTAAGGTACATGATTCAGTTTGTACGATACTATGAAAAATATACGCGACTGGATCTTTCGTTCTTTATTCTCTATAAGAATATCGTGTTATGAATGGCAATGATATTAATTTAAGCGATGGTAAGTTACTTCTCGAGTTCGTAGAATCTTGTTACAACGTTAATTTCATCTTCCTCCGGCGCGGTTAATACACCCTTACAAATTTATTCGCCGCACCCAAGTTCTAGCCTGGAACGACACTTTTCATCCCCCGCGTGCGTAATTTCTCAGTAACTTTCGCATAGTGCGGCCGGAATATTGTACACGTACAATACGTTGTTGTTTTCCAATATTTTCGTGGTTTGTTTCCAACAGCCACATACTGTAGTAACCATCGTCGAAGTAATTCCGCAAGTCTTTATTCCTCCATGCAACCAACGGCAAGTACCTATTGTTACTGGCATCGTTTAAAAATATCTTACTCGTCTTTCATGAATAACTCGATAATTGTCGGAACAAGGTACACGTTGACTCGAAAAAATTTCACCGAGAAGTCAGGCTGATCAACTTCAAGACGGATTACGAATCGCACATTCATTACGCAAGCGATTATTACAACAATATCCGACCAGCGACTTCTTCTTCCAAGGTCCCTAGCAAGAAAATCACCGCGTATAATCGGCGTCTGTTCTTCAACCCGATTCCAACAATTTGTTCTTGCATGTAGTCTCGCTAACAATAAGATATCCAAGAGCTACATAATAGGGACGATACCAAAGATCCACCCTTCTACTTCCTCAATCTCTTTCAACCCTAGCAGCTTCTCCTGCCAATTCTTCTCTCTCCTCCCGACAACCCCATTATTCCTCCATGTAACCCAATCTCGTACAAGTTAACGAAGTCGTTGGTATGGTCGCATCGATCAGGCCCGATCCGGTTGCAAGTGGCGCGCCGCGAAATTTCGCGAGCAGACCGGACGGGAAGGTTCGTAGCGAAACTCAACGAGAGGCTGTCACGAAACTTTTGGAACGCCGAGTTTCGACCGGATAACCGAGGCAGCTTGCGTCTGGACCGGCACTCCGCGCGGATGCGCGCCGGAATATTAAACGAACGCGGTCGGATCGGACGCGTTACGCCGCTCCTTCGCGGCCTCTCTTCGTCGTCTCGCTTTTCCTTTTTGCCTTTTTCATCTCGGTTCACTGGCTCATCGGTTCAACTCAAAATTCAGCGTCCGTGCAGGCGGACCCTGGCCAAAATTCAACAACTTTTCCCAGGGTGTTCTCCTCGCTTCTTCTATCGAGGGAGATCCGGTCTCTTCGCGAAACTTTTTCTATCGCGATTACATGGCTTGGACGTTAAGGATGGAAAGGAATATCCGTTATCGTCTTTGCTCGCAACTCTAAATGGATTTTGTTTGCTGCGGAGGAGAAATCCGCGCGTTTTTGTTCAAACTTTGGTCGGTTCTGGGCCCAAGTCATTTTGAAGACGTGGCGGCATGGAGTGGACAGAGGCGAGTTGAGTAAATGGGATTTGTTGGCTCTAGAGAAACCAAGTTTATGTATCCGTGCCTTTTGGGAAGGAGGTGGCTGCATTCTGGAGTTTCTTGTCTCGTAGCATCGAATCGCGTTACTCATATGGATCGTAGTTTCGACGAAAAGTAGATTCTACTCGCAACAGAGCGTAGTTTTTGAATTTCGACATCGGTTTCGATTATTCGGACCGACAATTACTGAATACAAACGTACATATTAATATGGCGCTCTAATGAAACGGAGATGTATTTTATCCGAATATTTATAGCAAAAGACAGCTTAGTTTTGTGAATAAACTTCCCATATTAGTATTTCGTATATCGTTGGCTTGATTTTATTCAACTACATACGAAAGAAACCATAAAACGAGAAGTTAATCGAATTGCTCGTGTATAACGTAAAATTTGCAACTTCTAAAGTGTCCTTGAAAAAAATATCTTTTCAATTATACGGCTAAAGCCAGAACCAGAGACACGTTTCTATTAACAACTTTGATAATCCAATTAAATTACCGGAAAGCAGGTAGCCAAGTTTATTTTTGCCAGCGGTCCGTAAACAGAAGGCAGCGGACGAGGTCGCAAAGCTGGTAGCAAATGGAGAAGGAAGAGGGGAAAGAGGGAAGCCCGGTTGGAAAACAAAAGGAACAATCGCGGAGAGTAATGAACGAGTTACGAATCTTAGGGGGTACAGAGAGCAAACGGGCGTCTATATTTGCTGGGTTTTGGCGGGTCGCCAACAATAGCTGTTTCGGCTAGGTTATATCTCACTCCATGGCAACCCATAACAAACATAAGTGAATTATGTCGACGCGTGCCGCGTTCGATACTTTACAGAAGCGCGGCGGTCAAACCCGATTAGTTCGGCGTCGAAAACGCTTCGCGAGATCAATTGCATGCGCCGTGTGTCACCTTCTATCATCTCACGCTCTCACTCCACCCTCTCGTACAGTCTCTTTTGCTCCTTCTCCCTCTCTCTCTCTCTCTCTCTTTCTCTCTCTCTCTTTGTCCCTTCCTACCTCCTCCCTCTTCCTCTCCCTTTCGCTCTGTCGTTGATTTATCCTTTTAATAGGGGCTGGTTTTTCGGCTGATCGCGTGCGGGAACACGACAAACAGATTTTTCACGCTATGCAAATCGGGATTATGATAGATCAGCGGCGTAACGAGAAACAAATCGTTAATGAATATTCAGCGCGTGTCGAGTGTTCGGGGAACCAACAGTTTAATACGCTTAACGATTATCGTTATTGTTGTGTCCGCCCGGTAAAAAATTCTTATCGTGGAATCGTCGAATAAAAAAGAAGAAAAAAAAATCGTGAACAAGCTTCGAAGTTAACAAAGAAATATGTTTGATAAAAATGTGAATATGAAAAATGAGATTGGATATACCGTGACAACGTACATTTTAATACATAGCACAGACATTTTCGATTCTCTTCCAAACTTTGTTAATAAAATCATGTCACAGAGGAAAAATTGTTTCGCCCGTTAAATATTCGAAATATATTCGTGAAAAATGTTCGACGATAAATGTCCGGATACTTTCATAAATCACTATATCTCTACAGCGCTCAAAATTAGCCGGTAATGGCGACCCTATAATTAGCTCGAAAATTATCGAAGACGAAAATAGTCGCGAAGACGGCAAGCCGCTATCTTGATCAGAATTAACGTCAAAAATTCCAGTCGAACAAGATAACTCTCATCGGAATGGCTGGATAATGCTATCGCTCCTCTTAGAGGCGCCGACAAGGATTTATTGCGGGGCGTCATTGTAATCGTTGCTGTTTTTCCGGATCATCGGGGACGGGATTTACGGTCGACCGTTTCGGCGTAACAACAAGCTTTCCTCGCTTTATCAATTACGATGTATGCGCCAGGCGACGGGAATCGACCGCGCGTAAATCAACGCCGGAGGAATTTGAAAAACGCGCGAAACTCGCAAGCACAAATCGTTGTCAAATATAATTAGTCGAGGATACCGCATGAGCACCGTGACTCTTCGCCCCCGATTTGCATTCAAAGCTTCCAGAATCAACTTTTTTTCTTCCTCCAACAGAGAGTCAGAGATTTATCGTTGGCGTCATTTTAATCACCGACGGTTTTTCAGATAATCGAAAGTGATTGCGCGAGCTTGTATCAGCGTGTCGGCGAGCAACGATCCCGCGAATCCGCTGCCAACAAATTTCCACGTCGACCCGTCCTGAAAAACCGATGGCTCCGCGAATTTTCCAAGCGCAAATAAAAACGAATTTGTGTAACCCTTTGACTCCCGGTACTTGGAGCAGTTTCATTTACACGCGTTAGGATATTTTACTTCTTTTTATACATTTTACTGGCTGCCTCGCTCGTTCAACTTTCCAGCGGCTTTCGATATCAACTCGATTAGAAATACGATTTTTATCGAAATTCTGTCCGAGTCTAGGAATTGATGAGTCAGGCGAGCAACTGTGAGAATGGAGTTTAAAAGATTTAAAAGTAACCGAAATGGTACATACAACCGTGAAGATAACACACGTTTTGAAGATCCAACACGCTCCGTCACTCGGCTACGAATATTTATGTATCTATGGGATATTTAAATGTAAACAAAATTTACGGCATATACGGTGGCTGCGAAAAGTATCTCTATACAACCCTTATTTTTCTATATTTTATCTCTGTAATATGAAATGCTTGTAGCCATATGAAACTGTTGGATTAAATGCTATGACGAATATACATTGCATCTAATATGCAAAAATATTCAAAATATCCAGAGTGAAACAAATCATCGCATAGATTCCATTTCTTTACTCAGATACGTGTAATAAACATCCACGGTGTATTAATGACTAAACCCCGCAAATCTTAGCTTAAGAAGTAAATAAATTAGACGACACTTTTCGCATTAGCAAGAAGAGCCATTAGCCCCCGGGATCGAAGGATTCATTGGCATTCCTAAAGCAATCATAGATTCTCAAGACCGAACTCTTCCTTCCTCAAGACAGATCGAGCTTGCGTCCCTCGAAAAAGACAATAAGGAAATTCCTTTCAACCCCGATACTCCCGATTCATTGCTCGGGGCCAATAAAGCGGGAGTGCGTGATAAATAAAGTAGGATCGCGGGGGGATCGGACCAGGGGCTTACAGCAAAACACTTGCCACGGCTCTTTAGCATTCGTTAATTTTCTTCTGCCAAGTCACCCTCGTAGTTGGTGTGTTCTAATCGCGTATCCCCTTTCGATCGATTCGTTCTTCGAATTCGCAGCTCCACTCGTTTCACGCTCCTACAAACTACGTGCAACCGAGACTTGTTAACTCGAATTTTTGTGATCCAAAAAAAAAAAATGTCTAAAGCTACAGAGATTTTAACTGCTATTTGTCTTTATTCGAATTGGAATCTCTAAAATTGAGATAAAATTAATCCTTATATCAACGTTCCTTCGAGCGGTTTCCTTTCTTTTTCTTGAAAAAGTCGATAAAATCTTGACAACTGAAAGATTTCGGTTCTTAGATTTACCAAGTAACGATTTAAGCGTAACGACGATTTGCTTTAATTAGCCGATATCGATCTAAAGATTGCTCGCGTTTCTTGCTCAAACCGTGTAGATTACTGTCGATCGACCTCTTGATTCCAGTTAAAAAGCGTAACGAGGCGTGCTCTCGACACGCGATGAGCAACCGATCGGCTGAGCAAATCCGATAATTCGCACGAGCCTCGATATCCTTTTTTAATTCCATCATTCGCGAGGCTTTCTCGTATCGTCGAAGCGCATCCGATCGGTTTTCGGTTATTAACGCGTTCATCGCGAATGTGGGTCGTTATCAATCTTTCCGAATAGGATTTCCCATCGAGCTACCACCTCCTCTTCCGCTCTGTCGACGCGGCGAACACACAAAGGATTTTTTTCCTCGCTCATTATTCGCGCTGTTATTACCAGCTAAACGATCCACGTTGATTCGTTTAATCGTCCACGAGATCGATCGCGCTTATTAATCGCATTACACCCATTCGATTCGTTTTATTTCCAGCTACCGACTCGTTCTACGACGTTTAACGTTCTTTGTTCGTTAGCTTTGCCGCATCCTGTTTTCCTTCCAATTTTACGCGAACGTTGTCTCACGGAACAGGAATTTCTTTGGTCTTCTGTCCGTGACTGCGTCGTTGGATTTCCTGTGCTCACGTTTTGTTATCGTTGAACAATTTCTTAAGCTTAAACGTCTGTTGTAAGGTTCGTGAAAAGATAAAACACGTATTTCTATAGTTATACACTAGGAAAGACTAGAAGAAGAGTTATTTTAAGAGACAGATGACTCGATTTTGTTAGATCCTTGAGTTTATTTAAAATTCACAGGGGATACAATTTTATCCATGACGTTCTTCGAAGACTAAATTCGTTCTGTAAAAAGATGGCAATAACAGAAATCTACATTCCAATTAATGAAATTGTACGACTAAACACGATCATAGATACTTAAAAAAATTGATGTCCATCGATCTACGATTATCAAATTCCATAAAGATTTCCAATAAATTACTATTCGTTCCCCTTTTTTTGAGTTAATCGTGCGCTAAAATAGTATTAATAAAAGTCTAAAAAAATTATGTGATCAAACACGACCAATCGACAATTTTACAATTATCTAACGATATTTTATCCTACGTACATGTGGTCCAAAAATGTCTCTTCCAAATGGGAATACCCTTAATTAAACTCTGATCCAAGCAATACCACTTCCACACGTAAATCCCATGGTAAGTCTCTTCAGTCGAGAGTATCTTTCAATAAGAGTTTGCGGCTCTAACAGAGCGATAATAAATATCGTCGGGACAGTGCACGTTAGTGTTCTCTCACGCGATAGTCGCATGCGCGTAAGGGCGAGTGTATTAGTGGGACCAGAGATAGGGGTGGCGTTTCGCTGGTTTCGCACGGTCGAGTTGGACAGGTTATCTCTCTAATCCTATCGTTTTGGTGTACGCTATTCCAGCCTGTGCCGAACTTCCAGGGGCATGAGATTGCATAGATACGGAGGATAGCCCAGAGATTTACCATTCTAATGTATGCGAACGTTAGTTGAATATTCCGCCGAGCCGCTGCCACCGAAACGTGTCTCGAGCTCTCCTTGCCCGCACTTCCACTCTATTTTTTTACTATTTTTCAGGGTTACTCGCTTTGCAGAACTGAGAACGTGCTAAGTTCTCCTTAAACAGGACTCGCCTAATTTTCGGCTCAAAACTCCGGATAAACGTTATTTTTTACTTATTCTGGAAGGTCTGAGAATTTTTTCCTTCATAATTACCCTTAAGCTCGCTATTTACTTTCCTACATTATTATTCTACGTATGTGATGAAATATTCCTACATCGAACTAAATTTAACGTTCTATTCTACTCGATTCCTTTTACGCGTGAATCATGGTCTTGTGTGTCATAAATGAATCTTAGTAGATATATATCAAGGTAGATACGTTACTGGTTCTAAAAATATGAAAATTCGTCTGTATTACGGATATATTTTTAAAAATGAATTTACCGAACACAAGCCAATTTAAATAAAATATCAAATACTATCAAACCTGCGAGGGGTTAAGCAAAACCGTTGATTTCCCATAACTAACAAACATCACTTTTAAGCCTTTTCAACCCCACACACGGTCCCTCTACTTTCCCTACAATCGTCTTCTGTCGGTAGCTACCACAGTTACCCCTATTTTCCATAGAGAGCTTCCGCCATACGATGCGATTCTCTGCTTACGAGTATATGCAGAAATTGCGATTTCAAAGCAGCTAATAGAACAGCAACGATATAACGCAACACTGAAGTAGAACATTTTTTGTTCGCCGATAAAAGCAGCTAAGAGGCGAGCAGGGGAGGAATCAACAGTATGCAGGTGCAGTAATAATGCGTATGAACGCGAAGGAGGGGCTCGCTTCGAGGCTACTTAAATACTTGGTCGTGTGCGTTTAGGCGTGCAGTTTAGTGGGCCGCGGACGGTAGTTAGTATAGGCTTAGAGAGAGGGGAAACAGAGAGTTCTGCTGGTTTCGCACGCTGGGGTTGGGACTGGCTGGCACCAGATTTATCTCTCTACCCCATCGTTTCGGCCTACGTTGTTATGGGGCGCGCCAGAACACCGGAACGCCAGAATGCCAGTGCACCAGGCCTTGTGAAGGGGAGGCTCGAATACCAGTCTGGCTTTTGAACCATCTCTGTTCGATGTGCTGGTAAATGAGTTTTCTTATGTTCCCGTTTATTCAGCCTCTTTGCACGACCGTCTCCTTCTCATGGGAAGCCTTTTCTCTCCCATCCCTTAGGGACACTTCCACCATTCATCGGTTTCTTGCTTGTTTCACGTGTTGGATTATGGTTACAATGGACGCGTATTTGGATGAACCGGAGTTCCGACGAATACGTCAAAAGTGCGACAAATTTTATGAATGTATTGTACGAATCATTCTGCCATAGTGCACCGTTACGAATATACCGTGGACTTTTATATTTTTATAAATACAGAATCACATTGTCTACTGAAAATATAACGAGTACTCTATTTCGGGTATTTTATATCTTTGCATATTATAAAATTCTGTGAATTCTCGTGTCTTTAAATTTCCCGTTAATTCGTAAAAATTCGTAGTTACGAGACTCGACTATCACGATTATGCGACAAACAAGTCTTACCATAAATCATCAAAGTTACCATCAAATCATAAAGTTTAGGAAAATCGCGCTGATCGCAAATATGTTCTCCGATCAGTACACGTCTTTGCAACTTTACATTCTCTCTTTTGTCTAGAAAGTTAGAAAGCAAGGACGGATGACGTAAAGTGTTACTCGATCTCTCGATTAATTAGGAATTTAAATCGCGGCTGATAGGGACACGCATCCTTTCTCTGGAGGAAGTTAGTCTGTTTATGCGCACGACGTAAGAACAAACGCGTATAATCGATCATTCACTGACGTTCACCGGTATAACCTGTCGGTGATCTACGCGCCTGAGGTACACAGGAAGGGGGTTGAAAAGGGGTCGTAGAAGTTCCAACAGTTCCGCGCGTTCAAAGGGGTTGAACTGGCTGGCGCCAGGTTTATCTCTCGTCCCCATCGTCTCGGCCCACGTTGTTATGGGCTGTGCCCAAGTGACACAGAGGGTGGGGGATGAAGTACGAGGGCACCGTAGAAATAGAGTAAATGGAGGGAGACGTGAAACAGAAAGTGTGTAGGAGAAAGCGGAGACGCGAAGGGTGTAAGACGAGAGCGGAAAGAATGCGAGGGTAGAAGGTGAGAGGAAAAAGCGCCGGGCGATCAAATGGGAAGGAGCATTCGGGAAAGTGAAAGGGGAAACTTTTAAGATTCGCTGCTGTCAAGTTAGAACGTTTACACGCCGGTCTATTAGAATATCTCTGGTGAGTAAGCTGCTATTTATTTTTGAAATATCGCAGTCGTTCTTGTAGTTCGAAGTACGATACGGAGAAGCTGTAAAGTCAATCATGGGTGAAATCATCACTTTTTAAATATCAGGACGTTTGCTAGGAATATAAGAAGGCGAGAGTCGGAAACCTTAACGAGAGCTGTACAAAGAAATTTCTATTAGAAAATCTTGCAATGTATTTTTTTCTTTTTGTAGAATATTATAGAACATGTAGAATATAGAATATTGAAACAATTAGTCACAAGTCGCATTTTTTTTATTGCACAGCCCAAGATATTATTCGATATCGCTTCACTGTCGTTTAATTTACAACCTCGCTATATACCAGGAGAGATATATTAAATCCAAGCTATTTACAAATACAAAAAGAATGCTCGGGCGTAGCCACTGTTACCGCAAATGTAACCATTCTGTATTAACCATAAACCACGAACAACGCGGCAAAGATTTAGATACCGATCGATCGATCGCGTAAAAACATTGAATTCGATTCCATGGGTAGACCGCAAGAAGCCGCAGAAAAAGCGGAACGAGAGAAACAAAGGTCTACGAGGAGGACCGCAAAGTGGATGGATACAGCAGCCACTGGGTCGAGAGAGATAGAGGGAAGGGTTGAAACACGATGGAACGCAGGGTAACGTCCGTTGCAGAACAACCTCTGCTTGTCCCTCTGAACCCCTCATCTAGTCCCACCAGTGCAAAAGCATTGTGTCAGAACGTAACAACTCGCGATAGTACGATGCAGCTTCCCATGGGGCACCATTATCCTGATTTAGCAGCGCGCGGCTACGACTCTATTTCCTACGCGCTTCCAGGCTATACGCCCTCCTTTGTCCAGTTTAGCTTTATTTGCGCGAAAAAGAGAGGAAACGCTGCCTGGCCAGTGAATTGACACGTTTGAGAAGCGCCTTCCTTTTACTCTTTCACTCCCCTTCCCTGATGTTCGTCCCAATGCGATTACGTGACACGAAGACGCGCCATTGTACTCTCTGTGCGACGTGAGAGAGCAAACATCTCGACGAGAACCTGCTTTCGATCGTTTTTCTTATGGTTCGATACGGACGAACGAATCTTTCCTCTGTGTTACATAGTGCGCACGTAGCATAATGTTTGTTCATCGAAAAATATATCCACTGTAACCATTAATCATAGACTTAGCGAAATAGACTCATCGTTTCGAGAAGTCGAAGTTTCGAGAATTTGAACATTAATCATGTACTTGGACAGTAAAATCGAGAAACTTAGGAAAAGCGGAGTTGATCGATTTGACTTTCGATGAGAGGTTCGTACATATATATGTGATAGAACTTGCTCATCTTCCATCCACCTAACAAGCACTCTCGATACTTGGATTTGGATTTTGCTCGGATATTTCAGGTGGTACTCCATGGCTGATGGAGAAGGCAGCAGAGTTATTGCGCCAGAGACACGTAAACGGGAGGCATCTTCCGCTCGCGATGCAATTAATGTTGCGGGAGATTGTTCGAGAAGAGACTCACTCGTGACGATGTTTAACTCTAGAGTGGCTCAACAAGCTCCGTATATTTACAAATAGCATCAAGCGTTCCGACCTGAGGGCGTCTTGAATGGGCGTTGCTTGATGACTGATTGTGTTTCTCAATGGCTCTGTGGTTCCCGCAGCGTTACACAATGTCGAAGTCCTGAATATTGGTGCTCCAATGAGCTCCTGATGGTAAATCCAATATTATCTTGCTGGTACTTGAACGCCAGGCGAACGTGTTTTGTACTTATTTATAAAAAACGTTCGCTATCATCTTTGATACTTGGTTTCGCGAGTTTCAATTTCTTCCACTGAAGATCAACCAAGTTTAGTTCCGAGACTAACGATGATCAACCAAAAAGAAAGTAAATAGACAAGATAGAGATCATCGAGTCCGGACAAATACGACTGTTTTATGGAAAATAGCAATGGACTGATGAACACCATGACCCTTGGTCCTTCATACTATAGCGTGGTGGTCGCAAGAATCTCATTTCACGATGCACTTTGTTGAAACGAATCAAGGTTCGGTCTAATTAAAATTCCTTTCTCTTCGTTGCAAGTTCAAAAGTTATATAGCTATCAAGCGATGAAATCGTTTGCGGACGATCGATAGAAATGTAAAGTAAGCTAGTCGAAAATGAGAGAACGGGAAGGGAAGCACAGGGTGAAAACCAGTCGCGCGACCCACCCGGAAACCGAAACGAAAATACACAACCGGTCTGCGTATAGCGACGTTTATATTTGTCAAAGGATATAAAAGCTAAATATTAATCACCGGGGGTGTTCTCCTCCGGTCGGCGTCGATAAATATCGCGGCCACGGAAAATTAATACGCAACGTAGTTGCACTGTTTGAAACGAGTGTTTACGCGGCCAGAGAGTTTCCAGCGGCTTGTACGAGGAGGTGTACATACATACAGAGATATATACAGAGAGAGAGAGAGAGAGAGAGAGAGAGAGACAGAGACAGACAGACAGACAGACAGACAGAGAGACACATTAGGTTGATGCATATGAAATGTTTCTTCGAATAAATCTTTTAATCAGATATAGATTAAGACGTCATTGCCAACGTTTATGTCATCTCCTTGCGACGAATGAATTTATGGGAGTGTGACTTATTCTTTTGAAAATCTATTATTAATTTATATAACGTATTATAGAGATATTATATAGGTATTTACGTAATGAAATTGAAAAATTTACGGAAAATGGAGTCGGTCAGTTTGCAGATAGGACGAGACTTAATGAACGGCATTATCCAAACCCCAAATACATTGAAACTTTAGAGAAACATATTTCATATGTATCGTCCTAGGAGACGTAGAAAGATAGAGTATGCTCTTTGGATTATCGGTTGCGGTAAATGTGGATTACAGGGGATGCTCGTTAAATAACGTGCAACGGTGGTAAATCCGTGCTATGAATAAAGACATGACACATCGTCGCGTGGTTCACCTCCTTATAATCTCTATTCCGCGGGTACATGCGTACCTAGGAATCAGCTGGTGGTTCAGTTGCCACGCCGTGCCGCGCCGCAGGGGTTGCACCGGGGTTATTATTAGGGATTCGAGGTATTAAACGTACTTTGGGGTATCGATCTTCTTATTCAGCTACCCTACGTCATACTTAAATACAATCTTTCGGGAGCTATGTAATCCTCTTAGCGAAGTATTCCTGTGCCTGCCACGCAAGGAATCCTGATAGCGCGCGTGCCATTGTTTCTTATCTCAACTGATTACGATGCTTGCGCATACGTAACAGGAATCGTTGGGGCGAGAGAAATGGAAAATCGTGGGTACACGACCTAACGAGATATTCTGCTAATCCACTTAGCAGAATACTCACCTATTAACCACCGTGTGTTTCCTTCGAATTTTCCTTCGCTCGTGACACCAGGGACCTATTGTCCGCACATCTTTCGATCGCGGTGGATTTAACGAAGGTTCGGAAGCAAGAAAGTACATAGATATAATTTAGTCCCGAGTTAGTCGGTCAAACCGCTGTATTATAAAAAAATAGCTAAATTATACTTATAATATATTATTTATATTTTATATATATCTGGAAGGTTTTTGTTAAAATCGTGTTTAACGATAGCCTACGTTTAACGTTACTAAGTGTCCCTGTAATTCACGAATGTACAATTAAAATTCACTAAATTCGCTAAATTTTCATCTATCGATTAATTCGAAATTCCATAGACGACAGATTCCGGGATGAATCGACTTTTTCACGAGCAGCGACCGAAGGAACGCCGCAAACGGTGCTTGATTAGCAATTAATACGCGGCCGGCCGATCGATCCATCGATTAACGAAACCGATTTAATCAGCGCCCCGGAACACGACTGACCAGTCCTATTAATTAGCGGAATAATCGGATCACAGGGAATTACGTGTTAACCGTCCTCCTCCCAGCCTGTATTACTTTCGATAATAGGCTCCATTACCGTCTGTGCTACTGATCCGTTACTAATGTCAGCAAGTCCGGCACCGACTGTCGTTCGAGAACAACAGAACACGAGAGAGACAGAGGAATCATCCAACGAGGGCCACGCTCGTGGCATCGACGGAAATTAATTCACTGATAAGTCGTGTGTGACGCGATCGAATTAATTTGCGGCTTTCGTACAGCACCGGATTAATTATCATCGCGAGGAAACCTCGTCTCATTGGCTCCACAGAAATGTTATTCGACGTGATCTCGTTTCCTCGCGAAATTCCTTCGACCACACGATGTTCCGAGTTATTACGCCGTTAATTGTAACGTCGATCGCGAATCCGTATCGTTCGGTAAGCAATATTATTATATTATTATACCACGCGTTACTGAATTTCTTAGAACGATTAAAATAAGATGTACTTCATCGACTAGAAAATTTCCAACGACTTAGGCGAAAGATACAGTGTAATATTTTGCAAAAATTAAATATTATGATATATATATATTTTGATATACTCGGAGTATACGCTGAATCGCTAATTTTGATTTTTCGAATAACACGAAGCAGACTGCATCGTCCCGTCAACGCTTTCTATTTTCTGCCAGTTAATCTTTTCTTAGATTCTTCGGTTTATAAAAGATTGCATCCGGTTTATTTTCGATTCTTCAGGCAGACGTTTCTTTAAAATATCGCTACGTTGATTTCGCGTATAAGAAAGCAAAGATACATAAATTATACGAATAACGATACGAATAACATTCGCAAATACTTTCTGTTTATTACCCGCATGTCCAACATTGACTTCCACACTTTTAGATCATTCTGTTCATCCGGTTGTGTCCTCTTTGAACAGTTAGAAAGGCAGAAATCCTACCAGAGCTTTCATTAAAGTCAAAGTTTCAACCACTGCTTTGACGAGGACAAACTTTCTCTAACTGAGAGATATTTCAAGGATCTCTCGAGGAGTTCCTTTTTTCATAGCAATGAAAGCGAATGGGAACTTACCGTAGAACCAGCACTGTTTGTCGCCGAAACGGGGCCTGAGGAACGTGTATTGAGGTTGAGGCGGAAGATGATCGAGAAGGGCGGCCAAACCGGCGACTAGAAGGGGGCCACCCCAAGCGTAGCAGGCGTATACGCGTAGTCGGAGGGTCTCTTGGCCTTTCTCCAAGCTCGCTGGTCTCAGGTCTCTGCAAGAAGAAGAAAAAAGAATGGTCAGTGGGGGCGAGCACAAGCCACGAAACACGAGATCGTCCTGTGCACTTAAACGGAACGCGAACAATAAAACACTCCGGCAATCCCGCGCTACAGTTTCGCGTGGAAGGAGAAAAGAAGAGAGGAGTTCCATTAGAATCGGCGGAAGTTAAAGTTTCACGGAACGCTATTTCGGGAGACGGATGGTCTCGCGTTTTGCGTAATCAGTATTGAAAAATGGACGCGGGCATGATGATCGCTTCTTTGTTTTAGATCTTTGTCTGCCCATTTGGCACGGAAGATGAACTTATAGAGAAAATATAGCGGGATTACAAAAATTAGTCAGGAATTAATATCGATATAGTCATTCATGAAAATCTTCGTACATTCTATAGAAAGGTAATTTTTATTAAAATAGAACGCTACGAAAGTTCGCTGCGAAGTTATTGCGTTTCGTTTCGCGATGATTAACCGTAAAAAAATATTTTGTTACATACTATAATTGTTATACACTATACGATGCTTTAATTAAATGGAAATAACTTTTACAGAGCATTCTAAAAGCTTCTATATTCCTAAAACAATGGTTATCGGGACATGGCACTTTAATTTACGACCTCGCTATAGTACTTCCATGACTAGAACACTACAGGTCGCAGATATCTTCGATCTCCAACACATGATAAAAAAAAGACAATTGCAGTTCGAATGCAATTTCGTAGCACCGATAGAACGAAATACACGTTCAGATCTCGAAGTGTATTGCACTCTATCCTTCAGCAGAAAAACTGTCATCGAAATAGATTTATCGTCGGAACGGGCACTCGTTCGACAAAGGGCCTCGAGAAAGGTAATCTACATACGTTTCAACGAGCACAAACAAGCCTCTAGAGAGGTAAACGGAGCAATCGACGGAGCAGAAGGGTGAAAAACTACCGGCACACTGTTCGATGGGGTGATGGCCGAAACAATTACCTTAGATGCAATTAATGCATAGTCCGCATTCCTGGCTATCGAATGCAGGCACCGAGACCTTTTTTCGAAAGGGCTTGCTGCAGAGCAAATCGCGCTAGTTTCGCGCTAGTTTCGTCCCGAGTTTGCTAGCAAAGTTTCCCGACCATTAGCATCTCCGATGCGTGTGTGTACGTTCCTGAATGTTATTATGCAATCTACACAGACCTCCCTGTGTTTCTCTGGTACGTTCAACTTCGATAGATCGCCGTTACGCTGTTTCGTTCGTTAAACTGCCTCCTAAGCAGTTAACAATTACAAGCTGCACTTTTATACGCGGTATAGAAGCGATATAGCGAGGTAAAATCGGTCAGTGGCTAGAGCTTACAGGTTTTAGGGACCGAAATAAATAATTTGAGCACTGCGTCATATACGCAACACCACATCAATTGCCAAACCAGTCGAAATGATTCAGATTGTTAGAATTTAATCTTAAAGTTAAGATAAATAATCTGTGGAAGACACAATGTTTATGTTGAAATAATACTAGGTGATATTTATTAAACAGAATTACAGAATCAAATGTATTTAAAATATAAGTGAGTGATATGACATAATTAAGAAAGTGTGCAGGTAAAGAATTTATGGATCGTTGACAGTTGGCCAGTCACTCTCACACTGGCTGTACGCAGTGACCCATGGTCCCTTAAAAGATCTTCAACCCCACTCTCTAAACAGTAGTGAGTATGACCTGTGTAAGTGTCCTGTTCAAATGCCTGTGTAGGTATCTGTATAAGATTATTTGTGCCTATGTGTGTAATATCGTTGTATTCCAACACAGATATTTCGTTTTCTCAATTACCGAAGCCAAATATTTTTGATAATACTGATATCTGCTTGTGTCGAGACAGAAACATGATTACATACACATACCGATTTATTTTCGACATATCATTAGATTCTAATTAACTATGTACAACATATTTAGCTACATATCGAAGGTATAATAGGTTTAGCCACGTACATACTGTTGGCTATAAGTATTAGGTTGTCCGAAAAGTTTCTTTCGTTTTATAAAGAAATAATAGACGCACAATGTTTTTCGTTTTATATCATTTTGTCGAATTACGTGCGGTCCATTTTGTTCTGTTGAGATGAAGGCGTACTGTTGTAAAAAGCACGTTTGCGAAAGAAAGACACTTTTCGGACAACCTGATATTATGACTCGATCAACGATGATAGAAATTCGTGTCAAAAAATTAATGCAAATGCCTGTGGGATAGCTGCAACTAGATCAATCGCTGCTCCTACTCAACGTTTTACTTTGCGACTTCGCTATATCGCTTCCGCTTATAATACCAACCGATGTTGGGTCAAGAGTTTGCACAGGCTAGAAATTTTGCAGCCACCGCGGAGCCAGTCGAAAAGTCTACGAAATGAAATGCAATAAGGAGCAGAGAGCACTGGCAAAAGGGCTGGCAAAATTCCAGGGAAAAATGAAAGTCGACAGAATGATGAGACGCGCAATAAAAAGGATGTCGGCTGGTAGCGTAGGACGTCGTGGTCCGAGAATGACTATCGTTTGCACGTCTGGCTGTGTCTTCCGTTCTTCTCGTTCGAATATAGTCAACGAATTCATCGCGAGAACGACGATATAATCGACTGTGACGAATGACGACACGCGACTCATAGAAGGGAAAAGGACTCGATCGTGAAACGATTAACTGGTTCATTAAGATTTTCAATTTTTAACGGTCGCTTGTTCAATGACCTGCCTTCTCCTATTAGGCGTCGGTTAATCTTTTCCCACGGAAATAACGAACGGTAAACGTGTTTCTGCTTTGGCTTTTTGTGGATTCGAACGAAGAGTCGATCTTCGTGTCCCGAAGAGTTATGAAACATAACGGAAATCACGTCGAGTCTAATGAAAAACCTGAAACAGGACGGAAGCGCTAAATTTTATATAAACAAGTTATAAGATATACGAGCAGTAAATGAGCCTCCCGGAAGTTAAACCGATCTCGCTATTTTTCATTACAGCAAAGCTGTGATATAATCAAAACGATCTAATTTCCTAATTTCATTACATAAGAATGTACTTTCAATTCTCAAGAAACAAATGATCTAACACGTAATAAGATGATTCACGTCGGAAGGTGATATAAATGATGGTAAACTCCGAGGTAAACTTAAAAACAGGAGACGTATTTTTGTTAAATTCACCACGTGAAAAATAACACAGAAAATACGTGTTTGTGCTTGCGTTAAACCTAGAAACGGGGACACAGTTACAGCGAAGGGAAGCCCAATTATTAGCGGAACCACGGAATAACAGGGTCACTTGCAAATTTATCAGCGCGAGGGCTTATTAACGAGACTTGAAAATAATTAAATTCGGACGCGCGACCCCGATATCACGAGCAATGACTATGGAAACGACGAGACTCCGTCATTGTCTGGCTAGTTTAACGTCGCTATAACAACAAACCCCTGTACAGTGAATTGGAAGGGGTTGACCCAACACGGCGCTTTAGCACCAGGGGTTGTTACTCGTAAATCGCACCCTATCTGAACCGACGTTACTACGGATATGGCAAATGTCGGGCGTAACGACGTGGCTCTATTGTCAAAAAGTGAAAATTCAAATAAAACGAGCTGGGACAAGCGAGACGCACCGGTGGTGCCAGTCGGACTGCGCTGCTTGAAACGCGTCCATTCGATTATGCGTTATTTTACCTCTCGATTCTCGATTGGCTTTCTCCACTGGATATACGGAGCCGACTTGATTACACGAGCTCGTTAATGTAACGTGGTATAGACTACCAGTCGATTGTCGTAAGTTTCGCTCGCGGTCGTGTACACCATGCAGCGAGATGCAATCGTATTATTTCGCTAATTACTTTTACGATTATTTCCTTAATCGTCGACTCGATTATAGTATAGTAACACGGGCGTCGTGTCGCACCTTGTGAAATAAGAGTAGGAAGAGTGACGCCACGCGATTCGATGTCTCGTCGCGAAAGGACGACGAAGAGGTGAGAGAAAACTGGAGATATTAATTCCTGGTGGCACGGCTCATTTCCGAGAACGCTAATTAGCCGTCACCGCGGTCGTTGCGCGCGATTAGTTGCCTCTCGTCCGGTCGGAAGAGAAAGTTTGCCGCATAGGAAGAAGAGGGTGGGTTTTCGCGTCTCGCTTCGATGTCTGTGCGGCGCCACGATAATTTTCCACCCCTGGCCGGCGGTCGTGTCCCGCTGAAAATGGAACGAAATGGAGCGAACTGCTGCCAGGGACGCCGAGGGAAAACGCATTAAATATTGCTGTCGAGAAAATTAGGGAGCTGTTACCCTGCTCGTAGGGATACACGTATATAGCATCGTTTCTTTTTCACTCTTTCCTTCGATTGTACCCCTAAAACGCGCATGATAAATATTTTTACGGTTGTCGCTGTGTTTCCGGATATGGATGGGGTTGAAAAGTATAGGTTACACATCGGTGTCTTCATACACGATGCAGGCAATTTGCGAACGACGACATCTTCTCTGACAAAGAGGATTATTGCGCAGCTCTTCTTCGTGCTCTCGAAAGTATAACCCATTGTCGGAGCACGGAAGAGATAAAGGTTATTTTTGTAATAATGGATTCGCCGGAGAAGGGTTCCCATTCGAACCGGACGAACGGCTTCTCTCTTCCTTTTCTCTCTCTGCGTTGCTCTCGATGAAATATACGTATTCTATTATCGCAGCGCGAGCACACGAGACACGGAGAAGGAGAATGGTGGAGCGAATCGGCTTAATCCTGACAAAGGACTCGTCGGAATAGCTTCTTTTAATTGTATCCTGTCACTGTGACTATTTATCGTTCGGTATTTGCGAACGGAAAAAAAGGGGAAGGCCAGTCGTAAAGGGCCGCGGAGCCATTAAGCCTTTGTACACGAATCGCCTTGCCTTGTGGCTGTAGTTAAACCGTCGACGGCTTGAAGTTATTAAAAGTATCCGAGAGAGAGAGAGAGAGAGAGAGAGATCATTGACGACGACGAACGCGTACAGCGAATACAAACACGGTAGAACGTCCAATATTCGCACGAATAGGGAGACAAAAATGTTTTCTGTATTCGAAGCGGCAGTCGTCACGCCACTTTGCGCCATTCAAATCTCTCGTCGAAACCCACTTGCTCGTCCATTCACCAGCGAACGACAGCTTTATCTCCGCGGAATAAAAGTCACGAAATAAAAGAATTTCGTAGAATTACAAACCAACGTCTCGGTTTCTTGCTGTTTTTGTCTACCGGTTGTCGCGAGTTCTTGTGTATCTGCGAAGCGCACGCCGTCGACTTTATACGCGGCCGACCTAAACGTCGCCGACTGTCTCCGAGGCCATGAACGTGCTAGCCCTATATTTATCTGTCCGATATGGTAATTATACGGACGGCAATTAGCGGCGGTGGCAGTTAGAGGTAAAGGCCCGCTTGGCAGACGGTATCACGCCATGGTTCGCGGAGAATACGGAACGGGAAGAAGCGAGGTCGTTACGCGGAGTCACGATGTACGAGCAAGATATTATTTATCTTGGCCGCGGTACGCGTAAACGCGGGAAAAAGTCACAGTTTCTGTGGAAAAAGTTAGACGACTTCTTTACGTCATACCGCGCTGCTTCTTATGGTTAAGGGACAGATATCTTGGCAATTTTTGTGCACCTTGCACGCACGCAATCTCGAAAATACAATTTATTATACTGTTTTTCTTCAAACGGACGTGATATCACATTTGTATGTTCTCTGGATCGATATCGAACGATCTCGGACGAGCTTTTAATTACATACGAGCGACCTCGAATGATCTTTATAACCAGCGAAACAGCCACAAGTGTCGAGAAGTCGTTTATTCCTCAATTTCGAATCATGATTTTTTAGCGACAGAAGATAGTACATATCGTCGTGGTACGATAATAATTGCTTCGCTTCAAACCGGCTAAACGGGGATAAAATTGGTTTGTCCACGAAACTGTATCCCTGGTGGATAAACCAATTTTATTCCCGGATGATTTTCAACGAAACCGCACGCGGAACAGCCAGAAGGGGAAAGTTCTCGGAAAGAAGATCAAGAATGATAATCCGCGACATTCGGAGGGGTGTCACGCGGGGAATCCGGCAAATGTTGCGTAGGAACGATAGTGCCCCAAAAGTTCGTCCCCCGGCGGAACGTATGGAAAGCCGAGACCCGCTTTATTGAAAAGTTTCGGGAGACGCGGTTAAGTGCGAGAGAAGTTGGTGTCATCGACCCGCGAGAATTTCTCACTTCCGAACTGCGGCAGCTCCCGCTGCTACCCTGTCAATTTATCTATCCGAGACGGTTGTATTTGCTCGTTTATCCCAGGACGATCGATCCTCCAGCATCGACCAGACCTGTCGATCCCTATAACCATGGCCATTTGCTCGTGTCCCTTGATTTATCGTCGTCACCGATTTCATGCTGAAGCAACGATTAATTATCACGAATATATGTTCTTATTGTCGCTAATTAGCCTGCAACGCGATTGCACGCGTGTTAGTAATGAATTATAGCATATGATGTTAGGGCGAACAAGTACCATCGATAAAATCGGGTACAACGATCACGATATATATGCGTTAGATCGATTGTGAATTTTATCCAGACCGGAAACACCGCACAAAGAAAATTTTCGCGCTTGAACTTCTTGTGTCTTGATAAGTCGATCTAAAGATCAACTGGACGTGATCTACGATCTATAATTTGGAATGTAGACAAAAATGTTTGACCTTTGAAAATTCAAAAGCTACGAAAAATGTTAATTATTAGCGAGAACAAATCTATCGATATCTGTTAATTAATAATTTTGAATTAACTGGTCTTTCTTTTTTAAGATATTAGACTTTGTTCGTGGTTTGATATACAGGGTGGTTGGTAACTGGTGGTACAAGCGGAAAGGGGGTGAATCTACGCGAAAAAAGAAGTCGAAAATATAGAATACAAATTTCTTTTTTTAATTTTTTTTTAATTTTTCCATCGAGACAACGATCTACAGTGAGATCCGTTATAAATTACCGCACGCGTACCGAGCGAAAAATCAAAGTCGATTTTCTCGAAAACAAAGCCTCAAACGAAAAATTTTTATTCTATATTTTCGACTTCCTTTTTCGCGTAGAATCACCCCCTTTCCGCTTGTACCACCAGTTACCAACCACCCTGTATACAATGCGTAAAAACAAACAAGAAAAAGATGACGGTATTATCTTAATTAAATAACGGTAAATTTGCTTGACGAGATCCTAGAACCAATTAAACTCGTTGCAGCAAACCCCAATATATTATATCTCGGTTGATCAGATGCACATTCGAAGATCGGTTTCACGAGAACCGGTAATTCGAGATTCATCGATCATCCAATTAACCGTTCATGATCCCGATAGCGATATTATCGATGGCAAAGGATAGGTCATTTTCTTAAATCGCTTTCGACTATCGCTAACATTTATACATTTCAAAAGTTGCATTGCCTCGATCTGTCGGTTGGTGATCATCGTGTTTTTAACCTCTCAACGACAGAGGCCACGCTTGAAAAACAAGTAGACCGGCAGAAGGACGACGTTAAAGCGGCGCAAAGAGAGGCGAAGAGCGGCTCGAGAAAAGAGCAGCTAACGAACGAACGGACGTTAATTAGACGCAATAACCGACGATCGCGACAATTACAGAGTGACCTGGCTCACTCGTCGTCGAGGTAACGTCGATGAGAATATAAATTCCGATACAAAGTCCAAAGGCTGCGCAACTACATCGGCACTTGCTCTGACGTTTCTCGGTTTCTGCATAATCAATATCGTACTTTCGGAATTAGACATCGATTACGGACGAGGAAGATAACGACCTGGGGTTCGCCACTTTCACCCCCTGTAACACGGTTCTAACTGTCCTCCACGACCCCTGTTCAACTCCGTTTTCACCCCTTTCCGCGATGGCTTAACGCAATTCCGTGGAGTAATTCAAGACGAACAGATAGGAACATAGCAAACCGAGAGGGTAATGACGTCTGGCTCGCGCAGAATTTTCAATATACCGCCGTTACGTCGCCGAAGCGATTACGGCAATTAGAGAGCGAAAGGGTTATTCGCTGTAGACGATGGAAAAGCCTGGGGAAATAATTCATGCGGCACACGTGGCCCTCTCACACGGAATTCTTCTGAAGTTTCCCGATGGAATCGGCCTAGACCATGGGAAACACTGTAGCGGGCAAGTCTTTTTTCTTGGTATCTTCAACTACTTTACTGTAGGTCATATTCAACCTCATATGAAATTTATCGTGTTTCGAGGAAAGAATAAAAAGTACCTTCACGGTATCCTTCGGTGAGCTATGTATGTGAGTTACTTGTTTGGGGTAAGTTAACAGGTTGTTATGGAAACTAAATCGTAGGGTACGTTGTTTTCATACTTATACAGTTTTTACCTCGTGCATTTTTATTCCAGCCATTTACGTTTATTCTTTATTTTGTAATAGAAAATCGAAAGACACAGGTCGAGTTTCTTTCTGAGAAATTAATATATTTAAAGACTTGGTGAATTATTATAAGCCAGATATTACAAGGTTTCCTCGAGCGACTAGAACTAGGATATAGTCGCACGATTTTGTACGTTTACATCCCACGTTTGTTTGTTTATGTTCTATCTTCGTTTATTTAAGCGAAATTTTCGATGTTTTTAAAACAATCAAATTACCATTCAAAACATCGTCTCCCGTATCCTTGATGAATCCCACTCGTTCGTAGAATTTAGTTATTTTCACTAAAAGCATCGATATCAGAAAGAAGAGCAGCGATTTATAACACGTCCTAAAGCAAACGTTACGCTAGGTCGAGGTTAGATCTAGGTTAGTCACTCTGCGTGGTAGACACGCTGGAAATTGAAAGTGTCAGAATCTTTTCATTGCCTCGATAAAGTCGAGTTGTGGCCACGGTGCGCGGCCACCGTACGTGTTATCGGTCTATCAGGGTCGAAACAGCTACGGCTGAGAGTTCACGTGTCGTTATCGAGTCTCGCGTGCCACACGAACAGTCTTGCAGCTCCTTTTCCCGTGGTAACTTTGCCTTCGTCCTTTGCAGCTGTTGCAAAGAAAAGGTAGGAGGCGTGCCGGAACTCGACCATCGCGAGAACTTTCATTAGCCGTGAACGAGAGGAACGTTCGATGACTACGAAATTTCCTGCAGAAACTTCTCCTTTGGTATATCCTTTGCTCCAACATACTCAAGTACGTACTCCCTTCTTAATTTCATTCTTCAAAGTGATTCTTGAACGCGTCTAAAATTCAGTTGCCAATTAAAATCGTCACGATCCTCTTAATCGTAGCGCCGTTCGACCATAAGAATAAGCACGATCGATTGGTCAGATCGTATCGTGTCCCGAGAAGCAACCGAAGCGTGCGCCCGAGAGGAATGCGCGTCCTTGACGTAACTGGTTCGAGGAATGCCGTTGCATAATCGACGGGAAACCACCGGAGGTGGAAAGATTGACGTAGGTATGGAGCAGTTCTCGAGGAACAACTGCCGGCCTTGAGGCTTGATAGACGTTCGACCGCTTTAAAAACACGGGAACGGATAGAGAAGTGAATTAGTTTACACGGTACGTTGGTCTCTGGTTGAACGAAAGATAGAAAAATCGGAAAAAAGTACGGTGAGATGGTGCGGATGGTGATAACGCGGTGTGATCGTTGCACAGAGGGTTTGCAAGAAGTGTCACGAAGACGAGGGCGAGCAAGGACGCGAGTCATTTCGTTGAGATAGTAGTGAGAAGTTGTCAGGTGTTTGTTGACGCGGATAACCGAACGACAACAGAGCAGACGGGAAAGACGTGGCAAAGGGAAGAGGACACGGGTCGCACGTACGTAGACGAGAGGGTGGTGAAGTCGCTAATGGAGGAAAAACAGAAGGGACCAGAAGGAAAACAAACAGGAGGGTTACGAAGAGGACAAGCTATCGAGGCATGCCGCTCTTCGAGATGTAGCCCCGTCGAGGGGTAACGAAGAGTGACTCGTTCTTGCGACACACTCCATCCTGGATGACGAAACGTCACCTCGCCTAAAACTGGCCGGAGGGTTGGATATTCAAAACACCCGCCGCGACAATATTGATCCACTTAGCGGTTTAGAAAAAAGCTCGCAGACAAGTTCTCCTCAAGGTAGGGTGCGCTATATTGGGGAAAAATCAGCCACGATGATTACTCGGTATTGGATGTCGTTTGACTAAAGGGACGAGAAACCGAAATGTCATCCCCTGTAACTACGACGAGGGTGAGAATCGATTCGGTGTCATTTTCTCGTGGAAAGATTCGAGAGGAATCGATCACAGTGCGACGATTTTTGCTGGTTCGGATACGAAGGGGAAAAAACATCCGCGTTTACGACGTTCCAACGAAATGGACCACCCACTTTTTTTTGGTCCTCTCTTTCACAGTTCCGGGTAATACGGTGTATTTTTTGCCATATAATGGAAATCGAACGGGTATCCGATAATTGTCGGATTATCTCGGTTCACGGGCAGATATTTCAATTAATTCATTAACAGTTCTCGCTGCGCATATAAACAACCCGCGGATTTAATTAATCCCCACAATGCCGTCGACGATATTTATTGTGTCGCGCGCGTCCCCGCCGCAGTTTTCAATAAAGCGGCGTCATTATAAATCAAATTTCCTCGGACGGTAACGTGCACGTGGACTCACAATGCGTGCACACCGCCGGCAAACAAGGAAAACAATAATGTCCGCGCATGGAGAAACTTAATATTTTGAAATACACCGTTCGTAATACGGCGAACAACCAGCCAAACCTGAGCAACAAACTCGTAAACGGAAACCGTGTTCGTGCCGATAATCCACACGCTCTCTCGTCGTTAATTAATTTCCGTTTCTCCTTTCTTTTTCTCCTCGTTCATTCATGACCGAGAGTCAAAGACTCGGATCAAGGGGAGAGAGAAAAAAGGAAGCGGAAATCAGCTTTCATTCGCGAGCGCAAAAGGACAACGTTCGTCGTCGGCGGGAGTCTGTCGCGTCACCCCTCACGCGCCTCGATATAATTCCAGAAGAAGAGGGTGAGACTCACGCTTTCGACCCCAGACACCCCTTTTTCTTTTTTCAAAGCTTCTCTCGAGACGGTTCGGCTCGTCTCGCTGTTCTTCTTGCCCCTCCTTCTCTCTTGCTGTTCTCCTGTCTTTCGTTTTCTACCGTCGCGAATCCTTTCCAGGTGTTAGCTGTTTAAACGTTGTCACGCGTAAAAGGAGCTGGCTGAAGGGTAACCAAGCAGACAGGAAGAAAGGAAGGAAGAAAATGAATAGTGGAACGCACTCGAGGGGGTGCTCTCGATTGTTTGGTGGTTCCACGAGTGGTTATCTGCAAATGAAGGGCAAAACGCGGAACTGTAGGGAAGTCTACGAGAGTGGTCGCCAGGAGAAATTGCAGCGACATTAAAGTTTATACCGGAAGGAAACAGGCAAACAGAGAGTTGGAACGGGTCACATGGTGGTTGTGGTGGTGGTTTTCTAGATTCTCAGATTTCTTGCTATAAAAATTGATTGAATTCTTCGAGTCATTTTCACAATAAGCGTATCTTACACTCGACTGACAGCTGTAAATTTAGTCACGTCGTTTGTAAATTCGACCGTAATGTAGGACGAATTAAAATGTCATAGGCAGAAGAAACTTGGAGAAAGATCGAAGATAAAATCGAGAACCAACTGGGACAAAGAAAATTCGATGTTTAAGAGGGACATGTTCGATTTCCGGGCAAACGTTTGCATCGGATGGAAACAAATTTCCGAGTTGACAGAGTGGTAGCAGACGGGAGATTTTTCTCGGAGATTGAACGACACGGAAGAATCGTTACACTCGGAAACTTCGAATCCCCTAGATATCTAGATGACGGTCCTGCCAGATAAATATCCACGAAGCTGTGGAAATTTTTTACGATCATTTATCCCGAGTATCGCGCATTCGTTTCGCATGCTACATTTCTCACGGCGTCTCGGCAAAGAACGGTCCCCCTTCGTCCTCTGTCGCTGCGCGATTTTCGTACCGAAAGCTGAGCGTCGTCGCGCAAAGTCCGTACGTCATATCTGCCAGCCCATGATCCGAATCCTCTCCATCTTCCAAATCCTCAGGACGAATCGTTCACTTTAATAACGCCGCGAATTTATCAGGATAATCCTCGCTTCGACGTGCATCTTCCGAAATAACGTCTTTTTATTGGCTGCACGTGTTCCGAGTGGTACATCCAATGATTTCGCATTGTTCACGATCGTCTACTAATTCTACTTGAGGCAACAGAATTGATATGCGAACAAGCATTGTAGAAATCGTTTCACCATTACTTTCCAAATTATTCGTTAATAAATTCATGTTTTCTTATACAACGATTAGAATGAAGATAAAATTTTCGTTATTGGTAAGAAGAGTCATATGTCTACAAATTGAATTGAAACGAAGACCAAGTAATCGAGATCTGAGCTTTCAATTCACGTATCGACTCTGGCCTTCGTGATTATCATGATCTTTTAACGCTATTGGAATTTATAGAGGCGCTTTGCGAATATATTAATTCGTTTAATTTAATATACTATTAGGACCTATACATGAAATGAATAACAATTAATAAAAGCGCATCACGTCTGGACAGGCCATTAACCGCGTCACGCATTGTATGGAAACCACGTGACTCAAAATCCATCGAACCTAGTCTCTATATTTACATTAACCACGTAGTCTATTTAACATTGAACAGCTATATATCGTATGTTAAGCGTATAAATATCACATTTAACATTTATAACTTTCAATTTACAATAAACGACAGAAAGCAAAGCCGAAACCAAAATCCCGATTTTCTTCGAAACCTAATAGTCCACCGACGAATTCTCGTCTAAACCGAAACTATGCAATCGGATCGATACTCGGAAAACTGTCAATCGAATTCTGGCCAAGCGACGATGGGCCGAAACCGCAAATCCGCAAGACTGACGTAGTCCGAATCGGACGACGTCGAAGGAAGCTCTTTGACGTCGGACTGTGTACGGAAGCGGCATTCAGCCCTTCGACACCATTTACCGAGGCGATAGCGTCGATAAATGGCCATTAGTCCGCCATGTTCACCCACAAAACCGAAATGCACGCGTGCCATTGATAGACCGGAAGCCGATTTTCACCGACAGTTAAGCTCGAACACCAAGTTTTCGGCACGGAAAATCGTCGACGGTCGATCGACGTTTAGTTCGACCTGGAATGGCTCAATCGAGGGTGTAATTGCTCTCTTCTGTCTGGTATGTATCCCTTAGATGTTGCGTTTTATTCGATATATGTATAATTTGCAAAAAGATATTATTCCTGGAAAGAAAGAAACAGTATTGCGAGATTTTGTCTTTGAAAAGAATATCGTATAGAATCTGTTGTTTCAATGAAAAAGTTTTACGGTGCCTACATGCGAGACACGTCGATCCATAATCTATTTTCAAAGGAAATTATTCTTTGAAGAGGAAAGAAAAGTTGTAAAATTGTCTTTTTTCGAAAGAAATCTTATCTGCGATCTGTTGCCCCAACAAAATGTGTACAGGAGCCAAACACACGAAGCACGTGCCAGAATCAATCGCACAACGTCGCGTCGCTTATGAAAGTGGCGAAAAAAAGCGGACCATGTTTAAGACGACGAGTTTCAAAAGACCCAGCTTCGGTCTTTAAGATCCTTGTCTAATTAATGCACGCCGCTCGTTGATACACGTTCGACTCACGCGAGACGTGTTTTTGCTGGTGGCGTCGCTGCCACTCGAATCGGCGGAAATAAGAGTTTCGGGTTACAGGCAAAGGGTTTCTTTCAACGATTCGCTTTTACGACCGCTACTTGCGAACAACTTCCGCGCGACCCAGAAATGACTCTGAAACAACTTTTTCATTTCAAATCTTTCATTCAACGATTCTCCTAAATAATTACAGCCAATTATGCGCCATAAAATCGAATAGCTCGTGAGAATAAAAAATACAATTTGCTCTTAAGACGTATTCGTCCCTTGTAAGTTTTCCATCCAACACCTTGTACGTTTAACAGCCGCTATCTGCAAACAATCTTCTCCGCATACCGTTTACTGCGTCGTGTTTACTGCCTTTATCTCTTTTATTGCACGCTTCCGCACACGTTCGCATGAGAAACAAGCGTGCAGCTTCTCCTGTTGCCTCGTTCTACAAACTCACAACTTTCCACAGTTCTTTCTATACTCGTGGTAAGATCTAACTTGAGAGGACCAGATGCGTTAACGTTCCTCTCGAGTTAGCAAGGTTCGAGAAGAAACGTCGAGATAGGACCGGCGCTTGCGAGGAGTCGCGGCAGCGAACGTGCATCCAAGTTGGAGAGTTTATAGAAGCTGGCACGACCGCGAGAATTCTAGCTTTACGAGCGATAAAAGCGACACCGGGAGTTCGAGGCTCGTGCACCGTACACTTCGCGGCTTTCCAAGCCTTTTTGCGGCTCTCGTTGCTGGCGCCTTCGACTGGAGCACCGGATTGTCTCGTCCGCCGGAGCCACCCGTCGGCAAACGACGATGGAATCATAAAGTGGCGAGAGATGTACGCGATTCTTCGGCTTCGTAACCTCGTTCGAAAAATGTTGACGCTTCGTGACGATCCGTTCGGAAATCCAGCATCTTCCAATGGATGTTTGCCACAAGTATATCCATTTAAGTTCTATCTCTTTAGCTGTGCTCGTGAAAATGTAAATAATACTAATATACAGGGTGGTTGGTAACTGGTGGTACAAGCGGAAAGCGGGTGATTCTACGCGAAAAAAGAAGTCGAAAATATAGAATAAACATTTTTTTTTAATTTTTCTATCGAGACAACGATCCACAATGAGATCCGTTATAACGAGACGCGATAAAGCGCACGCGTACCGAGCAAAAATTCAAAGTCGATTTCCTCGAAAACAAAGCCTCGAACGAAAAATTTTTATTCTATATTTTCGACTTCTTTTTTCGCGTAGAATCATCCCCTTTCCGCTTGTACCACCAGTTACCAACCACCCTGTATATTTCAGTAACATAGATACATACGCGACGTCAGGTTGCCACGTTATTTAAAGGAGAAATTAATCGTTATTATTATGGCAACATTTACGTATCGTTAATATTCAAGTAAATTTCCCACATAAATGCAACGAACATTGTACAGTCTGGCCGTAAGAATGAAAATCACAGGGTATTCATTATGATATCGTAGATTTATCTGGTCTGGCAACTTGAAAGGAAATATGTACATCGAACAGTTGGCCGATAATAAGAAAGAACATCGAGCCACAAAGAACGAAACGCACGCGCGAAAAACCTGCAGATTAATTCATCGCGAGGCAGACGCACGGCGAGTACAGCGCGAGCCATTGAACCGATTACAAACAACCTTCTGATCGACTGGCAAAGTATGTAGCAGACGCTCGTCGCACAAAGGGTGCGATGTATTCGGTGCGTTCGCAGAGACATCGCGAGATCTCGTTCGCAAGAAACGCATTAACCGCGCGATAAATGAAATCGAACGATAACAACACGCTGTCCATGCACAGTTCGTTGTGTCTCGTTGCGTTTCCACCCGTTTTACCTTGTATTGTGGCGCATGACACGCACAAGGGTGCCGTTCGCGCGCTGACAAATGTGCCATAATGGATCTACCGATAAAAAACTCGCGTGCAAATCACTCTTCCTGCCCGTTTCTTGCGATCTATCGCTACAAACGCGTTTCTATCTGCCCGAGCATCGTGCATGATGGACATTGACATTTTTTGACTCGTGAACGTAATAGGATATACACAGAAGATCTGCACGTCGCGTAATCAACGTTGTTCTTATTCGCATTCAGAAAGATGAAGATTACAGGATAAAAACATGATAAGTAGATTTTTGTTGATTTTCTGATTCTATTTCTACTTGTCGAATGGATAGGAGAATTTTAATATAACATAATTGAATTTTAAATAATAAATTAGCCAAGTTGCATGGGAAACAAAGGTGTACGTAATTATTAAGACACGCGATGTTTTAACATCTATGTTACTGTAATATTTTGTCAGTCGATGCTTTGAAAATTTTCAAGAGGATCAACTAACGTTTAGCTCTAATATCAGATACACATAGACGCAAATGAATCTTAAAAGGTTGCTTTCCTGTAAAAAATGGAAGATGTGTATCACGTTCTTCCCGTGTCTCCAATTACTTTTTACATCTTCGTTTTAGGCAGAATCATTTCCAATTTCAAACGTTACCAAACGCGAATTACAATCAATACGAAAATCTCTTTTCTTTCCGACCAACAGATTTCAGTCGTCCCGTTGAACAGGTTAAGAACTGAGAATGCAAATCCACGAGGGTACGCTTAAGCCTCGTTTTACGATAGGATTTTAGAGACGGTCGATGGTATCGCGGGATACGATGATGAGATTCCATGCGGAATTCGAGCACGGTGGTCTCACGGTAAAAAAAAGGGGGGTGGTGGGTTGGGGAGAGACGACCCCGTTTGGTCTAATCGGTCGCCGAGAAAGGAAGAGATCCCCGGCACACCGGGAAACGAGATTAACGTCCAGCTGCGTTTCGCAGATGCAAGACTCGCGGCGTAGTTCGGCTGCCATTAGCGAAACGTCTGATATGGATGAAAGCTTGGTGCTGGTCGCGCTCGTTCGACGGTGATATAACTGCTGCTCGGCCCATTAGGCCTGAATCCGGCTTAAGCGACGACTTCTCCCAAAGGCCAAGTTCCCTTTCTCCTTTCGTCTCTTCTCGTCGCTTCGTCTCATCGACGTAGCATACTGGCCACGGTTGGAAAAGACGCCTCGAAGAGACCCGACGGCGTTGAGAGAATTATTTATCGATGGGAATTATTCCGTGTGAAATCGAACCGGCTCGCGAACCGCCTCGTTACGCATTCATGCGGCCCCCTATTATGATACGGCGCGTTGCGCGCCCCACTGAAAGACCCTCTCGAAGGGAGAAGAAGGGAAGTCTCTTCTTCCCCCGGTGACGGAAGTTCGGTCACCCGCGACTATCAACAAAGAAACCATTCTTGCCAACGGTCCGCACCCTTTTCCGTTCGCTCGTGCGATCGTCCATTTTTTCGCCGCCTCTTCGTATTCATGGAAACTCGCGACTCGTTACGTGTCGTCTGCGAAATAATGAAAAGCGAGGCAGCTTTGCTCTCAGCTGGAAGAAGGAACGCTTTATCTATAACGCGATTTTCCACGACTGGAAGACGCGACAGAAAGATGAAGGAAGAGCGGCCAATTAATTTGGAATAGTTTCCAATTGACAGATCCTAGAATGGTTGGGCAAATTCTCCATCTCCGAGAGCCGTCTTCCCTCAAGATCAGAGCCTGAATCGTATGCACGTTTTCTTTTTCAAATCCCACGGAATCTTCTCGCTGGGTGAGCAGAGGAACGCGGAATCCAGGGGAAAAGGCGAGCATCGAACGAGAGACCAAGATAGACGAAACAAGAGGAGAATGGAACTCGATGTCTGGATTTGGCAGAAAAATCTTCTCTACGTGGCTGCACCCGGTAGCTTCCGAAACTCGATCGGCCGATTGGCTCGTCTGTATTCGGTTTTTCTTCGTTGGTTATTCTTAACCGAACGCCGACACGACGAAATGCCTCACCCTATTTCCGTTTCGCGCAGATAACACGGAATTCACGGAAGCCGCGACACTGGCATTGCGTTCGACGTTCCAGGAATCGGGAGAAATCGTATTAAACCGTATGATTAATTGGTCTACGAGGCTTTACGCGAAGGTAAATTCGACTGTGTACGAGATACGCACGAGCGAAAGTTTAGAGGACGATGTATCGAACAATTCTCGCCGTACCGTAGTAACTGGGATCGAGTACACCTTCTTCAGGTTCAAAGTTGATAATCTCGAGATTATGCGTAAAAACGAGGCTCGTGCATTCGAAGGGATTAACCTTGGACCTCGCGAGGAACTTGCAGCCTGAACGAACTTTAAATCCACTCTACAGTCCATTTGGTAGCGAGGTAGCTTTTCGAAGATCTAAATGGAGCCCTATATATAACACCTGCAGAACTCCGTCTGCTGTACAACCTAGAACGACCTTCGGAGTTGCAGGCCGTTGAACTCGTTCGAAGGGCGTCCATTAAAAATCCGATCCACGCGATATCTCTGCTACTTTCTCTGCAAGCGCAATATCTCATCGTTGCTCTGCTTTCGTGAATGTAAACGATAATTTATCTGTCTGTGACGGATCTCGTTAATCGAACGAACGGAAGAAAATCAATCGTTTCGACACCTGCACGCTAGAAGCGGCGTAAGGAGAGAGAGAACGATCGATAAACGGAGTCGAGTACTAATTTACTTGCAAAGGGCAGTAAAACCGGTGCCTCGCGCAGATCGGATCGACCAAGGGGGAAAGTGCACGGTGGCTAGCCACCATCATTTATCAAGGATTCTTTTGGCGAGAGGAGAGACAAAGAGAAGGATAGAACGGGGGAGAAGCTGTTCGTTGGGCTGGATGAAAATCGCTGAAGAAGCGCGCGATCATTTATCGAAGAGGAACGAGGTCCCATCAGGCTGTTTTTGGTCGTGTTGGAAAGCTCGTCGCTCGAGCCCCCACGAGCTTCGTCTCTGCCGCAGAAGAAAGGAAACAGGAAGGAAGAAATAGGAGAATGAACATGTGGCCGACACGTGAGCTGAACGAATAACTAGGATGATGAATCTATCGCGTGGGCGGCCTCGATGCAACGCTCGCTCGCTGGGATTATTGTTTGCTTACAGCGTTCGCTTCCAAAATATTTTTCATCCAGTTTTGTGCTGCGAAAAGAACGAACCGATGCAACTTGCTGAGCAACCGAATTTCTCCTCGACGAGCAACGAGTAAACATCGACTCGGTGGTGCGTATGGTTCGATAGTTTTCGAGCGAAACTTGGCGCCGTAGCGAGATGCGTGAAACTTTGTCGCGATTAAAAATTGACAGTTTCGTTGAGCACGAAGAAGCAAGTAAATTAGACGTTAGTTGCAGAAGGAGGTAGACGCAGTAAGATGTTTCTTGGGAAAGTATGACGTACGCGAGAATTCACGGAAGAAGTCAATAACGGTCGGCAGACCGATGTCTTCGAATTTTTCAGCCCCGCCTCGATCGTGCTCCGTGCGATTAACGACGGTCAATAAATTTCTCCATGATCGTTCTGCCTTTTCGTTCCGCGAATTCGCGGCCGATTAGTCCCTTCTTCCTCTCCGAGACTCGGTACCTGTTAGTCTCTCTTCTTCTCGTTCCCGACGTTTTCTCTTCCTTACCAGAGAACGAGCGGGCTCGTTCGGCCGTAATTAAGTCCTCTATGAATATTCCGGCTGGCGAGAAGAAGCCGCCGGTTCAACCAGTCGTATAATTCTTTTCACCACGAACCGTAAACTACCGCAAGAGAAACGCGCTTGGAGAGACACTCGGCAGGGGCTGCATAGTTTCTGGCTTTATCGAACGTTGACTGATTCTTCGAAGCGGAGCAGAGCAATCGTACGGAGTTTCTGTAATCTATCGTCGTCCGTCTCGTTTCTTCCGACGTTATTGAGATTCGTATGACTTTATTCCGGGCTTTCACGATAACTTTGTACGAATTGTTGCGAATTTTTATTCCACATGGCTCGTTTATTTGAGACAATCTTACGCAAATTCGGAACGATCGATCCTTCGATGAAAAGATAGTTTAATTTCTATCGTGCGCTATTGGAGCACGGCGAATTTCTGCTGGTGTAAAGATCGTTTTAATAAGACTGCAAAGAATTTTTATTTGGGAGCACTCTCCCCTAAACAGGGTGTACCCGTTTCCAGGAAATTCTAATTCACGAAACTCCCATCGAAGCAGGGAAATTTGCAAGCAGGGAAATTAGAAACGGAACACCCTACCAAACATCGATGCAGCTCAATCAACCCAGCGCATTACAACAACGCCACGATGAACGTCTCTGGATGTTCGTCTAATATAAGTCCCGTACAAACTCCTGCTGTTGTCGCCGATCGACCGAAATCAGTCCGCTCTCTCTGATCCAATATCCGCTTGTAGAGAGCTTTCCAATTTCACGAATGACGAATAACTCGGTTGGCTCCATCAGGACCGATCTGCCAGGTCGATTTTGACACGAGGGTTTGAGGTGGCTGGGCGAGGGTGGTGCAGGAGGACAGAAAAGGGGGTGGCCTCGTCTACGACGAGAGAAAACAAACGTAGGCCGGATAGAGAAAAGAGAGACGGTCATAACGGCGAGTCTCGACGCGCTCGACGATATTTCGATTTTCATTTAGACACGACACGTAGCGGCACTTCGAGCGAAACAGCGGTTTTAATTAAAGCCGTGGTCGTCCTCCGTCGACCACCCTCTGTCTCTCTCTTCCGATATTCAAATCAGTAACCCGCATTTCTGCACGCCGCGCCGCGCCGCGCCTCTCTCCGTTCCCAAAGCTGGCGGCAGATGGCCAGATCCTCCTCCTCCGAGAAAAAGGTGTCCCCGCGTGGTCGCCAGACGCGTCGCGTGTTTTCCCGACACGACCACGGCCTGCTCTCAACGAAGCACGCCTTTTCTTCCACCCTGACTTTCGACGCGTTAATCGTCATACGATTATTCGCCAAAATCCAGACGCGTCGTTGGTCTCGGTTTGTGAAAATTGTCGGACGATTTATTTACAAGGACGCTTCTCTTACTGTTGCGCGTCTTTTTCTCCCCCTTTTGTTTCCTTTTTTTAATCGACATACTCGTAACGATACTAGAAACAGCGTTTTTAACATCGTCGTTAGAAGAGAACGGGATTTGTCGACTCTATCGCGATGTTTTCAGAGTTCCGTTTTCAGGGGAATATATTAACTTGTTTCATACAAAGTCAGAACATTTTACCGTGTAATTTTTCACTTTATCAGCGTATCTCCTAAGTGCTTCGGGTAAGATGATTGCGAGTCAACGATATGTACACAGCTATAAAATTAAATTGCCAGGTACTTCCCCACAATGTCTATAATTAAGAGGATCCTTTGAATAAGAAAAACCCGTTGATTATAACGTTTATTAACCCAATCCCTCGGTAATCATATACATATATTCAAGTATAATCCAGCTTTTTTCCTCTCGTACCAATTAAACAATCAATTAATATCCAGATATTACCTCTATCGGTCAGTCGTCGAAAACAAAATCATCGCGACTAATACCCGTTATATTCCCTGTTTCAACGGAAACGGATGAAAGACAGAAACGCTAAAACTGGTCGAGTGAGCAAGTACAAGTAAGTACAAGCAAGTACGGCAGGAAATGGCGCCCACGTTCGTGTCTCACCGACGCGGATGCTTTGACCGACAATCAAGACACCGTTTTGCTGGGATACGAAGGTCCTGCTGATGGTCGCAATCATCGTCGTCATTGCGGCCGTCATTCGTGTCGGGCATTATTCTCGAGCGATGGCAGGACCGAACAACCAGCGGCATCGCGAAAGAACCACGACCCACGCGAAGACCATAATCAAGCAACGCTGTCCTACGGGCTTCTCTCTCTCTCTCTCTCTCTCTCTCTCGACGTTGGCTTGCCAATTGCGATTCTCCAGCCACTACTCGGTGCAATGTTTTCTCTCGGCGTGTCGACGACCCGATGTGCATCGTTCCGCGACAAGAAATACGACCGGCGATCATTTCTTCGCCAAATGCGCCGATCGTCGCGCAATTATTCCAACTATTTACCTCCAACGTGGATAATATCGAACTTGTTCCTCCGAGTCCCGTTAAAGTCTTTTCCGCGAATCTCGAGGCGTAAAAACACTGATCGAAGATTAAATTGGACGAGGATTAACACGGGTTGACTTGTAGGGGATGTTTTTCCAAGTTTTCTTCGGGGAAATAGATAAGACGAGGTTGATACACGGGGGTGAAGCGGGACGATGGATTGGTGCAATGAGATTCCAATCCGGATTTTCCGTCTTCTGGTTAGATAATCTGACCAACTGGTCTATCTAGATCGGCAGAGTCCACGGGTGGTGTCCTTACGCGGTTTCGTCCCCTTCTGAGCATCCGATGACGGAGAAATCAATACGTTCTCGCGGGAAGCAATTATATCCGTGATAGCTATTTGTCATGTGGTTGCCACGGAAACCTCTCAAAGCTGGCAAATATAACTTTAAATGTCACTTGTAAAACGGACAGTCAAACGTTCTAAAATATTATTTTATGACATCGCATCCGTCAAATAAGGGTCTCGAGAAAGAAGAAAAGTGGAATTCAAGCAGAATCGTCGGATAGCACATGTACGCGATTCGACCTATTTTCGAACGGACGAAAGAATATAAATGGCCATTCGATTTTATGCGAACTATTCTTGCTACATTTAAGTGAAAAATCCGAAGCCTTCAAACGGGCATTTCACGCATTATCAAAACCGACATACAACGCGATGAAAAGCGAAGAAAACAGTTCGAAATAAAGAATGCGTCCAAAATTTTAGAAGATCGTACACTGATATCTGAAATTATCGACGATAAAGTATCCTGTCAAGGCAGGAAAACCAGTCTCGCGTTTTTAATATTAAAACTCTACCCCGCATTGTAACTGAACGTCAATTATATTAAATCTTCCTAACAAATATGGACTTTTTCGTAGAATAAACAAATTACCTGCCTCGAATAAACAAAACCGACTTGTCTTGTAATTATGCTCTACCACAAACCGCCGCAAACACATGCACAGCCTGCGAATCAAACTCCAGAAACTGGCACCACGCACGTAATCGCCTCACCGCAGTCGATGATTAGGTACCCGCCGTGCTGCACCGACGATCGATCTTATTCTGTAGCCTCACGAGAAAGAGAGCTTTATCGGTGATCGCGGCACGGGGTCCGTAAATATTCGCGATATAAATGCTCCCTTTGCCGCGCCCTTAGGCGTCCTCGTCTGGCCAGTTTCCTTATCTAATCAGGCGGCGAGCAGTCGCGCCGTGAATCACGATCCCTCGATCGAACGGAAAAACGCGTTCTCCACGTCGACTGGTCCTGGCCAAGCACGGCGACTTTCGCCATAAACGGCCTCGCACCTTCCACCAGCACGTTCCTCGCACTCTTACGCTCGCGCGTCCTCGCCTGCTTTTGCTAGCGAAACCTTTGCCTACGAAGGAGAATTTTCCTTTCGTAAGAAAAGACAATTTCGTAAAGATCGGACGAGCGTCTGTACCTTTCTTCGAAGAGCAACGTACTCTTTCTCGTTTAGGTAAAATGTGAATTGGTCGATTTGGCGTGAAACGAGGGTCGCCTGTCCAGGAGGTTGTTAAATGTGTCATTTATGAGACGGAGAATCGTACTGACATCGATCTTTGCGAAGTAAAAGTTGGCATCGAGTAACTTCGGGGTATGCAAGTGGAATTTGAGAATCCTTTGAAGTTAGTAAAATTCTATCGATATGAATTCCATTTGTCTCAGCGGAATTTTAGTTAGTGTCTGATTAAATGAGCTCTTACCGACACAATCTACTTATACGAGTCTCAACTCCTATCGCGTGAACGGAAAATCATAACTAGCGGAGAGAACGAAGAGGATAGAACTCTCATTATGTGTGAGTTGCTTGTCCTTCGATAGATTTATACGAACCGAGATCTGCTGTAGAATATTTTCGTAAAAGTTCGCGTTAACAATGTCACTGATGGGAACCTGTGTATTATTCATAACTGAGAAACAGCTATCCCGTCTGACTCAGCCATAAGGTTAATATCCTTATCTTTGTCGACTAACGGGAAATAAACCGAGCGAATTCTTAATTGGGAATACAATACGGGTAATGCGAATAAAGGGGCACGTTACATCAAATAGACTTACGACGTTCGATTCATGCTCGGCTGGCTTTAATGCAGATTTTGCATTGCACGATACTAAACAATTTCTTATTAAGTAATTGATCTTATCAAATCTTGTGTTGGTTACAGATATCTTCGTACACCTTAGAAGATGAAGACGATACATTTAAATAACAAAAACATAACATATTTATTCCGTGAGGTACGAAGCGATAATAAAATAGGCCTAGTTATGTTAACATCTATGTTATCTCAGCTTATTTTTATCGCTTCGTTTCAATAGAAATAATTCTTTCGTATAATATACGAAAGCTGAACAACCTTTTCCAATTGGAAATAACTTCATTCTCTTATCCACATCAGCATCTTTAGTATTATCAGATAAATTTCTAGAAAATTCACGATCACTTCCAATCTACCATACAGTGGCGACAAGTACTAGTTTTCCGCACACATGAGTTATCAAACACGTGCGAAAGTATGTGCGTAAGCAGAGGCGCGTAATTTAAGCCAGACGTCGTCCGCGAGAAAATCGATCCGTTCGACTCATCGTTTTATGGAACACGATACGGGGATCGCAGCGGACGACACCGTACATCTTACGACTGCTATTGGTACACGCGATTCGCGAACAGACAACACGCGTTGCGTCGCGTCCAAGTTCGCAAGAAAATAAACGATATAACGAAGAAGAAAGCCAGGAGGTTTCGTAAACGTATCGCGTTACGGTTCAGAGAGCTGCTAGCCGGTTACGATTGCGCGCTATGGGCTCTAGGTACTCTTGACCGAGTGAAATGGCGACGAGAAAGCCATAGAGAGTGGGAATTTCACTTCTGTTTCGTTTTCACGCTCGTTTTTCCCCTCGTTTCTACTATCTTTTCCGCTTTTTGTTTTTTACGTCTGTTTTTTCTAGCCGGCTCCGTTCAGTCGCGTTCAATCGATGACGCGTTCGACCGGTTCGTGGCGTATCGATCGCGAACCGATTGTTCGCCTAGCGATAAATCTCTGGGCCTGTATCGAATAAAAATGCGCCGACCACGTAGCCAGCAACAGTTTATGCGGCGTTCGCTTTACACCGCTCGCCGACGACGACACACCGTTGCGGGTGCGAGTTGTGTAAATCGAAAAACAATACAGAGGCGAATTTTAAATGGCGGAGAAATAGTAGGAAACAAAAGGGGGGACGTGAAACGAATCGATACGGCTCAGAGCTGTGGCTGCAATTTACACTTTGCATGTTGGAGATCTTGCCACGTACGTAGTTACCGTTATCGTCTCTAATTCCAATCTTTATGCATCGGCATTTTCGTTCTTTCCAGCTTTAGCCTTAATTATGGTACTTCGAATGGTCTATCCCCCTTTTCTGAGGCAACCATTGCAAACAGATTAGGCGAGAGTTAGCAGCAATTAGTCGCTACACTAAGAACGATCGAAAGGCGGATCTAACCACGAGCAAGACATTAACAAGAGCAATCTTCTGCATCGTAGACGTTTCGTGACCGTAACCATCAGCCAGCGCGAAGATCGATCGCGAAGCGTCGAAGAGATGCCGCAATTCCACCAGCTACTTCCGCGAGGCCCGCATGCGAATTGCGTAATTTTCGCACAAATTCAAAAGCCCGTGGGCGTGTCGCGCGGTCTGTCTACGCGTGTTTCGTACGCGTTCGCATAATTTTGACATCCACGTTGGTTCTTCGGTCGCGCGACGAGACTTTGGTTTGTGTAAATAAACCACGAGATACCGAGATCAGTTGGGCGGATCGCGAAGACTTCAGTCTCTTCCGTCTGTTCGGCTTTCGATCGCTCGTTAAGTTCTCGAGAAGCTGGTGAAAGATTTTGTCGTTCTGTTTTATTTTGACGACCGCGTCCTTTAATATCCTTCGATTCATGCGTGCAATTTATATCACTTGTGTGGTAAAGCGTGTGATAATTGATTTTCGAATATTCATACATCAATGGAAATTTCTCGAACAAAAGGGAAAACTAGTTGAGTTTGCCAGAATGAATTCGATTTAATCGTTTCAGCTCTAACGATCTGCATGTGGCTTTCAAAAAATTGTTCGCCATACACTGTGAATTTATTAGCATGTTCGTGTACAACGATTAAAACGTTCGTTATCACGCTTGTTTGGAGTAAAACGTCTGTCACGAGTCGTATTATGTTTTTCGTGCTTTCTTACGATATATTTAACAAACCGGTATATTTTAATTAACGAACGAACAAACCCTTGTTGCCGTATATTCTTCGCCAATTTCAGAAAATCCAGTCGACCAAGTACCGTTCTACCAACACTGCTGCGTCAATGAAGCATTTAAAAAATACGCTAGTGAAACGTGCATACACGCGACGCGTTTATACCTGCCGGGTCTATTGCCCAGGGACACGCAACAACGTCCATTACACATTGTTAACGCGATTGTCCCCCTTCTGTTTTGTGTTTTTCCACGGATAGAAAGTGTCAGTCGGGGACCGGTATCGTCAGCGTATCCTCCCCTTTCCGATTTTCCCGACTAACTCACGCCGGTAGCCAGCCCCTTTTGTGTCGCGTCGACGCGTTATCGAAGTCTTTTTTGGTACAGGAGATGGCAACCAAGAGAGAAATCTCCGATTTCCGATGTCGGCCAATTGGTCCTGACTCCTAGCCGTTCCATCTGTCACCGGCAAGCTATTGGCTCGTTTTCCTCGGACTGGCCGCGACAGGAAGTTACGGCACGTGCCAACGGAACTAAGTAACCTATCCGCCGTGCAATTCCACGCCATCGGCGATCTTACTCTTCTCCGGTTATCTCTTAATGGCGCGGCTCTACCCGACCGTAAAGGGTCGCGATTCCTCCGGGACGAGCCACCGAGAATTAAATCTGAAATCTATCGTCCGAATGGAGGATTCTTTGTTGAGAAATTATAAAGGATCGCGTGGAAAGAGACGTTGGCATTTCGCAGCGTTCAATGTCTTTCAGCCGCTAAAATTTCCTGTTTCTGACACTTTCACGGTGTAACGGAGCAACGAAGAATTCAGAGTGAATGGTGTAGAAGAAAATCGTCTCTTTATCCCCGAGATTTCTCGTATTTCTGCTGTTATATACAACGAAGCGCGCCCTTTCTACCATCTACAGAAAATGGATGTTAATCGTTGAGTTATGTATGATGTTTAAAATGTGAAATTCGTGAGTATCTCTCGTGCTGCACCGCAAATGGCCCCCATTAACACTTTTCTAGCAGGTGGTTTCTGCAAAATCTATGTTTACAGTGAGTTTCTATATACATTTCTGGATTTGTTCCAGACTCTACTTACACCGTTAATTACAGCGCTCGTGAAATCTTAGTAAGTTTCGTACAACAGACGCGATATACCCATAACAATTCTCTACGGTACAGGTCTATAAGGTTTTCGTATTTTCAATTAAAATCGCTTTTCAAACGAAACTGCTACGATTAATCAGTGATATTATTCCTATCAAACGAATCTTCGCTCGATGCTTTCGCTTCATCTTGCTGCGTCGTAAACACAGAAGAGCGTAGAAACGGATAGACCAAAGTGACGATGTAACCGTATTCCGGTTGCCAGACGATCGAAATCATAAATCCATTAGCGGCGAATTGGTCGCGTCGATCGCTCGACGTGGCATTCTGATTTTGGCAAATTGCCGCTGACGGTAGGCAATGTCGCCGGAAATGGCAAAATAGCCGATCGATTAATCCCGCCAGGTTTGCTAATCGGTCCACGGCACGTACAAGCGTCATCGTACCGCTCGTTTCTGTCCTGTTTTCCCTTTGATCCTCCCGCCAACCAGTCCTACCTGGCGTGATTACGCGGTTTCCGGCAGAAGTAGTCCCGCGTTCCAGCTCGTTCTAGGAAACGAGCTTTTTTCAAGTAGTCGAACGCGAGAGAAACGACTGCGGCAACACGATCTAAGAATACGCGTACACGTCGATTCTTGGGACGTCGGACTTCCAGAAATAAATCCGCGCTTTGAGAAAAGATCGTAGACTCCCTACTGTCTGCCTCGTTCCGCTTCCCAAGAATTCTCTAACACCGTCGTGACTTTATGACCTCTCGCAGTTGTCTCTGTTTTAAAGGAGACAAAGGCCGAGGAATTGGAAGAGCTTCGTTCTACATCGAATCGTAAACTCTCGTTTTAAATGTTGTGGGCTGAACTTGTTGCGAGTTCTCGATGGTGGAACGATGCTTCTGGCTGCGCTTCTATACCCCGACGCTCTGAGATCTCTCGACGTTGAGTGGTCGTTGTTATGAGACAGGCTTAAGAACGGAATTCGAACACTTGGCGACGGTTTCGGTTATTTAAGAAGATAGCGCGGTAGCAAGAATTCGATCGAAGAAACGAAAGAAACGGAAGCACGAGTGTGAGATTTTCATCGTGTACATAGCGAGATTATAGAATTGCACAGGTGTTAAAGTTTACGTGTTTCGAGAACAGAAACGGTAGCTTGAAACGTACACACGGCGGCAATATACATATGATGTTAATTGCGAACTTAAAAAGTTACGAATAACACATAAATCGGGAAGTGATTCTTGAAATACGCAACTTGCTACTTGCTACGTAAACAAATCTGATAGATACGTCAATTTCCAAATCATTCGACAGTCTGTAATCCAAGATACTTCTATGAAATATTAAGTCGTCTGAAAAGTTTCCTTCGTTTTATAAGGAAATAATACAATTTTATATTATTTTATCGAATTACGCATGATCCATTTTGTTTTATCAAGATATAGATCACAACGTTCGACAGATTAGGTTTCATGTTTGTACAAAGATGCGTCGTTCTAAAATACGTGTAAAAGAAAGACACTTTTCGGACAACCTAATACGTACAGTTCGATTTTTGTCACCGGTTAACGATCCACCGTATCTGTGCCATCGAATATCGTCTAATTCTATTGACATGCTATTTAGAACGAAGTCGGAAGCGTGTCGCGAAATCTCTGCTAGAAATTTCCGAGAGTTACACAAAGTAGCGTGCACATTGTTCTCTTTCTCTGTTCTTTCTTCCACGTAAAGACGAAAGTAACTAAAAAGTGCGCGTGACGAGTAGCCGGTCGACGAATTAGCGTAGGTGCACTGTAAATGTATTAAACGACGGCATCCTGATTACACGACACATCATGGCTGCAATTAAGCAATTGGCCGCGGTTTCCATTTCGCCGACACCCGGAAGCGTGTGCACGCACGTCGCGACGAATTCGCCTGTCGAGAGTGTCGAGACGCCTTGTTTCCAAAGCGGCGAACGATATATCAGCCTGGACATCTGTGAACCGCGACGGTAATTTTCCTCGTTAATTTGACACTGTTTGAACATCGATCCTCTGGTCGATCGTAAAAGACGAACGTTAAGCTAAGTGGATTGTCAGGATTTGGAACTAGAGAAATTCATCGTATCATAATTTAAGTCTCGCGCCCCTTTACTGGTGCATTTGGCGATGGAATTAAGTTCGTGGAAGTTTTAAGTTGTTTGCTCTTTAACGATGGTTTTCTCGGAATAAATACTTGGAGCGCAGCATTTTCCTTAAAATAGCTTCTACGATTAAAGTGGGAAAAATAGTACTAAATGTATCTTGTAAAATCCGGTAGTGAAAATTTTACCTTGAGATAGTTTGCCAATTATCGGTAGATCGCGGATCTTTGCGTAGATTCATTTTACGAAGTAGAGGTTTGTAAATTTTTATAAAGATAACTTTAGATATTTCGTATAATTTTTCATATCATACGCGTTCCATATATCTTTGCATCCTGAAAATTTCCACCAATGCATAAACGTTCGCGATCTAACTACTCGCTAAACTTTTACAAACCAGAATGAACAAGTTTCACCGCTAGAATGGAAACTGCAAGTGTGCAAAGTATAACTCAAAGAGCGATTAATACTTTCAGGTGGAAAAAAACGTGGGGCCATAAGTGGCGTTCGATTGGCATCGGGCAGTCAGTTCAGCGGCGCGAGAGAGACGATAAATCTGTGGGACAAGGATCGATAGGCGTGCGATTTCGACGCTTCGAAGAATCGTTCGAGCGTTCGCGTCCCGCTGCTCGCGACACATCGATTAAACGTGATTTTGTCGCTCGTGAACAATCGTTCGACCGTTATCGTTACCTGCGACGGATCGATTAAACGCGATTTCGATACTTACGAGAGTCGTTGAAGCGTAACGACGACGACGAGAAGGAGAAGGTACACGGTCGTCGCGACGCTTCTCCTCTCTCGAAAGCCCGTCTCGAAAGTTCCGTGAACTGCGTTACGCGAACGGTACTTGGCTAACTGTTCTCCGGACGCGGTTTCCGAATCCACTTCCGGCAGGACAGTTGGCGTCAAATTGCAGCGGCAAATGTCCGCGCGAAATGGACATTAACCCGAAAAGCGGCTCTCCGCTTGCTCCGCTTTGATGTTCGCGCGGATAATTGTAGTTACCGCCTCGTCAAAAGACTCATTACGTGTCACGGCACTTATTACGCCGTAATTATAATACGACCCTGCTCTCTTTGTACAACCTCCGCGAATATTTGCAGCCTGGCCACCTGTGGTCTTCGATGTAACTCGTCCAGGAATTTCTACTTGTATTACGCGATACCAACGAAAAACCTCCAATATCGAGGTTAATTTAACCTGGCCAGGCTTTGTCGGGTTTATTGCTTATTCCCTTGTTCATCGGTGCGGTGTAATTAGGGATACGATGCTCAACATTGATATTTATAGCAATGGGGTGAAAACTCTTCGAAATTGAAAGACAGAGAATAGAACATGGCAGATACCGTTGGCAGTAAGCTCTTTAACTTTCTTTTATTTTATTCTACGAGTAATCTATATTAGCGATATTAACTTTAGGTCGGAATACAGTGACCTGATTTTACTTAATTCGATCTAGCTTGATCACAGGTAGATGCCGGTTAGCAAGTTCTTTCAATTTCCTGCATTTTATTCTTTCTATAATGGTAGCAGTGGTAACGTTAACTCTGAACAAACAACGCGTCCGTTTCTATTCATCAAAGTTTGGAGAAAGCTGAGTTTAATACAGCATTATTTCCATTTAGGGATCAGGAAACAGACTTGTTCAAGAGGCAAGCCAACTAACTTGTAGGCGGCCACTTGGAATATTAGGCCGAGGGAGAGGAATCCGTCGACAACCTGAATAGCTCAATTAGAATAGCTCGAGCTCAACGACCAAAAGACTCTGATCAGAATTTTGGCTTGGACAAGTTCGGTCCTGCTCGCTGTTCCAGACTCCATGTCCGATAATGAGTCGTGATATCTCATAATCTTATGCTAAAAATGCTATGCTAAAAAAATAAGAAGAGGAATTCAAAGCAAACCCCAACCTTTCTAGAAACATGTCAAAGTGCCTCCTAAGTCAATAAATCTCTCAGTTTCAACGTGATACATTTTTTCCATGGTCTATCGCCTCACCACCTTCCCGCGCACCCTTCCATCTCACCATCGTGTCTTTCTTTTTGTTCTCTTTCTTTTTTCTTTTTTTTTCTTCAACGATCGTTTCCGCGATCCGTTAAGACGCCGGCTCACCGAGCGATAACGTTTCATCGAGCGGGAAAATCTATCGGTGAGTCATGAGTTTTTACGGTACATCGAGGCAGGTGGAGGGAATCTGCGATGAAAAGCCGGAAGACGGCGACGTCGTGCGGGGTGGGAAAGGGAACGAAGCGGAAAAAGGGAGAACGGATAATTACCTGGCGTCCAGAGAGAGGTCCAGCAACGGCCGACTCGTCGAAGACGTCGAGCTTGAAAAGGGCTCTAATCCGTTCGCGAAACGAGCGAAAGATAATTTGGATCGGTCGAATAGGCCACGGATCATATATTATATACGTTTACGGTGGTACGAGCAGCGATCAGTCGCCTGTGTTTCGTGTGCGCCGTTTTAATTAATTCACTGCATTTCCTCGATCGATTCGCTCCGTGCCGAGCTAATTACGATTCCGGATAATTTTTAATTAATGGACCGAACCGGGGCGAACGAACTGACTGATCGGAGACTTTTCGACAACCGCGATTATTTACGAAAGGTCGTACATTTTTGAACATCGGTGGCTGATCTTGTTCCACTTTCGGGAATTAGGGTACTCGTGAATATGTAGCGAACGGAGTACGCTTACCGTGGGTGAATAAATTCCGGATATCCTATCGAATAGTGTACGGAAGATCGGCACCAAGATAACTACGTTACAGATCCAGTGCGCTTATCCGAGGGAATTCTACAGGCGGAACACGGGTTACTAACCTTAACTAATTCAGCATTCCAAAATCGTTCATTCGTAGGTCGATAGTTTTTCTAATTAACCTATTCGAACTTTCCAAGAATACCAATTCTCAACCTCAGCGTTAAACCTTTGAACCAATTAATATGTATAACATTCTATAATAAATACAATGGTTCGTAAATATTTGTCGTAGCCGTTGTACGTAAAACTTTATACGTTTTAACGTGTTTAAACGATAAATAAACTTTTACAATAATCATCGATCATTCCATTTGTCCCGCTATTATTCTCCTTCAGCTTCGTGCTTGTATTCCCATATTCCAGCACATCTTTAATACTCGATCTACCCACCGAACGTAAAAAGAAGACTCTGCCAACGAGAGATATCGTCTGAACATCGTGGCCACGTGCTGGAATCGTAGAAACGAGCAAAAGTCATACACCATGAAACGCGACGAGAGTGTAAGCGTTTCCAACGACCAAGGAGCCAGTTAACCCGCGACCTTTCATCCAGCCTTCTCCTCGCGATGCACGTACGTATCTGCTGCATTCCGTCGAGGCGATCGCAGGTATCAACGCAGCTTCGAGTCTCATTCGGTCGTTCGGCGTGCCGGTTAAGGGGTTAACGACACGAGGCAACTTGCCTCCCCCCGCGACATTTGCGAATACAGGCCTGACGTGCAGGTTATGGCATTGTAAGCGAGGGGCACCTGGTGCTAGGCCGTGGTACACCCACGGAATTCGATTAATGTCGCAGGATCGATCGATCCTCTGGTCGCATAACGTTTAATTAATCCGTACGTGGCCGGCTCGAAAGGAAGGAAGCCGGCTCCGTCTCTCTGTTTATTAGCCCCAGCCCAATATGTTGCGTCGATAGAGCTGCCTTCGCTGTTTGTTTATCCCACATCAAAAGGATCCGATACGCTCGCTTAATCGTTGTTTTCTGCCGCGCAACCGCCGCGTTTCCGCTGCACACGGGGTTGCAGCTCTCCAGGCTTCTTTCGAGATGCCTCTGGCAAATCTAAACGCTGGAAATCGTTGCGAAGGGCGTTGCAATACGTACGTACAATGTTTGTGTACGGTGGTTTCAGGGTTTCGGATATTTGTCACGTTCGTGGATCGTCGAATCGTGGATGATCGTTTGGAGCTTAGAAAGAGCAGCGAAATGAATTCGTGGAAACTGGAGTTTGGTGTATGCTTCTCGCTTGCCTGTTCTATACGATAGGCAGATTTCTATTTCTATTGTCGGATGAATACTTTCTAAATGGCGCGATCTACTTTGAGCAACGTATCATTTATATTCAAGCGACACGACGCTCGACGTGATAAATTGCACGTTGGAGGTATGCCAAGTTACGTGGTTTAACGATAAATTCTATCGATGAAGTCGTTTCGAGGAATCGATAGCGTTTCCAATTTTACGAAACGGGATCTAGGTTGCTCGAAATCCGAAAGTTTCCAGAACACGAGGATTAAATCGGAAAGACGACGACGATGGGTCGAACGGATAAGGCGGGTCAGGTCTAATTGCCAGACCCTCGGGACCTAAAACGCATGATTTATGGACCCTTCGAGATCCTCTGCAGGATTCGGAGGTTCTTAAAAGGAAGGGACAGGCACTTTGAACGCAAACTCCTGATACTCGATTCGAACGGTTTTCTAGGCGGTCGGATCTCCCTGTCAGATAACGTTGACGACTCGTCACAACGCGGCCGGGAGCTGGTGTGTACACAGGACAGGGAAAAGTCGCACGTTCTACGAAAATCGATCGCGTGCCTCGTCGTCTTTCTCGCACCGTGTAAATATAATTTTAATCTTGACGGAAATTTTCAGCAGGCAAGGTACACGACTGAAGGGGATCGAGATTGAAATCGCGTTCTCCATTTTGGTTGGCCGATTTCCGCGCGTTTACTCCATCAACGCTGGGATTCGACTCCAGTTTCCGGCTTAGAATTCAATACTAATATTTAACGTGGAAAACGACGATGTACATTTCGAGGTTAGCGTTCGTCCGTCCAGAATTCACAAGATGAAGGAAGTTTAATAGAAGGACCGTCCCTCTCTTCTTTTTCTTTTTTCCTTCCTTGACAGTGGAGTTAAACGATCGTCGAGTAGCAATATAAAATTGAAGAAGAGAGAGTTATCAACGGCAGACGCGAATCTTCTCGAGATAGATTAGACAGTGATCGATCTTGGAAGCGAGACGCGTGCAACTTTTTCCTCGCGCTACCGACACCCACTCGCTCATCGATATCCAATGATGGAAGATAATTTTTCCTGGTTGTCGCTCACTCTGCGCCGATCGCGATAACGTTGCTATTTATTCCATTAAATTATCAAAGAATTCATAAATTTCTCATCCACGTTTGTATTTTTCAAGGACAGCAAAAAGTTCTCTGGCATCTTTCGGAAGAGATTGATAATTCGTTATCAAAGTCATTGTTTCGTAAATCGTTTTGACAACTGGATGTTGTTTTCGCCTTATTTCATTCCGCGCACGAACAACCGCAGTCACCAGATTAATTACATGTCTTTCCATTATGGGATTAATACCCGGTCTGTACACGTGCTGAAAGTCTGTGTTTGCACACCGATGTTTGCCCCGTTGTGCAATCGATCGATCGCAATATAGAGATGGCGCACGCTATTACTGCTTTACATTAATATTTACACGGAACGCGAGATTTCACGGCATTCTGTCGGCTGCAATCTTAATCGCGAAATGTCAATCCTATTCGAATCGTCGTGACGTAACGTGCAATAAACTTTGAAAGCTCTATTTACAATACGAATGATTGCTTCGTGCCGTACATCACTTTTTTAGAGTTACATACATAAGCACGACGTTACTTATGAAACGAATACGGCCGATATATAACATTTTCAAGCGGAAGCAACTAGCGAAGCTTGTTCATACGCTATATTAAATTCACTCAGTTCTCCGTAATTACCTCCCGTTTCCAAGACTACGAACAAAAAGAAGCTAATTTTTAAATGCTCCGTTATTAAAGTTATTCAATTACTTAATTCCATTTCCACTCGACTCTCTTCACCACCGATTATTACTTCAAAAATTTTACACGCGATAAACAACTAAAAGTATGTTCAAAAAAAAAAAAAAACAACGCAGCATCATCAAGGTTTCGAAAAAGTTTCGGAATAATTAGCGGCTATTCAATATGCGTATCGAGTTTCTCTATCCAGAGGAAGAAGTTTTATTTGCAATTACCCTCGGTAATTACCCGCTGCTTCTGGACCACGGTGTATTAAACGTTGCCAGCTGGCGACGAGAAAACGCTGCCTACGCGGTTGCACGTCCTGGATGAGTTCGTTAGGGAACTTTTCATAAGTTTCTCTCGACCGCGTTCCCGCGTCGCGTGAGACCGAGCCATCGTCACGTTCTCCATTCCTCTTTCCCCCCTTTTCCTATTCCAGGACTCCAATCTTCCACGCACTTTTGCGTATCGTACCTTGCCAGAGAGAGGTGTTGGCTCGCACGCGTAATAACGCTCTGCTCCGACAACGGGCTCGAATTAAAATGCGCGTGCACACGTGCGAACGTATCCCTTTCACGGTGAGTCACGGCTCCGTACCCAAGTGCGGAAGCGGACAGGGGTGAAGTTGAAGCTACCGGTTACACTTTTCGAGAGTTTCGAAAGGGGGAAGCCACTGACAACGCCGCCTGTGTTAATCATCGATTCGATTACAATGAAACGAGTTTAATTACAGCTGGAGAGTTTCTTCCCTGAACGATAGAAAGGTGGGAGGGGAGAGGGGAGTTGGATGAAGTCTGAGCTGCGTTAAACTCAAAGATTTGGATTCCTAAACGTTTCAGTTAAACTTGAGACGCTAGTTTCGATACTTTTGCTTCAATTATTTTTCTAGAATTCTCTTATACGATAATTTATTGAGCATTTATATCAGTGTATTATATTTGTAGAAGTAGATGATAGTACAACTACGATTTGTTTAAACTTTTATTGAGATATGTACAATTTTGTGTGCTAGACTAGATTGGCCGCGTAGTAGTGACACACGTGTGTGAGTATGAGTGTGTGGAAGTACGTGTGCGCGCGGTGTCTCGAAAAACAGATGAATGTAACTGTTCCGTTGGCAGTCTGATATGGAAGATGGTGAGACAAAGAAAGTGCCGAGACGCGTGCAAATGTGTATCGACGAAGATCCTGGAAATCGTTTATTAAATAAATCTAAAACTATTTTAATATGAATTCCAAGTGTAACCTTAGCGTTCCTTTACATTTATTTCGGCAATTAAGATCCACAATTCTCAACAACTTTAAATAACAATACGAGTTGAATTACATCGACATTAGGGTATAGTTCGCAAGTTAAGGTACCCTAAATTCGATAAACGCCTCTAGGTTTACGGAAGCTGCTTAACCAAATAGCGCTATACATGGCCCATGTACAGCTCCGATTATGATATTCCATTATATTCCAAATATAAGCTGTATAGGTAGTATCCAAACAGCTCGATATTTAACCTACTACCGTTCTAGACCTATGTCACGTTGAACTTGGATACAGCGGATCTCACTGAAACGATGGCCAGAAATAATACTGATTTTAGCTAAATCTGTGTTTGCCCGAGACATCGCGCTGGACAAAGATTACCTCATCTGCACTAAGTTTAGGCGATACTGAAGCTCGATTGCACTTGGCTTAGTTCCTAACTTTACTTCTAGCGTGCATTTACGAAGATCCAGGTCGCACACCGTTCCTTTCAAACGAAGTTCCCTAAGAAAAATAATTCCCCTCAACGGAAAATCACGGCCATTAGCCCACAGAGTTACACAGAATACATTAACCCAGGAAAAAACAAACGATTCTCGTGATCCATTAACCGCGTCGAAAACGGACTGCAGGCGAACTGGAAACGAGGATAAATAGAATTTTTTCTCGCTTGTCAGCGAGTCACGAGAGGACGGGCAATTAATTGGTCGACCAAGCGGAATGCGTGACCGAGGTGGCGATGAAGAATGCGAATCCAAAGGCATGCGAGGAATGTTGTGCGTATAGAAGCGTCCGAAGGAATTGGAAGGTTGGTCGTGGAAAAGTTTTCGCTGGAAATTGGATTAGAAGGCGAAAAAGAAACGGGGTCCTTGACGAAGAGGCGTCGAGAGAAGAGGAAGAGAATAGAGATTCCGGAGAAGGCAATTTCCTTCCGGTTTTATAACGCGTCGACGTGAAACAATATGCGTCAGGCGAAACTGCCTGATGCTGCCGCTTCTGAATCGTATTATTCGAGGGACGAGCCACCGAAAAATGTCGCGTTCGTTCGCGATTCCGTTGCGAGCCACGAACTGAAAACGTCTTCATTTTAAAGTCAGATTTCCGGCGACCCCGGAAGCCACCGGCTGTCACTTGTCCCTAGCAACTTCTTCCCTTGTAACTGACACGTTTTTACAGGCTCGCGCTGCTACACTTTGCATAGAAAGGAAGAAGAAGTCGTCTCGTCTTGTTTCACGAATACTCGTTGCTCGATACTTGTTCCGAAGAAAGCTCGATGCAACACAGCAGCCTCGTAAAACGATCGTAAGTAAGAAATTGCTACGAAACGTTTCCTCTTGCAGGCCTACTTATCCAGGAATTACGTAGTCAGCCTCTGAGTAGCGCGTCTTTTCCTACGGTTAAACGCGTTCTTTGATCCGGTCGGCAGGCGGAGGGAGGATTATTTAATTTCTACAGCCAAGGTCGAAGCTAGAGAGAAGAAAAATAAGAGAAAATGTACATGGAGTAGCTCGGTGAAAAAGAGAGCGGGCCTTTCTCCGTTAAAAGATACAAATTCGCAAAACAAGATTTAGCCAGGAAGATATCGGTGAAAGGACCGAATGAAATATCGCTGCGCTTAGGTCTGATTCGGTGCTAGTGCCTTGGCTCCGGTGTCGAGTCTTTTCATTTTCAAAATCGAATTACCGGCAAGCCGAGGAGAAAAAGGCACGCCTTACTTATCCTTGGTGTAAAGAGGGAAATACTTTAATCGTGGCCGGGACAAGGCGCGCTGCTCTAAGCATTATTGTTCCGTGATTCGTTTCGCCGTCTTCCTCTTCCGTCCACGGGCAGGGCAATCGGAACGGACACGGCGCCTGGCAGAGGTTGGTCCCTTTCCGTCGCTCTAACTTAACTCATTTATCCCGACCCTCTTCCTCGATGTACTGCCAGGCACAAGCGCGCCCCTCTTTTCTTTCTTCTTTTCTCTCTTCCTCGCTAGAGAAACCTTTTTACCTCTTCCCTCCTTCCCGTAGCCACACTTTCATTTCGTTTTTCCTCCCATCTCCGTGTCTTCCTTTCTTCGTATCGTCTCGTTTAGTTTCGTCTATCTGTGGACTTTTCATTTTTGCGTCGTACACTCCTCTCTTCTTTCCCCGTTTACGACACCTTATTCCTCTGTTAATGTCTGGTTACTTTTTACTGGTCACGCTTTTTACGACGAAGAATTATTTCTCCTCGTCTCGTTCCTTGTTTCCTCGTTATCCTTACCTTCTTTTTACGTTTTACCAACGTTTTCAGAGTATGCTTCTCTTATTTTTAACGGAACGTTAAGAAGACGCGCGTTTGTACGAACCGTTGTCATAGTTTTCAGATCAACGTACGATCAGTTGCTGAAGTGCATCCTACATATTACGAGACACCACGTATACATGTTCGAAATTCGATTTAACAGAAAGCAATTCCGGCACCAAATTTACACGCCAAACAACTCAATGGGCCATTGTGCGTGGCTAGAGCCGTAACAAAAAACGAAGCAGTAGAAGAAACAGAAAAGGAAACGAAGAAAAGGCGTGGGGGGGGGGGAGGAGGAAAGAAAATCATTCGTCTCCCCTCAAAGTTCTCTTTCACCGACTTCCCTCTTCCTCGTTCCTCCGTCCCGTCTGGGACGGTAGACGACGAGGGCCGACCTTCAATTTCCGGCGAGCGAGCTCGCTCTGCACGATACACGCAGCACGAGTTGCCTAAACGATACCTCGGTTGTTAACAACTACAAAACGGTCGGCTAATTGCGCGCGAATCAGGGACGAGCCGCGTCGATGCTCCGCCGAGGTTAAATTAATTTCCAACTTAATTGCTCTTGTTCGATTCCCTGCCCGTTATCGAATACCTGACGGCCTGCTAATTGATTTCGTGAGGATTCGTTAGCTCTTTCCCGTGTTTCCCTCATCAAGGGGACGATTTTCTTCGAGTCGAGCCGAATTATTTATTCGTTCGTTTATTTCCGCTAAGTCTATTTGGATAGTGGACTACGTTGGAACAGTGGAACGTGGAAATTAAATTTTAATTATGCAACGTGATTTGACTCCGTTATTCCGGGACGAGGGATGCATTTTTAAGAAACAGACAGTCGGAAGTCGAAGCTTGCCGCAATACAAATTATCAGTAGGTACGCAGATCTGTATATGAGTTTTGAAACGGTGGAACATAAGAATTATGATAAGTTTAGATAATGCAAATGTTCCTGAAATCTGTTACTCGGTATGATCCTTTGAGATCGAGAGCTGTTGCTCAATGAGGTTTTCTAAATTGAGTAGATAACAAAGAACTCACCCGCTTCGCTATAGTTTAAAGATGGAAGATCAATCCTAGGTAATTCTAGAACCATACGTTCAATGTTCGTTTGACTTTTCTGAAAATGTGCTACGAACCCTTACTCCAGGTTTTCATAAGATTATCCCTGGAAGCTTTTCAAAGCCCCGGGCCGGCTATTTACATACTGGATACATGTCAAACATATCCTACATATCAAATCTCCCCTAGCAGTCGTCACTCAGACACCTGTTCAAGTGCAGTCCAAATCCGTAGACAGGTCTCATTCGAAACACCTTGTTTCGCGTCGGACATGGTGGACCAGCGGCCTGGGAGACGGTTCGTCGTAAATCATCGCGGGCCACGGGCGAAGGAGGTCGAGCCGACGAAAAGAACAACGGATGCTTTCAAGGGAATTGGAGTGCCTACCTATCGGTAGACGGGTCGGTGTCGCGAAAAACGACGAGTCACGGGGAACGGCAGACAAGAGTCGTCCAATCCATTAGAAGAAGGGGACAGAAGGTGGCTCGCCTTGCAAATATTTGCTACATAAATCTGGCTGGCAAAACGGTCGACCCCCGCGGCGCTCGACATTCCTCTTCGCTCCTCGTATAGTACTGCCGTCTCTGTAGCGAGATTTCCTTTGGTGCCCCCATTGGGAACAGCTTCCAAAACTAGCGAGCTGTTTCAACAACAAGGACAAACGAGTATATCGGCTCGCCACCGTCCTCTACACGGAAGCCACGAAGATTTACATACGCGCGTGCTTGCGGAAAAACCACCCCTTTAAGACAACGAGAGAAGAGAACACACGATTGGAATTCCAGAGGCGAACCGCCGCGCAGCTTCACTCTACTGTTATCGATTTATTGGCCGTTCACTGGGTCAATTACGAATTCCAGCGAGATAATTTGCCAGTGGAAGAGGGGCAGGAGGTGCAAGCAAACACCGAATGCCCGGATCAAACTCTTGATAATTGCGGTCGCTTTAATCGGTCTCCGGCTAATCGGATGCTGGTTACGGTTTATTTTTTTAGCCAGCCTACCACCCGGTTAGTTTGTAGAAGGAAGTTACTTTGTTCGGGTACGAGAGAGCAGTTGTTTGGAAAGTTTGTGTTCGTGGTTGTGACGAGTGGTCGGAGGGTTGCTTGTTTCGCGGCTCGCGATCGATTAACTGGAGCATGGCGAAAATTAATCTACGCTAATCGTCGCGCTAACTTTTGGGAATGTAAAGCGTAGGTGAATTTCAAAAGGTTTCGATCCTCGCCCCGGATCTCCTTATGGAAATTGATTTATACCCTAAGAAGAAAAAGGTTAGTTACACGAGCGACCCTAATTTTCCATCAGTGGGCGCTCTTCTGTACACGCTCGCAGCCTTTCAAATCACACGATTAAAACCGACATTGGTTTCGAATACAACGAAGCATACAGAGCAATGGTGACACTGTATACTATGTATGCGAGAGAGAGATGGAGAGAGAAACTCTGCACGAAACCGAGCCACGGTGTATATAGACGGTCGGAAGTCGAGGCGAATAGTATCACCCTTAGTAAACTTGGGATCGACCGGGAATTCCCATTACGTCCGGGCCAATCAAAGATGAAACGTCTCCGGCGCGCGTAGACGGTTTAATAATCCCGCATGTTTGCTCGACGAGCCCCGAAAGGGCCCGGCCCCTCGCGAGATCCTCGAACAACGCCTTTGAGCTTCATTCATATCGCAAGAAGGACCTTGCGGGGACAGCACCCCCCTCTAATTCGAAATAAACGAGAACTCGTCTCCGCTTTCACTGCCGCTCTCTACTTTTTCAATCCGAAATTTCCGTATTGGATCTTAACGCAGGGAAATTTGATTAATGATTAGAGTCTCCATTGGCACGGGACGAAATAAAATTTCAATTTCGTAATTTAGGACGATGGAGAATCTTCTTTCCTACGAAGTTCCGTTTGAACGCAAGGATATAGGACTCGTTTCTCTCGTTCGAGAAATTAATAAAATCAAAGATCAAAGAACCTTTCATCGACGAGGATGAACAAATTTCTAAAATAAAATATTTCAATTGTTTCCAAGGAGCAAACGGAAGAAACGGCACGCTCGAGATTCGATTACAGAACGACAAGAAAGGGAAATAAAGCAAAGCGGTTGGCGAACCGCGCGTTCTAAGCTCGGCCGCGCGAGAATTTCGTACGGTTACTCGCGCGTACAGAGACACAGTCGGAGACGCGTTTCGTTGGCGCCGCGAGTTTCGTGGCCACGGAAAAGCGGATCGTTCGCTCGGCGTGCGTACACAGGCAGGCTGATTCGATTCGTAAAAGACGCGCTCGTGAACAGACGGATACTCGAGAGATCGTGAAACGAATGTACTCGGTTCGTGGTATGGAAAAAGAGCGAGGGAAGACGCTGTATTTCAGAAGCAAAATGTATTCCACGGAATAAAAATAACTGCAGCGTTTTTTCGTCACCCGACGTTAACGACTGATTCTATTTTCTTTCGTGCTCGATTCGATCAAGTGAGCTCGATGAGGAGCTATTCTCTCGCGTTGAATAGAGGGAACACCGAAGAGAAGAATTCGTATCGAAACGTATTTGAAAGCGACGAGAATGGCACCATTTTTATATCTACGTCCTTTCCATGGAAAGTTAAAATTTGATCGATTCTCCGGTATTATCTTGGTAGAATCGAGTATCCACGATGAAATTCAGATACAGTAACGGTATTTCATTTCTATAGCTCGTACTCGATTGTCTTCGGCGTTTCTTGTTCCATATGATCGGATGACGATACGCGCGTTTCTACGATACACCTTTCGAGCGCTTATAAATTTTCTACCGCCGCGGATTCATCCGATTGCCGGCTGAATATGGAACGAGGGTTGAGTGTTTGACGGGTTAAAGGAGAGGAATTCTTTGTATCGAAGTTGACGCGGCGGAAGGAAGGAAGGAAGGACGGAGAGGAGAAGATAAGAAAGAAGAGAGACAGAAGGGGGAGACACGCGCGAAGAAAAGATACAAGGGTGACGCGACCCGACGAAAAGTGTCAGAAGCTGCAAGAACGGCGTCTTCGCGGAGGCAGAGACGCCGAAGAAACGTCGTCGGCGTTCTATCTCGTCTTTGGTGGGGTACTCGCGCGACGAGGCGGCTGCCGGGAAATGAAGGGCGAAACAAACCGTGAAAACGAGACGAAACCCGCTGGAAATGCAATAAACCGGCCTGACGGACGCCGACGTGATTCCTGAAGCGAGCAACGCGCTTGCAAAGCGAGAACTGACAGGGCGTTAAGCGAAGAAAATCTGATTTGAGTGGTGCCGCGAGTGACACATCCTCCGGGAGGACCACCCTCCTCTTTGATAAGTGCCACACGGCTTCGTGGATTCAACAACTCGTGGATCGTCGTCGTTTCTCGCCCGTAATCACGAACGCGTCGCGATCGTTCAACGATTCTGCCGTCGTGAGCACTTCTCCGATTCAGCTCTGTAAATTAATACAGGCGATAGAGAACCGCACCGGATACCGTGACAATTCAAATTTTATCATCGCGAACCGTACACCGCGTTTATATTCGCTCTATAGCCGGTTAACGAAGGGATTTGCACTCGCCGGTCTAATTGGCAGCCTGACGTCGTCCTCTCCTATCCGCTTCGCGATCCTTATCGAATCGATTCTTCAAACGGTTTCCACGTCCAACGATCATTTATTATCCTCCGACGAATCCCCCTATGGTCGAAAGAAATTGTCTGCGTTCCTACAGAATGGTTCTTTCTTCTCAATGTTTTTACTGCGCGTTACTTTCGCGATCGTAAAAGAAATGCACATTGATTATCGCGTATTTAATTAGGAGCTTATTAGAACGTAAATGATAGTTAGACGAACGCGTATAGAAGAGAGGAAGAGAGGTAAACCGGGAATTAATAACGACCGGTATGCTACGAGTCTTTAAACAACGTTAATCACTTTTTTACGACCGAAAATCAACATACGTGGAAACAAACTGGTATATATATAGAGAGAGAGAGTTCGTGGAACTCCGACCAATGGAATATAGTACGGAGGAGGGTTAAAAAAAAGAGAAGAATTGAAAAGAACAGCCCCGAAATTCCGGCCACCATCTGTACAGGGTATTAAGTGTCCTCTTAAACAAGCTTCCACGTATCGGGTGTCCTTTTAGCACGAAAACCTGTCCCATTCGTTGGCTGGTAGGAAGAAAGGTTTCGGTATCAAGCGGACGCGAAAAGCGACACCGAAACAGCCGGTTATACGACCGGAATATCCGTGTGCGTGGCCACGAGCTGAGCCTGACACTTCGCAAACTGGCGCACTACGCGACTCTGCCTGAATTATTCAATTATTTCGTTGGAGGGTTCGCGCGAGCTGGCAACCATGATCCGCGGGGAGACGCGACGACGCGTATTCCTCTCCTCTCTCCGAAAACGTGTCGTGTCTAACGAGAAACCGTGATTCCGCCAGGGGAAAAAGGTTTAGCGACACTAGAAATCAAATCGTATATTCCGGCTAAGAGATTGCTCTGTCAACTGATTCCACTTGGATCTCTTTCTTCAATTTCATATATACCAATGTCTTGGCAACTGGCCATGAGTTACTCAATGGTCAATGATCAGTTATCGAGATAGTATATTGACAAGAAATTCCAAATATTTCTCGTTACTGATACTTGACGCATTCGTTAATTTTAAACGCACCATCGTTCGCGTTTATTTAAACGACATCGATATTCGACGAATATTAAACGACTTCTAAACGATAATATAATCGACACAATGTTCGTTATTCTCATAACGAATCGTACGCGTTAATAATAAAAACGCAAGCAATATCAGGACTTTTTTGAAAAATAATTTCCAAGTTAATAATATCAGTGAATTTATAAATTAAAACTTCGAAGAACCGACGAGGACAGCAATAGCCACTTAACCAATATGTTTAATCAAACGGAATCAGAACCCGAAAAATCGAATTAAACTCGAAGAGGCCAGTTTGATACGAAACTAATATCGTTCTGAGAATCACTGTCGACTACGTATCGTTCTACTCCCTTTAATTTAATAAAGAACGACAATGGGTCAGCGATTACAGCAATCAGTCCGGACGGTTCGTGTCTCCTGTCGCCAATTAACGTTCAATCTTATCCTTTGATCGATTCTCACAGCGCTCTGGACTGGGACGTTTTCTCCACGGAAGAGCTTCCGTCGTCCCTTTCGTGACTTCGTGTTTCCCATAGAAAACAGAGACGAGGTCAAAGGGCGTTCACCAAGGGGTAAGACCGGCGTGGGTTTATTAAAACGTTGGATGGACTCCGGAGAGAAAGAGGCATTCTTCGCGTCGTTTCATCGGCTCGTGCGCGGGTGTCACGACGCGACGAACGCGAGATTGCTCGCGGATGAATCGTCGGAACGACAGCCAGCTATTATTCCGGCCGAGGAATGTGGAATTTTCGAAATAAAGAAGCCCACGGGGCCGCTGCATCTCGCACGATACTTGCATACGAAGTGCATTTACGTGTATGGAATATGCACGGGCCGTCAAATGGCTTTTAGTACAATTTCACAGGAATTCGGTGTTCTTCGTTGGAAATGAGGGTTGAACGAGAGTGGCTGAAAGGTAGATGATACGAGGAACGTACGAGCGTAGTACTGTTGGCAGGTGGGATGCATTTTTATGACGCGAAACGAAGTTTCTGTTCTTGGAACGTCTCGTTCTCGAGGTTTGAAGATACAAGAATTTTTAGTGGATTATATTATATGGGCCGATGATGTCCTTCTTATAGATTCGATAGGTTGTGGAAATTCGGAGTATGTTCAAAGTAAGAAAAGAAGAAGGAAAAGAGAAGAGCATCCAGCTCACTTCCTTATCGAAATAACGAGAACTGCTCATTCGTGATTTGCAAGGTAATAACTAAAGGACGCGTGATTTTGACACAAGAAAGATAATATTTAGAAGCTGAATTTTGTTAAATTTCTAGAAAATCAATAGAGATGGAATTCACTGAATTTTAAAAGCTATCGAGATAGCTTTTTTTTTAGCGAGAACCTGAGAAAAGTTACCACTCGTTTGAATATCTCTTTTATAGGAAAGAACGGAAGCGATCGACACGGTAACGCATGCCTGGCACGTACCCAATTATCGAGGTTAATTAACGAAGTGCGTAAACAAATCGAGAGGATCGTCCGGTGGTGGTTGCGGCTCGTGGAACGCGGTAACCACCTTTGCCCATTTCCACGAGGAAATTCGTGGACTCTACGTGGACACAGGGAACGAAGGCGAGATCGCAATAATCCCGAGTTCTACTAGACGAACAATTAGGTAGAGCGCTATTTCTACGCCACTTCCCGTAAAGCTACTGGTTCCCTCGTAAACGTGCCCACCATCGCGTGAGTGCTATGCTTTCTTTTTCGACTATCACGCTGAGCGTACGAACACTTTCGTTGAATTCAAAATGCTACCAATTGCATATACGATGTTATTAGTATAGCGCTGGGCCGTAATATAGATTCGTTCTATTTTCCTACAGCGCCTCGCCTGAAATTACCACCTCGATTCATATATTTTCGACTTCTTTTTTTCGCCTGGAATCACCCCCTTTCCGCCTGTACCACCAATTTCCAACCACCCTGTATATCGACGGTCATGTAAGACGATCCGTCCGCGACACTGCAGCACCAAGAGAGAAGGTTAGAAAGACGGCCAAAAGTGAGTCTCGAACAACTAGTTCAATAGATATTTGAATCTTTATTTCATAAAACTTATTATATGAACGTCAAGCAAAGACACTATGTTCGTACTTGTTCTCCGTGTCTTCCGTACGAGAGTTTTGTATTTGATTTGCAACGGGATCTCTGTTCCACGGTCACGAAGTGGTTTTCCACGTTCCTGTCTCGCGCCTGGTCCCAGGAAGGAGACAATGATGCTCGCGTTACCGGTGCTTTATCGAAGTTTCGAGAGCACGTGGCGTAACGGTACGAAAAGTAGCAGCAAGCGTTCTCGCTGCGTAGCTTCTGGCTACGCGCACTTTTCGCGGAGAACAATGAAAATCGGGCTGAGATCGGAACGAGAGCGTTTGTGCACGACTCGTTCGCCTCGATAAGATCTGCGTGCTTAGGCACAGGTTGCACCACGAGAATTGTGTACGGTGTTACCGTTACCCCGAACAGGAAACGACGCAATATCAACCGGAGGAACTGCTGGCCGCTTTCATCCGCTGGAATAAATGAGATGTAGAATATAAAAGAATATAAAATATGGAGGTGTAAGTGGAACAGAAGTGGAAACTTTTATTATTCAGAGGCAGAGACTTTATCTTTCTATTCACACCGTGTTTCTCAACACGTGTTCGATAACACATATTCAGCTCTTGTTTCTTATACATTCAGAAAAATGATACACGTGCCTCGATGGAGCTACATTGTCTATCAATGGTGTGATAAATTTGTTTTGTTATATTTAATATGGGAAAGTAAGGCAGTTGGATGGTTGTACTAGAAGAATGAATTTTGTCCATTGCGATATAATAATCACCTAACGGTAACCAAAGATACATATAATATCAGGTATCGTATAATATCACGTATATTCGATAATATTTCGAAAAACATGTTGTACGATGCACACGTATTCTACGAAGCTTATCGAAAGAGTAACGAATAAACGAAAGCAGAATATTCGTGTTTTTTATGTGAAAAGAGTATATGATTTTTGATTGCGAATGAAAGCAAATTGATCGACCCTGTTTCTCGGAAATGTCTTCATTTTAGAGCTAGAGTACACGATACTAACCTCGATGCACTTGATCAGTTTGATTTCCGAGAGGCGCGTATGGGTCACGGGACTGTGAACGTGTTAATTTAGTGGTAACTCGGCCTCGATCTTATACACACCAGAATACTCTACCTCCTTCGCTACTCTGCATAGTGATTTTCTGCACTATTCATCTACCTACGTATCGACAGATTGTATATATGGTATTTTAAATGGCCTACCACCGCATGGCATTAATCATCTTTGAGAGAACGTCTATAGCATTCGCTGGAGAGCTCGAGGACTCTATTAATCGTCTACTTCTTCGTCTATAGAATGATGCATTAATTCCTGAATCTGAAGTACGAAACCTCCCATGGTATAAAAAAAAATGTCATAATTCATATCTGCACTTTACTCTCTATCCCACGATGCATTCGCAAGAGTTCCAACAATTTACCAATTATGTATAACATAATGTAAATTTCACGAAATATCCAGTACAGAATGGTCGCGAAATAGCTTACCCACGATGCCGAGATTTATTTACAAAAATGCCAACAAATTACCAGTCATAACTTAGCCTGTAATTTTCCATAGTATCCAAGTACCACACAGAAATCACCGGAAGTAATCAATTCGTAAACCACGTATGGTAAATAATTCTTAGAATGCCAGAGAGCAAGCAGTTAATGAGCCATATCGAAAGTACGGACGAAGATATGGGTGGCGATGTTTACGCACGAAGGAGGAAACGCATGGCTTAAATCCGTGAATTCCGCGTTGCATTCTGCTCTTCGATGCGATCGCGTGTCCTTCGCAGCTCCACGCGCTCGCTTCGCCACTTGAAATTCCTCCTCTCCGTGGCACAGATGGCCGGGCAACTTTTTTCACGGTTAAGATCAAGTTCACCGCACGGTCGAACGGCGACGATCGTCAGAGTTCCGTCGACGGGTTGCCTCTGGCCGCAGGTGATGCAGGTGCAGCCTGAGGCCGGGGTCATCGACATGCCCCTCTCTTCTCCCACCGTTTTGCCGCTCTTTCATCCCACTTTCTGCTTCCTCGTGCCCTCGCGTTACCGTGTTACCGAGTTTGCGACCGGTAAGAAACGAGCCTACGAGCCTGGAGGAGATTCGCGTTTGTGCCGGCCGAGAGTCGCTTGACCTGTTTCCAAAATCTTGTCAAAGGATCGTCCACGGTTTCTGAAGTTTCGCGAATGCGAATAGTTTCGACACAAGAACCGCGGTACGTGAAAAATGTGAGGGTTACCAAAGGGGAATGCATATTCGAGTAACTGTTGTGTTAGCAAGTAAAATTAAGTGAAAGCTTAATTGAAGAAGTGTGTTAACGTTAAGACCAACGTTCTCCTACTTTCTTCCTGATAAATTTATTATTACGTAGGTTCTTCAATTTCTTGTTTTGTAATATGAATTTGTGATACGGTTTCTGATTCCTAGTCGACAAAGGCATGTAACGTAGCATTTATAAGAAAGTTTAATTTCTTATTAATAAAGATTTATGCGTGAAATTAATAGAAAGTTAAATCCTAAATCAAAACGGAAAGAAATTGTAGCAATTGGAGCAGACTTCGTTTAGCAACTTCTAACGCGTAATCTTCGGCGCTCGATCGATATATGGCGACGATGTCTCTATATCTCCAAGTATCTAATACCAGAAGAAACGTCATTAGTAAAGCCGATCGTGCAACGACTCTGCAATCAGTTTCAATCAAGTTCCGTGAAAACCATCTAATGGCCAATCGTAGAAAACTGGTAGCGGTATCGCGAAGCGTTTCGCACCGGTTGAAATTCAACCTCGGCTGACTGGCTAAGTGCGCAATCACGAGCCACGGTTACGGAAGATGAGCGTATCGTGCAACACGATCCGTGACAATGTCACGCTCCAAGAGTTCACTGTCACAGACAGAGACTTATAAACGAAGGACTCTCGTAATTCCATCGACTGGCCTCTTTCGCGGTACGGTGGCGTGTAGGACGAGTCTTGATCTGCTCGCCTATCTTTTCCCCCATCACCGAAACTCGTCCCCGTACTGATTTATCGAACCAGACCTCAGACCTGATTCATTTCACGCACAGCGTGCTCGAAATTGCCGGATATGAAACAATAATTAGTCCGATTATCTCGCGATCTTTCGCGATTTATTCCAGGCAACTAAAGGTTAAATCTCTCTGAACCGGTCTTACCACAATTTTCATTTAGTTCGTTCGACCTTTCAGAAGTTAGGGATCATTTTCCTTAGTTTCTAAATCATCTCACTTTGTTTTACAGCATTGCAATTTTACAAATTTTGGTATTAATACTTTGGCGGGCAGGATGACTGTGACCATTTTTTGGGGGCATTCTCTGAATCAGAAGACGAAAGATACAAAATTGTTATTTTACTTGAAAAACAATCTCATTGAGCGATATGAATATTTATATTTTACTAACACAGTGATGCAATAATTGTAACGTATTTAAGTATTATCCAAAAGTGTCTAAACGACCGAGATGATTGCAATTTTCGATGAACGCTATAAAATACATGTAGATGATAATACTCTGATATATAAGTCGTAATGATTCGAATCTCTTAGCCCGTAGTGTACAATGATTCACGATCAAGTTGAACTACAATTTTGCCTATGTCTCGTGTAAATTTTGTAACTTGCAAACACGATACCCTTTGATTCATTACATCTTCGTTAAATTTCCACTTCATTTTCTCGACATCGGCAAAGAAACGACTGGAGGAATTCCGCGTAAGTACATCGCTGTCGAACCCTTGTCGAGACACCGTTTCGAGGACTAGAAAAACTCGACGAAGGTTGATGCAAAGGATATGCAACTCCTCACTGATCCTCTCCTACGCGTGTTCACTTCGCGCGCAAATCATGCGTGTAACGAGAGAGTCTCGCCACCATGCACGAGCGAGTCGGGGGCCATCCTCGTCCAGATCGACCAGGGATAACGATGTGAACAGCGCGAAAGAGATAACGAGGAGAAATTTAGGACGGCCATTCGGTCGGCTTCAATACCGAAATGGCGAAACTGTGTAACCGTGAACAGTTAATTAGCCGTAGGTCGACGTATGCAAACGAAACGAAGGGAGGAATTGGAGATTAACGGCGTACGAGAAGCCACGATCGTCTAAACGTATTAACACTTAGTCACTCTGTTAAAACGACAACGACGCGGTCACGAGTTACGAGTTCACACGGTGGTACTACTTTCGATACTATTGTTCCTGGTTTGCCTGTACGCATACGTATTAGATATAAAGCGATATCAGGGGAAAGCCGGCTAATCGGATGCCAAATGGAAGTGTGCTAACAGGGGTTTAATCCTTTGATTACATGCGGTCGAGCATACGTAGAAGTTCTATTCGCAGATTATTGTATTAACCGATGACATTCGCGAAAGTTGTATGGATTCGAATGGAACGAAGTAACGGAATGGCTAGCAGATGTCCTTTCTCGACGATATAAAACGCTCGCTTGTAAAGAGCGTTTTAAGATTCAGGTACGATAGAGACGTCTCATTAAGTCCGCTTGGAGAAAGCAGAAGTTAAATTGTTAGGAGCACGCAATCTGACCGAAGACAGGTAAGAAGGAAACTTTTACGAATGTATTTGCACGTGTTAGCGTACCGATGAAACGATCATTCTACAAGTCCGTCAGCTGTAACGCTGAAACTGGCAGAGTGTAATTAAAATTATCGTAATTTTTCTGAAGAATTTTTTACATTTACAACGATATATATTTGAGAATTGGAACGACCCTCTTTTTCACTCAAGCATACCTTTTCGCTTATATATTTTTCGATACACCTCTCACACACTCCTACATTTCTTTGACACAAATTGTACATTTTATTCGCCGGTAAAGGTGATGTGAAACCAGTTTCGGGAGAACGAGTGGCGCAATAACGGGTTAATAAAATTCTAGCGTCGAGTTAAAACACGTACAAGCAGGTCCAAACGAGACTCAACGACGGTCAATAAAAATGCCAGCAACGTGTACCCAGCAAGAAATCTTGGCGACCAAAAATACGGATGAACGTCTAGCATTACGTAGTCCTCGAGCAAGAACAAAGATGTATCGCGTATATCCAAAGGTCAGAGGAAGAGAGAGAGAGAGAAAGGTCTAGGGGATGGTCGAACTTGGGCGCAATTCCTTGGCACTGCACCCCGAGAAATTCGAAGCTTTAGTCTCTAGGGAACCATAGTCCAAATCCTAACGACCATTCATGATTTACTCGAACGGTGTTAACAACCACGACGTACGCGATACAACAACTCTGTGTTGGCCCTAAGCAATTTCTTTGGCCGTTTGGTAATTTCTCTTATCTATAAACGACGTTTGCAGTCGCCAGCCTGATATCTACGACTCGGTCAAATAAAGATTCTGTTTGAGGGAGAACCGTATCTGCCTAACAGATCCGGGTCTGGGTTAAGTTAAGCTGGGGTTGTTCAGGGGATGGGGGTTTTTTACGGTGCTTTTTTCGTTCATACGGGATGTGGTTAGCAGCCGATGGTTACCAGATCCTCGTGAGGAGAGTACCGTGCGTGACGCCGTGTCAATTAAAGGCGTTGCGCCGCGTTTGGACAAATGGAAGTTTCAAAGTAATTGGTTTGGCCGTCTCCAGTTCTTTCATGATAGGTCTTACCGCTTTTCGTCGTGAAACTTTTGCGTTTGAATAATATTCCTAATTTAGGCAGTCGATTTCTGACCGTAGACTGTCTCGATGTATGGTGAGATAAGAAAGTAACAAGGCTAACAAGAAGTAAGACATTTAATGGACGAGACGACAGTTTTGAAATAATCTCCGAGATACTTGATACAGTGTTTCTGAGATTCATACATGCGTTTAAAATACTTTGAACACTATTTTGATGTTGAATTTTCAATTTCAACTTTAATTCTGGACACGAATATAACACGAATTTAACATTTCTTCGTTTGTCAAAATTCTTGTTAGCAGATACTTGTAGTTCTTGATACATATCCGTACAGTAGATAAGAGTATGATAGATTTAGTTTCATTATTTTTCTATCGTACCTTGTATGGATCAGAAAAACCTATTATCTTGATCTACTAGTTCTAATTCTATCTACGATCTCCAAACTACCCTTTTTATTCGTTGAGATTATTGAAGATGCTTCAAACGAGCAATGAATTGACGGATTAGAGACCAATCTCCTGCATCATTCTCGAACAAGCAACCATTCGAAACACCTAAAGCTGTTTTTTCTCCGCTAATCGTGGATCATCGTCCGTCTATTTCGACAACGTGGCAGCTCTTTTTAGCATCGTGCGAGTATTTTTAATCGACGCCCACGGTGGCTATTAAAGATCTATAAGTGGCGGATCGAGGGTCAGGTAAAATGCAAATAACCCTGGCTACAAAGATCGTATCGTCGAGCGTATTAACACGGCGGGGATTGAAATTCCATCGATAGAATAATCCGCACGATCGGTACAGACGTAACGTGGGCTAAAGGAAGCCGGTTTCATCGACATCCGGACTGGCGTGCGTGATTCACTCGAGTAATTCCGAGCACACGGCTGCCAGTTAATGGCCGTGCGTAACAACGAATAGGTCGTCGAGTTCCACCAGAAAACACCAGAGTTACGAACGTAGATTTTGCTGGGCGCACCGTACGAACGCAAATGGAGACAATCAAAGTGTACATTAATACAGCGAAGAACCGTTCTTTCGCGTCTACTTAACTTTCCTTTGCTACATTGTTTTATTTGTGTACGAGACACTTTCGGCCGATAAACAAACCTGCGTTTCTTACGCTAGTCTTCTTACCAGCATCGTAGTAATTACAGAAATCGAAGTTTAATTATTTGCAACTTTATGTCGAATTGAAGTTGAAACTTTGTATTTTACGCGGTTCTTTTCACTTTGGACATTGTGTGATGATTTAATAAAAATATTTCTGTGTAGATACGTTGTCGGTTGTAAACAGATTGGAAACGTCTATGCAAAATAGAACGTACGCGGTGATATCTTTCGGATATCACAAGCTGTATATTGTGGACGTGTTATCTGTTTTTGCGCATCGTCAAATTTCTCGCAGAATATCTAGTAATAATAGTAAATGTACTTAAATTACGAAAAACTGTTGAAAGTAGTTTGTAGAGTACCAGAGTAGAGTACCACTTGAGGATAATTCACCATCAGTTTCAGGACGCTGCTTCAAAGGGTTAATCTCCACTTTCGACTATTCTTATTTCCAACGTAATTTCCTCCTCTGATCGACACGCGATGTACCAACCCTACCGTTGCTCTATCTGCTCGCGATTTAATTAGAGGAAATAATTGGAGAACTGGCGTAAACGCATCGACGCAGGATAACTCATCCACCGGCGAATGTCAATTATCGCAGATTATCATTATTACGCGGCAATAACGAAATGTAGCAATTTACCCGCTAATACTTGGCAATTTATCTACACCGCGCTCCAGGCATTCCTAATTGCCGTACATTAAAACGAGAACTCCCGTCTACAGTCTCAAGCAAGACTAGCTGACTACCAACACTGGGTATCTCTGCCTCCGAAGTAATTAAGCCTGTAGAGAGAGGAGAGCCCGCGCGTCCATTGCACGCCGAGATCTCGTGAAAGGACCACGGAGACGAGGAGGAAGCACGACGAGCAAAGAAGCCGCACGACCAACAGAGCGAGCCAAGATTCGACGAAACTGCGAGCAACGAATACGACTCGCGACACGCGAACGAGTCGGAACGAGAGTCTCCGTTCAAAGGGTGCCACCGCTGCATCTCGTCTTCGATGTTTCTGAACGTCTCGAGTGATTCACTGGCCGGCTCACGGAACATCTATAATACACTCAGAGCTGGCTGACAGTCGGCGTAATAGATTGGCCTGGAAACTGCAACGGTAAACGCGCTGACGATTCGTCCTATCTTTACATGGACAGGTCGTTGACTAGGAGGGTAGAGCCAGAAAAAGATAGAGCTGGACGACGCGACGTTACATCGTCCGTGCCCGAGAACCGGTAGTCACGTTGACTTAATGCAATTTGCATGCATTATCTAACGCGTAACGAGCGTAGTGCCATGGACGAAGGAAAAGAAGAAGCAACGGACCAAGTCGTTAACCTCGCGAGCTCGCTGATCCCTGCCACAAGAGACAGGCAAGGAAATAGAGAAAGAGAGAGAAAAAGGGAGTCAAGACAGATGGAAATAGCAAAGAAACAACGTTGCCGTCAAAGTCGTTGCGACGGACGTCCGGTTACGCCTTCGACGTTTCGATTATCTTTTCCTCCGATTTCCTGCGAATCCGCTACACTTTCGATTTTCCTCGAGCTTCGTCGCTAGATTGCTCCCGTAACGAGTAATCTGCGGTAATGCTATTACCCACGGCTACTGTGTATCAAACGAGAGATTATATTTAGATTGGGCTCCAATCAGACATCACCGATTGCTTCTTCCTTTCCGCTCCTCGAATTGTAACTTCGTTTCGAGACAGTTTCGCCGAGTCGACTTGATTTTCGCTTCATAGAGCTTTCACGCTTTACCTTTTGCTTCTGCGAGGTTCGTTTCATCCTCTGAAGTTCAGAAAGGGCGAAGAATAGCGATAAATTCATAGAAAATTATTTCGACCGTGTCTTAAGCTTCGCAAATTGTTCCTGTTTTATTTAAGATCTTCGACGAACTGCCGGATACCTCGGTGTCGGTTCGAATATACTCCATCGAGGCCGGCGATCGCGATTCCGTCGAATCCCGTGGTCCGTGCCAAGAAAATTTTTCCACGGGGATTAGTACGATCGCCATGGCGAACAGAAATAGGCGCGGTCCCGGCTACGCTGATGGATTATAAACACTTTCACCGCGAGTCCCCGTAGATCCTCGGTTTATACCTGGTTCACCTACTTTTAATTTTATTCCACATCGATCGAATCATGCTCTTTCGATAGACGCGTCAATGGTAAGAGGAATTTTTCAATCCCTTTTATATCGTCGCTTTTCTTTAATCTTTTGCTACTTCCGATTGTGATATTTCAAATAAACGACCGTGATCTAAATAAATGAAATACAAAATTCTCAAACTTTCCTTGTACCGCTGGTCATGTAAGTTCGAGATTATATCGTTTTTCCGAAATACTTTTTCCGATTACTCGAAGCATCTGCCACAGAATAAACTCGCAGAAATCTAATTTCATTTAATAATGGTACCAAAACAAAATACGTTAATGTGATACAATCTAATTATTTATAACCATAACTTCGATATCTTTACCGGAGGATCCTGAAACCTCCTTCAATTCCTATATTTCCCTACATTTTCCAGATACCCAAATAAATATTAACCAAAATATTTACCCTGTTACGTTTTTGTTTGGTTCGTTTTGGTTGCGTTGCCGTTAATTTCTGAATTTAGATTAAATGGTAGCGTTGTCTGATGTTTAACGCGATTGGCAATTAAACTCCACATTTCGGCTAACCTGCTACGCGCAGGAGTACTGGCACGGAAGAGGATCAAAGTTGGTGAAAATAAATGTTCGCTTAATCCTACTATATTATCCAGAAGCGTCTTACCTCATTCGAAGAAGATGGAATAAAGTAAAACACGTATCTGTTGGCCGATGATCTTTCATTTCGTACTACAGAATACTACGCTTCAAAGCAACCCACAGACAAAACCGAGCTCCGTTCGGGAACCACGTGGACGCTGTCCTCGACACGGTCCGCCGCGCCGGCTGGTCCGGAGCAATATTTGAACTCGGTCGAGTCGAGAAGTGTCAACAGAGCAGGGGAAATGGACCGGTCCGGTGGTCGAACCAGCGGAGTATGTATACGAAACTTGCTCGGAGAACTCGACTCGCTGGATCAACGACTTTGCGTCGCTTCCAAGACGGCCACGAAGCTTCTCTTCTCTTCTCGTAGGCAGATGCAAGAGAAAGAGAGAGAGAGAGAGAGAGAGAGAGAGAGAGAGCTACAAGGTAAACCGACAGGGACAACCGCAAACGTGACGGTCAGCGAGATATCTTGTTGCCGTCACGTCCACAGTCTCGAGGAACTGAGGAACCCTCGAAGAAGTTTGCCGAATCGGGACCGGGAAGACTACGAACCTACTCGCCGGGTTAAACTAATTTGCTCGCGGCTGTAGAATCTGCTCTTCCGCTGAAAAGCCATCGAACTGGAAGTCTCTTCAAGATCCTCTGGTAATCCGTAGTGTTCGTGGGTGTTACGTGGACGAACGAAAGAAGAGGGCGTTTCGAGCAGCGCTTCCGGTGAGGACGCAAAGGGAGCCGCGGAGACCGTTTAATTCAATTAACTTAATCGGACGTCCCAGGGAATTGACCTAAACGGTTCGCCGAACGAGCTGACAATTTTCGAAACGGAGAGTTTGAACAATTCAGGAAAACGATTGCATTGGATTTGTAGAACTTTTTAAGCAGGAAAGTTAGCTTCTTTCTAGGTGTGAGTAATCCCTTTTCACGAACGATGACTGTAGGGGTTAACCTCGTCGTACGAAGAGAGAATTTTTGGTACGCGGACTTTGAAAAACACGGAACAATCGCTAAGCGACGTATTAGATCTCTGAGGTTTAGATATTTACAACAATTCCGAAGTAGCAAAGATCAACTTCGTCATCGATTTGACGAAGGTTCGTACAATAAAAGACAGTCTGTTGGAAACAGTTGGAGGATAGCTACCAAGAACGATACGCGACAAAGATTGATTTTAAAACGACGCTTAAGAAAGACGTAAGTACAAACAACGAGTTGATACGAAATCTGATCATAATATAGGTTGAACGTACTTACATGTTCGTTACGAAATTCATCTAGAAACATGGTACAGCCAACATCGCGTGGATGTAGGTCACGCTCCTGTTGGCATCAACTTGACGCCCTAACAAATTGTCGATGAACGAGAATTAATCTATTTATAACCGACCGACTAGATCGCTTCTCTGTCGCTACCGAAGCACAGACTCGAGCCTTTCTCGGACGATATTATGAAAATTTCTTGGGATTTTTCAGACCCTCGACAGAGGGGGATGACACGAGGGCAATTGATTCGATCCACTGGTCAAGAGATCCGGTGACTGCAGAAAATGAGATAACGGAATTAATGAGCTACTGTGTTCGAGAACAGAAGGGACCTTAATCAAGCTTCGTTGGGATGCGCGCCACGACAGACCGGCCGGTGTTCTTGATCACGTCCCCGAAGCGTCTCCGAAACTCCCTTTTCCTCGTACTTTTTCGCCGCCATGCTTGCCAACTCTGCCGGTATCGCCTTCGGGCGACGGTGTTACACGCCCGACGCAAGTAAACTTTCTCGTTATGAAAACGAATCTTGGCAACGACCACTTCGCCGATTACAGATTCCGCTCGTTTCTATCAATTCACCATCTGCTCCGACTACTACGCTCCGGATCTTTGACCTAGCGCAAGATGAATCTATGCATATAGATCTCCATTGCCTCCAGCAATATTAACTTCGAAGTATACCAGACTTTGTATCGGGCCGATCTTATCATATAAAACGTAAGACGCTCTAATGCTTAGAACAGAACGTTCTAGTTTCTGTGATTCGAGAGACTATTGTCGGACTAATTCAATATATTCGATTAATATACTCTAGGGAATTCGATCGCACAGTTATTACAAATCTCAAAGGGGTTTCGAAAATTATTCCTATTTCTATATTTCTACTTGAAAATCTTAGGACAGTTATTTGATCTCTGAGCGGGAGTGGAATTAATTCTTATTCGGGGTTAACCTGTACTTGCTATGTGTATAAATTTTGATATCAAAACTCTTGTATGAATTCCAATCTAAAAGTATCTAAAGAACGAAAAAGAAAAGATCGTCGAAGGAAATATAGAAACGAAAATCGTTCGACGTGCAAATTTTGTTAGGAATTTCCTCGCTATCTAGAATTTTGTGGATGCTATTAACTTGGCAGCGGAGGAGTACGATCTTGTGTAGCCAAAGAAGTGGAGTCCATGATGCAGCTATCGGGGACGAGATAAACGAAGTTAATGAGCCACTCTTCGAGAACAGTGGAGACCTTAACGACCGACACGAACGCGTACTTACACCGTCACAGGCTAATACACTTGACCACGAGCCTCAGACGACACATTCCGCCTTTGTTCTCCGTTCTGTCCTGTGCCTGCGGCCTGGTCGTTGCATTGTTTCGCAGGCAGGCATCGAGATTAGGCGTTTCTTCGTTGCTGACAATGACCGATCGTGCCGTAGCTCCAGTTCATAGACGAGTCTTTGCTTTTTCGCTCGACCGAATTCCATTAAGCCTTCGAAGGATATTTTCGATCTTCGTGACCAAACTCTCGAAGCGATCGAAACCGATTAGAAAAGCTTCTTTCAGAAATCTCTTTGATTTCTACCCTGAGAAGAGAAACCAACGTGGACGCAGCGAAGAATTTTCGCAACGAAAAATTTTCTGGCTTTCTTCCTGGAGAAATTTTTCTCCTGAAAATTCGCCAAATCTCCGAGAAGCTCGCGAACAAGCATAAAAGGACACTCTCATTGATTCTCGCAGGCGAATCTTTCGACGAACCAGTTCGCTTCTAGAATGCAAATTCGTTTAGAGAAGGAACGCTCTCTCGTTGAGTGCACGCACCGCCGAGAGTCGAGAGCGCAACCAGCAACAGCAGAAGCATCGGCGGTAGCAAGGAATTGCGAGCGACGAGGTCAACCCTGTTAGAAGACTTCGTATATGTTCTCTTACATGAACGTCTATGTGCAACGACTGCACTGACCGTGGGAAGCTGCTAGATGTTAGGTAATTGAAGAATTTCTCGGAAAATAGGCGTACGCGCGACTAGTCGTAAGGAGCAAGTTCGAGGAGCTCACCTTTGGTGTAAGAAGCAAGCGTATTCAGACGCATCAAACCAGCTATCTCAGTCAGCAATTAAGCGCATAAATTTCCACGCGATGGAATCGTCTATTCGCTCGGGGTTATCGCGCTTGTACATTGTACTTAATTGTACTTGCTATTTCCTTATCACCGAATGCACCAACTGTATCTCTCAGAAGGATAAAACTTCGAATTCCCATTCTTTGGATATTTCCGCAGCGAAACATACGCGACAGTTTAAACAGCTTGTAGTAAGTTGAGAAATAACGAAATTCAAACGTAATCGATATCAAAGACAACACCAAGACCAAAGATTATTGAGCCAGTCTGTTCCAATCTAACCCAGTTCTATAATACGAACAGTTAGATTCGTATCTGCATTTATATTATTAAAATATTAAAAACTATGTTAGACCGTTATTCCGTGAATGTCTCTACGTTGAAATTTATGCACCGATTTAAAATACCAAAACCTGAGATTTCCTTATACGCTTGATTGCCTACGTAAGGATTAATGGACTTAAACCACTCAGGGGGTAATGAGTTGAGAAACAAAGAAATTCAGTCGATGGCCAATCTATAAGAGGTACCAGTCTATAGACTAGTCAGTGACGTAATCGTTCTCCAAGCAGCCTAGAGTCGTACCTTTTGCCGGCGTTGCTCAATGCGTCCAATTATGAAGACTCTCATAATACTGCTAATTAAATTCGATAAGTTATTTCCAGGTTGCGTCACTGTTTCTTCTGTGAAAAGCTCCTTTCGAATCTTTGTGAAACCTAAACGAAGCAAGCAAGTGGCGGCATGAAAGCAATGACCTTGCAGCGGGAGGAAAACTGTGGATGAAACGAGTTATCCGACAGGATGCATCGCGCTAAACGCGGCTGCACAGCGGTAAATGACACCGGGCTAATTTTCCGGCTGGAAAATCACGGAGCTGAGCAGCTAGCGTGAACGCAACGTGTCGGTGACACTTCAACAAGTGGATACAACGGGTTGCGCACGTGTCGCTGACACGTTTCGGCCGTGTGCATCCCACGCGAAAATCGCTGATAAAAGTACAACGCTCGGGGAACAGAGAAAAGTCGGAGTCATTGATGCGGATGCATCCAGTCGGAGCAGCTATTTTTTGAATCGTTTCGCGAATGCAGTGTACCGCGTAACACCGCGATGGTAGATCGGAGATAAGCCCGTAGTGAAATGTAGCTATTAACGTAAATTACAAATGAAATAAAAGACTCTCCGAATTTAAACTCTCGAATTTCTTAATCTTCGAATCGTTGAAACTTTAAAACTGACATTTTGAAGCTCCGCATTTTTTAAGCTGTAAATCCGCGAACGTTTAAATAACGATCGGCTACATAATTCTTCAAAACCGAATCATTTTTAATTATTGCGAAAAACCTCGAGGATTTTGCAAAATTAGTAAACGATATCGCCGAAACCTGATCGAGAAATACGCGATCGATCGAACAGATCTCGCTAGTGAAGCGAAATATCTTACATGTTACAACTCAACAAGAGAGAAAGAAAAACCAAAGGAGAGATAAAAACGGAGAGAAACAATGGCACACGAGCAGCAAGACTCGGAAGACGAACGAAGAGACAAAAGAAGTTGAAGGCTGTCGAGAGAAAAAGGTGAGAAATGAGCCACTCGGCAGTATCGGAAGAAAAAAAATTGACAAAATCGACGAACAAGAAGAAGAAGAAGAGGAAGAAGAAAAAGAAGAAGAAGAAGAGATGGAGGGCCCGTTATAGCGACCGTGTTGCATCGCATTAACCAGTCGACCGAGTGATCTTGATCCCATCTCTCACCGCGACGACGCGACGGCCTGCTTCGTCCCCTTTCGATCCTTCGAGTCAAACGTGATCCGGCCACTAACGATCTTCTGCTGTTACTCCGGTGGAGATCATCGTTCTAACCACCTCAACGTTCGCACCCGCGTTCACGTTCGCTGTAACGCGTTCTCACCGCGAAACATACCGCCAGACGTAATTTCTCGCAGGTGCTGCGCGCGTTCTATCCGTTTCTCGCGGGTAAAGGTCAACCGCGAGTTCCATAGTCTGTTAGAGACCGTTATTACCGGATAATAATGAATTATGATAATTCGATAGGCGACATTAGCGTTGTTTAATGCAACGCATATTGGACGAAGAGGCTATGAGAACGTACAAAGTTACGGTTCATCGAACGTTCGGACTAATATCGCGTAACGATTATTTCCCGCGAGAATTTGCTTCAGTATAGTCACGAGAAAAAAGTAACGGCTCCAGAAACTGAGTTCGTTATCAAGCATATAGCTTTGTAATGGAATAATTCTCACTGTTCGATAGATTGACGAGGGATTTCGCCGCGAACGCGATGAATTATTTGCCAAGAGCGCGCTATAGATTGTGTAATTACGTGGCAATTGCATAATTGCGAGGTAACGAGTGGTGGCCTTCTGATCGAAGATGCGACACGAGGCAACGCGGCTAACGCGAAACTCGGCCAGGTCGATAACCTGCAACCCGGTGTTAATTAACGGCGTACGCACAAACCACCAGAGTTACTCTCTCTCTCTCTTCGGGACAGGGGCCTCGACATTCCCGTTACCAACCTCGTTTCGCTTCTGAAATTCTCTGCCAATTACGCTTCGCGAATTTTCATAATTTTTACCTCATCACCCTGTTCACGGGACTCGTCCACCAAACGGACGCTTAATTGCTACGTGACGGCTGTTCGTGTATTTCATTTTTAAAAAGTATATCTGAAACGTTTGCGTGGCGTGTGTAAAAACCAGGAGCTTTTCGAGCGGAGAAAAATTAAAAAAGAAAAAATAGGAAGAAGGTTCGATCAAATAAATCTTAACGCGGTACAGTCGTTTGATTCGAGAGCAGTCGCACGGAAGAGTACACACGCGGCGAAATCTTCCGCCACAGATCTATACCCATCTTCTTTCTTTGCACCCTATAGCTGATCAGACAAAAGGGAGCAAGACTCACCTGAACGTCCACCAGATGTTGAAGCACATCGTGTTCAGCCAGAAGAACGCAGCCAGGAAAAAGAAATGCGCCATGATTGCTGAAACAGAACGAGAAAAATGGACTTCGTTACAAACCTCTTTACCAATGGGTAAGGAGCTTAAAGCTGTTGCTTTTCTCGCTCCTGAGAGAATTATTTTTCCCACGGATAATGGACGGGGAATTTAATGGACACGAGATGTAAAAAGAAAATTGATCGACTCGTTGATGTTCCGCCATCGTGGAAATAAGAAAATGCAAATACAGTTTTTGTATTCCTGATTCAGCGTAATTTTATTCGCTATAGAACGAGCTGCAGTCACATAATAGCAATCAATTCGTTGAAACTTAATCACTCTGATTAATTGACCACGCTTGGCCTCCCGTGACTATGTATTTCAGTGGACAAAGTTATAATTAACGCGTTGATAATCGCTTTTCCCTCTATAATCTTACCGTTTAAATTCTTTTACGATCAGAAATTTACATCTCCATGAATGACATTCGAAATTGCCATATTTAAAATCGTGCCACCTACAAATTCTCAGGACCCACGGAGATCTCTCTAATCAACGAGTCCGGTATAAGTACAAAAGATCTCATTGATCGCTCTTCCGTCCTTCCGACGCCTGTTCCCAGCTGACGGAACGCCAAAACCGTCGAAACAAAAGAAGACAGAGCTGATTCCCAGGTTCCGCGATGAACTCTCAAAGATTCATGAACGGGAAAGGGGCGGAGAGAGGTTCCAGTCTATGGTATGTCGGGGGGCCTCAGACAAAGCTTCGGGGGAGAAAGACAGCTTTTGTAAAGATCCGTTTGAAAAGACGGCCGGTTGACTGGGAACGGTTTAGCGCACACCGGGCTAACACCGGTTGGACTGGATAAATTTTTCAAGCTGTCGTGCGCATTCGTTCTTAGAGATCGCGGCAGCGGATACAACGAGCGTGGAAATTCAGACCGCGGCTGGCCATTAATTTCTGAAAACGCAATCGCGAACCACGCGTCTACAGAAAACACACGCGCATGGGGATCCTTTCGATCGGAGCACACCCTTCGCTTACGAAGAGTAGGGTGGCCTGTCACCCTTCGTCAAAAGAATAGTCGGTGGCGAGCAAAGAAACTTTACAGTTTGTTCCCACTAAAGGTTAAGGCGCATTCGAAAGACGTCGAGGTTGGTCCGTTTGTAAAACGTAGCCACGAGCCGTGCATGAATATCCGAAAACTCGATCGACGCGGGTTTACATAATATGTACGGCGTGGACAAAAAGGTTGGCGCGCTTGTTTGTTCGATGTAATAGGCTGATCAGGGGAGAATGGTTGGACAAATACGGGGCTGCTTGCACGTCTAAATTAATAGAATTGAATTGCCGTAGGTACATATTTAATCGTATCACGGTATTGTTACGCACGTTACATCGACTGTTTTCCACTATTCGCAGGATCAATATTGGTTCACCGGTGTTTTCCAATAAACGGAGGTTGTAACGCGACAGTCGGCCGCTGTGCAAAGCAATCAGTTCGTGCGCTATGAATATACAAAAAGTATCGTAAAAACGTTCTTTCGTGCATTTATACCTTGCTTTCTATCATTTCCAACATCTTTCGCGTCTCGATAAATCGTATTATACTACGTGACTACTTGAAGGCATGGCTGAAAACAATTAAAGATAACCAGAGCCATTGCAGCTTCTTGAAAGCTTCTATTATAGTAACCTTGCTGCGTCTTTCCATCCAATCGTATTCTTTGATCCTTTATGAAATTTGTTAAGTTCGAAGGAGAAATGAAATCGTCGATTTTATGATACGCGTGGATACGAGATGTTACTGAGATATTGAGAAGCGAGAAAGTTCTGTATAAATCCGCGATTGACGTATTATCGATATATCGACTTTAAGACAGTCACCAGGAAGAAATGCAGACGCAGGGAACAGGTACAGAAATCGCAGTAACACGCAGAACGATCCTCTGATTGTTGCCAGTAGCGTGCCTTAAATTTTTCGATAAATTTACGTATTTCGCTACCTCTTTTATCAACGTCTCTTGCATATCTTGACAGGATGTAGGAAAGAATCGTTCGAATATGCTTCATCATCTCGAATGGAAACACAAGTCCGTAGAAGAAAAGCAATAGTCCCGTTCGCAATACTAACGGTATATTTGCTCGCGTCGGACCACTGTTATGTATTTCGCTCTGTACACATGTCACACCGACAAAGCGCGGAAACGTGTGTTCAAGGAATGCCGGTGACGCATGAGAAAGTTTTGTAACCGCTTCGCGATTTGCATTCACCCGTTATGCACCGTCGATCGCGAATATTTACGATTGCGATCTTTTCTCTTTTTTCTCATGTGCAAGTACGTGGATAACTGTACGGTGGCAGGGGCAATTAACACGCGTTAACGCGAGATCGTTCCGTTCGGCGTAAAAATGTGAGAAATCGATGTTACGAGAGCGAACACCTTCAAGGATGGCCTTGAACAATTGGTTTCGCTTACGTGAGCACGAACTTTGTAGGTTCGTATATGGAAGAGTCAGCGTTTAACGCGCGAGAGAATTAATTTCGATAACAGACGGAACAGATCTTTTTAAATATACCTTGGCTCGCACAAAAGGTTACTTCTATTGCAATAAAGCGCTGGAAAATTTTACTGCGCATTTAGCGATTACGTTTCATTCTTGTCCTACGTGTTAAAAAATAAATACATCGTATGGTGCAAACAAACTGACCTTCTTACGAGCCATGCAAACACTGTTCTGGACGAAGTGTACGCACATACGTTTCTGCATGATTTAGAGACTTCATCGTGTCACAAGAGCGTCGAAGAACCATAATCTAACAAGCGACGTTAGCAATATTATCTTTTTTCTCGTGTCGTTCAGGAGAACTCTTCTCGACGCTTAAAGTACATTGAGCCGCACGTTGTACCTATGTAGGATAAATTAAAACCGTCTGAAGAATTCATGCGATAATACGACGTTTAAAGGCAATTTTCTTAAACACGAGTAATAGCCTCATCGCGTATTCCCCCGACTTTCGTTGGCAATTTCTTCACCGACTGGAAATCGATTCTCTGTAAAACTGTACGCACGCATTCGTCTACGCGGCTCGCCGCCAGCCCGCAAATTAGACGTGTCCTAAGGCGTTCGAGGTTGATTAACAAAGCAACGAATGACGCTTGTCGACGGATTACGCGATGTAGAAAAGCCGAGGAGAGGCAGCGGGGCGAGATGAAAGCGCGTCGAGGTGCGGAGGTTTCGAAACTCGACGATTTTCCATTGGTTCGAGGTTGCTCGAAGCAGGATTAACGGCTGCTACGTGGGAAAGTCCTCCGATAATTCTTCGTCGAAAGGCTTCTGCCGGCGGCGTTTATCGCCCGCCCCGCCCGGAAATAATTAAATTTCCAAAACTAATTACGCCTCGTTGCAATTACAACTCCGACGACATTTATTCGTGAACAGGCAACGACACACCCTGGCGCGCGTGGGTCCGGTCGGCTTAACCCGAAACCGTGCCCAACCGGTGCCGACGCCGCGCCATCCTTTTCGCTCTTCTTTCGAAATTTACGGCGACTGTTTCGCCGTTTGGACAGAGAGAAGACCGCGTCTCGCTGTTTGTTCCACGTTTCCATTCCTGTTTCCCATTTCGATCGACAAGGACGACGAGCGATTCCCGCCTCCAAGCAATCGTGCAAGTTTCTTTGTCGGAATTAGGACGGGGAAAGGGGAAGGAGAACAGAGAGGAAAGTGACAACGCTCGGAAGAAACGGCGCGATAGTTGGATCGAGAGTGCTCGAGAGTTTCGCGATATCGCGAGACCCCTTTGATATGGTAATGCAGTTGCACCGCGACCCAGGACGCGATCGAGCTTTTCCTTTCTTCGCGGCAACTTCGCATTTCCGAATGGGATTGTTGAACGCCTCCCAGAGAGGAATCCGATTGAATCGCTGTTTGCGAGCACCGTGACGCCGCTGCTTCGTCAGGCTCTGATTAACAGCCTGACACGGTTTCCATTCGTATGCACTGAATGAAATTTTTCGGATCCAATGTTTTCCAGGTCGAACGTAAAATTTATCTACGAAGCGATCTACGTAAACACTTTCCTCGTTTTACTAATTATGGTTCGAATAAGGATGTTCATGCAAATGTATACCTTTATAAATGCAACTACGCAAATTGTATCTACGTAGAAGATTATTTTTACTAGATATATTACAACAACTATTCTATGTTGGATATTTTATACTTTTTTTTTTTGTGGATATTATGCTGCATTCTGTACAGCTTCGCCCATTTAAATTTCCCATAGGTGCATAAATATCCACAGTCTAATTAGCTAGCGAGCTAACAGAAGCGCGATAAAATTTCGAAAAATTGCCACCATCGACATTCACTCGGCTGTTGCAATGTCTTCCATTATCGTGGCGAGTAATTTGGCGCCGGTCGTTGAAATCGACCCTGGGCGCAGCGGCAGGCAACACCGGGACCAGGAAACGGGGAAATAACGAGTGACGTGAGAGAGAAAGAGGGCTTGGAAAGCGGTCGAGGGTTAATTTAAGTCAGGAGAACCGAAGGAACCGGGCCGGTTGCTGCGTTACGACCCCATGGCGCCGCGAGGGCGAGTGTCAAGGGTTGAAACGTCAGCTAGTTAAGAGCCTCGATTTGCATGGGGGGTTGGAATTAGATTGCGCCGCCTTGACCCGTCGTTTATCCTTTTCTTCGTTCGCGCGATCGTCTAATTGCCAGGGGATGCGATGCACGCACCCCTTGAATCGTTGTAAACACTATCGATTTCTAGCCACTACCTCGCTGGCGCTTGGATTCAGTTCCAAGCAGAAACGTTTTCGTTTCGAGACATTAGCGAGATTCGCGGAGGCTAATGCGGAGAAAGGGTTGCTCGCGTGATGCTGTTTGATCTGTCGGATCGAGCTTCTGAACGTGAAACTTGGCCCGAAGTTTGTTTCTGCACGCTGCATGAATAATGCAGCTTAAGACTACCCGACTGCTGCTCGTAGAATCGCTGCTTGATTTATGATCTCCCCGTGGTTGATTGCTCTTGGTTATTCAGACGACCAGAATCATAGGGTTGAATTATGTCTCGGATGAGCCCGCTTACTGCGATTTCCTTCTTAACGCGTCGCCTTATCATTTTTTAATCGTTGCATAATTCTAGCCTACCTACCGATTCACGAGTACCGTACGTGTAAGGGAAATTATACCATCTGTTTGTGTTTCAATTCGACTGAAATAAGCGATATCTATAAACGATTCCAAATTTTTATTTTTCTTCTTCCATGGATTCCTCGATCTTGTTGAGAGCCTGATGGATCGTTGCCACGATGTCGATGGGTTACGATTACACGCTCGAAAGAAGTAACGGTTGATTCCTTATTTAACAGATTTTATCCATTATCTCTTATCCCCTTCTGCTACAAAATCTAAGTTATAATGACTACTGCCGCTACTGTTAACGCGATTCCGTATTACAATAATGAACGTTATTTTAGTATAAAAGTCGTACGTTTCTTAGATTTAAATTACAGTCTCGTTGCGAGCGTTCATTCACTAATTCCATCTACCCGTAGGAATTCGATCAAGTCCTTAGATAAAGTCCATCGACTGCCCGATCTGCCTTCTAATCACGAATCGCCCATTCAACATCTGTTTCTTGCCAGCGTGGCAAATTACCGATTCTACAGACCTGGCCCCCGGCAATCTCTACGATCTGTGTTTCAACGATCCTCCGAGTCCAAACACGGAATTAGTAGAGTCCCGCGTGCTGGTCACGAATACCACAAGAAGCGCGTACCGTTCTCAAACGGTTAACTTCATTCCCGGTCAATTTAGCCGCGAAACTTATCGGTGGTCTGGCGTCTTCGACGGAAGAAATTCATTAGAACCTCAGCGTGGCTGAATGGACAGGGTGAGCCGACAGCAACAACTTCGGAGATTAATGTCGGTGCATTAACATCGGTGATTAAATTAAATACTTGGGAATAGCACCGCGACGACTCGTAATTAAATCATACTGGATTTATCGCGTAGTCCCGATTTAGATGGGATTAGAGTTTGATTCAACGCGCCTCGCGTCGCAACCCTTCGCCGCGCCGCGCCGCGCCGTGCCGTGCTGTCTCGCTTGCTCTCGTTCCCCCGGAAAGGGTTGGTACGCGGCGATGAGTTATGAAAGTTAGCGACAGGCCCTCGGGGACCCTCTATCGGTCAGTTGAAATATTAAGCCCGAAAAGAACGACACGCGCAGCCACTGTGGACGCGTACCAGGACCAACTTGATTCCCCGAACACCAACTACCTAAACTTTTGTCGAAAAAGTGAAGTAGTCCGTCCACTGAACCGTGTTAGAGTTTAATTAAGGTAATGTATACTTACAGAGGTGAGGATAAAAGTATTCTTTCCGATCGATAAAACGCAAGTCTCTTCTTTTTTCCCTATTATTTACGCATTAATAACGACTATATGATATTAGTATGTCGGAGATAAGAGGACACCGGTGCCTTCCCTCTGAAACCTCAGGAAAATCCATAAAAACATTGTAATTAAACGATTTGCCGTCATTCTACCCAATTGTATTTGTTTGAGACTTGTGACAATGAGCTTGGGCTCAAGGCGACAATTAGTCGCCGAACGTAGCCGCGGTCAACGGGACGAACTCTCCATCTAACAAAGGCATTGAGTAACCCTATAGCTCTCCTTAAAAGAAAGATTTGTAGCGACCCGTGACAATAAACATTCCAACGGTTTCTGTCCCGTAGCTCGCCACACGCAGGTCCTATTTTCCGGGCAGGATGTTTACCAGATGCCGACGCGTCTCCGCAGTACGTGATCGGCTAGCCCGAGGATCGTTATAAACGCTAATATCTAGTTACCTAAAATCCCTCAACAGATACACAGTCTTTGTCCCAGTTACAAGAAGACAGGAGAGACCTATTTTTCCACGAACGACGATGTCATTTTCTTGCAAAATCTATCAACCACCAGGCCACCTGGAGCGGAATTACACGTTCGTTTTTCAAATTTGTTAATTCTGCAAATCGATTAGGGTCAGCAAAGTAACCTGATAGCAGAATCGTTCTACTGAACTTTGTCGAACGATTCGCGAACTTCTACGTACGGATGGATGTACTTCCTAATCGTAGAAATATCGATCGAATTCTAATTCCCACAAAGTATGAATGAAACCTTGAGAAAACGTAGATAAAAGATTAAAGCTCTTCTAATCGATAAGTCGACCCAATTTTTCTCTAACGCTAACACAACGGATATTCTAATCACACGATGTTGACATATTGACACGGGGTTTTCGAAAAATTCGCTCGACCACCCAGGCAAAAAGGAACGGGTTCGAGGATCGAGAGCGGCTTTGACAAGAGAAACAAAAATACTCGGTCGTCTTGGCGTATTACAGGCGTAAGTAAACGGATAAATTCGCCAGGATTAATAAAAGTCGTACGCTTTTCCCATGGAATTACGATCGACCATTTTTACGAGTTATCGGTCGCGGGCAGGATGAGAGAGAGAGAGAGAGAAAGAGAGAAAGAGAGGGAGAGAGTGTTCAGGGATTTTACGGCAACGTTCGCGTTATTTCGAGAACCGAGCAGCGTTTCGCCGGTGCGTACTTTACATCCATAATTCCGGCTGGAATTAATTGGTGCCACGCAGCCCTCGACGTCGAAAATCATTTCGCGACGAGGAGATACGATACGCCGGCCGTGTAAACGATTAACGTGAATAAATAAACGGAACGCCTAGCTACTAGGGGAGGGTGGAACGCGACCCGGGAAAAATTTATGTAACGGAAATGCGGAGATTAATGATTTCAGGAAATGAATCGGTCTAAACATTTAGACGTTTCAAATTTTGCGAATCCAAGTTACTGGACGGTGGAAGAAGAAACAGAAGTCGAGGTAAAACGAGAGAAAAAGAGGAACGAGGGAGGAGGGGAAGGTAGACGAAGTTGGTTATTCGCGGAAATCCGACGCCGACAACGATATATCCGCTACAATATTAATAATTATCGTTGACTCGTGTACCGGCCCATTCGAAGCGATTCTTTCCATTTCACTTCCGCTTCGACCCGTTTACAAACGGGCCACTGTCGCGCACCGCCGACAAACAACGCACCTGCGCATGCCTGTAAACCAATTTAATCAAGCCCGCGATAAAACTGATGCGACGAATATTAGATTCCGAAATGGATTGCTAGTATAAATCCCGCGTGAAATACGAATGCGAGAGGCCAGCAACGCGCAGCAACCTATGGAGTGTGAAACGCGAAACGAAAAAATAAAAGATGGGCAAGAGAGAAAAAGTATCGTGACTATAATCGTTCGCTATCGAAGCTGCGCAGGAAATTTACAACGCGTTTCACCGGCACCATGCTCGGGGGAAAAGGTCTATCTCGATAACTGCGAGCTCGTTTGACAAAACGCGGTCACGTCTGGCGAGGTTTTTGATTTTTTTCTTGTTGCATCGATTAACGAATCGGAGTTTCCAATCTCGATGCAAGCGTATGGTGAAATTGAGATAAATAAGCGGAGAGTTTATTGTTTGGAGGAAGGTGTGCCGGGTAATGTGATTCGCTGAAAGAATGCATTACGCAGTGTATACCGTGCACACGCGGCCCCTTCGATGCAAGTCCAAAGAAAACAAACCTACGGTTACATCGTTCCTGCATTTGCCCGCCCCGAATTGTCCTAATTTACAAGTGACTGGCATTTATTTCGTGGTGTGGCACGCGACTTCCTGACACCGAAGAACCCTCGAATCTTTCAAATTTCCAATTTATAATTTGACGTTTCATACTAATAAAATTTCACAAGTGTGTCTCTAGCCCCTAAATACTGTAATTGGATATTCAATAATTTCGGATGTCGATGAAATATCGTAAAGCATTAAATTTTAGTTTCGACACTATTGACAAAATTTAACAACAAATAGAAATCCACCGATAACTGACATTCGCATGACGTTACCGTAACTCCACTGGGTGTCATCGTAATACGATTCTACCTTAATTAATTCCAACTTAACTTTTGCTTTAACTTGCACCAAAGAAAATCTTAATAAACCTCGTCTTACAAATCCCGCGTTTTATCGTTCACGCCAGATCGAATTTAATCGAGGTCACGAGGATACTGGCCGATGGCGTTGAGAACCGCGGAGGTGGCCCATATTCTGGCCACTTTCGGCCGACGCAGGTTTACGCGACGGAGACGGAGTTCTAATGAAAAGCACGGTGAATCAGCGTACCGGGTGTATAAATACACACGGACTACCCCTTCGCGTGGTTTCCGCGGAACACAAGCCGCACTCGAGACCGCCCAATGCGAATCCACGACACAATCGTCGTCGAAGAGACCATCCACCGAGCATAATTTATCCGTCTTACGTGCTTCCACAAAGAGCGAGTAAGTGTCTACACGACTGCTGAATAATGCTACAGTCCGATGTAAGTACTTGACGTAATCGTCACATTGTCGTATAATAGTTGTAAATCATCTACTCAACAGGAATGGCCACTTTCTCGTTGCCAAAAGCAACAACGATATTTCGTAACTCGATTGTTCGTGCTATTTAAAAGAAACTTCGACGAGCTTGTAAATTATACCGCGGCCATCTCTCTGTTATCAAGGAAAACACGAGTAATCAATGATTATTTTCCACTCTCGCAGATGGTATACGTTTGGAACTGTAAAGTTGGGAGCACGATATGGACTCCGATATAATCGACGCGTTGTCTGGTCGAACAATATCCTACAGGTGTATCCTTGTTATTCCAACAAACACAGCGTGTTCGACGAAGAAGCAAATCGTGTCGTTTCGTAGCGACAAATTACTACAAAGATACCAGACATTTTGTTATACGCAAAAAAGAAAGAAATAATTTCTAATCGAGATTAACGAAAACCAGTGGGAAACATTTGCAGGAGAACGGAGAGAGAGAGGATTAAGCGTCCATCTGAAAGTCTGCCGGTCTGCACCCTGGTAATCCGGACAATGCGAACTCCGGCTAATAAATTTCAACTTTCCCATTGTTCCTGAGCCATAAGTGGACGAGCAATATGCAAACGAGCTACCAGGCGACTCGAGATGCCAACTATACAACCAGCGACCAACGAGGACCGTCGCGTGTCTCGACTGCTTCCGATTAGCCTCGAAAATCACGGCAACTTTTCTTCGAACAGATTCGTCACGCCACTCATCGCGACTCTAATCGACGCATGATTCTCAAGGAGGCAATCAGCGATCCGTGCCGACGAAATTCCGTTATATTTAGACGTAACGAGCCAATCAAATGGAATCCAGCGAGGACCAGCGTCAGCGTGTAGAATATAGCAAAGAAGAGAACGGGACTAGAAATCGGTCGAACGACGGAGAAACACGGTATACACTCTGTACTCCACTCGAGATCTCCACTTATGGTTGCTCGGCGAAACCACCAGAGCGACGCTAGCAGAACACGGGCCACCATAGATTGTGTGTACGTCTGTGTCTCGAGTGTAGCTGAAATTGCCGACGGATGACGTCGTCGGAGTTCCTGGAGGAGCTCGTCAGCCAGAACCTTCATAGTTGTCTCTCCTTCGACCCTCTGCTACCAGTCTAAACGTCCACGTGACGAATTACCTGGAGAATAAGCGGCTTCTTCTTCCAACGTCGCTGAAAACCAGCCTCCACCCCTTTCCCCGCCTAATTAATTTCCCGCTCGTCGAGAGCAACTTCGACGCTTCCTCCTTTTTCCGCTCGAAACTACAACACACCGGGCCTCCTTTTTGCGCCCGGATAATTAACGAACGAACCTCGGCGGCTAGGCTGGGCCAGGAACGCTTTTCTCTCGCTTCTCCATCGTTTGTTGCCAAAGAGTAACAACGTGGTCTCTCGTGGGACGTCAATTAGCGGGTTCTTCGGCCGTTTTTCGTCTTTCTTTCCTCGGTTTCCTTTCTCTGTGGCGCAGTTCGTACGAAAGGGCCCTGTGTCTCCAGGATCGCTTCTGCGCGTCGTACACCGCGTTGAATAATGGACGAGAAGCTTCCAAAAATACGAGAAGCCTCGTGCACAGAAGAATATGGAAAGCGTTACGAGGAAACCTGGCAACCAGGGGAGCCTGGAAATCGCGTGTATCGCGTTGTATCTTCTCGCGAGGAAACATCGTTTCCGGTTGCTTGTTACCCGAACGGCTCTTGACCGAGCGCTTCGCCCTTTCTCTTCTTTCGCCCAGCTATTTTTCTTTCCCAAACGTCGAGTCGACGGCAGATCGAGACAAAGAAGCGGTGCCAGGGAACGGACGTCTGCCACGAATCATCAAAGGCTTGGAGACTCGATAGGCCGGAGATAATGGTCGCATAAATCGGCGAAAAATTTCGCGGATCGCCCGTTTTATTCGGGAAATAAAGGGTACGATGACCTACGGTCCAGACGTACGGCCTGTCGTCTCGTAAATTAAGAACGACGATCGGTCCGTTGTAAAGCGAAAATAAACGAGTCGTGGCTGTACGGAATTAGCGAGGCCAGGGATTTTTCGACCAGTCAGGCGAACGATCGAGAACAAGACAGGGGCACTTGGTTGGAGAAAGAAGCTGCAACGCGTAGGTGACACGCGGAGGAGTACAGGCAGAGAAATCTCTGACGCGAGATGAAAACGTAGAGAGGAACGATTAATGGGGATGGGGGATTTGGAACAGGAGAAAAACGGCGGAAAAAGTCAGGAGACAAAGGGTTGCCAGGGGAAAATATGTATCGCGGAGCACGCACGATTGCACAACGGCTTACGCGGAGGGACGAGACCAGCCCCGAAGATTGTCGTTCTGGCAAGCGGCCAGGAAGCGGGGCGAAGTTCGAATTTTTGTTGCGTCGCGATATAATAACGCTCGCCCGCCTTAGGAATTCTGTAGCCACTCCAGAGTCCCTCGTGAAAGAGAGAGACAAAGAGAGAGAGAGGGAGAGATAACGGAGAGAAGAAGAACGAGACGAGCAGAGACACGAGAGAGGCTTTAGACTTTAGACTCGCCCTCTGTACGTTATACGTACGCGCGTTTACGAAGCCGTAACGTAACGTATTCCTGATCCACGTGGTGGCACGCGTGTGCGGCCGCGCACACGTCGAACGCCGGTCGATCGTACCTAGTCGAGGGTCCTCGAGGGTTAAGCCGCTTTCCAATGTTGCTCGAGTACGCAGTACACAGCGGGGCTATTAAACCGACGGACTCGTGAAAAACTCCCGCGTACGTCGGCCTACCGTCGCTCGGAGCACACGCTGATTCGACTCGTTAAAATCGTGGAACAGAACGGAAAAAGGGAAATGTCGTTTTGTCGGTATTTATAAAGCTGTGTTTTCCTTGCCGTGATTGGGCCGGGATATACACGCTAAGAGGCTCTGCTCGAACGTTATTACTGATATTGATGCTACTGTCACAGCCAGCTTTTTACGAGCCGATAGAAAATTCTTCTATGGAAATATAATGACGTGAATCTCGATCCATGCATTATCCTAATCAATCTACGAGGCAACCTGTATTATCGTAATAAATCGCTCCATCTTTGAATTTTAAGGAAACATGACCCGCCTAATTCAAATCTCCTATCTAGTACTTTTACATTTTTTGAAATACGTCGTAACATTCGAAGTTCTACGTGTTCGTCTTTTAAGTAACATCATGATATAATACACACAATCTGCTATGAAATAACGAACAAGTACTTTAAATTAACGATGACACAAAGAAGACGACCAAACTTAAACTTTCTTCGATTTCGATATGAAACAAGTATCAAATACTGAACAAAGTAAAATATGTTCGACTTTTTCAATAAGTGTCACGAATAGCTGTCCCGATACTCGTGACCGGCAGTGGATACCCATAATGTCAGCGAAGTCCTAAGCAAACAAGGAGTTCGCTATTCAGCGGCCAACGATTTCTAATAACCGCGACGTTTCAATCCCGGAAAGAGGTCCGATGGTCCTCTTCGTCCTCCAACGACGCGTTCCGACGCTCGAACGCGCGTCCTATCGGCGAATTCGAGTCGCGTTCGTGCGGAGGACACGCTTCGAATGCAAACCGAATCCGGTTCTGCCAGCCAGAAGAGCGACGAGAGGGTAGGAGAACAGATCGGACGTTCCCGATGGAGCTTTTCGTCCAGAGGCTGTGTATATTCGTCCGCAGTCCTGTCCGGCCACACTCTCCCTGTTTCCCTCGGGAACTCGCGCGATTACGCAATTTCCGCTTTGGTTTGATTCAATTTTCGAAATCGTTCGATTTCCTAGCAGATGTTCCAGACTTCTGGCTTCGAGTTTCTACTTGGAACCGGGTTCCTTCTCTTTTTTCCTGGCTCTCTGTGGGATAATTAGGGAACGTGGGTTTTACTATTGGGAATAGATTTTCCACGGGGAAGAAAGAATTCTGGAGATCCGGTGCAATTAGTTTCTGACAGCTTGTTAAGGGCTCCTTGATATATGAGGTCGAATTCTGCGATGATTATGACGATTTGTACCCAGCGTGGGTGCGCTGGACTGGGCATTGTTCAAGTTGAACTAACCGTGGACTGTTTTCTGCCGGAATAACGATGCAAATAGTAGCGCATGTTATAACAAACGAATACTAGGACGAATAGTTTTTATTTCATATAAAACCAGAGTGCTACAACAATTACAATTTGTCCCTTTCGCGTATGCTAGTTTGTTTATACTTTTTACGATAAAAAGTTTGTTCGTAATTTAACATATAAATATACCGCATAAAAGTTAGGTAAACTAATTCGATATTGTTCTTATATTATTTCTACTAGATGGTAATTTTGATTTAAAGAAAACAGGATGACTGACTCGAGAATCAATTTATCCCAGCATAATCAACCGCGCAATATGTATATTGGAAAACGAATACAGAGTTTCTCTTTTTTTCTTTTTTTTTTTTTTTGTCGCTCGACATCGTGACCTCCTCTCAGGGAAATCGCGTTTGGAAGATGAAATATAATCTTCGAGACTAGAAACTACGCTTTCTACCGGTAGTTCTTTTTCACTAACGCAAAAACGCATTTTACAGAATACAAAAAGGTAAATAGTTTAACGACGCGAGAGAAATTAATTACACGAAGGAAAGCGGTGCTGGCAAATTGCGGGAAATTTCTGATCGAAGGCTTGGCCGGCCTAATGACAGGAATCATCGATGCTTAGCCGAGTATCGATTATCTGTCGATGGAACGTGTCACGTGTGTTAGCTGCATGTGCACCGCGTTGTGCATTTACGCGTGCCAAAGGATGCGACCGACATGCGGATGCGCCTTGACACGCGCGACGCCCGAAACTCCGTTACAACGCGGCGCCAGCCAATTGCTCGGCCGGCAGCCTGTTCGCTTCACGTCCTGATGGACGTGAGAGTATCCGAAATCATCCTCGACTCAACTCCGTCTATCGTATCTCGTTCAGATTCCAACTCTTTCTGTTCATTGATCGAACCTCGTTTAATATAAGAGCTCGAAATTCCAACTAAATTGGCTTTCTCAGCTTACCGATGGATGATACGTTTCTATTTTTATTACTTCGCAAAATTAAACTTCCGTGCGTGAAAATGTAGACGCAAAACTTTTTATTTTTTGCTTGAAGAGTCAAATTTAATTTTTACTATGTAATCGATTGGTAACTGAAGTGCAATACATATAATTACATGTTTTTCATTAAAAATTGTATTAAAAAATGTATCTGTATAGTCTTTCCTTCGTTTCTACTTTTCCACAGATGGAAAGAAATCGAATAAAAGTTTCCACGATTATCGTCGTGCGCTGTGAAATATAAAAGATGAAAGATCCTAGTATTAGCGATACGAATCGCTCGAAACTGTTTAATTTGGGCTATTCGTTTGATCTCTATCTCGCGGAATATTAACGTTCGGCGTTATTCAAGCACTTCGTTCACATTTTTTGCTTTCTGTCGATTGCCATTGTTCGCATAACTGAGTATAAAAATGGAAAGCAAACAATTAATCGATCGTAGAGTGGCGAATCGTGGAATCGGCGCGCACCGTTATACGAAATGGAGCGCGAATGGCACGATTAATTGAAAGACCGCATCGCGTCGGTTTTCGAGTTTCGTTCGCATCGATACAGTTGAAAAATGTATGTGTCGATTGGAATACAAGCGATCCGGATAGACCTTAGCGCACGACAAACTGCGAGATTAGCTTTGTTGCTGATGGACGCGTGCGGCAGAGCGAGAGGACGGTGAAAACCGCGGTTAATTGGCCGCTATAATTAACAAGAGTGACGTTGAATAGCAGCGGCCATCTATCGCTCGAGCCACGATCCTTGCTGATTTGTTTTATTCGCGGGGTAACACGCGCGACGAGTCAGCCCTGACAACGCGAACGCTCGAATTTCGCGAGTCCTGTCATTCGTCAAAACTCGAACGAGCTTTAACTCGATGCTTGCTTGTGTGGAGCACGGGCCGGCTGAAAAATATCCACGATACGTTATCCATGATACCGCTCGACTTTATCCACGTGTTTTTTAATCTTCCATCGCGCGTTATTTTCTGCAATATAACGTTCCGCTCGCGTCTGGAAATAATCACCTCTTTGTTGTAAGGTTCTGTTAGGAACTGTGTAAATATGGATACAGTGAATCTCAGTGTGATTCGTGTTTGTACGCTCCATCAATAATCGCGATAGATAAATTCCGAGGCGTTATTTTTCGTGTTTAAGAATCAATCGTACTTGTATCTTAATAGAAATTACGGGGAACTAACTTATTCGCGTTGCGTTTATTTTGAATCCATATATTATGGACAGGATACATGGAACGATCAAATAAAAAATTGAGATCGTTAATTAATTAAGACCTTCAAGAATGTTTTTAAATAGAAAATCTTTATGGTTATTGTACGGAATGACGTTTGCAAAAATTGAACAGCAAAAAAAAAAAAAGAGAGAAACTGAGATTCAAGCACGAATCGAATTCCTTATATTGCGCGAATCAGTTATAAATAATTTTGCAATGAAATAATCGATGTTGAATCAAGGGAACGTGGAACGTAATTCTACGACGTGCTATCAAATGACCGGAAAATAATAAACGAGGTTATCGTATATCTACGTTCATGAATAAGACGTACGCAGAAGTCTAAAAGACTTCTTGCTCGTGTTCGTCGGTAAACTATTACTCATGCGTTTACACATTCCATCTACGATTGCACGTACCTATTCTAAAGTCACTGACCAATCATTACACTATTCTTCCTATACTAATACGAGCATCCTTTTCGTACAACAGAGGATATTTTACGCTGTCCGAAAACGCCAAGATCTATGTGAATGGTCTGAAAAGAGTACGAAGAATAATAAACGAGGAAGTAGGAGCTATGTACACACGTGCCATGGAAATACTCCAAAATTACTAGTCTGTCGGTGGTTTTCCTTTGAACAGCCGAAAAAGCTACCCCCGGCGAAAACTCGGTTGTATTTTTATACCGAGCCGATCGATTTCGCGTCTCGCATTTTTGCGGAGTCGCTTTGGTATGCAGCTATTGGTAGAACAGCGTTTGGTTTTGCACGGTTTACTGCCGGCCTCGTATGGCAGACGTCGCAAAGTGAGAAAGAGAGAACATAGATTCTATCGCGTACATATACGGAATCTCTCTCTGGCGGCGTATTTTTTGCCCGAACCGCACAGGGTGTTCGATAAACGACGCGTTTCCTGCACGTAATCGATTCTTCACTCTGAAATGGCACCTTCTAATGGCAGACTTTTTTCCATGATCCCGAACGATCCGATTCTGACCCATTGGCTCGTTGAACTCGAGATTTTTCACATTTTTCTCGAGTCACGGCAAGCGAGCGTTCGGCGCGAATGAACCGATAGCTTGTAGGTAGTTGGGATAATTGTTCGCAGCGTAGAGTGCCAGTTTCGACTGAGTGAATGAGTTGCCGGAAGGTACGCCAAGTTTTGGACGTGAGTGGAGGCGTGACTGGATTGCACGACGTGGCTACGGAACATAGAAGACTATCGCGACCTATCCGCAATGCGTTAACAACAGTAAAACGTGAGTGAGGCGTGAGTTAATAGAATGGCAAGTTCGATTGTATTCAAATATTCGACTTTATTAGTCGGACACGAAGTCGTTATAAACGATATTTTTAATAACGATTAATTTAATGATCGGAATGATCGTAATCGGTGAAGATATTGGAAGATCGATGTCTTAAATAGCGTTGCATTAACAGATACAAAGTTGTTCTGGAGCACCCTGTATGCAGGATCGACTGGCACGTACCAGTGCACAGCCGCCGTTTCTTTGGCATTGTTCGGCTTTTGGCAACGGCTGAAAAGCCGCTTCCGATGCACGCACAATGCTCGTGTACATTGGAAATGGTGGTGCACGCGTCACGTCCACGTGTTTACACAGCCTACACGGAAAGTTCAAAACGTTCGCGGTCCACCCCCGAAACCGATCGTCGTTTCGTATTATCGCGACTAAATTGTCGGCCACGCTCCCTCGTTTCCGACGATATCTCATGAAACGCGTTTACAGAAACGCCATTTCCTTCCTCTTCTTCCGATCTACTACTCTCTCTCTCTCTCTCTCTCGTTACGCTTTACACAATTCGTTCTCTGTTCCGTTGTGTGGACCGCGCGGAATTTCCTCGTGAATCGTTCGAGAATCAAGACGATCCAAGAGGTAGAGCAGGTGGGAGGGTTCGATTAACCCGCAGCGAAATTGCGTCGTAACGATTATCCTCGACTAGGGTAGCCACTCGTGGTCGTTGGTTGCGAGAAACGAGAAAACACACTCGCCGAGGAAATTTTAATTTTCTTCTCTTCATCGGCGGAAATTAATTTACCACCGGGAATTGAGCCATTCTCTCGAGCGTGTTCCGCATTCGAGCGGCTCTTCTTCTATCTTCTTGCAGCGAGATATTTTCTCAAGAGGAAGATAGACAGAGAAGGAGAAAATGGTGCGAGACGTTGAGTGAAAAGGAAGAGAAGAAGAAGGAAAAAGTAAGGGCGCGAACGGAAGAAAATAAGCGGTCGTAATACCGAGAAAAGATACGCTCGAGGAGAGTCTCTTCAGAAGCGCTCCTTCCTCTTCTGTTTCTTTTGCTTCCTTTTCTAACTACTCGGCGTCTAAGACCAAGTAGAGAGAGAGAGAGAGAGAGAGAGAGAGAGAGAGAGAGAGAGAGAGAGGATCGCGAATGCGTTTCTCTGCAGGGCTTTACCGCGAAAACCAATCCTCGCCCCGTTCGTTTCATCGTCGCTCGAGTTTTAAAACTCTTTTACGAGTTCACCGGAAAGGAGCGAAATCCATGGCCCTCGATGTCGCTGATTTTCACTCCGTAAACTGGTGGCGGCGAGCATCTCTGTCGACCCTTTCCAGCACGCAATATACGTATGCGTTACATATTTGCGCGCGCGCATCGAAACGAATCCTCTTTTAGAATTAATCGAAATTTTCCAACGTCCCCGTTATTCGAAATATTTTCCGGCCAGCTTTGCGCGGCCGCTTTTGCGAATCGATTATTAGTCTCGCCGCGAAATTACAGTTTCGCCAGTTGGTTCCACTCTCGTGTATCTGTCTGTCGGAGACATTGTCACCCGTACACGCGCCTATTTAATTATGACAGCGATCGAAATTAGCGTCGCGCGCAACGCGACTCGGTCATTAATTACGCCGCAATGATCGTCCGTCACTTTGTCGTCTACTGCTAGGCTCCCCGACGCCTCGTCCACTACGAATTTCAACGGGGACCCGATATTAATTCGGAACTTTGCTCATTAACTGGCGCGCGCGATCGAGATGCAATAGCCAGCACGCTGGCTAGTCGCTTCGCGCAGTCCGAAAACAATTTTCATCAACGGCGATTGAAAATTGTTCGCTTTTTACCGTGAACGATGAACTTTTTGAACGAATGATGGTATTCCGTGGTCGTGATTCAATTTACTCTTTAACAGGGATTATAATTCGCGAAAGAAGCTTTACAAACTTTGGGAAACTTCGTCGAGATATATTTGTATGCGTAGAATCTAGATATCGAAGAATATTGATTTAGTTAATGTACTAGATATTAAGTGGACCAAATGATAGCTACTTGAAAAAGAAATGCAGGGCCCTCGTAAATTATTGACATAATCTATAAACTAGGCAAATAAAACAGTACAAGTTATTCTCTTTATAACGGTTCGAGCAGTTTTGTAAAATAAGAAAATTTGTTACGAAGTAGCCTTATTATTGCTTGATGCGACAATAACAATTTTTCACAGTAAAGATATTTATTTCTGTAAAAATAGCTCTTTTATTATAAGGTGCACGAAGAATTTTGCGTATGTAGTTATTTACGATGCCAATATTTTGCACTTTCGACCCATTCACCAAGATCGAATAAACTCGTATTTGGAAGCTACGCGTGCATCGTGATTTTTTATTAGTAAATATTTTTCGTTACAGCTTTATAACGTTAAATTGTGCCTTCAATGAAGTAAACTGAATTCGAGGTTAATCGATTAACGCGACTACGAACCCGAGGTTGCATCCGTCGGGCTATTACCTCGCTCGAAAACACATTAAAGTCACGGATACTTTATGTCTTCGTGCGTGAAACAGGATCTTTATTGTCGAGCATCCCGTAAACCACCGGCCGCCTACGGAAATCGTCGGACAAGGATTAAATATGTATTTTGTTCGTTCTCTATTTAACTGCAAAGATTTCTGAAAAAATGTTCGGCACTTAATATCCCTTGATACTCGAGTAATTTTTAATCCATTAAGAACCAAGCAGCGAGATAGTGTGTAACAGTTTGCACACTAAAAATCGCAAATAAACTACATGTTGTTTTACCCAGCCATATCTTCTTATGCAACACATCAAGCATAGAAAGAAGACTAAAAAGGAAACACCCAACAGATCTCACAAAGGATATAACCTAATAAACACGAAGATGGTAGCCCGCTGGAGGTAGCCACCCACGTGTTATATTATTATACCACTAAGCTATGATATTTTACCAAATGTCCTACTGGACAAATTGTAAAATTTAAATAAATAAATAAATATAAACAAAATTTATATCTTCTTATGGTCATAACTATAAAACTACCTTAAAATATATCACAGCAGTAGATATTTTACAGGAGCCCATTATACAAATTGGAAATTTTTTTTTTTTTTTTTTTAGTTGTTTACATTCACAATTTGTCCGATTTGGACATTTGGTAGAATCTTTTGGCTGTTTGATTATCATGTGGGTGGCTACCCCCAGCGGGGTACCATCTTCGTGTTTGTTAGGTTATGTTCTTTGTGAAAATTAGAAATACAAGAAAATTTCCACGGTTTGAAAAAAAAATGGTAGCTCGTGCAAACAAAGATGCATCGAAACAGGTGAGCCATCGATAGATCAACGAAATCGACGAATTCCTGTTAAAGAGATGTTTTTCCACGACTCCATCCCTGTCATTACATCGCGAAGTAATTTCACCCTAATTTCACCGTCGCGTTCGCAAATGGAAACCTCGAAAAGGCACGAAGCAAGCAAAGGATGCAAAGAGAAAAAAAAACTTCCCATGAAATCGAATAGCAACGATAACGTTAACAGAATTCGGCACGCGATCGCAAAACGATTTCGATCGCGAGTTACAAATAGGCGGCGCAGATCTTTATCGAAGCGATCGGTTCGCCGAGAGGTAGATTGAATTTCGATCGGATCGCGCTACGCTGGGGGGTTATACCGGGGTACACGTATAGCCTCCCAATTATTCGAGCAAACATGCGGGTATGCATACCTGCTGCCCTGAACCCCAGGTGAGTAATCAAGGTGAGAGCCGCGCGATGTACACAACGGAGGATCGTGGTCGAATTCGTGCGACCGTGGATGGCTGGTCTGCCCTCCCTGGAATTGCCGTGTTCCTCCACCATCCTGTTATTTCGTCAATGATAAACCCTTAAAAATACATCTATCGTCTGATCGCACGCAGCGGCGATCATTTTTGTTGCAGACCATCTCCGTGTAGTTTATGAAAATGCGAAGGTGTTTCGCGTTTCGAGGCAATTGTCTGACGATGAAAGTCGCGCAGATTAATATCGCCTACGATTTAACTGCACGAGTTACAGTATTAATTTTCCCATGTAGAGTCATCCTGCGCAATCCTTTGCAAAATCCATAATACGAAAACTAATTGGTTAGAAGTATCACCTTTTACGGGAAGAGGAAGCATCGAACGTTAAGCGGAGTCGTCTCAAATTAACTTAAGAATTCTCATTGACAAATGACATTGCGTTTAAGAATGCTCAAGAATTTAGAAGCTGAAAGAAATTAAGAACGAAGAATTAAGCGATCAAGCATTTTAAAAAACAATTCCACGTGGTGGAAATTCGCTCGTTATAAAATTTCCATCGCTGTGATGCACTGCCGTTATAAATCTTCGTTTTCACCATTTTATATAACCGTGCGGTATAGGACAAGTTTAATTAATTTGTGGAATTGGAAAGAGTGGAAAGCACGAAAGAATAAATATATGCACGTGTTTCTGTGCAAACATTGAAACGATACAGCTATGAAATGAGCTGTGCATTAGGAGCGTGCTTCGACGTTGCACTCGGCAGTCGGAGGCCATGCATTTTCCTTTCCGTGATACGCAACGTGCTAGTTACAGCCGCTTATTACAGGGAATCGATGAAGTTTCGTATTCGCCACGAGGAATGGATTTTAATGTCTCGACGGATTAACCTCCGCATGACGGGTAGAATGTAGCTATTTGATACAGAGAAAGTTGCAAAAGCGTGTAATCGTCTGGTGTGAACGCCTTCGGACTATGCTGGTAGAAATCGGCCGTGTAATTTTCCTTGCGTTTCCCTCGCGAAGGTACCAATTTCCCTGGTCACGCTCTCGGTTAAATTGCTTTTCGATCGGCGGTCACCGGGACTTCAAAGTCGGCCGAATACCTCCGGCAGACTCGTCCGACATTTTTACTAGACTACCACTCTTTAGATACAAGACTACTTACGTACCACGGGCTAATAAACCAAACGAGATTTCACAAGATTCGCTTGCTCGCCTTTAATACGGCGCATTAATTAACCGGCGAGCAGGGTGCGCGTTTCGGCTCAAAAGATCCCGCGAACCAACGAGTTATTATATCGTTCCGTGCAAACGCTGGCACAGGATACACCTGTGCACACAGAAAGAAACGGGAAATGCGCGAAAGAAACGAAATAATTTTGTTTCTGGCTCGTAGACAGAGTAGGAGAGCAAGGTATATATAAAGAGAGAGAGAGAGAGAGAAATGAAAGGGAGAAGCTGGTAGGAGAGAGAACGGTGAGCATCCAATTGGAAGGGGTAGGAGGTGGGGCTAAATAAATCCTCGTAGGCGCTCGAGGGGTTTGCGAATCGCGGCCGATGAAAATTGCATTTCATCTCGATACACACGAGAAGCCGCCATTATCAAGTGGCAAGGATTTAATAAAAAATTCGAGTCAGGGTCGTGAGGATCTGTGCGCGCGACCGACCGATCGGGGCGGTTCGGATAACGCGGGCAGGAGGTAAAGGGGTGAAGAAGCCAAGCCAGCCGATTCGTGAGAAAGCGAGGGAGGACCGACTGGTTGGTTCGCGTACGGAATATCGAATAAACTCCTTGGCTCGTCGCGTGAGGATTCCGCGCGACGATAAACGCACCCTTCGCAGGGTTGAAACTACTTTCGCCTGCGATTCTCGGGGCTCAGGCGACCGTGCACGATCGAGTGGTCGTTCCGAGGAAATTTGAGTAGACTCGAATGGATCGGAGTAAAGCATTTCGGCAAATTTGCGATCCTTCCAGGAAGATTCGATATTTATCCTTCTTCTTCTTCGATCTTCTATCTTGTCGACGCGAGGATTCGTCTCTCGTCGAGATTTCTCTATCTACGTCTTGGAAATGTAAAACGAGTATACAAGAAGCAACTATTTAATTCGCGTGAAATGGAAATTAAAAGTTTCAATGCTTAGGGAAAGCAAACAGAAATGATTCGAGACGAGACGATAATTTATTTTTGCATAGAAACAGATAAAGAAGGAAATGAAGTATCGTTAAAAGCAACGATCCTCCGAGACCGTATAACCGACATTCCAATTATCCGGCCAGGTCCTCCAAAGTTCCCAGTGAGTCCTTGTAAATTCGCTTTCCAGATTGTATACCGATTAGTTTGCTCGTGGACCGAGGCAGACGTAATTGCAGCCCCGCAGCGCGAGGGTGGCGGGGAAAATTAACGCGGCAGCTGGACGAGCGGCGAACGTGTTCGACAGCTGCCAAATCAGTGCCAGCGCGTTTCTCTCGTTCCAGTTTTGCTTGCGTGCACGCCAGCCCTTCCCGTTCGAAAGTCTGCGGACCATCTGTTTTACGAAGGTGTGTTCGACATGTGTTTGGATTCGAATATCCGCCGTTTTCGATGCAAAATATGTCCTTGACCCTCGAACTACGTCGACACCGTTACACGAGAGCGTAGCAATGAAATTCGAGAATGAAAATCGAATTCCTCCTCCGTGATTCTCTTTTGCCCGCAATTCGACCGACGGCTTGTCCGAGGAACGTCTCGAGAAACTACCGACTTGCAGCGTCGACTATCCGAACTTCCCTCGAGGAGAGCAGCTAGCCCAGGTCTTAAACTCGTCTTAAACTTTAGTTGGAAAATACAAAGGGTAAGGTCGAGGCAAAGCCTGAGCGAAAGCCCACGAGTTTGGCCGGAAGAGCGGTGGAAAAAGGAGACCACGACGAGGAGAGAAGAGGAAGAAAGAGGTGGACGACGAGTTCTCGCAGGTAGACGGGAAGCGTGGTGTCCCACGAGATAGAAAAAGGTAGAGGAATTTCAACGAGGAACGACGAATTGCGCTGGTTCATCGGGACGTAGCGAGGCACGGCCATTCTCTGTCTTTCTGTTCTAACTCTCTCGCGAAAACGTCGCGGTGGCTCGTTGAGCTCGTTAAAAGAACGGCAAGAAAAACAATGGCGACGAAAGCGACGCGACTCGACAGACCGACCACCAACACCGTCGCGGATCCTTTTAAACGAAGACACTTCAACTTCCGCCTTCTGCGGTCGCCGGCGCTTCGCGCCGTAATCACTTTAATGCGACTGCTTATTATTTTAATGCATCCCGGGCGTCGTCAAACCGAAACGCCTAACCGGTGTCTTCGAAACGGTTTTCCTCGCTACTCTCTTTCCTTCTCTCTGTTCATTTTTCCTCTTCCCATCGTCGTTTATCGAGCATTGCTTCACGATCCAAGTATATGAATCTCGTGGAGCGACGAGACCGGTTGAATACATATTATATACTTCTGTTATCGAGTGTCTGGGAAAAAACGCTCTTCACTCGGCGCAAGAAACTCGCATAACGACAGTGTGCAATTAGTCCAAGAGATTCTCGAAGATGGACAAGGGTGGGGAATATGTATCTCGAAACATTCTGTGACGCGCTTAATTTCCTCTTGATAGTTGACGTTTAACGGCGATACGTTTCGTTCGACCGGAAATTTCTCGAATGACGCGAGTCAATTAGGAGCCGGATGAAGCACCTTTCGAGGTTCTTCTGGTTCTCTAGTGGCAGACCGGCCGACTGCTAATGGAGAACCCTCGATCGGCGCGACTCGATATTAATTTTCGAGAGCGACAGCGTCGCTGAATGCCAATGAACCAGCCAGGCAAAAAACCGAACCGACGGTCTGTGATTCACTCGTCGCTTCCGTACGATGCGAGCATGCCGAGCAGGCTTCCATCGTTAATTCTTCTGCCGTGATTTCCCTAATAACTAAATCCGAAATATCCAGCCAATTGTTATACTTCTTTCAAACTGAATGGTTGTTCGTGTATCCATGTCATCCTAAATTGTCACTAACGTCTACCCTACGAAATATTCTTCAATTTTCTCTACTTTTACTTCGAATCACCATCCACCATCTTTTGTGCATAATCTACGCATGATTGACCAGTCGTTCCATCGACTACGACACCGGAAACCAGGTCATCATCCGCTCGTCGTCCACGAGGATGAAGAAGCACATCCCGAAGACCGCATTCCGCCATTGAACGACGAGCAATCCGGTTCGCCAGCAAACGTAACGGATTCGTTCTACGACGAAGAAGAAGAAAACCGCGGTATCTTTTCAGCGAGTAAATGGTATCGATATGGCATCGCCGGTTGAAAAGGGCGCATCGAGCAGATCTTCGATAGCCAATGCGCTAGATTAATGCAACAAACGGGCGGGTTAGTGAACTAGAACGGTGGTACGCGAGCTGGCGCTCGCCCCGATGTCAAAGCGAATATGCAGCCCGTTCATTTGATTTTTTGCCGGCTTTAATCCCCGCTGGGCCGTATAACCATCCCAGAGATTTTATTCATGCGACGCTAGTATTAAAAAGGTATCTGTATGACGTTAAATCGCGTCAAAGGACGCCGCGCGAGCATACCGCCAGCAACGTGGCCGCATTATCGATTCCGCGGCTTTTAATCCGCGTGAACGCGCGCCGCCGATCTCGGCTCGTCTCTTTCAACACGCGCGCGTGTACCTCTCCCGCTCTAATTTTGTATTTTAATAACTGACAAATGACGCGAACAAGCGCCCGATGGTGCGAGGGTGACGCAATCGTCGGAGCTACGTTCATTTTCTCTGATTTATTGTACGTAGGAGAGCGTGTCGTGACCTTGTTAGCTGGCGTCGATTAGTTCCCGTCGCATTCGAAAAACAGGCAATCGTCGATACTAAATTTTATTGTCCTCTATGTCTCTACCAATACGAGGTTCCGTAATACGAGGTTAAAAGATACAAAAACGACGAGCGTCCGTCTATTTCGAAAGCAATGTTCTTTTAAATGATCCGAGATACCACGTTAGGTTAAAATGAGTAGCGAAGATGGTAATATTTTCAACCTACTTAGGAGAATTCTTCCGCATTGTGTTACAAAAATTATCGTGTTATTCCAAGAGCCTTGTTTTGTGCCTTTGATACTGATAACACATAGTAAGAAACTAAACTAAATAGTAAGTAACTAGTATAAACTGCTACATCTAACAAATATCGATACAATAGGGAAATTTTGTTAAAACAAAGAAGAGATGCCTATTGCTATCGCTGCAATATTTCGAATACCTCTTGCGATCTGTAACGTTGAAAGGCTCGTTCGTCGCAGAAATTCCTGCAGTTGTTCGACATTTCGATATACCAAAGGACGGCGACCCAGTCGTCAAAGAAGCTCGTTCTCCCCAAACTCCTCTACGATTCCGACTTCCCCAACCCCAAAGTTCCGCTTTCCCAGGTGGTCCACTTTCATCAAGGAACAATATCACCATAAATTCCTGTCGAAGAGATTCGAACAAAATGGTTCGAAGTACGGCGCAACGATTCGTTCGATCGAAACCTTACTTCTTCTTCGGTGAACAATCGACCAGCTGCTGCGCGTTCCCGCTTTCCGGCGGAAGTGGCTAAACAGGCACACGAGTATACAGAAGCACGAAGCGCGCAAGCCACGATCCTGTATTTTCGCGTGTGCACGGCCCGTTGCGAGGCCGCAACGATTCATTTTTCCCCGCTGCACATTGGCTACAGTCCGTTCACTTACTTATGCTTCATGCTCTACTTATCGAGAACCGGAGTTCCCTCTTGCCTGAGCTCGGCCAGCGAGTCTTTGTTGCGCGTTCCAGTTCGCGCTATTAGTCCGGCGATCGTGTAACGCGATCGTTCCGTAGCCGCTGAATAACGACCGCGATTGCCACGCTGCCTTCGCTAACCTTACTCCAGGGACTACTCCGTATTCTCCGCTAATGCAATGTCACCGCGGTTACGCTTTCTTCGTATTATCCCGCCACGTAGATCTGACGAACGGTGGCGAGACGCGAGTAATTGTCAGGATGGGTCGGAGGAAACGCGAGATTCTAGCGAGTCACGAGATTTGTAGCGTGAAAGGATTGATCTTTGCTGCACGTACGTGGAAGGATGCTGACTGTACTTTCTGGTGGCAGTGCTTTTGGAAGACGCATCTGAGATCGCGATAGAAGTTGGAAGAGGATATATACCATACGTGTATCGATAAGGATAATTTCTATTGGTTTTATTATTTTCTTGAGAGTCGACCGCTTCAGATCGAAAATCTTCCGTTAAGTTTAGCAAAACAGCTATCGTTTATTAAGCGCGAAAGGTGTTCAATTTCAAACTGTTGATTGTTGGAAAAATAATAGAACGAGTAGTTTCGAATTGTCAGTATCGACACATTGTATATATTTATAGAGAATTTCGGGAGAAAATAAAGAATAAACAATCGATGATAGTTCGTTGACGAATGTACAAAATATCTGCAACATTTATCACGGATAATGTTAGTATGCTGAAAATATAAAAATTTCTCCCGTCCACGGAAATATACAGAAATAAATATAATATACGGCTGGTCGTAAAAATATTCGGCCAGCTGAATATTTCATATCCAGTTTTGAAATTTTCAAAGGATTAGTCCATCACGGTGAAGTAAAATAATAAATGCTTGTTGAAAATAGATTTCGTGTTATTTCCTCCTCTCTGCTAACATAGTCAAGTATTTTTTTAACCAACGGTATATCTATATATTTATATCTATATAATGAAGATATACAGATTTAATGTAACGTATAGCTGCTATTCTTCGTCGACTCTACGATATATCTATTCGAAGATATTTATAAAAAGAGTTCGCATGTATCTGTCAGATCTCAAGCACGATCTCCATGGGATTAATTGAGAAGAGAGGGGAGCGGATCACGAAGTGGGATGGTCTTAGATCGTCGGATGAAAGGAACAGGATTGCAAAATGAATGGATTTGATTCGGTCGATAAAATGCTGATGGGGTTCGGGAGTTTCGTAGGTGTAATTATACAAAGAGAAGGTACAGAGAGCAAATACACCGGCGAATAAAGATCTTTCACGTTAGTGTTCTATGATTTGCAAAGATCAACTGCAGCGTCACCGTGATATTCTTAGACGCGAGAAAATAGGTCGCAGTTTGAACTGGATTGAACGAAACCATATTACGCGGAACGAGGATAAAACGCAGCAGTTTTAAATTCGAGATCCGGATAAGCAGATGTTGTATCTTTCCAGTGTCAAATGGCCGAATCTCCCGACAGTTTCTCTTTTTCGAGCGCTTGCTAAGTGCACTGGATAATTTTAGCAGCTTCCGCAGACTGTAACTACCCTCCAGACAGTGATAGACTAAATTTACTAACTACTCCATTCTACGATAGAACGAAGCAACTTTGGTGCGTTCCAATCACTTGTAACAACACTCAAGGGCGGTCGAATCGGTGTAGGAGGAACACCGAATTCCAACAATCGCTGGCACTCGTGCGAATAAGACGGTATTTCATCCACTTCGACTACCGCTTTAATGCACAATCTATTATTTTCTATTCTAAATCTTCGATGCTTACTGAATTCCTCTACCACTGTTACATCCGTTCCTCGTATATTTCGATCGTTTTCAATAAAATTTTGTGTGGTATATTTCTCGTAAGAATATCTCGTAAGACGCGTTGAATCTTTACGTAGGTACTAAAAAGCTCTACTAGTAGGTACTAAAAAGCTTACTACGGTTATCCAGTATGTATCTAAGTAAATGTAAGGATTCGATATTTTAAACTTTTGCATAAAAGTATTCGACGAATGAAGATTCGAAGGAGTGTCGTGGTATTATCGTTAGAAAACGATTGAAATGTTAATAGAGGAATGGGTACTCAATTAGCCACGTTGAAATTAACATGAGAATTAAGAGATCGAAACACGACGAGAACACGGATAATCAGTGTGTGTAGCTTGAAATCAATAAAGCGGATGGTACACGGTCGCCAAGATGTTTAATTGGAGCACGATTATTAAAATATCTCCTTCGGTTCGATCGGAGCCAGTTACGCGAGGAATCCGCGCAATCCCAGCGCTACCCGTCGACCTCGCTCCGTCATGGAATTATGCGCAGGAATTCGAGGAGGACCAGAGACCGGCAGGACAAGACCGACGATTTTATCGTCCCGTGGAATTTATCAAAAAAATTCGTTGCTCACAGCGGCAACATTTAATTCGTTTCGTTATCACGACCAGCGACACGACATTCTTCACGACCTTCGTCCATTTAGATCCTTCGTCTCCTTTCCGCGGTTTCGTACATTTTCATGATTTATTCCCTAACGAGTACTCTTTTTCTTTCTCGTCCTGCGATCACGCTCTTTCATTCCACGGTCTTTAACTAACAGATTTGTCAGGGAGGAGAAAAGGGCGAAAGCAGCGTTTTTTCTCGCGTATTAGCCACTTTACTCGTCGCATTGTTCGCAGGAGCCGTCAATAGCACGCGCGTAGGGAAAAAATCGACGAATTACAGACGATCGAAAAACACAGGCCGAAGCAGACCCCTTCTGGCTACCCGTTTTACGCGATCAAACCGCGTTCCGGTATTATCGGCTACCGAAAATAGCGTGCAAACGCAATTTCGCTCGTTTTTATATAGCGATTCGCGGAACGCGCCACTCGAAAGTGCTTCAGAAGCGGCACCAATTTATCGGCTAACCGTAACGCGACCGAGGGGGTGATTCTGTGCGGTTCGTCATTTCTTCTTTTTTTTATGCTCGCTCCCCGTGCGAAACGCCGACGAAAAGACTCGAACGCGATACGTTTGAAGAGCCCTCAACGCGATCGTTCTCGGAACACCGCTGCCGAAGAGGTCGTTTCCGATTGTTCGTACCATCACTTTACAATATAAGTTCTTTGGTTTTTTGTCTTTTCTTTTTAAATGAAAATGTAGCTCGCTATTACGCCGCGAAAGATATTTTAAACAAGCGTGTCTACATAAACGCGGTTGAAAGGAACAGCGAGAAATCTCTGTCGCTCGACTTGGTAATTCACAAGAATAAATCTGCTGCGAGTGGCTCTTTGATCGAAAGAAACGAGCCAAGGAGAAAATTAGAATCTCAAGAGAATATTCATTCATAGAGGAATGGAATGGCATTGAACAGGAGAGCCACTGTTTTCGTGTCTTCGAGATGGACATAATGACACCAATTGTATCTCCGACAATGCGACAGCAGCTCCGCTACCGTGACGAAGTTTCAGTCACGCACTTTCTACGTGTGTCCATCCATTCGTGACATTTCAACCAATTTTCAAATGTTATCGTTTGAGTTGAGCACCGCTGTGCTCCTTTGTATGTCGGTCAGCTCACGTAAGCGTCAAGTGGAGTCGAACACATAGATACACATCGGTTCGCAAAAGTGTTTGAACATTTCTCACGAAAAAGTTTTGTGTCCATATCGTATGTACCTATTCCATAAAACATTTTGAAATTTCTAGCTTTTTTTTTAGATGAAAAAATTACTACACGCCGTATGTTAACTCCCAGGAGTTAAATACACGAGTGTCGAAGATGGTCCCGCTAAACACAGAGACTCGTTATACCGATATAGTAGATAACTGACTGCTCGAATACTTTTCTCATTTCTGAGAAATCTATACTTGTACTAAATGTCCTGTCATTTCTATATGTTACAAGTACATTTTCTACATATTATTGCTACATATTATATTTCCATAACAGTGCTAATGAAATTTTAAAATATTTCGCATAACATAGGATAAAAAGTGTCTACAAATGTTCGAATACTTTCGCGTGCCTGTGCGTTATACACGGTGTGTATAATGCACGTCTCTGAAGGTGACTCTCGACTGAAGATAAGTGCACCACAGGGCAACACACAGGCGTGTACTTTCGCCACGGCGATTAACCTCCCGCGTGTAGAAGGTCGCGCCTTTATTTCCCCCTTCCCTTCCTCTGCATCGTCGAGTCCACAGCATCCTTTGACCACCGGCGAAACGCGTCTGTTTTCGCGTTTCACGGATTTCCAGCGCACGCAGAGAGCCATTACGCGGTGGATCGGGTCGTAAATACGCGACTCCTCGCGTTCCTTTTGAAAGTACGCGCGCTCCTTCTGCGGTGTATTCGCTTGATCGATCGATCGAGGAAACAATGGCGCGACGACGACTCGTCCGGTGAGCTTCTATGCAAATCAACGTAGGATACGCATCGTTCGACGGTGCAAGAATCGCAATTCTGCATGGGTTCGCATTAAAAGCGTGTTGCTGTCGATAGTTAACAAAGAAAATCTGGGATCGTTTTGTCGAGATTTTAAGTATACTGGTGTTTTCGCATAAATTACCAGAGTAGTTAAAGCAACTAGTTCATTGTATTTAAAAAATTGTTAAATTACATTCTGATACACAAGTATTGTGTTTGCGGAACAGTAACTGACTTACTTTCACGAACTTGTCGCAAACAAATCGTACAGGCAATTCTTTATTCCAAGATAAATTGTAACAAATATGAGTAAGACGATCGCTTCTCTCTAGTTTCCGATTCATACGGTTGAAAAAAGATTCTTTTAATAGAATTTTTGTATTTTAGTCATCGATAGATCTACTGTTAATTCGTAAATAAGACGAACAATAAAAGCTAATTGGAGCACGAAGAGCTTCCTCCAACCGTCTAGAATCATTCGTAACACGATCTCGTAATAAATTCCAGCTGCAGTACTGTAAATCACGGTCAGAGTCAACCGTTAGAGCTCTACCATTATTTCGTCACTCGAGTGAAAATGGAAGGAAACACGTGTTAACAGTTTGTAGGATCGGGATTCCGATGACATCGATACAGCCCTGAGTACGACCATATGGCACTATATCCACTATAGGTAGCCATGGAACAGTGAGTCTATGGTGGGCCAGCAACACCTGGCATGAGCTCTGCTCTTCGCGTACGACGATCGTATGTCGTCGACAACGTCCGAGACATTCCAAGCACGTAGCTAGTTCCACGAATGCGAAATGACACGACTGAGAAATAATGAGGTGGTCATGGGAAATGGCGATGCCCGTAAATCCTTCTGAATGTCGCTCACCATTATGTTTTATGGGTTTCAATTTCCTCGAGGCCGACGCGCGATTTCCACCTTTGGCCCGTGTCCCGACTTGAAATTTGGCGGCTAGTGACCCATCCTTTCCCATATTTCATACGTCTGTCTGTCTCTCTCTCTCTCTCTCTCTCTTTCAGTCGTGTTGAGCATCAATTTTAATTACTATGCTCCACTGAACTCCAACGCGAAACGACCCCTCGATCACTCGGTTTCCCTTTATATCATTGTTCAGGATAGAAACATAGATTTCTCGACTTCACGTAAATTGACATTTCCCTCTTGCATAATGGAGATACATCCGTTTCGTGTGATATTCTAATCGAATGGAGGCTGTTCGTCTGAAATCTTTGGTTTATTCTCGTAAGTCGAAAGAAACTTGTTGTTTTTAGAGAAATCTCGAAACGTTTCGTATAACAAACATAGTATATTCATGAAAAGTTTTACACGTATTAGAACACTTTCGTGAGTTACTGTATATAACATGGGACTCTCTCTCTCTCTCTCTCTCTCTTTCTCTCTCTCGACTAGAATTAGGATCTTTAGTTTACAGAACGCATCTCTCCAAGTATCTAAATCTCTAACCAGCTGTTGGTCGTAAACTCTCCAACGAGCTAAAATCCTGTGCAACCCTCGGATCTAAACCAAAGAATATTCGAATGGAACAACTTCTAGCCGCATTCCAGTGAACTCAGCGAAAAGCCGATGGCTCAAAGCAGCACTCTCTACGAATGAAAGAATCCGCGACTCCAAAGAGGCTGCCGAGCCAACGTCCCTTTTTTTTCCACCGCGAGGCGAAGAAAGGATCCTCTTCCTTTCTTCCTGGAAAACGGGAGAAAAATCCGCCGCGATTCCATTACTTTCGACGCAGGCCTAGACACACCCACGGGATCGGGCAAGGGAGCAATGATTCTCGTTGTAAACTGCCGGCGAACTTGCCACGCTAAGTCGGGGACACTTGTACTCGGTCCGAAAACACGTAAATAAAGCTGAGACGGAGGGGTGGGTGGGCGAAGAGAGAGGAAATTCATGGAGGACGACTGAAACGACGAAGGCGAAGAAGGAGAAGAAGGAAGGAAGGAAGGAAGGAAGGAAGGAAGGAAGGAAGGAAGGAAGGCAGGAAGGAGGGAAAACTCGTAGAGTTATCCGTGTGACGGACATCGGAAAAAGGAAGAACGAGCGTGAACCAGGGAGAAGATCCTACGCTAAGAAAAATCTCGACGCGCTTTTCAACGGTGAGAAGCTGCTAGCACGCGACTTCTCTACGTCGAATAAAGGTGGCTTTTCACGAGAAAGAAGCACGCGAGCGCGCGCGCGCGAGACAGAGAGAGAGAGAGAGAGAGTTGAGCGTTGACGGAAGAAGAGCCCGTCTCTCTCGGTAAATTTTTCGGTGAACAGGGAGAAACTTTCTCTATCTGGCGCTCTTGCCTTTCCACTGGCCGCTACAATGAAATCAGGTTGCTGCTGCCGGCGCTGTTGAAAGGAACCGCTTCGCTTCCGAGTAGTTCCGACGTAACGAGAAACGGGACTCGATGATGAAATACTCCGTGTATTGTGCGACCGTACTCGCAATTTTCTGTCCTCGTGTATCCGATACGAGGATGGTAGGTATATACTCGCGCTTCGGAGTATCGCGCGTTCGAACAACTTTTATCCAAGATTCTTACACGATACCGCAGAGGCGCGGAAATTCTTAGAAATTGAATGCACAGCTGATTTTTATCAATTACAACTTTGCGTCGCTGTACCGGCAAACATTCTTTTCTTTCACTTGTCAGTCGTGTCTTCAAAAGTTTATTACTATATACTAATAATAGTCGACTATGAAATTCACAGCACGTTTCAAAAAGTAATTTAATTTTCATTGATTTTTCTTAGTTCGCTCAAATTACTAGAAAATGGAGCTGTATCTTTATTTCATCGACTCCTTCAACTGTCTTATTACGGAAGATATGCTTTATGAAAGCTTCTATATGTAGCTGTACTTATTTCTTTAACAAATTTTCCAATTTCCTTATTCGTAGCTCTTCATCCACGTACGGACGCATCTCTTCCAAGATAGATCCGGGTTTGATCGATCGCACAAATTCTACGTAAAACCTGTCCCATTTCGTTGGATATCCTGCGAGCAACAACCTACTGGGACCGAGACGAGAAACTGAGGTAGGACTGGGTTATGGAAGATCGAAGGAGACAGAAACACGAAGATGTTCGCGAGCCAGTTTTCGCTCTCGACTGAATATGTTATCGAAACGGAATACAGTCGGATCACGGTGGCCAGAGTGTTTCGCATAGGGCAACCCGCCGCGAGACCATCGACCGTTCACGACCGGTTCCCCCTCTCCATTTCTCTGCTAACTTCGCCTGGTCGCGGTGAATAAATTTCCGAAGGTCCGGCAGCCGGCTTGGTCGCGGTCTCTGCGCTCCTTTTATTTCGAATTTCCCGCCCACTCGAGGGGAACACACGGATCGCTCGACGGCCACCGCAACGCGCCGAATTTCGTCCAACTCGAATTTCATCGTCCCACTCGGCAACCCGAGATAATTCCAAGGGATTCCGATCGAATGACAGAAAATTGTTAATGTTATGTTAATTCTTTCTTTAGCTCTCGAAGACGGCTCATTTGTTTAGCATCGCTAAACTTCACCGAGGTATTTGAAGCTGCGAGTTTGCGAGTTCGCACCTTTTCTTAGTGGCAAGTTTCTCTCGGAAATAGCTCTTTCTTCAGCAAAGGATGGATATATAAATGGATAAATATATTATTTATAACACGCGTTATTTGTGCTAAAGATTTCATATACTTAGTAAAAAAAAAAAGAAAGCACAAACTTTTGCAAAAATAACGTGAGCCCCATATTTCAATTATTAATTTCCTTTCTTCGCCGATAAAAAGAAATTGTAATCGCTTACATGAACAAAATTTGAAAAAGCCTCGGCGAGGAAGTAACATGTTATCGATCAGAACCCTCGGGAGAATCTCCCACCAATCGCGGAAGATTTATCGAGGGTTGAGGACTATCGAAGAAAGTTAATCGCGTACGAGGTCGCCGAAATACGAAACTCCGCGATTCGCCTTAATTTCACGGGATCGGGGGCTGCAGTGTAGAGCTAGTAGATCGGGGGGAATAAGAGGATCCAGAGGAAACCACCCTAAAACGGAGAAAGGGAGACGCGGCAGCCAGCACAGAGTACACGTCACGATGATAAATCGAGCGCGAGAAGCACGAGGTTGGGGTGCGTCGCGCGGTCACCCTAGCGAGACACAATCTTTTCCTATTAGCCGCGCATGGAACCTTAAAAACGTTGCCAAAAAAGGGGGACCGGAAAAACGGGGAAAAGGCTCCGACTGCGCTCGGTCCTCGTGAATTATTGCGCGACGCGGCCGCGCGAATTTAATCGGACGCGCGCCACGCTGCACCGAAAAATATTTCATCGAGACTACCGTGGGGAAAATCCTCTTGAACGCCTTCGTCCTCGCTAATTCTAATGACGTTAACGCGTTTCCTTCGCGGTGGATGAAAGAAGTTTTATCGCGGTGATAAAAGGTAGACGGTTGCTTGATTCGTTGAAAATAAAATAACGGAGACCGAAAGTCGTCGGAGGGGTGGATCAAGAGGGAAATGAATTTTCTCGATTTTTTTAATACGGTAATAATTGCTATTACGAATATTGAAATTACCCGGCAGGATGAATAATGCAAACTCTGAAGGGATTTGTTTAATTTTAGGTTATAAAATGACCGTCAGCAAGTAAATGGTCGGACCAGCTACGTATAACACGCTGGTCTCTGTTAATTCACTTAAGGGAGAGGGAGTAGGCAGGGCATAATCGACGGTGAAGCTGTTATATTCGCTCTAATAATAATAAGCGATCGGTCCTCCGAGCGGTCGTCCACCAATTTATTATAGTCATAATCATGAATATGGTCGGAGCTGTCGCAGCCAACGACAATTTATTACTACTATCGTTATTATCGCGACTCCAGAGATATATGCATGCACCGGTGCTGGCCGTATTCCCATAATCATCGTTACGCTTGTCCTCTGGTCGATTGCGAGCGCCAAGAAGCCCAGAGACATCATGTAGCAAAAATCTTTAAAAAGTCTCGTTGTCTCGGCGTGTTAACAACCATAATTTCGTCGTTCCAGGAACAATGAACGTTACCTCTTTCAGGGAACGCTATTATTCGTTCCTGAGAAAAGGGATAAAGGTCTCAGACGTTTTCTAAACATAGAACCCATCGATCGGTTAACGGTGATATGAGTACGAAGAAAAATCGCAACAGGATAGAAAAGAGAGTACGAGAAGGTTAGGAACTCGTTGTCGAAGAGGATGTTAAAAAATTGAGCAAGACACGCGGAAATCTCGACGTGAAGCGAGTTACATCCGGCTTTTCGCTACTCATCGGGCTTTCACGTCCGTCGAAAAACAGGCAGATTCGGGATTTGAAACAGTAGGTCGACAGACAAAGAAGATACGCCGCGAGCTACGGCCGGATGAACGTAGGCCTGGCGAGCAGGAAAAACTGGAGGATGAACGACGACGAAGCAAGAGGGTACCGTTCTGATGATACTCCGTGCATTGTCTAATCCCAGAGCTTCGTGATGAACTGCCGGTGCTTGGCACAGCGGGGCAAATATTTGGCGATTATTTTTTTAAAAGACAGCTTTCCTTGCTGCAGGTTAAGCTGCGTTTGCTTCGACCAAAAATCTTCGTGTCGCTAGTGAATTGAAATATTCCACGAGATGATCGAATCAGGGATTGTACGTATATTTCATTTGGAACATAGGAAAAGGTAGGACCAATTATTATCTCGAGGGATGCTAGCACGTTATGTGTCCGTTTAATTTCTCGACCATACAAACACGATGCCAAAATAGGTTTCAGTGGACGTTATTGTAAATAAATGATTATTTCTCCCGGGAAAATTAAAAATAATAATCTTCTTCTGGCCTTACCAACACTTTCGCGGTAAATCATTGCAACGAGCTTATCCTCTTTTCGTTAAAAGAAGACCTGTAGTAGACATATATTAACTGCACAATTGGAAATGTATTTCCCAGCAGTTATCCCGATAAACTAGTAAAGAAATGACAAACCAGTTGCTGAAGAAGCGTACAACTTCGGAACAATAAGAATGAAAATCGAAGACGCTCAAAAACAGAGGATTTTTACAATAAATCGATCTTTTGTCTGCTGGAGTCAGCCAGTCTGCTTCGGTCAACCGAGACGTCGCGGCGAATTCAAGCGGAAAACCGTGAAAGATCATCGCGCTTCTCTTTCTACCGACTTTTCGACTTACGAATATGCTGTGGTGGAATGGGTCGCGAGCCATGGGTCCAGAAAACACGAAGATCGCGTATACACGGCAGTTTGGCCGCTTGGAACGCGTCCATTTTCCGGAAGGAAACAGTCTCGCCGCTGAGTTTCCCAGAAAGCGACGGTAAAACAACGAGTGGAGGCAGCATCGCGACGCCAGAGTCGCTCAGGAACGAGCCGGGCAATCGGAAGAGGGCATCCATTCTCGTTTTCGCTACTCCTCCCGTCCTCTTGCTTTCAATTTGCGCTCCGTGTTTTTACCCCACCCCCGGCCAATTGTTCTCTCTGCTCCCTTGTTGCGTTCCGAACGGACGAAAGAAGCATTTGTTTTCTCCTGGTCGAGGCAAGATTTTTGCGAAACAAACAATCTCGCTCGATCGGAAGAACACCAGTGAAGCTCGAAGAAGTTAGCAAACTTTTAAAAAGGCCTTGTTTACCTGTCAGGAACGTGTTTCCTTGGAACGAACGATACAAATTACTATATCTATATTACCATAGTACTATACTAGTACTATGCTAGTATTGCTATACTATTACTATATCCAAGAACTAACATAGTATAGGAGCCAGGTCAAGATCTTCTGAATGCGACTGTTTTCGGAAACCCCAGGAAACGTACCGTTTTCCCGTTGTTGAAATCGTGGCCCTCCTGAACAAATACTAGAAATTGTTATTTCGAAGGAAGCGTCGCAGTCGAGTGAACGTCCTTGCGAGACGAACAATCGCCACTAATCGGAGAATATCCGTAGAATGACAAAAATGAATAGAATGACAAAAAATACATCGTTTGTCAAATCGGTGGAAAGACGTTTCTTTTCTGCAGAAACGAATAACAAAATTACTCGTTGAGATAAAACTCACGTTCTAACCAAACGTCGGCCAATGTGGCTCGGTGTGTCGCGGCACACACAGAACCGCAAGGGGACGCGTCTAGGGGTAAACCGTGTGGAATAGGGCGTGTAACTACATTTTCTCGGAGAGTCTCATCCCTCTGGAGCCATACTCGTTGAATATCGTGCCCCCGCCAGTGGAAAAAGTGTGCTCGATCGCGGGCTCGCGGTTTTCCATGTGACTTTCGCCGACACTCTGGTATGCATCGTCGCGAGTAGACGCGGGGGAAGCATCCTTTTCATCTAGTAACGAGGTTAGGAGCCGTTGGAACCGACGGAAATAATTCTTCGCGGCGACCAACGCGAAGCTCGAGGAGCGCGTCGCCTCTCACCCTTCCTCGTTGGCTGGTGGTTACTTTTCTAACGGGATTCTCTCTCCCTTGGGCTGGAAAAGCTCCACGAGGAAACTGATTGCCCCGGCTTTTCGCGAAATCGCGGTGTTATTTATTTTTGTTGCGCGCTAACGTATCGCGAAAAGCTCTTACAAGCCACGATCTACGACGCGATATTTTCCTTGATGCGTTTCGCTAAATCATCGACCGCTGGAGTGTATTTATCGTCGTAAGAAAAAAAGGAAGTGGGATTTTGCAGAGCAGCGAGGGTAGTCAGGTGAACGCGGAGCAGCAACCGGGCGTAAATTCGAGAAACTTTAAAAGAGAGCCGTCCTCGCGATAAAGTGGCGGCATTAAAGAGGGTGGTTCGAGAGCAACCGCGACTTTTCAGATCCACCAGCTGCAGACACCTTCCGGGACACGGAAAAAGGAGCTTCCCTTTGGGATTTCCAACGGGTCCGCGTGTGTGCGGAATGGGCGAAACGTAATCAGAGAGCGATTTCTTTATCCCCTGACAGTTTTCCCTCCCTCGAGCTCCGAGTAACATCTTCTTGATCGAGGGAAGAGCCACCTCTTAACCGCTGTTCCTTTTTCTCCGTGAGTGTTTCCGAAACGTTCGCCTACATTACGAAAAATCACGTTTTTCGTTGTTAATACATAAATTATATCGGACAGATTTTACGCGTTAATATTCTCTTAGCATAAACACGCTCCCCGAATGTTTGAATATTATAACGCGAGCCCTTGATTACCTCTTGGAAATATTTTTTCAAGAACCACCCTTCAAAGGGCACACACGTACATTTTAGGAACCAGCCCTAACAAACTTCATTCCCAGAAAAAACATTTTTCGCTCTTCGCCCATATTCCCGCGAAACCTGATTATCCCAGGCAAAATTGCCTGCTTTCGAAAACATACTTCAAAGGTTCCAGATACGTATACCCTACCACTGTTACGGGGTTAATCAACCCTCGTATCAAAAAAAAAAAGAAAAAAAATATTTAACGTTCTAGCGCTCTCTCGATTCTCGTTTCACGTGTCCAGTGCGACTTATCGCGTCTCTGTGGACGATCGTCCGCAACCGGCAGAACCTCTACGGGCCAATTGTCCCGAGGAATCTCAAAGCCCTTTTTTCCGGGGGGATTGCAGCTTCTCCGCGTCTGCCGTAAAAAGTAAATTGTCCTACGCGTGAACCGTATCGCTCGCATAGGAGGACGGTTTATTTATCGCGGATTTCGCACAGTTCCGGACTCCGAGGTTCGCTTTTATGCACCATGGAACAAAGCTCTAGCTGGGAGCTGGAACGAAAGCTCGGCCGAGGTACAGGGAAACAAAGAGGAGAAGAGAGGAGAAAGAGAGGGAAAGAGAGGGATCGTATTTTGCTCTCTGGACGTGGACGCGCGCCTGGTTCCAAGTTTCACCCTCTCGCGGTGCATTCGAACACGCTTCAGGGACAGAAAAGAAAGGGAGAGAGACAAAAAAAGAAATTTCTTCGTCTCTGCACGCTGTTTACCCAGATTTATGATCGCCGGCTCCGTCACAGATGAAATTTCCATGCCGATGGAAGCCCGACCAATATTTCATATCGAGATCTCCCTGTCTCTGCCTACAGTCGGCCGCGTAACATATTTTCCAGTCCTTACGAGCAAATGAACGAGCTCCATCTATCATATTTACAACGAGCCCTCGAACCAATGCCGGGAGACGATCTGTCTGAAAACCGTTCCGCGCCGCTTCCGACCTGCATTTGTTATATCAATTTGGTTACGCTCTACACTCTATGGTATCGCGAATTTTTCACCATGGGATGTTTCCCTTTGCTTCGTACTTCGACACATTGCACAAGACATAATATTTATCGAAAAGATTTTTGGTAATTTTGGACAATAATCCGTACATTTTTTTCTACCCGAAGTACCATTTCCTATAAAACTGTATAAGAAACAATTTTTACGGAGCTCTAAATATATTGTAAAACATTGCACACGTGTAATTAATGTCACCATGTTCGAGTGAGTACCAGATGAAACTTAAAACCTCCATTTTATTTTTTCTAACTCCTAATTTATTCCTTGACCGGCCACTATTCCTTATCTTTGTATCAAAATCCATAAATCTGAGACTCGAAAGGAAAACGTTTGGCTCTATCAATCCTCCCATATACGCGCAACAAACAAATAACAAAAATCGTACGGTCCATCCGACGCTATGAAACGCCTGGCAATCTTTCTACTCGCTCTTCCACGCTGTTTCGATCAAGTCCGCGACTATTTTCGATACAATCGTTCAGCAGAGCAAAGGCGCGATTCGAACGCCTCCGTTTCGCAATCCTTTCACGGTGGTCCGAACGAAACCTATCGATCATATTTACTGTGCGACAGAAACGTAATCTGCTTGTCGACAAGAATCGGCCGAGCGAAGCCGAATCGAGGAGCCAGGAAAGAGGGAGAGACGAGCATACGAAGGGACGACACGAAGAGAGAAAGAGAGAGATGATGGCGCCAGGGGACCACGACCAGGGTACTCTCTCCCCTCGACTTTTTCCCCTGCTTCGTCACATTACGTCTCGCCTCGACGAGACACGTCCCAGTCACGTAACCTTAAATTGGTCAATTATTTGGCAATCGTCGTGTCCCAACCGCCGACGTTCGCAATCCAAAGAGGCACCGCGACTATCCGTGCCAGACAATCGCGGTGTCTTCCTCGATAAAGGCCATCACGTTATCCAGAAATATTCAACGTTGCTTCCTGGATTGACTAAGAAACGACGAGGGCTTGGAAGGATGAAAAGCTAGCGTCGACTGTTGATTCGAGGAATTCAGAAGGCGGAAGCAGGATGAGAGACGTCTAGAGCAAATCGAATCGCACGTGAGATGTTTATTGAAGTTATCGAACTGACAGGCTGTATCTCGCTTAACGCGTTCGCGACAAGTTTTACGAGCTGCTGCTTGATCCGCGATGAAATTTTTCCGGGAATCGGCGTGAATTTTTCATTTCGGTGTTGATAAACTTCGACGATATACGAGAAATATGAAACGTAAATTTTGTAATTTTATTGTAGTTGGTATTTTGCTTTCTAAAGAATTGGACGTAAGCTGTTAGACGTTGAATCTCAATACAAAATATTCCTACGATCATAATCAAAGAAACAGAATGTGATCAGCCTCCAGACATTACAAAAAATACGCTACTCTTTTTCGCCTGCGAAATTTTCCATAGATCGTGCATTTATTTAAATTTATGTTAATTCGTTTCGATTTCCGATAAATGCATAAATACCCGCCATTTACTAATCGTCTACCTTAATACTAAAATTAAGGGATTTACAAAATCTGGCGTCAATCGTATCGCGTTACATCGAATTAAAAAATATGCACTACCTGCTTCGTAACGATGGTATATTTTTTAATAAAAAGAGTTTAGTAACAGCCGTCGTTGCATTAAATTATCTCAAAAGAAACTCGAAAACACCGAGACGTCGCGTCGGCTGAATTCTGACTTCGCACGAGTCAAAGGCTAAGGAAAAATCCCTTTGTAGACGAAATCCAAAGCGTACCAACACGGGGGTATTACGTAAAAATCTCGATTCCGCTGGCAGGAACGACCGCGTAACGGTGAAATAGCGGGAGAAAGGAAGGAAGAAAAAGGAGGAAAACAGGGAAAAAAGGAAACGCCAGCGCGCCCATGTGTTTCCAATTGCGCCACCCTCTGCGCGATTCTCGCACCCCGCCCACGTATGACATACGATTCGCTACTTTTTTGCTCGCGGGCTTGTTTCTTGCGAGAGCGCCACGGCGCTCTTTAATCACCCTTTTCCACCCTCCGCGCCGCCGGGGCTTGCAAACATAAAAATGGCACGCCGCGATTTGCCGCCGGATAAAATGCCGCGCCGCGCGCGGAACCGTCGAGGACTTTCGAGAAAATCCTTCTCGTCAGCTTTTCGTCGTTGCATACACCTTTTACGAGCTATTTTTCCAGGTGTCGTTGTAAACCCTGGTCGAGGATCTGACTGTACGGCGAATGGCTAATTGGATAAGTGGAACTCATAGAGAGGTGGCAGAAGTACGTAATAAACTGGCAAGACAAGAATTTACGATCTAGTTTTTTATGGGGCGCTAAAGAACGACGAAGAGAACAACGATTGGACGTTGACAGGATTAGAACAGTATCGAAACTTCTTTTTGTAATTGAATTAAATTGGAGGAAGAATTTTAATAGAATTTTAGCTTACGTCAATAGAAACGATCATTCGTGGCCAGACAAGCGTATTTTACGCGTTATTCCATAGGAACAAATATTCGTTAATTGACCAATATAAAACACATTATGTCAGTGTCTACACATGAGCTTTTCGAATAGGAATTACAATTTATCGTTTGTTATAAAAAGACATTTATTCGTTGGACAGATCGAGTGACGTGTACATCGACTTATTCCGTATTAGTCGTAATAATCTACTGAAACTTTATATCTCGTGTACTGTTCTATTAAACAACGAATATTTCTTTCCTCCGTTTAAAACGATATCTTGGTCGTACCGATGCATATGGCTTGGCAGAACCAAGGACTGTAACGTTACATTCTATACCGAGTGCCATGCTCGAGCCAAAATATGATAGCTGCTGGCATAAAGAAATAGTCTCGTTTATTTCTCTTTCACGAAACTGAGCAATTCTTTCTTCTCTCTACGTTCTAACTTGTTCTCCGATATACGCACCAAATTACCCTAACTTTATCACCGAAGTTCCAAACTTCAGGATTTTCTTAAAATTGCTTCAAATTACCAGCGTTCACTGACCGTATGACGAACGAATAAATATTACGAATTATTCGTTTTATAACGTGTGATCTCGCGTCGTCCAGATCTTGTTTCCTCTGTGTTTCAGTCTCCTGTAAACTCTGCTCGTGCTTCTGATTTCGCGTTGTCGAACAAACGGAGCGTACACCGTGTATACGCAGATAATAAAATCGCGAAAGCGTGACAATTTTCCGTGGACTCGTAAAAAGTGTATTAAAACCAGCGAATCGAAAGTTCGCGTTCTCTCGGGGAAAGCAATATTCACAGGGAGAAAAGTTTCTTAAGCAATCGGAACAACCGAGTTTCGCAACTTCTTAAGGACTGTGTAATTTCCGGCCTAGAAGACGGATAGCCCATTCCTCTGCCTACGACTCACGCGGAGCTCGAATGCAGGGCAATTTAAAAATCATAATCCTACGCTTTATGTGAAAGGGGGATGGGGTTGGAAGTTTCAAGAATTACTATGCAATTTCTTATGCAACTGTACGTTTGAGATACACAGTCTATCTGAAAAATGACGATGGAGATGTATTAATCGAAACTCTGATTATATTTGAGAAAATTGTTCGTCACGTTCAAGAAGTTTCGCATCGCTGAGCGTGTCTTTTTATAGGAATTTATATCTTTATAACCGGGGCTGGAAAGAAATGGAACACGTCGAGAAACTTGTTCCACTCTCTAAATATTATAATAAGTATTCTACCTTTGGACATTTTGTATATTTTTGCGTATTTCAATTTTCTATAAATAGCTAAAACTTCGCGGCCTATCGATTCTGATTAACAGTAAATTCTGGCCTCCCCACAGGGTAATTTGGCTTTGTCGTTATACCAACAATTATCTACCCCTTGCTCTTGACACCAATCTTCACGCATCTTACCCTATAAATCTCCAGCGAAACAATTACTTCGATTATCTCTCCCTGGCGACTTTGAAACGTAACCAGTGTTCGAGGCAAGCGAACACGGAAAGGGTTTCCCTCTGCTACCCCACAAAGAGGGAACAAGCAACGATAAGCGAACGCCAACCGTGTTGTACGCTGTACAGACTGAGCATAGCGAGCCAACGCGTTTGAATGAAAAAGAGCGTTGTCGTCAGAGAACACGGAATCCGTTGCGTTCGCTCGTGCCACGCTATTTTAGGCTAATTAACCGTGTCATTAATCAACCCGAGGAGAAACGAACTTGACATCGAAAGAAAGCGACCTACGATAACGGATTTCTTCGAGTGTCGCTACACTGCCGGTGTATCTAATCTTTCAATTAACCATAATCACGGGCTAAAAGAAATAGATGAAATAGGGAGGTTCGACGGTTCTCTTGGAATTAAAATTGTAGCTGTAAAAAGATCCGGACGGTCGAAATTAATTCTTGGAAACAATGTCGTTTTTGCGTGCCGTTTAGGCTGCTATGATTTCGGTAAAGCAGTTATAGTTATGAAACGATTCGTTGTTGATGGCAGAAGGTACAATACGGCCACAGAACCACGTATCGAATTATCGAAATTATTACGCAGGGAGCAAGGGAATATTACGACTTTGCATCGATATCTTTTCGTGACAGTGAAAGATTTCTATTTGCTTCTTTCTACTTGGCTCGATTACGTAAAAGGTAACTTGATTTCTTCGAATAACATTAAGACGATTCTACCACTGGCGTTCCTTCTAAACGCGAGAATTCTGGGAAAAACCAAGACGTAAAAAGAGTTTGCAAGAAGTCATCATCTGGAACGTATAAATAGCGAAATGAAATATCGAACGGTCTCGGAACGAACTGGAGAACAAATATGGGTGGCGACGTACGGACAAAAATCCGTGACTTTTCGTCGGGGAAGCGTGCTTTTTACCGTCATTAATTCCGGGATATCGCTGGCGTCACGACAAGGGTGACTTTCTCCCTTTGCACGAAAAGAGATTATAGGTCGTCTTCTCGGCGGACGTGTTGGTTAAAAAAAAAAAAAGAAAAAAGAGGAAAGACACCCACCAGGCTGCTGTACGTTTTTTTTAGGCTTACTCGACGGTCCAGAGAATCACGGAACAGGGAACCCTTTCGTAAATGAGAACTTGCATCGGAGAACTGAGCTGAACCAAACTTTCGACGAATCCCTGCAACGTATATGAAACGAAAGTAGGTCCATTCGACGAAGGAGGAGACTTTGAAAATGACCACGATCGAAATTACTAGAAAATAAAGTTGAATCTTCTAACAAAGACAAATAGAACGAGGAAATAACGACTGAAACCCATTTCATATTCGTTGGAACGCATCGTTCTTAAGAAATTCACGTCTACAAGTACAGATGGGTGAAGCGATTGCATGGTATTGAATGGTAATGATTACCATTCCTACCTAGTGACAAAATCCGCGATCACTTAGTTGTCAACCCAATAATTCACCTTTAATTTCTTCAACGGTATTTTATTAATTCTCCCAAGAAATTCGAACAAATTGTCCTTTCTCTATATATTGGGTGGCAAATTTAACAGGAATTACCGACATTACCACCTAGTGACAAAATCCATAATCACTTAGTTGTCAATCCAATAATTCACCTTTAATTTCTTCAACGGTATTTTATTAATTCTCCCAAGAAATTCGAACAAATTGTCCTTTCTCTATATATTGGGTGGCAAACTTAACAGGAATTACCGGCATTACCACCTAATGACAAAATCCGCGATCACTTAGTTGCCAACCCAATAGATCGATAGTCTTCGTTCGATGTAGATACGTTTGAGAAAATGATTCCAAATTCTTAGCCGGTTGTGTACATGGAAAAATATTTGCAACACGTATTCGTTTCGTGTAGTTTCTATCTTGAACTTTTTGGCACTGGTCTTACATCTCATTCATTTTGCAATTACCATCCAATGACGAAATTCGCAATCGCTTAGTAGCCAAGCCAATATACATTCAACGGATGTTCTATTTGTTTCCTAAGGAAATAAAATTCCAATCTAATTTATTCTAAAATTCCACAGAATAGATAACGCGACTCCAAGCTTCTAGCCAGAGCTGTACTTTAAAATCATTCAAATTTCGAAAAATACTCCGCTGCATCTACGTATCGAATTCACAAGATTTCAATGAAAAATTACAAACTGCCCGTTTCGGCACTCCGATCGTCCTGCTATTCACAATACGCTATTGGTTCGAAGCTTGCACACACATCACAGCAAAATATGGAACTGATCGAAAGGCAGGAATGGAAACCGGCGTAGCGTTCTCAATCTCCTCCAGTTTGTCGCTCGGAATACGCTATCGACGAGGGTTCCCCATAAAAGGGTGTACGCTGCCTCTCGGCCAAAGTCACGGCGAAACGATGTCGGGTCGCGGTGTTTTCTTAGGAAATAAGGTAACACGAGAAAGATCAACAAGTCGAGTAACGTTTCTTACCTTCACGATGACTCTTTCTGGAAAGAAAAGCAACGAAGACGCAGGATCGCGTAGTTTTCTTGGGCATCGTGGAACGAGAAAGGACGACACGCAACGCGCAATTATTCCACGGATATCGAAGTTAGATACGTAAGTGAATAGAAAAGAACTACAATACAACGCAACGTAGGATCGTTGGCGAAGGTCAAGTCACGCCTCGATGGTACGCGCCGGAAGAAGAGAGTTTCCATGAAGTCATCCGGCTCCAGACACGACAGATATTTGCAAGGTCGAAAGTAATTAAAAGTGAATCGAGCTACGAGCCATTGCGGAGAGAGTCGAGCCACGGGAACGTGGATACTTGCGAACGAGCGCAATTAAAGCGTTACGAGATGAAGGCATTCCCTTATATACCGGGTGTATCAACCGAATTAACTCCTTTTACGAGGAGGAAATTTGTACGTAAAGTTGAGTATAAACGCCTTTGGTTCAGTTGCGGATAAAATTCACTGATCGACCTGAATGTGCTGAAAGATACGTAGGAGTTATAAGTGGAAAATAATACTAATAAATAATAATAATAATAATAATACTAATAAATAATAATAATAACACAATGGAAAATAACGTTGAAGGCAGCGATTAAGTATGTGAGACATTAACTATAAAGCGTAAATATAATAAAAATATTACGTACATCAAGTATGAAGAAAATAGAGACAGTCGACTTGGTTACCATTTGGTAAACCGATATTACCAGATATGAAACTGGAAATAACTTCAAGTTACTTGGGAAGGAACTCCTGTTCTTTTAAAGTCAAAGAACCGTCGAGAGAATCTGAGCTTCGCTTGAAACTTGGAAGAATAAGTGTACTTTAAGTGAAAATAGCAGTTTCGCGTTAGCGAAGCTACGATACTACTTGCTTGAGAAGTACTTGAATTTCAATTTACTTGGATGCAAACATACAACTTGATTAATCTGAACGAGGTTGTATAAACAGCACAGAAAATCATTTTCATTTATCAACTGCGATACAAAAAAAAGAAAGAAAGGAAAAAAAATAGAAAGATATTTTTTAAGTTAAAATTGTAACGACTTTGAAACATTCCAAATCCCAACAGCGTTATAAATCAGGAATAAAGTCCTGGAAGCTACTGTAACATCACGGACACCTATGGCGATCAACCTGTTCCACGCGATGCCTCCTATTTCCATCTAACAGGATCGAAGAACCGACCAGCGTAAACCTTGCACGCAACACACGCGCGTCAGAGCATACGCGCGTTACGCCACGCGTTCGTAAATCGCAATGCAACCTCAACGAAAAAAAAACGGCATAACCCGTCCGTGTAATCGCTTTGACCGCATACCGGCACCGGCCGACTGTCGTCTAAAACGCTGAAAAAGTCCCGTAATTGCGGCAATGAGCGTTTAACCCGTTTTTCGATGCCGTGACGTTGCAAGGCCATCGATACGTAACAATCTAGTTCTACGAAACAATAACGTCTCCGCATTGACATTTTCCTACGGCTCGAGAACAACGAGAAAAGATGGGAGACAATCGCGATACCGTTAACGCGTTCCGTGTGTATACGCCGCACGCTCAACTTTCCATTCGAATCATTTGGAATTTTGGCAGAGTAAATGTTCAGCCGTGTGTTTGTTGAAACAATTCCATAAAAATTAAATTTATTGCCTTGACGTTTAACACATCTTAAACGATACAGCCTTTTCTTTATAATCGTGTTATTTGAAGTACAAAAAACAATTGTAAGGCATAGGCAAAACTATTAATCGTAGCAACGTGATTGAACGAAAGAGTAACCAAACATCGGTCTGGCACGGAACGTGTTAAACGTCGCGGGGAAATTCTTTGGTTGATCGAAGTGGCGTCACGCTAGCGTAAAATTGTACGCCGCTTGCGCGGCGCGTAATCGAAGATATCGTGGTACTCGAACGTGGTGGCTACCTGAAGAAACCGCACGTACCAGGATAAACACACAACGATCTCCAGTGACGAGTAAAAATTTATTTTTTATCGATCCGATCATCCTTCAAGGTTTCCGTTACGCAAATATTGTATCGGCCAGTATAAAACGAGCAGCGGAGTAGTGCGTAGAATTTTCAGCGAGAAAACAGGTAACAGGAAACGGAGGGCTTCCGCGAACTTGAGGCAATGGAAAAATAAATTCCAACTTTCGATCGAGTCAACAGTAGAACCGGTGGTCCTGGTGCTTTCTCAAATACGTCGGTTTCGCTAATAGCTTTCGACGAACTGGACATAGCGTGTATGTAGCTGATTCTAAACGGAATCACCGATCGATTTGGAAACAGAAGTCCGAGCACGATCCACGGTTTAAGAACCGATGAGATTTCCCCGGCTACAAATTATTCTGGCCGCGAAGCACTGCGAGAGGCCTCAGGGAGAAGAAGTTAACAGTTCGGGGAAACTAGATTTCACCGAGCGAACATAATCGAGTTGAATTTTTAACCGGCTACTGTTGCCGCCGTCGTAGTCGGTTCCTGAAAGACGACCGAACTAATCGAATTAAAAACGCTCATGAATTTTAATACTTCCGCCACGATGAAATGAGTACAGAGTCGAATCCAATTCGTTTTCCCGGCTCGATCGCCGACGAGTCAGCTGAATTTTCGATTGCTTGTGCAACTGTTCGATTCCAATACCGTGTCTAGTCTTTTTTTGTTCGTAGTTCTTGGTATCTCTTAGATATAAGCTCATAGAAACTACATACCGATCCATAAATTAAGAAGTAAAAAGGGACGAGGATATTGCAAAATATTTTTATAACGTTCACTTCGCGATTTACGATTATTCCTGTGCATTTATGGAACTATGCCAGTTACGTTTCAGAAAGTCGAACAGTAATAATTTAGCCAGATGACGGAACACGAATTTAGCGATATGTAATCGTGACGGTTGTAAATTTCAGTAAAATTAATCGACCGCGTACTTTTATATTTGTTTGTTGCGTCATAACAGCTGACGTCTTCCTTCTTCTTTTAGACGATATGCGTACACACGAACCGTTAAGAAGTCGCGAAGCCACGTTCCATCGATTCCGCAAGTTGAAAAATACAAAAATACGATCGTTGCTTTTCGAACTTACCTTAGAATTTACTGTTATTTGTGTCGTATCTTACGACGAACGAACCTACGGAAGTAAATAAATCGTTTCCTCGAAACTAGATGTGGATCGTGTACCTATGCAATGAAAGGAAGGAATTACCGTAAAGTAGAGCTCCGAGAGACTCACATATTCAAATACAGATACGTTATCCATGAAACAAAGTTTAAAATGCGCGATCGAGTAACGAGAAATTGAAAAATTAACGTACAGCGGAGTAAACGAGTTTGAATTCTGAGAGGCTCGTCGTGTTAGCGGTTGTAATTGTAAGAAATAGAACAGTAGATTGGCTTCCATCGAGTTCGACTCTCCTTGAAAATGCGTCTGTTTGCTCATTTTATCTCTCCACGCGTAAGATGTCTGAGGAAGTATAACGTGACACGCTTATGCAATCTCCTCGCACAAGGCAGACCAAGTATTTCGAACAAAAGTGAACTTCCAACTAATTCCACGATCTCGCTTAAAACGTGCCATAACGAAATCAGAAGCGTAAAAACCCGGAAAACAAAAATTACCCGTGATGTCATTATTAGGAAGCGTAATCTCCTAAACAATCGCTGTCGTCATTCGGACCATTAGTCTCCCCCAACAAACCTACAACACGTTGCGCCCAGTTGCTTCTAGCCAACCAAACAAATTCATCACCAAACTGTGTCAATACAATAAACTTCGTCCGTAAAAGGTTCGAGAACAGGGCGATAAGACCTTAGGGAAGGAAAACTTTGGTGGAAGAAGGGACGAAAAGAAAAAGGAAGAAAAAGAGCAAGAAGAGCAACCCGTGGAGAGTCCGATTGTAGGTCAGCCGATGTCCTACTTTCTCCTCTTTCCGTGTTACTTGGACGCACACGAGTCTACACGAACAAGAGAGATCCTTCGCTTTCTTATCCGTTGTTTAAGAATATATTTACCAAAGAATATATCACGGTAGAAAGCGCAAAAAAGTCCAAAGACCATTGATCGATCGATGAACGCGAAGCGGAGCGGTATCAGGTGAAAGGACGCAAAGGGCGCAATCGCCGTACTCTGTCAAACGGACGAGCGATCCTATGGTGAAAATTTACCGGTGGCTGGGGAACGGAAATAGCCGCGAGACTTGGTGGATCCGGCGCGCAAAGGGATCGCGCGTTGCGCGCGGAAAGAAATACGCTCGATGCAAATTCACCGGTTTCCCTGGTCGCAACATAATTACCCCGCGGAATGGGTCGGGTTAAATCTGGCCGCGACGAGGGACGTAGAGGGGAAGGAGAGAGAAAGAGAGAGAGATGCGAAAAAGGCCGACTACAAAGCGATAATGCCGGAAACGAGCGGAGATGCAAATGAGAGTCGCTGTTACTCGTGGACACAGACGAGACCATCCGTTGGATAGCTCGCAGGTGTACGCTGTAATCGATTCTCGCGATCGAAACGAGCGAAACGGAGAAGCGAAGCTTTGCCGAGGGATTAGCACGATTATCCGAATAATTAGCCTGGAGTTGGTGGGATGGCGCACAGCAAATAAAGCTTCGCCCTGGCCGATTCGAATTCCATCGGTGTATATTTGCTCGCATAGCTGGCGCGCGTTACGAGTGAGCACCGCCGATTGTTCCCTGTGAAACGAGCAAAAATTCGCTACGCAGGGAGAGATCAAAACGAGCCGCGGAACGCGTTCTACTGGTAACGTCGGTTCGACAAGCTGGTCGTTGATTAATTTCGCGAGAAATCGCATGTTCCGCATGATCGAACCTCGAATGATTAACAACGGTGGCTCCGGGGTCTTTGATTCTAGAGGGATCTCAAGAATAGAGTATCCAAAGATTTGCACGATGCTTTTATATAGTGTCAAACCGAATAGAAAACATAGTGTATCTTCTCGTAATAAAGTATACTGTAATTTTCCCTAATTTTCGTCGTTCTAACTGTAACCTTTCGTTTAAGAAATACACTCCTCTTCGTAAGTACGTATCAGGATATTTTTGGTTCCATACAACACGTAACGCTTGATCTAAATTATCCAGGAAACGATCGATTAATTGCGATGTTCTAATCGTGCAAGATTGCAATGCGATATATGTAAAAGGACGGGATAAACATAAAGCGCAATGACTCACCGACCACCTTGCAGAATACGCCGTGCAGGGAGTCACTGGCGAGCTGAATGATGGCCATGAGGAGATCACCGAGCATCAGGCAGGTGACATGATAAGTCTGGCAACGCCAGTGCAGAACGTGATGAGAGGCTGGCAGCAACCAACCGGCGGCCAACGTGGCTGCCAGGAATACCGCGCTAATGATGAAGCCCACAGGGTACAAGGTGAATCTGATGTCGGCTGCCTGCATTATGGGCCTGAAAGTTTACCAAGAAAAGCATTCGTTTTTTATTCTCTGCGTGCCTCTTTATGAATCTGTTTCAATTTCTTCCGATATCGCGAAATTAGAATCTCGTTGATCCTCGAACAACGCGAGTCTGATCTACGTGACTGCAATTCTGCGCGGATCTTTCCTCGAAACATTTCGAGACTGTTAGAAGTTAAATTTTCGGTCAACAGTGAATTATCTTATTGTTAAAAATTCGCGTAATTAGTCGTTGATTCAAAGCTTCGGTCTATTGCAGGGGCTATTGCGTCTTTTTCACGCGATATACAGGATCGAGTGATTTTATTGCGTTACGTTGCAACAGACACTGTTTGCCATTACAAGCACCGATCGCTTCTGTGACACTCTGTCGACAGTTTCGATTCCAGGAACATCCTGTTCGTTCCACGAAACGCGCATTCGTGTCTCGATACTCGAATTTCGACGCAAATCGACGCTCCATTCTCTCCAGCCTCGCCAGTGAAAGTCTCGCCGGTGAAATCGTTTCTCCGAGTTTCGTGAGGGTATCTCGGGCTTAGTCACGTCGTTCATCGCTTCTCTGTTGGAGAACCGTGTCTCCGACAGCGGACAGGAAAAAAAGCATATGGCTGTTTTCTAACTAATCAGCGCGTGTAGTCATGCACCACGAACGTTCACGCTCATTATGCGTGGCATATGTACGATGCGTAGCGCTTTCTACGCGTAGGTATTCGCTTTCTTTCGTCGGTCCACCTAAGACAGGGGTTTTTCTACGAATAATCACGATCATTGTGTAAATAAACATCGACCACCTTCTATTCGAAATAAAACGTTACGCAGAGGCCGGGTTTTGCTTGTGAAAGAGCTGCCCTCCGCGCGACCACATGTAAACGGTCCCGTTAATTGAGTTTCGAGCGTTGTTTTGCAAATTGCACGCGACAAGCGTACGCGTCCACACGTTTTCCGAGTGCAATTTCCGAGACTCTTGTGTCGAGCGTTCTATTACAGTCGTTTTCGAATAGAAAGTTCAACGATACAATTTCGACGATGTAACTATTATAAAAAGAATTGATAACGTGAAACTTGATAAAAAAAAAAAGTCCTTTTCGACCATCGATCATGATGAATTCAAGCTACGACGTGTAAGATGTTTCACGTTACATATACGTATATTTTTCTATCGTAAAAAATTACACGAATACGTCAAGTTCGTGTTTCATATAGCAACGAAATATGGAATCTGAAATTCATCTTGTCATCGATACGAGCCATCGTTTCAAGTAGCACGATACACCTCGTACGGAAATGTGTTCACGGATGATGCGGCGCATCGCGATCGCACGAACGTGACCTAGAAATTCTTGGTGAGAGAAGTGAAAGTGAAGGAACCGACTTTTTCTCGTGTTGTCGAAGCGGAGAGAAGCGGCCAGCGCCGAACCTCGACCATCGAGGATGCAATTAAGCCGTACGATAAATCCAGATCGAGACAGCCGATACTCGGACCGGACAAAAAGTCGATTCGTGCTTCGAACCTCCAAGTAGGACGCGCTTTGATCCAGCTTGCCCTCTTGAAAAGCGTGAATCGACCGATTGTCGATCGATTAAAAATAAATTACAAGAACGAGTGAAAAAGCGTCGAGCCCGTGTTTTACGGCTGCGAGTCGCAAGATCTATACGTTTCTGATAATATTCACCGATTTCACTGGAAACCTGCATTTTCGTTCGCTTTTATTTGGCCGAAGAAATTCAGAGACAGTCGCGTTACAGTCGCGGTTTCGTTCATTACTTTAATTTTGTTTAACGAAGAAACGCGGTCCGTCGAGTAGAACGCTCGTTGCGCTCGTTTGAGGAGGCACGCGAAGAAACGACGCTAACGAGAGGAAATCCTAATGCCAGTCCGAGAAACGAGTGGAAAAATAGTAAAAGATCGGTGCGTATGGTTACGTAAGCAGGATGTCTGAAGTTTCCAACGTTGCAGGGCAGCGAATTTTTTTTTTATAGCGGACTATTTTTTCCCGTTTTAGAGCTCGGTATATGGCTCGTAACAACGTATAAAAATATATGGGATATTTAAGGTTATATTCGTTTTTTCAATTCTTATCAGGTATGTATCAAAAATCGGAACAGTTAGGATTTCTCTTTCACATAGTAGTAGGGAAAAAAAAGAAACATAATTTAACTTATAACTTGCAAAATGTCACTAACAATATCAAAATCAATTATGCAAAAGGATTTAGATCAGGAAACATAATTAAAAAAAAAAAAAATATAAGAGAAGCCTCCAGATAACAACTTTCTTACTTCCTTAATTTTACGATTAATTTATATATCAAACTCACCTTTGCGATCCGTGCTCGGAACACGCGAAGATCTTGGACACGTGGTTCAGTTCCTTGATCCTCTCAACACAAAACTGATCAGTGGGTAACGTGACGCCGCCGATTTCAAAGCCGCCATCTGGCAACAACAGGGCATCCTTAGCGTCGCCCAAAATCGTAAGATTATCGGAACGACGACAAGATGGAAAGCCAGGCACGATTTCAGCAGTGGCAGAGGCATTTGGCAGCAAAGGCGTCGGATTCGCGGCTTCCTCCGAAAGAACGCACGTTTGTCTGTAATGGAAATTTTCAATGAACTCCGCTTTGTTTCGAAAGCATCGATGTTGATAAATTAACGTTAGAAATATAATGGAAGAAACGAAAGACTGGATACGTTGGTGATGTAAGATTAATGGTGTTGTAGAAACGTTTAAGTAAGATGAAATTGAGGTGAAAGGATTAGGTAGCGATTGTATACAAGTTGGATATTAAAGAGCGATGATTCAGAAATACTATATACCTATATTCTGTGTTTTTATCGAGTGAAGGATTGAGCAAGAAAAAGCGAGTAACGTTGGATTGCAAATTGTTTTGAAACGGCATATTTCTCATTCGCGTAAAATCTGTCTTTTATCCAGGACAGTTGATCCTTCGACGGTGTGATAAATTGAAAAATTATTCGCCATGCTTATTTAGGAAATAATTGTTCTTTTACGCTCAACATTTCTACGTTGCGTTTCTTGAATTCTTGATGTTAGATACTTAAGATGTACAAGACTTTCACTATCAAGTTTAAGAGATTCACGTCGAGAACCAATAAACCACCGATAACGCTGAGTCTCGAGGGAACCTCAGTTCATAGAACTAATATTTAGGGTTTTCGAAGACATCTTACACTAAGTAAGTTCGACGTGAACGAATAGAAGCAAAGCGACAGAGAAAACCACAACCGCTAGCACGAGTGGATAAAGAAGAGAAAGAAAAATGCATATATCGTTCGTATCGCAAGAATTTATCTAGGAAACGCGCCGGCTGGCCACATAGAATTCTAACAAAGTCCACGGAACGCCCAAGCTTGAACGATTGAAAGCGCGATTAAAACGAAACCCGGCATTTTTTGTTTACTCGAGCGTCACGCTTGCATCGCAAACACCGCATTTCCGAGGGAAGCCTCGCGCAACTTTTCGAACATTTATTCTTTTTTTTTTTTTCCGGAGGGACCGCGTCAAACGACAACTGGCGCCTCTCAATAAAAATACACCGGCATGGGTAAACCAATAAATTTCGTGTAACCGACCGAACGATTACAGTTATTCGCGAAGCTTGCCGGCGTTCCTCTCGACTCCGAGCTTGCCACTAGAATACAAATCACCGGGATATTTGTCTGCGAGGAATATCGATCGTCTCTAACTTGTCTAAATTATGCGGTTCGTTTGTATATTAAGCCGCATAAAATTTAATTTACCTTCTTGTTTTTCCGTTCGGTGCATGTATATACGAACTCTATCAGTGGCTTTATGTGGCTGTAAATATATGTACATAAATATTAACTCTGTTCGCAGCAGTATTTGTTCGCGCGTTTAATTATTTGATAGAAATTTCCGACAAAAACATCACGAGTTTATCAAACAGCCAAACGTATTTTATACCGACAAACTATGGAAACAGACACTAGCTACAAAAGAGTTTCTAAAACGAGTTTCCTTGTACCTTTAACCTCTTACAGACTAATGGTATATCACGTATCAAAGTGACGTTTAGAAAGCCTGTTGTAGACTGCCAATGAGACATATGGAAATATAAAATTCCATGTTAGATGGAACTACTTATGATATTTCAGAAATTGCGGTAAACTATTATGTTCCGTTAAAAGGATTTAATTATATATTTGCTGTTTCCAGACAAAACGCAATAAACGCAAATAAAAAACCCAATGCGAGTATATCATAAAATATCACAGTTCGAAACGTTAATAGCTGAAACCGTAAAAGTTTATGTCAACATGTTATGAACCGATACTTGGAAATATCGTTTTTCTCCGTAGTTGTGCAGCGTACCTATTCGTAAACAGAACGCTAATATCACTGGATAATCCAATTATCCTCGACGTGTCTTATTACCTTTGTTATCAAAGCAATAGCTATGGCGCGAATCAAAGGAACGTCAACAAAACCTAACGCAACGCCTCAAGACACCCAAATTCCAAAACTTACTCTTCTTCGTAGAAAGTCGCGTTTTCTCCGCAGCATTTTCTAATACGTGGTCTCATTGTGGCGGCCGCGTGGTTTCCTTCCGTTTTATTCTTCATGCAAACTAGAAGAGCGTTCGAATCGGCGCAATACTCGCTCGGCTCGTATCTTTCGTTCGTGTGAATGTTGATGAGCGCGATGCCATCGTCCATGAGCACGAACGGATTGGTGATTCGGTAGGGTACGTAGATCAACGCAGAATTCTGATCGCAAACGGGCCTCCTTCCCTCGACGATGTCCCATTCCATGGGCAGTTTCTCCAACATATTTGCCTTGGAAGGCGAATAGATAATAGGTTTCCATTCGTTTTTGGTCGGTCTGCAACGAGTCCTCATGTCTGTCTCGTTGTCAGATTCTTTCACCAGTTCCTCGTTGTGTCGACAACACTTGAGAATGTTCAATCTCGGTTTCATAGGCACGTTCACGGGTTCGCACAACACCGGGATTGCGATGGTCCAGAGAATCGTAAGGTAATAAATCGCCTTCATAGCGAAAATCATTCGTAAAAAGTAAAACGACGAACAGACGAGTAGAGTCGAAGAATAAAATCAGACGAACATTACACGGAAGTTTCAGTCGTTCGACAGTCGTTTCGTAAGCTCGATGTTTGGAGAATTGCACAAGTCACCGTTGTCAAAGTTTCGCGAATATATCAAACATCCGATGGGATTTACGAAATTCACTCACTCTTCGCCAAGAATATTCGACCGCATATTCGGCGTAGAATACACGAGAGTTCGAAGTCGTTTGTTTGGATCGTGCGACTATCGTGTTTATAAACAGCGTACACCAAATGTTCGATGTTCACTAAACGATCAATTTATTCGGTAAGATGGGAGGGAAAGACAAGCGTGTTTTTGCATCCTTTCGATAGCGATACGCCTACAGAATTTAATAGCGTGGACGAAAATAAGCGCGAAATACTCGGAGTAAGAGAAGTTTTGGCGCGTCTCTGTAGACAGTCGGGTTCGAAATCGGACGTGACTCGCTCGCTCGAAGGTATCGGAGTTACTGAAGCGGGCCGACCACGCGGCTCACTCTCGACCCACCGGCGGCAGCGTGGCCTGTGGTTGCGCGCGCAGCCTCCCGCCACTCCCGCCCTTATTCAACCATCTAACCTTCTTCTTTCTTCGCGACGAACCTCCTCGACTACCGTGGGGTGAGTTGGCGCGACCACGTGCTCGCTCCCACCACACTTCCTTCCCGGAAGTGCAACGGTATCTTGCGTGAGTCCTTCTGTTCCTCCTTGGGAAGCCACCCGCGTCTCTGGTTCCTGCTTAGGATCGTCTTTTTCTCATTTTTATACTTCCGTCTCTTACGTTTGTATAAAGGAATTAAATTACACATCGGGCAAAATAACGAAATCCCGTGTTGTTAATTAAATTATCGCTTCCTAGAATTTTCTTCTTTTCGCCAACACTGTCCGTTTAATTAAATAATATTTCCGTAACCTTCCTATCTCTTGGCTTTTCCCCAAAAGTTTGTTTGAGTTATGTTACTTGAGATATGTAGCGTGAAATGCATCAGCGTGGATTCGTTTTCAAAGGAATTAGCTTTAGTGCCGAAGACGAGAGTTGCTTTACGATGGGTTCGAGAGATTCCGTACGATGGAAACATACAAACGCATCGACCGATGTTCTCGATGAGACCGGCTTCGGTGGTTTGATTAAAAATTACGTATGTATTGGATAACCGCGAGAATCGGGAAATTTCGCACGGTAATAGGCAGGTTAAACGAGCCGAGAATCCAGCGAGAATCGCTCGTCCAGATCTGGAAGGCGGCCGCGCGCCGCTTCCGGGAAGATACAATGTTCGAACGGAATCTGTGAGAAAATACACAGCACCGCCCTTGCGTTCATTATTATTGACAAAATAAATATGGTACTATCGTGGCGGACGTGGTATCGCGAAATTACCATCTCTGCCTATGTATTTTCAGCGCGCAAACATCCTGAACCGCGGCGATGTATCGGTGGTGAGTTCTGATCGCGTGCAGGTCGACGATGATAATGACCGAGAATCAAGGTAACAGTACGCAAGATCAAGTCCATAAACTATCCTCCGAGGCTGCCTACGAAGATCCGCTGCCGGGGAGCACACTTTCCACGTAGTGGCTCAGCCGCTCGTTTGGGTAATTTATGGTCGCGTTATATTCGCGCGAGATTAACAGTGTACCGCTCGATCCCGTTCAACGAAGCCAGATCGGCCAGCAGACGGTGTTCTGTGAACACTCTTTCGATCTCGTTACCGTCTATTCCCTCGAATCCAGCCGTTTCATCGATTCTCCTCGAGTCCATATCAAGAAGAACCTCTTAACAAACGAGATACTTTGAAGCAGCAACGCCAAAGTATTTCGTAATTAAGGAGTACACAGCGTATACAAAAACAGTATGGTAGAAGGTTTTTTCGAATACTGGCATGACGCGGCCAATTTGGTTAATGGTCGATGGTGATGCAAATACCAGTCTTCCAAGAGTTTCCAGGGTGTAACACTGTCGAAAATTGATTCGAAAGACGGGTTCCATCCAGAGTGGAAGCTTTCACGGTAAAAACCGCTCGGAAGACTCCTTTTTACCCCCTTTAAGGAACGAACAAGACGCTGTTCCGAGCCGACAAGCGGAAACGCTTTAAAAGTTTCGGACGGCGCCAATTAAACTTCTTCGCCATTTCTGCGTGACGAAAATTGGAAATTTATGTCGCGGTGCCGGTGGCGGCGGTGTGTCTGCGAAATTTTGTCAATTAAAGTGTCCTTAACGTTTGGTACGCCGAGTAGCGCGACCCACGGAAAAACCTTGGAACAAGGCGCAAAGGGGTGGAAAGGAACGAAGGGTAGGAAGAGGTGAGTTGTTTGTCGTCGGACTAACGGCTCGCACCGTTTCTTTTTGGTTTTTCGCCTTAATGCGAAGCTAATAGCGAAATTAAGGGCGGAGATGTATGCCGCAATTAAGCGGCTGTCCCATGGCGGTTGAAATATCGCGCGAGCGCCGCTCGAATACGACTGCAATCGGGACTAGCCGATAAAATCGTTTTTCAAATTTCGTAGGAACGCACGAAGCGGAGCGTACCACCGCGCCGCCGCGATTCCGCGCGCTGCACCCAGTTAATAGGAAACTTTGGAATTCGGAGCAGCGCCGGCACGCGTAAATCACGTGGATCCAGAAACGATCTCGCTCCATCTCCTATCTCTGTCTCTGTCTCGGGTATGGGTCGCGATGCAACGCGTGCACGCACGTTAATAGGTTTGCAAGGGGGTGCACGCACGCCCAGCAACGTCCCTAAACGTAATACAGATTTTATCTACCCCCGTGTGTTGCCGGTGGTCGTCTAGGTTGGTCGGGTGAAGGGTACGGGCCAGACGGTTTGATCCAACGCAACGTTGTTCTCTCGGACGATTTCGAAATCCGGCGAAATCATTGTTCGATCGACCGTTACTCATTAAGGGAATCGAGGCTGCGCCGACGATCCTATCGCGAAAATAATGCGCTCCGGGTTGCACGATAATGCATCGTCCCCCACCCTCATCGACTCTCGCCCACCCCTTCTCCATTTGGTTTATTATAAATCGTAAAAGCGATCGCCAAACGCGGTTTTGTTTTACTAATTGAACGATGGAACAATGAAACGTAGCGGGAAAGATACGTAACGCGGTTGGTCGCGGCGCCGAGCCAAATATTTTGGAGTCTCGGGTGAAGCGTCGACGATGATGATTACGGTGGTTTATGTGGCGCCATGGATTCGTCGAACTTCCGCTAATACACGAATTACGCAAAGTACTCGCACGTTGTGGTAAAAATGGTCTTTAAACGACACGCGTGATTTTCATTCTTCCCCTTTGCTTTCAAAAAACTTCGCGCTGCCATAAACAAATTCTCGCATTCGTTTCGGCTGAGAGAATCGCCTGTTATATTCCGGCATTATATAAGCTAGAATAAGAATGCAAAACACGTAGGAGGAACGTTGTGGAAAAAAAGGGTAAACGCGAGGCAATAAAGTTACTCATGCGGCAGGCTCGATGATAACGTCGTTCGATTACGTCGCAATGTCGTAAAAGACTCTTCCTCGTCGTAAAGGTTACGCCGGGGTCTCGCGAGCTAATCTCGAGCCCCATAAATACGAGGACCCATGGGAGTAACCGTCGTCGATCATAGTGATCTCGAAACAGGGAGCAACCGGGGAAAATTAACACGCTTCTTGTCGAAAGAACAGCTAGTCGTTTACCATCCTGAGATAATCGTTCGGCGGCCTCCAGAGTTTACACGAAACTGCCAGATTTTCTGCATTTATCCGAGGCTATCTATATTAAGCGTTCTGTTTAATTGCACGAAACGTCAGCTTAATCGCGTACACTCTCGATAAATGCTTTTTCTAGTAGCAATTTTCTTCGTCTTTATCATCCTACGATTAACTACCACGAGACGTTCTTCCGCGAAAATTAAAGATGATATCGTTTTAATATCGGCGCCGATATAATTTTCGGAAAAATACCGTCCCCTGGCTTTTGCGCCGATTAATTTTGTTGCACGACGTGATACTAGACGCAGTAAAATTTATCGCGGCGTGACCAAAGAAGGAAGGGCTGGACGGAAGTTTTTCCAACGAACGCGATTATTACGTAGCCAGAGGAGGGTTTCACGGTTGATCGGGGATGATTAAAATAAGCTTCGTTAATTAAAGATCCTGGCCGGAGTGGCGACCGCCTTTGCGATTACTGCAAATTCGCTTAATTCGTCGCTGATGATCCTGTTAGCTGGAGATTTTCATTACGCAGAGTCGCCGAGGACAGTCCGGTGAAAGTGGAAGATATACGCAGGCGCGATTAAAAGTGGAAACGTCCTGGCGTGCTGGAAAGAGGGCAACTACTATTAACGAGTGCCTCTTCATTCTCTTTCTTCCCCTTAATATCGTTCGCGAGCATCGATTTGACGTGAAACGATCCACTTCGAATCGGCCGTCTCATCGATAATTGCGAGCGCGCAACTGTCTCGCGAGATCGAGTTATCAACGGTGTGCCGGGAGGAGAAAAAATATTGCACGACTACGGAACACCGTTTCGGTGTGAAAACTCAATCGTAATGGCCTATAAACGCTCCCCATAAAGATCATAACGGTACATTAAACCGAGTATCGTGGACGCCACGGCACCGCGAAACTTTCGTGCGCTCTAATCTCTTCCTGCAGAGCTACGTTCAACGTTCTCCCTTTCGTCTTCTTGGTCTTGTTTAGAGGCGTCTGAGGGGAATTTAAGGCGGTGCTTCGGACCAGAGCCGACCGTGCATATCGGAAGCACGCTCGAGCTAGGCCGCTACCACCGATGCATGGTATCACTGGAAATTTATGGGCCGATTGCGCTGTCTGTACGCTCTATGCGCTCGTCGGTCAGCTCGCGTACAGTCTTTCCGTGATACCATGCGCCCGCTTCCTGTTTTCCGCAATTGCCTCGCATGTTTTTAGCGATTTTTCCCAGCTTCGGTGGCTGTTGCCATTATCGAAGGTAATTTCTACCCAGCAACGACCCTTCCATATGAAAATCACAAATTCCACAGGAAAAGTGGCAGGTACGAGCTTCGACCACGTAGTAAGTGGAATTTAAAGCGAACACGAACACGCGAGTCGAGTTTTGTAAAGCACTGGCAATGCGGATCCCGACGTGCAAAGCAGCTTGGGTTTCAAAGGGACGAACAAAAGGTCCGAGTTAAAGGTTACTCCGAAAAGGATCGACTAATTGCGATTCATAGGCTTCACGACATCAAGCGGATCGGTTTCACCAGGCAGACAACCGTGGAATTTCTAAACGGCCAATAATTGACGCAGGTATACGCGGTTGGACTGCAACAGGCCGTTAGGCCTTAGCAACGTATGATGACCTGTAGAAACGAGGATCGTAAAGCAGAAACCTCAATCCTAGCTACGCAGCAACGAAATCTCCTTTCATCGTTTTCCCATGTAGATAGATTTTCGTCTATGCCGATTTTATAGACAATTTCCTGTCGAAATTGTCGAATATAAATTGTCTATTAACGAACAATTTCGTTCTGCGATAGTAAAGCTTCTCGAAATAGTAATAAATTACTTGACGTGACAGTGTCTTCATGGTTTTCATTCAACTCCTATTGATCGGTAATTAACGTTTTCCAACTTCCAAGATCGAAACAACCAATTTGAGGCGTTTCGGAGGATATAAATTCTTTCGTAGCGTATCTGAAAAAGGTCATCTCTTTATACACCAGAACGACTATAACGACTATAATTTCTAACTCGTATTATCGTTGAACTGTTAACGAAGGTAGAAATAAACTTGAGGAAACACAGCTGCTCGCGAGTGACTCTAACTTAGATTAATAGATGATTCTACTTAACGATATAACTTACAAACTTGCTATATCATTTCCACCTGCGATACATTCCGAAAGATACGAAAATCCCTTAAACCGGAGTAAAATTCCGAAGCGCGAATTCGTGAACGGGGCGGAGGAAAGGGACACGTAAGAGCCTTCTGCTCGACGATGGAATCTTTGTAAACTCAATTTTCTGACTGGCGCGAGATAAGGGCTGGTCTCTTCCGCCAGCACCATAGCTGGGAACAGCGACGCCGCCTACCACCCTCGTCACTTTGATATCGATGAGGGTAATTTACGCGAACATTGTTGGCAAAGAAGATTGATGCGTCGAGTGCGTGCAAGGGTACCTACAGGGCCTGCGGCCGTTTTTCTTCCTTTATTTTTCTTCCTTCTTCTCTCTTTCTATCGCCTCTCTTCGTCCCTTCTTCTTCCTCTTTCTCTTTCCCCCGTTCTCCTCGTGCTATCTTTTTCTGCTTTTCCCTTTTTCCGCGTTCCCTCCCTCTCTTCCGCGTTCAATCTCTTTGCCATTCCCCTCCTATTCTTCAGGGGCGAGCTGCATGATGAATTGCGTTTCGACGCTCGACAGGCTTGTACGATTGTCCTTCGAGACTGCCCCGTCATTCGATCGTATTATCACGCGCGTGAAACTTGGCGCCCGGTCTCTTTCGACATCGTTACGAGTTCACCGTACTCCGTAATTTCATTTTTCGGCTAGAAACAAGTAGCTCGTTCGTTGAAATTCAACGTCTGTTTATCTATTTTTGAAATGAATGTGTACCATAGAAACAATATCGGCTAGCTACTCGATCATGGTCGAATTTACGAAGCCAAAGGGCTGTAATTTCTGGAACATTTGCCAGGCTTCCTGAGCCGACAAGTTTCCGGAAATGGATATTTCATTGGGTGATATTCGCGCGGGCCACGTGCAATAGCGTGAAAATGGCGAAAACATTCGGCGACCGAAATATCATTTGCTTCGCGGAATCGGATCTTACCGAAAGAATTTCGTTTACGTAAGGTTACAGCGTTAAAAAAACGAGGAATCGACGAATTATCAACGGGTGGCAAATTAATCGATCGTTTTGTAAAAGACGAAAATCATACAAAATTTCTACTTCCTTTCATCCACGCCAACATTTCGTTATGTTTACGTTGATTCAATTTCCTTGATAATCTCGTTGACATTTTTAATGAAATTTCTTAGATCCTCTATGTTGGAATATAAAAATATTTGCTCGAGTAATGGACCATTTGTTATTCTCCGATGTTCCATCGTCGCATTAAATATGTCGATCAAGTTGTAGACGCGGAGTGTGTTCGGGCAAGCTTCTCGCGCAAGATAAATCGCAGATATCACGATGAATCACACCGACGACGAGTACCTTCTATCGTCGTCTTCGTTGTTGATCGTCCATGGCGAAGACGGAACAGACGCTAAGCGAGTTCCGGACGTAAACCATCGCGTTTGTATAATGAACGGAGGAAAACGAACGGCCGTGGAGTTCCCCGTCGCGAGATCGTGACAGGTCTTATCTACGATCGTGATTGCGTTGAATGAGCTATATAGGGACGCGCACTTAATACACCCTCGTGTACGTTGCGCACAATGCACCCTTGCTCGGTGCGCGATTCTCAGATACCGGATTATCAGATGCGCCAAGCCTTAAAATTTTCCCAAATATCCGGCAGATATTCTCGCGCCAAGCATCGTTAAAATACTCGACGATCTTTCGCGAATATTGTTAGTTTCAACGATGGTTAGTTTTAGCGATGGAATCAAATTCAACGTACATTCACGAATCGAAAAACAGAAGTTTTAACATTCGAAGAAGGAAATATAAATCTCTCGATATCGTTTTGTGTGATTATTATCTTGTCTGCATCGAACCTTGGAAATCTGTTCCAATACAAATGGTACTTGCAACAGATTTAAGCTGATCGATAGTTACTTTAAAGAGCCTTGAAACAGCGCTTCGTCGGTGATCTTATCCGTGTAATACGTATACAGCATTAAGAATCCTCGAGAAGACTTTTCGAAGACTTTTATCATTAAATCGAAAGAGGAAGAAATTTATGAACAGCCTTTGAAGTTTTCTAGAATCGAAGGAAGTGTCTCAAAGTGTAGTAGATCGCTATCAGGTAGGAGTTTAATCCGGAAAATCAAGCACGAAATTTGCCAGAATTTTACAACAAAACGGTTCGCACTCCTCACTGTCAGGGAAACTTCGAAACTTTCGCAACATCGGATCCTGCTGCGAGTCGCGTTAATATTAATAGCATCGTTTTTCTGGCATGTCTGCCGGCAAGAAGGTACGCAGGCACGGAGAATGAAGTTAGCGTTTCGGCTCGTTACAAGATGCATAGAAATATGAAAATTTAACCAGTCGACAAAGGAGTCGGCAGCGGGCAGAATGGAGCACGTGGAAATCCATGGCTGCGATTTTCTTGAACGAAAGACATCGTAAAATGTGAATGTAAACGCACGTTCGTTTACCACACGCAGAAATCCGACATCTCTCGAACAATCGTTTCTTTCGTAATTGTTATCCTTCTTTAACGTTTAACCGCTGCCATTGGGTAACGGACAATTGAAACAATTTGCACTCTCGGGTCAGATTGTTTAGTTTTAATTGGTATTCCGAGATTTACGGTAACAGATAAAAATTAACAATAAAAGAGGAAAAATGAAAGTTTCTTTCCTATATCACGAAAGAGGAAATATTATATTAGGTTGTCCGAAAAGTTTCTTCCGTTTCATAAGGTGATAATGGATGAACAACAATTTCTGTTTTATATTATTTTATTGAATTAGGTGTGATCCATTTCGTTCTACTTCTATTATTACGTTCGTACATAATTCGATAAACTGATATAAAACAAAAAAACATTGTGCGTCTATTATTTCCTTATAAAACGAAAGAAACTTTTCGAAACTTCTCGAAGTTACGGTTATGATAATTATACCAGTTATGGATTGAAATCTTTCGATCTAGCCTTTATTATCTCTTCTCACCGATCTATGAAGTAACAAAAATCGAAGTTGCTGGAAGTCGTGAGTCGTCGAGTAAAAATTAAAGATATCGATCAAAATTGTCGGGTCGGGGGTTGGAGAGAAAAGAAATGGCTGTCAAGGGTTGACGGAGAGCTTTCCATCCTCCGTTCGGTTCCGGCTGCGTAGGCACCCCAATCGAGTTCGTCTAACGCGATCCAACGTTATCCGCCGGAATACTCCTTCGCTCCTCTCTCTCTCTCTTTCTCTCTCTCTCCTATCTCTTTTGTCCCTCGTCTTGGTGGCAACCCTCGCGGCGTTCGTCCCGTCGTGAACGCTTCCACCCTCGTATCGTGGGCCACGTCGAATTCACCAGCAGCTTGCCCAGCCAGCGAAACGAGCTTCGACACGGTAGAACGGAGCTCGGCAGCTGCCTACCATGCTCGCGGTGCACCATGCTGGTCCTGATGGATGCTTTCACGCGTCTCTACCGCGTAACACGTGTTTATGCAGGGTGCAAGCAGCATCCTTCCTGACTCTCGATTCGTCCGCCTTTCTCCCGGCCCAAACTTCTCTTCCATCTCGTTCTACCTTTCACTGTCCCTTTCTGTCTGCTTTCGTCGTTTCCGTACGTTCACGATGACAGCCAAAGTCCCCTACAGCCTCTACGACGATGACGACGATCCCTTCTTCCACTTGTTTTTTGACAAAGAGTCACACGGTTCGGTCGCGACGTGGGGAAGCTGCCACGAGTCCCACAGACTAGCAACGGTCTCCTTGATATTTTTTTCCCTTTCATCTCGATGACGTGGTTCGAGGGATCCCGATCGAGCCTCGGTAATAGGACTTCGGGGGTAATGACGACTGGACCGGATGAGACAGAATAAAACGTAGTACACGGGTCTCTTTCGTGGCGTTGCTTGGGGAGCGAATCGATCGTATTCTCGATACGATGACAGAGATGCATCGTTCGCGTAATATGAATTATTAATGGGACGAAACTTCTTGCATCGGAGGAGACATCGATTAAAATACCGAGAACAAAGAGCACATAGATAGATTAGCGGGACGCGCAATTTCTTAATACCATGGTCGATCAACGAAATCGGGTAACGCGAGTCGTTCTCGAGAAGGATGATCCGTCGAGTTAGACGACGATCGTCGTGGTTAAAATTCATGACGGCGAAATGCCGAAAGCTGGCACACCGACATCTACATACATTACAATTTTATAAAAGTCTCGGAACAGTGGATTTGCATGGTTCGATCACGCGATCCTTACGAGCCCTACGAGCTTCGAACGTGGATGCTCGGAAGTTGAGGGTTGGCGAACGTACAACGAGCCGTTTAATTATTTTTATGTAAATGGCAAACGCCACCGGCCGGGGATTACTCTTGCAATTCCGTGGGATGAACGATTCTTGGGGCACGCGTAATGTTGCGAGCCACGGGGGTTACTGGAAGGCCTCGTGGGGATGTTTACCCCTCGGTTGGCCGCGCGTCGATCGCACAGAAACAGATGGCTACGCGTTTCCCGACGAGAAATTCGTCTGGTACGCTTCTTTCGCGTGGTCGAAACGTCCCGTGTCAAGAGGGAAGGCTTCCACTGCCCCGGGGAATAACGACGAAGCTTCGCTGGATGCTCCAGGAGATACAGTATACGAATTTCAACGCTGTGAATTTACAATTTGACGAGCAACGAAGGAGAAGGAAGAAGAGCTAGCTCTATAAGTAATCTTGCGTTTAGGTATGTTGCTCGGAACTTGCTTACGTGATTGTAAAAACAAAGTTGCTTTATTAACGAATAACGCTCCAACTATTTAACCGAAGAATTATTTTTAACGATCGATCGATCGATCGCTGCAAGGTCTTTTGTTCTGCTAAATTTCCTCCCGATAGATACGAGATTTATTTACGAAGATAATTAAGGCTAGTTTATGATGCTTCTATCATCCATCGACGTCGCTTTTATTTAACCGAAAGCTCGTTTTTAAGCCGGCTGAGTTAATGCGGTTCTTCAGGCACCCCGCTTATTTTAGACCGATTTGCATAATGGCTTTCTTATCACGCGTATAATAGAGAAACTTTTTACGAAAAACTCCTGCAACGCGAGGTTAAGATGAACTGTTAAGCGGCGTCCTGGAACGCAAATATTGAACGACGTCTTAGCGGCGGCAGTAGCGAAAATAACCGTAACGTCCACCGATTAATTATCATGCTCGGTTCGCTTGCTCTTTAAACAAAATATCCGTTGTTTAACGAAGGATTACCAGGGCTCCGGTAGTCGCAACTTCTTCGATGATCTGTAGGAAATCCGATATCCGACTGAGTTTCGGAATCAGTGACCGGCGAAAACAGCAGGGTGCGTTCCGCTTATTGCCAGTTTCGCTACCCACGAAATCCCGTGGCTTTTCCTACGATGACTAACACCCTTGGTTTATGTTTGCCTCGACGACACCCGCGTGTTTGCCGAGTGACAATAAACGTGGCCATTTTTGCCACGACGTTTAATCAGCAAACAGCTAACTGGCCTCGACAATTTCAAACTAAGACTCTCTCTCTCTCTCTCTTTCTCCGAGTATCTAATTGCCTCGAATAATTGAAACAGTTCTACGGATTCTCGTTTTAACCTTCTCGATGCATAATTTTCTTTAACGACCGTTTTAAGCAATACAGCGAATGTCCAACGTATCCACGCCCATGGTCGTTTGTCTCGGCAAATACAGGCAGTGAATTTTGTAGAAAAAAAATAAGAAAGAAATAACGAAAAATCTCAGGGAATACTAATTGACACGTGGGAGAGAGGAAATAATCGTGGTGGGCGTCGGATGAGATAGCGACGACTGCTTCAGGGCCTGATGCAACGCCAACACGACGATACCGCCTCTGGGCCCAGCGACGTGACACGCGACGGTATCTCTCGTCTTTCTCTTCGATACGTTACAGATTTTTTGTACTTGTCAATTATGTTACATGAATTCTTTCGTAATCTGTAGATGCGCTCGTATTTTGACAGCGTGCTTCAGATATAAAAAGAATCCAGATTAGGAATGACTTGAAACGTTTAACAAAATCCAACTATTCTGACCATTTGAAATTGCATTCTAAACTTTGAATTTACTAATTTAAAATTTTAAGATCCTAATTTACAAAACTAAAATTTACTTCTCCTCGTGACGCTACCAACAAAATTTTAATTACACACGTAACATATTCATAAAAGGTGCCTGTAGGTGTTTAAGTACCTTCTTGAATCTATATATTAACACTAGAACTACCGATAGTCAACGCGAAGCTATTTCTACCAAAACCAATGAAATGACTGGTCCTTAAAAAATACGTAATAATAGAATATTTTTATATTTATTGATTTACTACTTCCTTACAGAAGGAATTCCATGTTACGTAATACATTTTTATTGATAATATATTTTTACTGGGATCATTATCCCTAAACGAGGGTTGACACATTTATAAAATTGTAGAACCAGTTATTTTGACTGACGTGTGGTAGTTCTAGTGTTAAGTAGAAACGAGCTACAAACAGAATATTCCTTAACTAATACACGATTATTTAAAGTGAAAGAATTAATACAAACTCTTCCGTAAGTCAAACATATACGCTTCGTTTCTTTTATCTTCGTTCCCCTGTTAACTGATGTTTTACGACTCGATTAGGGAACTTCTCTGTTATTTGCTGCAACTTAAAAAGCTTAGAAAAAACGGATCTTCGATAAACGTAAAAGCAGCACCAAACGCTGATCGTGAGTGAAAAGTGACTCAGTCCGCTTTCGGGTTAGCACGACGAGACTTTGGAGCGCAACGCAAGCTTCCCTATCGGCAGTTGACAGAAGATAAACAGCGCAGGCTACACTCGTACTCGACGCCGGTCAGTCGCCTACCCCGGATACTTTTCCCCTGCTTTTATTATCTATTTACACCACGTGCATCGTGACCGATACCGTTCGTATCGCCAACGGATCAACAGAGATTTGTCCGCGGTTGGCTAACCTCGATAACTATGTACTCTCGTAAAGTTCCTTTAATTAATCGGCGAACTCTCGTAACGCGTTCCGACTCCACTAATCACCGAGGTGTAAGAAAACAACATTGACGTCGGGATAAATAAACATCGAATGTGTTCGAAAATTCCAACTTCCAAACATCATGATTTCACTGCGATTTAAAACAGTCGCCCTATTTTTATATTTTCGTAGAATTGATATTTGTTTTCCAACTTTACATGTAATAAGTTATGAGAAAAATCATCTGCTTTCGTTTCTCTCAGCGTGTTGACTTTACTGATAAAAACTGTTCGTTGTGATATTTCTTCCACGTGGCATACCTCCACTGTATTTCCATTTTTCTTTCATACTTCCGATCGTGTATTCGCGCACGTAAAACGTACGATGCGACAAACGTTGTCTTATTCGATTTCAAGCTTTACACCGCCTGCTGCAGCTTCGATTAATCCTTACGAAGGCGAATCACGACCAGTCACCGTTATATCATCACCGGTCCCCGTTGCAATATCCTCGACCACGTAATATTACATCGTCGAATCGATGAATCGCGACGTCGTGAATAATAACGACGATAGTGCTGTTATCGTGAAAATAACGCGTTACCTGCTAATTGAAGTCTGTAAAGGAAGAGTCGAGCAAGCGACGTCGGTTGTCGTTTTCCGCGGGACAACCAAGACGATTATGCGAATTCATAGCTTTATTATACGTAGACGTGGCGGGCCGGAGTTATTTTAAAGTCTGACGAGAGTATGCAACGACTGCGCGATAACTGTTTATTGATGAACGTTTCCTGTGTTTGTCGAAGGAGCCTAAAATCGGATATCGATCTTCTCGGTATAATTAGAACGGTTTAACGAGGACATCTAAATTCCAAATAGAATTCACGTTGCTTCTGAATGGAGGTTAAATGGTTGGAATTTCACGAGTTGAAACTTCGCGAGGTGTCTTCGTGTCACGTTTCTTGCGTCGAAGTTGAAGACAAAGGTGTGTACGCGATACGGTAACACGAGGTTACGGCGAAAGGATCGCGAGCTGCAGCTGCAGCACGAACCAGTGTTTACGCGGCTGCTGAGTGCAGCGATCCGAGAAACGAACGTTCATCCTTGCAAATTCTGAAAACGTAAACCGAGAGGGAAGTACACCGCGTCTCTTGGACATCGAGTGCTGAATCGCGTGTTTTGGCACACGATTCGCGATCGCTTCGGATTTCCGAGAAGAGAACTTTCAATGGGAACGATCGGTAGTTACGAGTGCAACGCACGCTAATGGAATTCTGCATCGGGTAGAGGCTCGAAAATTCTGACATCGGGTAGCTCGATCGATTCCATCGTTGCTAATCGACCGAGGCTCCGTACAATCGTCGATATTTCCAACGAGATTTTCGTTGCGAGTTATATTTAAACTTTAGCCTGAGATGTTTCCATCTCGAGAGAAGAACGAACGCTTACGATGTTCTTAAAGAATCGTGCCTTTGACTCTGAGAAATATTCAAACAGTAGATTTCGGAATATGTCGTTAGAAGTACAGAGAAAACGGAGATGGAATTTTAACAGCGAAACTATTCTCTCAGAAATACGCACTTACTGCATATACGCGCGTTTATGCCAGCAGATTCAGATCTCCGCATTCGTCCTATAAACAGATGCACGCGGAGCGTTTCCACTCAAAGCTTACACAGGCCACAATGGCGTACAAGAAAATGCGTTCGAATAACAGAATGTTCGACCAGCGATACATCCGGATAATACGCGTCCGAATAATGGAACCGCTTAAACTGTATACAAGCTGTAGGAATATTCGATCGACACACCCCACGGAATAATCCGAGGGAGCCTGGAAATCCCTCGATCTCCGTTTGTCTCTCGATCTCCCTGGTCCTGGTGTCCTGACAGAATTCAACGAAGGATCGTCTCGTCGCCAAAGATGCGTGTTTCAGCTGGCGAATCGAGAAGCGAGAGACGAAGATTGAAAAAGATGAGAAGTCCTCGCGAGAGAGAGAGAGAGAGAGAGAGAGAGAGAGAGAGAGAGAGGGAGAGTCATGCTCTGATTCAGATTACGAAATCAGGACGCGTGAAAGGGCTTCCGGTTGCATTCAGGTATCAGAAGCCAGAAGAAAGAGAGAATTAACGGGTGAATGGGGGACGGTACCTTAAGATGGTGCGTGTGCACGGGCGCGCGCGCGTTGCGTGGCCGATTATGAATGCGGATTAACCTTCATTCAGACCGGCAGCATCCATTCAACAAAACGTCACGAAAATGCCGAAACAATGACAGTCGTACATCTTCGTTGCTCCGGCAAGTTCGTTCCTTTCAAGTTCTAACCCCCTCTTTTGGTTTCTCACTGATTTATACCGGGGGAGCTGGCTTTTGAAGTTGCAGCCAGACAGGACCCATAAATTTGCACCACCCGCCAGCAACCGTTCGATGCTGCCTCTCTAACTAGCGAATTGGAGTACATTGTTAATTAAGATCGCGTGACGTTCACAGGTTCCTGCTATGTTTCCTGGACACCAGGGTGTCTCTTCTTACGCTTGGAACCTGGGATGGTAGCGATAACGAAATTTTCGGGGAATTGTTCGCAGCGCTTCTTCTTTAACAGTCATGGAAATATTTATTTATTGCAACGAAATCGTAACAAACGATCCTATCGAATTAATTACCACCGGCCGAATCCAGTTATCTAAATGTGAACTACTGTCGTATGAATTAATTCTCGCTCAGCGAAATCCGGATTACCGTAGTTGCGAGTTTGATATTACGTTATTTGAAAAAATATCGTAGAAAATTAACGTAGTTAAAAAAGCAAAAATGCAACCAAAACTTCTAAATTCCGATCTATCCGTGTTTTTCTCAATTTCAATCGAAATCGGCGAATCGAAGAGGGCTTCCCCGGTAAGAAGAAATTCTCGTTCTCTTCGTTTCCGAACGAACCGATTCGAAACTAATCGGTTTTTTTTTCAAAGGCACTATAAATTCACGACTATTTTATTTTTCAAATACGAAATCTATACCTCTTTCCTTCGCTCCTTTTAAATATCGAAGCTGCCAGTTTATCGCTGCAAACGTTTCAACTCCTATGTTCGTTTTAGGTAAAGTAAAAGGAAACTGATAATTAGAAGAGAACGAATGGGTAGAACGCGTGCAATCCCGAGAGAAAACATCTGTCACCGTTAATTCGATTCCAAGTTAATAACTTGGCCAAATCTAGCGAACAGATAGTGACGCATGTTACGCGGATTGGTCCAACAGCGATCATCAATCTTTCCGTCCCGTCTTCTACGCGCTCCTGCTGAAATATTATCGCGCGGACGGCGACTCGACGTGAATTTGCACGCCTTCCCGTTTTCGTTCTTCCCCCTTTTCCGCGTTCCTCCTTCTTCGACCCTCGTTCCACGCGTCCACGTGGAAATAGCCACACCATCGGCTGAACGATACGAGCTGTCGCGTCCGCTCTTCGTTTCGGCGTGTACACGCTCCAAGTGTACTCGAAACTGTCAACGCGTATCCATCCGGTTGCCGGTAAACTAGCTCGTACAACCCATAAAAAATTACGAGATTCGTTCTCGTGTATTTTCCCTCGCATTCCTTCGAGTCTGCATCGTGATGTTCGAGTCGTGACCCACATACGAACCGTAAGCTGCCACCGAAAGATTGCCGATATTCTTTGAAAGGCATCGTCTTTCGCGCGGAAATAAATCGAAACACCGAGATCTGAGACGCTTTAAATTATGCGCGCTTCGTGTATGCTTGTACACCGCCTGATTTTCCAAGTTCATGCTCGGTAGTTGCTTTGAAATTTTATGATACTATTACGTCGACATTTCACGCACGTTAATTTTTAGATCGTGCTTATGTACTATTATTTTATTACTGTGGAAACGATTTTATTTTTTAGCGAAATTGAATTATCTTATCGTCGAATATATCAATGGATAATTACCATGACATGGCTAGAAAATGCAGTGAACGATATATATGCTATAAACTATTTTTTCAGGAATTTCCTCGACTATTTAGTTTGCAGATAATACTACCAACCTACGATACTAATAAATTGACAAATAGCAAGATGTACTGATGTTATAGACGGTTCTAAAATATTAGAATTGCACAATTAGCTGCCTTGTAAATCGTAAAGTTTGCTCGCAGAACTTTACTTTATCATTGTTATCGAACTTGTTACCGATTCGCGACAAAGATATGCTGATTATAGCTGACAACTTGTAACTTATAACTTATAAAATTTCATTGATAATATTAGTTCAGTTGTACAAGGGCATCGAGATTGTCGACGAGAAGCCATCGCGATTATTATACATCGGGTAAACTTAGTTTTCAACTTTTCCTAAGATCACTGAACCAAGGGAAGGGAAGTTTCGAAGGGAAACATAGAGTGGAGCGTTGATCAACGAACAGTAACGCCACTGCAACTTTGATCTGGATGACCTTTGATCTAGACGGATCAGTTTCTCGTATATGTGGACGAGAGGGAGACAAAAGTCGAGCAAAGAAAATAATTATCGTCGTTAACGGGCAGGATAACGATACGGCGACCGTGGTACGCGACTTCAAGGATATCGAGTTTTCGTTGGGTCGTCGATTTTCGAGCACTCGACCAGATATCTTAATTGAAGGTTTACGCAAGTACGATCCTGATGGGGACGAATACGCTTTTTCCTACGCCTGGATAATCATTGTTCGAGGAATATCGTGATCGCAAGCGCGCTTGGAATCTATTAAACGACTCTTCACGAGAAAAGGGGGAAAAAGATCGAAGAGAATCTTAGAATTTACAGGTGGAATGTGGTTTCGATTTTCTTGTCAATACGAAGAAAAGAAAATCCAAAGAAAAAGGGATTAACAACAGTCATTTCATTGGGATAGGAGTCGAATGCAAGTTGATGGAAGAAATATAAAGGGAGACGTTCGAGAACCAGTTTCAATTTATCGTTTTGTTCCGATTCGTTTAGTTCGTCGCGGATTTTCTTCCTTTAAGTTTCAATAACTATATTTTTAAACTATGCGTGTAAGTTCATTAACACCTGATAATCTGGCCTATTGTGCAAAATTAGATAGTCGATGTGCATCTCAAACTACTGGATATACTATGATAACGATCAATTTAATTGTAATAAAGAAATAATTGAAAGAGTGTATGTCAGTAAAGAAAATTTGAGAATCGTAGACTTACATCGATCGAGTGGCAGTATTGTGTTCTCGTGTCCACCACCAGATAGCACAACGGTACAGTATGAATTTAGATTCGATAATTCAAATTTGAATTTAGAAACGTTATTTACTAGAAATTAAGTGACTAACTTCTGGTATGTTTACAATCATCGTTTCGATCAAGGATTTTCCAATAAAGACAAACGAGCATACAAAAACGTACATACAGAATTCTATATTTTGTTTACAATAACAAGACAAGTATTCTGTTCCATGACATATTCATAGTTTCATAGATTTTAGTTCTAATTCTAACCACTACTAATGTTGTTACCACTACTCTTCGTCTATATTAAATTGAAATCACCGCATATGATATAAATAAGGTAAAACGGTTGCTCAAATTATATTTCATACATATTTCCAAATTAAAATCATGATCACGAATTAAATACAGGATAGATTTGATCGTATCATGGAACTTCGTATCTCGTGCTCTGAAATACCGACCTCGAAAAAGATCAGTGTTTCTCGCGCCCTCTACAATTTATAACAACGCGTTGCGATGATTTTGATTGAATCCGCTTGGTTAAAACGAAATTTTAATTAGTGCTCGATTAAATAAATTTTTAAGTTCTGGTCATTGAATTCATTTATCCGAATATGAATCTGAACGAGAAATCGTAAATAGTAGAGATATAAGCATTTGTCGCACGACAGGTTCAAACAAACGGACTTCTGTCGTATATTAAATACAAATTACAGAAATTTCGTAAAATACCGTAAATAATTAAATTGATAATTATTTCATGTAAGATATATGACATTTAAATTTTGGTCGAAACTAATTGAAAAAAAAGGAACTGTTATTGTACAGTAATGTATCATTTTGGTAGTATGTATTGTACACGTGCAATCTACGTAATGGGTGTACGATATTTTATTATTTTCATAGTGTGCAATGTTTTTTGAGTTATTGTAAAAGTATAAAATTCTATACTTCGTTGCGGTTATAGGATATCCCGTTCTATACTTTATTTATAATTACACAGGAGACTTTAGTTCTAGTTGAAAGCAATACTGTAACGAATAAATAACATCGTATTGGACACGAAAATAATAAGAAACTCGGATAATCTCCAAAACGTGGGACATGAAAAGTTTTGTGTCTCGTTCATGACGATTACACGTATCTACAAGAGATAATGCAGAGTACTGCGCGAAACCTTAGACTTGGATTAATTATTTACATTAAACTTCCATCGATAAAATGTTTCAACTTCGGCTTTTCCTTTTAACAGGGACATGTTAATTTAATTAAACAATAAATTTTTATATTAAAATTATCGGCACATTTACTTACTGGTAAGGTGGCGCACTCTGTATTGCCTCTCCACGATCAAAGTAAACTTCCTGTCGTTTACATACGAACCAGGGGCAGGATACCCTGTGCAAACGAATATACGCGCATTAAACAAATGTTTCTAACGTATATACGCTGAAAAGCCACCATCGATTCCAAACGAATATACACATAAGCGTACTAAATATAAACATACACTGGCAAATAAAACTACAACCACGTGAAATTTTTATTTCGTCGAACGAAACGATTTACTTTCGAAAATTGTATTTCCCTCGATGATCCCTCGAAAAGCCTCGTGACTCAGGGAATATCGGGGCGTCGTTTACCGGAACATCCGGCTTATATCGTAATTTCACCAGCCACGTCCGTTTTACGAGGCGACGACTGACAAAAAACATGCGCATACCCGCTTCCTCCTCGCGTATCCCTCGCGAATTATCGCTTCAAGATAAACACGATTCGCCAATCATTATTCTCGAACAACGCTGGAATGATTCAAAAGTCTTGGAAGAAAGAAACGAGTTACAATCAACAGAGTACACGACCTCTCTCTAACGCTATTTTTTAAGACGAGTTGTTAAACTTCGATTAATCGACGACAGTTTATCACGGCGTGTTAACTGGCCGTACACGAGCGATATGTTAGCGAGGAATCTCGAATCGCCCACGTGCTTTCATCCAAACGACTGAAAGTCAACGGATACAAGTAATTTTACCTCGCAATTGCTGTTCCAGTTCATCTCTTTCCTCGTGTTTGTAGAATCTGAAAAACCTGGTAGTTGCTGGGAATCAATTATCGCATAGAAAACCACTTGATATTCATGTATTCTTGGCGACGTCCAACCGAACGTAAATGGAAATGAATCGAACCGACGATTGCCTATCTACATCCTCCGGGAGAAGAACGTAACCGGAGTTTAGGTTTACCAATTAGTGATTCGTTTCTTGGGATAGTTATTTTCATCCCTTTTTTCCAATCCACATGCATAGAAATCTCTTGGAAGATAAAACAAGAACAATCGATACTCTATATTTCCTTCCTTTGTTTCTCAACGGTTTCAACTTTTTCATTCTACAATTAAGTAAGATGACTTTGATCAAAATTCGTTCCACAATTTGTACCGCTCATTAATTTTGTTCATCGGCACGTTTAGATCCACCGAGATTCGTCGATAGTTGAAAACGCATTCCGACGATACATTGACACTCGTGAATCGTCGTTTATTCGGGGACTGATCTTGACGATGCACGTAATTCGTTGAACACGGTGGTTAGGTTCGCTGAAATAGCTTCAACCCAGTTTTAACGACAGTTTTGGCGAAAATAGACAATTCGAAGAAAGAATCGGGCTTTGAGATGGATTTTTACTTGCCGTGGAAGGCACGGTTGTAGCTGGCAATTAAAAGTTTCTTCGCTACTCGTTCCTCGGTAGTTTCAGCAATGTTTCTTGCCTCGAGCATCGCGAAGATGATGGAATAACAAAGGAATTATTAAAATATCAGAGTTTTCTTTCGGGACTTTTCTTGCAGAACAGAGACACGAAGATTGAAAACGGGTCGCGTGGGCGCGCGATGCTCAATGAATTCGCATCAGTCCGAGTTGCACTAGAATCTTATTATAGACGTACCTCCGATCTTTTGCCTATCGATGAATCAGATTTTCGAGCCGTGTGACTCGCGCACACTCGGAATGAAAGCATCGTGTTTCGACGCGTACTACGCGAATTTCCAGCCGGCCACGTCCATGAAAAATCTCGACGAAGAAGAGGAAGAAATATTTCCAAAATCTACGTAGCCTACATCGCTCGAATCGTAAACCTTCCAGTTGAAACTGTTTCCAAGCTCTCTAATCTACTCTCGCTAATTCTCGTTGCGCGATGTACGTTGCTGTTATTCTCTTTTAGCCTCGAAAAATATCCGCGGAGAAGCACGACAACAGATAACACCGAACACTTGGCTATCTGCGATCTTGAATTTGTACGTCACCAACTAGGTCATAGTATACGAAGCGAGAAAGCAAAACAACCGAAGAAGTTGAAAATTGCGGACAAACAGAGAAAAGACAGAAGGGGCGGAACATCCGAAAACTTTTTCAGTCGTCGTATCAATCTTCGTTGGTCAACTTGGTTTTCTATTAAGGTCGCCGAACTGTTCTTTGTTAGACGTCGCTTATGTAACGTGGATTTTTCGTTTAGTCGTTCGATTGTGCATAAAGAGAGAAAGGCTGAGCCGCGATTTGTCCTGTTAAACGACACGGTTGCTCGTACGATTAAAAAATGAACTCGACGTGGCTCGAATACTACGCGGGACTGTTCCCTTTAAGATAAACGATCTGTATGCCTGGCACAGAATTGACGCGTTACGTGTCGCTAAGGGTTTTCCCGATGTCGTAAAGGATACACAGCGAGACATTCTTCCTGTTGAGGTTGATCGATAGAAGAACGAATGGATGAATTTGTAATAGAAAAATATATTGAAATAAATAAAGCTATAAGTATAAGTATAATGTATAAGTTTATGCTGATCCAGATTCTTTTTCTCTTAGTGTTACATACAATAGAATCGATAGGGAGCACGTTTATACAGGGTGGTTGGTAACTGGTGGTACAAGCGGAAAGGGGGTAATTCTACGCGAAAAAAGAAGTCGAAGGCTTTGTTTTCGAGAAAATCGACTTTGAATTTTCGCTCGGTACGCGTGCGGTACGTTATAACGGATCTCACTGTAGATCGTTGTTTCGATGGAAAAATTTAAAAAAGAAACAAATTAAAAAATAAGATTTTTATTATATGTTTTCGACTTCTTTTTTCGCGTAGAATCACCCCCCTTCCGCTTGTATCACCAGTTACCAATCACCATGTATATTTATAACAAAAGGACATTACCAAAAAAGTTAAGCTTATAGCTTTGGCTAAAGCTTACAAGGAACGTAAATAGAAATTTATTTATTAGTTCCTTTGTTCCTAGACCTTGTAACCCAAAACATAATTTATATTTAAGAGCACAATAATATGCACCTCTCCTTATTTAGAATATTTTTGTTTCACTAAATTCTATTTTTTGCGTAATAGCGATTTCCAGGTCACGGAATAAACAAATAAAGATGTCGAGGTTTTTTCTTCAACACTTCCAACCGGGAAAAAGGTAAGAATACACGGAAACAGAATCGCGTAATTGTCATCCCGGAGACAATGTCGTAAGGCCGTGCTAGATGGAAAAAACTGATCGAATATCGTGCGGGCTTATTGCCATGTTCAGATGAAACGGCACACGATGAGTCGTTTATTTGATCGCGAGATATTTCGTGGGCCCTTCTGAATACAGCCATTTTATTTCTTCATTAGAACGTTCGTACGAACTCCGCCACGATAACCACACGTAACGACGGATATTTCAGAAGACGACGATCTAACGAAATGGCCGGCTTACGATCGCTTCAATTTGTACCATTTCCCGATTCTTTCTCGTTCAAAAATTGACTTTGTAAAAATTGAGTTCGTAATTATTGCGAGGACAAACTTCTCATAATTTACTTCACCTCCGATATAATAAAAATTAAGCAAGAATTCTTCGTTATCATTAATTCCTACCATTTTCCAATTCTTGGTCGTTCGAAATTTGAATCGAAACACGACTATGGTCGACACACGGCGTGCATCGTATTCGTAAAACTGCAGACTTGTATAAAAATGGAAAATATGATTCATCGTGTTCTCCTCCGGTAGTTTATATCTTACTTGAACATAGCACGCGTACAGTACACTACAAACATAGTGTAGGAATTGCACGCGTTTTAAGTTTAAATCGTTCAAGCCAATGTCCATCGATTATCGAACTCGTTCGAATAATTCTGAACGACGTCACACATTAGAAAACGAAAAACAATTTCAGATATCAAATATCGAACATTGTGGCGTATAAACACGGAGAATGTAAAAATTAGGGATATTTAATATCGAATATCGCGACACGTAAGATTAAAGACACGTTTGATTAAAGACGTTCTTGTCTTTAATCAAAGCTATCTATAATAGTTGCACTGAGTAGTATCGGAGATTCGTGGAACAGAATTTGCGATAGAACGGTTTGCGCGGGTAGCATTCAATTTCACGAGCATCTCCAATCAGATGCTCGGGAGTCAACATTCCGTTCGAAACTCTCTCACGGACCACGGGAACAAGGCTAATTCGATTTCAACGTAACACGGTTTGCCGTCAGCTTCGCCGCGTTTCAACGTGTTAGCGTACATTAATACATATAAAATGTAAAAACGAATTGAAAGACGAGTATCTGACAGTTCATCGCAACGCTCGTCAATTTAGGACACGATACACGTACAAAGCTCATTTTCTGCAACGTCAAACTGTTTCGTATAGCAATTTTACCAAAGGTATTCGACCTGCACGTTCGCAAAGCACCAGAGAAAATTTTGGCAAAGACAGTTATCTTCTATCGTCGATCGGTTCCGCGAGCAACGCAACGCGCCATGTTTGAGAGAGGAACGTCTATGTACGTGGGTGTGTTGGTCCATCGTGTTATTCGTTTATTATGCTAGCTAGCTTGCCTGGCTTATATTGTGCCGGGCAACGTTGTAAATGGGCGGCTGGCACTGTTCTCCCGATACATCTTCCTTCGAACGCCTCTTCGTTCTCATTTTCCAAGCTCTCTCGCGCCAGTTCGACCAACCATCGATCCCGTTCGACGCGAGGATCGACGCACGGCTTCCAGTGCACGCGAGATGTCCGTCGTGATCGTCTATCGTGAACTTGGTGAACCACTGTAGACCCTTGTTACTCTTCTCTTTTGTTTCCATCCTTTCTTTTATACCAAAGGGACCAACGTGGTCCAAGTAGTCGCTGTAAATCGTGATACAGCCATTTCTTTCGTGGTGCGACCAAGCTGAAGGGATGACCTGACCCAAGAAGTCAACAGTGGTGATTTCTGCTAGTCCAGTCTGTTGTTTCAAAGTGATTACATCTGTCAGCGTATGAATGTCGGATGAATCGAGACGAAAGACTTGAAGACTTTCCACGATGACTCGCGTTCTTCCCCTTCGTCGTAATCTTTTTAATTAAACTACAACCGTCGTAATCTTTCTAATTAAACCACAGCGGCCGTAAATACGCGACGTTTAATTTAACGGCGGGTATGTCCGTAAATTTCGCTGCGAAATTCTTGGCATCTCCTCAGGCGTACCTACCGTCGTAAAAATTTTCGACGATTGTCGACCGAAGGGAGAGAGAGAGAGAGAGGGAGAGATAGAGAGAGAGAGAGAGAGAGAGAGAAAAGAAAACGAAACCAGTTGCAATACCAGACAAGTGAAATACCGTGTATAATAAAATGCACGGCAGGAGAGTGTTGGTCGTGCTGCAAGGTGTCCTTCGGCTGGCAATGATTCATGTCGTCGCTTGAATCGAGAAGAACGACCGGGAGATTGAATCGCGAAGAGGGAGTATCGATGATCTATGTTCGTGAAAGAATAAAGTTCGAATCCACCGGGGCCTTCCTATCCCTGAGGATTATTTAAATCTGTCGGTGAAGCTGATTTATGTCATTGTCAGGACCATGCCTCTCAGATCGAACGAGTCCTCTTCAAGGGACACCCTCGATACTGTTGCAACCTCGGTTAGTTACGATATTTTCAAACGATTATTAGCGGGATGGTGATTTCGAAAGAGCAGAGTTGAGGGAAAAGGTTTCGTAAAAGGTGTTTGGGCACGAACCTTTTCCCGCAACTTCGCTATTCGAAATTTAGTACAGTTCCATTCGACTTTTGTTCCAGTCCCATGCGTCCTACTTCGATCCCTTCGGCTTTTCCAACGATCCGTGTAAACTTCTCTGCAACCTCGAACGCAGATCTCCCTCGCTAGACAGCCATCTGGTTCTCGTAACGTTACGCTATGAATGTGAATTTTATAAGACGAACTTTTTTTTTTTTTTTTTTTTTTGAAACATTCGCTCGTGAATGAAAAATTAGTCAATTCGTACTTGTACGTTACAGAAGAACGACGTAGTGCACGCTTCACCGCAGACGCGAATATCGCACGAACGTAATTTCACGAACGAAGCTCTTAGAACGTAATATTTTAACCGTGGCAATATTTTTTAGTCCGTAAAGCTTTGGTTTCTCTGTCCTCCGCATGTTGCTCCATGTAGAATGCTTCTCGCAAATAAAAATACAGGAATAGTCGCATCGTTAACGTTAATCCTTCGCTTTCGCATAACACGAGTCGTACGGAAGCGGGTCATACGCTGCGATGAAATAGGAAACCGTGTCCCTATGGTATTTTCTACCCAATTTGGAAACTTGTTAAGTATAAATGTAATATTTTTTATTACGCAGTTACAGATATTAACGCGTTATCCATTTCCCTGCTTAACTCTTTCTATTTAAAAATTTATTTATAATAATTTCTTTCGCTGCTTTTTCGCACCAGCTGTAGCTTCTATTAGGACCGACGTCGTCACTTCCATATCTCTAAATGTTACGATTAAACCAATAAATATTGGCAACATAGGCCGTCTTATATTATATCGCTTGTTTTCGTTCACAGAAACGATTCTTCTAACCAAGCTGAACTATCAAAAAAAAAAAAAAAGAAAAAAAAACCCATGCAGAGTTCATTCAGTTAAGAAGTGAATACGAAAATCCAAAGTGAAATAGCGCGCAATTTTGTCTTTGAACGTTACTAGAGATATTTCGTGCATCGAGTCCATCTTACGCAAAGATTTAATGATAAGCGAGCCGAGTGATATCGAATTTAGATTCCTCTTCGTTTTTTCTTTTTTCATCTAAAGAACAGTTTCTTCAAACCAGATTAAATTATTAAAGAGAAACTATGCCGAAAGGTATCGCATGTTACAGTATACTTCGTACAACGAATAAATATTCAACGAATAAAACGATGGGAAGAATGGTCGGGAATTCGATCCTCAAAACACATTTCAGAATCGGTGGTGCATGTGATACGACCGTTCGCGTATCTACGAGGCACGCCTCCGCTTGCGCGCGACTTACGGCAAAATAGATCAGCGACGGAGCGTGCCGACTGTGTATATCCGGCGATATTTCGATTTGAATACGATAATAATAGGAAAACGCGTCAGGATATCAGTGATGGTGCGGATGGACGCATTTGCGCACCGAATGCAAAGTAGCTGCGCGACAGGTCAAATTGCATCGGCGTCGCACGAATGGAAATGGAGCTGTCACTTCCGCTAGCCGTCGTTATCCAAAATTTAATACGGACTGTCCGAATTCCAGTACTCGTGGTTTTCTCCTATTCTATTCGTAGAACCATCCTCTGACCTCGTTGAATCTTGAGAATCAAGCGCATCAGGGATTCTTCCATGCAGTTCCCGAAGAAAATCTTTACTTTACGTTTGCCGCTTACGTACCTTTCTTCATCTATGCATTTTTTAATTCTGCGTGTTGTACATTAATACGTTTATTGTCACGGAAATATGACTATATCTCTCGATATAGAACCGAATTTAGAAAGTCTTTGTTCGGATCATGAACTTTTTAAATTATGCTTCTTACCAAGAGATGGAACAGTTTTACTTTAATGAATAACATCATCTTCACCAATATACCTTTTTTGTCAGAAATATTCTTGGTTTAGCCAATTGTTTCAACCTCACTGCTTAACATTATGCTTGTTTTCCTAAATCTGTTTATTAAAATGCATGAAAAATTTAGCGGTTGCGTCAGTAACAGCGAGCTCGTTAATTGGACAATACTACTTTAATACGATTTTGTTTTAAGAGACCAGTTCTCTTTACAACTCCGTTTCCAGAGACTTACTTACTCTGCTTTCAAGCGCGTTACTGTTCCCATTTCATCAATCAGCGTTTATAGATTTACTGTCAACATCAAAGCCACTATCTTTCCTTTAGAATCTGCACCATAATCTTTCTATTGCATCGTTCATGTACATCCTCCTGTTACCGATCTTATCACCATCCATTTTACATCGGGACGTTTCTAAACGAATCATCGCGAAAGTTTCATGCGGGACACGCGAAAAGCTAATGAAGAAATCTTTGGACAAAGTGCAGCAAAACGTCGGTTACAAGAATCTTATCCATCACAGAATCTCAAGCAGACAGAATTGTCTTCCAATATTGACATATAATACTGAACCATATTGTACACATTATGGTTAATTAGTATTAATGTACACATTATGAATATTATTATATCTTATATAATAAGGCCAGGTCGGGCTTATTCGTTTATTGTAAATAACCATAGTCCAGTAATATCTTAACGTTTCGTTGTAGCAGGTGTTCGAGCGATCGCTATTTAAATATGACGTATACCTACAGTCGTGGGAAGAATCATAAATAGTCAGTGGATTTTTATGAATTTATGAAAGGTTTGCAGATATACATAGAAAGCATACAAAATGTAGAGATACGTGAAATATTCAAAGTACAACGCTCGTTATATTACAAATTCTTAGGCAGCTGAAACAAGTTTTCGCTTAGGTTTCATTTTCTTAGTTATTTTCATAAAAATATGAGTTCCCATAAAAATTCGCAGTCTAATTATAACATCGTCTGAATATTTGCTATTTGTCGATAGGAGGAACGGCGTCGGACCGGAAGATACGTCGCCGGTGGAGCTGTGCTGGCAATCATGCTACTCGCTGTGCATCATGCACTCTTACGGGAAGCGTCCACCATAGCTGGTGTCAGCATACCGGCCATAATAATGGTGTGCTACATTATCTGGATCCTGTATTCTGCCCACAGGGACAGACGAAAGGTAATGACTTTTAAGTTATAACCGCACGGCAATCGTATTCAGCCAACGAAAGTCAACTTCCGCGGAATTGGACAACTGCCAATGGCTTCGTTAAATGTTTACAGCAGTCTCGGCGAATGCCGAATACTGGGGCAAATTTTACGGTGAACTCGAGAATTGACTACACAAGCGTTCTTTGTTCATCTTCTTACTTTCCATAGAATTTTCGTAGCAAACTTTTGCCAAACTCATTGTTAACTTTTGATAGAACGGGATGAGAAAACTGGAGATTACGTTTTCATCCTTTGGCATATTAATATTCTGTGGAGCGTAAAAATTTAGAGAAAGGTACAATTAACGAAACAATTGAATTAATAAGAATATAAGACCACAATAGTTCGCACCACCTGGTAAACGATTATGCACGCCAATGAGTCGAAAAGATTGGCTCGGTAGTTCTGAATTAGGCGAAAAGACTAGAGTAATTGAGTGAATCGAACGAGTGTATGATTATTCGATTTTTCGCCGAAATGATTTCAAGCATTGGTGTGATATTTTCTCCCGGTCGTTTGTCTTTCGAGACAGAAGTTTGGCGCTTGTTCCTAAACCATCAAACTCGAGCGATTCTCTACAATGGCTGTCTTTATTCCGCTACGCTTAAACTTAGTCGAACTCCCGTCGAACCAAAAACTTCATTCACTGCTCGTACTTTAGAGAGCGATACTTTTTCAATTTAAACAATTTTTTACTGTTCCTTGTCGAAGTAACAAAGTTCTGATAAAAAATATCTTATTTCGCGAAATTTGAGTTGCGCGGAATTTTATAATTTACAGGCGGTCGCAAAACTCTTGGTCACCAGAGTATTTATACTGACTGTTAATTCTTAAAAGATGAATTTCTTCTTAAAAGTAGAATAGTAAATAGGCATTTGTTAAAAATGGATTTCTCCTGAATCTTCTTCGTTTTAATCGTGTGCCATTATTTTTCTTTTTTTCGCTCTTTGTAATTTCATTTCGCCTAAAGTCTCGTATAACGTTGTCGTCAACAATGCAATATACACGTCCTCGACGTTCTTAACGAGGACGTAGCAACGAATTGTAGCCGAATGTCCACTGGCGAATTTCCGTTCAATTTTCGTGGAAAGCGAGCGCGACGAAACTCTCCGTAAACGACTAGGATGAAACGCGTAATTGAATGGGGATGAAGTTCGGAAATAAATGTCGTTTCGAGAGTGCGGAAAAAGCGGGATGGCGGCGAATTAGAGGGTCCTGTTTGCGCGAGCGACAGACAGCCTCGCAATTGGACAAGTTTTTTCGCCCTTCGGCTACTTTTAATCTTGTAATAAGTCACGTGGGTGGTTGTAGCGCGACTGATGGCGCAGAAACTAATCGAATTGTCCAGGAATCGGCCACGTGCGAATCGCTTTTCAAGTTCGACGACGAAGCTGCATCGTTCGACGATCGCGTATCTAAAACTCGTAGACATTGTAACAAATTGCACTTGAGTTGTACATCGCGAAATCGCGTTTGTTCGTTCAGCATTTTCGAGTTGCGCTTCGTTAAAAGCGCGTATGTTTTATCGGTTCGAACGATTCGCGTTACTTGCACATACTTTCGATTCTATTTTCCTGTTTTATGTTCGTGGTTTACTTACCTACTCTAGAAATTGGTTTTCAGCGGGTCAAAAATTCACCTCGATGGATGCAATTTCTATTCCCGCTGTGCTTTTTCTATGTGGTACATTGTATTTCCACGAGATCGAACTTTTGGTCGTTGTGTTGGGTTGTCCGAAAAATTTATAGCACTTTCAACTACCGATATATTCTGTTAAATGGTGTGGTTGCTGGTTATTTTGGGATAAACTTTAGTAAAATATTACTTGAGAAAATACTACTTTCAAATAAATATCAAATTTAGCGACTAAACAGAGAAGTTCGACTTTGATCAGTAGAAATGGCGTAGCTCTTTCGATAAAAACATTAATATGTATATTTAAATGCGAGATAGGTAGAAAGTACGAACGTTCAATCCTATTCAACCTATTCATAAAAACTTGCTATACAGGATAGCGAAACCTTTCTGATAACTTTTCGATTTGAAATTACTTTTAATTGTCCACTGAATCACATCGCTGAATTCACATCGACCAAAGCGTTTCAATGGGATACAGCGATTTTACACAAGATCGCTCAACCATAATTTTTTGCAGCCGAACATAACAGATAAAAATTAGAATATACGTGGTCGTTTATTCGTTCAAAATACTATCAAGTTGTTCGAAAAGTTTCTTTCCTTTCATAAGGTGATAATAGATGAACAATAATATCTGTATTATATTATTTTATTAAATTAGGTATGATCCATTTCGTTCTATTTCTATTGTTATATTCGTGCATAATTCAATAAACTAATACAAAACAGAAAACATTGTGCGTCTATTATTTCCTTATAAGAGGAAAGAAATTTTTCGGACAACCTAATACAATTGTATTTGCGATGTATTTTTTCGACGTGTAAGAAATTCATTGTTAGAACGAGTTGTATTTAATATTCGTGGCCGATTTACATAGAGAACGTGGTTAAACGACTTGAACGCGGAAACATCGACTAAGGAAAGTTTTATCGGATGGTTAAACGGAAACGGTGAAAAACGAAGAGATAAAAATAAGCAACAAATAGCGGGGCTGAACGGTGCGCAGAAAGTCTGTCTAAACTGGAACAAGGTTAGTTGATAACATAAAACAACGTTATCTACTCGTAGTCCGGATTCGTAATTTACGAGGATTGGAAATGGTGCTGGTTGCGCGGATTTTTCTGTAGTTAAGTGGTGCCTTGAGGAAACTGCGAAAAATACAATTTTTTAATGAATTCACCTCGAACGCGTTTATATCGGCCCAAGAAACTAATTGCATCAGATCCTTTGCGAGTCTGCGAAGGTTGTAACTTTCCGTCTCTCACAAAAGAATTATCCTAAGAACCTTGTAAAGTTATCGAATTCTCTTCGTAATTGTTTTACGTAGCACTAACTTTTACTCGCATTTTTCCATCTTTCTCGTTTCTCGTTTAACACTTTACAAGGCTAGAAGATATTGCTTTCTTTAAGAGTAATAATAGCAATTAGATAAGAAAAATTAAAAAGTTGAAAAAACCAACAAAGAAGAACACTGAACGCGTCAAACTCTCGTCATCCCCTAATTTACGCTTGGCAATTCAAACATTCTCTTGGGCGTGAAACCGCGAAGGAAGGTTCTGACTCCCGAGCGATTCAACGACCATTGTAGTCGACACCCTTTGCCCTACGCGCGTGCACCGACCCGTTTGCACTCCCTTCTCTTTGTTCAACCAACACTGTTTCACGCGACGTACGTCAATAGCTTGATCTCATCAACGAAACACGATTGAACACACGTGAGTCCCTTGTGTGCATACCGCTGAATAGCTTTGCAAGTTTCGCAGAGCGCTGACGATCTCTCGATTCTGCTTTCAGGCGTTGCGATTCGCCACAGCGATGCAACTGACAGAAGTAATCAGCGTACCAGCCACTTCCAACGAGATGATCTGCAGAAACGGGACGAGCAAGAACGAGATACGAAAGGCGGATTCGTCGAAGCTGGCTTACGATACGCGAGCATCCCGCGAGAATCCTGCGTTCTCATCCAAGGACGAAGCTGCGTGAAAGGAGCCACGGAGAACTCGCATTCTTCGACCGGACTTTCCTTGGTTTTTCACGACGAATAACGAATTCTTCGATAAATACCTTCCTTCAGCCGCGAATTCTTCGTCTCATCTCTTCAACGATCACTCGAGCGACGGTTTCTTGCCGGGTGGTTATTACGTTTTACTGCTAATAGCAATAAATACGTAAGTTCGCATCGGTAGCGTTGAACGAGTCCCATTCGAGCGGACAAGTTTCGCAAGATAGAATTATTTGTTTGGTCCGCCGGTGGGATTATTTAGCTGCGTGACGCAACGTTTTCGTTGGCGGTAGCGGCGTGTGCACGCCGCCCTTCTTTTGCAAATAAATCTATGCAGTGGCGGAGATAAATTTCGAAAAGCGTCGCGATCGCTTGGGAAATTTATTCCGAGCAATCGCCACGACAAATCGTTGCGGCTATTTTGCGGACGAAGCTTCGAGCGTGGATCGATTTCGGGCACCTTTCCCTTGGAGATCTACGGTCGACTTGGATCCGTTTATTTCACGAACCACTGTGATTTTTTATCCTTATGGGTGAGATGCCGTCCATGCAGATTGGTTAGAAGGTCCATGTGTCGGATTACGAGATAGAAACCGTGGAAAGGCCATATTTCCATGGTTACTTAAACTCCGAGCTGCTCGTAAATTACGATTATGAAGAGTGACGCGGAATAATAGTCGAAAAATACGAGCTGCGTTTAGTACGACTTAACGCAAGCTTCCTTATCCTATCGTTTTTGCTCATTCTGCTCGAGCGACGGAGCAAATCGGAAAGCGACGAATAAAACGACGAAGCATTGTTTTTAATAAAAATTCAATAAAATCCAACAAGCGTCTATTTTGTCTAAGAATGAAACCGACGAATTATAACTTTTTCTTGCTGGATCGCGTAAAATATTTTGATATATGTAAAAAACCTTACATGAATATATTATGTGTGCCGTATGAAGCATTTGAAAATTTTATTAGCGCTGTAACGAGACACAGCTATTTTGACTGCACTCGTGCATTTTGAAACCAGACAATTAGATATTCATTGAAAACATACGCAATGATCACAAATATATTTGACAAATAAACGTCGACGTAAACATAGCATGAATGTTCATAGAATGAAAATACGACCACGTTACATATATGAAATATACCGATCAATGTTTTCTACGGTAACTATCCAAATACTTTTCTGAGAGACTGCGAACGTCGATTCGTTGTGCAGCCGACTTTGAACACGAAACGAGCTCGGGTACAATGAATTAAGTGGTAACCACGAGTATCGTTTCGAACGACCTCCGGCGCTACCGTTTGTTCGTTTCAATTTCTCACCTGAACAATAACCGTGGAGGGCCATTCGTAGCGAATCGAAAAGAGGGGAGAAGCCAAGGGCGCGTAACACAGAACGATGAGGAGCGAAGGGCGGCGAAACAAAGCAATTCATCGATGTTCCGGCGCTTAATAGATGGCGTCCATTAATTAGAAAAAAATATAAAGCGACGTTGTAATTCATTAGCGAAGCATTCAGTTGCGATTTATCTGCGTCGCGAGCCACCGCCATACTTTTTCTCCGTTCCTTTTCTTATCTTTTAATTATTTCTTACGCGGTTAATTAATCGACCTGCTAAGCGATTAAGACGAAGGAAACGGAAGAGAGAAAGAGAAAACCTCGGGGAACGAGAAAAGATCCGAAGGAAGGTGGGAAAATAAAGAGAAGAATTTCCACGGCAGTGAAATAAAATCCTCCAGCTCGTTAACAAAGGCGTTAACGACGAGGAACACGACATGGCGTACCTGACCACCGAGGAGACCGCGATTTCAGTCCAAGTCCAGCACCCTGACCCACCGCGGATTACGTAGTCCCGTAATTCAGCTACGATCCTATTTCGAGATAATTTGATTCGGTCCGGTACGAAACACGCGATTGCAACATCCATCTTTCAATGGTTTCACCGCGAAAGAAGCACGTCCATTTCGATACGCGAACACCGTGATTAAATGCTTTTTCGATTCCTCTCTATCCTGGCGTCTCTCGAAATTCCTACTTATCACGAGTCGTCTAACAACGAGAAACAACCATTGTGAAACGTTTCCAGAACTGCGGTCATGCGAGCGAATAATCGATTAAGGACCTTCCGTGTTCGTTTCGACGTGTTAACAGAAACTTTCCAATCGCGTTTGGTGGACGCGGCAATTTCAAAACAATTACACTTTTCGATTACTTTCCAACTTTCTAATTAATTCTCGTTGGGAAATAATTTTATTCGCGCGTCAATTTATTATTTCGGAATCGTTGATTATTTCGAAGCTTGAAGACGTCGTTCGTTGTAATAGACCGTCATCGTCACGTAGATGATGGAGAATCTAATTAGCGGAACGAGCATACGACGTTGCGTCTATGATTGTAATACCACACGGTGACCTAATTACAGTTGTTTCGATCCTGACAATCCATCGAATCGATAACGATCGTTTATTTAAACGAAGCATTCTGAGAGGCATTGTACGGGGATGGTTAAAGATTCTGCGACCATTGTTGCTGGTTCGCGGCACGATTACGAAGAGAATTCGTAAGTGTTTTCTCGCTGAGTGCGGTGAAGATCGATTGAGTCCAAGTTTCGTGGTATCGGTGTCGTGATTAACTTGGCTCGTTCCTAGCCGAAAAAGAACTTCCGTATTGTTGTGGTAATCAAACTGGCGTAGATAGGAAAGGGGTTTCTTTTAAACGAGTTGCTCAAGCAGTCCGTTACGACGAAACTTCGAATTTATTCGAAGAGAAAGCGCGCTCTGGTGGTGTTCACTGTCTCGGGGCATTGTGCTTCGGGTTAACGAGCACAGAGGCTAATTTATGGCAGGGAAGCTATTTCCCTGCAAGAGAATTTGTTGACATCGTATATCCTTCGTATACGTTATCCAAAATCTCGTATCTCAGCCATGACGTTCCCAAACAAATCGCGAGATTCAATTTCTAAGGTATTAAATTAAAGCGTATTTTGATTTTCTGCAGAATCTGATCGTTGATCCAAGTTATCTAGGAAACGATTAATCGATCAACACTCTATGTATTTACGCAAGATGAGAGAGAAAGAGAAAAGGAATTCGTGAAAGCTGGACAAACAAGTATACTTCTTTTTATACTTTTATATTTTCTTTCTAGAAAAAGTTATATCCGTGTTCTATCTGAATAAGAATTGAAATTTTATATGATTTCTGCAACTCCTCTCGTCCGATTTGTGTCACGTAGTCGTAGAACGATTGGATCTCCGATGAAATTGATTTTTCGAAATTAAGACTCGAAGAGAAACGTTACTCGATCTTGGGTGATCTTTCAAATCGTTCGATCGTTTGTTCTACGAAATTCGAAGAGAATTTCACGAATTTCACACGAGTCGAGCGATACGAGGAAACAAAATTTAAAATCACCTGGCCAAAGAATGGAAGAGTGGGTTGTGCCACTTGGCTGCAACATGCTCTAAAAATTCTGAAAAGAACCAACGAGAGATTCCGTGAGTCGTTCATCTATGGAAGATCCAGAGAATACAAAAGTTCGCTTGCCGAAAAATGTTTCCTACACCAATGTTCCTACATCCAAGCTAAAATTACCACTTAGAATAATCTAAGCAATTTGCATCTTACGCATTTTACGAGAAATACAGAAGGCGAAAAGTATTAGCGTGTCAACGCGTTCACTTCGGATCCGGTTTTCGTTCCGCACAATGCCGTATGCTAACAAATAATTGTCTTGCTTTTTGACATATGAAATGTAAGTTATATCCAAGAAATAAAATGAAGATTTTTGTGATATATAATTCACGTACTACAATCGACAAAATATAAATAATGTAAAAGTACGTGTCGACTCGAATCCATGTCGTACTCCATGTTAAATAATTTCCCTATAATTCTCACGCTGGATCTGCTATTCTTTTCGCGAATATCTTTTCCATGCTAAATTTCCACGTTTAAATTTCAGCGAAAGGTTCCAAACTTCATCTACACTTTCTTCGTATCGTGTTCCTCTTGTACATTCCTTGCGCTTAAACGTGATCAGATCTAGTAGCGAAGTGAAATATTCCGATAGAAAAGGGTATCCTTGTTTCGACTCTCGTCACGACGACGTCGACGATATTCACGTCATAGGGGAAAGCTTCTGAAAATTACTACTTACGCGTGACGTTTGTCGTCGATGTATAAAATACACGCAGATATATGTGCACGGTAAGCAACAGGACTTTTACGCGATGCTATCGTGAAATTCCATCGAACGAGTTACGCTTTCCGTGTCACTACGACCATCGTTAGAACGCATTAACGCCCGCTGACAGACGCCGTTAAAGCACGTTCTTTGAAGGTTGCCGGTATGGCAGCAGAAAATAGTTCGAATTAACTGAAAAATCTAGCTATCACGTTCGCGTACGTTCAAAGTTGCGAACGTCGTTTCCAAAATATCGGGTTAACGTCGGGTCTATCGGATCGATTCGTTCTCGAGCAAGCAATCTCGTAAGATGCGAAGCTCGAGAATGAGCGCACACGGAATAAAATTGTATCCTCTTCGTGGCTGACGAAACGTCGCGGTTGCCGACGAATTTCTGTCCTCGGCGTCCAGTAAATTCTCGTCGACTGAATCGTGTTGATTGTAGCCGCCAGCTGGGTGGGGCGTGCTTGCGAAATTTCGCGTTGATATCGGCGTTGCTGATGATTAATTGCGCATTGAACCGACCGTCGATTTGCGATAATTCTGATTTACGTAGCTGTGAACACCGCTTAACGAGCCTCGAATCTGGTATTCGTCGTTTTTGCAACGACACCAAATTAATGTATATCAATTAGCCTTCGTTAATTCGAATTTCACTAGTTTCAGTGCTGCGCGGAAACGTGGCTGGCGAGTCTCCGATGAAAAGGTTACTTTGTAAGTTCGATTCTTCCCAAGAGGAAGTTTCTCTTTGAAAGTGTTTCTCCGCGAAATCAATGAGCACGCCACGTGATTCAACGTGGAAGCCATGGGTGGTGGATCACTCAATTGAAAAAAGCTTTCAGGACCCATTCTTTCCCGTTCCTTTCCTCGCGACAGGGGATCGACGCTTACCTACATTTGAACCACCAACACGTTTCCAACCGTGGCCCATGTTACACGTATTTACGAGATTTCTGAGAAATGATTCGTACCGTACATGTTATATTCTCCCTTATTTACGCATAGGATCCATTCTGTCTATTAGTTGGGTTTTTATCCTACATTGAACATTCGTTTCTATCTCGATACGTTCTTTACGCTTAGGCTGTGCCTACGGTTGATTCGCGTTCTGCGAAACTCGATACATCGAAACAATCAAATATCATGTATTCGAATACTTGAGAACATAAATATTTGAAAATTGAAATACACGTTAATTGTGCATTTATGTAGTGAAATTAAAGAACCAATAAGGAAGTAGAATTTTCCTTATGAGAAGTTCGCATACCCTGAAGAATATTTTCATTACATTCAACGATTCCTCTTTATCTCGCGATCGTAGAACGAATGGAAATTCGAAATATAACGTTATCTGTTCCTTCGGAATACCAAGCGGTCGGTTCTCAAATGAATATTTCTCTATATTCTGGTGACGAGATCGTGTCTACGTAGATACCATTTCGAGCGAGTCGTGAAACGAGGATGGCCTTTAATTCCTGTCCGTATCTCATCCGAGTACAAACAGCATGCAGCGTGAGCTAAGTAATCGTGAGATATTCGTTTCTTCGGCAAAATCTCAGCTCGTGTAGAATATCGGGAACGCGTTTCCGCACCGGGTCCACATATATCAAGCTTTACGACGTACTTAGAGCGGAATCTGCCTTTAATCGGGCCCCTCGATGCATCGATAAATTACAAGTTACAACGACACCGCTTTTCGAATATTCTTTTCCTTCGAGCACGCCGCTTATAGAAGATTGTACCAGTAACTACCTCGTCGATTTAACCTCAATCGTGCGATCTTCGCTAAAGTACGAGTATTTAAAATACAAAATAGCACTATTCGTGTCCGAAAAGAAGACTTTTGGGAACTAGACAGAGTTTATAGGTTCTAATAATATTCTAGATTAAAAGAGACTTTGCTGAAACAACTCGAGATGATGTATAACGCGATGTTTCGATATTCTCTACGTAAAAGATGAAACGAACGAATGTTTGCAACAGATCAGCGTGGTCTCCATTTAATTGAAATTTCAATGTTATCGCGTTGTCATGGACACGCGTGTGTACGTGCGCATGCAAGAGAATGGCAAGTATGTGTGACGAGCTCGTACATAGATTGCATTAACAGACTGACGTGTATCGCGGCATCTATTAATTCAACGAACCGCCACACACGTTCGTCACTTTGCCAGTTTACCAGTCTCACGCTAATGGTCCGCCGTTTTGACAGCTCGTAGCAACTCGCGATGCGTTTATTATTAATCAACCAAGTCTGCCCTATGCAGTACACGTCAAAAAATCCAACGAGTGCAATCCGAATGTTCAGGAATCTAGCGAAATATCGCACGATCGCAGAGTAAAATTCCTCTGATGCTAGCGACAATAATTTGCACACGATGCTTGCCAATTAGTAATTTTTCAAAAGATTTCTATAGAGTTGTCACGGTGTGTTTTTTTAAGAAATAGGATGATTTTGTCTTTTTGATATGAGAAATTTGAAGAATGAGATTCCTTCTCCATCTTCGCTTTCTCGATCGGTATATTTACGTCGGTTCTATCATTAAAGCGAATACAAGATTCACATGGTAATTCGTAATGCTACGAATTCCGTTCGTAGCTTTCATAATTTCAAATTTTGTTGAAATTAGAATGTCATTTCCTAGCAGAATTCGAACTAAAGTAGTAGGAAATTCCTGTTTTGTATTCGCGAATGAAAACGTGTATTCCATGAATGTATTTCATATATTTTATACTGTAGTTACTGTACCGAGAGATTATTATCTTGTTCGAGGACTCGAGTGTTATTAAGATGGACGAAGATTGAGAAACTTTTCGAATGACAAAACGGTAACATCTGAGAATCTCTGGAATTAACAAAATGGGAGTGCGAAATTGACTAGGTAGAAGACTTGTAAATTGTAAATACGCTGGAAGATTAAACAATCATTGTCGACTGCGAAACATGTTTCATGGGAACGAAGTTGATTGATAAATATGGAAGAGATCTCTGAGAAGGTTGAATATCATTTGCATCTCGATCAATTTAATTTCAATCGATTCTCAGATATATCGCGCTTTAATTCAGTCTACGTTTTTATTCACACAAGGTTTAATTATGAACATGAGTAGAATATATACTCGTACGTATACAATAAGAGAGATGCTGGATATAAATATTCAATTCAAGATTCTAAAAGATTTTATTTTATTCTTCCTCTAAAAGGTTCGATTTAATTAATATTCTTGATATCGGTAAGGATCAACTATCTTTTCGAATTTACGCGATAAGCATAGACCATGACATTTTAAACAGTGGTCACTGAATATACGTAACAACGTAACAGGAGTCCACTAATTTTCCCTACTATCATTCTCTTCATTATGCATGTGTTTCTCGTTTAACTAATTGGAATTCATATCCATAAGTGGATTCGATCGATATTTCGTTTAATCGTGTACTAAATAAAATTTATCCAATAAATGCAGTTCTATTGTACCTCGAACGATATTTTAACGAAACAATCAGCCTGATCAAACGCGTAACTGTAAGACTCGAGTAAACACAAATTGTATTGTACGGACACAATTCATCCTTGACGCGAGAGGAATCTTTTCAGCTTAACGCGTTCTGAAATATTCACGACGAACGTCTAAACGCGAATAACGGCGAAATCGTGTCTGAAAATACGATACGACAGCTTCGAAATCGTCTGCACGACGAGACTCGAATGATTTCGCGAGCAGTTTCGAGGATCGAAAGGTTGAGAGTGCAGGAAACCGAGTTTCTCTCAAGGACTGACGCGAAGTATGCTTAACCGGCGCACGTCGAAAGTTTCTCGGCCCGTGAGTCGAACACGGTGATTGTTCCTCCACGTTACCTGTAAATTTACCTACTTCCTGTTTAATAAATCGGTCGAGAAACTTTAATTTGGGCAATGACAGGTCGCATTATTCTCTCGAGGAAAATTAATTCGAGTGCGATGATCCAAAAGAATGGGTCCCGTAATAAATCCAACGTTCGAGTAATTTGTTTGCGCAATAACGATATCTCTTTACCTGCGTTATTTCTACCCCCTCCCCCCAGCGAAAGAAGAAAGATTCATTATCACGGTGACCGATGAACTGGTAGTAAAAGAGATCTTCGTCGTCACAGTCTGTCGTAAAATGAAAAGAACGTTCTATGGTTTTATAATTAATGAAGCAACGTCTTCAACGGTGTCGCTAATGATTAATAGCGAATAGCGAATTAAAGTTTGAGGTATGAAATTCTTGAGAATGATGTAAAATCGAACAGATACCGGCTCTCGATCATTAAGTATAATTATTCTACACCATTTTTTAATAAAAGCATACGACGAATTTGTATTATCGAGATGAAGTTCGAAGTAGGAGGAAAGCGAAATTTTTCCTACTACACAGCAATGCGTTCTTCGAGATAAATATTAGATTGACGAAAAAGTGTCTTTCTTTCGTAAACGTGTTTTTTACAACGATACATCTTCGTACAAACGTGAAACCGAGTCTGTGAAACGTCACGGTGTTTATCTCGACAGAAGAAAATGGGTCGTACGTAATTCGACGAAATAATATAAAAGAAAAAACGTTGCGCGTCTATTATTTCGTCATAAAACGAAAGAAATTTTTCGGACAACCTAATATTTCGTCCACTTTGTAGGTGTCGTTTGACTGATCCGTTAATGAAAAAAAACACCGCAAACGAATCCTCGTAAAGCTATGGTCCTCGAAATTGGTGGAACGAGCCAGTAGTTGAATTAAAATAGCGAATGCGTTATTCAAACTTCGATATTTATAACCTCGCGAATCAATCTCCAAATCTACCCGGGGCGACACGTCGTGTGGACACATTGGAACGACTGCATGCATATGTATTTGTCGTGTGAAAAACTCATGCATACGCTTGCAGTATGTCTATTGTTCGCCTCGTTATATGTGTATGCAATCGAACAAACAAAATCATGAATTTCTAACGAGATCATGACAGTATCCGTAACAACGTGTCATGCTACGCTGTCTTTGCGATTACCCTCGGTCCAATTACTTTTGTACTTTGCTGAAAAGAATTTAAAACGAAAAGGTATCCCGGATAGCAGTGCATCGAAGGGAGAATTGGATTAACCCCTTGGCGGTATAATAACAAGACGAAGAATTTCAAATAAATAATTTAGAAAATAATTATTCGTTTATATTCAAGATCTTTGGCGTTTTTGGAATCAGTCCTTGTTAACTTAGAACATCGACTATTATTCAGACACGCTGAATCAATATAGAGTCAACTAAAATAGTGTTTATTCGAACTACAAATAACTTTATAGTCTAAATCGAGCAGCGTACCACCGTTTTAACGGCGCATCGAGTTCAGTATGCTCGATGATCAGCGTTGTTAATAAACGCTAGCCGAGGAATTAACCGATTACTATCGTTCGTTGCGCAATTAATTAACGCTCAGCTTATGCAGGAGCGTTTGTTTATCAATATTTCCAGGTAGGAAACCAGGAACAACGGTGCATCGAACCTTGATCGAGGGATAATTTGCCGGAAGACCAGATGGAAATTCCGAGCAGGCGCCGTAAATCCGTGACTGTCTCCGTAAATCTAAGCAATAATCCTTCCTCTCTCGACTGTGGATTCCGTGGATCCCGCAAACTTGCCATGAAAACTTCTAGAGCAGGACTTTACCCTTCCCTCCGAACCAATCGACCGAATACACTTGCGTCACGTGAGTAATCTGCCTATCGTTGAATTAAATTTAATTAGCGTACTCCAGCGAGCTCTATACTTGAGTTTCGACATGGAACGTGGTAAACAATCTGTTTACGATCACGTTGAGTTATGTAATCGAGGACTATCGATGCTAAGAATTAATGACCATAGTATTATGTAATAATCGATCGGGAACGCGGTCTTTTGCTGGCTCGAAGCTGAAGCTTCTTGAAAACTTGCACAGGGTAATAGCCAAGCCGAGAGAACTTTCATTCTTTAGTAGCCAAGCAATTTTAAAGAGAGGGAAGGAAGGGTGTTGGATCTCGGGTCACTTTTCAAAGGACACGTAATCTTCTCCATTCAACAGAAGCTTGTCGCGTTTATTTATTTTATAGATGCTACTATACTAAATGGAATTTCTAGAAAACAATGGATCATTTGCATTTTGAATTAATGTCCTTATCTTCTCTTTTCTCGATCGAGCTCACGAAATCCTGGAAATTTACAGCTGGCCGTATTGACATTACGAGGATAAGAATTCAACTGAAAAAATTAGCACATTCGAATCAGATGTAAGAAATTCCTGAAGCTGTTTTCCAAATCAACGTGAAATTGAATAATTAGGCCGCGGCATCGAATGCAAATCTTAACCGTGAGGATTCTTATTTTGCCTGCATGCCCAGGATATTCCGCGAGTGGAAACGAAGCTTACTTTTTCGATGCTCGTGCGAACCACGGTCGAGTCGCATATTTATGGTTGTTTTCCAGCGAGTTTAAAACGAGCTTTTCACGCTCCAGTTCTCGCATTATATCTTCCCCCGCTTTCGATTTTATTAAATCGTTTCTCCGTCTATTTGAATACAGGTTGGTTCGACACGTGGACGTAAGACGAAAAGCATTTTCTTTCTTCGAACTTTCATCGATGCCAAGTGTTCTTTCCGCTGAATTTCCGCTAAGTACGTCTCGACACGCTTCATTAGTTCGACTCGCGAATAGATTCGATTTGACGACGACCTATTTCCGGGATCTGCGCTTTAAACAACCCTATGTTGTAACCGCGCTAAATGTAAATGAATTTCATCCCTTGTTTTATATTGGTCGAAAATCGACCAGCATCGTCCTAACGAAAATTTCATCGGACATTTCGGACACGTACATCGTACGTGTCTCTTACTCGCCAAAACAGAATAATATTAAATCAATATTTGCGCGCAAAAGTGTTTAGAACATGTGTCACGAGCAACGTTTAATTACGAGAATTCGAACGTGTTCACCAGTTTCGAAGGACCCTCAATTATACGAGAAAATCCGAACGCTTCGTCTGTCGAGCATTCGCGAATTTTGTCGTTCTCACGCTTCTTCTAATACTTTCGTAGCTTCCATCATCAGCCACCAGATGCACAGATATTTTATGATACGGTGTTGTTTCATTGTAATTGCATCAACTATGCTTCGAGCGTGCATTTGCCGTTACTTAATACCCACGTGGTGCAAAGGCGAGCAATGTCGTCGGTTTTATAACGTATTATGCCGACAACGCGTTAGCGTAATCCCGTACAAAAGAATAATGCATTTCGTGTAAACAAGAACGCCAGCGATTCTCGCTTTCAGAAAAATTCATAAAACATTTCGCGAAGGAAGAAGGAAAGGAAAAGGAAAAACAAAAATATGAGCGTCGAATTTCATCACGAGCTGACGAAAATTCAATTAAATTTACGATCTTATCCTGCACGTATAAACGACAAATACAGAAGAAGAGTCAGTGGAGAATTTATTGCGTAACCTTATTTAACGGTTGCCATCGAAGGTAGAAAAGGACAGATGTTCACGAGGAAGAAAATTAATGCCGGATTACTTCCGCTAGCGCCATTAGCGTATCGTTCATAGGGGTGACATTTTTTCCCTCACACGATGACATGAAAATTAACGAGATTTTATGAGGAGAGCACGGTAGCTGGCCGAGGAAATTTCATTTCGAACCGGGTTCGAAAAACAAACAAACTTGTTGTACGGCTCTAGCAAATACGTGCGCGATAAGGTACATATGGACAGGCCAGGTTGGTTCAAGCTAACTATGTAACGTTGGAAGAATATTAAAATAAGGATGATCTGGGGTCGGTACGTGCGAACTCAAGGTTATTCGAGCTTATTCTCCTTAACAAAATATTTTAATCGATGGCAAAATATTAGAATTTAATCTCGGAATTAAGATTAATAATCTGTGGAAGACACAACGTTTGTGTTGAAATAATATTATGTGATATTTATTAAACAATTATTACAGGAAATATAAGTGTGTTGTGGAATGTAGACAGTTGGCTAGTTATTCTCAGACTGACTGACTTAGTGACCCATGGCCCTTGGAAAGGTTTTGAACCCCCACTCTCTATGCAGTAATGAGTGTGACCCGAGTAGATGTCTGTGTGGCGTCACATGTGCCACGGAACCTTCTAGTAGCTTCTCGACGTGCCCAATGTTCCATCCATATCCTTACGCTTCCTCCGCCGAATTCTTGAAAGAGCATGCACGCGCCAGCCGCTGCGGTACATCTAACGAACGTACGCTAGTGGGGATATCGCTGGTCAACGAAGGGAAGAATCCGCTCGATCAATCGCCTCATCTGTATGCGATTAATATCGTTGTATTCTAACACAAAATAAAAAGGAAGTACCGCTAATGTAACTTGTGTCTTGAGATAATTTCGTGTAAATATTGTTTTTCGAAATGAAACGAAAGATATAGTTTGATCGATTACTACTAGGAAAGGCTGTAGTTTAGTTCATGAGGCACATTTAACCAACTATTAACATCCGAACTTCGTTACTTTTACCTTTGTCTAATTATTATGCCCTGACAATCAAGTAAACAAAGTGGGATTGACACGGCAAACGAGGATATTCGATTGGGAGTAGAGAGCCGGGAGTTGTGCCATCATGATATTCAATCTGGTTTGTGACATGTATACAATCAGGATCAATTTTAAGTCTGTGCATCACGTCGAATTCTATTACCACACGAATGTCCAGTTTGACAATAATTCTGATTGCGAATTTCACTAATTACCAATCGGCTCGTACGCCGCTTCAACTTTTCCTAATTTCGTTATTCGTTAATCGTCTTCATTACGAAGGAATAGACCGTGAAATTTTTATATTCGAAACGGGAATAGTATTGTTTCTATCGTTTCACCTTTTCACCACCAACGAATTTACGCTTTAAACGAATTACAAAGTAAACAAAAATATTAACCTCCGTCTCAAAGAGGATGATTCAAATCCACGCAAATTTTCAAGAGGACGCGTTAATCACAGCAAGCTCAATTAAAATAGTTTCATCAATCGACTTCGTGATCCTCTAATGGTATTTTCGTTGAGTTACACTCAAGGGGAGAGTGTTACATCCTTAAGAGCGTTACGGAAAATCGGCTTACTTCTGAGAAATTTCTCCGGACGTTCCTTCGATTCCCGCGGAAAACTTTTCAACGAAGCCTTTGTGCTCGGTGAGCGACCCTAATAAGGACAGCTCAGCGAGGAACGGAGGTGTCCCGACAATGTTCCAGGAAGTTATCGAATCAGTCGCACTCCCGTTTCGTGCTCGACGCGCGCTTCCTACGACTTCCAAGTTAGGACGACTGACAACACGATCAAATCGATGCGACGTTTGTTTTCGTTTCTGTCCGTCGATTCTGTTTTCCTGCCGTGGCAAATTTTTCCTCTTGTATTCTTCGTCGATTTTCAACTTTCCGGATATTTCGAACACAGCGATCGCGTCACACGCTTCTCTGACAGGAACACAAAGCCTTAGGATCCTGTTATTGAAGTAAATTCGCTGGTTCACCGACACGATACAATAGGCTGTTCAAGGAAGTTGTGTAGTTTGACGGATACTAATACCGTGTCGGAGTAATGTTAATTAACTGGTTTAATAATTGCTTAATAACGACCGCTGTCAATAATCGTTTCACCTTATGTTATACGTTTAACATTATATTCTAGTCTGTTAATAGACATCAGTTGTATTTATTAATTCTAATAATTAATTTATTAATTCTAACTTGTATCAATTTTATATTATATTATATTAGACAAATAAATGTCAGTAAACATGCAAACAATGTTATACTGTTGTGTCGTTATTAAATCACGTGTAATATTGCCTGGTTAATCGATAATATCTATATTTACGCAAGGAATATTCTGTATTATCTCAGAGTTTATCGTACCCCACAACAGAGAAGAAAAATATTGTACGATTAGAGCGATATAAAGGAAGAGATCACAACAGAATCGGGAAATAAATCGTAGACCGAGTAGGACAGGAAGAGCTGATTCCCTGTCGCTTAGTGGAAGCGAAACAAAATCGAGGAAAAAGGAAGAAACGTAAATGGATTCAACTGGGAGTAGAGAACATTAGGTCGTTTCAGTCGGTTGCAACAGGTTTCAACGTTCGCTGCAACGACCAACACGGAACGAGGCCGCAGGTCGAGCTATCACGCCACCCCTATTGTGCAGTTAGTTAAGCGTCATACAAACGCATAATTATGTTCCGTGAATCCAACACGACGAAGCGGTCTGATTCTAAAAACCGAGATCCTACAGTCGTGATTTTATGTAAAACTGCCTGTGGGAAATCTGTAACGGACTGGAAATATAAAGAGATTCGCCTCTTTTTTTTCTTCTTCTTCTCTTTTCTATCACTTTTCTCCCTTTTCGTTCCTCGCTCATCCGGAAATTACTTCTCACGACAGAGACGGCCTTTAGCGAATAGGCTTTAATACCACGCTTCCCTTTCAAACATTTCATCGATAGCACCGGACTGAACAAGACGAGATTACATAGAAACGCGACGAACACACGCAAGCTCGTCAAATATTTAAAGCGTCCGGAACTGCTTTATCGAAGCGGCGCAAGGTTCTCGAATGAACGTCGAGGGAGTGAGACGAAGAAACTGAAAAATGAAGATTGGTGCACCTATACGATAACCTCTTTTAACTTCGATTTTGTTCAGAATTTGCGATTCTGAAACTGTATCCTGCGCTTCAATAATATAACGAAATTCTAGATATAATCACCCTATGTACGTTCCATAGATTGAATCGATCTTTGATTACGTTTTGAAATAATACGCGACAGGTTTAGTTCTGATCGTATACAGAATATTATGAAGTACTATCAGGATCGCAATAAAACCGTTAATGCTATTCCGACTATGAATAGGAAAACGCCATTATCAATGATATTCAAACGCTGCTACACTGTATTCACTGTAGAACGTAAATCACCGCAGTTCAACGATACACGAATGTTATCCTGATCAAAGTGGTAGTTCATAAAGCGGCGAGATGCTCGATGCAATAACAGTTTTATCACATGACCATTGCGCAATAATCTCGAGAAGCAATTTCAAAATTTATCGTTGTTATACGACTTCATTTTGCTAATCAAGGTAGTCAGGCACAAAACATAATCACGAGTTATATAAATTATGAGCCAGAAATTTATGTTGCTCCTGCTATAAACTTTGAATCTTTCATTTTTTCGAAGGTAATTGCTTATTAAATTTTAGGATTTTATAAAACGCACCCTCCAAACTCTACTTTGCTAATTAGAAAAATAAAGTTTTAGATTCTTATCGAACTTCGACGATCCGTTCCCATTTTCCACTTTGCTCAAACGTAAATATCAGCCGAGGATCCGCGCGTCCACAGAATTCACGCGAAAGATGAATGACAGTGTAATTCCATTGGTGGAGCGTTACGAGAAACGAAGACCCTCCGCGTTTTACACAACGCGTGTACGACACGCTTGCGTACTCTGCAACGATTTTCTCATGTCATAGATTTTATTGGGAGACACGTTTATCAGAGTCACGTTTCCTCCGAGTTGGCAAGAAAATCCGGGGATCGTTACACCATTACAAGGAGCCAACGAAAGCCCGACTTAAAGCTGTAAGTTCAGGTCAAAGTACTTGGCCGCCATTGTACGTCGACCCAGCGTATGAGTCCGGATGAGTTTAAACGAGGACGAGGGCTTTCTATTGCTACAATTGAAAACGTGTCTCCGAACGAGTAAAACTTTCGACCAATAAATTTCACCAATGGATTTTTGTTTTGATACGTGTGTGATTGGCATTCGCGGCTGACCTTTTACGATCATATTTTTTTGAAAAGTTCGATCGTACAAACTATAATATATCATTCGATTGTGCTTCTCTCGCACTTTCGAATTTACCATTTTCGACAGGCGTGAAAGTTTCTCTACGTCAAAAACAATTCACCTGTACTTTGCATAGAAATACGAAGCGGAGTAATATCTACTTTTCTACGTCTGTAGAAACGAAAAATTTAACGTTTTAAAATCCTCGATTTTCATCAGTGATCGAAAGAGCTTCACTCACGCGATTCAGCTAGAACGCTGTTCCTTTATCGAAAACTAAACGGGAATTAATAGGTTCGAGTGAAACGAGCAAACCGACACGATTTCGTTTTTTATTATCACCAGTAGTCCCATGAGCGTTAAATAATCCTTCGTATAACCATCACATAGCGATTTAGAAACGATTTGTGGTAACAGAAGTAGTCCATATTTGTCGATAAATTTTTCACATCTGACCATATATAGGTAGATGTTTTTAAAGATTAAAATTTCTTGCGCTTAGAAAATTTCTAAAATTTTAAAGATTAAAATAAGGGTGGAATTCCGACGCGTGGCGTGGTTCTCGTGTATAGCCTTTGATCTTGACACGAAGCTCAGCGTCGTACGTTTCACGGGCGCTCGCGTGTCAGACAACAGAAATTTCCGTAGAAACTTCAAGTATTTTCGGTAGAATGGTAATTCCGAATCACTCGTTAGAACGTTCAACTTTTTGTTCGTGGAATCGTGTAAATGGCTGGTAACATTTTCTCTATTCATGTTTTCCGATTCAGCGTGCATCGCGTTCCGGTCGCAGGAAACGTTTTTCGGATGGCCCTTTGTCGTTATTTTCATTCCGTTTGTTTCCTCTGATATTTTAACTCGATTTGCCAAAAGTATCTAAAGCGTACAGAGAACGAATTTCGAGAAAAATTCTCATAAATATCCTGCAGCTGTTGAGCAAAGTATAAAGTGGGCGAAAATACTGGTCTAGCTTCCTGATTTTTCACGATAAGTATAATAAACGCACCCTCTTTCGTTTTTGTCCGTTCGAGTAGGGCAAGGACCAATTTCGTAAAAGAGAATCTCTATTCCTAGATAACGATAGAAAAGAATGGGGTCGTCGTAACCGGCAATAACACGGGGCAATCGAGTCCACGTGGCTTGTTTCACGGAGAATTTAGTCGCTGAATGGTGGAAATCAAAGTGTGTCCTCGTGGGGCCAACTTGGCCTCGCATTAAGTTCATTTTGCGTTCAATTTGTATCGCAGCGAACGTTTCTCTTTGTAGTCTTTGAATCGTATAAAAATGTGGCGGACAAAATTATAGCGTAGGCTCGTGCCACCGATCGTACACTGGCGTAAGAGACGAAAGTATCGGGCTGGCCAAAAGCTTTTCTAAAGGAAATTCAAAGGCAAATTTTATGTTTCTAACTAAAACTACATTATACAATGTATTGTACGTTATTTTCTACTATCTTGTGCTTCTTTCAGGTAACTTCGCCATACCATCGAAAAATGTGTGTGTCAGACGAAAATTGTATCACTTTTATCTTCGAAAAACTCTTTTAAATCCATTTTGCAGGTACAACCGGTAGAAGATATTGGATAAAAATACTTCGTATTGCAGTATCGTGGACAAATAGTCTAAGTAATATCGGGTGAACCATAAACAATGTTGCGAGAAGGTTTGAGTGCCGTTAGGCCAAAAGGGGCAATTTTAACGGGTGGTCTTTACCTGACAGTTTTTACCGGCAGCTTTTTTATCTGAAGAGTCGAGTGGTGAGAGTCGAGTGAAGTAGTCGTGAGTTGAGAGTCGAGTGGTGAGAGTCGAGTGGTGAGAGTCGAGTGGAGTAGTTGTGAGTAGAGAGTGGAGTGGTGAGAGTGGAGTTGAAATAGTCGTGAGTTGAGAGTCAACTTGTGAGGAGTCAAGTCGAGTGGAGTAATCGTGAATTGACAGCCGAGTGATGAGGAGTCGAGAGTCGAGTTGCCGAGTTGTTATGAGTTGTAAACTATTAGTTGTGATCTGTGAATTAACTATTTACACTATTTATAGCACATTACTGTATTTAGTTCACGTTAAATAACAATCGTTTCTTGTTTAATCCATTGTAAATAGATCTATCGATCAATAAACTTATCATATAGAATCGAAATCATTGAAAACCCTAATTTCTAATATTTCCAAATAAATAAAAAAATCCTATAGTAATTCTTATATACATATGCGAATAATTTCAGATTTGTTTCAAACTTTGCCATTATAATAATAATAGTCGAGTCTCATTATGGTACTAATAATATTTCAGTCTGTGTCGTACAACATGCGTAATTTATTCATAAAAGTCTACAAGTGTTGGAATATTTTCGTGAGCCTGTTTTGTCGCTCTTGTGCGGTGAAAATTAGTCTTTTAACTTGATCGAGCATCGGTTAACAGGTCGATGGGAAATATTTAGCGAGAATGAGGCGAGTAGTTGAGGTTCGAGAACGATGGGTACACGTGACTCGATCGACAAGCTTGCAAGATCAACGCACGAAAGCGCCGCTTTTGAGACTTAATTTCATTCGAAGATGAAAGGAGATTGGAAATTCCATTCTGTCGCGTGTCGATTTCACCGGCGTATCCGCCGGACGAAAGGCATACCGAACGTTGAGTTGCATTATGGTACATGCTGACGAACAAACTGCAACGAGTTCCTTCCGCATTACGAGATTGGGCAAAATTTGGAAATTAATCGCTCGAATAACATTTTCAAGCTTGACCCTCCGAACGAAAGGGATTCGATGAAAATAAAAATCGAAGATGAGTGCTCGAGACTCGATGTTCGTCAAAAATTGAATTTTACTGTGGCTTGATCGGCATGTTTCGTTGTTTTAATTGAAACTCTGATATATGATAAATATTCAGCTAAAATACGCGTATCAATAATCTACAATTTACGAAAAATTCCAAATGAAATTGTATAAATATAAATAGAAATAAAATGTTACTACGGAATTACCTGATCAATCTGATGCATATAACGAATTTGTTAATTTTTCAGATTTACTGACTCTTATAGACATCTCGTCAATTTCCGCTAGTATCCTAAAGCAACATGGATGTTTAAGACGACATTTCTTTGAGCTGAAACATCACGCACGCTGAACAGATGAATAACGAGTGCCTTAAAGTGCAGCACGCTTCTACAGGTTACGGTGGAAAAAGTTCAAGGTCCATTGATCACGTCTTACAAAAAGCACGTATCCACTATTCATACAGCCTGTGTGCGATACATTGTGTCCCATACACGTTTACCGCGCATAGTCAGAAATAAAGGAATAATTACTTAAAAATTGGCACGCGGTTAGAGGCAAAATAGATGAAACGAGAAAGCACTCGTCCAGAGCAAAAGGTCATTTACAGTTTTCCCGATTATGTACGAAAAACAAGCAAGTCGAGCATTCGCGTGCATTTTTACGCCCGCTTTTTAAAGCTAACGACTATCATTCGAACGCACTCGAAACCGTCCCGCTTTTAAATCCTCTGCTCTCGTAGCTCATGGAATCATAAGTCGGAGATCCGATGGGTACTCGCAAAAGCCCAACGATAGGTTATATATACACACCTTAAAAGGCCAATAACTATTACACGTTAATACTCTGAAACTACGCGATCGACCTTCGTTTCGAAGCCGCTTATAATCCTTAAATGAAACATAGATCGCCTAAGCCTCGATCATAAAATTAGCCGCGTATCATTTAGCCCTCCTCTTCCCAGATATCGTAGACCTTGACATTTTCCGCTCAATCATGATGAAATTACGACACAGGATAAAAGCCCTAGGCGGCAGGAAATAAAGTTCCTTCGATTCGTCTTGGGTCGGGTGCGGCCGATACTCGACTAGTCGACAGGAACCAAGAAACAAGAGAAACTAGTCGAAATTCTAACGAAATGAATTATTCACGTTTCCTTTCCGCAAACGAAAGGATCCAACGCGACGAACGACCAAATACTCTGAATTATTTTAAGGACGCGCGATTCTCGTCGCCTTCGAGAAATTCAGTGGAGATTGCGTCGGGTCAGGTATTCAGGAATTTCTCGTCTTCCTGGAATTTCGTGCAGCTGGACAGACGGTCGAATGATCGGCGAACGCGCTCAAAATTTTATTTCGTCCTAATTCCAACGAAGCGAGCCGATTGTTCTCCACCATTGCGAGCCTCTTCGTGGTAAGTACACGGCGCGACCCTGTTTTTCAGAGTGAACACGATGCGAGAAAGCGCGTGGGTGTTTTTAGATCTATGGAAGATAAATGTAGCGGAACGTCTCAAATATTGGATGATGTTTTCTATGAAATAGCACGGCTTTTATTTACAAGTTGCGCTTGGAAAAACCGAGCTTCTACTCTCGCCACGAAGTTTTAACGGATTCGTCGAATGTGTTCATTCGTCATAGTTCGTAAATGTTTACTCGTATTTGAAAATTCTAAAGTTGACGCCCGCAGGCAATTTTGTTATGTCTTTCCGGTTGTGAATTTCTAACTAGAATAAAATTTATAGTAGAAAATTTCGAATAGTACAAAATAAATATTTCATTGGTAAAAATATTCGCGATGGCAATGAGAATAGCTTTGAAGAAGTGCGATGTTTAATAAAGAAGTCGACATTATTTCTCCATTAACTGGCCAACGAGAAGACCATGTTGCAGGAAATATTTGGAGCTATTGGAAATGACACGGTATCATAAATTTCGTAATTAATATCTCCGTATCGCGGTAACCTCTAAAGCCAATCATGCATACGGTTTAATTGAAATTTCATTATAATTAACTGTTTATCAGACAGAAGTGTATTCTGATAATATTTCACGAGAGAAGAGAAATATTAGTCCTATCTGTCCACAACGACAATTCTATCATCGATAATTAGGATATTTAATTAATTTATTTGGTGTAAAATGTAGTTAAAAATTTCGGAGATTTTATCGAGAATCAACTGTCGTAACTTATTTAATTTATTGTTTCGCTCTTTGAAGCATTCATCGGCCCATTTCGATCGCGTTAAAGTAAACAATCGTTCTTTAAATCAGAACTATTGTGTTTCGCTGTTGCCAGATTGTCAGATGTGAATTCAAGTAGTATAGGTGCGTACGCGGTCGGGCGTGTCAGGATGACCACGTAAGAAACGGGCTAAAAACGCGAAAGAAATTCATTCTCCCTCCGCAGAGTGGATCCCTGATACTTGTCAACGTCGACTTTTTCATTGGACAATTCAAGAAAACAAGACAGCTCGATTTCAGTCGTCGCTTGTTCGAACGATCCATCCGTCAGAAACATCCGGAGAGCTTTCGACCCTCTCGCGAGTTTCCATGTTTTCTGCTACCGAGCCACGGGTTGCAAGATAAACTCGCGAAGCTCGATCTCGTCGAAAGGAAAACACGAAAGAGGCAGTGACAAGAGACGAAAGAAAATGAGATACGCCGGCGAAAAAATATATTCTTTTCTGCATTAGTTTCGAAAACAAACAGGCAGAAAAAGAGAATGGAGTTACGCATAGCTTACTCGGTATAAATACCGTACGACGCCCGTTGATCCCGACCATCCGCAAACGTAAAATTGGAAAACTTTCGACGAGTTGGTAAAATTGAATGACCATCGTGACGTCGTACGCTGGAGCTGCGCCTAGTTGTTGAATTCATCTAATACCGGCGAAGTAACTCCAATCTCATCGAAGTTGCGCGCACAAACATTGACCCTGTCTCAGGTGCATCGATGCCAGTCAGCTCGGAGAATGGGGGTGGAACGGTAACTAAACTCGTCTACGGACGTAGAACGCGATGGATACCTGGCGATAACTCGAATTCAGCCGTAACAAGAGAAACTTGACGAAACAGAAGTTTTAAAAATCGAACGTGTAATTATCCGCGAGAATCGTTCGGTTTTACGAGTCTTTTAGCAAAGAGGATGGACACGTTTTACGCTCGCCACCGAAGTTTGATTAGTTCGTCTACGTAAATGGAGTAGCGGCTGCGTGCGAACGAGCGAAACACGAGTTGAATTTCATTCGTGCCGCGACTGCAGGCGCTCACCTTAACTTCCATCGGTGTATAAACGACAAAAAAATCTATCGGTTTATAGATAATCTTTGAATTTATTATTTAGAGGCTGGACATGAGAGACGGGTTCATGTCGAACAACGTAGATTAGACGAGTTCCCCGGGGTATGGAATATCTCGAAGAAAGCTAGAAAGTCGATACGTTTTGGTATCTCGATTTTTCGATAAACGATACCGTATATTTGCAAATGACGGTAATATTTGGTTTGGCCTTAAATTCAGGATAAACACCGTACCTCCGACGATCAGGATTTCTTTCGAGACGTTACGTTCCAAAGATCGAATCGTAATTTAAAAATTCGGAACGCGTATTTTTATTGAATGATGTTATTTGATAGCGAAATATGAAAAGGTTTTCATGGATGCATGGGTGTCACTGGATATACATACGCATATATCGTCAAAGGGGAAAAAGAAGAGAAGAGAAACCAGGGCATGTTTATGTTTTAAAGCAAATGATACAACGTTGTAGTATTACGTTAACTAACAGTTGAAAACCGTGTGCTATGTGTGTACAGAAAAATTAAAAGCGACCGTAATAATAATCTAAATAATTAGCGAATCGTTGACAAAGTAAAGATTAATGAAACAACCAGAAAGATGAAATAATGAAACACCCAGAATTATCATTTATCAAATATCAGGATAAAGGTCTTCGTCAGAAATATCAAGAGTAACAAACGTAGCTCCGTTACGTACCTTACAAATTATTCAACGACTTAAACACACGTATTTCGTCAAATATTCCCATAGTTCACCTTTGATTCGCGCGTCTCCACACACGGTATAATCTTTGCCAAATATGTAATCCACGCAACGACCGCAAGTGTGACCGTTAAGTTTCCAGTAAATATTCTCCAAACACAGAATGAACGGTAATTACCGTCAGCACGGAGAAACGCCAACTCCTCGCTCGTAGATTGGTCCACAGGTTATTCCGACTGGTGCCCTTCCGAATAAGAGAGCGGAAGCATTGACCCTACTACCTCAGGTGCAGCATCAGGTGCTCTAGCGCTTGGTAGGGAGTCAGGTACACGGGGAGGGAAAAGGTAGAGAGAGGGAGCAAGAGAGAGAGAGAGAGAGGGAGAGAGAGACGAGTAGAAGCGGATGGCTACGAAGCGACACAAGCAGCTAGCACGGCTGCAGTCTAAAATACGCTGGGTATTCGGTGGGGGTGTGCAGGTGGAAGAGAAGGTCGGAAGGTTACAAGAGCGCAGACGCCGACTGAAAGCATCGAGGATAGTACCCGGCACGGTGCCGAAGTACCGGACAGAGCTAGCTCGTCCGCAACGCTGTGTTCGTCTAGCAACGAGTCGGTCCACCTAGGACACGATCCACGTTCACCTGCTTCCTTCGACCGAACCTATCGAACGCATCATCGCCCGCTCGAACGTTCTTCCTGAACTCGTTGCGAGCAACCCATCCACCCGGCCGAATCAAATCACTGCACCGTCGAACACGAGTTACCGGTGGATCAACCGAAAGGGGCCGCTTTCCCGCGCTCCGTATCTACACTCGGTTTTCACCTGTTAACCGAGCCATCGCGCTCTTCTTCTTTTCTCAGAAGCTTGCGTCCAGGTAAGTTCTTCGTACGGTGAATTTTCATAGAGATTTTCGAAGGTGATTGTCGCGTTCGTGGAAGATAAGGAATAACACGCGGATCGTGTTCGATTAAGGTTTGAAACGAATTTTCAAAGGGGTTGGAAATGGGGGAGGGTGCGTGACCTGACACGCGGAAGATTCGTAAGGTACATACCTATGTTTCGGATTGCTTATCGTCGGAATTTTAAACGCGATTTTACATCAAAATACCTATAGATTAAAATATTAGTTCAAATATATCGTTCAAGTACTTAAAAAATATTTGTTTTGCGAAGTATCAGCGTTGAATCGAAAAGAGGTTGCAAACATTCGAAAGTTTCGTCATGATTTCAATAGCATCGCTCTACGGGCTCCTTTAATAGTCTTTCCGCTGAAACGAGGTTCTCCGATTCATCGCATCGCTCGACAAACTACGTACATCAATGTACCCGCATAGGCGTCAGTGAAAACAGCCGGTGCTTTGACCGGCTGGTCTGTGCTGGGAACATTCTCAAACTCCTCTGGGCAACATGTGAATTACCTAAGCCTCGTGGAATATTAAATCGCAACCATTGTGTTTGCCCAGAAACTCTAACGAATCTTAATGAAACTTCCATAGACCTCGCAACGTCAGGTTCTGGCAACAGGGAAACGAAAATTCTCCTATAAAACTGTTATTCGCGAAACATTTTCATAAAACAGTGGCTCGTTGATTCGATTACTTTCGTATTAGGAGCAACTGCTAGACAAGTTGGAGAACAGCTACGTGTATCTGATGCGATATTAACGCTGTCGCATCCGATATTGTGGATCATGCATTCTCGTTACGTCACTTGACGCGATGTAACCTCTAATCTTCCTACGCAGATTTTCACAGATACACCTGCGTATTGAAACGACGTGGTTGAGACAACCTGAATTTCGATTAAAACCTAATGAAAGTTTCCCGTATCGAAGTACATATCTTTCCGCTCGAAGGCGGATTTCCATCAACGGTTGGTTATCTCATCAGCGCTTCAATTTCGGTTCGTTCTTTTCATTGCAACGCTCTCGATTCATTCTCCCGAAATAACGACAACGATAAAGGAGAGCTTGTCGCTTCTGTGTATCAAGGAACGAAATTAATGTAAGACGGGAAAGTCGGTAAACATCCCATTGGTCCCTCGAAAACTCTATTTACAGATACAGCTTCCATCGCGATAAGGTGCGAGCGCGAGACACTATGCTTTCTAGTTGCTTTAATAACGATCCGACTTCCATTTATTGCCTACAAAGCGGCTGTAAATTTCATCGTTATTAAACCCATTGCACACGTAGTCTGCCTGAAGAACTCCTTTGAGTTTTCTCTTGATCGTAGTCTTGATTAAAATCTCAGCTTTCCGAAAGTAATTTGCCTATTAAACGTGAGTTTATAGTTCGTACTTTGCATTCCCCTTCTCCTGAAACGACACGGAGAAACACATACGAATCTCGATACAACGTAGCAGGTTATCGGCATATCCCACGTCGATGTTTCCTTGTTCCCCTTCGGCTTTATCTGTGCAACTGTTCCGTCAGGTGTCGGAAATGGCGCGGTAGATTGCGCCATTTACCAAAGTCCTTTCAGACCGCGACTCCAGCAGAATCCCCGCGAACGCACGCGTGCCACTTTTAACGACACGTATTTCGCCCATCGTTGTTCGATCTCATACAATAGATTCACGAGCATCCTCGTTTCGTTTTGAATGATAGATGTGCAAGCAACGGGAATATTTATGGGCGAGAACCGTATTTTAGGTCAGGTTTCATATCAATCGAAGTTCTCTAGAAAAATGATTCACATTTACGGGTTCTTTAAAAGCAATTTCCATTTTACCATGGCAAGATCAATTGTCGTTTTTTACCAACGTTTTGGGTTTCAGACTGATTTCGTTGTTCCATAAACATGGCATTGAACTATGATCGCGAAAGAATGGCGATCTCGAAATGTGATTTTGTCAAAAAGTGGAACATGCGGGAAACATGTCACGTGTTGCTATAAACTTTCGCGTGAAAACATTGACACAAGGTAGAAATGTACTTTTCTTTATTAAATCCATTACTTAGCTTCTTTTACGACCGCTCCATCTTACAACGTCTCATGAAATCATATTATTCTCGAAAAAGGTTTTACAAAATTTTCTTAGACATCCAAGAAAGCTATTTTGATTATAAATTACGTACGTCCAAATAAGCAGAAAATGTTTAGGAATTTCTACCTGTTGTTCCTGGACAATGTACATTTCTTCCCGGATAAAATTGCACGGCGAAACAATATAAACTCTGCGCCCGAGAGCAGTCGCCTAACATGCAAATTCGCTGGATAATTCCAAACTCACGTTTGCAAAAAGAGAATTGCCCGCGGAAAATAGCTGTAAGAGCTATAAATAAGATTAAATTTAGAATCTGGGTAGTTGTTTTCAGCGAACTCGACGATCGAGAGCGTCGTATTTTGTTTGTTTTGTTTCCCAAAGTGTGGCTCGTGATCGCGATAGAACGTGATAATTAACTGTCAGGAAGTTTGGCAGAATATCGAAACTGTCCATTCGTTCCAAGTCTGAAAACACGACCGAAAAATCCATGGAAAGTTTTCGTACAATCATCGTGACGACTATTATCGCCTGGCCGGAACTCGAAACAAGTTTCTCGAGGACGACGAACACGGTGGATACGAGATAATACGTTTCACGGGTTTCTTGTTCTAATTATGTTTTTTCTACGACACTTTGAAGCTTTCCTGCGAATGGTAGCAACACGATTTCACGGTGTCTATGGTTAACGTTCTTTCCACCAAAATTAACGTATTCGCTGATCTGCGACTTTCATCAAGTAACTTTCATTTATCATATTTGATCACATACTCCGCCGGTCACAGGTATTGCCACATTCGCTAGTTGCATTTAATGGGAAATTCTGAAAAAACTTTACCTCATTTAGAATCTACGGATTTGAACAACAGGGATGAGTGAATTGACAAATTTATAGTAAAACAGTCGGAAGACAAAAGCAGTAGAAACTATTCAATTTGTACCGAATATCAAGAAATGGCAAACGTATCTGACCAGCAGGATATGTGTTCGATATGAAATACTTTGGAACTTTCTGATTCGCTTTGACCCATGTCATTACCATAGACATAAGCGAAAAATGCCAGCTCGGATCCACAGCGAATAGAATTAAAGATCGCACAGTGTTAAATAACGAAAATTTCGCTCCCATTGTTTTATGAAAGCTCGTCCTAATTTTGTTCTATTTCCAGCATCTCTCGCGATATATTCAGTGTGTGACTGGAATAACGTTGTTCGTTTTTATTCGCTGCAAATTAATTAGTTGGCGGTTTAACGTTCGTCTACGCATTGTGTTCCTACTTATGCGCTCAACTACTCGGTGTCTCTCTTTGTCCGCGGTGGTGGTTTCGAATAGATTTTACCCCATTCTTTGTTTCCCGTAACGACGCCCGGACTGAATAACTCCAGGCTATAGGTCCCAAGGCCTAGCTAGAGGCAAGAGGTCTCGTGTCACGAGCCGCAAACCGCGAAAGAGCACGCGCGAGAACGTGTCGAATACGCTTTCCTCGCTCCCAACTGCATCCTTCGCAAGTGTAATTCACCATTGCTGTGCAACCGTGTCGACAGTTGACCTGCATCATATTTAACTGCAACTTCACAGTTCATACAGAGTGTCCAAATTAAGTGATTTAATTTGAAGATACGCACCGTGGAAGATACCGTAGAAAGCTTTTCTGTCCACGTCCTAAGTGTCGTATAAAACATTTTGAAATTACATTAGCGTAATAAGACAAGACTGCCTTGATTACATCGGTATTTGAAACTAATCTGATATTTACTGCAAATATATATTTTATAAAATTGTTATACTTGTTATACTTGTACATAGTCGTTATACTGAACGTCTTGCGAGTTTTATATACATTGTTAGACTTGTTTCAAACTTTGCCAATATAATCATGATGGCCAGGCTTGGTAACAATATTAATGAAATTTCGGAATGTTTCGGATAATACACACAATACATTTATGGAGGATGTCCAAAGTTGTTGAATATTTTTGCATTTCATTGAATATTGAGCATGTATACATTGTAAATTTAGAACTCGAAATTACTTCGCGAGTGTAATATAAATTTCCCGAAATAAAGTATTTAATTTAGACATACGTGTTGGTCTTATTGTCAGAGATCTAAATTGTAAATTATATGTTCAAAGGAGATTACATGTGATTCGTGCGACAGATTGAAGCTTTGATTATGACACCATGGTGCGTCATTGTGCATTTCGGTGTCACTACTTTGATATTCAATTATTCAACGTAGGTATAGGAATTACGCGATACGTAATCTTTCAGGATAAGCGCATTAATTGGATCGAGCTAACCGGTGATATATTCATAGCTTTTCGCGAGACATCTGTTGCATCCGAGTGAAGCGACGATGTCCTATAATGATCGCGGCAAATTGTAACGAGGTTAGATTTTGGTTCAGGTAACATCATTCTGGTACATAGCTCATTCCAGCTGATATTACACAATGATCGTTTCGGCAAATTGCATTTGCTGCAAGGCAAGGTGACAAACGATAAAGGTTCGAGCATTGGTCAATAACTGGCCGTGTAAATTAAACGCGTAAGCAACGACAACGCACGCGAATATCTCATTTATACGATTATATAATATTCTTTATTATAACACACAATGTCAGCATATTGTACAGGGTGGTTGGTAGCTGGTGGTACAAGCGGAAAGGGGATGATTCTACGCGAAAAAAGAAGTGGAAAATATAGGATAAAAATTTTTCGTTCGAGGCTTTGTTTCCGAGAAAACCGACTTTGAATTTTCGCTCGGTACGCGTGCACTTTATCGCGTCTCGTTATAACGGATCTCACTGTAGATCGTTGTCTCGATAGAAAAATTAAAAAAAAAAAAAGAAAATTAAAAATCACCCCCTTTTCGCTTGTACCACCAGTTACCAACCACCCTGTATATGGTATGATTTTGATTTATGATCATGTAATATTCTTACGTTCAAAAATCCATAAACATAAATCTACGAATATTTCGATTTGAGCACTGCGAAGGATCTAATTGCATTCACCCTTTGCATGCTCGTGCGCCATTAAGAACGAGCAACTCTATTAACGTCTGTATATCTTTATATTTAGCAAGAGTTCTATACCTTCCCAAAGGTCTCGGATAAGTTTGCACCCTTCATTTATCACCAGGGAATCTGTTAAATTATTTATCGCAGCAACTTCTTTTATATAACTTCGTGAAAAGAACTACCGTGGATTTAAATAAGAACACCTCAAGATCTTAAGATCTGAACAGAAAAAATCGAACATCTTTTTCACTAACTTACGACTTCTAGCACTTTAAACTCCGTACACATTCTCTTACTATTTCTAAGGTACTATGAAAAGAGAGGTAATTAGTTTCGCGCCAGGCAAACCGCATTCTACTCGACTGCGACCCGAAACGTGGTTAAACAATAACAACAGTATGCAATTCGAATTCGTGGAATATTGTTCGCAACAGTAACGATTAATTGCGATTCGGTCGCATCAATCGGGAACAATAAGTCCGTGAAACACGGTTCGTTGAGGACGCTGTCGTCGGGAAACAGTTGTGAGAGCGACTCGGCAAGGACAGCGAGCGGACGCCTTTCTAACCATAAACCCACAGGATGTACGTGCACGACCAATTAACGTTGCACGCTAGACGCAACGAAACGAGGGATGAGGGGACCACTATCGATAATAATGTTTAACTTCGTGCACTCTGCGCGCGGACACTGCTATCGATTGCACGGAGCAACATGACGACGAAAAGATAGGACTTGGGAGGAGATAGAAGGCCATACAGATCGATTTACCTCTGATCTCTGTGGGCGTGAAAAGAGTTTCATGATCTTATGAGACTTATTGAAATACGAAATGTGGTTTCTTTATTTGGTATAATCACCCACGACTATTACAGTTAGTTAACATTTATGCACTCGTAAGTTGTTAAAATCATACGACCGGTCGTCCCATTTCATTATAATTCAGAATGTTTCGTTGCATATGATTCTATTAAGCCACTAAACGGGGAAAAGGAGTTACATAGCTGGTCATTTATGTTGTAAATCTTTTGAAAATAATGATTTCTTTGTTCAGCGATTTCTTCTTCTTTTTTTCAGATGTTCTTTCATTTCTATTAAAAATAAATTCTCTATATCACATTTACGTTTGCAAAGACTGGAAAACGGATTTAATCGAAATTCCTTTGTCTCTATAAATTTTTTGAAAGAAGAAACGATGTTAATTCACCTGGAACCGGTTTAAAAGACCGAATTACAAATTGAGAATTAGAATGTTGCCTCGGTATAGCGGATCGAATTTTACTTTGGATCGCGGATTAGGTACCGCTCGAGAAAATTTACTTAGGATCGGTATACGGTTTATCAATCGATTCCTGTGTACTTTACGAAAGAAAAGTAGTTGAGAAGGATGGTTCGCCACCAAAACCAACGAATTTTGGCCGACTGAGAAATTAGATTTTCGTTGAGTGGATAACATTTTGGTCGGTGAATACTCGCAGAAATTTACTTAGGACGGGCGCGGCGATTCAGCGAATGCATAAAATATACGAACTAAGTAAGGGGTTTCGCGTTAAGAAGAATAATGTCTTTCTCCCTTTGCTCGTCGCATGTTAGAGCGATACCGTCGCGTTAGAGAAATAATTATGGTACGATGGTTGCGGCAGATATCTAATTTCTCCTGCGGTTAGCCACGGATGTGACTAGTATTTCGCCAACTAAGCAGTAGATATACCACCTATTCGTGTAGCCTAATACATATAGAGGAACGAATTTCGATGTCGAATATTTTCAATTTCCACGAAAATATCACGTATTTTTACAAACGACGAAGTTCGAAATTTTTTTGCAGCGTAGGAAGAATAGAGAGTCAAATATTTTGAAAGAAGTAAAAATATGGATTTTCAGTAGAATCGCATTGAAAACTTGCCGTCGGATATTCGGAAATTGAAATCGCGTTTGTCGGATAATTCTCCCACCTTTCATTTTTCATATCCTCGCTTCGCACCCTTGCATCGTTGCTTTCGAGCCGCTTCGAAAAAGATTGATCTGTCTCGCGGTTCTCGATTCTGTCTCCTTTGAACATCGATTCGCCCGGTTTGCCTGCTTCTCTACAACTTCAACCGGATAGATAGCGTGCTCCGCATCGGAAATTTCGCTGTTTCAAGATTGCAGATTCATCAGGAATACGTTATAAGGTTCGCGGCTTCGTTCCCCGTAGCTCTTGCATTTATCTGGTTCAGCTATTCGATTCGCATTATCCTCCTCTAGCCAGCTGCAGTTCGCCCCGACTTGCTCCTACAATCCGCTTTGATCCGCTAGAGCTCGCGTATACCTGCTCCAACTATCTTCTACTCGCGTGATTCCGCTCTGAGTAACTTCGTAACGACGCGAGCCGTGAATCGAAAGAAATCGCGTAAGAACTTGTACTTGAGGACAGCGTTGCTCTAAACGAGGCAATTTGATAGAACGGGAAGGCAAGAAAACCAACTGAGATGAACTCTGGTTGAGACAGGAAGCTGGTGTTTCGTGCGACGCGATAATAATTGCTCGATAATCGCGCCACTTTTTCCAACCATGTATCTCTGGTTTAATTATAGCACCGCCGGAGACACAAGATTAATTTCGCGCCGCGCACCTTCTATTATTGCAGCGAGTGTTGCGTGATCCACTTTCGCGCCGCAGACTTTGTAACAACTTATAAGCGAGGTTCATCGGTAACAATTTTTTTAATTGAAACTTGCGTCGATCTATCCCGAGAGTACGCAACTTGTTAGAAGTATAAATCAATCGTATCTCTACCTTACAATTCACTGGGTGACACGAAATGGCAACGCAATTTTCCAACTTCTTTCTTTTCTGGGTGTATAATCTTCATTCTCGGAGGTTCATAAATACGGGTCCAAGCAATTAAGTAACTACGTTCTTCGAATAGGGACGATGATTAAACCGAGGATGCCATTTTTTCTTTTTCTTTTTTTTTTATAACATTCTTAATCCGTGCGGTTAAATCTCTCAAAATATCCGGTTAATCGCTTCATACGTTATAGGCAGGAGGAAAAAATTCCACAACGATATGACGAATTAACGATTCAACGATTTAATTACCAGACAGTTTGTGTTTAATTAACGCGCGAGCTGATAAATCATTCGTGCACGAACATCGAGGAAAAAAATAAATGTGCAAAAAATCATTCGGCATAATGGAACAATAGATTCTATTTCCACGTAGAAAGATACGGCGTAAAATGCCCGACTGTTTTCACGCGACGTTAGCGACGTTCCATAACGCTACGACGAAATTCAAGCCGGAAATTCGCTCAATGAGAAATCGCTTTTGAATCAACGCGACAGCGAACGATTTGTCGTGCGGCAGCTGTTGAAACTTTGTCAGTGAAGAATGATCGCGTTATACGGATTCTCGCCTTTTTTCATTTCCTAGCCGTTTAATCTTTCCACACAGAATAACAACGAGATGAAGACTCTTTAAACGTAGTTTTATAAGCATTCGTGGAAATGGTCATGGAAATGGTCAGGTCGATTTAAAGAATCGAGTGCCAAACATCGAAACATTTTTAGATTCGTTTTTGATTACGCAGTTTTTCTAAGAAAACCGCCTGAAGAAATGGCTAATTAACGGCTAATAAAACAGGTAATTAACCTGGAAAGCTTCTCTATCGTAGCTTTACAATCGGTAAAATACGACCACGAGGCGCAAAAACATAGCGCAAGTTCCACGACGTTGCGAAGTTTCGGAAACATCAGGCAGCGGTTTGCGTCCCGCGAGAAGCTCTTACGTCGATTGCTCGAGGAACTCGTCCGTGAATACGTCGATTTTTGAATTTACGACGGGCTTTGCGACGCCTTCTTCTCTTAGCATCGCGAATTATTCGGCCAATGGAACGATATAACGAACGATAATCGGGAAAATACTTTTGACGCACCTTCCAATTATTCTTCGATCCGACTTCAGACGTAGAGAAGATACATTGGTCAAATTTTCGTTGCCATTTTGGGACCAATCACGTTAACCTTGTGAATAGGCTTTTCGCGATACAACTAATTCAAAAGATCCAACGAAGAAACAGGATTTAGAATCTTGTAATCGTTTTTATTCGATAGGAGAGATTTGTGTTTGTTTAACTTTTTGTGTAAATGCTATCTTTTTTACCGTTCCGAGGTATACACATACAGATACTAGTATTTTACTAGCGTGAAGCATACGTACTATACAAGTAATACTATTTTTTAGTACAACTGTTGTTTTTCCTAGCATGGCAATTATCTGCTCGTTTTAGCTGTAGGCGAAGTTTTGGATCAAAAGTACATATTTGTGCCTGCTGATATAAACTGTAACGTAGTGTCATAGAGCGTTACAAGATCTTGTTAGCGGGAAATATTTCACGCCACACTACGTTAGGATTAAATGTTTCTTAGTATCGTGAAATAACTGGCTGGACGTTTGCTAGGTATTCGTCTCTTTTTTACGGTTCTCGTATCCGAGGCTTACTGTTTCGCGCGATGAATGGCTGCATCGTGATAAATCGGGCGTCTATCGGCTGGGATTAATAACTCTTTGATGACGTGTAACTGGATACACAGATATCGATAAGTAGGGAAAATTCGATTTTACCCGGCTTCCAAAGAAACGTTTAATATCTGGTGAAGATGGGTTGATAGTCGGATTAAAATTTCATTTTCACTCGCGAATGGGGCAGGGAAAGGTTAACAGATTGTATCGAATGTATAAGAATCGATAGCGCGTACTGTAATATGCTGCCCAGATAAATAACGTTGTTCTGGTTCATGCTTTCAACGCGTATATTCATTGAGCAAAGTACAATTTACAATTTCGCGGTATTAAACCGCGAAAATTTGAATGGATATGGTGCCCCGTCGTATTTACATTCTCGTTGTAAGCCTGCTTTAAGTTTTAAACAACCAAGTACACGTGTTTCTGGCGAATGAACATTGGAATTTGAATTACTTTCGACTCGATAGCGCGTAAGCTTCAGCGGCAGAATCAATTTATATAGTTTCCCAAGATTCCATCCGATTTAAACGAGCGATAATGTAGCGGAAAGTACAATGCCACGATGGTGCACTAGAAGGTAAACTCTCCTACATGTAAATCGTTAAACCTCTAAGAAGACTCTCTAAATGAGAAGAACGTCCGCGATTCGAAGAAACTGTAACGGAGATTTCTCTCCTTCTGAAAAAATAAAATCATATTAAACGGCGGGTCTTAATAGGAAAATTTGGTACACGAAGTACTTGGCTGGAAGTAAACCACTAAAACGAAACTCCGTGAATTTCCCACCGTTCCACATGCCGAAGTTTGAATTACTTATCCTAGCAATTTATTACTCTGGCAATTTGCAAATTAACGCGACACGTATTTAATACGTTGTTGATTATGTTCGCTTTATTTTCACTCGATGAATATTACATTAATGCGATAAATAATTGCACGATTCAGTAATCACTTTAACACGTTATTATATTTGAAAATATCTCTCCGATTTTTGCCAATCTTACGAGTTATTATTTGCCTCTCGAATGTTTAATCGATAATAACATTACTGGCCTAACTAAACATAATTCGCCAAACGCGCCACAATTTGAACACATAAACGAAATTACACGGGGACATCATCGTTTAATACAAAATCGATCAGACATCCCCGCAGAAGATGACAAACTGTACTATACAAATTGCGTTCGTTGTACGCAATCTCATCCCGATCAGTAAACGCTTCAATCTCCGATCGCGCAAATGCACGTCGAAATCCACTGAAATCTTTAATCGAAACCGATATTATTTCCGCCAAATTCTCCGTCAACTCGTAGCGCTACACTCCACAATCGACTATCAATACGAATTAAAAAAAAAAAAAAAAAAAGAGAAAGCGATCTACGTTCAGTTTAATGCCCGTTTAGGAATTAATCCCACGGAACAAGTGCGTTAAACGGATTGTTTCCACATGACTAAAAAATCAATTTTTTATGAAAGCTTTTCAATTATAACCCGTATGAATGATCGCGCGATAACTCGTGCAAATTATTTTTTAACAAACTTTCAACTCGGTCGATTTTTGTATGAAATATTATTCACGGCTGATGAATCTTGTTCTCGCGAACTGCGATCGTTTGTCTGGAATATCGATGAGGGATGTTTATCGTGACGTAACAGTGAACGAAATTTTTCTGCTTATTCGTCAGACTTTTCGAGAGAATACGTCGTTGAATAAATTCCGCGTGGCAAGAGAAAAAGACATCCTACGGGCAAGGAATTTACAGACGCTAAGCGAAGAATAGAACGTTCGACGATTTCTCTCGTACAATGGATTTCGCGTGTCGCAGAAAATTGCACGGTTTATCTTCCTCCGTACATTCTGTCCACCCAAACGAACCCACCGGTCGATCTTCATCGAACTTTAAAAAGATATTCTCGCCACGGTGCTTTCACCGCCTCATTTGTATTTGTAGCCCACTCTCTATCTTCGATCGTGGTTTATTTCCTCTCTGACATTGTTTCGCCACAAAATACCGACTATAACGCGGCAATTTTTTTCCGGTTCCTTCGTCATCCTATTTTCGAAGCTACTTTGCCATGTTTTGAGTCGATATCAGAAAACTGGCGAACGATATTCGAAAAAGTTATAAAGTAATATCGTTGGCTTCCGACAACTAATTTCATTGCAAAGTTCTTGACTCGATGAAATCGTTAAACCTACAGAACAATGTTTAAAGTGTAAACGATACAAATTCGTAAACGTGAGTTCCGAGGATTTTCGTGTCACGGTCGAACTTCACATTCGACTCACGATCTCTTCATTGTTTACTCTCGAAAGCGGATTTTGTCGCGAGAAATCGTTTGCCCTGGTCGCATCCCGCCTCTATTCCACTGGAATATTGCTGTCCCAACTCACGATTCGGTTTGCATTTCCGTACTTCTTTCGTTGACCCCGATTCTTCGTATTCGACGTAACGCCTCTGCGCATCAAGACCAAGACACGGTCTCCGCGAACCAAACGAACGTGGAAATTGAAATCGATCGGATTTGTGTGCGAGAGTCGAACGCACGAGACCGATCAGAACCCGGCACTGGCGCCGTGGAGAAATGAATTATGGAAAGTAGACATTAAGATTCATGTTATCGCGAGAACTTGTACTCAAGCTGCACAAGGGAATTAAAGTTTGCTTCATTGTTAATCGAAGCAAGCGGATATTAAAAGTCGTGGGAAGAAAAATTGAATAGAATCTGAGACGCGTCTTTGCGAAATTACTTTTTTTACTGTATTATTAAATTACCTAATAATGTCGCCAACGCTATCTGATAAAGAGAAAATAATTTTATCAAATCTGTAGACTTTCTCACGATGAAACTCGTAAATGAAATCGATTATTCTTCGACGGAGCCTTTTCGAATACGAGCTGTAAAAATAGAAGAGTAAAATTCAGAATCAAAATTGAAACAAGCACGTATTTTGTAATAAACGTTACGGTTAATGTCGAGAAAAATATCACGAATTCCGCTCGACTACGTGTAATTGTCCTCGTGAGTGGACAGCTCGTCATCGTTATAATTGTAACCCTTCGTGGAAGCGACGCGTATATTACGATGCTGTTTCGTAGTTTCACAGGTCGATACCCTTTAACGAGCGGTTGGCGCCGTGTTTTTTTAATGAGATACGATTTTTTCCCCGACTTATCACAAGGAAAGAGGCCATAGTCGATGTAAAGAGACGCTCGACTAACCCCGTAATGATATTTGAAATTTATGCGTCGTTGCGAGCTGCTTCACCACTTATCGAGCATCGCGTCGCCTGCGTTATCGCGGCTTAACCCAAATACGCGGTAACAAGTGTCACGTGCGTTCTCCTGTGTCTACATTGGAACACAGATGCGACATATTGTTTAACAAACGTTCGTCTCTACCGCGAGCCACGTGTTTCTACCTCGTGAAACAATTTTCCTGAAGTAAGTATCGAACGTCATGGGATGGAGACTTTTGGAATTACGTGGACAAACTCGAGGGAATCGAAAGGATCTAGGCAGAGGAGAAATGGCTGGGATTCTAGCCTGCTTTTTTCCCTCTGTAATTTAATCAATGTTATTGGCAGACCTAGAATTTCGAGTGGTCGACATCAGTCGGTCGGATTTCGATTCTTGTATCTGAACGAAAGATCAGCTGGAATAAAATCGAGTCGAGGAATTCTCGAATTCTCGTTTTATGCTCTGAAACGTTTCAAAGGAAATGCTTAGTATCGGATTAAAACGAGAACAAGCAGTTCTTTCTTATTTTACTCAAACTTAAATCGGGCCGAAAATGATGGAAAGAAGACAGCGGGATTAAACAATACAGACAAAAGTTCCTTTTTAAGACAGAAAGTTGTATAAAAGAAAGAAAACTTTGTGCGGAATAATCGATGCTTTTAAATTCAGTTCAAAGAAGATTACACATGAGCGCAAGAATCTCGAGATAAATCACGAACTCGAGATAAGAGACACTTTTCTATTTCACTTAACATGAATATAAAAGTTCCTCGAGATCGTTGCGGAAGATACAAATGGAAGATTTGGCAAAACTAGGCGATGCAAGCTCACGAGAGAGCGATTCAAGCGGGCGTTCAAGCGTATTACGAGGCCAATAGTCTAGTCTAGGTATACCGATGGAGCGACAGTGGTATTAAGAGAATCTTCGCGATTAGAATGAGAACTACTGACCTCTTTGAAACTCTCGAAGATCGGGATTAGTTTATATCCAAGTGCCTGCTTTACAAATCCTCTGCTTATCTGTGCCGATGCACTTCTAGGATTTTACCAAATTAATCGGTAATCAAAGAACCAATATTCATGTTATATTTATACGTTAACCTTTAGTGTATTTTAAGGTGCTATATGTAAACGACAGAATAAAATAATAGCAAATGACAGAGTAAATGTCAGATATATATTTTTAGCAATTTTTCTATGCATCTTGTTATTAAATAGTTCTAACCTATGAGAACGAACGTAGAGAAAGATCAGTTATAAAAATGTTTGCAAACAAGTAGAGAAGTTCCGCATCACCTTCGAGCGATACGTTTCTATGCACAACTGTTTTCAATGATTAGATAATAAATTTACATCGTATCGTAATAGATTAATAAAACTATTTAGACAATATCTATATTTAAAGATAGACCAAAGGGCTAGGTACATTGTCAGTTACCGTTTGTTATTTTCCTTCCCAGAGACTATGCGTATACCATTAAATGTCAAGAGATAAAAATAGAAACTGTAGGACTCATAACGTGACGAATAAGGTCGAAGATTTCTGGTAGAATTTCCATTAGACTCGGCAGGAACATTCGTGCGATAAAAATATTATACCAAGAAGACTTCCACCTTAGTATACAAAGAGTTAATTGCGATGTCTGGCGATAGGAAGCGAGGAAAACATCAATTTGAACCAATTTCGCCAATCTCACGTATTCGTAAGTTTGTGTATTTCAATACCACGAATCAACACAGTACGAGAACCTATCAAAAGCTCATCTTCAAGGGTTACGAAGAGAAAACGAATTTCTTCTTTATGTCCCTACTTGTTCTAACAATCTTTCGTTTCTTCGAAACTGTCTTACGGGACTGGAGGGAACGTCGAATCACTCGAGGAGAAACCCTTTCTATGGGCGTTGATGGGAAAGAACAGTATTTACCATCGCGTCGAATCTCGTGACAGAATCTACGTTTCTCCTAGAATCGAGAAAACATGTCGTTTCTGCTATTTGTCAGTGCCAAGCGGGAGATGAATTTTTGGTGGTTCGATTTATCCATCGGGTTAACGCTTATAAATCGCAATGTTCTGAAAGGAACGTTCCTGCACAATGGTGCGAGCAGAGATTTCGTTTTGGAGATAATTCCTGATAAGAAATCGATCTTGATGACGTACGAGAATGTCTTTTTGAAACATTAAACTCTGTTTTGAAACGATAAAGAAGTTAGCAAAAAGGAATAAGAGGGCAGTGTATCGATGCTCGAGAAGAAGAAGAAGCGACTCATCCATCAATCAGAAGTAACATATTTATCAATCTCCCTCGAAACATATGTCACTCGTCCAAAAAGTAGTTTTAAACCATCGTCGACGTCATTAGCATCGAACTGAGATGGCTTGCTTCAGCATCGACTAACTAAACAGGCCAACGAAACTAGAGCAATTGCTTTCCATCTCGTTAGAATACTTCCAGAATATGTAAGAAGCACGCGCAGATCTGGCTACGATCCTCGATACAATCCACAGCCCGAATCTCATGACAAACGTCGCGTTGTAAATTGCCGTCGCCGCTCGTAAACGCAACGATCACCAATAAACGCAACGGGACGATGATGCTCGTACCGAGAAAGCCTCGTAATTCATCGCGAATATCCTCGCTGTCGAAGAAGCGTCTCCTCAATGGCGAAGAGGAAGTACCGTTCGTACCATTAATGTTGAGTTCGACGACGCGGGGACGAGGGACGGCGGCGGCGTCAGCGACACCAAAACATCGACCAAAACCAGAGTAACGCCCTGAACGTCCCAGTTGGACCGAGTTCAGTCAAAGGCAATAGTAAATTTCTTGCGTGTCAAGATTGTAGAGGAAGACGTCTAGAGAGAGAAAGAGAGAAGGAAGGCGTACCAAGTATGTTTAGTGCTCCCAAAATGTCTCCGCTATCGAACAAACGCACACATACATACATTCGTGTAGTCAACAGCGTGACTCACATTCACGTTTGTTTACTTACGAGCATACACCGATCGCTGTTGAGAAAATTGTGCGAGCAATGACGCGACGCGACCGCACATTTGTAAAGGTGTGGTCGACACACGCGTATCGCTCTGGCCACGTTTATATAAGTCGTGCGTGTATTTTATTCAACATCGCACGAAACAAGGCCACAGGAAAGGACGAAGAGGCTTTCTCGAAGAGAGGAGTTACTTTTGTTAAGGGACTGTAATGGTATCTATAAAGCTGAACCTCGTTGAGAAATGGGAACGATAAACGCAACAACTTTCCTTGACGCGTATTCCGGAAGACGACGTTGACTAAAATAGTAGCCATCGTACGTACGACCCGTAGTCAACAACCTCGTTGTCTTCGCGGAGAATGCTCCATTAATATCGCGGTTGTCCGGTACATTAAGGTCAACGAAAAGCAACGTGTCGTGGCTTTCGGAAGCTGGCCAACGGTTGGCAACGAACGCGCATAACTCATACACGATCTGGCCGGTTTCTCTCGAAACGTCCACCCTTCGTACGCGCACGGCAAGTGTTGATCACTGACGGCGAATGACGAGTGAATTTTGTTACCGAAGTTGACTGGATCGTGTAGAATGAAACACGAGCGACCGGTCAGGTTTCGATGCGTCGTTACGTGTACTCGAATACCGCCATATCATCGCGTCATACGGATACGTAGTACGTAGAGAGGGAGAGAGAAAGAGGGTGTGTGTACGCGCGCGGTGGAATCTAGTATTGGACGATAATCAGCCAACTATGTGTGTGGATGTAGAATGGTTGTGAGGCGGTGAATGCGTGCACGAGGAAAGTGGAGCAACGACCGGGAAGTCAGTCGGAACTAGCCGGCTCCATGCTGTCGGGTTTCGTCGTATTGCACCGATCCAGTTCAGACGAGTTGGAGTAAGGGCGGTGAGTACGACGTCGCCAATGTCGACGAGCAAGAGGGGCGCGATTCCCTTTCGGTTTTGCTAGCTTTTTCCCCATAGACACGACTTTGGCGTCCCGTCGAGTCAGAAACTCTAGGCACACGCCCCCTTCTTTCTTTATTTCTTTCTCTTTCTCCTCTCCTTTGCTCGCTCTATTTCTCGCTCTGTTTCTCCTTTACCGTCTTTCCTTATTTCGGCCCTCGACGAGCTCATTCTCTCTTCACTCTTCCACATCGCGTTACCAATATAAGAATATGTCACCGTAAGGATCGTCTCGCTTCCTCCACGAGTTACTTTCGAACGAATGCTTGAATTGAACGCCGTCGGACGTGGAATAAGCTAGCCAAGTCAGCACGAGGAAAATATCGTTCGAGGAAACGCACACCCGATGCCTTGACGGATCTTGTTATTCTTCGACCCCACGTGGTTCAACTTGTAATTTCACCGCCCTTGCTCTTCCTCTCTGTGTTTTTCCTCGCACACGCTGTGATTAATCGAACCGACCTCTCCGTATCCTCGTGAATATTCGTTTCCAGTCCTTCGCACAGAATAATTTATAGCCTTGTTATATAACGTTATGAATGATAATAAACTTTCAAAAATCATACTCTTCTACATTTCTCTAGATGCACGTTGCGCGATAATGGGTTTCCAGATAACAGCCATTTCGAATATTTTCATCAGTTTTCTTAATCAAATACTCAATTGGTTTCGTATGGTCAACGATAGTTTGTCAAAACACGTATCCACTGCAACCACAGACTAACATTCCTGAGTGTACAAAACTGCTCGAAGACGATCGTTCGAGTATCGATTATCGTGTAGCTTCACGGGAAGAGTCTTAGCTAGCCGATAAGTTGTCGCAAATTTGTTGCCATTATTCCGTAGTGTCTAATTCACGAGGTCGAGCAAGGTTGGTGAAGATATTTTCCGCCAGAGCTGCCGGGCCATTTATACCGTGTTTACGTGTGTCTGCGATCAGTAAATACCTTTATGACGGTAAATGGCGTGGGATTTTTAGACGGTCCTGTGAACGGCCAAACCTTTTTACGTTACATACAAATTTCCACTCAAGCGTTAACACACTCTAAACAAGGGATTCTATAGGCGTCGTACTCTCTTCGCTTCATATCTCGATCATTGTAAGAGGAAACGCGTTTGATTTGCAGTTTACGCTTTCCCTCGTTAATATTCATTGGATAAAACGTCGCCTCGTCGTGATGGAATCGTTTTAACTCGGATAATAAACGCGAAGTACGAGGTTCGAGAGAATCTTCTCGCGAGAAGTAGTCATCGATATAGTTACAATCAGAATGCTTATTCTTATGCTACGAATATGTTATGAATATGCATGCGGAGCGTCGCAATTTTCTTAATTAAAAGGTCACTCGCTCGACTGAGAAGCAATTTGGTATAATGGGGAGCATTTTCATTTCTTGACAAAAAGTTGGTAATGAGGCCTTACTTCTTAGAAACCTTGGATCATCAGGAATTTCTTAAGACCTTTGTGGTCGCAGCGAAAATGTTAAAGAGTTCGTAATTAGAACCATCGCCGAGAAAAGGAAGTCACCGACTTCAACGTCGTTCGGACTGAACGAAAACAAATGAGATTCGAACGATAATTACAGCTGACTGTAATTATAATCGTCAGAATTCGATGTAATCTCGACAATAAAACACGAAATATGTAGTCGTGAAAAATTTCCAGAAAGATCGTTCTTCTTTTTCCTCCTTTAATTACTCTTACTGTTTGATGGAAGTTAACCTTCTCGAGAAAAAGTTTAAAAGGTCTGAAAGTTTAGTTCACTTGGGGAAATACTTTCCAGGAACGTGTGCTAAATGAAAGATAAATCGGTCCTGGGAATTAACCTGTACAGATCGGTACGAACCCTGAAGCGGAATTGAAATTACTCGTATGATTCGACAACGGAAAGCCCTTGGTTGCTCTCATGAACCGACGCGGGGACCCTACGTCGTAAATCACACGCAGCGAGAGGAAAAACCATAGAATAGAATCCACGTGGAAGAATGGATGTTTGTCGAACCGTTCCATGGAACGTTCCCTTTCGAAACTTCTTTCTAAAGTACAGCCGTCTTCGAACTATCTTAACGCTCGACCCGCCATTTACTCTTCTTGAAATACAATTTCAACGACTTCCAGCACTTTATTCTTCCCTACGTTTCGGACGATTTGATATACCAAATTCGAATCTGGAAAAATTCGAGAATTCATTTGACGCGTCACGCGAAAATATTCTCGAGTTTTCTCCGAGCGTAAAGGCAAACTTTTTCATCTTGTAGTTACAAAAACGAGAGTATGATAAAAAAAAAACTCTTCAAGTCCAGAGAAAAATAGTATTCGCTACGCGTAGGAAAAAGTCCTTAAAAAAATACAAGTTGGAAGATTATCATTTGGAAGATTTTAGTAGAAGGTTCAAGAGAAAATATAAGTAAAATATAGTTAGAACATCGGCAGAAATTTCTGAAAGAATTCGAGAAACGAAACATTCTTCGTAACTTTGAAAATATTAACTTTTTAATTAATATGCGTTATGAATTTTCTTCCTCCGTTTGATAAATCTATCTGTCTATCTATCTTTCAAATTCTCAGCTCATTTATCTCACTGTCATATATAATGTTTGAAACTAAATCTACCCATATAGGGAGAAAATCCGTGTTCTAACGAGGAAAGTCAATCCGACGCAGAGATACACATGTAGTCGAGGGGTTATCCGCGTTGCAAGTCGGATTCAACGTAAAGTCAACGTTAAATCGACACGACGTTTTTTATCGGAAAACAGTCAAGTGACTTTTTCAGCGACCCGTTAACGCTGGCATTAACGCAGTCATTGAATTTAATTAATGTCACAGCAGCGACGCGTCGTGCCATGACGACGCATGTCAATTTGATCGTTGCACGCCGCCCAAATCCTCCGCTTTTTGTTCCTACCTGTGGCCCTCTCCCCTCTTTTACTCGATTCTGTACTAAAATGTATCACGAAGGTCGACGAAACAACGGCGTTTAAGGTCTGTTCCGCTTATCCGCCATCATCGACTCGTTGGACAAATATATTTGCTCGGACGTGTTTGTCGAAAAAAACACGGAGTTAGAGTGTCAGATAAAAGGAGAAATGCGTCCGTCAAATTGGAAATAAATCGTTGAGGACTTTATCGCGACGTGGTATGCCACTTGATAAACCGACACATCTACCCGCATCATTTTTCTAGTTAATCTGAATATCGATCCGAAACGTATTACCCGCTTCCGCATAATTATAGATTTTCGAACGATACCCGCACCGAATTGCGTCGTCGTTTCGATCGTCACTGTATTTCATCGATAAATTAAAATCGGGTCTCGTGCAAACTGGCTCGGGACTCCTACCATGCTCTTTCCGTGCATCTAAGGCGAGGATTATGGTTGCAAATGGAAGAAAACAGAAGTCTAAGAGATACGAGAGCCTGAATCTACTTAGCTCGGATTATTTCGAAAAGCCGGGGATTTCGAGATGCATTTGATTACGCGAACAACGACGTAACGCTATCAGTCCGGATACTTCACGTTCGCGTGACTTATTTCTACTTTCTGTTCGTTCAATTTCCCAGCTGTACGAAAGGATTCGTTCGTCTCCGGAAGGACAGTTACAATCCTATCGAAAAACAGTATTTTAATTCCACGACGAGGACGTTGGATTCGAGTAAGAATGTCGAGGGGTGAAATATTCGGCCAAACGGAAATGAAACGGTTTTAAGTATCGTTTATCATGCGCGTTTCGTGCTAACGTTCTAAAGATTCGTAGAACCATAACTGCTACCTTCCCTCGAGAGGGATATCGTTTCTCTACAGTTAAACAACAAATCGCAACGCGTATATTTGCGTTACCGATAGCCGCGGTTCTTAATTAATTAAACAGATTTTGACGCGACAGGTCGCTTCCTACAAAACGAAACTATACCGATCGACTTCGAACGCACTGCGATATGCCAGATTTGGAAATGTTTCGTATCGATGGAAATAAATTCTCGTGCAACCAGATTAAAAGTTAAACCGGCGGATCGATGGTTTACGAGGGTAATATCGCTGGAAATTGTTGATCAATACTAAGCGTCGATATCGGCTGGTCGAAGCTTTATGAAGCAATAAGCGCGAAGATTAAAACGTGCGCGGAGCACTGGCCGAATCTCCTTTAACTCTTATCAATTCTATTCTTTTTCACTTTCGAAGTAATTGACGTTAAAAGTAGATTCTCGATAAAAGTTTCAATTACCTTTTTGTTATATTTTACGAGTTTATAAAAACTGAAGTATACGCTCCGCAAGATAGATTGCGATAGTATTTAGAAAAGAGCTGTCAGAAATTAACGCGCCAAGAATTTTAACAAGTGGCTACTTTTAAGCGTAATTTATAATGGCTGCAGGAAAACAGGATGCACGGCATTTGCAAACAAAGCAGTGTGATCCTGTAGTGCGCCGTGAAATCCCTCCACCGTCCGTTTTTCTCGAGCTTGACTTTTCTTTAAAACACGTCGGGTTCATTACTCATCTTTATCTATAGCCACACCACGGCAATAGCCCATTACAATTTTTAACGAAACAACAAAGCCATTCCCTGTATGAAACAACGTGGCACGTTAGAGGGATGTTAAAATACTTTCTCGCCGTAAAATGCCCGATAAAAATATTATTTTCTTCGTGGTAGCCAAAATCCCTATGTTTTCATGTCTTTAATACATTAACTGGAAACATATGAAATGTCTTCTTTATCTAGATTACGTTAAGAATTGTATATCATTGTATATCATTTATACATTTATGTATTTATACGATAGACTGTGATAATTTGTCTGCGATATAATCTACCGAATAAAATTAAGCGTTAATTTATACTCTTGCGTATTTTTACTCGAAATACTGCCAGAAGCTTTATGATATTCTCTCTGCAATAACATAATGGATACGTACAAAATTTAATTCATTTTCCTTTACGAATATAAATTTAATTACTTCGTGGCCAAAGTCGTAGATAATATTAATATTGTATTTGAAGGAATTACTACTAACGAACATACTGTTCGTTTTCCAGACGCTGAGTCCTAAATTTCCAACATAGTTTTTTATTTCCTCTTAGCAATATTAATTTTCACAATAAACAGATATATAGATTTTACAATATCTAACACAATAATATTTTTCTACGATAGTATTAAAAACATAGTATTAAAAACATTATACACATCTCGATGGCACATATGTGTCAATTACAGCAACACAGTATTTTCATTGGTAAACTCGTTCCGATGAAAAACATATTCATCATAATAGAATAATACGAACATTTGATATATTACGACCTAATACAATATCACGCTGATAATACGCCTGGTGTTGCACCGAACTCGAAAAGTACAATCAAAACAATTGGAGACGATATCAGCGAGGTTTTCACGTGGTTGCCTGGCAATTATCGTAACAGTCTATCGATCTACGAAGTCTTGTCCCCGTGCAAATACATACACAACAGGCACGTTATGTCGTGAAACACGCGTATCATTTATCCAGATGGGAAATTGCGTTACGCGACTGTGAACGTAAATAGTGGCAAGTTCACGTGTTTATTCACAGGGAATAAAGAATCGGTTGGACAAGATCAGAAAATGTCACCTACGCCGAGGAACAAAAGGTCACTTGTGGATGCCTTTCAGACTTTTTTTTTTTAAATAATGGAACGATTTCACGCGAATGAAATCCAAAGTTAAACGCGCATTTAACGCCGTTACGTTCTTTCAACCCAATTGCATCCTTCCAACGGTAAAGAAATATCTCCAGTTCGAGCAAAATATACAAGAATTGTTACTGGCATGCGTAATCTCTTGTTCCAATTTTACGTTAAACGACTTTTTAAAAGATTAAAAGTCTTTTCGCTTGTAAAATAAATAGAGATTAACAGGTCACAGCAGAGTTAAGAAAATTTACAATCTACGTTTCGGATTGGAACCAATCGCGATATAAGTGGAAAAATTGGACAACCGCTAACGAATGTTCTTTCATTTCACGATATCCGTTCCCACCGAACTTCGTAGTTCGTTAAATATGGAAATAAGAAAGTTTCCGAAAGAATTTCAAATTACGCGCTTCCTTCTGGGGAGGAGAATTCTCAATGCAAAAACAATCGAGAAAAAAGAAGAAAGATTCGCGAGAAAGTTGTTAAATAAAGTACCATGGGGTAAGAAAGTAGCGTCGAATGCGGCGAACAACTTAAGACGACATCTACGGGTATAAATTCCGCGTATTCATAATTTCCATTAGAAAGTGCCTTGAACGAACGTTACGTATAAGCTGCGGGAGAATCAAGGCGAATAATTTTCTTGGCTGGTTGCGAATTAATAAGCCCACCATAAACCTATGTCCTAAAAGGATCTTCGTGTCTTAATGCCGGCTTATCACGCGCATAAAGGGTGAATCAGCTGAAACTAATCGTATTTAGTTACCGATCCACTCGGACGGAAATTATCCTAGCGGAATCGACGTTCAGATCCAACGCTATCTCTCGAAACCTGTTAACAGACGAGCACCCTTGCCCAATAAAGGCGTGAAGGCTTCCTTCGAGCCGCTTAAAATTCGTTCCTTTCCTTAAATTTCTCATTTAAACCAACGTAACTCGTCCTTCTTTAATTTCCTGGGAAGATTCTCCTGGAAATTACGGTTATGGAAATCGAAAGAAGTTAGCGGATTTCCAGTAATGAATTGGTTCGTGCGGGTTTCCTCAATCGGGATTGTCGTAGCACGATTAAAGTCGCCAGCTCGATCGATACGATATTTGATACGTGTGACTCGCCCCACTTTATCAGAAGAGACGCGAACATCTATCTGCCTATCGTAGGTGGATCAATCGGTCGCGGTTGCTCCTATAGACTAGCTTTGTGCCAGCTGTTCGAAACTTTTAACCACATGCATACGCCGTGGAACGTAGAGAGAGTGTCGCCCAACGTTAACTGTCTCCAGCGCTCATAAATTATGTAAACTAATTTTGAAAGTCACCGACGAAAGATAAAGGCAAATTATGGAATTAAATTTAACGCCGACGTTATACGCGTCGGAGGCGTTTAAAGAGATTTCTTGGAGAGCAACTCCGTTGATACACAATGCAAAAGAGATGATCTGTAACGTAATAACGAACGGTATATCGGCCTCTCTCTTGCGACTTTCGCGTTCGTCGTTCCATGAGAGAACTATAATTTTGCGTGAATGATACGACGCTGGACGCGACAGACCTTGGACTTCTTTGAACGCCGCGTGACTTTCCTATCGATCGGCGCAATATTTTGTTTGTAATTCCTGGAAATCATAAGCAAGTGATTAGCCTACGAGAATTAGCCTTTATCAAATCTTTTCTTCTTCGTACATCGAACGTTTTCATGATGTCTGTTTTATAGGCATACCTCTGCACAAATGATGAAAGGTCGGCATCAATTTCGTCGTCGCTTCAGTCTACAACCGTCATCGTTGAAAGAGGGCCAAGAAGATGGAACGACGAAAAACATTAGGTAAGGAGATTTATACTTTTCAAGCGTCTCGAAATCTGTCTTATTCGCGCTCGAAAATCCTTCGTCTCGACAAGAAAAGGAGAATCTTCCTTTTCTTGCCCCTAAGGTACTTCTATCCGTATTCTTCGTGCTCCTCTGTTTCCTCTTGTTTCACAGAGAACGAAGCTACGCTGCTTTTACAAGCGTCGACTGATTTCCTTCCTGCATTCGCGGAATATACTATCGCCGCTAATACGAAACAAACGAAAGAATTACACGAACCCATGGGAAAGAACAAAACGATTTACGGGTGAAAGTGCATTTTCCATCGTTCTCGAAACGAATTCCAAGCATCAACCATTCTTCTCTGCTCTTTTTCCTCTTCTTTTCGCTCCCCTTACTTCCTCTTCGATCCCCTGACCTCCTCTTGACTCGCTCTTAAGCTAGGTCGAGCTTTAATTTTGTGGCTAGTCTTCGCAAAAAGAGAAGCTCGCGCTCTTCTCCTTTGTACGCTCGGTAATAACCGCGTCTGACTTCTACTCGTAATAAGCGTGGATGATTACGGAGATACTTAGGAACAGTTGTTATCTGGTGCATGCAAAAGCACTGGTGCACCACCTCCACTTGCATGCTCTATACACAGCAGATATTCCGGGGACTAATAGCGACTCAAATTCAAGACAGCTCCTATACAAAACGTATATTGAATAACGCGTGGAGACAGCGAAGAGGATCTTCAATGTTCATTAGCACTATTCTCTTCGTCAGGACGTTATCCCCTTAAGGACGAGGCAGTTGGCTCTCTTATTTGTCCCCTGTGTTTCGTTCTAAGGTACAGGCCTGTTATTAACTGTTTTTCAAACCATAGCTGTTACGCGAAAAAAGAAGAAAAAACAAATAAATTCATTAGAACGTTACGTGTCAATCTTTTCGATGTTTCTTATAATTTGCTAGACTCTATCGAGGATATTTCTAAATATATTTCAGAAATGAGAGACTGTCAGAGTCAGACAGCGGCGGTGGAAAACAAGTGGAGAGTTCCATACGACACAAGATCGTGGTGATGGGCGCCGCGAAAGTTGGCAAATCCGCGATAATTAACCAGTTCCTCTACAACACATTCACGCCAAAGTACAAGCGAACGGTAGAAGAGATGCATCACGGTGATTTCAATGTTTCCGGGATACATTTGACGCTCGACATCCTGGACACCTCAGGCTCGTACGAGTTTCCGGCTATGAGAGACCTATCCATCAAGTCTGCGGACGCGTTTATTCTCGTCTACGATATTCACGATGCTAACACGTTCCTTGAGGTGAAGACTCTGAGAACACAGATCCTAAACACCAAAGGCGCTGTGCCCATTGTTGTCGTTGGCAATAAAGTCGACGTGACCGACTCGGCACAAGAGGTAACTTTTATCGTAGCCGAATTCGACAGAGTTCTTTCGTCTATGACATTCAATTTCTGTATTTGATTTCGACGATTTCAATTTCTGTATCTGATTTTGAAAAATTCGCATTTGGAAATTTGAATTTGAAAATACGAATATGAAACATTAAATTTGTATTCGAACTATTTTACACGCTTGTTCCAGGTGGATACAGACAGCACGAGAGAACTTGTGATCATGAAATGGGAGAACGGCTTCGTAGAAGTGTCCGCCAAGGAGAACCTGAACATTTCGCAGGTGTTTAAGGAACTACTGATACAAGCGAAACTAAAATACAACTTGAGCCCAGCGTTGAGACGTCGTCGCCGGCAATCATTGCCGCCACCGCAGCATTTGAATTCCCGTAGCAGCAGCGCTCACGTTCCATCGCCGGCGCAGCTACAGCATTTGCAGCAGATTCGTGAACGTTCCGAGTCCAAGAGGAATTCCTGTATTCTATCGTAAAGAGCCTCTCGTCGCTACTGATCCAAAAGCTGATCTAAAAGAGAAAGGGTGAGGGAATCGAAAGGGCGAGGGCAAAGCTATGCCGCGACGATTCTATTAGCGATTCCGTTCGCTGTGATCGATCGATGTTTCCCGTTCGACGTTCCGACGTCTCCGTACGGCACGTTCGACACGCTTCGGATCGATCGTCGAATGGCCGATCGAAAGAATTACACGGCTAAAGATGTCGTAGACGAGAAGATAAAGGCCAACGTTTGGCCAAGGGAATTCAACATTAGCGGTAATTTCTTCTTTTTCATTGGCTGAGGATTCGATATCGTTAAGATTATCGAAAGCTAAAACAAAATAACATAGTTTCCGAATTGAAGATTCCGCCTACAATTTCAAGTTGAAAATGGAGAACACTTTCCTTAGAAATGGCCTCTATTCGATTGGAAGCTTTATAATTCTCGTACGGTTATCGTACCGTTCATAGTTTTCGTAGTCCGACCTTGAAAAATTTAGGTAGCAAATTTTCTTAAAGAAACGAGTTTCAATTATTCCGTGTTTATCGTTTAACAATTCGATGTGCGTAGCGCGAGTCAACGTACTTGATGTGTCTCTATTTCGCCTCCGATTAGAAGATATGTCCCGAAAAATTTGAAGCTCTTGTTCCAAGGTAGAAGAAAACACCAGGAAGAGATCAATGGAACGCTCTGCGATTGAGCTGACAGCGATAATTATTCCTTGTGACACCCGGTTCTCATTCGCAATCGAGAAAAAAAATCCTTATTCTTCTTTCTCGATGCAAAATGATTTTAAAGATTTTATTCGACGTTGCTGATCGATGAAATGTAAACTGATCCAAACGGCATATATGCTGTTGTTAACATAATTATTCCGAATTATCAAACCGTAGAATTCCATTTTTACAAATATATCAAAGTATCTTACAAAGGTATCCTATTTCAGGGTTGTTTCCCACTGCCCACTCACTATCTTATTATCCACTTACGGACACGTACAACGGCCAAACAATATTTTATAAAGCATTATTGGCTAGTCGATTAATCTTACATCAAGCACTTGCCTACGCTGTTCTTTATACCATATATATCGTTTAATTAAAGAGGTTAATTTCCATATACATATATATACATATAATTTCCATTTCCATATACATATATATATATATTACACATATTTGATCTATAGATTAAAAAGTTTGCGAATATATCGCGTTAGAAGAAACGTTCTATTCGTTATTTACGACATGTAGATACTTCTAACGAGACGTATTGGAAAAACGGAATATCGACTTATTTGTCAATTACGATGAGCGTGAACTTATTGTACACGATTGCCTTGCCTAGAATCTGAGTTACCGTGAGTACAATAATGTTCAGGTGAAACGAACAACCACGTACAAATTCTGATCGATTGCAGATAGCTTTTTAAGTAGTATCGTTGTACTTGGTAAACTTGCTAATAACGAGAAAGTAGCGTGTACGATTTCTGTTTACGTAATTAGGTAACAGAGATAGAGGTGTCTATAAATTTTAAAGGAAATACTATGCAACGATCATTGATTTTAAGATTAGATGCAAAAGTTTATTACTTCGCGTTATCGCATGATACATAAATTTATCGTTTGTGAAAAAATGTCACGTTTTCGGAACTATTATTCAGATACAAAACTAATACATATAGGTTAGTGTAAATGTAGAAAGTCTATGTAAATAACAGAGCATTGTGATGTGGATATCTCGTTGAATCGAAACCCACATTGGGTATAATTTTACATAGGTATATTGTAATTAAGTAGCCGCGGGTCAGCACGTAATTTAACGCGTTCAACGATTATGAAATATCGCACATCACGATAAGAGGATAATTTATTTGAATGCAAAACAGTTCGAGATCAAAGCTATTTAATCGCTCCAAGATTATCTATTATAGACGAAATCTTTTGCTGAAATCATGTATTTGCCTGACCTGTGCAATCGCATTATTTCCTGTTACTTAGATTAATGTTAGACCAATCGGTTTAATAAATGAAATCTTATCATCACACTACGGAAATCTAAAGAATTTTACGACTCGTACAATAAATCTACGTTATATGGAGTTTCTGAGCAAACTGCACTTAACACGACTGTAACTATTTTTAGCGTAGTTGTGGAAAAAATATGTGGTAACAAATTATTAAGTAGTCTAAGCCCTTGACTTTATATCATTGTGTTAACAGAAATTAAATAAAAGATGGATGTCATATTTAACTTCCACATAATCTTGTTTTGTTCATTTTATCCCCTAAAATTTTCATAATATATAATATACTTTTCTACGTATTTTACGTATACAATAAAAGCTTAGTTTTCTGGTAAGATTTTTTATTTACATTTACTAGCTACGAACAAAGTACTAAACGATTTTAGGTACTACAGAATCTTTCTGATTGCACCATAGATAAAGTACAGGATAAATTAAATTTTTTATGAAATTTTGTGTTGAAATTTTGTTCCATGGGAACTGAAATACCGACTTTACGAATTTCAAAGACTCGTTACAGTAAGAGTAATTATCGATAGATAGTCAATATTTTTATATAACGGTTAAATTATTACTTTACCTCTGCAATATTCTTAAATGCAATAAAAAAACCTAAATTTATTACTGTGCATATACATCTGATTTATTTTTTAATAATTTTCGGTACGCGTTTGAATACACATGAGTACATATTTATGCGTACATGATATACGCAACCTTCACAGTGAAAGCATAACCTAAACAGTGAAAGCATAACCTAAAAAAAAATATGAACCGGACAAATTTCCGTATTAAACTCGATTTGTGTAAATACCATAAAGATATGCATCGCTTTTGTTGGATTTTTATTGACTCGACTAAAATGATAAATATAAAGGATGTAAAAACACATATTAATGTACTGTTCCGCATTAATGAGCCATTTGATTTGTTTCTAAACGAAGTTGAATATTTACCACCTAACGAGGACGTACGGATTTTGAAGGAGAATGAAACGGTTTTGTAAGAATTCTTGCAATAAAGGTATGTGATATTGCAATAATGTATCATTTCAGTCAAAGTGTTGCAGGGTTTTACCTAAGACTCGATTAAGCAATATTCAACTAAGCAGTACTCAACTGATAAATCAGCTTCATTTAGCCGTCAGCAACCCAGTTTCACCAATAGACACAGGTAAACAAGATCCAGAAAGTAGTCCTGCAGATTCAAAACGAATTGGACCAACAGCGATAAATTCTCCTGCTGCAAAGTCAAGCCCTATGCAACAGGAATTTCCGACTGATATAACAGACAAATTGCAAAATTCTAAAGAAAGTAAGTAAAATGATGTAAGCACCTTGGTTGAATCAAAAGTGTAGTATTACTTATTTACGGTATTAAGATTCTATTTGTTTATGTTGTATTACAGGTACAGATGCAGAAATTCCTTATGTATGTGCAAGGAGAAAACGTGCACGAAGACGGAAAAGCTCGAAACCTGAACAGCTACTGTTAAACGAAGGAGACAGATCTAGTAAAGCCTATGTTATAAATGCTAAAGTTGTTCCTCTTGGTAAACATATTCGTTTTGATAACATAGATGACGAAATTTGTCTAGAAAATCCAGTTACATGTCCAGAAAAGATAAGAGGAGTCCATACTACTGTATCACCTGTTCATGAACTTACAAATTTATTATCAATGGTTAATAATTCTACTCCACCTACCTTTGAGAACAACAGGGTAAAGAACACGGTGAATGCAAAGCATCAAAGCAATGAAGTAAATGGAGTCAATGCAAATGTTAGCGCAAGTATAGCTTCAATTATGGCATTGGGAGAATCAAAAGAGTTTGTGAATACAGATCTTGAAACATATCCAGTCATGACAACAAAACCAAAAATTAATGATATTATAGCATTTAAGGTAATTTTTTTAAATAGTAATTATATTTTTAATCACAATTTTACATGAAATTCATTTTTAGATGCTCAAGATTGGCTCAGATTTTACACCACAAGTATCAAACTTTATTGTTGCAGAAGTTGTTTCTTGTAGTCCAGAAAAATCACTATACATCTTTAAAGTATTACGTATGTGATTTTGTATCATTAATGTATCTCGAAGATATATCTATATATTTTTTATTAATTACGATCTAACATTCCTCTGTGCAGAAGGCTTGTCAGAAGTGCAAGTGCCAATTGGAAAACTTAACTGTATGGATGAGTCAGAGGAACATGTGATGAACAATACAATTAAATTAAATTATGCACAAATAATGAAACCTAGACTAGTATCTGTATCAAGCACTAAACATTCGTTTTCGTTGACTTCCTGATCACTTAGTTAATTTCATACACTTTTTTTATATATTTTAAATTAAATATTTTTATAAGTAAAAGTAAATATGTTAAATAAAATTAAATATGTTAAATATGTGAATATATTAAACATCTCTTGAAATAAAGAGCGGGATTTATAAAAATTACCTTTTTCTTGCAATGCATAAACACAGCGTTTCTGACGTGAACGTTAATTGTAGATTATGTTGCTATTGTTGAATAATTCACTTCAATTTCACTTTACACTAGAACAGCGCAGGATAAATTTAATTAATTTCACTTAAACATAATAAGTAGCATTGAATTAACAACTTAAAAGCTCGTAAATGATACGTGACAATTTGTACGATGCATACAATTTTACTACGATGCATGTGTGACGATACATACGTGCGATGTCTATTCGTTTTTGACTAAATCTTTAATACCATTTCACAGAATTTATTACTGAACACTCTAACACTATCACAAAACAGAATATTTCTATATTTTTCTTTCATTTCCTGTTTTATTGTTATATTTAATTCACTTTCGCAATCGCGTCCATCACATTCGAAAAACTGAAACAATTGCACACGCAGAAGACGGTTGGTAGAAACATTTCTGGCGGTTTCACTCTGATTGGCTGATACAAATTTATTCCACCAATGAGATTTCAGTAGGGGATACTGCGCAAGTTTACAATTCCGCGCGTAATTCGTTTGTTCTTATTAGTCTTTATAGAAATATGTATATTTCTTTAGAACATTATTTTGTATTAAAAGATTATCTTTTATTAATAATCTTTAATTAACAGATTTTTTAATAAAAATCAACCTAAAAATGTTAATGGACGAATCATTTTTCTGCGTGCGAGCTTGACCGTTGTTCCTATATTGCCAACACAATAAATTCAGAGTGAAACAAGGAAAAAAATCATAAAAGATAAGGAGAAGCTTTGGAGCTTGTAATCGTAGAATTAAACGTTTCTTTCAACTTTCAACTCCTTTCTTTTCCTTTCACATTGATCATCTCTAAAGTATATATATTTATAATATGCAAAATTTTACATATTCCATCCCACGGTTTGTACAAGTAATAACAGAAAATGTTCGCTCATTAAAAAACAGTTTTTATATTAAATAAAACTACACAGTACTGAGCGTATATTTCGTTAGAAAACAAATGCAGATATTCTTTGAAATTTCAATTTAATTGATAGCTAACTGATGTATACTCGTACGATTCTATACGATGCCGTAGTTCGAAATTAAATTCGTTTTAGCATTTCCAGTTTAGCACGTCGCGTCGTCGCCTAGTTGTTCAGCCTTTGACAACAAATCTGAACGCAAACGAGATACCTGGGATTAATACCAGTTAATAGAAAGCAGCGTGAACGTGCGGTTTGCTCCCGCGAACGGCCATGTATACGCATAACCGTTGCGCTATTAATAACCCGCATACAAAGAAAATTGCGCCATTGCACGAAATTGTAGACTTAATATCTCTTAACCGATACTCTTTGTTCTTCGTAACAAAACGATTAAAGACCTAGCGAACTGAATGTTCACAATTAGCTGTAGAGCTTTCATCTTATTTCTATCTCTGTCTTCCTCTCCCTTCTTCTCTTATTCCTTAGTTTTCTCGAATACCTGGCGATTCATCTCACCACGTTGTACCCTTTGTTTCACCTAGTAGTAATTTAATCCCAATGATTCATTAGTCCTATACCGAATAAAACGATGAAAATTAATTTGTTTCAAAGAATCTCGACGTTATAGTGTTTCGTGACCTCGAGTATGTTTTCGGTGCCATCCTTTTCGTTTATAAACGGTGATACCACAATCTATGGCTATTAATCTTGAATGTGGACCCAATCTCCGCGTATCGAAGCGGTATTTTATAGATATAAGTAGAAAGCTAGCAAATAACAAACGTCTATAGATGAAATCTAATTCGTTACTCAATTAATCTTTCGGCAGACGATCTAGGACATACTTCTCGTTCAAATTTCACCTTTCCTTCTATATTTCTCCCCTTTCTCTTGTTGAAGAGTGACAAATGAACAAAAATAATGATCACGGAATTTTAACCGTGAAAGTACTGTACTGTACAAATATTTGCGTTGATCGTATAACTTGGTAATTCGGGATGTGAATAATCCACGAGATAAAAACACAAGAGTAAATTCAGACGCAGATCTAACTTCGCGGATCCATCCGTGTAAGGGGATGGATTTATTTCTATTCTCCGAGGGTGAATTATTCATAGCTAAATTGCAGCTGGGAGGGTGCGTCACGGTTACGTAACCTCGAATTTCTTGCTTACCTTTTTTCCGCGGTCGTTCTCGAAACAGAGGATATTTTAGAAGATTCACGCGTAATGTGATTTTCTATTTTAAACTCGTTTTAATCGCACGAATCACTCACTAGATTCTGCTCAAGGTAAATTTGAAAATTCAAAAGGCTGAATGTTTCCGTGCAGCAAACCAATTAGCATCGATCTTCACCATTGTGATAAGTAGAATCGTATAAACGTTTCGATCAAAGTTTAAATTCAACCCGATTACGTTTTACGTACTTCGCGATTTTCTCGTAACAAGCAAGCGTTGTCTTCCGTTTGAACGATAAATCACGAACAGAGAGAATACTCTTACGAAAAGCGACTTTCTGTGGCGGTGTTCAAAGTTAATTCCGCAAAGTCAGCCAGCCAAGAACTTGTTCACGTTGCTTTCGGGAGTGTCAAACGTTTTACGAGCAAACTTTCCGTGTCACCTGTAACGAGGTGTTCGATTTCCCCAAGAACACGCGAAGAAAATTACGAGCACCGGAGACGAGCAACTAGGGAGAGTATTGACTAAGTTTACGGCTAAAGAACATTCTGACAGGGACTCGTCGCTCATGAAGAATGTAGCTCATAAAGTTCGGACGATCCCGGCTCCTTAACGATCTTCTTCCTGTTAATATCACGTGCCTCCGCATTAGAAAGTGGAAGGAACTTTCCCTAAATTGTTAGTCCCAAGTTGAAAGCTTCCCTTCGTCGTTACACACAGAGAAGATCTAAACGCTTACCTTGCTGGAGACCGCGTTCCTTTAAGTTTAATCCTCCTTTCGCGAAACCACGTGCCACACAACGAGGATTTTACGAGTAAGCAGCTTTCCGTAAGTACCGAGACGATTCGATCGCTTTCTACGAATTACAACGCAATAAGGATCTCTCGTGTAAATTCGCCTGATTCCCGATAAAACAGCCAATTGTTCGACAGTGGTGAGCGAGATGATTGCATCCATATCCGTGAGTTGATACGAGAGCACGTCGCGCGAGCAGGAAGCCAACCAGATTGGAGGCTTCCAGCTTGTCCGGGTAACCTTTCGTGGAAATTTCATCCCATTACCCTGGCTGAAGCAACCGCATATTCTCACGCGAGTACCTCTACGCACGTAACTGAACGGTGTTCCAGGATTCTTACGGGGAGAGATGGTAATTTATCGGAGTTTTTGAAAAAGCTTTTGGAGAAGAGATTATTTCTTGGTGTTAGAAACCAGGTGCGAACGATCGATATGGCACAAGAGTGCGTACTAACAGATAAAATATAACGCAGTTATTGAAACAGTCTATAAAGATCTCGCAATCCTCTAAATTAAATTGTAAGAAGAGTTACAAAGGTAACACTTGATTTTTATAAAAATAAACGCTACGACGAGATAGCGATGAAATTTTTACCAATCTGTACCGTATAGTTTCAAAATAAAAAAAAAAGAACACAAATTACGTACATTTAAAAATTAGTTATTACTGAGTACATCTATTTTTCTAATTTTTCTTTTACAAAATTTAAGTACGCACTATCTCTTATAAAATTCATCCTTATGATTGTATGATAATAATATTGCGCGATTATGCACCTTCGTGTAATATATAATATTGCTAGTAGTATAATCTTACGTCTGCATGCATCGCATTATTAAAAATATAATCCTGCGTCACCGGTTGCGAAATCACAACGCCACGATATCCTGCGTCTGTACCTACCTCAGCAGGGTAGGCTAAATTTTGAATAAACTAGTGTCTCTCCACACCACTCGTTAGGATTGTGATCCAGATCTTAATATCTCTGTTACTCGAGAAGCACTGATACCGGAGATTGGCCATTATAAATTTTAACGACGAATGTTTGCGCTTATGGATGGGAGGTAAGCGAAAGTTCACGCTGAAAAGCGGGATAAAGACGCTGCTGAGCACGTCGTAAATTGAAGCGAATATTACTGTAAAATGTTTTCGATACGACTAGTGTCGTACTTATGTTCACGAATGATGCTTATCCATAAGTCCTCCCCCTATTTCGATAAACGGCGAGAAAAACACGACATTGAAGCGAGTTCAGAACGTTTTGACGCTTCGACAGTCCCTCCTCGTGTTCTTTTTCTCGTCCGGCGAAAGCTTCTTTTAGGGATGACCTTATTCCTGGAGAGACATTCGACATTCGACGCGCAAAAAGTCGAATAAATCGATAGCGAAGCCGCGGAGTCATCGTTAAAAATAGTCCGCGACTTTGACCGTAAAAATCTAATTAACAAATGGAACGTATCCTAGCGATTGGAGAGCTTGGAAATCATATTTACACATCTAGATATTAGCAGGGTTCTCTCGTTTCGTGTCAGTTTATTAAAGAGATATCACGATCAACGCTCGATTGGTATTCTCGCACAAAGTTCGTTTAGGAAACACGTTTATTAAGAAAAGTAAAAAGAAACGGCGTTTATGACTCGCGAATTCAGTAACTGGATGAAACTCGAAAAGAATACAACGAGACTTTGCAACGAGATTTACAGTAGTCCAGCTCGATATTGGACGCGACGAGCTGCTTCACCGACAAAAATGCGTGCTAAAAAAGCACTGTTGCTCGTATCGACGTTGCTTCAGGCAATATTTCTCCGAGATTTACAGGAAATTGACATCTACCGCACACGTCCCCCAAGGAAGTAGTCAGTTAACGATCTCATAACTCAATTCCGACGCTTTAATGGTCTTACATTTTAAAGAAAATTTAGTTTACAAAGACGAATTGCGATCCTGCAAGTTTCTCCATGATAAAAGGCTTGAATGATAATCTTGAAAAAGTTTGATCGAGATGTTCCCTCTGAAAGAGCTGCTGAACTTCCCATTAAAGAATTGCCCTCCGATGTTTTCGCATGTTAAAACGCTCGCAGACAAGCGAAGGATTAAAACTAATGCCAAGAATAATCGGTAAAATATTACGTCGATTTCCTACAATTACTCCGAGAAGCAAATTATCCTAATCCTTTCATATAAAATTTTTAAAACCAACCCCTTCATAGGGTTGAATAAACAGCCATAAAAACGAAAGACTTTTTCTGATTTTCCCAAAGAGTACATATTCAAATGGAATTCCTCTTCAACTATCTACTGCAAATCTTTGTCACCGAGAACTTTCCGAACGTAACTATTTATTCACGTAACTGAGAATTTCCTCAATACATCGTTATATGGTATTTTTAAGCAAAACACGTTCAAGCTAGCAATAAACTGCTTCACTTTGGCAAAGTGCATTCCCGAGGTATTCGCGTAACTTCGCTGAACACTAAAAATTTCACGAATGCAAAGTGTCTCTTTCTGCGTCTAACACGGCGTATTTTCTCAATGGGTTACTTTGAAAAAGTACTCTATAATTCAGGTTCAATTCTTCATAACCCACGATTGCTTCTTGAACATCGCACGCGCGTGTGTGTGTGTGTGTGTGTGTGTGCTGACTGGATTTTATGGAAATCATAAGAATAATGCAACGTGCAACGGCACATCCATGGTCTTTATCTGCGGCCACGTGATCGCGCGATACCACTCTTGCAAGTTGACTCTCTTCACGATCACTGCCGGAGGGGATCGATAAGTCGTCCTGAACGACGTCGGTGAAACGGCGGTCGAAGATAAAGCTGCTTGTCGAGACGTCCAAGTTCACCGAGTCGAATTTTTATGACAAAAGCGTCCGGTATGTGTCGCACGACTTTCGCGTCTGCAAAAATCTTCGCTTCGTGAATTTCAGCTGGAACAGTGTGCGAGGAACGATACATTGGATATCGTCGTTGAAGCTCTCTTATGCGCTGCGTTTGGCAAGATAGGCATTGCGGATAGGTGTTATGGAGGACAGATATGTTGTTGCAGAAGTTTGGTTTTCTTCAGGTGTAGTGCATAGGAGTAGAGATACTTTTCAGGTTGATAATCATTTTAAGATAAGATTTAAGATAAGATTATCGTCTTAATTTAATATACAATGATAGGCAATTTTCTGAATTTCCTCACTGTCAATATTCCGCTACTTACATTCGCTTGTAATTCAAAACAACAGTGTTTTTCAATAAACGAGAACCATTCTTCTTAGTCAGTAAAATCTGTTACTTAAAATTAATAGCACGTCACTGACTCGTTCAACAGATTTACAACACGTTATTCGATACTTGAGAAGGTTCTCTGGACAACTACCACAGTATTTCCAGATCTATATGACGCAGGACGCGATGTTTCTTGATTTAACTCGAGGGAATTGATCCGGGATGCGTGGCTATCTGTGTAAATAAAAGAAACTTCCCTCATATTCTCTACAACTCGTCATTGCCCTTCTAATTTATTTACTTCGCCGTTATTCTCTCTTCTCGTGCCAAAAGCGCGTTACAATTAACGCGTTATCATTAACGCGGGGACAAATCCGAGAGATCAAGCAATGGGATCACGGGGAAAGAGGCGAGGTAACTACTCCCCGTCGAAAGCACTGTTCCCCTGAGATTATTGTCCCGGCGTCACCGGAAGCAACCCCAAAACCGGTAATCTCCATCGCGTGACGAGAAGAGGTGTTTGAAGGTAGCAACCTTTGGAAATCACCGAGGGTAGGCGAAGGAGAAGGAAGAGAAGAAGAAAAGTCCAGGCGAGCAGGAAAGAAGAAACTATGGAAGAGCAAGCCGTGGAAGAAAACGAAGGGAAAAGGAAAGAACAGAGGAGAAGAAAGAGAAAACAAAAGTCTAGCTTTAATTTAATCGGACAGGCAGAGTTGAAGAATTGTTGGTGCGCCTGCGCAGCCGCCGTACGTCCCTGGACCACCGACCGCTAGTAGCACCCGCCGACGTCGACGTCGTGGTTGTCGTGGTGGTGTTCGTTGCCGTCGTCGCGACGCCCAGACACCGTGCCGTCCGCGTCTCTCGAGCAGTGCGCGTCCACACGTCGCGACGACACGGCTCCTCTCTACTCGTCGCTCCAATCCTCCAGTGCTCACGAATTTCGGCTGCTGTCGTACGCCATCCTAACTACCCTTTGTGCACGTGACTCTGTTGTCAGCACGAGATTCGGGCAGTTCCGGGACTATTTTCTTCGCCTACTCTTCGTGATTCTGCTCCCCATAAAGCATTCCGTTTCGATTCAACGACGAAGGACGCGATGTGGCAAATGGTTCGATCCATCTTGCCGCACAGGATTTAAGGGAACAGAGAAGGTAAGAGAAACGACGATAATAGCGGTATCGTTAATAGTCACGCGACGTCGAAGTTAAATGGACCGAATGTTAAGGTCGAAGACGTTAAGAACGGGTCAGGAAACTTAAATTTAGCGGGCAACTTCGGAGCGCGGGGATGGACCACGAGGCTATCACGTTTCGAAGGATCGAGGTTGAATCGTATATTTTGAAGAATCCCGACGGGCCAATAATTTTTCGCGAGCTAGTTAACGTTCCCGCTTCAACAGGTCGTTGACAGACGCCGCCGTCTCGTAAAACGCGTGAAGGGACGGAACACGAGTACGGACGCTTCACGCGAGCCGTGACATCGATTCTTTTTTTCCTGGTCGGCCATCCGCGGTTCAAAAATAATATCGTGAAGCACGAAGACTGGAAGACACGCGGTGAGGTGACACGTTTATTTATGCGACGCTCAGCGTCGCGCGGAAATTGTACTTCAGTGGCAGGAAAGAAACACGGAGCTGAATAATTCATATGGTTATGAACGAACGTTTCGGAGCATTCGTGACATAAATGTTGCATGCACGATGATTCCGCTGGACGTCGCTGCTTCGTCGTCCGGAATTTATTTGCGAGAAAACTCAGAATTCTTTTAACATCGGACGATCGATAAGGAAATTAAAAAATTAGCCGCGAAAACGTTGCCATTTTCCGTAAACTGATCGTCGGAAGAAGCTGGTAAAAGACAGTCCGTTCTTATTAGCCTCGACCATTCCATAGGGGGTGTATTGACTGAGGCTCCACGTGTACCGTGGCCACGTCGGTGTTTTCCACTTCTATTTACTCGGCGAAAACTGAAATTTCGACGGGCTGTCCACCGAGGTGGAAAGCCGAGACAACACTGGAAACTTCCATCGACGTTTCCTTTTGACGTGACCCGATAAAGTGTTATCGTTCGAACGCGCAGCGCTACAAAGCTCGAGCGCGTTTTTCGAGAAAGTTTAGCATTTACTACGAAATATCAGAGCATCAGATTGGAGGGATAGATCAACCACGATAAATAACGTTCACGTTACATTTTCAGTCTATAACGAATATACTTGTGATGTAAAAATATGAAGACAAATTGTTTACAAGGCTGAATGAATATGACGTACACGTTTCACTCCATTTAGCATTTATTCGAGTAGATAAATTGTTTGTAAATGCATGATATATGACGGAGAATTCCATTATGAAAAATGTCAGGGCGTACTGTTTACGAGATTGATCATATTCGACGTAAACAATTTGCTCTACTTTAAACTTTTCCAACAGTTATAATTTCAACATTACAATAAATATCAAAGCAAACTATTTGTGAAACAAATCCACGTTAACATTTCGTTGTGTTTGACATTTTTTCGAACGGTTGAAACATTTTTGAATGCACGATACAGGGTGAAAAATTATCAAAGCGACATTTCACGCCTCGTTCGAGATACAAATGTACGCGGAGATGGAAAATAATTGACTGACCTTGTTCCATACCTCGATACGTTTTTTCATCATACACTTTGTGCATGTTCGTTGTTCACATCACGATGCTCAGTCATTCCGCTTAACCCTTCTTTCCTATCGTTTTCTGGGTCATTTCTTATTGTACTCTAGCTTCGAGTACCACTGTGTTGCCATTTTTCCTTCATTTTTTCTCCCAATATTTGTCGCGTACTGGCACAAACTTCCCCAAGCCATGGGAAATATGCACTGGCGACGTTCGGTTCGTGTCACCGCTGCGAAGTAGATCAACCTCTGTAAAATGCCGCACGATTCAACGTTGTCGCTGGATGCTGGCTTGCCGCGAGAACACTGCATAAACAGGTTACATTATGATAGATGTGTTTGCCCTTAGCTTGAAAAAATTAGCTTGTTCGCTCGTTTTTCTTATCGCTAGTACGATGCTCGCAGAATATGTTTCATGTTTCACGTGTAGGTTGATTAAAGCAGTTTTTTTTCGGTGGGAATAGAAGATGAAAGGATAGAGGATATTATAATGGAATTTTAGATGAAATTCTGATAATTGAAGGAATTTTCAGATACTATTTATAACTATTGCTAATTTGCAATGTCGAGTATGCTATTAATTTTGATATTAATTAGGCTGTTTGCACTGAAAATCGAGAAATTATTATCCAAGTGAGACATACCTGAAACAACTTAAACGATTGTAAGATATTTATTTCAGAGATACCGTTTCACTATTCTCTAGAACTCTACTGCACAGATAATCTTATTCCTGCGATTGTTCCAGGGCGAATAGTTCAACTTCATGAGAAGTTGAGTAGAGCAGAGAAGAGTAGATGAAAGAATAAATCTTAAGAATAGAGAGATTAAAATATACCGTTGTTCGAGATAGTCGTAGAGAGTGCGTTGTTTCGAAATTGGACGATCGAAAATGGACGTCGTTTTTTCAGATAAAAGCATCCTTAACACAATGTATGAAATTTTCAACATCATGGCATATACGACGACGAATAACCCGAGGGGCGAATGGACGTGTCCCTTCGTCGATGCTTCGTCACGATTAAGTAAATATCCATCAAATTTAACGTATAGTTGCTTCCAATTAGCCAAGAGTGATGCGTATGTACGGGACTTGGATCGATTGGAAAAAGAATCTATAAATTACGTAACACTATATCAAGCTCTATCTATGGTGTTATAACGGGACGAATCGATGATGAGACTAATTGCTACAATACTTGGAAACGATTAAATTAGAAACTTAGTTTACACTTCAATTCTACGAACTTTCATTAACTTCTCTTTTGCTATACGTATAAGCAGATTGCAGGGATTTACGCATCTCCGGAAAATTAACCTCCGGGAAACCCTTAAAAGTATGAAATAACGAAAGTGTGGCAAAAAATAATCAAAGTAATGAAATCGTTGTAATTAATTACTTAATTAATGAGCGACAAAAATAAATTTCTATTTATTTTTCTACTGTTTTGGTCGTATCATTGCGGAAATAGAATTGATTTTAGCATATAATAATTACGAATTTGTCACGTGTTGAAGTTACTAAGCTAAATTCCAGAGAGATAAAATTGATCCCAGAACGTGATAATTAGAGTCGTGAGATATTCAAATTGTCAAGTAAGGTTCAATTTGATCGCATCGTGTGTGGTTTCGCAGCACAGGAACAGAAATACGAAAAAATAGTATAAAAACTTTATCTAGTTAGTTACTTTCCACTAAACCTCAGGAGTACTACTATGCATATGCGGAAACTCGTGAGAAGTACGTCCGCTGTCAGGATGCTGTCACGCGTCTTACATAACTCGCTCAATGTTTAATAACCTCACGTCAACGGCAGCAGGTTCCTAACTATTTTCCAGGCAAGCATCGAACCTTCGCGTTACAACTTTCCATCCTCTTCGTTTCTTTGCTCTCATTCTCACGCGAACGATAACGCGTGAAAATCGAGATCACAGACCAGGATACGTGTTCGTTCGAGCAACAGCTCTGATCCGCCTATGAACTCGAATACGCTTAGATAAATATGCGTCGAACGATCCGACATATGTTGCGTAACGTTCGATCGATCCTGTCGCGTTCGAAATATCATAATTATACCTATAAATGTCGTTACGCGTCTGAGAATTAAAGTTTGTTCGCTTGGTTGCGTTCGTAGAAAAAACTAATAGAAAAAGTAGATAGTTTCTTCTCTCTGGCGATTTTTTCATAAGGAAGATAGGTTGTTTGTGGAATTGTCAGAGAATGTGAAGGTTTGCTTGATCTATGATTAAAGAGACGATCGTAACGAGGTTTCTTCTCCCGAGCAAACTGTTCATTAGGAAAATAGGTTGTCAAAGTATCGTTAGGGAACGTGAAGCTTCGAGCTTTTGCAATAGTCGTTCGGTTTTCTGTTATCATGGAACTTAGGAAGAAAAGGCGATAAATTCTTGAGGGTGCCATAAATTTGGCCCTTGATACTACTGTGTCATGGGTCAAGGGGCTCGACTAGAAATGGAGCCATGTTGATTATTACCAATAACTTTCGCTATATGGAGAGATATCAATGCTATCTTTATGGCTATCGTTAATTTCAATATTTCTCTTTTGTGATTATTAATATATTCCAGTGTACAATGCAAGTACTGAAATTCTATAATATAGAATATGTATATACGCGTGGCAGAGACCAATTAAAATGATATTTGAGAGCTGTATTAAATCACAGGTTAATTAGTTACAGTTCCTAGTTGGCAGATCTGTTATAAATTTCATTGAATGAGAGAAACAATAAAAATAAATAATTAGAATAAATAAAATGCGATAAAAATAAATAAATAATTATCAAACTCTTTTGGTAGGATGAGTTGATTTAAACGCAAGAAATCTAAAGGTTTAGGATTATTCATAGATTTGTTTAGGGAAATGACGTTTTTGAACTGCTGGTCTGTGTTATAGAAAGGAAGCTAGCGAGTAAACTGACACTGGAATTTCATTGGCTTCGATATTCCAGAAATGGATATTATTTTTACTGCCGGACTCGACGAATGATTAAACGACAGTTAAGCGGCAAATTTAGATTCAGAGATTTTAATAGTCACTTAAATGCTTCGGATAATTTGAAACTGCAATTAACCCAGAAGCTCGAACACACAAGCGTAATACTTTCCCGAACGGTAGCATTTCGTTCGAATTAATATCACCAGTGGTCTTTTCGTTCGTAAAATCGTTTCCTTCGCGCTTGAAAAGCTGGAGCTTCGTTCGGGGGATATCGCGGTTTCATGTACGTCGTTTCTTTATTGAATAGTCGAAATTTTTTTCCGCTGGCCATAGATGGAACACCGACAGAATATTCGCGCTTTATGCGGAACAAAAAGAATTGTCCAAATATTAAATTGGATATATCGGATAGACAGAAGCCAGTTTTTATTCGAATAACGCCATTTAATATTCTCGTCACTCGGATTGATTCGAAAATATCATCACCCGCCACTATTTCGCGATACAGTAAAAATAAAAAAAGCGTTTTTTGTTACGTTCTCGATTGATTTCGCGATACCAAAAACACAGTTGTTACATCCTTCGAACTTTTATCTTCTAATTCTTATCCTCGTATTTTTCGTTTACGAGAAATTCCTTTGTCGTATAGCTGCCTCTATTTGTCTTCGCTTCGAACGCGTATATTATTTCAACAATCGCACAAAATGGCCATCTTTCGTCTCGCTGTAGTTCTGCACACGCCCAATAATGCAGCCCATCGAAATTGACATATTGCTGGAATATTTGAATGCTATCAACCGTCGTTCTATCTACAATTGCCAGCAAATTGCCTCGCTCTAAAACAGTCAAGGTTCTACGATTATATACCTGTAGATTTGCATCGGTCAGGAAGATTGCTTCGATCAAACAAAAGATCGACTGCAAGCAGGAAACGAGGTCAAACTTCTAACATTAATGAAACTTCCTTTACCTTTGATTTCACAGAGATCCGGCTGCTTAAAGAAACCATATTAATTCATCTGTTCGATCTGTTCGTTCATCGAGGAAGATCATTTGCGAATTCGCCACATTAACTATTATACAACTCTGTTCGATCTTCGGAGAAATATCCAAGCGAGGTGCTCTTTGATTGCACATTTCTTAGCTGAACTTGCGAGGTTGACGATACGGCGCCCTCAGGCGTTACATTTCCCTCCTTACAGTCGATCGCACTTTGTAAATTTCGTCGTTTGTTTCAGTAGATGACAATGGAAATGTAAAAGATGTTTTCCTTGTTAGATTGGCAAATAATGGCAAAACTTTGGCAGCTTTAATCACGCGAATGACGTAAAAGACAACTTCCTACTGTCAACGTCTTGCTGAAGCAAGAAACCAATCGCTCTAAATAAGAGAAGTTTAAAAACTTTGTCGCGAACGTTACGTAAAAATTTCGCTCGCGTTTCGAGATTAGGGTGGTCGGATCCGTGCGTCTTCGACAAGTCGGCTTCCCGCGTGACCCTGGCAACGAATCGCGGATAAACCGGGATTTGATGCTTTGTTTCTCTCAGGACTGTAAGTGGTAAATCGAGCAGCCACTAATCGAAATTCGAGTCACAAAAGCTTCGGTCGGAACTCGGAGGGAATTCACTGTCCGTTCTAAAATCAAAATCCAAACTAAAAGAACTGACTATAGGAATACTTGGATGGAATTAAAAGCAATTGGCGGAAGAGCTCGATTAGAAACTCAGCAAGGAATAACACGTATCTCTAAAGAAGAAATTAAAGCGAAGTGCCAATTAAAACAGGGGAAGAACCGAGGAGAAGGAAACCTGCGATACTGGTTTCCTAAGCGATTCCACGTAGTCGATGAAATCGAAGGATAAGCCGATGAGGGTACCTGTGACACCAGGAACCGGTCCTTATCAGAACGTTGTATCTTAACCGTATCCATTCTCACCCGAAAAAGACTATGACTATAGAATCCAGCGGAAATTGAAGAAATTGAGCGAGGAACCATACGTCGGAGATAAAACGTAGCACGTTAAACTCGATAAGTCGATGGACACTCGATAGAAGTCGCCGATTTCTCTGCGATTCAGCGTAACGATACGAAGACGAGAAGATCGAAGCAAGCGGAATACGATGTTGCAGAAAAAAGGCAAGTCGATCGGCGAAACAGAGGGAAATTTCTCTGTTTTGCAAAGGGCCAAAGCGTTTGAGAGTTGGACGCGTGTATGTAGAAATTGCAGAGCGAAAGCAGCGGAAGAGAAGAGAAGAGAAAAAAACTAGAGTCGCGTGGAAACGAGAGGTGGAAAATCGTCGATGGCCGAATTGCCAGGGATCGGCGGCCGGCAACAAAGAAAGTGTGTCGAGCGTGGAAACGAGCACAGCGAGATTTAGTCGAGCTGGTACACGTTGAAGCGAGACGCGGCCACCGCTAAAGAGAGCGTTCGCGTCCAGAGGATTTGCGGCGGTCGAGTACAAGCGAAAACACGATCGAGCATAGAAAAAGACGGATCCGCCCTGGCGCGGTTTGGTCCTCGAGGTGTACCACTCTCTGCCGCACCCTCTCGGGCCTGACATGCGCCATGACCCGCATATAGGTATCCATAGGTAGCTCTCCGACGTCTCTCCGCTTGCTTTCGTTCTCCCTCTCTTCTCGTTTCGTCGACAGAACGGACGCGCGTCCACGCGGACACACGCGGAAGATACCAACAGCGTCATCTTCTAACCTCCCCTCTCTTATTAGCCACCGGTTACCGTCGGTAGCACAAGGGATGGGCCAGTCAGGATCCATTGCTCGCGCTACCCAACCCTTTCCAGCCACGATAAATCTACTTGGAATTTGTTGATGAAAAGAACAGGTCGCTCGAGTGTGGACTAGCCTCGCTCTCCAGCAGGTATATTAAATTTTGCCATGGCGCAGCGTCACAAACGAACGACGTGACGCTCGCGCCTTTTGTATCCAAGATCGATTTCGGATCGATTTCCTATGGCGTCTGGTTTCCTGGTCTGTATATTGCCGCGACGAGAATTGTAATACCGGAATAGAGTGTGAGATGTTGCAGGCGACATGTGTTTTTGATAACGCGTTTGCTATTGAGTTGTCGTAGGAAAGATACGTGTTTGGGTCTTTCTGGATTCGATACGTTTGGGACAAAGTTTTCACCATTTCACGTTTCGTATTGCATACGTGGTAAACGCAATATTGTGCTTTAACGAATCGTTAATTGAACGTAACATAGCAAAAAGTTTGTAGCATTAACTGTACGCTGAAAAAAAATTTTTCCCATAGGCAAAAGGAAAATTCAATTCTGAGAAGGTCGAAGAGTAGAATGCAATCGGTCTGCGACAATGAGGTTGATTATAACATTTCATTCTCCCGAGGTATTTAATCTTCTGTCTAACACTTCAAGATAGAACGTCGCCTACGTTGATTTATGGAAATAAAAATAGACCTCGCTCTTCTTCTTTCTTCGCGATGATAACACGTGTTTTCAATCGTTCTACTTCTTCTCAATCTGTCTAAATTCACGCAACGCGTTTCCGATTCGAGCTTTCTAGACACGCAATTTACGTTGCGAGACGAACGTTCTATTTCAACGTAAATGGAAAGGAAAACCCAAGGATTAAAAGTAGTCCGGGTTCGGGGAATATTTATAAAAATCGAAGAACGCATTTTTCTGGTAAATATCGCAGCCTGGGATTAAACGACTTGACACGCACAGTTCTTTATCTCCTGGAAACCGGAGGTCACACCCTTTTGTGATGTAAATCGAACGCGGTCGGATCGATTTTTCGCCTCCTACCGCTTGTCAGAACGTCCAAGAATATACTTGTGCAAATCGTACCACTCGCCAGACAGATTTATCGAATTTGGATCACTTTTTTCCACTCTTGTCGTCATTTAGGGTCGAATCGGGGCCAGAAACTCGTCGCTTCTTTTCTCGCCTTTCAAATACGATTCCGTATAATCTGGAATCGTTGGAAAAAGAGGAGTCGAGTATGCAAAGTGGATAAAGGATGAGCAAAAAGAGAAGCAGGGTGAATAGATGTAGAAAAAAAGGGGGAAAAAGGGTGGACGCGAAAGGATTACAGGAAAAAGAGAACGCGTACGCTAGAGAGGAGCAAAGAGAAAAACGAATATTACACAAAGAGCGCGCAGTTGGTAGAGGGATTGAAGGTACAGTGGAAAATAGAAAACGAGGAGACGAATAACGAAGAATGAAAGGAGTCGACTTTTACAGCGTGTCCAACGGCTGACGCGGACAATCGAAATTATCTCACTTATGCACTTACCGCGGCATTGTATAGAACTCGTCCAACAAAAGCCATCAGACGGGTGGGTACGTTTCAAACACACTCGCGCATTCGACTCGAGCCAGCCCTACAACCTTCGTTCACGTTTGTCTGCTGATGCCTCTCATCTGGATATACACGATAGTAATTCTAAAATTCATAGGTCGCCATATAACTTGACAACCTGTTGAGAACATGATTTTCCAAGGAGGGTTGTAAAAACTGAAGACCTTAACGGGAGCTTGATTTTATGGACACGATTACAATTATAATTATTATTGATATTTCAAATTCATTTTAACGAAATTTTTCATCGGTATACGCTGCTACAATTTGCTTTAATGAGTTGTTAATTAACTCAACTATAAGTATGTTTCTTCTTGATAAAACTGGTCGCCCCCAAATTTGAACCAGTCTTGAAAAAAAAATATCCGGAAAGATACGTTTCCATTAGCCATAATCCAAGAAAATAGCAAATTATCAGAAATCAATTCGAAACGAATTTTCATTCGACTTTGAAATACGTTTTCAGCTTCGAATTTCCATTTCGTGCATCAGTTTCCAGTTTTCACTGTTAGAACGAAATTCCCTTAACCTCGGCTGGTTGAAACAAGACGTTGCATGGCATCGAGGGGCTAATAAACGTGGTTGCCCAGAAATTTACAAACCAACCGGCATTAACACGATGCCGCCGGTAAATTGAATGGGTCTACTTTACGGTAATATTGCCGGCGATGGTTAAAGTCCTTTTTCACGATCGTAAAATTGCCGGGCAAATTCGCCTGGAGGCCGAAAGCAATGGACGATGCGAATTTCTGACTCTCACGCGATTTCACCGTGCGTTACACGGCACCACCCCCTACAGCGAAATTCGGATCGCGTTCAGTACGCGTGTTACTCGCTCGTAGAACATATTACGCAACAAACACCGACGAAACTCCGTGAATTCATCGACCAACTTAATCGACCACTAGGCCGAACGCTGCTGGAGATTCTGCTGCGGCGTTTTAGACAGCTTGTTAGTTGCAATTTTCTGTCATTTGTCTGAACGATGGAATCTTCGACGCTTGATAGAGAATTTTTAAATTGTGTTACGTTTAATGGTTAAGTCGGCGATATCGGAGATAATATTAAGAAATTACAATAACTTGCAAAGTAGCAGGATCAAAGGTAATATTGGAGAACTGACAAAGAATCGAATCTTAGGAACGTCATTTTCATATGTATATTAACACTTTGACTGCCACGTTGGTCACGGTTTCTCCTGTGACGTCACAATGGTCATTGGTGACCGAAGTGGTCGAACTTCTTACAATTGTAAAAATTGAATGAAAATTGACAGTTAGGGCATTTTGAATATAACCGATAAATAGAAGATACTTTGAAATAAAAAGTGCCCCATTGAACGATTAAACATTTTTATTAGAACATCGATAAAAAAAAAAAAAAAATGAGAACAAATCTTGCATCTAAAGGTGCATTGTGTTTTGTATCCATATTTTTGTGGAGTAATCTACGAATATTATTATAAACACAGCTTAGGAAATAATCGTAAATGCTGCTTTATGATCATATGATTGAAGTTAGAAGTGTGAACATACCTAACTATTATATATAGAATCAGCAAATACCGTTTACTGATATCTTCTACGCGTTTCAACGATATATTCTGCACGTTTTGCTTACGATGAAACAACGAACGCGAATGGTTTGTTGAAATAAACAAAGCCTTGTTATAATATGTCGCTATCGACTGTTACCAAGGAGCCACGGTGGTCACCAATAAGATAAACGGTCCATTGGGAAAGAATGTTGTCTTACATCATCGATTTATTATTATTTTGCCGTTATATGCTTTGAATAATAAAAATACTGCTGTGGCGTCCTGAGCGAAACATGTGATTTCGGCACGGCAGTCGAAGCGTTAACACTTTCACAAAACATTAAAGTCACTTTCGAATTATCATTTTATGCGCCACAAAATTATATGATATCGATTTTTGTATGTTTTATTTGAATCTTCAGAAAGGAAGGTATAATATACGCAAAAATTAGTAGAAAAAATATCATGTAAGAGAAATTATTTTTTTCCCTTTTTCTAATCGCGCTCTCAGAGTTTTCCTAGAGTCGTAGCCAAATACACTTCGGAAACGAAAAATCCCACAGCGAAAATTAGCTTCTCTCCGAGTTCTCTACTCGCCAGCTTACGAAAAAGGTGTTAGAACGAAATATAGTCTATAACTACTCACGTACGCTTTCGTGAGAACCAACCCTCGCGTTCATCGCTAAACGAGGTTAATTGCTTAAGTAATAAAAACCAATTAATTGAATACTGCCTGGTACGAAAAATAAAATGAAAGAAAGAAGTAGAATTTATACCGATTAGGCGAACTTGTTGCTTATCTTACGACAAATTAATGTCCGGTAGAAAATTTGGCTAGAAATATACGAGTTTACTTTACTGTTCTACTAAATGTTACTTCAGGAAGAATATAGTGGTCTCTATCACGAGAACGATACGGAGTATCGTCTGAAAAATGTTACAGTGTATTTCATTTCTTCGACAAACAATTTCGAGCATGAACGTAATCGATTAAATTCTTGGACACAGTCAAATTGAACAAAGACGCAGTTAAACGAATTGCAAGGGTCGCGATTAAACCTTCTACGACCAATACTCCTCTAGACTTTAAGAAAATGTCGTCCTTGTCGGTTATAAATAATAGAAATGCGTACATATTGCCTGATGCTTCTGCAAAGGATACATTACACACAATACATTACATTACATTAAAATACACAAAACATTAAAATTTCAAACTGATTTTGCTGAAAACAGGTTCGTTTACGAAATTACGTACAAGCGAATGGATGAAAGGGTTGAAAATGCATTTAGCGGAGGGTAAAACGAATCGCGTTTCGTGATTTATTTTCCAGACAAGTAGCCCAACCTCAAAGCTTCGTGTTTCAAATAAAACGCGTGCGATTCCGGCATGGTATAACGAACGCGCGCGTTCAAAGCAGCAGTGTCGCCGTGAAATCATAAAAAAGGAGAAGAGAAAACGATAAAATACGTTTGCAGTGCGCTGTTCTTTGAACAGAGTGCACGCAGGCAGCTTGCGTTCAAAAGATATTTGCTCGCACGATTGAAAGGAGAGCAAATGTCCTTAACGAACTGCGTTGCCGTTGAATTGGCGTTAAGCAAACATTGTTAGCAGACGTTGGCTGACCGATCGATAAAAGGGTTAACGCGGTCTGCTTGGCAGATAACATCTCGCCTTCTTACGAATCATATTTCCCCTTTCCTTTTTCAGATAGAACGCCGGATTTCATTCGCCTTTATCCTCGCCGATAGTTTCAAGCGTGGGAAATGTAAAAAAAAAGAGAAAAAAGAGAGAGAAAGAAAGGGTGGAAAGGAAGAGCGCGCGAGCACGCCGTGCTACATCGATGGAATATTACCCGGTTATTTTCCGTTTCCAGCAACGCCGTGGGGACCGCTTTCAAATCTGTAAAGCTTCTCTCCGAACTCTGCCACGAATATTCCTTTCGTGAATCGCGTTGCGTGTTTCGTTATCGAATTAGAGGTGTAAATGCAGGAAACTTGGATATAGTACGTTGGAAACTTCTATCATAACTAGATTATCGCAGAGTGGAATTATTGAAACTGTATTTAGTCTCGAATTTCGGAGTTCTTCCATCAAATGGCCCTTTGTCTTTTTTACTCCGCGACTTTGTCTTTCTAGCGAGATTATTTCCAACGTAGTTTGTCCGCTTGTTGTTTCTCTAAACTTTTCTAAACACTACGTTTAGTACTACGTTTCTAAACTACGTTTAGTACAACGGTGCTTCTATTATCCGAATAGCTTGCCACAGGAATAATCATGACAGGTCACGAGAATTTCGTGCGATTGCCCGCGTCTTCGCTGGCATAATCCAGCTGTCACGTTACAGCTTGACAGAGCTGATAATAACCTCGTCCCCGAACAAAAATGTTCCCTAGCTGGCTTCCTGGATTTATTTGTCATCCATCGACGGCGATCATTACGTTTATATAAATTGACGTATTAAATTATTCTCGACGGCTGGAAACATCGGTCCCAAAGCGACCAGTTATCCACCGATCAGACGAAGAAGAGTAAGACGCGACGATTAATTATTTCGCTGCAGTCACGATTTCTCATCTTGCTCGTCGAATAAAACAAGGTGGTCTTGCGTCGTGAATTTTAATTTGTTACCGTCGCTTGTTTCTCGAGTTACAGAGGCAACTTCAAAGTACCTCGGTTCATTTATGGAACAGAAAATGCAGATTACTTCTGTCACCGCTTGGAATAACTTTTCGAATAATCTGGCGAAAGCGCGTTCCAAAATATAAATATAAATATTTACTGTCCTAACTAAAAAGCGTGGCGCACAGAAACGAGAGTATATGAATTTTTTAAAAAATAAATAATGCAAAAATACGAATACATCTATCTTTTACAGTTTCTTCTGAACATTCACAGTTTGAAAATTGTTAATGTTGTGAACTACATTTGAATGTAATTACACCGTTATTCGCGGTAGCATCGAACGAAACCATTCGCCATTACGGCAAAAACGAACGGTTCCGGCAAATCGTTCGATCGCTCTATTTCTCCCTTTTCATCTTCGCGATTCACGCCCGTAATTGTCGAGAATCGTGTTCGTGCTCGGAGGTGTAACACGCAATAAAAAGATTACAGGCGTGTCGGCGAGTATAATGGTAATTTCGAATTTTCTCGCAACGACGAGGCCAATAGAATCATCCTATCTGTTCTCATGGGCTGTATGAAGCAACGAACGAATTACTCGGCCGGCTCAATCTGTACGGTCTTTAACGAAGGAAAATGTGAAAAATTAGGGTCGAGCCGCATCGTTGCCATCGGTTGTACAACCTTACAGGAGGAAATTCAAAGGGAAGAAGTAAATGTCCGCCGGTGGGACGAAAATAAAAGTTTATTGGAATTCTGATGAATAGTTTCGACGTTGTTTTCGCGAGAAAAAAACCTTTCTGCGATAGATATATTTATGTTTCCCGTTTTATTCCCATTGGTGTTTGTTTCTTTACACAAAGAGACCGATATGTCACGTTCTAGGAGGAATTGAAACATTTTATGCGTTATGATATCGTGCTTTAGGTAAATGAAAAAATATAGACTTTTATTCCCCACAGACTCCTACGTTTCCTTCGTATCTCGTAAAACGCGACATATGTCCGTCCGTTTGGCGACAAAACGAGCAAAAATAATGATACGATTGAACGAAGCACAAAGAAAGAATCGACTACGGTCTTCTCTCGAGCATTCGCGCGAAAATAAAAAAACGGCATAACGAAAAGAAAAAGAGAGCGATAGCCCACGTGGGATGGCTTGTTACACGGACCCTTCCGTTAAATTTTCCGCTTAACCACACCGAACACAGCAATAGAAAAAAGCGACATCTCGCTGAACGTTCGAGACAATGCGATCGATTAGTAGAACCCGATATGTATTTTGACGATTCAACGCGCGTTCAAAAAGGTTAACAGTCTAGAAGCGTCCCTATCGATCGATCTGATTCACACACGGATGAGTTCTTTCGAAGCTAGATATTAACGCGCATTCTTCTTGTTAACGCGTTCAAATCCATTTCGCTTCAATCCTTCCTTCCATCTATCGCAAACATCCCATCGACGTTCGAATCAGCCCCTTTTACAACGTCTACGTATTCGAAGATCCAATGAATGCTACGTACGTTCGGCGACTATAAAGCATCCATTCTCCTCTATCGAAAAATTCAAAATTCCTGACAGAAGCTTGAAAAATATCTGTCCCGAAAAAATCTACAGATCAAATTTGATGCGTTGCGTGAACGTAGATTTCGAAAGATTTTCCATAGAAACGCCATAAAAGTACGTACTGTGTAAGACATTATCGTTATTTCCTAAGAGCATGAAAATAGCGTGTCTTACTATTTCAACTGTGGAAATTCACATACACGCGCGGATGTCAGTCGAAGTTCAAATACTAGTAACTAGATCGGAGTTTAGAGCAAAGAGGCTTTAGTTGTTTCTCGTTCGATGGTATCAGGGTAAAGTAATTTCAGTAGTGTTTGATGATCGCATTGAAATTCGGCATAAATTAATGGTGGCTGAAACAGTTGTAGCAGCTTTGAAACGGAGTAATTTCGGTCGATGGTTGAACAGCCCAGGGTCGCGTTTAATTCGAGACATACGTGACTGTTTGCCAAATGTGTGCGTACAAATTCGATGCATATTAGTCGTGATTGCATTATCTATCACAAGAGTATGATTTAATCTCGGCGCATTGGACAGCAGGCTTAGTTGAGTTTAAATTCATCGCGACTTTGCGTGCGTTCGAACGCGGTTTCACGTAGTTACGGTCGCGATATTGTCAGCCGCGCTCGAACCAGACCCTTACGTTAGCTTTGCGCACGGACGCGTTAGAATTTCGTATAAAGTAAATTTCATTTCTCTATGGACGACTAAGTTTCGCGTAGAATAAATTTAAAGCGCGCAAACCCAAATACAGACTGACTGGCTGCGGTTACGCGAAGTAGATAATGTCCGTTTATGGTCAGACACGTAGTAAATAAAATTTAATGGAACTTTGTACACGAATGAAATGCTAAAGATATCGTTATTCGTTGACGTATATTTGTATACCGTGTAATACGATCAACATAGGGGTAATCCTATATGAAAAAAAGAAAAATTCTAAGTTTGTTTCTACGTGTTAGAATTTAATCTCGCAATTAAGATTAATAATCTGTGGAAGACACAATGTTTGTGTTGAAATAATATTATGTAATATTTATTAAACAATTATTACAGGAAATGCAAGTGTGTTGTGGAATGTAGACAGTTGGCTAATTATTCTCAGACTGACTGACTTAGTGACCCATGGCCCTTGAGAAAGTTTTGAACCCCCACTCTCTATGCAGTAATGAGTGTGACCCGAGTAGATGTCTGTGTGGCGTCACATGTGCCACGGAACCTTCTAGTAGCTTCTCGACGTGCCCAATGTTCCATCCCTATCCTTACTGTTACGTCGCGTAACACTCTACCTAGCCCAGGCCACACACCGCGGGCAAGATGGCAACCAGATGTCTTCGGATACTCACTGCGTACCCTCAATAGCCTCAAGTATCTTCCATAAATCTCATAGATTTCCTAGTAAAGGTCCTTCAAACCAAACAAACGTCTATTTCCGAAGAATTTCTAAAGACTATTGTCTACCACGGCTGGACAAGGGAAAGTTAGTTTTTCTCACGTATGATGCAACTTTCCTCCCACTAACCACTTTCTCTCGAGGGCGGTTAAGACCCTTCGTTTAACCAATTAACAACGAAGCCTATTCCCTCACTCTCCTGACTAAAATCGTCACCAACAAATCCGATGGTCCCGTGCGCTAGACACACCCATCCTTAGCTTTCCTCCGAGACAGCATCGTCTCCCAAGAGAGTACTAATTTTACATCCTTCGAACGGTCAACATCCTTTAACCGGGGATACACACCCGCAGATCAGTCACTCATTCATCTCGTACATACGCACCAGCGTAACTGCCTTCGTTATAAGTTGTTGGAATAAACGGTGAAATATAACTTACTATACTGTGTCATATTCATTTAACCACCTCTGTTATCTTAACCGAAACGCGTCTCTCCGCGAACGGTCGTAACACTTACGCTTCTTCCGCCGAATTCTCGAAAGAGCATTCACGTGCTATCCGCCGTGGTACATCTCACGAACGCACGCTAGTGAGGATATCGCTGGGCAACGAAGGGAAGAATCCTTTCGATCAATCACCTCATCTGTATGCGATTAATATCGTTGTATTCCAACACTACGAGGCATTATTTTTAAGAAAATTTACTTCGAATGTTAGTCTATGTATGTAACACCCCTATTTAACGTTTCTAATACTAAAAATTACGATAAAATAATGATAATTCGTCGCGAGATACGACACAATCAAGTTGTATCGTTATGTATTTTCATCTGCTTCGTTAAAGCATAATCAACTCAAGTGCAAAGTTATTGCAAGTACTTGTCTACAGGTAGGTGCAATTCCAGGTTAAGCATCCTTCACAGAAAGTTGGGTGACCGCGTATTTTCAGTAGACGATTTTAATTCCATTCCTATTTCTTCCATTTCCACGAGCGTCCACATTATCAATAATTGCTTCGCGTTACAAATTATCTCCTGGCCGAGTATCTGTCACGAATAACAGCCATTTCGTAGCCGATCAGTGGTCTCTGACGGTCATTTTGTCCAAAATTCTTCCAATCAACTACCGTACCGATTACCGCAATGTTGTTCCTAAACATTCACTTCCGATTCCGATCACTTCCGCGGACAATATCCTGTCTGAATAATAGTTGAAAATAATTCACTACACCAGGGACTTCCATCCAACGGTATCTTCGTGGAGTGCATTCTATAATGAAATGAAATTGGAAGTTCGAAAAATTTCCTCATTTCTAGGGGGAATCCTCTGGCAACGGGAGAAATCAAACTTGGCAAGGAGCAATTCCGGAGTAATAAAAAGTAATATAAGAATATCGAAAAAAATTCCAGAATTTAAGAAAGAATCGTCGGGATACTGAAAAGAGAGCTGCAACGATAAAACAAGCACCATTTGGACAGGTATCAAAAAAGAAATTGCAACGAAGCAAAAAAGAGAAAAAACAAAATTCAAAAGAAAGAAAGAAAAGTAAACTTTTACAAGTGAAAATACAATGGATATATTCCAACATGTCATCGAACCAGAACGACTTTTAAGTCCCTGAGATGTCCTAAGTAAAATTCTGCTGGACATGTGTCTAAGATCCGAGACGTAGTTGAACTATAATACGAAAGTTATCAATATGATACCCTTAAATACGAACTTTCGTTTAACAAGAATCGCTTCCCGCAATTTCCTCATTGAATCGTCGCATACTCGCTCGTTAGTCGACCACGCCTTTCTAATGAGCAGAGTTGAACGCGAAGTAGTTCATCCAAGCTACGAGTGAATCGCGTAGACGAGGTCAAAGTTCAATAGAGAGTAATCTGGGTGATTCCAGCGTCAAACCAGCGTACTCTCGAGTACGATTCCTAGCGGCGCGCCGTAGTTGCAGCTGCCTCTCCTGTTCGATTCCCTGGATTTCAAGTAGAATAGTCCATACCGCTGCTTCTGTCTCTATTATTCGGCCACTCGGAGCCACTCGAGATACCTGAGCTGTTCGATGATCCACCGAGGTTGATCTCGATTGCGCCCGAAGAAATATCAAGCGAACAGCCACTTTGGATCAACATTCTGCGATCCGACGAGGTCGAAAACAATGAGACGGAAAATATTGGATCGCGGTGTTCGCTACGTTTTCACGAGCGTTTTAGCCGCTCCATCGTCCCTCGAAGAATCAGTTGCGCGACAATGATCCTGTTGTGAACCTGTGTGTTTCATCTTGCTCCGTCGTGAAAGTTACTCGAACATCGTAATGCCGCGTTCACACTGAAATTTGCGAATAAGTAGCGAAACGAAACTGTTCGTAGTACAGATATTTTCACAAGCAGCGAATTTTCCAGAGAATGGCGAGCGCTGTTCTTTCAGAAACCGATGCATCGCAGATCGTGCTGCGTTTTAACTCGATAGAACGAAGAAAACCGAAATTAATAATTAATAATCTTCCTAAGGGTACGTACGAAATTGGAGTAAGTGGAGTAACTGGAGCAACGTGCAAAATTCACCGGAAACGTAAGTTTCTGTTCGCGAGTTTCAGTGTGTGTGGACACAATGCCACTTTTGCTCGCAAACAGTGCGCCAACTATTCGTAATTCTGCTCCTGATCGACGCTGGCCAAGACAAACATACGAGACGTACCCGAACGAACCAATAGTAATATTCGAAATAGTTCGAAAATAGTTCGAAAAAGAAAAAAGAGAAGAGCTCTGCCCGAAGTTTGTTAAAGCGCGCTCATCAGGTCTATGATTAAACGTTATATCCACTGACAACTAAAATATAAAGTCTGTACTGCTAAATCCGACTGTGAAGTTCATGAAGAAGTATATTTACTCGTAGCACAAGGGAATATGGTGGATGATTCAATGTGTTACTTTAAACGACGATGCGGGTGAATACTTGTGATGATCCAATAAATTTAAAATTGTTCCAAGTACAGAGTACAGAGTAAACCGTCGTTTGCTCAATGCTGCTCGTATTACTAGGTAATGCTTACTGAATGCTCGATACTAACTGTCCTAGAGAGCGTGTTCGTTTATTTATACCGATCAGGGGAGTACCGGAAAGTTTGAACTCGACTCCGGTTGACGGTTGCACGTAGCGGCGATATTATTTTGTCTGGAGTTTGTTTACTTTTAAATCTTGTACATCGAAACGGTGTTAATCCTCCGAGGCAAAACAACAACATGAGTCACTCTCGATTCGAATCGTCCTATGACTCATGTACCGCTACAGAAACAACAGGCACTTACGCTTTCCCAAAAATCATTCGAGTTCGCAATAACGCATCTTCGTAAAGCTATAAAATTTTTTACGAAAAATAACGAATTAATCCTTCTGACTATTCTGGTCGTTTCCGGTATTAAACGCCGAGATAGTAGACGTCAGATTAGTAGAACGAATGCTTTCGAGGACGTGTTCTTCGCTGTGTACCTCTCCAACAGCGTGCGTAGGTGGACACAATGAATAATGTCCAAACCTGCGTGGCCCGCAATACAAATTACGTAATTTGATCGGTAGATCTGTGCAAAGGCGATAGCCGTGGTTTAAGTACGGATCCGAGGATAATGCATCGGATCGAACAGGTATAAGACTGTACGAGGACGTAGCGCGTGAAAGCAGCCTTCGCCATGGCCTACCCATTCTAACAATCAAATCGTTATTTCAACGATGTATTTTACGAGCCGTGTAACTATATGGACTTGGCTCGTTCCGTGAATGATCCTCGTTCGCTACTTACTCGACTTATCAGCGTTACGCAACCGTGTAATAAAACAGCCGCTGTAAACAGTATGGCGAAACGGACGACATTCGATGAATTACAAGACGGATAGAACGGCCAAGGAGAAGCGGCTATTCGTCGATGGTTACGATCAGGATATTGACTGGCGTCTCACGAAACAACAATCGATAGGCATCGCTGGATGCTTTTCGATGACCTATCTCATAACTACTTGTCATCCTTTGGTCCTGGCGAGTGAAAATGTCAGGCGATTTAAAGTTTTTTATGATAATAATTGCTTGGCAATTTAATTCGAAGTTTGCAAACACAGATCGTTATGGAGGATTTACGTTTTACGGATTCAAGGACTTTTTTATCGTCGTAAAGTTTCTTGAAACGCGATGTATGGTCTTCTACGATACCGTGATAATGAAATTTTCTATAATATCGAGTAAGTTTAAAGAGTCGAGAGAAAATTGAAGTTCGTAGTTCATAGAGAGAATTTTCTTTCTCGAACTTTTAATTATTTTTTTATTACTTAATATAGATTTTATAATTTTATTTACGCAGCATCTCTATAACTAGACTTTGTGAGAAAGAAACGTGTAAAGAATAGCGTGCATATCGACAACAGACACGAACTGCTATGGCTCTGACAGTTTACGCAACTTTTAGCGAGCCATAAAGAATAGACATCCGGAAAATCGGTCGACCGAATGTTATCCTTTGTCGCGTACGTTCGATCGTCGGCAGATATTGGCCTTTCTCTCGATCGAAGGAATAACCGAATTTTTCAAAGCTTGCCTGCTATTTGTTCGTACTGTCAGCTTTTCGTCAGGCGATAAATCGAATCGCGCGAGAAGCACTACAATCCAAGGGCCATTGTGTTTTCACTGAACGCGTCAAGCATCTGTTATTATCCTATCGATGTTCGAAGTTTCATTTTTCGATCGAAGCCTCTGCACCGTAAGAATACAAAGTCGATGTTTGCAACATAGAGGAAAGTATTTCGAGTAAATAGCAGATTCGTTGATCTATGTAAGCATAAGAGAAGTATTTACGTTGCATATATTTCTTGCACTACAATGAAACATTTGCCGTATTAATCGTGTCTTTGGTCACTTCTGAAAATCAATAGAACTACATATTTCCCGAAATTACAGTTTTGCTCTTAGTCGCTGCCTTGGGACCTTCTCTCTGTTCCAGTTATAAAAAGAGAAATATAATCGTTCGATTTTATTGTAGCTACTTTCCAAGTCAGTTGGAAGTGACGTGAATTCCCTTTCAAGCGTTACATTGTAATTCCACAACGTGTTCTTCTACAGAAGACTGTTTCGTATTCAACGTCCCGTAGAACTTCTGCGAGGGAAAAAAGTAAAATCGTGTTCCGCCTGTGTTATCTACTCCGTGGCAAAGACAATGCAATTTGGATTTCTCGGTAACGCGATTAAAACTGGAAAGCGAACTTCCTGAAAAAACGAAAAAAGTGATCAGCACAGGGAAAACTCATTATACAATCCGGTTCTCCTTCTCCAGTTTCCAGAACAACTGCGCGTCGTTTGTCTTCATCCTCGGTGGAATGTTTATTTTGTCCCGAAATCTAGCAAACAGCACAAATTCTGAATTTCTAAAAGCTTCGTAATATCTCAAATATTCTGGTAACGTTTGGAACTTGAATAAAATCAGACACGATGATTTGAAAGGATCGATCTCGATGAATGTAAATTGCATTCAAATCTAAATTTTCATTTAGACGTGTAATTAAAAATAAATAGATTAAAAGTAATTAGAAAGAGCCAACTTCAGAAATTACAGGCTAATCCATTATGCAGCAAAATCCTGCGCGAATACAAGAATTTTTAAGCCCCTCGTGGGTGCTTTATTTGAATACCCTTAAACTCGAAACCATCGAACTTTTTGCACGCTGATTACGCATGCCGGATAACTACCTTGACAGAAAGCTTGTCGCTGACAGCTAGCATATTAATGATAAAAATTGTCGTTCGCTGTTATGTGATTCCACCCACTTTCCCAAGAATCGCAAACACGATTCGTTTCCACCGTTGTCGGTAGAATCGTTCGATTCAATCTAGATGCAAACAAGTAATCTTTACCACGGGTTTAAATTAAAATTGAAGACCGCGGAAGAATACAGCGTAAGTACATATACTTTTCTCGACTTCCCGATATCAGCGATATTCTGTGATCAAAGGATTTGATGACAGATGGATTTTAATATGGCGTAATTCGCTGTTAGATTCAAAGATAAAAAAGATAGTAAGTTTTATAAAAAGTTGCCGATGAAGGGACAATGTTTCGTGGTAGTCGAACGAATCGGTTTCCTCGCAAAAGTAAGGAATTTATCGCGTTACTTGTCATGTTCTTCCTGTGTAGTCTTCAACTGCATTTGTTGTTAAATCCATTTTTCCAAACACTAAACTTTCAACGATCCACCACTTGCTGTTAGATTTTCTTACGCTTCTCCCGTGTCATAAATCCGCCCCCTCGTTCTTCGGAGCAACAGTTCTGAACGATAAAGAAAGGGAGGCTGGTTTTTCTCGGCTGAACCTTCTCGAGGATCCTTAACGTCGCGAACGTAAAAACGGAGTCGACGTCGGGTAATTATTTTTAACGGCGATGCTATTTCGGGAATTCACTCTACCCGAGTCGAATGGAAACAGGCGTAGTATTTTTTTTTTTTTTTTTCGCCTCTTTTGTCCCGCTTGTCGCGTGCGAACTGACACAGATAGCGTGGAAAGTCAATGAAGAAAAGGTGAAAAGAAGAATCTACCACTCTGCAAAGTGAAACTATTAGGGCATCTAATAAGAAATACTGTTTTATTTTTTGTCTCCGCGGAGAACGAAATACATATCTCTCTCTCTGGACTGACATCGTCTTTTATTTTCTACTGAGCTACAGCTTCCATTAAACTTGAAGCACAGTTGCCATTGTGGCGCGATATTACTTTTTATTCATTAAGGCAAATCAAGCTAAGATCGAGATCTTATTCTTAGTAAACTACTCGTTGATTCCTAAAAAAAATTTCTCTAATTTCCATCGTATTTCCGCTTCGTGACTTCTCTTAGTCTGCCACTATTTTTCAATCTTCTCTAGTTAAGAAGTTGCTCGGTCTGATCTCCTAGAACTCTACAGCAAAAACATTCGACTCGGCTTTTCATTCAGCCAAGAGCGACAAGAACGGAAAAACGAACAGCAATATGGTAATGGCGTCGTCTAATGTCACGGATGTAATCATCCGAAAAGCATGAGCGGCCGAGAATAGCGAGTACGACTGATGACTCAACGATGCTGAAGATGGCGACGATGATCATAAGGTCGTCTCGTAAATTTCGCTTTGAAAATTAAAGCGTACTGGCTTAATTCCTCCACGCTATCCTCAATCTCTTCTGTCTATCTCAGAACGTTACTGGTTTCCCTTAATCTCTCCCTGTTTATACGAGCGTCTACGTGACGGAGAACAACTTAAGAGAGATTCCAGCGGATCGCGAGTGAGCCGAGACCTTCACGCTTACGAAACTTGCCGCGAAATCCCTTGTATCTCGCCTATCGACTGTGGAAAATTAGAAGTTAGAACGTGGGCAGCTAGCGCGTAGGTGTAACGTGTGTTATTCGGGGACAGTGGGTGAGGTGAATTACCTTTTCGAGTGTTTTAAAGGAGAAGAGAGTCGTTGAATAAGGATAAGTATGCTTCTGATAAGTACCCTAGACCGTTGTTAGTTGTTTCAATACTTTTATGGTACATTCATGATGATTTCTACGGAACATTATGCGTTGTTTGTATTCGCTTGTTCAATATTGCGAATAATTGAGCGTCGGGTAATATATTCGAGATTAAATGTACGAGACCTAAAGCGAAGCTAAAATAAGATCATTAATATGTTAACGACAGTAGAGTACTTTATGCTTCATTCATATTTATGTTTTGACCAGCTACTAACACAAACGATACTCGGATATTGTTACGTCGCCTAACACTCTACCTAGCCCAGGCCACACACCGCGGGCAAGATGGCAACCAGATGTCTTCGGATACTCACTGCGTACCCTCAATAGCCTCAAGTACCTTCCATAAATCTCATAGATTTCCTAGTAAAGGTCCTTCAAACCAAACAAACGTCTATTTCCGAAGAATTTCTAAAGACTATTGTCTACCACGACTGGACAAGGGAAAGTTAGTTTTTCTCACGTATGATGCAACTTTCCTCCCACTAACCACTTTCTCTCGAGGGCGGTTAAGACCCTTCGTTTAACCAATTAACAACGAAGCCTATTCCCTCACTGTCCTGACTAAAATCGTCACCAACAAATCCGATGGTCCCGTGCTCTAGAACACCCATCCTTAGCTTTCCTCCAAGACAGCATCGTCTCCCAAGAGAGTACTGATTTTACATCCTTCGAACGGTCAACATCCTTTAACCGGGGATACACACCCGCAGATCAGTCACTCATTCATCTCGTACATACGCACCAGCGTAACTGCCTTCGTTATAAGTTGTTGGAATAAACGGTGAAATATAACTTACTACTGTGTCATATTCATTCAACCACCTCTGTTATCTTAACCGAAACAGGGGAACGACTACTTCGCGGCGTCGATTCACCGAATCGTAGCGAGAATTTACGCCTCTCGCTGACGCGTTTTCCTCGCGACCGCGTCTCTCCGCGAACGGTCGTAACAGATATAAAAATTCACAGACTTCGCTATCCTTTGAAAGCTCCAGGTTTTCCGTTCTTTTCAAGAATCTGCTCTTTACCGCAGCGCAAATTCGACATCAAAAACTTGGAAACATACGACGAAATATTATTTCGTCGACTGACAAACAAGATGCGCTAGCGGATAATACAGTTATCCTCGTACTTCGTTCTAGGTCAGTCAATCTTCTGCGAAACCGGCGAGATCGCCGAGTAATCCCTCAACATCGCGTCTCATTGGACCTCGCATTTTTCTTCGACTCGCTCAAATCTCTAAATTCACGACCTACTCACGGAAACGGAGTTCTCGGATGATAAACCAACCGCGTTATCTTTCGTCCCAAAGCCCGATCCATCGCTTTATTCGGTGTCGCGATCAGTTCGACGAGTCACCGATATTTTTTCCAGTTAACAGCAAGTTCACGAGGCCAAGGCAGCTTGTCGAGAAGAATACGGAAGCGACAGGGTGACCCTCTACGATGCACGATGATTTATTAATGGCGCGAAGGGACACGGGTGCGGTGAGCCGAGGCTGGCAACGATATTTTCCGAATAAATATGAGCAACATAGAGAGGGATGGAAAGTTAAAAGTACGCGGTGAATAATAAAACGATATTTAAGACCGTTCTTCGCCCGTTTCCTTAAGAAGGGTCTTTCGTTGTATACAAAGGCCGAACTTGCAAAAAAGAATCTAAGAAAGTGGGTTTTTTACCAGACGAAGTTTATTAATTTTACGTATAATGTTAAGCACAGAGCGTTCGTTTATTATCCGTTAACGGTACATCAAGTTTTTGAAATTTCATAAAATTGTAGGAAGAAATAACAAGGAAGAAGAAATGTTCATCGAACTTGATAATGTCGATCGATCGATCGGAGAAGATTGCAAACGAGATATCGCATTAACGCGGCGTCAGCTTATAACGAGTTAATGGTGATAAATATACGTCAAAACTCTTCGTACAAGCTTGGCTCGTTTTTTAACCCTTTCATCTTTTTACGCTTTGGTTTGCCTCACGCAAATAAAAGTATACTCGCGACCATCACTCAGCCACGTCAACACGCGACAGAGGATCCAACATAAGAATCCTTTTAAAAACTCTTCTCATACTGCACGTTCCTTGAACCTTCATGAACCATTACCATAAAATAACATGCAACACATTTCTACATAAATTTCCCACATCTTTATCGTACGTGACTTCTTCCGTTCGTGTTAGATAGAAGAAAATTATTCTCTCGAAATAGCAAAATAACGAACCGCCGAGGAGGTACGAACGAAAACCTGGTCTAAGAAGAGCAAAATAATACAAAGGTTGCAGAAAGGTGGAAACACATTTCGTCGAGAGATAAAAAAAGAAAAAGAAGATAAAATGGCTTGATGAAAATGTCGGCATTGCGGAGCGATTATTAAAAAATTTCCAAGTTTTTTCTGTGGACGGGGAACGCAATAACGGTATCCGATATTATTCTCCGTTACGATATCGAGCCGACTGTTACGATCGAAGGGAGGAAAATAAAGGAAGAAATATCGCGAGCTGAATGAGATGCGCTTGGATTTCGTTTTCTACTCGTCGCGTCGTCTGGTTTCCCTTGATCGATGACGGCGTCCGCTTTCAAACACACCCACTGCCGACGTTTCTTTATCTAGAAGGAACTCCTCAAAGTTTGTTACCTCCCAAGCAGACGTTCTATCTTGTCCCTCGCCACTGGCAATATACTGCAAAGATGCAACATGAGATGTAATTTCGACGTGTTCGCCTTCCAGGCAAAGAATCTTGAATATTTTATTCTTCAGGATGCAAACGGGGTTGATGGATGATTGCTTCGATGAATCATGCTGATAAATTTATTTGTACGATATTCTCCTTGGAAGTTAATGTATAGAAACGACTGTGATTTGTAAATTTTCTATTTGATATGTAATTTTTCAGTAAAGAGCCGAAGCTCTTGAATAGAATCGTTATGGTTTGTAAATCTTTTATAGCGAGTAATTTGAAGAAGATGGAGATCGTTCGACTCGTTCGGAATCGATGACCTATCGTATACGTTCATATCGTTTCTCATCCATGCGATGGACGTTAGGTCAAGAAATTCGCGTTATCGTTATCAATCAGGAAAATAAAATAGCGTAAAAGTATGGCAGAAAACATTACGTTATATTATTACAAAGTATTATATGTTTCTATATAAAGGAAGAATCAATTTGATGAACAATTCACGACCGGAACCCACATCGGAACTTCGAAATCGTTCTTGAAAATTGGTTTCTAATTAGAGGCCCGTATCGAACGAACCGAGCAAGACAATCGTATAATATTTCTCTGTTAGGAATTTTTGTAGACATCGTTCAGACGAATACGCTAAAATCATGGAAACGCAAACGCAGTAACCAGAGGACAACGCTACGTAAAACGAACAACATTACACCTTTGAATATCCTGTACCTGAGGCGAGTGCCTGCTAGGGACTCGTTGGAGCAAATTTTGTCGAAACTTTGCCGCCGAAACAAACTGCAAAGGAGAAATTCCGCAAAGAGATTTTAATTTACCGTTTTATTGCGAAACCAGGCGAGCTTTAACCCGCCAGTTGCACAAAGAATACTAGTTTGTTTTAATGACGAGGCAGCGTGCAGTAGTCCTCGAAGACTGCTCGTAGCTTTCGAGATAAGTTTACTCGGGAGAAGCACGACGAAGAAATTGAAACTCGTGCAAATATCACTTCACCCCGATTAAAAATGTGACGACGAATGCAAGAATTAAATTACGTGGTAGAAAAGAAAATTTGCGCGAGATACATAGTCTCGGGTACATAAAGCAATTATTTTTGTAATTTTCTCTGGCAGCGTGGCGCGCCACGGTACCTTTAACCTCGTGAGACGAGCAAGACACTTCTGTCGGTTTATCTCGCAACGCTTTGTCCTCATACCCCCGGGATATCTATCTTATCAGACCGTCCTTTGTTTCAGTCGCTTTACTCTCGTCTCGGACAAAACCCGAAATTTGTAGGACTGGAGGATGAGAAAGGGCCGCTTAGGCCTGTTCGAAAAGCCTAGGCTCTACTTCACGTCAGAGACGAGCGAGCTAACCTTCGTCAAGCGTCCCTCTCGTGTCCGGCAAATTTTCCCAAGCGTCTGCTGCGCGTCATTGTTTCTTTTACATCGAGTGACATTTTCCACGCGACCAAATCAACGCGAAATTCGATACAAACCGTCGAGCATAATTCTTTATTCGCAATCCTGGTAATAAGTGCAATCGATTTCCAGGTCTTTTCATACTCGGCGTATTGGCTAATAAAAATGCAGTGAGTTACAAGTGCACGTGCCAGGAACTCTCCTACGTGTAATTTCTCCATGCTGCTTTCATATCGATAGACCACACTTTGACATTCTTTCTCGACGATAGTATCGACGCATCCCAACCCACGATCATCGAACAAACTAGAATCTCGAGGACCCTTTTCACTTAGAAATTTCTTTAGTCAACGACGCAATTAACTATTACCATTACTATATACCATTTACGCGGAGGTTCAATCGCTAATCGAGGTAATTTTCTGGCGTTGTCGTCGATTATCTCGCGGTAGGATCCCCGTCTTCCATTTCTCCCTGGAGTCACGATCAGTACACCATGGTAGAAAATGCGCACGCTGGCTTTATTGTCAGCATGCGCCGGTACAGCAGCACTTTCAGATAACAGAGTTTCCAGGAGGTCGTTGCCGGCGGCGTCACGTAGCCGTACCACCATTGTAAGAAAAGTACTTTGCTCGTCCATGTACGAAAATAACGCTACCCGTGCTGGAGAAACGGAACGGTGGTGACCCAGAGCGGCTGGCTTGTCGTGAATCCACGACACAGAAAATTATGTATCCGCCGGAAGAACAGAGAACGTCTGGTCCTTTGAGTGGAGGCAACGATGTCTCGTGGAATCGTGTTGGAACGATTAAACATGCCTGCCTCTATCCTGTTTCTACAAATTTGTCAGTTCCACTCCGTCAGGGAAAACTTTGACAAAGGCATAATTGATATTTCGTTTCGCTTATTACTAGTTCGTAAAATCACAGGATCATATTCGTATAGAAAAAATATTTTCGTGAACTAGAAGAATGCGTATAAACGATAAATTGAACGAGGCAACAGATATTTTTCCAGCGCGAAGACGATTATAAGAGAAGTTTATCTTGGAACAAAGGAAATAACGAGTACTGTGTGTGACACAAATCGTTTGAGAGATAAAATTCGCGATTAATAGAGAAAGAAAGAATGGAGAAATCAAGTTTGAGTATACTCGGACGAAGGTCATTTCAAATGTGCTTTGCTGCCCATATTTGCTTTCCTGCCGCTATCGTTTGTCCGACCCTTTTTCCAACCCCCACGTTTCATTTCTCGCTTCTTTATGTCCGATTGGAGACAAATATGGTGGGAAGAACGAGAAGGAGAAGTACCATAGCGGAAGCTATAAAGCAACAAGGAAGTAGGATGCTCTACTTACGTAAAATCTGGCCGAACTAACGACGACCAATACTACTGCAGCCTGGAAATAATTTATTCTTCGTTTCCATTTGGTATCCGTGTACGTAGCTCGTTCGAATATTCATCAAATCGACTTTTCATCAGCTCTTTGTCCGAAAGTCTGGCAGTAGGGACAAGCTTGCGATCCACGAGGAGCATTGTAGAGTTCGTAGACGGTTTGTAAAAGATTCTGCATCTCGCTTCAACATTTTAGTTCGCAATTAAACGAGTACTACACTTTTTCTTTTCGTACTTTTTATCTTCATAGGTTTTGCATCTTTTCCACGCACGACTAACGTGATTTTAAGAGATCTGCGGACAGATGTGCACGCAGGGATTGACACCTGGCGAAATTAATTCCGTCAGTTGGTGAAGCGACAACCGGAATACAAATCGAGTCTCTCTTCTGCCCCTCTGTAATCCCATACGTTTCGAAAGATGCCGAAGAACAGTTTAATCTCGAGCGACATTTCCTGGAGGATTGGCGTGAGACATCGATATTCGTTTCGTGCAAACGATTCCTGCAGTTCAGATTGGTACGTTCGACGGTAAAAGTACGGGAGTGCAAAGCGAAACGTACAACAATTATTCAATGCACGTTGCAGAAAGTTAACGAATTTGTTATCGACAAAAAACGTGACATCGGATTTAGAACGTGTGGTATCGTTCTATATCTCTGTCGATTCTCTTCACAGAAATTCTACCGAATACTCTGACCAATTCGTGTAGGTGTCGATAGATTGGCAAGGGATTTCGAGGAAAGTTTTCCATAGAATTTTGTCTACTTCCTCCGCGAATACAAAACATACGAGTAAAAGCCATCGTCGATCGTGATAAATATACGCGCGAAAGAGGGTGGAATCGGAGATACATCGCATTTAATATCTGTCAAGAGACGTCAAACGCAGGCAAACAGCACCGAAACCTTTCGCCTCGAGGAACGCGTTCAAGGCAGCAAATCACCGAGCAAATGGAAGATTTTCACGGGTGACGATGACAGTCACAAGGCGGCCACTGCTAACTGCGTGGCCAGGCATATCGACATCAACAGGTCCTTTCTGGGTGTGGCCAATGGAAACGCAAGACCGAAGGCCAAAGTCGTAGGTGGAATTAGTCGACGGTCAGCCGATAAAGCCAGGCGTGTTCGCACTTTGATGCGGCGCTGACCGACTTTACGCCACGTTTCACCGCGGCCGCCAGAGTGACGGCCACGTAGAAAGGTGGTGCCTGGTGTTCGACTATTAGTTTCATTACCACGTTTCAATCGAATTTCACTAGCCCCGTGGCGTAGACTTAGAAACTTAACATAGAAACGTACAACCTTCGAAACCCGTGTCCCCGATCCTTTGTATCCTTTTGAAACAACCTCTCGCTGTTTATGCGAGCTTTTGCTCGCGCGTATTCTCGTTTACGTCGGCTAATACCATGGCTGTACCCTGTTATATTCAATTATTTCGTCCGACACTTTCGTGACGAGGCTGACGGCAAAGCGGAGCGTTGAAAAACGAACGATGACAACGCCAAAGAGGGTGAAAAAGAATTACACGAGAAAAAAACGTAAAAAAAACATCGCACACCACTCGATTACCTGTTTCGTGCAACCTGTGCATACACGTTCGTTGTGTACGTCGATTAATTAAAGATCCCGTTAATTGGCTGAAGTACGTGCGAAAATGTTTGTTGCTTCGACGATGCCCGGCAGGGGAGTAAAAAATAGAAAGGGAAGAACCAGAGAGGAAAGAGGAAAGGATGAAAAGCGAGATCACGCGCGCGCGCCAGTTTGATATTTGCATTCAACGGAGCACGAATGGCGGCAGTTTTCCAGCTGTGAGCCACCCTTCTCCGCGCGACCACCCTTCGCAATTCGTATCACGCCGCAAAGGTTAAATCCCTGGTTAGAGGAGACGCGCACACGGCCAAGTGGCCGTGACCGCCAACAGAGACGCCAAATATCAGCGATCCAAGCGACACATGCACGACTAGATTACCGACAACCAACCGATGACTGCCACTCCGGTTGCCTATATTTGCCCTGGGACACGGAACAATATTTATTTCGCGTTATTTCCCACCCTTTGTTCGCGCACACGCTGTTACCTGCTAATACTATTTATCATTTTCGTGGCCTGATTTCTCTTCAAGCTTCTACCAGCTCTAATAAGTTCGTGCCATTTATTTCTTTATTGTTTAGGAGCTTCCAATTCCAGTAGCATTTCCATGTACTATTGGGTAGTGTCATTAAGTGGCAATGACAAAATTCGCAATCACTTAGTTGCCAACCCAATATAAACACCGATGGACGATCGATTTTGGAATATTCGCGATAAATTACCGATTGATAATTATCAGCGAATCGACGAAAGCGACGAGTTACACGCTATAAATCTTTTCTTCGTAATTGTGCAACTTTACGTCAGATAGTATTTCTTGCGCGTGATTTTCGAACAGGGAAACTTTGGAACGTACGTTGAAAGCGTGTCACGGATCGGGCATTTGTTCGATGGTGGAAAGCGATCCGCGTGACCATTTTGCGAGGATGGAAATGAAGTTGGGAGAACCGTCATGGAAATTTCGGTCGTGTACAAACGTTGGTACGATTCTGTGGTATGGTAATGACAAGTTGAAGAAGGGTCCAACCGTACTGAGTTCAAATTACGGAGCCTAAAAGCTGGAAGGGGAAGGGGGATTGAAGTCACAGAAACCTACATAGCGAGTTAACGGGTCAATGACAGTCGTTTAAGGAGTAGAGCAATAAAACGAGTAATAAAAGAAAGAAACGTGTAAAAATGGAGTCGTAAAATTGGAATTATCGGGCGTTGATGTCGTTTAACCCCTTAACCCCCAAGTTCGTGTCCTATATGGATAGCAATTTATATGTATTTACTAAATTTATTTACTCTCATAATGAATTTCGATGATCAAAGGTACTTTAGAATTTCTGATATAAATATATTGGTACATTCCACCACTTTGATGATCTTTATTGTTCGTAGCTCTGATTGCCACTCTAGCGATTAGTGAAACGAGCGTAGAAAGAAATAAAATATTGCTAAATCTGTAATTAAATCGAAGAAATGCGAACATGTAGGGATTAAATATGGATCTATTAATGCGTGTGTGTGCACATACGTTAACGTTAAAAGTAACGATTATCCGTCGATTATATCGAAACGACGTCGATCACAGATTTTCATTCTCACGATCGGTAAATAACGAAGCAACGATGGTTGTTATATACAACGGTAATAATAATTTAACGCCAACATGGCCACGAACGTTGGCGTTAAATTATTACTCTTATTATACGGTAACGCGTTGACACGCCACATGGTCATCATTCCAAACGATATGCCAGCGCGAGGAAATAGTTGTCTGGCGTAATACCCACCGTCTGCTTATCATTCGTCACGTGAAATATTCCCAATCGAGTGGCGTTATCGGTCGTCTCTTTCCTCTATGTACATTTACCGATGACGTTCCACGCCAGCGCGACTCACTTTTACGCTCGATGATCGAACTTCGTCGCAGATGTTTCTGACGTTGAATCTCGATCTTCTATTCTTCTAATTTCAAATCTAAATGCATCTCTTAACGTGAATTTTCTTCTCCACAGCTATATCCTTCGTTCCTTCGTATATCTTCCCGTAATACTTGATCGATCCACTATCAGACGTTTCTTCGCGAATTGGCAAACTTTTATACGGAATATTCGTACGAAATTGGACGAAGCGAAACGATAGATGATGTTTTATTCATCTCGAACAACACGTATTTCTTCGATCACTTGATCCCATCGCGGGAAAGACCTCGGGCGTTTCTCGTTCGATTTTCGGAAATCAAAGGTCGACTTAACCGTTCCATTTTCTAATCGAAAGTGTCGAAGTGGTCGCCGCTTCTAAGAAAACTCTACATCTGGTCTTTTTAGCTTTCTCAAACACTGAAGCCATCGACAGCGCGTAGACGAAAGACTGCGACGAAGTCAGACCATAAACGGTAGACAGGCGACGTTGGCTTCGGGGTTTTCAGTTATTGGGTAACACAGCTAGCGTGCGGATCTGCACCAGCTCAAATTGTATTCTTACTTATAATTACACTTCTATTTAAATATATTTTCTGCCTTACAATTTATCCACGATTTTTCTCTGTTCACACATCGAATAACCTCAACAGAAAGAACATCGAAAATTTCACGAGTCGATCGTGAAACGACGTGGACGACAGAACGCGCGATTGTTCATTATCCCGTTCGACGAGCATACGGGTCAACGAGGGTTGGAACCATTTCGAGGCTGTTTTCGAAATTTTACGAAACCACGTTGCTTTTAATCGGACAAGCCAGCGCCGACAGAAGCGTAATCGTTTAACAAGCTTGCCATGTAATTGACGCGCATTAAACGTTTTAACGAGCGACGAAACGCGATAAGATATTATGGAAATTTCATTGGAACCTTAATCGCCTTAGCGATATCGACCTACTTATCGTTCGTTCTATTCGATTTTCGTCCTTTGTCCAATCGTTAGTCCCCTATTTGGCTGGTGTCGCGTTTCATCGGTGTCGAGTAGGTCTAATTGGTTCACCGTGCCGCGTCTAAAACGTTGGATCAGCGTATGGCAATTACGCGACCGCCATCTGCTCCCATCCAGCCTGAACGTGAATCGCACGATGAAAAGAACGTAACTAGAGCCTTTGTATATTTTGCACGGAAAGTTTCGATGCTGATAACCGTGCCTGTAAAGAGGATTTTCGTAAATATAGTAGGAAAATGAATAGCGAGCTATGCGAGGAGAGAGCAGGGTGATTAAAAACGGAGATTAAATGTACAGTGGAATTTTCCATTGGAACGAACTTTTAATTAGTGCTTGATTAACTGAAGTTTTCTCCATGAATCCGCCTGTTTTCACGGATATTTTTATTCGAATCAGAGATCGAATCAGAAAATAGGTAGAGAGAATCGGCGAGGTTTCGATCTATTTATTAGCGCTCTATTTCAACCTGGTTTCCGGAAAAACGTACGTTTCTTACTTTGTGTTGCCGCCCTCCTTCAGTCGTTATAAGTCGTTTATCCTTCGACAAATTCGGATAAATGGATTTCTACGGTATGTTGCAGTTTATCGAATCTTAGGACGAAATAACCATTATACGATCTCTGCGTTATTTCTTTTCGAGAGATTCTTCCATTAGGAAGAATAAGAGAAATTCAACGGACTAAAAATATTCTATGTATTCTTTGTTTCTACGCTGGTGTATCGAAACCACTAAATTAGAAGTATAATATAAAATACAGACCGCTAAACATCGTGACACGATAATTCTGATTCATTGCATTTTTCATGCAAACACCGTGACCAGGCAAACAAATAAATATTATTAATGGAACGTAACGATACTCGCGAATATTTCATTGAGAATAATTGAGCGACAACATGAACAACGGGAAGAGCGGAGGGATTCGAGTGACGATAATTTTATTAACCGACTTATGAGCGCGACACGTTCCAAATTCGCCGAATAACGATGAATTTTCCCATGGAACCGGTACAGTTTCGCGTGTTTCCTATAAATTTCCTGGCATTTTATTTGTTACCGCCAAACATCGACTGGAGAATGACGGATTAAAAATCATATCAATCTGCTTTCACGCGGACACGTTGATGGAATATAAAGCTGCCGCTCGCTACCCCGGAAATCATAGCTGTGGAGACAACGGGACGCGAAATTGCCGATGTAAAGCGTCCTCGAACAGAGAGATGTCTTATTGAAGCTATAAAATTCGCGATTTATTACAAACAAGTTCGGGGAACCGTAAATGCCTCGAAGATCCTCTCCAAGTTGGCTGCAAGACCTCTTCAAGTTGAGAACTTTTTAACGGTCCACATTATTGCGTCGCTCGAAGGCAACTCTGAATTCAGTTGCAACTTCTATTGTAAAGGACGTTTTGGCAAGTTGGCGTCGAACTTCAACAACACGTAGTACTCATCGAAACAAACGGAAAAAGTCTTAATAAAGCTGGGTCTAAATATCGTTATTCATTTCAGAGTTACGAGACATTCAACGAAGCATTTCCTACTTGCAGATGTTACATGGTAAAGAAACGATTGGTCATGCGCAATTCTCGCACGATAACACGGCTAACGTTTGTTTCGACAGTTTATTCGGAATTCTCGTCAACTGCTTGCAGAACCTTTCTTCTAGCGCAAACTTTCCGAAACGTCACGTATTTAGGGCGAATATCTTAGACGAGTCTGCAGAATATTCTATTTTCACTGTCAACGAGAAAAATTTCAGCGAGAGAAGCATCGCGCTTTAAAAGAGCGTGCTTTCTTCGTTAAGCTTCCTGTTTAAGCGATTTAAACTTCGCCATAGAGTAATGTTCCCTTAGTCGCCTGGCGAAAAAGCAGCGCTTCATAATCTCGTATTTAGTTACGAAACATCCGCCGGCCATTAAATTTCTGCGCATTTGCATATCGGGTAGGGCGATCGAGGTTCAGCCGTGTCGAAAGAACATCCGTAAAAAAGTTGACGGATCGATCGGATGATGTACGAGACTGTGAATAATTATAGCTAGATCCGTCATGGTGTTGCACGTCCGACGTTCTAATTGATTTTCCGTGATCGTTGGCGCTCGAATGCTCGTGGATCCGACGTAGGCGTTCGCGAGGTAAACGTTTCGCGAAGAGAAAAAAAGAAGAGAAACGGCGCGAGTTCCCGGAAGAAACGAGAAACGCCTCGACTGGGATGCCGAAACGCTCGATGTAGACGATCGATCGAGCGATCGTAGTCGAACTCGCGCTATTGCGCGAATAGCGATTTATCACTGCGATTTATCAACACGCCTCGCTGACTTTTCTCCTTGCTACGGTACATTTAATCTGGTAATTATCTCGTCTTCGTACCTTTCCAAGAGTGGCGCGTTGTTAATTGTGTAAGAACACAGTGGAAACAATGTCCTGAAGGAATTTAACGAAAGGGTGAATTCGCGATCTTCTGCAACCGACTGATCTTCTTTTACGAATAGATCTTTTTTTTCCTTACAACGATTTATCGATTAACGATACCAACAAATTGACAATGTACCGCTGCATCAAAGAAATTAGGATTATTCTACGATATCGATCAGAATCGACATGCAGAATTATCTTGAACTTTGATACGTCGAGTCGTTTAAACCGAAGGTAGTCAAATTACCAACACCGATGCCTCTTATTACGTCACAGGCTGTCGCGTCCGTTGACAACTCAACAAATACACCTATGGAGAACCACGTTTCGTAAACAACGTTTCCATTTTCATGAAACTCAATCGGGCTGCTGGGAACGAAACGCCCATCAGAGAATTCGAACTTCCTCGAAGTTGGTAAAAAGAGATCCCCTTTATGAGGGCTGACAAGAAAGAGGCTAAAAAGAAGCGAGTTTTTGTTATATCGGGTATGCTACTAATGGAGAAGCGTAATGGATTAGCGAGATTTCAAGTGTAACCATTTCGATAAACAAAAACAGCGACTTTTCTTAGCCTGCTGTCTTCACGCCAAGCAAAGACAAAGCGATCAATTTAACACTGGCTTCGTTACAACAGGGAAGAGGTTCCCCGAAATTTAACCCTTCTATTCTTCCATTATCCTGGCGATTAAAAAAGAAAAAGCCAGGCGATATTTTAACTGAATAAGAATTTTTACCAGTGTCATGATTGCTATCTTGAAATATTTATGGACTCTACTCTTTTATCTCTTAACTCATTACGACCAACGTTGCGTTAATACAAAATTTCATTTGCAATTTTTTTTTTTTTTTTTTGGCCAATTTACATTATCGAATTCTACATTTTCACGTGACGACTATGAAAAGTCGTTCCAAGAATCCGCTTCATGCCTTTTCGTTGCTACTCTTAGTAATTAAATTTTAGAATTTCGACCGACGTTGTTAATTAGTAAATTATCGTACAAGGCGTTGCAGGTAGTAAATATTCGACCAACTTGCAAGATCGATCACTTTCATAAGGAGATTAACAAAAATTATCCCACTCCTTCCTTCTTCGTATAACTTCCGGCGGAAATTTCCAATAGAGGAGCGAGTTAAAAGAAGACTAATTCTCTCGATTTAAGATTAATTCTCGATATAAGAAGCTTCTGTAAAAGTGGGTTTATCGTCAATTATTCGGCGAAGGTGGGGTGATGAAAGACGGCTTGTTTCAAGAATCGGTCGATGTCACTTTTATCGTTCGTCATAAAAACCACTGCAGGCTCGTGGCTCGTTGACTAATTCGTAAGTAAGAACATCTCAAGACTCTATATACGATACGGTGGAAATTATGCACAGTTGTAAAACGTCATAAAAGCCCATCCGTTGACCTGAAAACTCAACGTTACCTGCCGTGAAACGAAACAGAAAACGAACCAACGTACTTCTTTTAATTCGTCGATTCGTGGAAATCGAATTACAAACGATCGGCTCGCACCGAGACGCTAAATTCATTCGTGTAACAGTATTTTGCGTTACTCAACCGGAGAAATTACAGTTTGAACGGGGACACCTAAATTGAGGTTTTAAACTGACGAGCGCCCTACTTCCAGCATGATCTTCGTTCTTTTTCTTCTTTTCTTCTCTCTCGATCGCCATGTAGTTCTGGGGATTACGCGAAAGTCGAAAAAGCAGCAAGATAATTAAAGAGGTTCTTTTAGCCTCTTGGTCCTTGAAATCCTGGCGAGATTCACGTGCTTCCGATTCCGCGTTCGAATTTCAGAACTAGAAAAGAGGTGCTCGAATCGGACGTTCCGATAAATCCAATTCCCTCCGCGATTTTAAGAGCGTTCAATTTATCCTAAAATCTCGCCGTTTCAAACATCTCGCTCATATTTTAAAGATCCTCTCGTTTTTCAAGACTCGCTCAAGACAGCTTTCCGCTCTTGAAACTTTCCGAAAGCTCGCGTTCATCCGGAAATCGCAACGAATTTTCAAAATGAAGAATAGCCAGGATAATCGTGCACCTGCTTCGCGCATTCGCTCCTCGCGAAGACGAAAACCTTCGAAACTTCCGCTCGCGCTTTTTATTCCACCTTTCGCTTCATCCTTCCTTTAATAAATTCCTCAACGTTAGCGTGTATTATGTAACTCCGTGTTTCGTAGATGCGGGCAATACCCGAGCCGTACATATCTGTCGAAATAATTACATACAACAGTTGTTCCTGTTCTCTAGAAGCCGTCCAGCAACGAGTGTTCGCGAAAGATAAATGGTTCTCGCGTGTTTCGGTGTATTCTTGGGGAGACACGGTTACTTCCAAGACCACCGTATCGAACAGCAACACAGTCGTGAGTATCTCGCTCCTAAAATAACTTCACCGGTAGCGAAAAAATGGCCACACGGTAGTTACACGACTGAATCTTATTTTACTGCAAATATCAATGTTACTAAATTTTACATCTTACCGTAAAATTTGCGATACAACGTAAACGTAGTAGAATTCCACGTTTATCGTTGTCGATACGAGTAATTTCTCGTTTCGATTTTACGTTAACAATTCCTTAAAACATGGAAAATCCTGTTTGTTCGTTAAAACGAGAGTAAGCTTGAAACGCGGAAATACGAGGATCGCAGCAAGGTTAATTTTGCAAGCATTATTCAGATTCAGCTTTTAGAAAACCTTCGACCGAGTTGTTCGACGTATCGTTCGCAACACGGTAAAACGTAATACATCATTTTTACGGATCAGTTCCAATCAAACAGCGTTTATTGGAAGACATTATTCGCTTGGTAATTATAAAAGTACACAGAACAACCGCAATCTGTAATACAGCGTATCGTCGAGTTAACGAATATTCCTCATCCACCTAAAACCGAATCACGTTTATTTCCGATGTGGCGAGAAATCGACCTCGGTCCAGTTGTTATTCCGTATCGAACCGACTGCTATTAAACGCGCGTGACGATCACGTTCATTAAGTTGGAATTTCTTTCGCCCAACTTTTTGATCCGCTGTAGATCGTTATATTTTTAACATATGGTCGGTGTGTTTGTGTATGCGTATCAGTTGGTTAACGAGATAGCGGATGAATTTCGGAATTGGCGCTGTTTCGCCCGAAAATTCCACGTAATCGAGTTTCATTTTTGCACTCTAAAGCCTTGCACAATATGTACCGGTTGATTTCACCTGCATTATTTAAATAAAATATCGACGTTTCTCCTCTGTTAAAACCACCGAAGCGCATCGAAATGGAATTATTCGCTAGCTCTGTTTTATAAATCAATGAAATTTTCCGAATATATTTTACATTTATTTATATTAAGCTTGCGTCTATCCGCTCGAACTTCGACCGATCGCATTTTCATTCACAGATATCGCTTCCGTATCGCTTGCGTCGCTTATAACGTTTATCGCGATTTGATTCAACGAAAGTGTATACTTTGGATTTAATTTCAAGTAATATATGAAATTTTCTCTGTAATTAAACGCACATTTCATCACATTCAGCACGATTTTAGGATTAATCGGACGACATATTATACAGTTACGTGTACTACATCAGAGTAAAGAAGAATCGTACTCATTGTTATTTGTATCGCGTTTTCTGATGTATGAATGTTAGAATTTAATCTTGGGATTAAGATTAATAATCTGTGGAAAACACAATGTTTGTGTTTGAAATAATATAATGTGATATTTATTAAACAATTGTTACACGAATTATAAATGTGCGTTCTGGAATGTAGACAGTTGGCTAGTTATTCACAGACTAACTGGCTTAGTGACCCATGGCCCTTGAAAAGTTTAGAGCCCCACTCTCTATGCAGTAATGAGTGTGACCTGTGTGGGTGTCTGTGTGGCGTCACATGTGGCACAGAACCTTCTAGTAGCTTCTCGACGTGCCCATCTAGAATGTTCCATCCATATCCTCACGTTTCTTCCGGCGTTTTTTAAAAAAGCATGCACGTGCTAACTGCCGTGGTGCATCTCACGAACGCACGCTAGTGGGGATGGCGCTGGGCAACGAACGGAAGAATCCGTACGATCAATCACCTTATCTGCATGCGATTGATATCGTTGTATTCCAACAATGAACTTATGCAGGTAGATCATTTTTTTAAGAATTGAATATTAATCTCGTAACTGGATAACAAAACTGACAACTATACACAAAGCGGAATCGATGTTGGCTTCTGAAACACTCGACATGGTGACATACTCCATCGCATAGCATATTCACCATGTCGCTTCCGAAAGTAGAAAGGGAACGAAGCTGTCGGACATTATACCGTAACAAACGAACGCAAAGACGCAGTTATCTCCACCGAAGTTCATCAGGTATCATGGTTGCCGTAATTGCGTTTGATATTCATATTTCAAAATTGCGGAAATACTTTTTCCTTTCAGACGAACAGGGATGATTTTTAAAAACGGAGTTATTACAATTTTCTCGTCGGAGAAGATTTCGAAATTCGAGTTTGACGATAATAAATTCAACCGTTAGGTTCAACCATCCATCCATCCATGTTGATGTACATATCTAACAGCCTGACAGACTAACATTTTTCACATTGTCTCCCTAACGCGTCGTTCGAGTATAATCAATCTTGAACACGAAAAACAGTCGGAATTCGTCATGCCATTCGAACAAGCGCACGTCTATTCAAAGACGCGAAAGAAGAACAGATGCGTTACGAAGGAAAATTACAAAAATACTCGACGGTGTACGGATATCGGATTAAAAAATTCTTGCCGAGAGATACGTTGCAGTCGAGGCCATCGTGAAATGGAAAACTCATCAACGGCTTTCGTTAAGCTGTTGTAATCAACTTTGCCGACGCTTCACGGTAGTTATTGATATAATACATTGTGCATGTGCAACGTACGACGTGTATCGAACCGGGAACAGGTTGTCTCATTTAATCAAACGAAAAAGTAAAATCGTGTTGCGAGAGGACGCTTTAATTATTAAGCTTTCTCCTTCATTTTATTTCTTCCATATTTCTGATACTTCTTGCGTCCCTTTTATCGCAGAAGTTCGCTTCCTGAAAGTAATGGCAATCATAGAATAGCGACACTAATTAGAATTACAATTAGTTACAAAATGCTGTTAATTTGGTTGAAAGAAGATTACGAATGAAAGTACACGTACTTAATTCATCAGAGATTATTACAAGTCCTTTTATTATTTTTATTATTATTTATTATAAGTTCCTCCGATTACCGTTATAATATCCATAGTGTGTCGCTAGAATATGAAGAAAGTTCGAATCGATAACGTATTCAAAAAGGACGCATCGTCGACGAATCATCGTGGAAACCTCGTCGTGCAATATTAATAAGATGTTATCGGTACGGATGAGCGATACATAGGCAAACGAAAAATCCTTCGTACCGTGTTTGTCACTGCATCGTTATCAGCGCTGTCATCGTCGCTACGCTCTTCTTTTCTTCTAACACTCTTTGTCTTCTTCTCGCAATGGCAGCTTGCGCAACACCGATGTTATCTTACTACGCGATTGAAAAGTTAGAAAAAGCGTGATTCGTTACTTTCAATGGCAAAAGATTTCCTGCGATTCTTTCACCGTTTGGCTAGAAGAAAACTTATGAAAACTTTATTTGAAGAGTGGCGCAGAACGGTTGAGATTCTACGGGATTACGAGAATTCCTCGTCTGCAGCAAACTGGCTACAGGATTAGATAAAAGTTATTTTTTGAGATATCGCGGCAGTGAGATTTCGCGCGACGACGAAAGATTGAGAATCGAACGAACGTTCGTGCTAAATTATCGTTGCAGAATGTAGAGCGATTCGTAGAAATTTAGCGATTCGTAGAAACGAGCATGGAAATTTAGTTGCATATGTCGGCAATGAGTTGTACGCGTGAGATATTTAGCGAAGAAATTTTCCAAATATATCGAATGACGAGCTCATTCTCGATGACGTTACAACAACGAAATTTATCAGCAATAACGGACCACTCTTGGAGAAATTGATCAGTTGTCTAGAGGAACGTGTTGCGATCTTATCGAGCGAATCCTAGAATCGATCGTAGCCGATGCCGTGGTAAAATTTAAGGCGAAAAAGGAGATTCGATCGTTCCACGAGATAATCAAAGTCTGCAATTCTCGCCAAGTCAGCCTATAAATTAGTTTCTACCATTTACTGCTGCTTAATTGAGACAGGGACGATCTAACCTGGCAATGAAATGCGCTCTTCGATAGGTTGAGCAATTCGTTAAACGTGGTCGAGTAAAATCAAAGTACTTCGGAGTTCGATTCTCACACTCCGGTTGCATGCGAGCAAAAGTATGCTAAATTACGTCGAAACGAGAAAATTATATTTCGTCGAAAATAATAATAATTCTGTTCTTCGAATAATTCGTTAAATCTCGATTTCGCCTTAAAAAAAAAAAAAGAACTTGCAGAAGTACTGAACATGCAGAATTCTAAGAACCGTTCAACATCGATTTTTCTTCGTGGAATTTATACGGAAGAAGGTAACCAACGGTGAAGTTTTACTAAATAGCCCACGATAGCGGAAAGCAAGTTATTGCGTCAAAAATATTCGTCCACGAGTAATGGGCTTTTTGTCCCGACGGAACTGCCTCGCAAGAACCGGAACCCGCTGTCACGCGCAACCCTCGAAAGAAATTCTTCCTTTCCTTTTCCGGACAACCCTTCCCGGACAAGTTAGGATATCGTAAATCCTGCTGATACTCCAATGAATAGCCACTGTTGAAATAATATTTGGTAAAATGCGCGAGAGTACCGAATCACCGAATGCAACCTAATTTTCCGGGACAACGATTTTTCAGAAAATTTCCGCGAACGTCTTATAGAAGATTCTGATAAAGCGGGAAAGGACATAGGCAAAAATTTACAAGATTATGTGGAATTGCGATATAAGATAAAGTTAAAAGGTTCAGAACACAGGATGCCAGCAGGCAAGCTCGGTTTCCAGCATGCATTAAACGAAAGCGTTGTCGTTTCAATCAGATTTAAAACGTTCCCTGTAGCCCTATCATAAAATACATTATCGCTTGGTAGGTGACAGGATGCATTTTCGGGGACGAGAAAAGGCAAGAGGTCGAGCCATACCAAAAGAGAAAAACCTAGAAAATCGAGTTATCAGTGAGGTATCTACCTTTCTTTTCGCCATTTTATCTCACATTCGCTGCGGGATATAAATACGTTTATCTCGTCTCCTTCCCTTTGTATCCCGCGTCTCCAACTTCAAGAGATTTAATGATACTTAATTGAGAAGCTTCGTGAAAAAAAGAAAATAGTCTATAGATCTACGATAAACATACATGTATCGAATATACTTTCCAATCAAGTAGAACTCGACGAACATTTGACACATTGGCAATAACGCTAGATTTTTCCATTATTGGTTTCGTTGTTAACTGCGAATTGGAAGCTACACTCAAAATTGCTCGCTTATCACCATCGGATAACGATGACGGCCGACCAGTACGTTTCTTTTTGCCATAATCTTCAACATTTTTGAAGAAATTGTGTATTACTTTACGACTTCATCTTATTACTTTCGATATTTTTGCTGTTGCTGATTCAGTTCAAGAATTTGCTTCTCTTCAAACTCGTTTAATCTTTTTCCGCGTTCCACATACTTACAAATTTATATAATATTGTACTGTAATCTTTACTCGTTGATAAATCAGCAATTTCTAAACGTATTAACAGAGTGTGCTATCATTTTGTTCTCAAAATAAAACAATTTTTTTTGTCACACACTAAACCTCATAATATTTTTAATTATTTTCAACGAACCGCATATCCTGAACTCATAATATTGTGATATTATACGTTGCAGACGAAAAACTTTACATGCGTCTCTTTGACGAGAAGTGTAATTCAATCATTACGAAGTTTGTATTTATTCTACGAATATAAAAAGTGGAAAATTCTTTGAGAACTACCGTAGCTATCGATTCAAACTCTGCTAAAATTACTTCAAACATATTTATTTACACTTTGAAAAGGATAATCGTACCCTGTCTATTATTTTTCTCTATTATAATTGTACCCTGTCTATTTTTATTTTGATTTCATTTCGAATTACTTCGTTTGGATAAATATCACAATACATTTCCCACAAACGAATAAACGTCCGTGATTTACTGATAAGAATAAGAATTGCGACTCGTAAACGAGTTTTGGTCGCATTCTCGGTTATGTACGACGATCTAGCTCGTTATTCCACGCGAATGGGTTAGATACGTCGAATGGAAAGAAACGCGAGCCAAAGAAACGAATCGGTTGAACGCGTATGAATAGATCGCGTATCGATCGATACGTCGCTTAACTCGCGCATCTATTCAATTCCTTTGTGAAAGATCAAACCAGAGCGATCTCAAACACCTGCTCGATGCCTGCTCGTTCACCTTAATGTACACTTCATTTATGCTCCAGTGAAGATAATACGGTCGGATGTAGTTGTAATGAGGTCGAAGGTCGGTTCTATCGGTACGAAACGACGAAGCAAGCCCTGCCACGGAGATTCACGTGTTTCCTGCTGGAATTTGCGACAGCGTTGATTATTATCGTCCGGCATCGCCGATCGTCTACGAAATTACCTTTGATTAATAGTTTCATTCCATTCCCTCGCCTGTTCTTTGGATAACTGCTGCTATCTTTATCGTAGGAAGCAACGCAACGTCGAGACGTACGAAAGTCTGAGAAATATAACGGAAGACGCGAAATCGGTGATATTTTGGATAGCAAGCTTGTCTTTTTATCGTTCGCTTTAAAAGATTGATCCTTTCACGGGACAAACTCACACGAATTCTCAGCACCACGGTATTTTAACAAACTAACTCGTATCTAATCCTGTAGCGAGGTTGCAGCAACCATTCTTCTTAATATAATCCTAGTTATCTTCCGTGCTTCTGCAGGTCAATTTTCTGAATCTTCTCTGTAGACAAATAACGAACGATTGTGAGTGATGATCGACCCTTCTTCTTTCAGTATTTTAATAAGCATATTTTCTCACAGGTTAAGAAGAAATTCAGTTTTGAAAATAATGAACGGAGTAAACCTGATAACTCGCAGTATATCCAGGATGGAATACAAGAATAGAAAGAGACAAGCTAAACGTTAGCAAATATCGAGCCACGGCTGAACCTTAAAACAGCTACGCAAATATTACATGAGCTTCCCTTTTTTCCTCTATTATCGACCGTATCCCTGGAGAACAAACAGTTGGCGAAATAAAATTCACAAGTGTGTCAGGTCACCTAGAGCACACAGAATAGAACGCTCGAAGCCTGCAAACCGTGTCTCAGACTGTTCCACACTGATTATTCCAAGTCCACTTCCGAATATCACACATTGTACGACCTGCAGTACCGTAATTAAAGCTCCCCGGAAACGTATATATCGCATGCAACCAGTATCGTACGAATTGCCTTCTAATAGTCAACTCCTTTGACGGAACTGGAAGATTTCACAGTTGGAGCGTATCGCGGTCTATTGTCAAACGAGGAGCTGAGACGCGGATATCCTGCGATCGAGCTTTCAAAAATTTCACCGAAAATAATCGCAGTTCCCTCGTTGTAGCATTCGAAGAGTCGTTGTTTTTTCCAGAAGAAGAATAGTTCGAAAGTGGAAACTCCTGGCCTCGGTTTCTTTTCTCCTATTCGTCGATCAACGCAAGGTGGGAGCTGTTGCGCTCGAATTTCGTTGCAAATACAAGGTACGAGGTAAAGAAAGTTTGAATCGTTGTAGTCCTGCCGAATTCCCCCGTAGGGTGAAGTGTTAACGTTGAAAGTTTCGTCGATTTCTCTGCAAGATTCCAAGAGAACAGCGCGAAAAGTTCATTGGTATTTATTATTCTTTCTTTTACGGTAGAAAAAGTTTCATTTTGTCTGTTGCTATTATAGGATGAAATTTATTAGCATTAGTAATTTGACCCATGGCTTGTAAAATTTCACTAACGATATTAATTGAATCGTGTGCAGGAGGGCAACCTTGAAAACAGTGATCGAAAAATTAATCCATCGTAGCGGTAATCGTTTGAAAGTTGCGCAGATTTCGATCGATACAGTGGCAGTGACGCGATTAAATATAACAAGATTTACGACGAACGGAATTTCCAGTTGGAAACGCGATTGCCGTGCAACGAGCTTCACTTTTGTAACTGAACCACCAGACTATCGAGCGATTCAGCGATTTTTGGTTTTTGTTTCCGAGCGAAGGAAATAGCTCGAATTTTCCTCCTATCGGACTTGCGATATTGCGTAAAAACAAGTGATTTTGCTTTCGATGATAGATCTGGATGGCTCTCGATGTTGCGATTAGCGATCTCGCCCAACTATTTCCTCGATGGGAGGATCGAGTTGGTGATGCAAAAATTTGACAGTTTATTCGTAACTTGGTACACGCGTATGCGAGTGAATATTCGCAAAACTTGGACCATTTGGTCGATGCGCACAGCTTGCATGCCATTGACGATTAAAATGCGCTTTGTTATCTTTGTCGGATTTCTGGCATTTGGAATTTAATGAATGTCAACGTTCGTGCACGAATGAACAAATCAATCTATGCGAGCATTCTACGAACTAATATGATGATTCGACTAATCTGATAACTTCGATTTTAATATCAATTAAAGGGATTAATGTTCAATACTGGAAGAATGAATGATTTATTATTGATGAAATGCGTATGGCGCTACAAAAGGTTAAAGTTTACGTGTTTCGTGTAATTCGCGGCACACGACGAAATATAAGCAGCCAAAGAATTAGTTGAAAATTACGCATATCCAGAATTATTTCTTCCTTTGTCGCATATTTTAAAAAATCGTGTACAGTCGCTTTTCACAAATAAATTTTTGCAAACAAAAGTAGCACAAATAATAACAAAGCTGGAAGTAAAGTTTGAACGATTGTCACATTTCTCTATGCCTAAATTTCACAGTAAATTAGTGCAGCTTTTGATCGGTTCTTTAAAAAACAGCACCGCTTCGAAGGAGATTTTGTCTATGTCGTATTCGTTTCTAAATACGCCACGGCTAAATATGGCCAGGAATTGAAAATCAACGCTGGCAAGTCAACTTCGTTTCAGTGATTCGATTAATCGAGTTGCATGGAAACGATCAAATTTCTATTTCAGTTCCGTCGCGAACGTTTGCTTCAATTATACTCCGTCATACGCGACGCGAATTTTCTCGTCGATTTTATTCAAAGACCCGTTTTGCTCGGGGCATTCGCGAGTAACACGCGCTGCAGAAAAAGGAGCGACGATCGTGTAATTTAGTTTGGAAAGTTTAGTCCACTCGATTCGAAGCAGTTAGAATTCCTCGAGCTTCGCCACTCGTTCTTGTCATTCCGGATTGTCGTCAGCCTCAGCGACGATTTCTTACAACAGTTCTACGATGCTCCACATCGACGCTTTTCGTCCAAGTGAATGATATTTTCGTGAGCCGAATGCGAGTTTCATTTTTGATACAATCGACTACTGACGAGACTTCAATCTGGTTTTCATAAGGAATTTGATTAAAATGCAATCTGTATCAAACATCGAGGGTTTATTAAAAATGTCTCAAAGCTACTGGAAAATGTAAAAATGTATTAGGTTGTCCGAAAAGTTTCTTTCGTTTCGTAAGGTGATCTTAGATGGACAATTTCTACTTTATATTATTTTATTGAATTAGGTATGATCCATTTCGTTGTATCTCTATTATTATGTTCGTGCACAATTCAATAAACTAATATAAAACAGAAAACATCGTGCGTCTATTATTTCTTTATAAAACGAAATAAACTTTTCGGACAACCTAATACGTACAAGGCCTCTCATTTTTCATTTTCGATTTTCGATAAAAATCCCATATTTTAGTTCGCCTATCGTTTTAGTCAGTATTTAATATTCAATACGTTTTAAGAATATCGATAAAGCGACGAAAGAACGGTAAATAGAAAGATACAGTGGAAAACGAGGAAGAATATATTAAGTTTTCCGAAAAGTATCTTTCTTTCAAACACGTCTTTTGCAACAACGCATTTTTATACAAACATGAAACCTAATCTGTCGAACGTTGTGATTTTTATCTCGATAAAACAAAATGAATCATACGTGATTCGATAAAATAATATAAAACGAAAAATGTTGCGCATCCGTTACTTTCTTATAAAACGAAGGAAACTTTTCGGACGACCTAATATGATCGACTTCTATAAATCACGAAAACCCATAAAACCTACGAAAGATATATATGAGAATTATTTGCTCGGCAGCGAATCCACAAATTCAGGAATATCGTAGAAAGCAGTAACATCGAGTTTGAAAATGATTGAATCCTGCGAGAAACTGGTTTTAAAGGCTGCAGAATTTGAATGCGGCGACGCGAAAGGAAAAAAAGAATAAAAGTTTGCGAGTTCCGGTATACAATTCATTGAATTCCGCAAGCTCGGTTTTCAATGGCTTCAATGTTCAAATGTGAAACTGTTGGAAATAAAAGCTAGGAAACACCTGCGAGCACGATCACAGAGATACGTTATTTATCGAAAATTTAGCTCCTAACGTCCCTTAAAACTGAATATTGCAACAGTTAAAAGGAAAAGGGACTAAAAGTTGTACAAGTTCTCGAGTCTAGGTTTCAATGAATGCCGAAAGCTCTATGTCTCACGTTTCTGGAATTTAAAGTTGCAACGATTCGAAGCAAAAGAAATGAAAATCCTCTGACTTCAAATCCGTGATTTCATGGATACTGAAAGTTCTGCTTTCAATTCGTTTAAAAATGATGACAGTTGGAGGACGAAAGAAACGAAAACCTTATGGAATCTCGAGAAAAATCGAGAATTCGTTTCACGCGAATCTCCGTTCTTTTATTGGTAGAATTCGAATTTCATATAGTCGAAAACAGAACGAGTGAAAGGTAGATGAATTCGATGAATGTTGTGGAAATTTAAATACGTTGAAAAGTTTTAGTTTGAAATATGTATTTGTAGTACCAATGGTACGTGAAGGGTCGTTAATGGAATTGTAGAAGTAATATTGATATTGTAAGAGCTTATTGGAAACGTTTAACGTGCAGTAACGAACCACTGAAGATAGAATTGGAAGTGAATGCTCGATGATGGATTTTCCGTCAATTTTGCAAGGTTCGCTATCGTGGGACAGAAATGTTAATTAGTCTGTAACGAGAGCACGGTTAATCGAGCAAGAGTAAAAACTCAGGAATACTATAAATCGACTTGTTCGAATTAATTAAGCGAAGCAGTTCGATAACAATCGCGTCCAGATTAAATTGAACGCGTCATTCAGGAAGATCGATTAACAAAAATTCAATTGCTTCGTACTTTCCATTTTCTTCGAACATCTGCGTGGACGATGATATCTCGCTGGAGCTAATCATCCACATGTTATTTAGCGATTAAGCTGGAGAACCGAAAACTACCGAATGTGCAGCTGAACAAATTGTAAAGTAGAAAATTAAATAATAATAAAAAAAAATCTACGTGGACAGTGGGAATGAAAGGTAATAACGAAAGCAACAAACATCGTAAAAATAGTAATCGCTTCTCAATAAAATCATAGACGCGATCGATAGTCGCGGATTTTGTCCCCGATCGAAATTGTTTGTAATTGCAACTTTATCGACGCTTTCCTGCGAATTGCGTAATGTTTCTAATTAAAATTAAATTTACGTTAGTTGAGACGCAGTTGATTCGCGACCGATGGTCGTCAATCGGTGTTGGATACAAAGGATTTGAACAATCACGAAGCTTCAGATAGACGATTCGGTTAAAGGGACGCTTTGTCGGCTAACAAACCATGGCATTAACGTCAATCCTACTCCGCATCGTTGGACGTTGTTGCCAATATCAAAGTAATCGGTCAGTCTCGTCGATTATCAATCATCTCGTTATACGTCGTTCCGCCAACCTGTCTATCTTTGCGATCCGGGTTATTAGGTGGGTAAAAAAAAAAAAAAAAAAAAAAACCGGGTAATACGAAAAGCTTACCACATACGTGAATGGACTAGTATCGTATTTGGTGAAGGGAGAGCGTTTCGGAGAGAAACGTATTACGAAGCGCGACGTAGAGAACGCAATGTCTTAATGAGCAATCTGTTCAGTGATAAAATAGGACGAGGTCCGAGAATGGAGACACGTGTTAATAAACTTGATACTTTATAACGTTTGTTACGTATAAAACGACAAAAAATAGATCTTACCTTTTTTTTGGATTAATTTTTAGAAGGATGATTTTTCAAGGGAAATGAAATTACTTTTGCCAATGTCCGTACGATGAAAACATCGAACTTGCTTGAAGCACGGCGAGCTCCCGCGTGGTTTATCTGTCAGTGCCACGTAATCCGGCCAACGCATTGGCGAAGAAGCGAGTCTGTAAACTCTGTAGCGGAAAATTTATCGTGCAAAGAGCTCGTTACACGGCAGAAGGAGCAACGCCTCTGCATGGCAGCACAATTGCTGCGACACAATAGGAACGCTCGAGAATCATTCGAATGATTCATTCACAGTTTGTCACGTAACGTGGAAAACAAGCAACGATTCGCTTTAACGGAATGGGTAGCCGGTTTCGAGCTTATTCGCGAAAACTCGGAGACTTGGCTGCGGAGATTGAAAAGGATCAGAATGGAAGTAACGATCATTTTCCAAGACCCAGCCACGCGAGGTAATCAGAGACCAGTAGGTACAAATTTAGCAGGATATCTAAGCTCGAGACAGTCCAAACGTTGCGCACATAAGCCTGCTGTAACAAGCTTTGTTGTATTGGACTAGGCAAGCTAGGTTTAACCGGATATCTATATATCACACCATCTGAATTTCACGTGGTGTCCATCTTACACGACCAACGGAATTACAGAATTGATAGCATTTGGAAACTTTGCGATGCAAACGTTATGAAATATCTTTAACCTATTGGCTTATAATATTCAGGCATTCAGGGGTTAAAGAAAATTTAATGGACGAATATGGCCAAATTCGATCGGAATTCGATTGAAAATTGTAAAAAGTTAAAAGTAAATGTTACAATTTTCAGGAATTAAAAAATAAGATTGTTAATTTAATAAATTGAAAATTCCACAAGCTGCTCGCTTTAGAAATGTATTTATTCTGCTGAAAACAAATTTCTCGAAATATGCGTCGTTTTATCATTTTCGTTGTTCAACGTTCGACCAGGAATTTCAACAACTTTGTTCGAAGAAACGAGCAGATTTGTTCCAACCAGCGATTATCTCGTCAAAGCACTCAAGAAATTCGTTCGCGAGTAACCTAATGGAAATGCGCGTCTAATGTATTTCTATTCCACGCTCGCGACTGTCGATCATTCTAAGGATCTCGATATGAATTATGAGATGATTCGTGAGAAATCGCAGCTAAAGAGCTTCGCGGATAGTTTGTCACGATCGTTCAAATCTGTTCAAATATTCGCCACTCTCCGGTGATAAGGAAAACGCGACGTATTCGCTTTCGAAAATTGTTCTCCATATTCGTGAAAATATAACATCCATCGACTTTATCGATCGCAGTTTACTTTCTGATCGTCGTAATTACACGATCCATCCTCTTTTTTTTTTATTTTGAAGGTTATCGAGAGATACTCGTGCGAGTATTCGCAACGCAATAGATTAGCAAACAAATTGAAAGGTTCCGAATAGATTTCATCGTATCTACGATTAAAGCGTTTCGAATTAAAAGATTAAACGGGTTGGTAACAAAGGAAAAATCACGCGCAATGAGAAATTCCAATGTCTCTACAGACGTATCGATTCGCAATAAGATTTATTTCCGTGCGACGCTCCGTTCCGACGCTCGCTTGGCGTGATTAACACAACAGCTTTTGCCCGTGCTACAGCTTTTTCCCGATTTAATTAATGTGTCGGATACGACGACTTCCTCGCTTAATTACAATGCTAAAACGTCGCGTTTTCCTACGTTGCCGGACACTAAAAGGCACGAAAGTATGTTTTCAATCTCGTCAACTTTCCATTTGTCGTTTTGTTTAAGTTGCAGATTACCTGGCGGACGCGTGCGCACTGCGTACACCTCACAGAAACTTTTATCTATTATCGACCCGAACCAAAGCAAAACATTTGCATGTGGAAGCTCGCCGAAAAATAGTACAAAATTTTTATCGTGTCAGATTAATCCACGCAATTATTCCATACCTACGACTATCTACAGGGCGTCGTTCAGAAGCCATGCTGATCAACTACATAAATTAAAATACATGGAAGAGCGTAGGACTACGAATATCGCTTTTCTAAATTTTCTTTGAAATTCACAATTATTTATGCTATGGTGTGACGAAATTTCTATTTTGAAATATATAAATGATTATAAGTAAAAAATACAATCAAACGTTCCTCACCTTTTATGGAAAGATACTTGTTTGTAAAATCCTCCATATATTTTGTACGTATTTTATACACCTTGCAGATAAACGCACGTTCTCGATAATTTGTTTAACGGGTTATTTAATCTCGGCAATTGGATACATCGTGCACGTTGAGATTGAACTCTTCTATTCCCCGGGCGAAACGCGTTGCTAAATAACGCAGAATGCCCATTGCCCATGCACCGTAAAACTCGAGACAAATAAAAATAGTCGTGTAATTTGCGAACAGCCACCGGCATCAGCGCGTACCTATGTATGTGTGAATTATTCATCCATAATTTGCTTGGCCAGGATTTATCGATCGATGGAAGCATACAGAGAGAGAGAGAGAGAGAGAGAGAGAGAGAAGGGGTAGCCCTCGGTGAACTGTTTAAACGATTCAACGGAATAATTAATTTATGAAATGCACTCGGATGGAAAGGGAAAATTTGGAAATGAGAGAATAAAAGCTCGTTCAATGTAATCTCACTTTTAACAAGGTTTATCGAAGACAAGCACTGCTTTGAAAAACGCTTCACGAAACGATTTAAAGAACGCGAAGGATTATCGAACACGTTTATAGTCCACCAATCTTTTTAACAAAAAGAATTTCTTGCTAAACCATTTTTAGAAACTGATCGTATGAAAATTTTGGAATCATGCAGGTGCCACCATGGAAACTTCTGTATTATTAATCCGATTCGTCTGATACGGAACATTGTACTCGTCCCAAGCTAGCTGGCGAATTAACCAAACGAAATGAGGATTACGCCAGCTAGGAATCCCTTCGTTACGTAATAGCGTTATAAACCGTCGCTCTTCGAAAAGCAGCACGTAACATTTACCTGGTAGAAGATTCATAATAATTAGAGCAACAGTCGATCTTCGAATCTTACGATCAATTGTGCGAATATCAATTCTGTCTGTGCAATTATAATCCTCTTTTATATTTGTTGAGAATTGTGGATCTTAATTGTCGAAATAAAATTAAAGCAACACTAAGGTTACTCTTAGAATTCATATTAAAATTGTTTTAGATTTATTTAATTAACGATTTCCAGGATCTTCGTCGATTTACATTTGCACGCGTCTCAGCACTTTCTTTGTTTCACCATCTTCCGTACCACACTGCCAACGAAACAGTCACATTCATCTGTCTTTCGAGACGCTGTGCACACACATACTTCCATACACTCGTATTCACGTACTCACGTATTCAGACACGTATTCACATACGTGTGTCACTACTACGCGTCTAATCTAGTCTAGCACACAAAATTATACAAATCTCAATAATATTTACTCGAACATGTCAATGGACAAGATTCGATGAACGAATAATTGCCATAGTAGGAGTTGCTAACTACCACGTACAACTGGCGTTCGGAATACCAAAGTGTGTTTTGTTAAACTATTTTTGTGTCGTGTTCACATATAATACTAGTCAAAAGTTAGAGCCACGTATTTTATACAACGCGATATATTTTATACAAAGCATGAATTTAAGAGAAAATTCGGTTTGAATCGCGGTGTCTTAGCAAACTGTTTAGTAACAAAATTTGGTGCAAGTTGAGAACATTATTATTGATATTTGTAGCATTAATTTTAGATATCTTATTAATCTCTATATTATTTTGGCAATAATAGAATTAGCAGGCGATACAGGTAACTTATTCTACACAAACAAATGCTTGCGTACATGTAAATGTCGTAAGTAGATTATGCATATAACATACATATATGGATTTATGGAAACTTTAGTTGTGCACAGATTGCACGTAATATACAAAAATATACAAATGCAAAATATCCAAAGTCCGATACTCGTCGTAATATTTAATAAGCGAAACAAATCTCTGCTTTAAAATTCCATTTCCATAGCTTCGTAAAAGCTCGAATATGCGTAAATAAATCCACATTGTAATTATAAAAACACTCTCGTATATAGCTAAGATTCCATTTTATTGCGCGATAAAAGATAGTTCGGATAATAAAAGCTCGGCTTTCAAATCACAGGTATACACACACACATACACACACACACACACCTAAAATTGAAAATTATCTTGCTCGTATAAACGAAGTGTCTATAAATATAAATTCTACTATACTTATTTGAAATTCGTAAATCGTATTTCGTCCTATAATCTCAAAATCACATGAAATCGCGTGAACGAGCATACAAACTGTCAGGAAGCAGCGAAACGTTTGGTTGGTTATCAGTACAGCAACACGGAACCGGTTAATTCGAGCTGAATCCGCTTGAACAATCGCGAGGATCTTTTATTGGCGCGTAGTAAACTTTTTGGTTACTATTTTCCATCGATCGTTGCTCTTTCGATCGTTCGTGTTTCATTGCTGATATTGCCGTTCGCGAGGCTCGCTTTTCGAAATAATCATTCGCTGCCTCGCGAGCAACCGTTTTTCAATGCACGAGTTTATCTGACTTTGCTTGTCGGCGATTTCCAATTTCGATGTTTGAACAAACGGTATCGCGACGAAACGCATGTTGCCTGCACGATTCGTCGCTGATGTTACTTGTTATTTTAGACGCGCTCCGACAGAGAGTAAATACCAACGATCTACCTTTGTCTCGATATTTCTCTTTCTGTTTTTGCCGTATGATGCTCGCTGTATTTCTTCCAGCGAAGTTAATCGCGGAAAATGGAACGATCGAATTCGTAAAACGAAACGAAGGAAGAAAACTTGGTAAAAACGTTCCTTAGATATTATGGCTCTGGGAAATCGTTAAATCTGTTAAATCTCAAATGCTTCTGATAGATTGGAAGAATTAGCTCGAGACATTTTTTCGTACATGAAAATTTCTCCCGAGAAATCGTGCGATGTGCGAATTATACATTCGGAAAGCTCGCGTTTCTTCGCAGGGTGTCAAGGCATCGCGCGACCACTGCAATTCCTCGTGTTTCGGTCTTCCAACGGGGGGATCTGGCTCGTGTTTCGAATCGCCCCTTTATCGCCGCGACGGTGAAATACATTAACGATTCATGAAAATTTCACAGGAGTTCCACCGACGTAACGGCGCGAAGTTAGAACGAGAATGCCGCGCAGCACGCGATACACGTCTTTAAACATCGCATTTTGAGCAGGCACTTTTTCTTTCTTAGAACGTGACTTCTCAGCGGAATGCTTCCAAGCGAAGCGTAAATTCGTACCTCTGTTCGGAGGGTCCTTTGTGAAATTTCTACTTCCCCAACGATCCTCTTAACAGAGGAAATCCGTTAAGGATACATCGACTTTATGCACGAGAAAAATGACAAGTACTTGCGCGAAATGGTTCAGAATTTTAGAAGAAATCTAGTCTGTGGCGAATATCGGGATCAATGTTTCTTCGAGCAACGTTATACTAGGAAATTCATGGGTCGAAGAAAATACGAGCGGGTCGGTATCAATTTAGATAGAAATTTTACAATACGAGATAATTTTTACAAAACTTTATCCGTGTGCCGAATTAACTCACGTTTTTTTTTTTATTATTATTTCCCAATATAACGCGGAAATTAATTTATAACTGACTAATTTGTTATTGAATTATGCTTCAAATCGTAATTTAATATTATTGCTGCTCATCATTTATTCAATTGTTCATTTTGCGTATTGCATTCGCAGTGAATGCACATCTCTTCGTGTTATCGATACACAAAATTATAAATGGAGCACGTGTATGTCGACAAACGTTATACACTGCAAATTAATATCATTGTACGAGACGCAGTAAAAGAAGCAAGACTTACTTTCAAACTTACTGTCATCTTGAATTAGCCTGGCTCTCGCTGGAATAAAAATATTCCACTTTCATCTGCCATTTCATCCTACGAAGTTTCGATTAAATTTCACGAATAAGATATCTTTCCAACTATTCGATTCATGCGATTTCTTTAATTAACGTTATTTCGTCTGGAAACATAAAACGTCTCGGTGATATCGTTAGACCGCGATCATCGTCGATGCACGCATTCTTCTCGAACAATTCCTCGTAAATTCTTCTATCGCGTTTCGTATCATCTCCTCGGCATTGTACGCTAGAATCGTGTCGCGTTTCCAGAAGTTGTTTCATCGCGGCCCCGTTTCAGCGTCGGCAAATCGTCCCTCGACCGAGATTCGTCGTTTCGTCGCGAGTTTACGACGGCCCTAAAGCTGTGTCGCATAAATTCCGCAAAGGAAGACTGCTCGCGCGACAGCCGGCGGCGCGCCCGTGAGAAATTTCGAATCGATGGAATCGGGCGCCGATATGTCCATCAAAGCTTCCAGGAGATTCAGAACGAACGTTGTCCGACCAAGCGTCGGATGAAACCGCGTCTCCATCTCTCTGATTGGCGTTACGTTAGAAACTGAATGATTAACCCATTCACGTACTAATTGCTAAACGTTTCGTGGCATAGTCTGTGACCACGAATCTACGATATACAGGGTGGTTGGTAACTGGTGGTACAAGCGGAAAGGGAATGATTCTACGTGAAAAAAGAAGTCGAAAATATGGAATAAAAACTTTTTTTTATTTTTACTTTTTTTAATTTTTCCATCGAGACAACGATCTACTGTGAGATCCGTCATAACGTACCGCACGCGTACCGAGCGAAAATTCAAAGTCGATTTTCTCGAAAACAAAGCCTCGAACGAAAAATTTTTATTCTATATTTTCGACTTCTTTTTTCGCGTAGAATCACCCGCTTTCCGCTTGTACCACCAGTTACCAACCACCCTGTATACGTGAAAAATGAATGGATTAAAACGAAAAGAAAAGTTAGAATCACAGACATTATATGTGAAAATTTATCTCGAGACTGCTGATTATTTATACTATCTCTTTGCGATACGTACGTTTGTCGATGTTATTAACACGTTGATTATCATCGATAGTCGTGGGTGACTCGTGTTACTAATTCTTCTTCTAAATACGATACATTTTATGAACCACCAAATTGTCAACAATGTTAATGATTCAGATAACGTTGCGAGAAAGAAGTGTGCAAATAAAATATAATATTTTGCAAGGATTAAATGTTACTCTGTAGTATATTTCGACGTAGCTCCTAAACAAATTATAGAGAATTCGCGTGGCAGCTAACGTGTTAAAAAAGATATTGAAATAAATATTTCGCAAAAATACAGTTCTGTAAATATTGAATTTGAAGCTTTGAATGGCTCGATAGTCGTATATACGTGGATCGTATATTTTTACGTTAGTTTCTCTCTATTATTCTTTCTGAATAATATTTTTATATACGAACACGATGTCAAAATATTATCTTACAGTCCCAGTTCCATTCTTTTTTTTTTTCCTATACTCGTCACTCTTTTCTTAAAGTTTGTTCCATTAAAGATCTACGAGGAACTTCCACCAAGTAATCGTCGCTCAAACACCAAATCGTCCAACTCTGCTACCACGGAACGAGTCGAAGTTAGGCCAAATGAGACGCAGTCCAGATCTCCAGAGGAGATTGTCGTCCACGTAGCAGCAGTTCCATCAGAAGCTGCTAGTTTCGGTAATTGGTCCGTCTCACGGGATATCGTCGGAGAACTTTTAAATCAGTTGACTGCAAGTACAATGCGGTATTATAGCGTTATCACGTTGATATTCGCGTGGGTCGATCTCCGTGCAGCACGTACGTCAACTCTCGTTGCGATTCTCGAAACAGCTGGAAAAGAGTCGCTATCGTCCCGATGGAATCGATCGAAGTTGAACAAGTACGTGACGTTGAAACTCTTCGCGTCGCACAGTGATATCGAAACGATCATCTTGTTACGAACAATACGCGAGATATACAGAGTCGTGGTACGAATGGAACTTAGCGACGACTCCGACGAATATTTCGAGATGCTGCGCTTGCTGACAAATTTTCTCCATTTCAAAGAAACCTCGACGAAACACGACATACCCGCGGATGCAACATTCGCGAAACGATTGTTTCGCTGTTTCTACAGGCGCGCTCGATGTAAACGCGTGTTCGATACTCGCGGGTAATTTTCGAGACACGGCCGGAAAGTTTGTCAACCCCGCGGGAAAAGAAGTTGGCCAATTCCAAGTCGGTCATCTTTACGGCTTCGAATATTTCTTCGAGTCTATAAAAACGTCGAGAACGTAGTTTCGTAAAGGGATCGTCGTAGATAGCTCGATATATAAGGGAATTGGGAAACGTTGAATGAAAAAGGCACGGGTTTCTTTCGAGACACTCGCAAAACGATCCCCCATTTTTCTCCCACTTTATAATGCCTTTGATGTATGTGCTTGGATAAATTCAGTGTCTAAGTTTGTTGGAAACTTTGTCGGAAACCGATTTTATACCTGGGGTTATGCGTTCGTATCAAAGAGCCACTTTGGCAGAGGGCGATCTTCGGATGAATATAAAAACTTCTATTGACCGTCTTCAAACGATGAATTCTAGATAGGTATTGTATATATACATATGTAGAAATGTTGAATTTCTTGATTGAGGGAACCGAAGAGAAAATCAAAAATATCTTGTACTTTGTGTAACTGTAATAATAGTATAATAACATACTGTGGTACTCTTTAAGGTACTTAAATCAAACCAAAACCTTTATTTTTTCCAAAACCCTCTCCTCGTTTCCTTCCCACGAGCGCTCTAATTCCAAGCAAAAATAAATATGAAAGAAAAGGAGGAAGTATCAGGAGCGGTGTGCCGCGAGCTGGCCTGTTAAAGCGAGTTGGAGTCGTAAACTGTACGAAGCCTGTTTTTCACGAAGCCAGCCTGTAAACTCGTACGAGTGGTTTAAAAACTTTGTATCTGCCGATGAAACGCGGATAAACTACGTAGTTTCCACTTTACATCGGGAGGTAAAAAGTAAATTACCCGTTTGAACATCGTGGCTCTTTAGTTTGATATTTATAAAACGTTATCGTAAAAAAGGCGAGAAGAATCTGGGCCGCGAATTAATTTAATTAAAGTTCGACGGATGTCGAAAAAGCTTGGTTCGACCTTTAGGAACATACAGATAAAACCGAATGTACATCGTTCCATTAATCATCGCGTCTGTGGCATTTTCCATCGATCGTCCGAGCCGTGTCAAAGAGGCAGCTTCTTGCGTGCATTAACGAACATCGTAAACTTTTGCATTACACCGCTGTAACCCGTCTCGTTGACGATGATGGAGTAGCTAAGTACATATAGGTTTTTGTGCCAAAAGAAGCATAACGTGGTTCGTCGCCTAAGATACAAGTCGACAGATGTAGGTAATTTTACCGAAAATTGCGTGTATGTTAGAGCCAAGGTTCTCGGTCTACTGAAATACACGGCTTATTGCCACAAGTTGATAAAATGTTATTCTCGGTTCCGCAAGCGTCGAGCGAGTATATGATGAATTGCAGTGTCAACTTTTCATCGTATCAGTCACCAACGGATATTAACCCTTTAGGGACGTCACGTTCCAAGGTGGAAGGAATGCGATCGATGAAAAACACCGTAAATGTTTGCAGCTTGATCGACGTATATTCTTAGAAAAGAAGATGCATCGCCATATATTTGCTATTTCTTCATACACCCACTTTGCATATTACGTGCATTCTGTGCATGTTTGCATCTTTAAACTTCGCATAATCGTATAAAAGCCTCGAATCTAGTCAGTTTAATAATACGGTTACGTACGAGTATACTGACATTCAAAGATCTCAGATCGGCTGTAAAACTCTTTTGGCCACGAGGAGCTTTTCTTTTGAACTTTTTCACCGAATAGATTAACCTACTTAAAGGGGTAGATCCGAAATTTTACGAAAAAGCGGACCTTTGATCTACTTATCGTTTGAAATGGCCGGCTTATGGAAAACCCGGACACGGAAATTCACAATTTCCTCTGCCATTCGCCATCTTTTCGGCGCTATCAGCATACCTTCTTCAATTTACCAAGGATTCTCTCAAAGTCGCAACCGTTTTTCCAATTCTTTACGATGGAACCTCCTCGCAAAAATTAATTAAACCGTTTAATAGAACCTCTCATTTAATCCGCCAACTATCACGGCTGTTTGTATAGTACCATTTAAAACAATTTCCAAAGAAAGTGGCACGAACTGGACTGGCGGGAAGACCGTCGATGAGAATCAAACACGAAACGACACGAGTTCCCGATGTACTCTAGAAATCTAACAAATTTCAAGGATCTGGCTCTTCGTTGCAGACGAAATCGACTTTTACATAATTGCCAGAATATCCCAGGTTATTTCGAATAATCCGATTGAGCAAGCGATCCGTGAGGGTGCTGTTATTCCAGCCAGGAATATCCGAACGAAAATGGTTTTCCAGTCATTGGCCTTTTCGAATTTCGTTCTTCCTCGAGGTCTACCGTTTTTAACAACACATACTCTCACGTTCGTGAATATTGGAACACCTGGCGTAATATAAAACGTGATAATTGGGCTAAACCGTCGAAGGAAGGATTGATCGATGAGAATTATAGGTTGAGGAGAACGATTCGAAATATGTAAATGTAAATTCTAGACAATGGCGTGCCTATTGAAAACAAAAAGAATTAGCAAGAACAATAAGCGATAACCGAAATCGTTGGATTTGATTCTTGGCCAAATATCGGGCGAGAAACGAAAACAACGTTTCCATTTTGGAGAGTTGCCACTATAAGAGAAGGGCTTGGTGAATGGGAAACGGTAATCGCGAGTTCGACATGATTATTATCGACGTCGCCAACCGATAATCCCGCTCCAAAGAAATCTGTGCCAGTGGGTGAGATTTACGACTCTGAGATTCGTTGAACTTTCCAGATTCCTATTTCGCGTTCCTCCAATAACGAAAATATTATATCTCGAAGAAGTTACGTACATAGTAACCTAATACTTCCATATGGCTACAAAAATTTGATACCATAAAATAAAACGATACTACGAGCGATATTATGAAGATGAATGTGATAAAAAATGATTCATTGACCTCTTATACTTCGGTGTTCAGCGTGTGATTAAAAATCGAGAGAGTCGCAGCGTTAAATGGGCGCGACAGTTGTTCATGGTTTACGATTTACAACGTAACGATTAAAGCATCCTAAACGCGAGCACATTCAATATGTTGCGTCTTCGCGCTGGAATTTAATTTTCCTGGTAGACTGTTACGAATTTCGAATTTCATTGCAGCCTGCTTTTCCCGACGATCGCTGCTACAGTTTCGTTCTTTTCGCGGGCATCCGATTTAACGCGTCCACCCATCTTGCCGAGTTATCGATTTCACGTACACAACACCCTCTCCCACTTTTGCTTCCACGCGAAACATCGAGTTATATTAGGTAGCGGGAGTCTCGGTTTTTTTTTTCATAAAGTCACGAATTTTCAACGTGCTGTCCGAAATAATTTGCACAATATCTCTTTTTATCGCGTGCAATGTCACGTTTGCAAGTATCAACTGGCTATTTTAGTCGATTCCTATTAACAGTATACGTTATTAAAATATGTATATGACATCGTATGATCTAAATCCTCTCTTAACGTTGAAACACGTAATCCTCTCTTGATAAATTTAACATCGAGACCCTTTTCCCCGTGAAACTTGCGCTTTATTCTACAATTATATTCAAATGTTCCATATTCTCCTCCACTTCCAGTTTATCCATAATTTCATTGAATTTCACCAAAAATAAGCGAATGTTCGCGTACTTTTGACCATGCGTAAAACGTATCTTTTACAAAGGACGAGTTAATACGTTTGCACTCGATCGACCACTTCCAAGAATACGACTAAATTAGAATCCTAGGATTTCCCGTTTAATACCGTGTTTCCAACTTTAAATAAAGCAAAGTGGAAGATCAAAGCGCGCAGAACAGCCTTCTATATGAGAAGCCAAGTTGCTAGACAGAATAGAGGATGAGGGAGAACAATGAATCTGAAAGCCAGCGGGAAAGCAGATCTTTCACGTTGGCGTATATCTTCGTTTGATTTCTTCTTCGATTTGTTCGCAGAGCTTGTGCATTCGCGTTGCTGGTCGCGTAATCGATTCATTTGTATCGGTTACGAGACTCGCCGCTACCTCGTTCGACTGCAGAGGGAATGGTCATTACTTCCGGTTTAACCGGCGACGCGATGGTTTATTTACGCGTGCTACGTCGCCTCGTTATTCACGGGTTCTGTTCACCTCATATACGGAAATGCAGGCATTGTTTCGTCGTAGACGACGGTAACAACTGAGCACTCGCGGCCTTGCTATTATGGTGGAGTAATAATACGTCTTTGTTTGGGTCACGGCTGTACATCACACGAGGTGATAGAATTAATAGAACGAGAGAAATTAAAAGTGCGCATTAATCAGGACGAATAGAGGTGAATAGAAACTCTAGGTTGCGTTTACAATTTTCAATTGTTTAGACTGGAATAATTGAAACAAGTTGCAGGAATAAATTATATGGCGAAGAATTTCCAGCGAGTGTGATTACCATAAGTAAAACACCGGGGGAGTTCTTTGTACGTGCTGGAACACTTTATGGGGAGCCTACATTTTTTAGGTTCTTTAATACGTGCGTTCGTGACGTTGGTCGTCAACATTTTAACTTTGAGGTCGTAGTCTGCCGAGCTCTTTTTGAATTCTCTTATCACACGGATCTTGGGTTGCTTCGTTAAATATTCTACGTGAAACCCACCTACACTCGGATCCGAAAATTCCTTTGACGATCGGAATGAAAGAACTGTACCTAAATTTTGCGGATCTATCCTTTGTAGGAATGAAATCTGGCGTAATATTTCATCTGCCTGTGGAGGGAAAGATTAGCACGCTAGGAATATGAATTAAATTTAATAATTTATCAGCCACATTTCTGTTCGTGTCGACTAAATAATTGAACATTCAAAAGTCAGTCCATCCGATTATTAATGAAAATTCGCATAAGAAGCATCGTCGAAATGAGAAACCAGCGTATTAAGAATTACTAAGGTTACGTCGGAATATAGACCTGATTTTACCGCTATTTTTAAAGTTAAATACAAAATTCAAGCTAACTAATCACACTGATAAAAGTAGAAAATCGATCGGTTGGAGTGTTTATTCTTAAAAATAGAAAACGATCAGTTGAAAAATTTGGATAGAAATTTTATAGATTAGTACCAGGGTGAATATTTAGAAATTTGAACAATTGCTCGTTAAACGTGCAAACACGTGCAAGCTTGTTTTCCTCTTGTATTACGTAACATTATGTATTTTCTCACACACATTTCATTTTGATTTCTTGGTACCAGTTTCATACATCATTCGTCGGTAGTTGTGATGTAAAATAGGGTCGAGCAACTAGCAATAGCTGTCACATAATTCAAAATTCCAAGAATACCAGTTCGACGTAGCGAAACCCTATATTATTGGTTCCACGTAAATTACGTGAATTTCTGAATTTAATTCCAAGCTATAGGTATTGATCGACGCTGTGTGTGAACCGACTGCCGATGTAACCAGCACATCTTCTCCGGTGGTCGTAAACCGATGTTACACGGTCCATAGATGGAGTTTCGCTACGTGTTCCCCTCGCTGAAGTATCAAGCGCGATCGTTTCCACTCGAAAATTGTTCCGCCTTTAATCGATGGTTTATCCGACGAATCAGGTCGAGTTTATTAACGAACCATCGTCGATTTGACCCGACTGTTTTTCTTTTTTCACTTCCAAAACTGCACGCGAAGACTAACTAAGCTTTACGATATTGCAACCACTGGCACACGAGAATTATCGAACTCGGCGGACTATGTTCTACGACAACGATATTGAAATAAATGGCCTCTGTGGCGAAACGGACGACTTTTGCTCAACAAGTATCGATACCACTGTATCGTGCTGAATTCATGAAATACGAATTCCCCTGGTTTCTTCATATATTAGAGATCGTATCTATGCTTTCGCTCTACTCTCTGTTCCGTTCGCAAACATTGCCGGATAACAAGCCACAAGCTTAATATTTATGGACAGCGAGTTATTTATCATTTAAGTCGATATTAACGCGACTAACGTACTGCTGTGTAATTCTATTATGTATAGAGAATTCTTTTGATATAAACAATATCCGAACGAAAAAGTTTCGAATATCGTCTTTGATATTTTTGTACATTTTACATCGTTAATGTGATCTTGTACTATCTTACGTATATTTCAAGATAAACTCTTGAAATCTGTCGTTTCCTTCTTTTTGTCTCTTTTCTCGTTTCATTTTTTTTTTTTTTTTTTTTTTTTTTTTGAGAGAGAGAGAGAACTTGAGTGAAAAATTAGCTTGACCTTGGAAGCTCGTTGTCAAGTGGAAGTTCCACTTTTGTATGTAGATCGACGTATATTTAAATTCGTAAGCTGCACGACTCTCAATTTTATACAAGAATAAACACAGACTATATCAGTGATATGAGTCGTTCATAAGCCAGACGAGCAGTAATACGGTGACAAATTTATCAGAATAAGATCTGACCTTGCAAATAGGCTGGCGTGTTGTTAAGCGTTTGTTTTATCGTAAGTCTGTTGAAAGTTTGTTAGGAAATCTGCGCTCAATTGTTCTTTTTTTCTTCGTCTTTTGTAGCTAGATGAATATATCAAATTAATACGAGGACCACGAGTTTATTGGATAAAATGTTGATACGTTTCTACAACTGTCTGCACTTCATTAAAAGTACTCGGCAACTGCACGGAAGAAGGTTATTACCGTGATATTCTTTTTTTTTTCTTTTTTGTTTTTTTTTTCTTCTTTTTGTAGCAAGTGCACAATGGTTAATTGTATACTGGACAGAATTGTGGTTCTTTTTTCTCGGCGAAAATAAAGAACGTTGATAAAGAATGGGGCAAGCGAATACAATGTAGAATATTAGTTTCTCCTTGGACTTATGCTATTCATCTTTTATGCGATATTACCCAGGGACAGAAGGAGGCTATGTAATAATACGAAAACGATGTATACGTAATGAGACGTTTCGTCGTGTTTTTCTCGAGGATATATTTTCTAGCACGAAGGAAGAATAACACGGAGGAAGAATAACACGGAGGAAGAAAAAATCGCAATAAGAGGGAGGTTTCATTTGGAAAGCAGTTCGAATGAAATTCGACGTTTAATACGAAAATTCCACGTGTTGCTGTTGAGATCTGGATTTCTGCCAAAATTGATGTACCGCGGTTATTCGGAACGTTGCAAGCAAATACGCTAATAATATCTTGTCGCAACTGCTACTTTGTTTCCTGGCCAGAACAAGCGTCATTATTCGCTGGAGAGTCTGCTCGTGATCGTTCGTGATAAATGACTTGGAGAAATAGAAGATCCATACAACCGAGGAAAATACATCTTTCAGAGAACTAGCTCGAAATAAAAAATTACTAACTAAACTATTTAGTATGCAACAATTTCTTCTTCTTCTACAATTTAAACAACGGTATTTGTATTTAATGGCGCTTAATGTTTTTATAATAAAGATAGTCGTGAATGTTTAATTAAAACGTTCGTTCAGTGAAGCGATCACTCGTACGGTTAATCTTCGTTTGCTCTACTCGTTGTTCAAACAATGCGGAAATAAATTTGCCAGGGTAAAAAGGGGCGGAAAGTAAATTGCTGAAACGTTAAGACGATCGTTTTACGGGTAATTGCAAGGCTATAGGAAGGATGGCCCGATAATGGCGATCGATCGGCGCTCATTAGCTTGCGGAGCAACACGACGCACCGCGAATTTTCTCACGGTTTAAGCGTTCGTCATATCGCCATTCATTTCGCATCGTCTAATACCAGAGACTAATGAGTGCTTCTAAAACAATATGTTTCCCGTGCTGCGATCGCGCGTCGACTTAATTCCACTTCAACGGAGTTTAATAGAAAACGAATCGAACGATCGTCCTGAATGCTCCTTGAACATTTTCACGATCGAGTCGGGCGAGAAGGAGATCCTTTTTTGGCTCTCGATTATCTCGTAGTTCGACGCTTTAACGAGGATTTCGGCGAACTTTACGTCCAAGAGGCCACCAACGAATAATATTTCAACGCAGCGACCCGATGAAAACACAGATAACTCTTTCCATTGGATACCGATAATGACTCGCGTTTAATGAAACTGGAGAAAACGCGAAGCGAGTTAAACGAGAACGAGGTTCTCTCTTTTCCATGAACAACGCGAACTTTCCTGCTAATAATACTCGCGCCCGAAACGATAATGACGATCTTTCATGAACGAACCATCGTGATTTTCAAACGAGACGTGCGATCTAATTTGCGAGAGTAATCAAAGCAAGGAATTCGTGCTACCGATGTGAAACATCGACGATCATCGTTTCTGTTAAGGAAATTCGAGGATTTGGGAATACAAATAATTGACTATATTTCCCACACAACAGTTATACATCTATATTACTCTCTGAAGAACGTCTTGCACGCACGCTTGTCGCCAACCGACTATCCTAGATTCTTCTAACATCTGGCAACAGTCTTTTGTCTCCACTAAGACCTTGACGCCCTCTAACCCTTACACACACACTCTCATGTACAGTGTAAATGTATCACTTCCCTAACAGTTTCATTGAATTATTTCAGATAAAATCGATGGATAATCGAGGCGCGCCAACCTTGTAAAGCATTCGAAAGTATCAACTGGAAAAGTAACGTTAGTTTCTTGCATGTTAACTTGCTACGGTCTTGTTGTTTTATTGAATTTTACCATTACGATTCTCAGCCACTCGTACCTTTATCGAAAAACAACTTCTGAATCAAACGAACTTCACCTTACCCTGAGTCTTCGCAATTTTTCACCATGAGCTCTTATCTGTTCTCCGAGTTCTCCAGCAGAAATCTGTCAAAATTGATTGCGTCGCTGCCTCGTTCTAAAAAATTTGCAAATCTGAATCTCGCGACTTCTAAAAGCATCAGAGTCTCGGGAAGCAGCGAAGGATTGGCGAAACGATCGTGCAGAGCGATCAACGCCAGTGTTTCAACGCTTTTACCAACGGATCGTGCGTAGTCGCTTTCGCTGCATTGAAAATCATCCTTAAACATTGGGGCAACGAAGAACATCCGGTACAGTTTCGCGTCGAGTTCTCGAGTTTCTCGAGCCGCTTGTTCGGCTTACCAGCGTGGCGAAAGCCACAAGCTGTGGTTGCCCGAAACGTTGAACTCTCAAGTCACGAGTCAACTCGGATCACCGTAATGTTCCTCGCAATCTAACCTTCCCTGCTTGTTGCAGAGTTGTCAACAGGATTCTCGGTTTTCGGAGCTATCCTGTTCCCAAAGATTTACGTTTCATTTGATCAACAATCGCGTTGTTAGGTTTATTTTGGAAAGAGAGTGATCTTGGAGAGGTTAGTACTTAATTTATGACGTCGATGAATGATTTACCATATAATACAACGAAATTAATTAATTATTAACGAAATTGTGAAACAAGGTCAGTAGAAGAAAAGCAAACTCAAAAATAGAATTCGAACGAGAGCTGTGTGAAATATTTCGAATCGACTACTATCAAAGAGTTTGCGGAACGACAACAATCGTAGTGTAGTCATAGTTTGTTTAATTAAAGCGACACAGAGCGACGTTTTAAGTGTTTCAAACGTTGCAAGAGGTTTAAGTAAATTCCACCAAGTTCTAGTATCTAAATCAACAGTTGCGCTGTTAGGGTTGTTTGGATAGAGAACTGTCTTGGAGAACTAGAGTTAAGTATAATATGATATAGCAGTCTGTTTCTGTTTAATTGGAGTGGAATTTAATTAGAATGGAATACGGTTTTGGGTGTTGCAGTTTACTTGCGCACATTTGTTTAATTTAACGTTTCGTGCCAATTGTATAACAAACGTGTTGCGAATGCTTTCGAAGCTTTGACCGTAAAAGGATCGTTATATATATATATATAATATAGGGCAACAAAAAGTGATAATTATTTACAAATTCATACATATTTACATTTAGATGTATGTTTAATTAATTATCGATTATTAATTATGTAGAACATTCAAACGATTAATGTTTGCAAGCGTGCATAATATTGCATATTTAATTGATGAAATATGAAGAATTTGATATCGCGAGCTATCGAAGATTAATTCAACTACAACGATAATTCAACTGTAATTTCACAACCGAAATAAAAAATTATACTCGTTCATAAACAATATAAGAGACTATAATTATTTTATCAGGTATAACTATTGAAAACACTTAGAACTTATAATCGTAAGATCAAACTCGTATTACAAAAGCAATAAGAATTTCAGATGGTTCAAACTTCTCGATCACCTTCTCTTTGAGATACACCCTCCATCGATTCATCTGATGAAAGCAACTGGTGCTATACACCACACAAATTGAGTCTATTGTTGCCAATAATGGGGTTGAAACTGCTCGTCGAACCCTTGCCAACGAAATCTTTGTACTGCAGATCTAAAAAATCCTCAGGAATTCAATCAGAAAGTTTTCAATAGCTTAGCTCACTCGCTGTCCGTATCGAAACCGCTTAAAGACAAATTTCAATTTAATCTGTATGTAATATCGGGGAAAAGGGCCTGAGAAACATCGAGTTAACCATGAACAACGTCGCGAGAGCCGAGGCGCCGTCGGGTCCATCAATGTGTCGTCGGTCTTTTCAAGTGTATAGTTTTGTAGAAAAAGCCTACGTGTGGTGGGCTTAGGAAAAGACAAAGGGATGCTAGAACGGCCAGAATGTTAGTTGAGAGGACACAGTGTGTCAGTTTGAGAATGGGCAGTGTGAATCGAGAAGTCAGAGAGTGTAAGTGGAGAAGCCGGAGAGTATGATAATAAGACGTACGACGAGATTGTAATCGGTTCCTTTGTATTGAGCATCGCTTATTAAACTAAACTAAACTCTAAATAAAACATCATTACTTGTCCTTACTCTAAGACCCATATAAGTTACCACATGTATAAAGAAAAAATGTCGGATTCATCCGAAGAGGCGTTAATTTACGCCTGAACATGGTGAAATCAAATTTGAAAAACGGTGCTTTCTTTTGTTTCAGACTCGTGTGCTCGGGAGGAAGCGGGAGAAGGCGAGCGTGCAGCGTTGACTTCCGAGCGATCGGGTGTCCGGAAGCGCAATCGTTTCACAGCTGACGGAATGACGTCGGATCCATCTCTCGTATCGTCGTTGTCGGCGCAGCGATCCTTCGTCTACCCTCTGATCCTCGACGGAATACGACGAACACACGTTTAATTCCTAAAAGGCGGTTCATACATTCGTATCTCCCCTAAAGACGAACAAATCCCGTGAAAAAGAGAAAGTAAAGACTGTCTCGGTAATCTTTCTTCGTGCCGAGTAATCGCAGTTAGATCTCTTGAACCATCGATCGAAAGCCGTCGTGTGAATAATCTCCGGGAGAAGATCGTTGGAGAAAAAAGTAAATTTACGAAGGGGACGAGGATCGTTCGTTGGACGAAGAATCTAAGACGGCTGGAGCAAAATGAACGCCACGATAATAAGCTACGAGACGACGCCGAGCATGATCGACTACGCTCGCAAGATGAATCAGGAGGAGTCGATGATCCAGAATTGCGAGGCTGATCTGCCGATCGTCTCGCTGGTCAATCAGATTCTCTACTCTATCGTCTGCATCGTTGGTCTTCTCGGAAATACTCTGGTGATTTACGTGGTGTTACGGTTCTCGAAGATGCAAACAGTGACCAACATGTACATCGTGAACCTGGCTATAGCGGACGAGTGTTTCTTGATAGGAATACCTTTCTTGGTGACCACGATGAGCCTACGTAGCTGGATCTTCGGGAAGATCATGTGCAAAGCGTATATGACTACAACCAGCATCAATCAGTTTACCAGCAGCATCTTCCTTTTCATCATGAGCGCCGATCGTTACATCGCCGTGTGTCATCCGATATCTTCGCCGAAGATTCGTACGCCATTCATCTCCAAAGTGGTCTCTCTAACAGCCTGGGCCACGAGCGCTCTCTTTATGATCCCTATATTTCTGTACGCCAACGCGATGGAGTCTGAGAAAGGAATCAACTGTAACATCTACTGGCCGAACGATCGCGGAGGCCACACTACCTTTACTTTGTACACGTTCATCCTAGGCTTCGCCATTCCACTGATTCTCATTCTGATCTTTTATTTCCTCGTAATCAGGAAGCTTCAAACGGTCGGACCAAAGAACAAGTCCAAGGAGAAGAAACGATCGCATCGTAAAGTGACCAAGTTAGTGCTGACGGTGATCACGGTGTACGTTTTGTGCTGGCTGCCCTACTGGCTCATGCAAGTGGCGTTGATCTACACTCCACCCAAACAGTGTCAGAGCAAGATCACGATTACCAGTTTCTTACTGGCTGGCTTCCTCAGTTATAGCAACAGCGCGATGAATCCTATCTTATACGCTTTCCTCAGCGACAATTTCAAGAAAAGTTTCTTGAAAGCGTGCACTTGCGCCGCTGGGAAGGACGTGAATGCCACGTTGCATATCGAGAACAGTGTATTTCCACGGAGGAACAAGGCGAACGCTGAAAGGCTTCAGTCGAATCGACAAGCTACATCCGGTCAATCGAGGATGGAGCTGGAAGACGAAGACGCCGAGAGAGGATTACTGATCAGCAAAACTTCCACGACGACGGTGACCATGACGTCACGATCGAATATTACCATAGGCAACGAGCCGAGAGATCAAACGCAGAGAGAGAAAGACGCGATGAAAAATGGAACGCAATTGACATTATTGACGCAGGTGTAAAGAATAAACGAAGAAGACGAAGATAACGATTCAACGAAATGCGAACGACGGGCTAACGACGGCCTCTTATTTTTTTCTTTTCCTTGTCACGATGACCAGATGAGCCTAGGATCATCGTGCAAGAAGAGAACTGATTTTAAGAAACGAAGAAGATCGATGTCGTGGAACGAATTTTCAGATGACGTTAGAATCGTCGAAACAGCGACTCGATAAGATCGTTCATCGAATTTTTGCTACTTTCCCTCGCGATCCTGGTACCGATGGATTTGCTCCAAAATCACGTTCGTGTGTCAACCGAATGTAAACGCCCATTTCTGTACAGTCGTCTCGTTCAATTCCTTCGTTGTAGTAGCTGGTTTCGAACAATAGCCGCAAAAAGGCTGGAATATTACTGGAAATCGGCCGAGGAAGGAGGCCGAGCATTGCTTGACCCGTGACGCACGTGCCGCCATTACTCCTCTTGGAGAACGGGTCAAGAGCGCGGTCATTCCGTTTAGTTAACTCTACACGCACGCACAGCAACCGGGAGAATAAACGAATCGTCGATGAGTTTGCCAAGCGCGGGAACAGAAGCGCTATCAAAGAACAGAAACCCTTTGATAAAATCGCTGTTGAAGAGGCGAGTCTTATTTCTGTACAGAATACCATCGCTCGAGAGATCGTATAAAATTTAATGAAATTCCATTGGTAAATAAATTAAACGAGAAGAAAAGCAAGTCAAATTTGTACATATTATATACATATACCGTAGTCGATCGATGTATTTATCGATTAACGTGGATGGTTCAACGAAAGGAAAAAGCGAACGGTTTCCGTGCCAAAGACAGAGTATTTCAGCGACACGTTTCTGCCTGGTAAGAAGCACAACGATAGTGCTTCAACGTCTCTACGAACGAGTCTATTCGATCTATGGCTGAGAAAGATCGATACAGCATGTCTCGAAGAAAAGAACAACAAGTTGCCCCGGAGACTCGCGGTTGGAACAGCTTTCTTTCGTGTTTTCTTGCTTCCTCGATGCCTCGTTCCATTATTTCGATTTTTATTCACCCTCTTTTCTTACTCGTGACAAGGCGCACATTGTGTGGAAGAGAAATCGTGGCGAAGATCGGGATAAAATTGTTCCAAGGACTATCGCAAGAAGTCGTCGAGTACTTTCGTGATTTATCGCTGTATTTCGGATCGGTTTACTTTGTGAAAACAACGTGTCGATCATTTAGAAAGTTAAACGTTCTTTCAGAACGTTCAAATTGAAAAATACATCGTGGACGGAGACTAATAGCGAACGTTTGACAGCGTGTTGCGTAGTTATGGGAATTTACCGCTTTCATTAGTCTTAAAACTAAAAAGAAAAAAAAACTGTCGTTGTAGTTCGAGTTTGAAAAATTCTTGTATACGCGCACGATGAGGAGAATACGAAGAGAACATCGTTTCGTCATCCGATGATGGACACTGTGTTCGTGGATCACGATTTTTGCTCGACTTGATCGAACCTTCGAGACAAAAACGTGTATTTCAACAACACTATATACTCGATAGTAACTCGAAAAATGTTCAATGAAGTCGAGCAACAAATAAATCGACGTTATGACCGTCAATAGTCGTATAAAAAAGAAAAGACGGGAAGAGGAAGAAAATTGTCAGTCGCTATCAATTTTCTCTACTTATCAAGTTGTGTAAAGTAAAGTAAAAGTTAACGCGTGAATGTATAAAGTTTCGAGAGCTGATCATAAAGATCAAAAGCTGCCTTCGCAAGTAACACGTTGAAGAATCGAGATGGCGATGAAAGGATGGAATCGTGTTTAAGGAACGTTGGTCTTCAATAAACTAGCGATATAAGTAGCGAATAGTCGCGCTGATTGTCCTACGTTTGCCTTTCAATCAGCATATCTTTTGAACTGCGAAGAGGTTTTCATTACTACGCGTCGTTCTATGGCACGCAATTATTCTGTTTCGCAAATTTAAAAGTACGATGCTTTTGAACCTCGAGTTATTCTTCTTCTGAATGTATCTACCTCGCGAGGGATGAAATTTTACCCAAGAAAAACTAAATTTCGCCGACTGGGAGATTCATAAAATCACACTGAAATTTGAATTTCAATGTATTCTAATTTCCAGTATACTCGACGAAACAGAATCGATTCGTCGCTTCTCGCGATTCAGAAATTTTACAATTTTTTAAATTTTACAGCCAATATCGAGTTTTACTTTATTCCAATTATCCTCATGTTCCCGCTTAAATTAACAATAAATTACCGAAGCGCTATCGTAGTTCAACTATTAAAAGAGAATAGATTCGTCGTCGAAACCAGCTCGAGTATAAGATCTGATCAAGCTAACAACGAAACTCATTCTGTTTAGAAAGCATAGTAGCTACAACAGCCACATCGAAGATACGCACACAGTTTCGAACGGGGCCAGTCGTGAAACAAGCTTCAACGTATCACATGCGAGCACAGTTCGTTTCAGCTCGTTAATTTCAGTCTACACACGTGCTCGTAAAAGCCAAGAAACGAGCACGAGTGCGGATCATTATGTGACCTACTCCTAGATAGTCCCAGCGGGGATGCATTTAAAAAATGAATAGGAGCAACGTAAACGTCGTTGTAAAAATACTTACTCGAAATTGCGAGAACGAACGAGAACATCGCGGCGTTCTCGTCCAGCGAGAACAGTTGGATGAACGAGATTGCGATCTAGCGGTGAGAAATTTCCGTTTCTTAATTAAATGTCAAACAAACGTCGATTATCGGATCGTCGATACGAACAGGTTAAACGATATACCGTGGCGAACTTGTTGAAAAGTGTGTAGTCGATTCTCATGAGTTCGCCAACTGATAGTAATTTCTTGCAGTCAACATTGCCAACTTTATACTACGGATGGTCTTTATTTGACGATATAAGCCGGCGCGATACTGCGAGGATCTTCGAAGAGCGTAAGTTAAATATCGGAAGCACTGGAAACACGAGCTGGGAATTTTCGAAGATTTGCTTAAAAAGCTATCGCTTCTGCCTACGGGTTCCATAATCGATTTTGCGATAGGAATACGAACTCTGATCGAACAGTCAACTGTACGGGATATTCGTTAAACACTGTAGGTTAACTTGATCAATTACCAAATATCTTAATTTCCGTCAAAGTAAAATCTAAATATTTGACACGATCCGTTGCAAAAGACATACAATACGCCGCGGAAGATAATCTCATTTTACCAACTCCCTCTGAATATTCCCGCGCGATCATCGGAATTTCCAGCGTACAGCAAACAACAGGTAAACGCAAAACGGTAATTCAGGTTGCAGAATCCAGGTAAATACAGCCGCGCTTAACGGATTACAGTAGTTGAATACCTATCTGTAACAATTAGAATCCGTCGTCCATAACGAGATGAAGTTCCCTGCTTAAATCATTACGCGAAATCTTTGAGAGATTAGCTAACTTCTGTTTGTCCGACACCGCACAGTTTGTCCTTATGATAGAATAATAAAAAAAAGGATCTGTTTCGCGAGCCTAACGATTTAAAAAATAGCGGAATATTCGTATCTTTATAATCGATATTATTCCTAAAAAATCTGAGTCTTTCGTTCCATAACTATTTATGCGAAAAATCGCTAAACTTTATGTTTTTAGACGTCTCAGGGTGCTATACTTCCTTAAGAAAATAATCGAATTATTCCACGTTGCTTTTTACTATTATCGCTAAGACACGGAACGTTCGATATGGTGAAGTACAGTTTCGCAAGAGACGAACGATTAGGTTCTACTCGGAAAACGGACGGTTCGGAAAATGGGATGAGAAGCTCGCCGACGAATTAACGTTAATCGCGTATGAGCAATTAGCGTACGCTAAAGGAGTGTGAATCGGGCAATAAAAGAGGAAAATTTCATCGTACCGAAAAATGTATTTCATGACATCTCGTACGAATGTAAATATCGTCCTATCGTACGATTCTCTATGGCCTTTTATTTTCACGAACATAGCTGCCACTGGAAACCGACACGTCAACGGTGTTTCTTTGCCCGTCGAGAACCACCCATAAATCACAAGCGAACCACGGTGATTTTCTCCGAAATGCTACACTTTCTGCCAATTGTACCATCCGCGTTTCGTTTTATCATTTCTGCCGCGTAAAACGGATAACTCTTTACGAATTACCTAACCGTATTCGAATGACAAAATGGTCAGTCGTAAAATAACAAGCTTAATGTCGCAGGGGTTAGAAATTAGGTAGGGAAGAACGGCGAGAAAAACAACGAAACGCTTTCACGAAGAATTCGCTTTAGTATCCTTCGAGAGTATCCTCGGTCGAACGTATGTCCGCAGTTTCCCATTTCTTTTACGCTGTTTATTTATTATTGCCGCCGTGGCTTCGACAGGGTTCCTTCCACACGAGGCGTGGTAATACCGTATCCTGATCTCATAACTTGCTCGATAAGCCCGATAATACCTTCGTATATCAGCTCGATAATGTTTCTAATAGCCCTCTAAAGCAGTACACGACACGTATTACACGATTTTTCAAGGGAACGTGTTACCCGCTGTTGATTTTTATAACTTCTCCACGCCAAGTATCACCGTCGTTCGACAGATTTCCAGATGAAACGCGTAACTGTATCACCGAACGTATTTCCTGGGTTCTCACGAACGAATGAATTTCGAACGAACGAACGATATTAATCGATAGAATATAGATATTTACGGGTGGAAATTTAGATGCGCAGAGGTACAAATCTTTATTCGAAATTCGTTCTTTTAACTCTATCTGTAAAATCTTAAATTTGCACGAATATTCGCAGTCTAATTACTATCTGTTAAATTATCGTGCAAAAGAATTCTAATAACAGGAATTTCATTTTTTCTAAAATGATTGCGTTACGCTGTTATAAACTAAGGCAAGGTGAATACGATAGTTTGCCGAAGATAGAAAAAGTAATAACGTTAAAAAGAAAGCTAATGGCTGTCAATGTTTAGAGCAATTTCTTTACAGAATGCAAGAGATGCTTGTAATTTTCAACGATTTCGTGACACGATGCACCATAGCGGAGGTTGTTTCTTCGAGAGAATTCTAGATGTTCGTCCTTTGGAGACATCCGGTTGGAAAATACCGCTACTTCGGTTCGCAAGCAATAACGCGCCACTTTCGAAGTACTCGGGCGTCTAAATTTATAGTCCTGTGTACGCGAGCGATGTCTCTTTTCGGATCTCCAAAACGAAGGGCGAAGAAACTTCTTATGAAACTTAAGCACACCGACTGAAAGAGTTTACCCTGCTCCTGAAATTTAAACGACGAAGTCGATCATCGTAAGACAAGTGGAATTTCTTTCGTTACGAACAAACAAATGCTTTCTATGGAACACGAGTACATCGCTCGAAAGTACAAGGAAGTTTCGAAAAATAAGAACCATTGTAAAAAAAAAAAGGTGTTTTCGTTAAATTTTTCGAAGGAGGCAAACGAAATAATCGTTTTGGCGCATGGCGCCAGAATTTGCGATATATCGTAATAATTAAACGTATTCTACTCGTGAAATTAGAAACAGACAGAAGTTTACATCGCGTGAATCGGAGACGCAAATAGTCATCTTACCAGAGATTTTTCTAGAGATTAGAAAAATCGAAGGATCGTCAAAGTTTCAATTCGCGGCTATCGAATTGTGTTTTTCTACTCTTAACGTGTTCCTCGAACTCGAGAAAAGAGAAATTTGCGAAAGAATCACCCCTCGTGTAGGAAAATTTTCTTAAAAACTCCAAAGTCCCTTCGCTGATTCACGGAAAGGCGACAACGAGAGAAAAATTCATAGATTGGTATAACGGATAAACAGACTTGAAAAACTTGAATGTACAAATGTTGTACCGTTTTGTACCATTTCCAGGCAGTGTGCGTTTTCCAGAATCATGTCGTCGAGATGACGTGCATCGGAGCTATTGAAGGTAACGGGTAATTACATTACAAGGAACCCTCTTACCAGGGAGAAGAGAAGTACGGCCAATGGGTTCGCTTCCGTCGCGGCGCTATCACGTTACGAACGCTAAAATAACGCGAAAGGAGGCGTAACTTTGGTGCCGGTCGGTCGTTACGGTCGTTAAGCGGTGGCTGGCCCGCGGAATTCCTATTTAATATCGTTAAACGAAACTGCAATCACATTTAAATTTTAATGTCCGGCGTTACACGGTATACTACGAGGGCGGAACGTTTAATCGCGATGCTTTTATACGGTTAAAAGCGAGACGGAAAACGACCGTAATTTGCTAGTCGAACGGTACTACAGATTAAAACAAAGTCTCGTTCACGCTGAACGCTAATAGTCAGAAAACGCGAAAGAATAGTTTCCTTCTATTTATTCTCATTATCGCGCTCTTTCTATCGTAAACTTTTCGCATTAAGGACGTATTAACGCCGATGCTTTTAAATCGTTTAATTAGTTTCTAAAAATGAAGAAGGTTGAGTGGATGTTATTCTTCTTTTTTATTTTTGAAATTGTTTTATCGTACATCGCAGCGAGATTGAAATTCGTTGGCGTTGAAATGCAGAAATTGTAGAATGGCAGATGAACGTAGGCGTTGACGATCCTCGCCTTCTCGACGATAATTAAAATCCTCCAGCTTTACGCGTCGGATTTAACGCCACGGCATTACCAATGAAACGCGATGTTACGATCACCATTGCTTTCACAGAGACTCGAGGACGGTCGTAACGGGAATACAAGGATGCTCATTCACCGCGATCCTCTTATTCGAGATTTTGAAACAAACAATGGATTCGAAGCGATTCTATGTAGGGGAACGTTGATTATCAGAACATCGGTTAATGAAGACGCGGTTGATTCCTGGCAGGTAGAATCGAAACGCAGGCGCAAATGAGGCGATAATATCGGCTGATGACGATATCTTTGTTTATGAACCAAAATTTTTCCACAGAAATAGGAAAGTCGTAGGGAAAATCAAGGAAGTCAAACGGAATATTCCAAGGTTCTCGACGTTGATTAACAGCAAGTGCGAGGAAACGTTTCCGGAATATTCTTACACGATTTCTGAGAAATCAAGGACTTGGTCCAGATCAGAGAACCGTTGCTCTCGCGTGAATCAATCACAAAGAATCATCACCGCTTCCGATTAGATATCTCATCGATATGAAATTGCCTCGTAAATTTCCGGAAAAGTAATAAATGCTCGTATGGGAATCGACAAGATGGATTCGAGATGATTTTCGAGATACGATGCTTATCGTGAAATCCGTATGGCTCCTTTTCACTGTTTCATCTATATTTCGCTATTTGAGAATTTGATGGTCCATAAAATTCAAAAGTCACGTAGATCAAAAGCGAAGAACGCGCACGCGACTGTAGATTTTTAAATAATTATTTTCCCTTACGATTCGTAACAGTTCTCAGACAAATAAATAAGTTTGAATTTTTCAGTTTTGTCCCGTTAAACTTTTTTCATTTATCTTCCTTTTCGATCACGTTTTCGGCTACAAGCTACGTACTTTGGGAAAACTCTGAGAAATTAGCCGAGAATTCTCCAGGGATACGAAAAGAGGGCACGATAAAGAGAAAAGAGATCACGTGGTTGTTTTTGGTCCGTATTTACTTCGACGTTCGCATTCGGAAAACACGTGGCGCGTCTCGATTCGTACGGTTCAAGGAGCAACGAATGAGAAGACGAGCAAATGGATACGGTTCGTCGACGATTAATTCGCCACCTACACTGTTTCGCATACGGTTCACCGCGCGTTTTCGCTTCTTTGATCAACGATTGGCTGAAATTCCGTCGGAAGATAATGGCAAACGAGGAACGCGAGAGATTCGAACATAAAACAGTGTTTCTTTTTCTCTTTCGAAAGAAGAACTTTCAGAATCAAATTACCATTTCATTGATTTCTAACCACTTCGATCGTATAATCTTTGTTTTGATTCTATTTTGGCTCTGAGTCTCCTTCGACTTATTTTAATCGAAGTCGATTTATTTAATCGAACGTAAAATCGAATCGTCGATGACAAACCTATGGAAATAGCGTACTCTGCTTACGGTTTTCTCGTAACAATGGTTGACATAGCGAGACCGGAAGGATACGAAGTCGTGGCTATGTTACGCAACCAGATCGTGTGACCGCTTCGTGAGCTCGAGTGTTCAGCAAACTGTACGGACTGTCGCTAACTTGTGAAACGAGGGAAACGTTATAGCAGAAGCTACATGCGAAAACACATAGAGATCCCATGGATCGCAAAGTCTCTGTTTGTCGTAAAATTCAAGATCCAAGTTATTCGACAGAAAATTCGAGCCCAAGTTTGTCCAGCGTATAGAAGCGAATTCTCCGGTTTCGAAAATCGATTCGACGACTAAGTTGAAATCAGAACAGAGAGGAGGAACGTTACACAGATACAAGGACAAAAATGTCAACGATTCGCTTGATTAATCCAGTGTTATTGACTTTTTTTTTCGAAACTCGATTATCGAGTAAATGGGATTCGGATCATACATACATATGCTGATTACGGTAATCAGACTCGTCTTCCGGTTATCACTCGCGTGAATTTGCTTGCCACTTGTTATTCCGTTCCATCGGAAGTTTCTAAATGGAATGTCGTTAACACGTCCACCGTGCCATGAAAACGAGAATCTTTAAACAACGGATATTACATTACCTTCGAACCTCTAACGGTCGAGCTGGTACGTTCCTGTCGCGTTTTCACCAAAAATTCCTCGTGAAAATCGATTTTACTGCGCGATAACGCTAGTGTCTGCCTCGAGCAAAGATCTACTTTAAATTACAGATCGTGCCACGATAAACAACGATGTAAATCGTGGACGATCGCTTTCCACAAATTTGTTATCTACATTTTCACATATAATGTTCAATTTCTGTCGTCAAATTTCTCATAAACGTATAAATATTCGCAATCTCGAGTTCACTCGACTCGACTCGTTTCTTTGACCATTCGTTTCTCCATGAAAGTATGTAGCCATTTTCTAAAAACGCGTCAAGCGCTAGCAACTCGATCGTACTTTCCTTGTCAGCATTTTCCCAATTCAGAAACTAATTAACGTGAAATGCACTCAAGACCCGCTAATGGGTCGTTAACCGCCCTATTCGACTTCGTTCGACGACCTACCCTTTAATTTCTGCTCGTTGACGATCTTTTGGCGCGAATTTTCGCGCAATTATTACTCGACAACGAGGTATTCCGACAATTTTCCAACGACGACCTTGTAATTCTCGATCGCACGCATTTGAACGACGAGTGAATGGATCGATGACGGTTTCGTGGCCGCGCAAACAAGTTGGAAAATTAAGGGAAATTGAAAATCGAATTTTACCTGTTATCGGTTAACGATAATGCCTATTACGATATATCGAACTTTATCCACGCTCGATCGAATTCATTCCACGAGATAGATGCAAGAAATAAAACAGAGGCGACGACGGAACGTCGAAGTTGAGCTAACGTTGAGCCAACGTTAACGTCGAAACAGCGTTGAAACAATGTTTAAACGATCGAGCAATTCGCAGAAATCTATCGTCACCGTTTAATCGAAAATTTAATCGCACGGTCGCGAGATAGTTGTACACGCGGTAATTATCGAGCTCATTGCGTATTCAATGATCAACCGTGACGTTGATCTGTTAAACTCGTCAGATTTACTGGTGTAACGAGATCATGTTGTTGTAACATTGTGCGCTGCACGCTCCTAACTTCCACTTAGCAGCGATCTTTCCCCTTCATTTATCTTTATTAGAACATCGAAGCTTCTATCGATAGAACGTTCGTCCGAGCTTAAATGGAACTACCTGTGACCTTAAATGGAACATCTTCGATTACGATATAATATTTGACGGATGAAGCAAATTTTTGTACATAGTCGCACCCGTAAGAACATGAATTTACGTAAAAATCCGCTAAGAATATTTCAAGAGTAGGTTACGCTATGTTCTGTTTCTACTTCGTTTACCGTGAAACAATGTGTTCGCCTCGTTATCGGTCCCTTTTAAAAGTTGCTTTTTCTTCGAGTAAATCGATGAAAAACAAATTTCAAGGAAGCTTGAGCGCTCGTAACGGTGCATCGAGTGCCACTTGAATGACGGAAGTAACGATCTGTGAATAACAGATACCTTCCTGCGTGGAATTCGTTCCATCCGTGTCGGTGTGTACAAGCTCGATGGCAAATGGCCGAGTGAAGCTATCAATCCACAACTGTTTTAATGAATTACAAAACACCAGCTTCGTTCTCACGACGAACGATCGATCTTCGATGAACATCCGTCAAGAAGCGAGTTCCTGATAAAACTTGGAACAAGGTTGCATCGAGAGAACAGCACCTGGCTGACGCGAACGAAGAAATGTGTCACAAGGTTGCTTCTGATATTAATTGGCAACCTTGAACGAGTCAAACGATTTATACGCGATAGTTGTTCGAGTTTAAAGCGTTGAATAATCGTGGAATTTAATTAATTTTCGTTACGATCGTTTCGATATTCTCTTCGAACTTGAGCAGCGACAGAGAACTTTAGCTAACTTTCCAACGAAGCATTTCCACGCTGACAAATTTTTCTAGTCGTATGAAATTGACAATTTTCTAAAGTTTCAGAAATCGCAACGAAGATTCTAGAAAACGAAGCTTCCGACGATTAGATTTTATTCTACGTCTTCGACCTATTTGTGGAAATAGAACAACATATATATATATCTATACACACAGAAGGTTTTACCAAAAGTATTTGCGTTTAAGAGGAACAATGGAGTCATGTGAAACAATAAGTGGCTCTTTTTGCACGAATAATTAACCCAAATTGGAGAATGCATTCATGGAAACTATTAAGCGAAACAATTGCAGCACGGATCGTCGAGCGAGAGATAAGACGGCTTCTGCAACTAATTGAAGAAGTTGTCGCGTTCGAAATTATTTATCCCATGATGTGGGTAGTTGGTAAACCGACGAGAGCGTTATTTGTTTTCGGCATGGTGAGTTCCTCGCTGTGATATTCTCACCGGGCTGTGCCAATGCAAATGAGAATTTCCTTCGAGAGGCAGGCGGAGAGCAGTTTCACCTGAATTTTCGAATGCGAGCTTTACGTAAGAAGCTGAGGATTTGCGGGCTCGAGAACGTGTCCGCTCTTTCTTTCTTCCTCTTCCCAGCGATTTTTATAGGTCACGAGTAAACCGCAGCTACTTTGTATGACAAAGTACCCTTCAGAGCCGGATACAGTCTATTCGACAGCCGAGAAAACACGCTCCATATCGGGAATACTGGTTCGTCGATGATACGAGAACGAATTTTACGATGCCACCGACCAAACAGAAATAAATATTCTATGTGGCAGTAAAGATCCTCGTTCGTAACATTGACGGCAGATAAATCCCTCTTCGTACGAGTGTTTCTATATCTTTCATAAAGAAATGGAAAAATAAGGAGGCTAATTGTCTAAAGATCTTCGATACCAAGTTGCTTCGCTATCGAATACCAATTTTCCTCGTAATATACGCGATTAATAGATATTTAGATTTAACTTTGCAACCCATCCATCTTTGCAGCATCCATTTGTACTTATTGCAAATACACAAACGACGGAATATCTCGTCTTTTGTGAATCGTCGATGAAATAGAACATGTTCGGTAACAATAAGAAAAATTCCGTGACAAACTGTGTACCCGAAGGCAGGTTAGAAATTCGAGGAGAACTTGCTCTAACTCGACCGCAATTTAATTATCACTTCCGGCCTTCAATTTTCGCACTGCGACAACAACTTGCACCGCAGCGAAACGTGACCAATTCATGACAAAACGCGATCCTTCCGCGCGAATAATTTTGTCCAGGGCTAACTCGATCGCTTCGGGCACGCCAATTAAACAATTAATCGTAATGCGGCCCAGGGTATAATTAATTCGCGGTCGAACGCGCGAACGATCAGATCGCACGGTCCAGTGAATCGCGGTTGGTAGCGGAAACAGTACAACCCGTGGTATTTTCCAGTTCTCGCGGTTCGCCCGGATTCTAGCCACGTTTCTGCCATGACCGACTCTCGGAATTTTCTAGAAGGAATGTGAATGCACCACGGCGAAGCTGTGCCACGGATGCTCGAAATTCCGTGGCGTGAACCGCAGTCGGTTCACAAACGCGAGCTTTTGCGGAGAACCGCAGACACGCGACGAGTCGAGATTTCTTGAAACGATCGATTCGTTTGAAACGTGCTTCTCGCATCAGACGAGTCAGGTTGCTCCATTCAACGATCTATGTTTAGACGCGTATAGTCGTTTGGAATATTTCCATTCTATTCGTCGTCACTTGTTATCTGTCAGTGTTGTGCGCAACGAACAAAAAATCGCAACAAACTTAGAGAATAAGTATTTATTTACCGTCAAGGTTTCTCGTATCATTTAATGTCAGGTGCAGAAAGTATAGTATAACTGATTAAAGTAAGCGTAAGGTAAATGTCTGAAATTTCTTCCGTTCTTTTTCTAAAACACATTTTTTCTCGTTCTTTTTTTTTTTTTTTTTTTAAGAAAGATCACGATACTTCTTTCAAAAATTCACAGGTTCACGCGTATTTTTATCATTTTTATACCAAACAGAAGTTACTCTAACGTAGATATTTATACGAAATACGCCAATTTTGGTATTTTTCAATTACCTAGCGACCTAAAAGAGACTAGTTTTGTTATGCGACTCTTTTTTAATAACTTTGATAAAATCGTTGAAAGATTGTATCGGCTTCCGTTCGTATCGACGACCGTGTAACCTTCATAGCGCATCGAACGAATGTCACGACTATGTAAATTGTGTGCGAAGGAGCGAGCGATTATTACGTCTGATTTAAATTAAAGAGTGACTCACTGAATCTATAACGTTTATTCTGAACGTGACTCTCGATAAATCTCTATTGTATAACACTCAATGTCACCTTCGTCGCTTTTCTCGATTTACTCGAAAGTATGTTGTACTTGTAAAATCAGAATCAGCGCAAGTGTACATTAAGATACATACATCGCTGTATGAATCATAGACCGATTAATCGTATAAGCGTAATAACCAAACTATGTGAGTCGAAGTTTAAGTTGAGTTTAATATAAATTTAATCGTACCTTGTACAGCATCTAGCAATGGATCATACGTGTTTAATTACATCGATGGAAACACAGAACCAAGATAAGACTCGATATTTCAAAAGGAAAATCGAAGAAAGAAAATGAAAGAATGAATGTGTAACTGCGATGGTTAGCAATGGGAAATGACCTAATATAAACGATTGTAAATATATCTCGATGTGTGTGTGTTCCCTGTGTGAGATAAATCTTACTTCCATATGTAAATTACAAAGTTTATCCTGACTTAATCTGTTCTACTTGTTCCCTCAGTCACGATGCATTTTATTCGTCGATTCATTGGAAAATTCGTTTCTTCTTTACTTTGACCAGAGAAATTATTTTTCAAACATTCTGCATAATAGAAACTAAAATTTCAGTGTATCTGATCGAGAACAAGGATACTTATCGTTTAATTAATCATAAAGTAACTTACTAAGATACAATGCTGCGTATATGTTAATAGGATAATTCGACGGTTTCGATGAATACTTTTGCTTTCCAACGAGATGACAAAGACGTGTTTAGAATGAAAGATAACATCATCGAAAAAGTCACGTGCATCTCAATAAAATTGAATAGACCGAAACAGAATGGAAGAGGCTGAGCGTAAACGAGGCAAGTTTTCTTCTCCAAAGAAAGACCATTGGCTTTCCAGTGAATGAAGATTCATATAACGGTAACTTTAATTATCTGCAACTCTGCTTCGACACGATGAAATACTTGTTACATAATATCTGGCTCGAATTAATTCGATCCCGAACAAGAAAAATAAACGTTTGCCTCGTTCAACTTCAGTTTTATTTTTTTTACGAACAAATTGGAAAGATAGATAGCAGGAACGACATTGTGAAATTACATACACAACCAGCAAATAACAAAAAGTACATAAAAATTGCGAAACAAAATATCACAGCCAGTGAAGCGAACAGAATCTCGTCGGGTAGAGACGAAGAGTCAGCGAAGGTCTTCCTCGGGAGCTGATAGGGTGAGAAATATTGATCACTTTCATTGAACTTCCTTTTTTTTCTCTCCTGCCTCGCTTCTCTTTTCCCTCTTTGGTATAAAGAATGACGCAGCATTTCCGCAACGATGCAATATTCCTCTGGCAGTTTCTTGGCTACTTATATTTATGTAAAAGCCAATACAGTTCACCGGTTTTACGCAATAGGATTCTCGGTTTCCTTGAGAAGCAAATACAATTGTCCTGTAGCTACGATATTCAAATAACGTTAGAACCAGGAAGCCGATACGAAGAAAGATCGATGGAGCAGGGACAAAACACGACCAAGCGATCCACCCCTTTTAGCTGCCCTTAGTGTCGCATGGTTAACCTTCGAAAGGAAATTTTTTTTCATTGAATTAGTGTCAATTAGCGGCGGAAGGAAGATAGCAACGTTTCCTTTTCTTCTCTTGGGATTACCAAGGACATAATTGAATTCGAGACTACCAGCAACTTCTTCGTCCGACGCCATTCTTTCGATTCTCTTCCTGCTTTATTCAATTTGTTGAATTTCAAACAGCTTTTTCGCTAAACAACGAAGAGGGAAGCTAAAAACGAAGGCACGTCGAGGTATTCGAACAATCGACGTCACCTTTTACAAACAAATATATTATGTGTATTGTACGAAACATTTTTAAATCTCACGATTCAGTCGTGTCTCGTTAGGATGCCAATGAAATTGCAAAATGTTTCGTATAACACGAACACGAAAGGTTCCTATGGTAAGTGTCGAATACTTTCGCGAGTCAGTATGTTTCTCGATATGAATCTTCAGATGAGCCGAGAATGGCGGAAATATCGAAGTTGATCCCTTTGTTCCCACTGCGTCGCTCGCTTTTAAGCCTATTTGCCAGTCCATTTGCCAGGCAACCGAGTAGACGAGAAAATTCCCAGGGCAGTGAATAACGACGGTGAGAGAGCAAGAGGACAACGTACAATACTTTCCAAGATGAAAATTCGCCACGCCTTGCTTTTAAGAAATACCTGACCTACGGTCATGATTTCGTCACTGTCGCGTCCTTATTTGCGTCGATAACTGGCTAAACGTTCGTATATTTAACTAAACAATTTTCGATACTGTAAAGCTATCGTAGAACGAAATTCTACAAATTACAAGTCGTATCCGATTACCCTATCCGACGTAAAATTTTTTCTTCTCTGTACAGTTAATATCGGCGATACTTTCTCAAAGTGATAGCGAAATATTTCAGAAGCGAATATCCAATTTTTGCGCTCAATCAGTACCGTATAGTAACACGAAAAAACAGGGTCTGGCAATGTCAACAGAAATGAGTCGCTTTTTCGACACCTATAATTAATTGGCTTGTCGTCGTGTGTGTATCACATGCGAAGCATCGGCAGCGTAATCAGCCGAAGCACGCTTTTAAACTTAATTACGAGCGTGTGCGTGGTGAAATCGCATTGTAGAATCGCAACGATTTTCAATCCATTCTCTTTCCACGGCTGAAAAATTTCGATATATCGTAACGGTCAGGAAAGACGAATTAAAATATTTTCGCGCTGATAATTAAATTCGTCGTCGGGCGACGCGTTCGACGACCTCGTTTCTCATTACGCCTTTCCAAATCCACCGGCGCCAATGACACACCCCTGCTTCTGTGTGTACCTCCAGTCTTTAATAACTTTAATTACGAAGCCACCTAACTGACGGCCATCAAATTTCGTCACTGGGTACTATGAAAGTTCGCGCCAGTATCCTCGCGCTTCGTTATTAAATCGTGGAACTTGGTCTTCGAGTCGAACGACTAAAGAGACCCGTTGTTAAAGTGAAAATCACGAAGAAATTTATAGTTCGTACCTCATAAAGAATATATTATACATTCGTTCGATTAAACTTCGTCGTGACAAACAAATTTTTCCTCCAGTTAACGATAATTTACTTCACTTAACGATAATTTGCATTTTCATTAGCTCGCATTTCCGTTAACGATTCTAACAATAAAAATTGATAACTGATGTAAAACTAATGCTATATCTCCGTTGATAAACCAGGAAGAGATTCGTGCGAATTAAGGGGTTAAATACTGCGAGTGAGAAAGTTGTAACGTCGTTTCGCTTTCGATTAACAGGAAATATATATTCAATCTGAGCTCGGTGTCTATACCATCCACCCTTTTCCCTACAAACCTTCTCAACTTCAACCACAAAGCAATTTTCTAATTACCTGTTAATGGTATCTTCTCGTTCGCGCGGAAAAGAAAAACGTTATTAACACTAAGTAACTTAACATCGTTATCCATCCAATTATCGTTAAGACAGGATTTTGCTTGGGAAAAGCTGGCAGCATGCGTCGCGTGAAACTTATGTTTGCGTGAACAGCGCCGCGTAATTCGATGAAATAACTGGGAATCCAAGCTGCCTCGAACGCAATTAAACGAGCGGCGAGTTCGGCGAAGGTTGGTAAGTTTCAAGCTTATGCGCATAATTCGATGAGGGACAATATCGGAGAACCGTGGTCGTGCTAGCACTGTAACGATAAAACCCACACGAATATACGAAACTCACACGTATTTGAGTGCTTAAAGCGTGGCAGCGAAGAGGATGTTGCTTTTCCTCTTTGAAAAGCTATGAAATTTATTTGACGCTGAATAAATTACCATGGAATAATCGATAACAGTTTCCTGCCACATTAATAATCTAATTGAAAGTGTGATTCCTGTAAATTAGTTTAACACGTTGGATGGAATTCATTCGGAATATTCCATAATTCATGAAACTTTTCCATTCAATCTCCGTAAGCTTTTTCTCGACTATAAAAGTCAGAAAAAGCGAAGAAACTTTCTTAATCGTTCGCGCTGTAAAAGCGATAATAATACGTATACAGACTGGGAATTTCAAATATTTTGGTAACATTATTATCGAGATAATCGGTCGATGTACCTCTTATGATGCACGCAAATTACGTCGTTCGTAATTCAATGCAACGACGCAAATTGATACGCGTCAAATATGGCAAACGGTGTGAATGCGATTCACGTACGGATTAACGCTTCGAGCGGTTTCTATCGGCGATAATGCATCTTCGTGCACGCATATTGCTGCGTAATCTAGCGTCGTTAGGTAGAGGAGATTCGTGGCGACGTGACGACACTCCTCGAGCCATAATTTTCATTCTATTAGACGAGAGGAAAGCCGGCCTCTGACAGTTGGATCGACTTTCGATCGAGGACGTCGCGACGCGACGCGACACGCCGTGCATTCGAACCACGTCGAATTTCTCCTCCACTGAATGTATCGACGAATACCCACGGCTTTTTATCGCTCACGTTTTAAAATCACGCGTTTCGTCGTTTCGTTACGAACGGGTAATGGAATTTATAATTCGACTCTGCAAATTTCAAAAAGATAACCTTTTAAATTTTGCACTCTCTTCTCGCGAATCGAGTTACGAATTAGATTGACGATTACGAGACAATTTTAGAAAGGTATCAAGATAGAGATCTTTTTCCTACAAAGACTGTAGAAACGATCCATTAAACTCGAACGATAAAAGTACGCGATTCGCGTTGAAGAAGATAAATGGTTCGTAAAGGACCGAACGAATAACGAAGGTCGAAATTTTACATTCAAAATTGAAAAAGATCATCTTTTAAATTCGATATCCCTTGGCATGGATCGCGTTGCGAATGTGATTATTAATTTTGAAAAAGTATTACGATAAAGGGTCCTCGTATAGAAACGGTACAATGGTCCCCTAAACCGGAACGATAAAGGTACATTATTGACGGTGAAGGGGGTAGGTAGCTCGTAAAAGCGGCAAAGTAATGGACCATAAAGATCTCAAGCTTTTAAAAATCTGTGGAACTTATTCATATTAATTTTTTACGGCGTAAATTCTTTTCGGGCACAATAAGAACGGAAGATCGTAAAGAAATAGGGAACCCGTCACGGCGATACCGTCGAGGGGCCAAGTTTCCTGTGGCCCGATTCAACTTTCTCCCCGAAAGGAAAACGGCCACTAAACGAACGATATTGGCCGCATCCAGGAAATCGAATCGCGTAAAAATCGAACGTAACCTTTCTACGAAAACGTTAACCTCCATCATGAAGGGTAAAAATGAATCCTGCATTTTTATGTAGAGTTCCAACAGTTTTTATTCCTTTCGGAAGAAATCGTATGGCTTCCTATCTTCATGGCGAACGAATCGTCAAAAGCCCCTCTAAAGAACCAGGTCGATAAGAAAAGATTATATTTCCTTACTTATACGCGGTATCATCTATCTCCTTGGAATCTTCCTAAAAGCCCGTTGGTATTTCCCGGAAGAAACCGGCAGGAGGAAGCGAAACGCGGTTGGGGGTGGCGCGAAACAGGCCAAATCGGATATCGCGGTTGCAAAAAGTGATAATGAGGGCTCGTACGTAAGGCGAGACTCAGCTGGTCGGAGCAAGAGGCAGCTTCTTTCGTGGTTGAAGAGGGGTCACGATCGCTTTTTCGTCAAGGCAAGAATGTTTCGAGGGTTGGATACGAGTATTGATTTCCAATTACCCGCCGCACCGCTCTGTTCCAGGACGCGGAGGCGTCATGGGGTGAGTTAACGGATGGAACGGCGAGAGATGCGAGCGGCAAGTCGCAAAAGAAAAGAAGGTATGCATAATTAATTAACCAGTCTCGTCTCGGTGCTGGTAATTTGCCACAGCCGCCAACCCTTATTCTTAATCGCGCGTTTCGTTTAAGCTTCGGCGATACGTTAACGTTCTTTTCCATGCGATATGGAGAAGAAGGTTCCTCGATGATGGTATCGTCGTTTCGCGATATCTTGATCCATTTAAATTTAAAGAATTCGCTTCCTCGCAATTTTACCGAATTGCGATTTACGCGAAAAATTGACTAACCATTGGAATAACACGATTTTATTTAGACGTTGAGCGCGACAGATTAGATTTCCGCGTGTTTCCGATTGTCGAATAGTTTTCGAAGTTACGGCGAACGTTGAAAAGAACAGAGAGAAACGGAAGAAATGGCACGGTGAGAGAAGTAGGGCAGAACAGGGTAATGATGATTTTTCATTACACCAGACGTACCGAATAACCGTCTCTGTAATACTAATTTCCTGAAAACGTTATTTATCGTTCAAACACGTTCGCTTGCTTTTCTTCGCTTATCTTCCCTCTGTTTTCAAATATCTGCCGTGTTGAAATAGCACAGTTGAAACGAATACAAATATACATATGTACCGATAACTTGCACGAAGTAGTTGCGACTTTTTCGATCGCTGACTGGTTTCGCGAAAAGGAATTCGATCGATTTTCTACAGTCGCGCTGGCCAATAACGCAAGAGCGTGCATCGCGTTATGCAAATTAACTCTTATCGTGTTTTCCGCGGCAGCCAGCGCTCCTCTTTCACCACACTGCACCCATTTCGATTCTGTTCGTGCATTAAACGATAAGCGATCGAATCGAGATAAGGAAAGAGGCGGGCATCTCGCGTTTACACGTAGATCGACGATTATTTATCGTTCGAATTGCTAGATAACGCATGCCGCTAACGAACCATACGTAATTCCGAGGAAATTAAGTCGCCAGTGTTACAAAGTTTTTCGTCCAGATCGAAACAGCGATACGTTTTAATTATTCATATCTGATTCGACATGAAATCCCGGAGCTTTGTCGATCGATTCGCGAACGAGTCGTCGAGAGAATTAAAAGCCGACCAACAGAAGAGGATGTGATAACAAAGTATCATTGCAATTAATTGATACTTTTACGTTGCATTTTAATTTTACTACGTGATCGTGTATTACACTTTGTGGCAATAAACGATACTGCAATTAGCGCAATTTTTCAAATTTCTCTTTATTAGAATCCGTTATAGATAAAGAAAAATGAGGAAAGCGTTGCGAACTCGGTGGCTCGGCGTTGAACTAGTGGCGCCATCTTTCTCTCGCCTCTTAAACGTCCTTCTATTATCAATTTATCAAACAGACCTTGTTACATCGATCTTCTTTTTTTCGTTGTTTCTTTTTTCTAACGAGCGCCCAATATTTCATTATTTTTCAGAAATATCGCTGCGTATCTCATTTTTATTTAATTTTCACCTAACATCCTCCGCTCGTACCTATCTAAGGTACGAATAACCGCATATAGATAGATAGCCAACAGTTCCAAGAATATCCACGTTAATAATAAGTTTCGAAATATTTCCAATATTATTAGTACTCACTCAGAGGCATATAAACTTTTCTAATGAATCTCCGCTGTCTGTATCAACTCCCAGCAATCGAACGAACGTTTATTATACCAATAACAAGACGTTAATATCGTAGGATTAACAATTTCAAACAAGATACTCGCGAGAAGCTAATTAATCTGCGCGTTCTTTGACTAATCGAACAGTTTTGGTCGATTCGTGAATTGAATATCGTCGAGACGAATCGATCCTTATTCGTCAGTAATTAAACATCGTTTGCAAATAGCATTACCAGTAGTCGGTAGGGCTGTGGCTAAATTGCAGCGTCGAATTCATCGATTCCGCGTCGATCTATCCCTTGTGGACAAAATCTATCCGTTCGCTTGGCTTGAATTAGTGGGACGTTCAGTTAGCCTGAAACGATCCTTGTTTGCTTTGCCGAGTTTCCGGCGACAGGAAATTAAATATGCCGTCGACTTTGCTATTGTGCTCAGAGAGCGTCTCGATCCTTTCATTGTGGCTCTTTGATCGTTTTTGCCGTTAATTGACATCGAGTAATTATTAACGACAATTGGAATCTTGGATTTTATGTCGCGATAGTGGCATTAGTAGCATGGTAACATAGTAGTAGTAGTAGCATCGTCGATTTCATAAAATTATTCGGTCTCGATACTAATTATATTAGAGAATAAGTTTAAGAAATCTGAGATTCTTTCTTATTGATCTACGATAAGTCTAAATTTGGTCGAGAAGGAGAAGTTTAAATTAGTAGAAAGTTCGGAAAAACGCATCTAGCACGGTGCTTCGTGCGCAATGAGTTCGCGTCCATATAAGTAGATTCAGTCACCAGGAGTTCATTTCGTCAGACGCTGAAGTTTCGTTCCAACAAATGAAGCTCTACAGTGATATGAATATTCGATCCTCGTTCAATTTTTTTCTTTTTTTTTTTAAGAAGCAGAAATTCAAATTGCCAGAAGCTCTAGAAAAACTCATCTATCGCGATGTTTCCATCTGGAATTCAATTTCTTATTGCGCACCGCTTCGATATCGTCCGAGTCTAATGAAAAAACAGGAAAAGACGTTTTCTAGAAGGAAAAAAAAAGGAGGCTATGGAAGGAGTTTTAATCAAGCTCGTCCGTGACTTCCGTTCCCGGGGAAGCATTTTCATCGTGAGAAAACATAAAGAAGAGACGTTCGTGAGCGAAGGTCGACAGCAAAACGGGCAGAAGTTTCGCCTAGCCATCAGCCGTCGAACGGTCCTTATTAAATAACTTTTGAAACTACGCGAAGCACGGATACGAAAGATACAGGATCGCGACGAAGCTCCAGGCGTTTTATTCGTGGAATCCGTGTCTTGACGTACAACGAGAATCCAAACGTAAGGTAAAACGTACACGGGGTAAAGAGATGGTGGGGCAAGTATCGCGAAAATTAAACGTATTGCCAAGTTATTACGTGGCAGCGGTGTTATTATCAATATACGTGCAAGCGTAATTCTCACGAAACGACGTTTACGAGGACCGCGGGCAGGTTACAATTATCCAGGTGAAATATTGGCAGCGACATCGAAATCCATGGAAAAGCGGACTCGACGAAATTTCTGTTGGAGACTCGGTGTGGAGCAACAGGTGTCGTTCGAGCACCTTTAATAGTCTTTCACAGCTTTAACCACATCGATAATTTCATACAAAGTCGAGCCACTTTGCCGTGAAGAACGCTCAACGCCAAACTTCCCAGTGTATCCCGATAAATCCTCGAAGAAGGAAAAAATAAGACGAATGTATCGCGAATTAGACATAATTGCGTAGGTTCTGAGAACCTGAATGGGTCTGTGGTTTCACGGTCGTAAAGCTACGACCGCAAGAATTACGCTTCGCCAGAAATTTCTTATCGGGTTAATGCGGCGATAAAAATTGATACCGTTAAGCGAAAACTATTATTCCGAAATTAAAACGTTGTTTCGTAAAGTAGTTTTTAAATTGCGGCCAGTTTTATACGAGTTACAAAGGGAAGAGCAACGAGACCGGTGGAATTTTCGGTCGCGACCATCTCGTTGCTCCATTTTTCTAACGAATAGGCGAAACGACATCGTGAATTCGAACTTGTCCCATGCTATCCAATTTATTAAGCCGGGAAAACCTCTAACAAAATACTAACGACCAACGTGGTTAGCCAGTCCCGTGCGGTGCAAACTGCGATAATAAAATGATTGTTGGCCCCGAGCCAACTCGGGAACAGTTGCAAACGTCGAGAAAGTATCGGTAAAAAGGGCAGAACCTTTCGATGGTCACGTACTCCATCGCGATTTCTTTTATTTCTCTACCGATGCAGGGACGTATCGGTGATCGCGAGTAATTTATGTTCAAAATGGCTGGACATGCACGCTCACCACGGATAATCGGTGTAATTACGAAGGATCGGAAAGCGAACCATTTCGGAGCATGTATTAACGCGTGCAATGAAATTAACGCGAGTATTTTTACGTGAGAACGCTTCTGAACCGCTGATCGTTCCTTTCTTGCTTCTTCCTCTCCTTCTTCGTCGTCTTCTTCGTCTCGTTCGATCAACAACAACTTCATTCTACATACGGAAACCAGATCGATGACTACGATAGCAGCTTTGTTTAACAAGCCGATCACGTATGATGATCGATGAATCTTTGTGTCGTTATACTTGTCACAAAGTTGAATTTTGTCCCGAAGGCTCACTTGTCTTTTAATTTGCCACTCTTAACTGGCTACTTTGCTCCGCTCCACCTGCTGCTCTCTTTCGTCGTTAAATATAACTAGGTTATTTCGCAGATTTTTTTCCCGATAATTCGTCGCGTGTAGTTTTAGTGCAACGAGTATCGATAAATTGATTTTAAAATACGATACGGTGATCGTCCCATAAGAAAAAGAAAAGAAAAAGAATACACGAAATTTATGGCGTATCTTGACCTATATAACTCGGCAAACGTAAAAATAACTAAATTCTGTATCGCTGCCGATACGATCTTGTAAACTCGACAAATAAAACGAACACATTAGAGAAACACCTATGAAGCAGACAAAAAGAAACGAAAATCGTAAAATCGAAACAAATAGAACCTCTCAAAGCCTCTCGACGTTCGTGAGTAGACTAGGTGCAACCTCGATCGAAAAAGAAAATAAAAATGAACGATGAAAAAGGGTAAACGAGAGGAAAAGAAAAAGCAATTTAATGGGATGGAAAAACAAACAAGCAGCGCAGAAGGAGATGAAAGATCGTCGTGGTGGTCGTGTCGCTTTGTCGTTCGTGTAACAAGATCGACGATTGCCTGAGATGGGGATGGCAATTACACGGAATTTGCTCTTTTTTATACACTTTCGACGGTGCTATCGGCATGAAAACGAGGCGTAACGAGCGTTTAATGGCCGGTCCCACCCCATGTGGCCCGATTTCGATTGGAGCCGTCCGGGTAAAAAAAAGATTTAATTAACCGTGTGGAAAACTAGGTCGCGCGACAATGATCCCGAGGACGAGCCGCTCCTCTTCTCGCTTGGCTCGGTAGAAAAATCGCGGATGAGGTTGTGCGCACGAGGTCTTACTCACGACGCGTTCCTCGACGATGGAGACGCGATTACCATGCTAACTGCGTGATTTACCTCGATCGAGCGTGAAAGGGCGTATGGCTAATCTCGAGAAGAACTTTCACGCCCGCCGGATGATTGACTTTTTCTTCGTTTCACCGTTGGGCTTGGCGATATTTTAATCGCGTCACTGGGCTGAATTCGAAATCGTTTTCTCCCTTTCCTCTTTCATTTGCCATTCTTCCGTTCCTTCGGCCATTACCGTTGAAAAATTAGAAACGAACGAGGCCAAGCGAAATAAAGATGCTTTGTTAAGTTAATTACGAAAGAAGGTATTATTTGTCTTGGGGCAACGAACGAGACGGGTCCTTACAGTAAATTTCACCGGTCGGGCGTTTAAAAGAGCTCGGAGCCAAAGAACCACGAGCCTTCGAAAGACATTCGCGATAAATTTCAACCGGCGATAAATTTCGACTCGCGGTACCGGTCCGATTTCGGGTCGAACTACGCACGAGCTACGAGTTTTCAGGAAATTTCGGATTTTAGTTACGATAGGACAAGGGCCGTGTGTTACGTGAAAGTAGACAGAAATACAGTTGGAAAAAGAAGTGGATTCACGATGTGTTTCGCGGCGAGGGGCACGGTTTGTCCCCGCGAGTACGTAGAAGCACCTTTCTCCAAAGCAAGTCACGCGCGAGTTCCGCGCGTTCTTACGCACTTGCGTAATGCATAATCGGTGGACGATGCGAAAAAAGAGGGTTATCCGCCTGCAGTACCGTACTCCGCCTCCTTTCTCCCCTTCCTCGTCGATCTATCGCGACGAAACTTCGCGTGAGATCAACGTGACAGCGAGTATTTCGTGGGCGAATTCGATCGACCAGGACCTGAAAAATTTCACGAGCCGATCCACCGAACACCATCGATCAATCGCGCTTTTTCGGCTTCGCGTTCAAAAAGGAGAACGCTCTCGCGTGGAAAAATATGGCCGGCAAGATTTATCTGCGGAGCGTAAAAATTCGAAGTTTCGGCCGTTGCTGTCAGCGAACTTTTTTGCCCTTCTTTCCCAAGATCGGCGATGTTTAATGGAGCAGCGAAGAAGACGGTAAAGCCGGATGAACCATAATTTCATATTTTGCACGCCTTTGGTGCTCTAGACTTCTTGTAGTTTTAAAATATACGACAGCTGCCTGGCAAATATTTCATCTGTAATCTGAGCGCGCGAAGATTTGTTTGTGCCTGGTAGGAGCGTTGGGTTCCCACGTTTTCTCAAGAGCATTAGAGAAGAACGAAAGAATAGACTAGAATCTGGAACGTATCAAGAAGATACAGTGGGTCATGGAAATATTTGTGCGCTTATCACGGAGCATCTTCTCGTATATATCGTAGGAAGCATTTTGAAATTTCGTTAGCGTTGTAACGATACGCCCTATTGTTACGATCTTCCAACTTCTATATACATTTTTAAATCGGCTTCAAATTTTACCGACATAATCGCGATAGTCCGATCCTATTCCAGTGCGGATGAAATTTCAAAACGTTTCGTACAAAACGCATAATCGTGGCATGGAATAATACCAGAAACAGACTCCATCGAGTATAAATTCATTCCGACAGGAATGTCGATATCATTCGACGTCAAACCGGGACAATATCACTTGCACCGGTATAACTTGATGTTAATAATCTCTTGTCATGCATAGATCCACTGACACGTACATGCGTGAAGATCAACTTGTATAGACGCAGACACAGAAAACGAGATCGTATGTACGCGCTCGTTGACTTTCGGACGTAGCATGAAACGAGAGTCGAAAGTTTCAGCCTCGTCGATGCAAACGCGAGCTTGAATACTCGTCGACGCTGGATTAGATACTCGAAGGGAACACGATGCGCTGTTTCACCAGGGAGCAGCTCTTTCGCTCTATGCTGCCTCGTTCTCTCAAACGTCGGACGGTGGCCAAAAATGGGCCGACTTTCTTCCGTAATCCCTCTACCATCGGATAAGGCATGGTTTTATTTGCGGTTGACAAAATTCTGGTGCTACGGTGTCATCCACGAGGCTTCGAGGATCGGGGAAATTTTCGGAGAAGCGAGCTCTCGCGGATCGTCGCGACGGAACATGAATTTTTATTTCCATCCGGTTGGTAGCTCGCTCCCAGAAAATCGGCACGAATGGAACGTCTTAAATCTTCATCTCCTTTCGGGCGCGTTAGAATTCTCGACTTTGCGTTGTGCAATGGGCCAAGAGAATTTAATTTAATTTTCAGTTGCAAACGTTGTTTGTCGCGTATGTTCGAGTTACAACTACCAGAGTTGTTAGAACGAATAACTGCGGATAGGTCAGATTTTTAAAAGCTTTTGATTAAAGTTTGTATCTCTCGTTGCGTTACACGTTTTTCTCTATGCTTTTTGTTTCGATTACTTCTAAAAAGTTCTAACCTTGAATATTAACTATAACTATAAACAGTATCCAAATATGTCAATGCCGGGTCGATGTCCTAACGACGAGATCGCGAGGGAATGGATATCGAACGTAACGCGAAAGATCCTTAAAAAGACGACGATTGCCGGCAATCGAAAGGAACAGTCCAGTCGGTCGAGTTCCGCGCGCCTCCCCCTTTTTCGAATCGTTTTCGCGGCTAGTGCTCATGCGCCTGGGCAACATATCACCGCGTCGAAGTAGCGTCGGGGACTGTGAATGGGACGACGACGCCGACGGCGACGACGCTCGACGTACGAGCTACGAGGGAAAGAGGACGAGCAGAGAGAAGTCAGTCTGGCCGCGCGCGCCTACGATCACTGTCGACCGCCGGTCTCACGTCGTTCTCTTCGTACCGGCGGGACGGTCGTTTTAATTTAAATTCTCTACCGTCTTCGACAAATATAGTTCTCGATCGTTCCGTCGAGTGTCTTTTTCCATCACGATTTCATCGCGCGTTACATCATTCCTTGCGCTGTTTCTTATCTTTGGTAATTTAGAAAAATCATTCTCTACTTTCCTAACTTCTGGTTTTTTTCCTCCTGTCTGTTTGTTTGTTATTCTTCCCATGAAGCTTCTTCAATGGGATATAGCGAACGAATCTGTGAAATAGATAGGAAAATAGCCGTAACCGGTGCTTTTTATTTCTTTGATACACCGTAACGATTACGGGCTGCGTTCTTGCACGCTGTCTCACGTGGACCACGCGACAGTCACGAATTTAAATTACGGAGATTCTAGTTCGCCATCGCTTGGAATGCTTTAATTATCTTCCACGGTGTCGGTATCGCGATCGACGTGGTGCCACTGGTGTCCATTGCGCGCTCTTTCTTTTCCAGGAATGCAATTTCGCGTGTCCGTACGACTTCTGGTGTTCCGCTGAGAATCGTCTGTCTCTGACAAAGTATAATTACACGGGAATACGACGACACAGGTAAGCGTGATAATTCATTGAGAAAGAAGAAGATTATAACGAAGATTTTAATGAAACATTTCGATCAATGTAAAATAAGCTAACAGGCGTATCGTTCGATTTTCTTCGTAGCAAAGTGTTTCTTTTTCTTTCGCTCGAAAGTCATAACCGTAATATATGAGCTAATACAACGTGCGCAGATACAATTTTTCATCAACGCGCTACTATCTTCGCATAATATTGAAATACATACGTGTCTGTGAATTGACGTCCGTTTCTACTGCAACTCCTTGAAATTGCCTCTGTTTTTCTAACGCGTGACAAATCGCAACACCCACTCGAACAATACGCTAATAGAACATGTACTCGGAAAATGGTTAATCCACGTACTTTAATCTGCATTGGATACTAAAACGCACGCGTTCGTCTATAAAGAACGCGTTCGTTTCTATCAGTATACGCATTGTTACAAAATCTGTCTCCACGATTTTTAATTCACGCATTTCTATCTCTATCAAATATTAGCATACACGTGTCTGCGTACGAACGTTCGTTTGCATTGCGACTCCCTAAAATTCCATGTCGAGCTTCTACGTACCGTTTGAAGTAGGCCAAAAAACAACGCGCACAAACACGATACCAGAGACAGGTTAGAGAAAATAGAGAGGCAAGGTCCGCGATGTTCGGAGGAGCGTAGGCTGGCGAAAAAAGAAGAATAGAAAAGAAGGCGATTGGAATGGGACGGTGGTAGGTGATCGAAAGGGGGGAAAGGTGATCGGGACAACGTGGAAAGGACTCTAGCCAGTTCTGAATGACTGGCGGCGGGCAAGTGTTGCCACGTGCCGACGAAAACTTGGCCCGATAAATCATGAATAGGGTCTCGTGAGTGTGTAGCCAATCTTGTTTCTGACGGGGCGGTCGAAATTTCGAAAATCGAACGTCGACAACCGCGAACGATTGAACCTTTTAACGCGAACGGTGTCAGAAGTCGGAGGAAACCACTTACCGTCACCTGCGTCCCTTTCCGCCGACTCGTTCGAAAGTGTATTAACCAACTTCGACGTGCAGATATTTACGAGGATGTAAGCGTTCCGAGAAACCGAGGCGCTTAGCCGGAGCCGGTGCGAAGCGGTGCTCTCAAAGTAAAGGCTCTACCTGCTTTGATTCCGCAACGTTTTCGCTCTTTAATTGAGATACTTTCGTCTTTATCGTTAATGAGCGAAATTCTTTCGATCCGTCCGAATGATATCGAATTTTCGGACACATCGAATTTTAATGGAAATTACATACCGTGATACTCGCTTTAATTTGCTTTCATTGGATATATCGAGAAATACGTTCGTGATGTTTTCTTATTATTCGTTTGCCGAGATCCCGTGCCGATACGCGGGCTAAATGTGAAATTGTGCTGTGAAACGTTTGTCCTATGTATCGAACGCGCAAAGAAATTCGTGACTAGCTAGAACGATCGCATTGCCGTGCGATAGGTCTGTTACGAGTAGGCACGCTAGAAACAAGTTTCGATAGGAACAAATTCTGGAATTTATGCGATACGCGGAATTTAGGATTTATGAATATACAATAGAAACGAGTTTCAACGCGAAGAAGTTACGATGGCAATTTGAAAATCGTCGTTTAAGTGCAACAGCGCAAGAGTAGATATTACATATCATATCTCTGACAGAGTAATAAATTGTTTTAGAATTGAAACGAGGAAACATCTAACAAAGAGAAGTCGAGCGTTAAATCCACGGTATCCGCGTGGGTGCTTGGCAATACCGCGCGTAAACATAGGACAGAAATCGGAGAAGTTTCAGTCTAGTTACCGGCGATACCTCGTTCTCGTCTCTGATCGGTCGGTTCATCGTCGAAACGAGGAGAAGGTAAACGAAAGGACGACAACGAGTCAACGACCAACGCAGGAAGACAAATAGCGCGAGATAAAAAATTTCGCGTACAGAGGAATACACTCAGCCAAGGTGATGAAAAGAGATTGCAGTTTTTTGAAAGTTGCGAGCAGCGGGCGTGAAGAAGTTCGGAAAATACACGAGGTGGCACTCGGCGTGACCTTTCGACGCGGAATAGAAACAAACAGCGTTTCGGTGATTTGCCCTAGCCTGTCTACGAAAATAAACGGAAGGTCCAATAACACGAAAATAGAGCGTGTATCTCGCGTATCGGCGACCGCTATTTCGATTTGCACACAATCGAGCAACGCCTTCGCTGTTTGCTCTAGATCTCGCCATCACGGCCGATCTTACTGCGGCAGGATTTATTGTTGTCTGGCAGCAAGGATGGTCTCGCGACACTCGTCAAAGCTATCTTTAACTCGTCGATGACACTTGTAACTCACGGTATGATTAATGTAGTCTCATAAATTATTCGTCAGACGGTTGTCGAGTTTATCCAACGATTATGCGCGCGTCGATCATCCGCCATTCCTACTTGACGAGCTCGTCTAATTAGAAAATGATCGTCGAACAGTGAACGAATAGAAATTGAATCGGGCAGCTCGAGACTCGTGGCTTCGTATAACCCGTTGACGCAACCGAATCGAGGCGTGCCTAAAATTCTCTATGTAACACCATGTGACACAGATACCGAGATCACCTTTTTCGAAAGTCGGCCCCCATGATCGCATCGAGTCACTTTCTGCCGGTCTGTAGTCGAGATTCCCCGTCGCAAATCATTCTTCGTGATTACTTTTACCTTCGAATCGAACGCGATCAACCGCCGAGTCGTATTTCTCGACGCTTGGTTTCTATTTCTTGCGCTGCTCCGGTAATTCGAAGAAATTAATTCGGAGAATTCAAGGATACACCGTTTGCAAATTGGCGGAGAAAGGACGCGGCTGCTCTCGTATTTTGCGGGTTATGAGACCGTTCTTTTGTCATTCGTAGTTGTATGAAACCACGGCCAACCGTGGGTCATGCGAGTCCCTATCCAATAGCATTCGCAGAAGCTGGGCTGCTTGTTCTCGTAAAAAATTGTTATAAAAAAGGAGCCGACAAAAGAGAGTGTCCTATCCCGCTCGATGGACTTTATCAGATTCCATCGAGTTGCAGCATGACAAGGTCCCTGACACGCAACATGCTCCGCGAACCTTACGATTTAACCTTCGTCGTATATTTTTTTCCTTTTCTTCTTTCTACGATCCCTCTATCCCGTATCGTTTATTTCTTTTGATCGGACCATACCTTTCGAGGTTGATAATGACGAGATTTAATCGATCAATGCGTTCGCTACTGCGTTAAATAATTTCCATTCCACACGGAAATCGCACGATATCCGTTTTAACGCGTTCACTGGCATCGCTGACTCGTTAAATTTCTTTTTACCAAATCTCTTAGAATCATTAAAATAGGATAAATCTCACGAAGTAAAAAATCACCGACGTAATATTTCGCGCGATATTTCATTAAAAATGAAATGTCATCGCGTAGGTACGTTGCAATCTTTTGCAACAGCCGGAGCAAAATATGTATTTGTTACGCGTTAAATCTCAATATTGATCTAGTCAACGAAACGACGACGCGCGTCGCCGTCATAAACGCGCGAACGAACGTTTACAGTTTGCGTATACACACCCAGAGCGTTACTCCAGATTTCGCGGGGCTTTTCCTTATGCACGGTTCACCGTGTAACGTTCGCTTTCGAGAAACTTCTAAATATAGTCAGCAGTATGAACAAACGTGTTCCACATATGTAATAGCTTAAGCGGACACACGCGTGTAGACGCGTAGAAGGCACATTGGCGCGAGACCATGGCGAATTGTAACGTGCTCGAAGAATACCCGAGGCGCTCGATACCGCGACTCCTCAAGGAAATAGTAATAAAAACGTGCTACAACCAGGTACATTTACTTTCTCTCGCCGACCTTCGTCAGCTGGCGAGTCGGCCGCGGATTTCGAAAACGCCTTTCCTCTAACTTTTCACCGGCGATCGCGAATGAAAACGAATGCCAAATGTGAAAACGGTGACTCTTCCTGTTGGCTTTGACGAAGGAAAATGACGATGGTCTCGAGGCTGAAAATTTGTTACGGAGTCGCAGGAAATTTGGATCGTTCGAACCGTCCAGAGCTGAACAATTTCGAACGATTTGTTCTAAAAGAAAAATTAAGAAACGAGAACGAAGATCGAAGAACAATGGTGCGAATTTGTAAAGTCGATCGGAGAATCCGAAAATTCTTAAAAAGAAAGTATCGCGGTTTCTTTCGATTAAAAAATTATTTATGTAGAACAGGGGACTCCTTCACCCTGCCGAAAATTTATGTTTCCTGCGACTTTCACGACACTTTTAGCATCGATAATGAGGTTTTGATATCTTTATTATCTGTAAATCTTCTCAACATCGAATTTATGTGATTTCGAATTACGTTATACGTGACATCGAGTTTACTTTAATGTGGTTGGTGATTGAAGATAGGACGGAATTTAACGCGCGATATTTTCGTCAAATTTAAACTTCAAAGAAACGAAATTTCATATGCACCAACCTAATATAAGAACTGGCTACTAAGTATTTTTTTCAGTCACATGGATTTTTATACACGGCATAGCCCGTATATGTTTTTATTGAATATCGTCCTTATTCTTGCGCGGTATTTCGCTCACGAATCACAAAGTTTCTCATACTCGTTCGATCCGTACGTTATCGTTCCTCGAAGTTTATCGAAAACGACGGAAGTTGCCGCTGTTTCCGGAAAATTTGCCTATTATCCGCTGTTCGAACAGAGACGATGAAAAAGAAACGGAACGGAAGGAATATAATTCTGACGATATTGCACGGCACGTACGTTACGACTCGCGATCTTCCGCGATAAAGCACGCGTTAGGTGGAATATTTATTTAGCACGGCGCGAGATAAGGGCGGGAAATTTATCCGGGACAAGCGGAAATACGCGCGGTGAATACCACATTACGAAGTTCCCGTACAGGTTTCCATGTCCGTCGCTTCGAACCAGCACCTGTCGCTTGTTAAAACGACCTCTATCATTTCGCGCAATTGCATTCGAAAGAACAATCGTCCACCAAAATTCCTTGATCTCGCCTCTAAAAATCTACCATTTCTTGCATTATATTTTCACGTGTTCCATACATTTTACGAATGAAATATTCCAAGAAAAAAAAAAAAAAGAAGCGGTCTAAAGAGGAAGCGAGGGAAACAGAGTTAAAAAATAAAATAACAGAGGAGAAGAAGTAGAGGGCGGAAAAATATTTTGAAAGAAAGAAGCTTCTTTCCACACCCTCGTTCGATAGGCTTGAAACGCGTTAAAAGGAACGATTAACCTGTTGCCGGTGGAGTAAAACGCGAGCTTCGTTAAGAATGTGTTAAAGATCCGGCTCTTAGCGTTGGCTGTGAAGCTCGCCACCATGAGCGTAACTATATCGACGATTGTTCACGACGCCATAAATCTGTTTCTGCGGCCTTTTAATATCGCGTCTGTTTACGACCTCCATCTCGATACGGCTCTCACGATTTCTTTCGCGCGGTGAGAGAAAGAGAACATGTGTATTTAAACGCTATTATGAAAACAGGGAAAGGACGAAAAAGAATAAGAAAACGAAGAGGAAGAGAAGAAAAAAGAAAAGGGAGTGAAATAAAGCGAAGAGGAAAAATAAAAAGTACAAGCATTCACCGAGTAAAAGAAGGCGCAAAAGTCAGCCAGCTACGCAAGATTCACGCCAGTCTCTCACGACACAAGCGTAACGTATAGGCACGCTCGATACGTCTTCTACCTCGAATTTAATGCCCGTCGTTTGTTCCAGCCACCAAGGGAATATAATGAAGAGATTACGATTCGTCGCAACAGCAGATTCGATTTCGCCTTGGCGATAGTTGCAACCGGGCGATAATTCTTTACTAATTAAGGACACGTAACGTTGGAGCATCGCGACGCATAAATGAACGTGGGTAGCGGTAAACGAGTACCGAGATATTCTTAGTAAGACGTCATGTATCCGACTTAATTGAGCCACGTGCCTTGCAACGCGTCAAACGGAAATTTGTACGAATCAGTTTCAAAGTTAATTAGAGTCTCGGTGGTAAGTAAACGTTCCGTCAATGTAACACGATGGAAGATTTGCGGCTCGTGTTTCGTCGTTTCGCGTCGCCGCGAATAGGGTCGCTGGTTGGAAATTTCACACCGTTGAATCTACCATTTCGTAAATTATTCGAACCGAAACAATCGGAGTAAATTTAATAAAACTAGCCTGTGAATTCAATGGAACGATATCGCGTGATTAATTGATTCTCGCTTATCATGCAGATGAAACGAAATATAAAATATCGAATGAAAAACGGTAGTCAAAGTCGATTTCGCGGCCCGATTGCTTTTAAACTGACTAAAAAAAAAAAAAAAAGAAAAAATCACGAACAATACAACCAGACTGGGAGATAAATCTCTCGATAAGAGAACGAAGTCTTCATAGCCAGAGTCCAAACGAGATACCCTGTCAAGATTTTTATCTGTTTAATTGTCGGCAGCCATTAAAAGGTATATTCGACCGATGGAAACGCTTAACCGATTTATTCCTTGCCACGTACGAAATTATCGATCCGACTGTGACAGTCCACCCGCTGAAAATTAATTTCTTAGCCGCCCCCGTTTTCGCGTGCGCTTAATAACCCCGCACACCTCGTTAATTACCATTGGGGCAGCTGAAAGTTACGGCGCATTTATCACCATGTCGAAGTCGAACCCGAAGGAGAAAGAGTACAACGCCATCGATTTTCGTTCGCAATTTCTTGCAGGGTGAAACAAGATTATTCGAGCGAAGCTAATCAATTTGCCGAATTCGGTTATGAACGATTTTTAAGCGATCTACGTTCGAAAACAAGCTGTTGACTCGTTATTAATGGCGTGGTAAGCTGCGAAACATCGACAACTCGATAGCTTTTTTACGTTTCCTCGATCGATGTTAATATTCTCAATTTGTAACTATCGTAATCCAGTAGCTCGTCTACACTATTTTATTTCTATAGGCTATTTCGCTGTCTATTTCCAGGTTGGAGATTAAATCCCAAGACGTTGAAGCTCGGATAACTCAAATAATCCTACGTTGGTGTATTTTGTTTCTCGAGTGTTTCAACTTGAAATTTCGTCGAAAGTTTTCTGGTCGAACGGCATGAGGATTAATAGGAAATCCGTGTGTGGCTGACGTGCACAAGTCGCGTTCTAATTTTGTTACCATTCTCTTAGTCGCGTTTCAATGTCCATCGTGGACGTAGGAATTGCGTCGATGAACATCGGTCCTCGCTTCGATCTATTATGAGTGCTCTATTTTAATAACGCGTCAAAAACCGACGAGGTCGTTGGACAGAATTTTAAATGTGTTCGCAAGTTGCAGTTACGTAAGACAGTAGATTGTCGGTACTTAGAAGAAGACGAAAGGATTTCGCGATCGTACGTCGCGACGATACGACAGTGTAGAAAAAGAAAGGAATGACAGCGATGCGTTGAGTCACCGCCATTGATTAACAACGTCGGCTTTGCCGCCATCTGAATCACAAGCGAGGCATCGTTTTCCTGTTCGTGAGAACGTCGATTCAGCTTCCATTACATTTGAAGATCACAGGAGAAATTAATTTTATTAATTTTCTAATTTTATGCTTAAAAAATAGCGTTTTAACGTTAGCGTTTTATATATATATACGGCGAATAGTATTTTTTATTCTCCTATAAGAAATAGGAAATACTCCGCAGTTTTCATTTGTGAAATATTCGTACAAAGAACGGCTTGATGCGTTTCGATCGTCGAACAAAGGAAATGTAAGAAAATTGGGCGAGCGAGGGAACATCGTAAGGGCGTGCTCGATGCTGCAATATCGGAAAGGCGAAGTCAAATTCGATTTGAAACCTTCGTACGTGGATGAAACGCGGTTCGATCGATCACGAGAAACGTATCTCTTTTGTAAGGTGTCGAGGTCCACCGCTCGGTAACACAATAGTTTAGGCGGAAGAAGGACATTGGTAGCAGGTAGTTAGCGGTGAACGAAAAGCGAAATAGTAGGAAGAGGAAGTGTGGCACACCGTTGGAGATCGATGGTGTTTATTGCAACCCCGTCGAGCTTACTGGATTCATCCATTACCTTCTCTATATCTTTCGCCGGCGAGCTTGTGCTTTTATCGGATACCACTTGCAAACAGAAGCTCGATGCAGTCGATCGCTTGTAGTGCATGTACGAAAGATTCGCTTCCGTTAAGTGCAAACGGTACACTTTAAAGGCAGAGCTTTTTGATTATTGCGTACAACATCCTTTAAAGAGAAAAAAAAAGACATGAAAATTGAATAGAACGAAAATTATGATAAATTAAATTCGAAACGAGCTGTAATTTTGTCTTTATATATTTTATACAAAGACATAAAGAAGATTGCAGGATGGAAATTATAACGAGTCAGGTTAGTACAAGACTGTAATGACAAATAAATGAAATCAATTTGCAAAGGTTCGGCAACTGGGCATGCTACTGGCAAACGTGGAGAGGGCTTGTCTGTTACTAACGGCGATCCACATTTTACTCGATAAGGGCGCCTACGCCGAGACATTCACCCTCGGGTACATCACCGGTTCGAAAAGACGTCCAGGCGACTTGGAGTATCAGCGTCCTGGTTACCGGATATCCGGCGCCATATCGCTCGCCGTGGAGGAGGTAACCGAACCGCATATTTTTCCTCGAATGCTTCGAGACTGACCACAATTAGCACGGAAGTACCTAATTAACAACGATACAACTTTGGAATCCCTCTGTTCCACTTATCGCAACATATTCTTGGTAAAATCCAGACAAATCTCTCTTCTCGAGAAAAAAGTTTCGTCGCGAACGCCTGAATGCCTTATCGAGAAAATTAGCTTGGAATAATCTTCTCGTTTTTAGCTGGAAGGAAATTCTGAGATAGCTAGCGCGAAAGTAGAATTCACTTTGAACGACACGGAGAAGTAGAGCCGCGAGGATGGGATTGAATTTAATTAATTCCACGAGAAGAATGTAGGATATATATATATTGCTTGGGTTGGTAGGTGAACGCAGGTGAGCTCGGTCGACGCGGACACAAGCTCGACTTCCTGGTCGCGGAAACTTATGGCGAAGAGGAGACCAGCATCCTGATGACCGCCGATCTCTGGACGAAGAATATCAGCGTTTACATAGGACCTCAGGAAACTTGCATCCACGAGGGCAGAATGGCGGCGGCGTTCAACCTTCCAATGATATCTTACGTAAGTAGCTTTTTCTTTCTTTCTTAGCCTTGACAAAGAATTCCGGTGCGTGTATGCGCGTGTCTATCTCGCGAATCTGTGTGTTCGTGAGTCAACTGAAACGATTCCACTTTGTTCTCTATTAACCCTTCGGCGATGTAATCTGACGATGAAGAATTCAATAACGAACTATTTAATTTCTGATTAAATAGTTCTATTTACTTTACTAATTGAATAAAAAATAGTTATTCCTTTCGTCGATAAAATTTCTCGTATTATTTCTAACAAATGGAAAAAGTAGGATAGAATTTCGTAACGAAATATTAGTTCGCGTTTGATTAAATGAACTCTACCGACTGAATCTACTTATACGAAAGAGAAGCCCTGTTATAAGAGAAACTATAGAGAATCAACCTCTTTCTTCGATATGCTTATCGTCCGCAAAACTGGTAACGCGACGAATTAAAAGCTGGAGAAAGAGGGGAAACGAATATGGAAACGTTGAAGAATGCTCTCGCTCGCGTGCTCTTTAGTACGAAATGCTTTCTCGGTTGCGTAACGACGAATGTATCGCCACGAAAAGTTCGTAGTACGAATGCAGTCGAACAGAAATCTAGGAAAAGCTTCCCTCGACACGAGGCTCCTCTTCTTTTAACGGAACGCGTGCCCTAAGCTTTAGGAGCACTTTGGTCGAGTAGCAAGTTTGCTGTGTGCATGCTTTCAGCTCGATGCTACTTTTATCGCGGTTTCTTCGTATATCGACAAGATCAAGTACCACTGAGAGTCTTGGACACTCCTAACGTCTTTCCTTTCCATTAAACCTTTCTGGTTCGTTCGGATCTCTTATATTTCTCGCAATATCGTAAGTTACTCGCGTGGAAAGATACAATCGTAAGGACCGCAGCACGCGACCGAAAACAAACGTTGCACGGCTTGTAATACCGAAAGTACGGTTGGACGTTGATTAATCTTCTAATTTGGCCCCAAGTAGTAGCCCAACTAAATCGAGAACTAACTAAAAAAATTGTATCTACCGTGCGATATGATTTCTATGCCGGGTAAAAGCAGTATGCCGATTAATCAAGATCTATTATCTGGTTAATCGAAACTCCACCGTATATGTTTCGACTGTAGCTTATCGAACGTTGCGTTCCATTTAAATCGAGAACCGTGACCCTATGTAATGGCACGAACGGTCTCCGAAGTGTTTCGTTCGATCGTTTTTTCGTTTGTATCGACGTGATCTGGCGGTGCAATGCGCGGTTTAAGCTTCCAGCAGCTGGCGGGCCGACCGAGGAAATAAATTATTCGTCGACCACCGAGGAATACGAATGTGCGAAGCTGAGATTACGACACGTTTAACCCATTCAGCGCCACGGAATGGTCAGCTCGGTTCTTTTATCTATCTCTATATTTCGCCAGTTGCTTCTGCCGGGGTTCCAGGCTCGTTAGCCCCAAACATTTTGCACGATATTCGAATTTAATCGACTTGTTTGACGTTTCGTACGAGGTAAGCGATGAACGATACGTGGAAGAATTACGAATCGTACGAGATACAGTAATGGTTGCTTAAATCGCAGTAAATCAAGAGTTCGCATTGTTATTCTTGTGGAAGGGTAGTGATTTTATTCCAGAAATATTCTCCAGCCTCTTGACGATAAAAAAGGATAGGTTTCGAAGAAGAAAACGAGAAGCATATAACGCTATATAATACTATTCTTGTTTATTCTGGACGTATACTGTCTTTGGCAAAATGTTTAGGTTACGCTGACAAAATACGATATATAATATACGAATATCGTACTAGAAGTTTCACATTCGAAATGTCATCGTACCGATCCATTTATGCGAATTCATGCTTCTATGAATAAAGTAAATAGAGATTTGTCTCACTCTCTAAATATCACGCGACGAGAAATTTATATTAGAAATGTCATATATATTTTTGTATATTACGGGTTTGTATATTTTGCGTACTATGACTAATGGGTTTTATAGCCAAGCTGCGATTGGAGAAATGAAGTTTTGCAGAAAAGGAAAACAGAGGATGGAAGATAGAGACGATAAAGCGCGCCAAGGGGAAGAAAGATGAAACTATTTCTGGCGGCGATTCGTTAAATTCTTTTTAGTCTCGCGACTGTCCTGGCAGGGCGAGGAAATCGAGAAAAGAAACCATTCGTCTTCCCTGCAAATTATCCAGATCATTGAATACTTACTTTCCTCCTCGAGGCTGCGACGCGGTGTCGAAAAATATACGAACGCTGTTTCACGAATCGTTTAACGCGAGCTACTGCCTTCGATTGAACTCGCGCGAAATTAATCGACCCGACGATAAAAATGCGTTTAATAATTCGCCCCATTGTCGAACGAAAGAAACTAATCGACTTTATCTATCCCGATCAATTTTACATTTTTAACGTACATTAACGTTCATAAGTATATGAACATTTTTGTCAATTTGTAATAACGTTAAGTATAATTATCGAATAATGGTGAATTACTAACTAGAGGCAACATTTACTACCTTTTTATGGGATCTGAAGGAATATAAATTTTAATTTCCTATTAAACGAAATAGAAATATTATATTTTACTATCCCATTTATAAATGTTATCGTTTGTCAAGGTTCGAAAATTGGCGAGTTGTCGTGAGTGTCAGTTCTAGCTTTTAAATGTTTGAAGAAAGTTTTATTAAGAATAGAAATAATTACACGTAACTATAGCGATTATAAAGAACAAAATATCCAACTACCTTTGAACAGTGCTGTATTTGTCGTACGTTTTCAGCTGGATCGGATCTCGCGATCCTTATCGTTATTATCAAATTTAATATCCTATTGCATTAATTAATCCAGTTCAGGTATCAAACGAGACAACCGTGAATCATCGTACGTATACGATTTCGTTCGCTCTGTTGTTCGATTTTCCGCTGGTCCGTTATATTGCGAGTCCAGCTGACACACTAATCACTCGCATTACGTGTCCCTCGCTTTCCAACCTAGTAATAGACCAACCTAGAAACTCAATGCAGATTCGAAACTGGCTTGCCGCACGTGGAACTAGCCACGCAATTTATCTTTCCGCGTGGTTCCGTTTGAAATATTAGACGATATTAGGTGTATCACGACGATTACGTTCATCAATTTGCAAACTTTGTTTCAGTTTTGTACTCATCGCGAATCGTCCGACAAAAAGGAATTCCCCACGTTCGCGAGAACCAGACCACCCGATACGCAAATCTCCAAGTCCGTCGTTTCCGTGCTGATGGCATTTAACTGGACGAAAGTAAGTAGAATAAGCCGCGACGCAAGGAGTCGTCAGACCGATCCGTAAATTTTAACAGATTTCATTTTAGAGTCTATACTCGATTCTATAGGTTTGCTTCCAAGTTACCATAGGTTATGATTTTTCTTTTTTCCTTTTTTCAATTCGTCCGAATATCGAGCAAAGTTTGGAATCGTCGCTACGCGTTTCACAAAACATAAGAATTTCGAAGAATATTGGCTTGGAATTCCTATGTCTTGAAATACTGTTGCTAGTAACGTGGAACGCTCGAAAATTATAAATTGGCAACATCCCTGTAGCTTCGTTTGTAACGTTTAGGTGACGTTCATGTACATGAACTCGACCCTGTTCGAATTTAACAAGATGTCAACGATCGCGGAGACGATTCTATCGTCGTTCGACTCTGCAGGTGTGACAGTGAACTTTCTTCGTTGTTGGGAAGAACCATATCACGTCACGCATATGACTAATCCGTTCCACAAACACGTCAGTGAAACATATCGGGAAACGCGAAGTGAGTATAAAACGATTTAGTAATTCGTAAGAGAAGAAAGGACGTAAAAATGGTGTTGCCTATCCAAGTTCGACAAAACCTGCTTTTTTACTTTGCGACGATCGTCGTAACGGTGAAATGATTTTTAACGTTCCCTTTTTTTTTCAAATCACAAACGGCGTACCGTCTAAAATATAGTACCCGCAGTTTGATTTTTCATCGAGTTTGTGTAAGAGCACATTTGGAACACGAACGGTAGCCCGCATGTTACGATTGCAGAAATTTCGCGCGGTGAATAGATACGGCGCGTAAATTGCCTGATAACTCGATATACATTTAATTTTCTGTTAAAAATAGTCGTAAATTGACCTGCATTGGCTATTAAAAGCAGCTATGGAGAAAGTTGATTACTCGAAGGCAAAAAGTAATTCTTGAATCATTAAAATTTCAAGTAAAGGAAGGAAAATAATCCATGAAATTCGATCGTTGAGACAGTACGACGCTTTTGTTCCAGTTTACGTGATTCTAGGGAATTACTATGAACACATGGGACTGCTGATGGCTCTGGACGAAAGGAAGCTCTTGGAAAAAGGTATAAATCCGCTGTAACATAATCAGGTACATATACTAGAGAGCAGTGTCATTAGATCGTAGTCTAATATTCGTCTTCGAAGCTTTACTAAAACCATCCTGCTTGATCATCTCAAAAATACAATTATTCTTATTTGTCGCGCAGGCGATTCAGACCTTCGAGGAAAAAGAATTCATACGTTTTTCTTTTCTATCCGTATTTTCCACGCGAGTCATTCTAACGATCCTGTATAGATTTCTCATTAAATGCTCGTCCGCGGAGAAAAAAAGCATATCGCGTGAATTCGTGCCGCAGGCGAGTACTGGGTGGTCGGTGTCGATATCGAGCAATACGACGAGAAACGACCGGACAAGTACTTCCGTGGTTTATGGCAGAAGAAGACCAACTCGTCGATCCTGAAAGCGTATCGCAGCTACTTCAGCGTGGTAGCTAGCGCTCCAATTTACTCGAAGAATTTTACACGAATGGTGAATCAGTACAGGCAAAAGCATCCATTTTATTTCACCAATCCACTGGCGAACATGGGTGGAATTATTCAGGTGACTATCATAATCACATACCTCGAGAAATTGTCATTTCGATAATGGAAACGCCTCGACGTTACTAATTGTGGATATTTGTGGAGATTCGAATTTTTACGGACGCAACTAACCAAATAAAACTGAGATAATAGAAAGTTTCGTTCTCCGAGGATTGCAAGGAACATTATACTTTCGATATTTTATATATTTGTTGCATATCGTGCGTGTTCTCCGCGATGTTTTATTAGGTTGTCCGAAAAGTATCTTTCTTTCGTAAACTTGTTTTTTACAACAGTGCACCTTCGTACAAACGTGAAACCAAGTGAGTGAAATGTCGCGGTGTTTATCCGAACAGAACAAAATGGATGGTACGTAATTCGACAAAACAATATAAAATAAAAAACGTCGTGCGTCTATTTTCGGACAACCTAATATGTTGAAATTTCCATAAAGACATAAAGACCCACGATCTATTATTCGACGTCGAACACTATGAAATCCATGACGTCGATTATTTAGTTTCTATGTCCGAAGATATCACATTCCTATCTTTCTTCTTGAAACATATGAAATTCTGCCTCATCTTTCTCGTATTATAATTTTCATAACGCAATAAGCCACGGATAAAAATAATTCCCATCGATCCATGACATTTATACAATTTCTTCGCCATTCGACGCAAATGGAAAAGCATCTTCCACTCTTAAACGTAATCGTTTGTTTGTGTTATAAGGCAGATCGTGCCAGAAACGGCGTATCTGTACGACGCGGTGCATCTGTACGAAAGATCGCTGCTAAAAGCTCTGGACGAGAATCGAGACCCTCGAAACGGCCGTGAAATGGTGGCGACTCTTTACGGCGTTCACTATCGAAGCGCCATGGGGTACGTACAAGAAAAAGAGAAAAGACGAGGTGGATCAGGAATCGGCTGTTTATCGCGCCGGTTTACGATATGTAAATCAGTTTCGTGGCGGGACGATCTCGCGGCGCGAAAAGTACGCCGAAAATGGCCGACTCGTACTTGGACGATGTATCTTCGACGAAGTGATTACCGTTTGCATATCGTAATCGGGTGGGCGAAGATGAAAACGAGGCAATTCGTCGTTCTTTGCATGTTTCGACGAAAACCTAGCCGTTTAACGATCAAAGAAATAATTATGCAGATTCTGCGACTTTTGAGGATAAAACTAGAGATTAGAACGACGTTTATCTTGTTTCTAGATGACGTAAAGTAATTTATTTGTTATGCAGAAATACGAATGCGTCGATAAACATAGCCGTAAATAGCGCCCATAAGAAATATTTTACGACGATTCTACGATATTCTCGTGAACGCTACTTGTAACAAAGTTACCAATTGTTTTCGAAACTTACAGAAATATTTTACGATCCTTCCTAGTAAAAACGTTCTATCGATTTTCTACTAAAATTTTGATCGTTGCGCGTTCTATAAAATTTAATCGAGTTCGATAAAGTTGGAAAGTTAGAGCAGCTGTTATTTGTAACGGCGATTTATCCGACAGATCGTGGTGATATTAATCGTGGAATTCGAGAAGGGGATACGAGATCACCTGAATCACCGTGGAAATATTTACGTCTGTGCGTAAGACGGTTTAAAGTACACGAGGCAAATAAAGCAGAGACGGCGGTTATTAGGATGACGCAAGCGTCTAGAATGATAATTGACACTACGAAATAATTAAGGCTTTCACGCGGCTATCCTTGCTCTCGGATTCTCGTAATTTTCCTCCTCTCTTAAAATAATCGATGCTCGTATCTCCGCTATCCAATATCGTGGAATAATTGCTTGCATAATATTTCGTTATACCGTTTGACGAGTAACGAACTGCAAAATTAATAACGAGCGAAAGAGAAACGACGGTATAAAAATTGACGGGAAATAACGCTTCACGGGTTTCTTTGCGCAATTTACGAGGACTTTTAGCGCGCGTAAAGCGCGCGTTACGACGCCTGCCTGTTGCATGATATATCGTCTGTACAGATACATGGTCTACATGGACGAAAACGGAGACGCTGAAGGCAATTACACTCTGATTGCTCTGGACAATCGACCGACAAAGGGACACGGTTTATACCCTATAGCTTACTTTGTGGGAAAAGAGAACGGCACGAATCTGCCAGTAAGACGTTAACTGATTTTTTAACCATGCCTTTTTCTTACCGGCCACGTTCCATTGGTTTCGTTTATCGATTCACGTTTCACTTACAGAAACTTCGATTGACAAGGGATATTTCGTGGATCGGTGACGGGCCGCCCATCGCCGAGCCTCATTGCGGTTACCACGGTGAAAAATGCACTTGTACGTATACGACCATCTTTTTTATCGTTTCTGGTTTCGTCAACGGTAGCGATAAATCAATTTTTCGTGACATTTGATCGAGAAAAAAGAGGGAAATAAAGTGAAAGCAAAGAGGTAACGAACAACGTGTTCGGTTTCAAGCGGTAAGACATAATGTTTCCCTTCGATAATCGAAACTTTTGAGCTCGTGAAAATGCGATCAGGCTAGAGGGTCTTGGTTCTCCTTCGAATTACCATTCGTCAGCTTTCTCCGGTACCTTTAAGGCCGATCGTTCGAAAATACATCATAAAGTTCGCCGGTCCGATCTTCAAATTTACATATGTAAATCTGTCCGAGAGGGAAGAAGGAGGGGGAGGGCAGCTTTTGCCCTTCCTACCCGCCGATATCTTTTTCGTTTCCTTTAATTGAGATCGAATACATATCTCGACCACGTAACTGCGATTACGGATTATGCAACGAAACACAGTCGGCACGGTCGTGACCGATTTAAACGCTGCTGAACACGAGACGTTGAACGAGGGAGTACAATTAAAAAAGAATCGAATGGAGCGAGCATCTCTGACCCGAATATTCGAAACGATCGAATCGATGGTTCGTTTATTTAAAAAAGAATCAATAATAATAATGAAAAGGAAGCCACGGATAAGATCGCCGTAGACCAGAATATCGTGACTATAGACTAGAATATCGTGGACACTATAAAACTATAGAACTGTAGAAACGTGGAACCGTAGAGCTATGTATAGAACTATAAATTGCAGAACTTTGAAAGTACAGAGATATTGCATAGAACAATCGGTTACGATAACAATGGAAAAATATCTGGAACAGATTGGCCACTTACGATCAAATCGTTTAGCTCACACGGGAGAAATCATGGGCGGTATAGCCGGCGGATTTCTGTTGATTATCATGGCGGTGCTACTGGTGCTATACAGAAACTGGAAGTACGAGCAGGAACTGGATTCCCTACTCTGGAAGGTGAACTACAAAGACATTCAGATCAAAGAGAAGAAAGACGAGTCGTCGGGAGCCAATGAGGCGCCTACCAAATGCAATTCCAAGGTAAATGCCTGGCTTCGTTCTCTGTGTCGTCTTATACCAATTCTCTGTTATTCCCGTCATTTCCCTCGATCCAATTGATCCTGGGACTTTCGAAGCTCCACGTTATTCCGCTATCAAATCCCGCATAATACTCTTGCGCTTCTTATACAATGAGACCGACTGTGAGATCTTAGCAATCTGCTTATTCTATTATAAATTAAAAATTACATACGTGGTAAGATTAGATAACTATAATACCTTACAATGTAGTAAAGTTTCTGTTTTTTTTTTTTTTTTTTAATAAACGTTTAAACAATACCTAGCAACGTCTTTTTAACGAGAGAAATAATTTTCCCGAATAGACAACGACGCAGCCTATTGTGAGAACCAGCCAAGTTTCTCTCAGCTCGAACCCAGATGCTGATTTTCGTTACTCGATGATTTACACGCAAATTGGTGTTTATAAGGGGCGGATATTCGCCGTAAAGAAAGTTCGGAAGAAATCGATCGAAATTACACGGGAGATGAAGAAAGAGCTGAAAGTGGTAAGTATAGGACGAGCTCGAATGGATCGCTTAAATCGCGTTTACATTAGCCAACTATTGGTCGGCTGACTGGGTCGATCGACATCCAGCGTATACGTAACATCAATCAAACTCTGTCTTTATATCGAACGGTTTCTGATCGTTCGATAAGAAATTGTCCGTTCGTCTGTTATCGAGCCCTCGTGCGATAATTTAGCAACCAACAGTAACAACGATTGGTAAATCGACAAATTATAAGTTGTAGATCGCGTATAAGTTTATCGTTTCTTAGTTACAATTTATAAAATTAATTTGCAAAATTCTCCTTGTTTCATTACCGATTACATCAGGTTGTCCCAAAAGTGTCTTTAAAACCTAATCTGTCAAATGTCTTAATAGAACAAAATGGATCAGACGTGACTCAATAAAATAATATAAAACAAAATATGTTGTGCATCTATTGCTTTCTTGTAAAGCGAAAGAAACTTTTCGGACAACCTAATATTGGAAACTTGTAATTCGTAAACTTTAGCTAACAATGTTAGTTTATTAGGCGGATGAGGACCTTCTCGAATAACTGAGCTAATATTGTTAGAGCTGCGGTAGAAGCTTGTGGTTTTAACTATAGTTCGTGTCAATACTGGAAAATTAGTCTCGCGTGCACGAATCTATAATGCCAGATATATATCTTAAATATATTCAATTAGATCATAAACAGGATACATACTACGATTCAGTCGACCAAAAGTTATTTAACCTGTGGCCTCGAGAACATCGAAACCCAATATGCCGATCCATGTACAAATTAATGATCGTTTCTCTAGATGCGAGACTTGCGACACGATAATTTGAACGCTTTCATCGGAGCCTGTACCGATCCACCGAACATATGTATCGTCGTGGAGTATTGTGCTCGTGGCAGTCTCAAGGTAATTACTTGGACAGTTTATAATTAAGTAGACGAAACGTTCGCAATTCCTCGGTATAATTTTCTCGTCTTTTTTTTTTCTCACAGGATATCTTGGAGAACGAGGACATGAAGCTGGATAATATGTTCATGGCGTCCTTAGTCGGAGATATAATCAGGGTACGTATCGTTCGAGAATCGACAAACTCTTTTGTCCAAAAAGGATCAACGAGAAAGGAAATTTTGTCGCGAGAAACCTTCGAATAACGTTTTGTGTTACGACGGTTCGCACAGAGAAGTAGTCGAGACAGTGGAATATAATTTTTCATATCGAAATCCCAATCGATCGTTGAAACTTTCCCTATCCTCGCGAAAACCCGTTGAAACTTCGTACTCGTACGATGTTATCGAGAGTTTCGGGTTATATCTTCTGAGAATTTCGCGTATTCAACCAGACGAGTGCAATTGATCCCAGAATCGTCGCCTTTGATAGAATTCACCGTCCACAAGTTTGCTACTGCTTGTACGCTTTCCAGGGGATGATCTATCTGCACGAGTCCGTCATAAAATTTCACGGTTCGCTGAGTACGTCGAACTGCTTGGTGGATTCTCGATGGGTTGTAAAGCTGGCGGACTTTGGATTGCACGAATTCAAGAAGGACGCCGAGTGTGAGCCGTGTGACGTCATGAAGAAGTATCACGGTAATTCATCGAACAGATAATTTATGAATTTTTTGAAAAAAGACGCGATGTATCTATGACTAGTCATAGGACAAACATATATCTACGGTAACATGGACAAATTTTCGAAAAGATTGACTTCAACTAGAACTATGTAAAACTTCTGCAATTTGCTCAATGAATTTTATGTCGTGGGTCTTTCTTTACAAAGTTCTTTCATTTATGAATCGCATTTGTCTTGGATAACGATACAATTAAAGTTCAAATTCCACAGGTTTGCTATATCGAGCACCCGAACTATTACGATCGACGAAAAGCCAAGAGCCAGTCGTGCGAGATTATCAAAGAGGAGACGTTTATTCTTTCGCTATAGTGTTGTACGAACTTCAAGGGAGACACGGCCCTTTCGGAATCACGGAATTAACCCCTTCGGAGATATTGAAGAAAGTAATCGCGAGAGAACCGGATACAGAACCGTTCAGGTATTATCGTTATAGTCGCGGTCTGTCGACGGCAGAAGATACTTAAATTTTATGTGCTTTTGTTTTCACCCTGTCAGCTACTCTGTTTTCCTTGAATTATCTCAGACCACCGTTGAACCAGTTGGAGAACTGTTTCCATTTCGTGCGCGCTTGTCTGATGGAGTGCTGGGCCGAGGATCCTGAGACTCGACCAGACTTCAAGATCGTTAGAAACAAACTGAGACCTTTGAGAAAGGGCATGTAAGTTTGAATATCTTAACCCTTATTTTATAGCGATAAAGCGAAGAGTCGATTCTACGTGATAATTACATTTACTTAAGTGACTTGAGAATATAAATTCTCTGAAATTTAAATTCGCCGATATCCTTGTTAAATCGCTGAAAGATCCTAGAAATATAAGTATTTGAAGTTAATATCGATAAGCGAGGATTAATAAGCGTAAATTAGAAAGCAACAAAGGCGAAATATCTGCACGAGTGAGAATATACCCAGCGTTTGCCATTTTAATTTCACTTGATAAAATAAATTTATTTTTATTTAATTCCGATTGTTAAAATAAAGCAAGATAAATAAATGAAAGAGAGTAAAAGTTGGAATAACTTAAAGATATGCTTTTCTCAGGAAGCCAAACATATTTGACAACATGATGGCCATGATGGAGAAATACGCGAATAATCTGGAAGCGCTGGTCGACGAACGAACGGACCAATTAACGGAGGAGAAGAAAAAGACAGGTTGCTCGACGTTCCATAAAATGCCACTCAATTAAAACGCTATCACGTTTCCTTCAAATTATATTACACGAAATTTTATCTTTCAGACGCGTTGCTGTACGAAATGCTACCGCGTTACGTGGCAGAGCAATTGAAACGGGGACACAAAGTTGAAGCTGAAAGCTTCGATAGCGTTACAATTTACTTCAGCGACATTGTCGGCTTCACCGCCATGTCTGCCGAAAGCACACCATTGCAGGTAATTTCTACCGGAATATTTCGAAATTTACGAACTACTTGCATTTTTGTATCGTATGATATCGATATTAAAATAATTATACCGGTACTGAGGAACATTTGCAACGTTAAATATCAATATCAACGTAAATATTAGCATATCAATTTCAAACGAATTTATTTCACTCGCAGGTGGTAGATTTTCTGAACGATTTGTACACCTGTTTCGATTCGACGATAGAAAATTACGACGTCTACAAAGTGGAAACTATCGGTGATGCTTACATGGTGGTAAGTAAACAAAGTATCTAAACGTGATACAGGATCCTGAATTATACTCCTTTCGACAGGTAAGCGGTTTACCAATTCGAAACGGTATTCAACACGCAGGAGAAATAGCTAGTATGTCCTTGTGCCTCCTAGAAGCCGTAAAACAATTTACAATTCGACACAGGCCGCTGGATAAGCTGCAACTACGAATTGGCATACATTCCGGTTAGTTCAGTGAGAAAACATCGATGTACGATTTTAGATCGTGCCAAATACAACTAATTTCTCTTTTATTTCTCACCTAGGTCCCGTGTGCGCCGGTGTGGTCGGCCTAAAAATGCCACGTTATTGTCTATTTGGTGATACCGTGAACACTGCTAGCCGCATGGAATCCACTGGATCTGGTAAGTAATTATTAATTTGCATCAAGAGAGAAAGAAAGAAGGTCGTAGCTTTGGATATAATTTCCTGATGCGTCTGCTCGATATTAGGACTTCGAAATGATTCTTCCATTTTACATATTCCCTACTGTTACGTCGATCGCATTCTTATGAAAAAAGAAATACAACTTCGAGGTTTGCAGTGAATATGTTATATTAATGTAGGATCTTTATTACGTTTATTTACAATAAATGGATCAAACAGATGTTAATTAAACAGGAAACGAGGGTTGTTTAACGTGAACTAATCACAATTATTAACAAATCACAATATTATAATTAAGGCAACTAGATATTAGATAGACAGTTAATTCGTTTTCGTCCCTTGGCGAGCCCTTGCTTTTTGTCTTAGCCTCGTGTCTTTTGTCTTAGCCCCACCACGCACATGACCCGCAACCGCTTGTTTATAATTCGCCCGACACCCTTACATTAGTATCTCGTGAATTTTCTGTGATATATGTAAACTTTGACGCTTCACATTGCTAAATATTGGTATCATTGCATCACACGTTCGATATCCTCTGCTTTTCAGCTTTAAAAATCCACTGCAGCAGAGAAACGAAGGAACTTCTGGACCAAGTTGGAGGTTTCAAAATAGTAGAAAGAGGGTTGGTCTCCATGAAGGGCAAGGGCGAGCGTTTAACCTACTGGCTGATCGGCGAAGACCCGATCCTGCGAGAAGAACGAAGCAGGGAACGGGAGAATCGAAGAAACGGTTACGCCAGAAACAATTCCAACCCTCTGATACCACGAAGCTCTCTTAAAAACAAATCTCTCGTAAGATCAACCTTCATGAGGTGCTCGAGCGAATCACCGAAACGATTACGCTTTGCCAGCTCGGATCAACTGAACCAGAAGTGTTCTGGAGCGAACAGTCAGCTAGAGTCTATCGTCGACAACAGTCCGTGCAAGCCGAAAAGGTCTTGCTCGACGAGGCCTTCGTGCGTGGATAACTGGAGATCCTCCAGCAACTCGTGTCCGTGCGTGGAGAAATTGTGCGAACAAGAAACGCAAATCGACGTGAAAGATCTAACGCGGCATCGATCTGACGCGAACAATTCGCCGCTACGATCGAACTGGACGATCGGTAACGAGCCTTATTTCCCGCGTGCAGGGGTCAAGAACTTTCGGCTTGGGCCGGTCGGGATCGCGCAGACAACCTGCAGATCCGCGCCCAGCAGCCCGAGGCACAGTACTCTGATCTTAAATTGTCAGAAACGAGCGGCGCAGTCGAACGAGGAGATAGACGGATGGGACGCTACCACGCCACTGATTTATTATCCGGGAGGACGATTGGATTAAGGAGCTGCCTGCCTAGCCACGAGTGCAGCTCCTATCTCGAGTCGGTTTGGAGCGCGCGATGTCAACGCAACATCGAGGTGATTTAGTCGTCGAGGATCGAATCAGTGCTCGATTATATGTATATCGAAGTTTTGATTGTTCGTGTTGAGAGACGGGAGCGATGAAAGATCGAAGAGTTAAGGTGAAGAGTTCAAGTGAGAGTAAAGTTTGATTGGTGCGATTAATTTAATGGGGAACCATGGTTGTTTTCGATGAATGAAAGTCGTCGTGCGAAGCTCGAATGGCTGAACAGCGCGATGCTTCGATAATTGCGGAAACTCGAAGGATAAGGAGGTAGGAATTGATTGGAATTTTCTTCGATTTATCATAGTATTCGATAACTAGGCCAAGTTCTGGTTCTAACGATTCGACAATCACGTTCCGTTGTTATTAATCGATAATTTTAACCTAACGATTACACACAGACTGCAATTGGTCGATTAACGAGTTCACTCGTCGAGCGACCATTCGTTTTCCAATATGATTTCCCCCTGGCTCGCAGTACACGATGTACCAAAGCACACCGTACGTACAAACGAGATACCCAACAGATGTATTTATACATTATTTATAGCATACGTAACTCGTGCACGGAAATCAACGCGCCATAACGGTATATTCCACGCATTAGCTTAGACAATCAAGAAGGCTCGTGCTTTTTATTCTATATAAGTGTCCTCTAGTCAATTTATTTTAATTTTACGCACCGTTCAGTTCTTACGACGCGACCAATCGAATATTCATGCGGCGTTTGCAATAAAAAAAAAAAAAAACGTTTCTACACGAAGTTATCCACGAGACAGTGGAAATTCGATGAAATCGTACGATAACAACGCGAGCTATGTTCTTTACTGCCGGCACGTAGTACTTAAGACGATTATTTATGGAGTAATATATACATACATAATATATATACATATATATCATAAACGACCGAAGAGACTCGCTGCTTCAAGTTCTTTCGATAATGCGTATCGTGTAATTAAGGAATCGATCTATCGTAAGCACGGTACGAACAACATGTGTAAGTTTATTATTCTTCTTGAAATAAAGAAATCATGAATAAATCGTTTGTCTGACGATAGTACTTAGATTGTTGTCAAAGCCGAAGTACACGAATTTCCTTATAAACACAATGGATATCGAGCAAACACACAGTGATTCGAGATAATTTCGCGGTATTGACTGAGATCTGGTTGTTGCACGTAAGTGCAATGGCATGAAGCGTGTACGAGCTAGCGGGCGCACGAGCACGATGCGTGATGAAACGGCGCCGATAACGCACCAAGATCCATTAAATTATTAGCATCGAAGAAATTAATTGAAGGCAAAACGGTGATTGCACGCGTTCTCTTGCATCTGCTGCTGTTTTATCTGCCGCTGCGCGGCTCGCGGATTTGTCGTGAAAAATTGGAAAATATCGATCAAAGTCGACCACGTCTGTGACTACAACGAATGAACCAAGTAACATCCGCGATTATAAAATTAACCGACGACACGCGGTTTACCAATTGCATCAGTGAAGCGTTTCACCGCGAGGGAAAAGTTCGTAGTCGCGCGGTAACGATCGCGCCGATGAAAGTCCAGTTGCGGTCTTTCAGGGACATTAATCGCTCGCGTACATGCGCGTGATTCATTTACGCGGAGAACATCGTCGATAGAGATTCGTTTCGATTTACAGTTAACAGGTTGATGTTAGAAAGTTCCGCTCGAATGGGACAACGATAGGGGAGGCCAGTACGTTTGAATATGCATACCAGCGACGTTCCATTCCTTTTTAATAATCTAATGGGTACTGTTACGTTTATTTATATATCGAGCAAGTCGAACTCGAGGATCAGTCGTGCCTCCCGATCGCGAAAACTATAACTAATGCCGTTAGTGGCTCGTCAGCTAACTAAACTCTTCGTTACTTTAATTTGCACGTCTCGTTACGTGCGTCTTCGTAACACGTGATCGCGATACGCCACGGTTCTCACTCTCTCTGCTTAAGTGTGAAACGCTCGTGCAAATACTAGAATGACTTCTGAATTTATTGCGCCATTTACTATTCGGCGTCTTTCGCAAACCCGATAGAGCAAATGAATAGTAAGCTCGTGGAGAAAATTCTTCCAGTCGTTTCCCCGTGTTCCCCTTGAAGGCAAACGTGTAAACGACAACGTTTCAACCTTCGTATTCCTCAAAACGCTATTTCTATTCTCGTTTACCGGTAACGAGCTCCAAGCCGATTCTTATACTTACAAAGCTTACCAAAGAGACCAAAGGACGAACGTTTGGTATAATACATACGACGTAGGAATCGAACACCCTGTATAACGAGGCGACTCTTATACACAGAATAGGGTACTATCTTATTTACGGTGAAGTGGTTGTCGGCCAACTTAGAGGAGCGGCCATCATTCAATCAAGCCGGACAATTTAAACAGCCTGATTCACGCAGCGAAATCATTTAATATTTGACGTCAAGCACGATTATCGTATAACGGTGCGTAATGGCCGATTGTTTATACAGGTTGCAAGCGGCGCCGCAATTTTCAAATGGTGTATCTGCCTCCTGAGAACGAGATGTTGTTGAACGTTGTCGGACGGAGCGATGTTGCAAAATGATCCGTCATTAGCGGCGGACACAAGTGACGAGTACAATTACTCTTCAACCATTTACTGCTAATAGGCGAGCAAACCGAAGAAGAGAAAAAGAATTCATTGCCTCGTACCCTCCCCCTCCTCTCTTCAGCTCGTCTCTTCGCCCCTTTGTACATCGATGAACCATGCTCGTCGTACAAATTCATGCAAATCCCACGCACGTATAATTCCAAATTATTCTGTAACCTCGTATTCATTCGCTTAAATATTAATCGCGTCGGCGACGCTGTATTATTTCGACTTCACGCTCGGTCGAACGCGAACGGTCTCTCCGTAGAGCGTACTTTTATTAGGTTCTCCTTCTGCCAGCCTGTGTTTCTATTTATAGACACGGAATTATCTTCATCCGCCGTAGAACAATACGTTCAGAGTGGTAAAAAATTTTGATAGGAGAATGCTAATCTACGCGGTTCATCGTTGTCGTTCTCGAATGAAAAGGAGCGGCTCGATTACCAGCAATTAGATCATCGTTGTTGCGCGTACAGACATACGCGATTAGAAACGACACAGAAGGGGAGGAGAGATTTGCGATAGAATAAAATTCCATTTTGGCGCGAAACGAAGAAGTCAGAAGGAAAATAACAACTTCGTTTACTCGAGCACAATTTTTGACTTTACTGTCCGATTAATATTCGTTGATCGAATCTCCCGCTACAACTCTTCTCTTATACAACGTCATTTATTACACAAACGAAAAATAGCTAATGGGGTAAATCAATGAACTCTCATTATACGCATCCTTACTGTACCACGTTCTTTTGTTTCTATAGATTGGCACTTATCCCATCGTCGTTGTCGTATCTTTTCACAACTTTGCACTAAATAAAATTTCGTTATAGCGGAAGAAGGACGGACTATTTTATTGAATGAAATCTATCGCATTTTCTTGATGGAAGTTCTCCTGCCAACGGGTTACTCACAATCGATGTAGCGTGTTGCATCTTTCTACAAGGTACCGCACCTGTGGCTCAAACGACCTGTTGTCCACGCACACGCGGTTACTTTACATAAGATATGCGCAAGCTTAGACCGAGCTGAAAATAAACTCGTCGCGATTCGACACGTTCGATCGTAAGGCTACGTTCGTTGTCATTTAACCTGATTTCCATCGGCACGATTCGCGACTCGCCGACCAAGCCAGCTCGAATGCCTCGCGTGCCTTTTCCGCGATAAATCTCTTCCCTATGATCGCGAAATTATCCGACAAGTCAACGAAACTGGTACAACGAGATCAAAACAAACTCACGTTTCAACAACAGGGAAAAGAAATCATATCCGATCTTTTCTAATATACTTCAAAGTATACTCGACGAACATCTCCCGCTAACAAATTGTTCGATATTTTAATCAAAACACGACAACGTCTATAATCGTGTAAAACGTACGACCTTTCGTCAATTTGCTTTTTAATTATCGTCGAATTAATCCCAAACGAGAATCGCGTTTAACGGAACAACGGAGACGAATCCGCGAAAAGTAACGCGGAGCAGATAGTGGGCAGGTTCTTACCTTGATAATGTACTTGTAATTAGGCAGCCGTGTTCCCTTACTGACTCACACACGTCATCGATCAACTAACTATTTTCGATAAAAACCCAAACAGAGTGAATGTTCGGATGGATTTCTGAGTTAAGCACATTCAGATGCTCGTAAATTATGTATTTGAATATATATATATATATATATGTATATATAATTAGTATAAACATTTTACATACATTCATAACGACCATAACAGCATCCTTTTTACTATCCATGAAAAGAATCCTTCTGAAATCAGGTTGTTTGAACTTAATCGACTTGAACTCGACTAACTTGAACAGTTCGAACGCGACTTAAAAGTACAAGAGCGATGAAATGTCAGGAAATAAGCCTGAGACAACGTGGGAGAAAAAAATGTTGCTGCTGGCGACGGAGGCCGCAAAAGTTACACGCTCCCTGTGCACGCTAGATTGTACGCGCCGAGCGGCGAGTGTTGACACTCACGGGGAAAAAGATAAGATAGCAACTGTTTTACCAGCCAATCGCCGCTTCTGTGCGTCGTCGTCTACGTCACTGTTGCTAACTGTGGTTGTGTACACAAGTACACAGGTCTGTATTCAATTGAGATTTCTGCTTTCCGAATAGTGCGATCTCCGGCTGAAAACGTCGCGAAAACAAGGCGCATCGGACAAACACTCGTTGAAAGAAGAATTCCACCGACCGACCATAAACGATCGGCCCGAACGGTGAAATCCAAAATCGTGTTACCTCGCGGCACAGGGCGGAAAGAATTTTATCGCGAGTGCAGAAAGTGACGCTGCAACATTGGAAAATTTATAGGAAGATAGCGGGAGGAAGAGAGGTACAAACGAACTCGGCCGAGAAATTAATTGAACGAGATAGGGGGACGGTCTGTTGCTTCAAGAAGGAGGCATGACCATCTTTCGCGCGAGAATCTTTTACTTTGACCACTATAGTCCGACTTCGAACACAAACTAAGTCGTACAGAGAAACATTTATTACCATAAATTAGATAAACACAGGAGAACTCTACGAGAGAATTTTCAATTGGTATAAATTTAGTGGGAAAAGGGAAAGATAGAAAATCTAGTTAAATTGGAGACAAGAAGCTATCTATCGAAACTTTTATGTTTTGATATCTCGTTTATCGGACGCTACTTTCTCTGCAACGTAACGCATTGCATTATCGTTCGTATTTACGCGCATACAGCAGAGCACGTGCATTAACAGTGTACGCGCGTAATAAAGGCATTCGTGCGCTACGCTATTACATCCTACGTTAATGTACGAACAATCGTAAGTTAGCATGTTCACGGTATGCACTTGCGCTCGTTGGAAATTTTGCATACTGATACATAATAATAAGTACTAGAAAATTATGGCAATTAACTTGCGACCAGTCAATTAGCTGTTGAAAAACGTTGACATTCCTTGTCTGGTAGAAAAAAAAAAGGAAAAGAGAGGAAAGAAAGGAAATTCGTATGGTAGAACGATTACAGTAGCGAGAAAATATGGTAGGTATGCATTCCGTGCTGATAAAACGCGCAGCTTTCACTATCAATCGCGGTTACAGTACGTAACCAGAAACCAAAGTGTCGGAGGAAATAAGTAAATACCACTAGGCCTCTTAACTTCGTCTTATAAACAAGATTACTTCCAACCGACTACAGATTTGCAAACAATTAAAGTGTAAACTACATCTTCGATGCGTTATTTCTCGCAACCTGTTGCACGTCACGAGCCTCGAAATTTTATACGGCTATTTTATTAAAAAACTGATGGTCATAAGCAAAGAAATGCTAATTCAAAACGTAGCATTTGTTCGAACAAAGAAATTATATTTTCGAGATGGTTAAGAACTGTGCGAGTCGTAAAGCTGTGCGTAAATTATAGTCCCCTCCTTGTGCGATCTTTGATTTATCAGTTTTATTTCATTCGAAAGCATTTTACGACTGGAAGGAAAGAAAGACACATAAATACATAAAAGTGCAGAATAGCAAGACGAATGTGATAACCGCGTGGTCGCGATAACGGCAAACTTTTGGCTTTCTAAAAATATCCTTAGCTCATTGTAAACTAATGACGAAACATCTACTCCTCTGTACCTCGTGTCGTCACCTAAACTCGCCTGTGATATAATTCATTTGACCCGGTGTGGCATTTTATTTGCTAACTAGATATCGTTGATGAAACTCGGCGCTCGATTTTTGCCAACGCTAGAGTTATAAAGTACGTATCTTGTTTCTTACGGATCATACACGTGTAATTTTATTGAAATACAGTTGTAAAAATTTTATATGGAAATTTTGAGGAAATTTCAATTTTCGCTAATAAAAAATTATGATATCATAAAACAAGTGATAATTCAAACTTTAAGGATTAGATTCGATTAATGGAAACGAACAATTTTAAGACAGTTACAGCGCCTTCTACATGCACAAAAAAGTACACTTTCGATAGAGACATCTATTTAGGGGGAATATTTTCTCCCGCCATAATCAGCGAGCTTTGATTGGCCTAAAAAGTGTTCCGATAACGTAACCAAGATCTAACAACGTGAACACATTCGAATCCCACGAATTCGATGAAAACGATATTAATATTTAGTAGGTCGTTGTGATTTCCAAATACGTACAAATTATCGGCTATAGTAAACATGCACTTACATTAATTCGCGTTCAGTCGGATCATGCTCGGCCTTGATAGTTGTTTGACACCGGTGGCTCGAGCGAGTACCATTGACTTCCGTTCGAAGGCTATAAAATTCCAAGACACGTATCACACTCATTCACCCACATTCGCGTCGATTTCGCGGTAATTTTTATGAGAAAAGCGAAAATTGTCGGCGAGTTTTTCGAAGATTCGGCGTACTGCCGATCTCGATCGGAGCGCCGCTCCGGTGCTGCCACCTGCACGCCGTACGGCGACACTAGACCCCTTCGGAATCATGTGTTCGTTCAGTATATTGCGGCCTCTGCTTGCGTACGGTTGTTTGTAAGAGTATAACGATTGGCTGTCTCGGTGGCGCGTTTCGTCTTCGTAAAACGAATCTGTGATTTCGTTGTGGATCGTGGATCGCGCGTATACCGATATAGCGTGTGGTGTTCGACGTTTCGTTGGCCGCGGGCAGTGCACGTATTTACACCACGTTCCGTGGGAAAAGGGCAAGGAAAAAAGACGAAAAAGAAAAACTTGGCGGATAGAAGTGCGTCGTCTTCGCGCCAGTAAAGGCGTCCTTCCGCGTTCTCTCGTACGTAGACGAGCCGCGCGGCCAATCGTGCGAGTGGAGTGATTTTATTTTCCAACGAGTAGTGCCTGACGAAGGACGGAAATAACTGTTAAGTGAAGTTCCTCGACTTTTCGCGATCGGTCAACGAAAGACCAGCAGGGATGACGAGGTAGCCCCCCATCCGCAGGATTGGATTACCATGCTGGACACGGCCACGAGTCGCAGGTAACAGAGAACCGTGTGCGCCCCGTGTGAAGACTCCCCACTCGCAGCTTCTTTCTCTTATCCTCTTCTTTCCTTACTTTCTTCGCTTCTCACTCCTGTCTCCTCTCTTTCTCATGTGGTACACACGTTGCTTTCTCTCTCTCTCGTGATCGCGAGAGGGAACCGGCGGGAATAGTGGTGCGATACGCGGTACACACGAGCGAATAGGACGGTTTCTAGCAGGCATTCGCTAGAGTAAACGATTGGATGAGCGCCAGCTGCTCAAAGGAAATTCCTTTGACAAAATTTCTCGAGTGTCACTCGATCTATACGCGCGCGTGTGGCAGCACTATGGTTTAATGACAATACCGATGGTTCAACGATGATTATATTATGATATGTACATACATATATATATGTGTGTGTGTGTGTGTGTGTATATATATATATATATAAAATAGATTCATTTTCTAGTAGTCCTCTGTACTTCAGCGGAAAGGTCGAATACTTAACAATAAGAAGGGCGCGTGTCAAATCTCTTATTCATGAGCATTATATACGTATTATATGTTCATGAATAATACTACATAGAGGAAGTGATAGCGCGTGCGAGGCCCCCTGACGCGGGTAAAGTGCATCGCGGCTGCTGCGACGACGTGTATAACGCGACAACAAATTTTTATGGAAGGCTGACACGCGCCTTGTGATGGAAATCTAAAATTTCTTTGTGCTCCCGGGCCCGTCATGTATTTCCGGAACGTGTATACATCGTGTTGACGCGTCTCTTCTACGTCAAACGTTCGTTCAGGAAATGAGCTAGCAAACGATTCGTGATTACGTTGTACAGTCTGACTACTAGTATTTTCGTTCTGTTGTGTACAAATACGTGTATATTTACCACATATATGTACGTTTAGGAATGCTGATTAATCGCATAGCGGTAAAAAGCTTCAGCAGAAAAAACATTTTAGAATACATATATATGTATACGCGTGCTCGTATTGGAAGGGTTCGATGTAGTATTTGCTCTCTCTCTCTCTCTCTTCCCCTCCCCTCTCTCTCTCTCTCTCTTTCTCTCTCGTAATCAGCGTATCGAAACAACGTATTTTCGTCGCTTGGCTCTGATACACGAATCTCTGACGTATAAGAGCAAACGAAATCAAGTTGCGGCTGCGACGACGCCACGGAACTTGAGAAATATACTAGAGCGACAACGTCTGATGTATCGCGTCCCAGGGTCCACCGTATTCTAACCGTTAACAGTTTACTTAACGAGCAGATAAGAGAGAACGTAGAGGAAAATTTCCATCGAGGCTTTCCGCGTTTCAACCCGCTCGCTTCTTCGTGCGCGGTGTATCATATATATATTTCTACTCTTGAATCAGTTCTGGTTTAGTATGTAACGCAGGTGTCATCGGTTTGTTGACTGTTTCTCGTTCGTCGAAGAGGATTCGAGGAAGATTAATATTTTTTCGAATTCACACGTGGCGTCGCTACGACCGAGCTGAGTCATAGTCGGTACTTTCGGACGTCAAAAAATTTCATTCGGTTGGTTATCGCTGTTTGCGCATGGTTTTAGACGACAATTTTATAGGAGTTAATGAAAATGTAAACAGTGCATGTTACACGATCCTAAACGATATCGCGAGCGTCTCGAAACGTAATTTGTGCCCCAATAAATCTTCAACTTACGTACAATGTATATCGACGCGATCTCGTTCCCGTAATGGGACCGTGAAATATGGAATCGAAAAATATGTAGGTCGATTACCGACTTTTCTGCGTCGGTAAATTCGCGCGTATTTTCTCGTTCGATCGTGTGTGTTCTACTAGGCGTGGATAAAAAACGATTTTAACAAATGGAATAAATTCATGATACGAATACGAAAATGAGAGAATCTCGGTGTCATGTTTTCTCCCGTTCGATCAGCTTCGTGGACGCTGGTAATTCGAGAAAATAAAATTCGCTTGGAAGCTACGGAGCAAAGGTTGCAACGATAAATATTGTCCAGGAGAGATGCTCGCCGTTGTCGGCAACCAAACAATAGCTTTTCATCGTACGCCGTTCAAAAGCGACTCGGTGGAACGACCGTACCAGCAGAGACGTTTAATGAACTTAATTATTCCGAATGTCGATGCTTAACCTCTTTGTTGACCGCTATACCACTGTTAAGCAGCAACATTGTTAGACCTCTCAAACAGGTGGCCCTGCTAGCTCAACCTCAACTTATTGCTACACGCGTTTCCACATCGAACAAATCTTACTTCTTTATTTTCTTTTTAATAAAATTACTCGGTTATGCGAAAAGAAACCGGGCCTTGAAAATGTTCAGTATTTTCCGCGCTCGGTTCTCCAACGTCGTTACGCTTGATTAATGTTCCGTGCATTTACATTTCATTTAATGCAAAATCGCTTTTACCGCCGAATTACTTTTTACTTTTTGCATAACAATGTCCGTACATGAGTGTATGGTCATGTTGCGAAGCAAATTGAATAAGAGAAGAGCTTTAAAGAGAGAAGGAAGAAAGGAAAATAGGACACGTGTAGCTGGAGACTGGAGACGGGAATGAGTCCAGAAGAAAAACAGTTGCGCTTAACGAAGGAGGATTAAAACCGGCGAGACACCTGTAAAAATCCTATCTACAACTCTATTCAAGTAGCTCACCATCTCGGTTAACTTTACTCGTTCGACTTCATCGTGATACGAAGTAACGACACGGTTCACGCGAAAACGTGAAACAACATGTGGCGCGTAACAGCGCGAGCAACAACTCGTCGCTGCGTGCGTTACGCTGCGCTCTCTGGTGTGCGCTCCGCGTGCCTACTCGATATTTTATAATGGGTCTTCCGATAAAAATGCCACTTGTCAGGCCGCGACTGTTTTGCATAATTTCAGTTCAGGATACACGCGCGTAAATTGCGAGCACGGGCAATAAATCTTGAGAGAAACCGCTACGCTTCAGACTCGTGCCTTCTCTTTCTCTCTCTCTCTCTCTCTCTCTCTCTCTCTCTCTCTTTCTCGTTAGCTTCTGGTCTCCCTTTATATCTCGATAGACGAGATAGTGGCGCGATGCAGATGTATGATGTCCGATATATCTAATGGCAATTAATGCGAGCAGTTTAATATCATCGCACCGCATTTGTATCCACCGGAGATATTCGTTCCATCCTGCTATTCTCTGTACTCACGGGCATAAGTAGTTCATGAAAATATTCAAACACTTACAGAAACTTTGTACGAATATATGACGAGTGTTATACATTTTTTAATTTTAATTTAAATTTAAGTTTAAATTAACAAGTTGTAGCGAGACTCGGTTATCCTGGCTGTATTGGTAAAGTTTGAAACAAATCTGAAAGTGTATACAGAAAGTACAAGATATTTGTAAGAACATTTCGTTATTTATAAGAGTTGTTTACAAATGGGATAAAACTTATCTATAATTCTATGATTAGCTTCTAGCGAGAATTATACATAATTCCAAATATATATAACGACCTAATCATATCTAACGTGACAGCAGAATTGAAAATTTCTAAAAATTATAGTTGATTAGTTTAATTTCTAACTGGCTCGTAATCGCCAATCATATAACAGATCTCGATCTATAACGAAGAAAGAACGAAACGAAATCGCTACGGTGAGATATTGATTAACCTGACAGATTGACACAGATAATTCTATCTCATATAGAATGAAAAAAAGAACCGATTCCGTGTTTCTAGTTGAACTGAAATCTTATTGTATGCGAGTCGAGCGCGCGTACGAGTGCGCACGGCCACGATTCGAGCGTGGAAAAAAAACGTGCTTTCTAATTAATCAGTTAAGCTAAGTATTCGCCGTGCTTAATGGCCGTAATTAGCGCTATATGCTTCGCGCGAGCACTGAAATTACGCGATTGACCTGTGCCAGTCCGTTCGGGAGAAATTAATAAAACGTAGAATGAGCTAAGCAGTCATGATTGCACAGTTTTTACGAATCTTTCGGAGTAGCCAGTTCCTACGCGATACCAGCGTTTTTTCTTTGACTTTTAACCCTTGGCCGATTCGACGGGATAAGAGGGATTCGATGTTCTTTCCAAGTTACATGTAATCGGTTGCTACTTATCTCGTTCTATGTATAACTTAATTATTCACTGTAGAACACGACGATACGTTGTATCTCATTTGAAGAGTTTATCGATGGCAAAAGTAGCCCGTGAACCGAAAGCTTTATGAAAATGGAATTTTATCGTTATCACAGTCGAAGTCGTGGCTGGTTATGCAACACTAAAGTCACTTAATGTTCGCACGTTTTGTTTACACTGTGTGTAACGCAGGTATGTAAAACACGAATGAAATCCATAACGTAATACGACGCTATCCTTCCAATGCATTACACGAAATAATACACAAGCTGTCGAAAATATTTGGACATTTTATCATAGACAGATTTCATATTTATATAAACATTATACGTGTTATGTAAAACGTTTTGGAATTTTTAATAAACCAAGGTTATATTGGTCAAGCTTGAAACCAATCTAAAGAAACGTATAGGAATTACAAAATATTTATCGCAAAGTGTTAGTGAAATTTCAAAATAATATATATTCGTAAAAGATATCTACGCGTGTTCGAATACTTTCGTAAGTCTATGTATATCCAATTTAAGCAAAAAGTCCTTGATTTAAGATTTGTGTAAAATATTTAGAATGTCGTATCAAAACAAAAAAGGAAAAATACGAGAAAAATTCCATAATTGCTCGTTCGATGATTTTCTACGAGTGAAAATTCCATTGATACCGTTCTCTCTAATTAAGTCGTCATGCAAAACAGCCGATGGAATGCCGCGATATTGTTGGAAACGTAACGCTAAAAATTCATGGGCTGAGATTAATAAATACTCTCGATTCCGCCAGCACGGTTACTTTTCAATGTTACAACGACGCGCGGTGTCTTTAATTTTCGGTTCAGCGGCTTGCGTGATCCGAGGAATATCAAAAGCGCTGCTGTGTGTTGTACGGCATAAGGGTGGTTGAGTAATGACTAACGAGTAATGCGCCGACATAAGTAAGCATTAAGTAACGAGTGGCACTCACACGTGCGCGCGTGGTCAGCACACACTACCGAGGACGGTGTACGGGTCCGCAGTGTGTACACGAGAGATTACGAGCACGGTTGTCTCGGCTGATCATGATGTTCCTTTCATTCAGGTCCCGATTAACGATCTGCAGATGTATTTAACGAGTCTAAAAGCGGCACTGTGGTTTACCGAGCCGCTCTCGACCGCTTCGACCCCTTGAGCGTCTCTTTTCGTTGATCGAGTGAAGATGATTTCCTGAAATGGCCACAACAATGCAAATCCTATTCTTTTTCTTAATTTACAATTTATCACGAATGCTAAATTAATGCAAATGCTTACGATATTGCGTTTACGCGCACGACGCACCGAATCGCATTTATTAAAATTAAAAGGTCGTTGAAACAAAACGAATTTCCATCGTTGAAATGAAAGGAAACGTGATAGGAATTGAGATTAATCGTAGTGATTATTCGATAAGTTTGGCAAACGTCCAAACGTGTACCGTCGAACGCTTCTCTTTGCTTGGGTAGAAAAACTCGCCGTGAAGGTGGAGGTTGAGCTTAGGGAAGAAGAAGCAGAAGGGGAGAGACAAAAGCAAAGTGGGAAGATCGGCGGTATCGGCAGCGATCGCCTTGCTAGCCTGGAAATCCAGTTACTCCAGCAGGGGCCTCGAGACAATGCGCAGAGAGCAACCCGTGCAATGCCGCCTCGGGAGAGCTGGTTGGGTGAGCGCGACGAAAATAACTCCGGCAGGAGAATATTACGGCACTTTGCAATGAGGAGAGACCAATGAAAAGAGAAGAGCGGCCACGCAACGTACGAGCAAGGAAGAAAGACAAAGAAGCAAGTTAGGCGGACGAGGAGAGGAACACGGTTGAAAGAAAGAACGAGATACAAGACCGGAGAAAAAGAAGAAAAAGAAGGAGGGGATGATAGAAGGGGAGGGGGAGAGTGGAGACAGAGAGAACGGAGAATCGCGTGTGCGTATATGTGTATGTGTGTGGTGCATACGTGATAAGGAAAGACGAGGAAGAGTGACGAGAGCGAGAGAGGAGAGAAGATAGATCGTCGCACGAATCGACTCATGGCGAACCATTCGAAACGAGCGACCGGCGGTCGTCTTCTTTTGGTCCGTGACGCGATTGGCCGATCGGCCAATGACTGGTTCTCTCGGCACTGGACACTGGACTGTGTGCACTGCGTGCAGCAGCAGCAGCACCAGCCGCCCCTCTTCGCCGCCTCGAGTGCGCTCGCGACTCGTGTACAGTGCACTTCATTGACGGCCGCAAAACTGGTCCACTGCGAGCCGCATAAAACTCCGTTAGAACCAGTTCCATGCGAAACGGTCTTAAAACCCCCAATCCGTGATTCCCTCGTCCCCAGGGGTTTTCCTATCAAACGAGAAATTTATGGAAGAAATCGTCCTCTTCATTCTTTCTCTTTCTTAATAAAAACGAATGCGAAAAATCGAAGATCCTCTAACTAATTAGCGGATACGAAATTGAGCGCGAAGTTCGAAAGAACTAGATCGAGACGCGAATCGCTTTTAGAAACGATATTTCGCATATGGTTCGAACTTCAGGACGCGGGTCTTGCATCATGACGGATAATTCGCAATGATCGGCTGTGCGCGCGTCAAACATACTTCTTTTTTCTCTCTTTCACGTACGTATGTACCATTTAACTTCCACGAATACCGGGAAATTCTGGTGCTGCCAGTATGTCTGCCAGTGCGATCGGTGGAATCCGAGCTTTCACGGAACATTCCGAACGGCCCCGATTCCTCGAGTTTGCTGGACGCGCGCGGCGTGCGCGCGAGGCCAGTCCTATAAAACCGTAAACGTCGATTACGCAATGATGTAATATAATAATGGATATTGTCTCGGCAATGGAGATTCCGACAGATAGAGTTTCTTATTGCTTCGGTGAAACACGCTCACAATTGATACTCGGCCGGAGACGTATGTCAGTCATGCTACATATACTTTGATTTCTGCGCTCTTTTTTCTGGCTGCGCGGGCGCATGCGCGCGTGCTCCTATTCGTGGGAGATACATGGTGGAACCAATTTACTTTTTGCCGGTGTATAATGAAACCGCTGATGGTTATGTTTGGTAATAATTGGGTAACAAAAGTGAGCGTAGTAAAAATGGAAATTGGCGCTACAAGGTAGTAGGATAATGCAGCAATTAAAGTAAGGTAACAGTAACGTGTATTTTTATTACGCATTATGCAACCTTGTGCTTCTGGTTAATTCTAGCTGACGGGACATCGTCCTGAATATCGTCTGCAATTCCAAACTCGGCTCATCTCGTGTTTATTTCAAGCCACTTTAACACGACTTTAAAATTTCGTTCGCGTATATTTCGAAGATGTTGTAAAAATTATAATTAGACCTACTACAGAGTTACTATAATGTCAGAAGTCAATTAGACAAAATGGCGTGCCCTTTGGAAGAGCGAACTGTTCTTAAGATTCGTGGGTTATTTAAGAAGTAAAAAGGTAATCAATAGAAGAAGAAGATCGCAGTTTGTTGAGATCTCATAAAGATATGCTTATTCATCCTAATGGTAGGTTGTCGACGTGGACACGCCTCTATCAAAGTCGTCGGTATCTACAAAGAGGCTCTTCGAGATTTTCTTTCCGTTCCCACCATTCTGCGGCTGACGAGCAATTCTGCCCCTTGTCCCTCCCCTTCGTTCCACTCTGCGTTCGTGAAACGAAGAGGACAGGCTATCAGTAGCAGTAGTAGCAGCCGGGGCTGGGGCACCTCTAATATTTCACGGAAGCCAACTACGCGGTTTGTCGATGTTATCGCGTTCGCGATGCCGAAGGAGCCGATTTTAACCGATACCTTTTTGTTACACCTCAGCTTCGCATTAAAATAAATATCTTCCAATGGAATAGAGCGAGAAAGTTGGAGACAGAGGGATGCTGGAGTAAGCAAAAGGAGGAGGGAAAGGGGGAGATCAACGACCAAGCGGTGGGAGATCATGAACGAGGAGGAAATAGCAGAAGAAGGGAAGGAGAGGGCAAAAAAGGAGAAAAATGCCCGGGAGGGAAAAAGGAAGAGGAAGAGACGAAGAAGAAAAGTGGCGAACCGGCTGGCCGCAACGAACTTGAAGTAAACCAAACCTACCGGTCCTACCGCTCGCGCTACCACTACCACCTACCGAACTATTACCTACAGCAGGTCTATATCTGGACTCTGCCTCGTCTCCCTTATCCGATGCATCGCATCGTGTGCCAGAATAGTGAAATCACCTACGTTCTATACCTTTCACGAGACCATGTGGGTGTTCCGTACTCATCGCGATGCTCATTCAGTCGAAACTCGATTCCTTTTGGGATCGAAGCATAGCCACTACGATCCTCGTTCTTCTCTTACAGAACGATTAAGTTCTAATTTCTCTATCATGAATTAAGGACTTAGGAAGAAAGAATCTAGAAATAGATTCCAACAATGAGCTGGCTCCGGTTGAGCTGTCTAAAATAAGGGATAGGTATTATTTGAGAAAATAAGCATGAGTGCGTTTGAATGCAGGCAAAGGTCCAAAGGAGGCAACTTCCTGGCCCCGAACAATGGAGACCCGCGTTAAGCATAGTTGGGCCTTGATCTGTTAGCTCTAGACATCTCCGAGACTGTTCGATGCTGGATCCAGTTTTTGTCGAAGCTTGACTGCTCGTAGAAGGTGGAACTAGCCGTCGCCTCAACCTGTTCCAATTCTACTCTAAATCGAAGCTCCGTGTATTATCATATCTATGTTCTTGTAATTCTGATATCGACGAGCCCGCTTATCGCGCAGCTTCGATACACGCAGTCTATCGACACGGTTCTTATTCCCAGATTACCTCTTTGATCCGCGTGTAAATCGAAGATGCAATTGAGCGCAGCTTTTTCCGAGGGCCGCGTGACGACGTAGCTGCCTACTACCGCTCTAATTAATACATGATCCTCATTCGCGGTGTTATATAAATCGCGCACGAACACGGGAATATGAAAGGCAGGAAGAGCGAATAAAAAGGACGAGAAAGAGAGAAAAAAAGGTGAGAGCAGAAAGAAGTATGGCATGAAAAGGAGAGAGGAACGTGTCGCCGTGAGCGCGCTTTTGCGTGAATCAATCGATTAAAATCGTCGACGTGCCAACAGCTGACATAATCCGGCACGTATGGGTCAGCCGATTAGAAATCCGTAAGTGTCGCCTTAATTGACGCGATTACATTTACGAGCCCCGCGTCAACATGACCGCTCTTAAATGAACGTGACACGCGCCAGCCAGGTGTGTGTTTTCCAACTCGAGAACGCAAGCAGAATTACGCGTTCCACGTTCGACCGACAGAGAGTTCCGGAACGATTGGCTACGTGCTTTTTGCGCTTTGTTGATCGACCATTCGGAGAATATGTAGTTAGAGGAATTTGTAGGTTGTGTAGTAGTTATGGATGAACAACTAATGCTCTTAGTCGAAGTTGAACGTTTCTTTTTATAGCCACGCCGGAGATAAGGATGCGACGAGGAATTCGATTGGAATTCGCTTTTTGTGAGGCACTTCTATGTTAGATCCATTTGTTTATCATTCGAGAGACTCGAGGGACTCGAGGAATTAGGTTCGACAAAAGTCTATTTAGTAACGTGTAGTCTTTGCGGCCGTAGAGAACGTTGCGGTTAATTTAAGAACGATATTGAATGATAATTGAGAAATTAACATATCTGTCGTCCCGTTGGTATGTCGTCGCGTGTTATACTTGAATAGTGGCTCTTGTGATAATTTCCTTGTGATGAGTTTCCCGATCGTTGCCTATATAAGTTATTCAGTGCATGTATATTTATGCAATCCTTCGTTTTATAATGCTGTTAAATATGTATCTTTTATAACTTATTTATCTTATGCGAATGAAATACGTACTAATTCCTCGACTGTTGTAACAAATATTATTAACTTTAGGAAGAAGGAATTTGTCGAAGTAACTCGTTATCGATCGAAAAATCGACTCCAAATCATCGTAGTCTCATCGACAGATTTTTTTCTTTTTTTCTCCTTATTTAACGATTACTCCATGAAAATCCAATATGAAGATAAAAAAAAAAAAATCAAATAAAACAAGGATCGTCTTATCATTGTCTTGCAGGTGGCTGTCAGAAGTTCAGGCTGAAAGCGCGAAGAGTATCGATTGGCAGCAGCATGCTCTCAATATAGCGTTCGAGTATCGACGATCTTCTCCCTGAAGTTACTCTGCCATGTTGCTTAGGTAAGATTAACGAAGTGATTTTTCCCTGAACAACACGTCGAGCAACACGTGTAAACGACCTCGTCTGAAACGTCGATGAAAAGTTGTAGTTTATCATTATCGTGGTAACCGAGACAAGCGCGCCTATGTACTCTACATTTTTCTTTCCTGCGCTACACTTTCCGCCTCGTATCTCAACGTGAACGAAGACGATGATGAAGAAGGGTGTTAGCCATTTGAATCGTTGCAATTATAGAGAGTCGCGCGATTCAATATCGCGAGGAACGACACTGCGACAGATATTCTAAATGCGTGTTATCGTTTGTTGGCGTACTATTTTAACGTGTTATCTTGGTCCACGTCCGCCATGGAACCGCAAACACACCCGTTCGCTCTCTCCGCGTGCAGCTTTCAGCCAAGTACGCTTGAACCCGCGACGCGCGAGTTCCGCCAGCACTGCTGTATTGGTACGCGAATGCGACAAACACACGCTTAATTCGCTCGGAACGAGTGCGATTGATATTCAGATGCAAACAGGGCAGGAGACACGAGACCGAAGCAACGTTAAATGTCGCTTTCATTAGAATTAATCGCCGTGAATTTCGTTTAATTTGAACGTAAGAGTTGATCTTTGATGTGGAATCTCTGGTCATGGTACGAAATAACAGAGAGATTAAACGATCGCAAGTTTCGAGGTTTGAGTAAGAAGTTAAATTATGAAAATTATAGCTAATCGTAAGAATTATTTGGAATTATGGAAATTTGCCTATGGTAGAATTATTTCTTATTCGATTCTCTTCGCGTTGTGGATTTATTAGTTCCTCTTAAAATACAATTTTTAAATTGCCGATTACACATATTACTTTATAGTACTTTTGCGTCACCCTGTATTGCAACGTGCTTCTCGGAACAACGATTAAATCGTTGAACAACCGCGGTTACATCTCCCTATTTACAATAATCGTATTAAAGTTACATATCTACGACTCGAGTTTTGCGAAGCCATTACTCATTTTTCCCTTCCAAGTTTTTCCGCGGGCAAATATCGCGGGTCACCGCTGAAACTCACGTGGCCGGCAACGTGATAAAAAATCCGAATGTTAGGCTCATTATGTCGTTACGGCAATCGTTAAACGCAACTGTAAGCGTGGCAATTGCGCCATTCTAGACGAAAGGTTACGGTCAACAGGAGATTTAAGGTGATCGAACTTGGCCAGTTGCCGAAATAATCTTTCTTTCTTAAGGTCGACGTTGACAAACGAAAAGCGCGGCATGGAATCGCGAAATCGTGCGAGGAACGCGTGTTTTCGCGCGATCGTCGCAAACTAGCGCGCGTCGTGTAGGTTCGTGCGACGAGGTACGAAGGGCCTGGCGGCGATAAAACCAGTCACGAACATTGTACGCGGGGAAAACATACGATAGCTACTTCTGCAGAATTCTGTCGTACGCGGTTGTATGGTACGCGTGTGTGTACTCGTGTGCGTGCATTACACGGAAGCACGGAACAATGCGGTGCCATTCATGGTAAAAGAAGAAGCGGTTGAATCACCCGCCCGCTCGGATTCTACAGGCTTATTCAAACGACAAGCTCCCGGAATAATCGAACGAGTCGTCCGTAGATCGCGATACGAGATTCCTCTGATCTGCCGTACTCCTCCATGCTTCGATAAATTCTCTTTCGCTTCGAACCGCCTCGCTCGTAGATTAGATAGCTCCATTTCACGGATGCTATAAGCCTGTTAGAAGATTGGTAGGTTTCCAGACGCGTAATTGCAGCCACGCAGAAGGCGTTAACCCTATGGAATCGTAACGATACCAATTCCGGAGCGAATACGAATTTATATGTAGAAACGTCAGCTTGTAATTACGGACAGGTAAGCGCGCCAATCGGAAAGCGAGAGAGAGAGAGTGAGAAAGAGAGAGAGAGAGAGGAAGAGAGAGAGAGATAGGGCGAGAGGAAGGGGTTCTCGGTGGAATTTACAGAATTATAGCAATTTATACCGGTGGCACGCGCGCTCTCCTCGCGCCTGCATAACGATACGTGTCCGCGTCCCGACTGATTTACAACGTTGTTGAATAATTATTTAGTGAAACGTTGCTCGTGTACGCGATTTCCCCCGCGAGTACAAGCCGACGATTTCCTATTACCTATCCCGATGAAATATCGCGTCTCTGTTAGGCCCGCGAGGAAACTGCGAAATCGTGTGTATTTGCTCGGGCTCGGTAGTAATAACATTGCGGTCTATGACTGGAAGAAGGAAATAGTCTCTCGCGGACCGTGTTATAAAGTTACATGCCGATCGCTGTAACGCGATACATTGCATCGGTACGAGGAACAGTAGTTAGAGATCTTACTAAGGCGGCAAGAGGAATAAAGAAAAAAAAAAAAAAGAGAAGAAAAAAGAACAGCGTGTGGTGACGGTGAAAACGGCATTGGATCGCCTCCTTCGCCTCCGCTGATCATAAAATTGCATCGTATTCTTGCTGGAAAGAATATAAGATATAGAGATTATAAATGTAAACTGCATGGGGAAGATATGATAAATTTATTTGCGTTCACTTCCTAATTTTGTTAGCATTTGATGGCATACAAGGGTATACGTTACTGTACATAGTAGTTACATTTTAATATTCTGGCACGGCACAGTCACTGTATCCGCTGCTTTATATAAGAGAGGATGATTTAAATACGTGTTGCTCGTTGCACGAGTCATTTATTTCGTATAAAAACAGTTTTAGCAATTTGTGATTGGTTGACAAGGCATTGGACTTTAGAACTGCTCTCGTATGAAAAATAAAAAAATGTGAACCATCTTGTTTTTTCTCCGTAGTGCTCAATTAATGTATTGGTTAAAGTTAACCTGTAAAAAAGCCAGCTGCAAAGAAGCAACGAGTTTTAAGTCGATATCTCTGTTTTGATTTGTCGAATTTTTATTTGGACGATTAAAAGCCACGACACTGTCAAGCTCGATCCATTTTATAACATCGCTGTTTCATTCTTTCCATTTAAGATGCCCGGCGCACGATCGTTCACCATTATCCTCTGTAAGGCCGCCGCTTTCGCCAGTTTTCGCGTTTCGTTTTCGTATTTTGTGTTTTTCAGTTTTCGTTCATTTTGCTCTTTTTCCGTTCTTTGATCTCGCGGATTTTTGATACGGCGAATTATTTTTAGATGCGTGCGGTACGCGATACACGCGAATTTGCTCAGCTTGCGTTTGCATTCCACTGATAACGACCAATCGATGATTTTAAACACGAGTTTTAATATATTTGTGGAGAACGAGAAAGATAAGCGGAACTGCCCATATTTCAAACTCAAGGTGATTTTTCCTTTTCTTTTTCTGTTTTTTTTTTAATTTTTTTTTTTTTATTTTTACTAGGAGAGTTCGGTTCTCTAATTTCGCAGTGAAATTCATCCTGCTCGATAAGATTGAGATACGATGCTTGCGGTGCTATATCATATTTCCCAGCACATGTGCTTGTTCGTAGCACTGTTGCCTGGAAAATCCTTGTAATCCCCATAAATTATAATAATATAACAAAGGAGACCGTGAACGTGTCTCACGTACCTTACGAACAATCGCGGATGAATGAAAATTTCTCGCGATTCGTTCCACTGTATGTCGATACATACATATGTTTATGTACATACATATAGCCGGAGCATGAATTTCACTTTGAGCAGACTTTTCGCGAAATATCAACTTTCACTTATCCTTTAACCCGTAGACACGTACCTTTTCCAGTTAAGTAGAAATAATTAAATATTAGGTTGTTCGGAAAGTTCGTAGTTTTTTAATTATCGATATATTCTATATTTCGTACGATATACCTATGACGAATTTTTGCAAAATATAAAAATTCCAAGCTTACGATTAGGAATTCAAATTCTCAGTTAAGATCTCTTTAAACTTTTCTTAAATGTAAAATAAAATTCTCGCAGGTTTCACTTTTATCGTCTTTTTATTAGAGCTTGAAACATTTGAAGTCTATTAATAGACTTCGCGCCAATTTTTCCAGCTATCACCAGAGTCAATTCCAAGTACTCTATTATCGGTCAAACTGTCAATCAGCTAGACGTTTCAGCTCTTGATCTGTCCATCAGCCATTTTCATTCTATTCGTCGTCCGATGAAATCAGCTGGCAATTAATCAGGGAAAAAGTATTCGGAATGACGACCACGTCATTATATGTACTTACTACCGCTGTCCGTGCTTAATCATATTCGTCAATCTGACTCTCAGTGACTTACGCGTACACGTGTTTTAATCCAATTACAAGACACTGTTACATGCTGCCGCTGTTATCTGAGCCGTATGAGAAAGTGACATATTTACATCGTAGTTCCCTTCGTATTTGGAATTCACGCGCGCCTTGCTTTTCGTTCTTTACGTATGTACGTCACTGTTTGTACAGCTACGAGTATCGTATAAATATTGAAAATACGTGTTTTACTTTTAAAGATATGTATTTTTACACCATTTTGTCCGCTCATAATTTAATTAAAGACAGTCAATTAAATATCAGATAAAAAGAAGTCAGCTTACTAAGAATTCTATTGATAGCTCGACACAATACATCATCGTTTTAATTTATGCCTATCGATGAGTCACATTTTATTAGCCGATATTAAACAACATAACTCACTCTAGATTGGTTCCATCTAGCTCCGACCTCCGGAAACCGCTGCAAATCTCAATCACAAGGAAACTAAACGAATCAATAACCCTACCGTAGGGTTAATCGAATTATTTTCTCGTTGCTAATATTTCTTTCCTTCTTTTACTGCATTTAAAGTAGCTATATACGTGATTTTCTCGTTATATCTCTATTATATTACAAACTTAGTAGCGCCTAATATATTGGGTTGGCAACTAAGTGATTGCGGATTTTGTCAATAGGTGGTATTGACTTATTATAATAGTAATATCGGTACGCGTAATAACCAGAATGTAGATTTGTATAACATTCGTGGAACATTTCAAGATGAAGAAGATGCATAGTGTACACACGATACGCGAAAATATATTGGCAAGATGTGGTCATTTGGGTCAGCCGAGCTTCGATATCTTGAGATTCGATCTCGAGCTCAATACAAAAATTTGTTGTATTGTGTTGGCAACTAAGTGATTGCGGATTTTGTCAATAGGTGGTATTGCTTTTGATTGATTTTGTCAATAGGTGGTATCGACAAATTTTTCCGTAATGAGCTCGAGATCGAATCTCAAGACATCGAAGCTCGGCTGACCCAAATGACCACATCTTACCAATATATTTTCGCGTATCGTGTGTACACTATGCATCTTCTTCGTCTTGAAATGTTCCACGAATGTTATAAAAATCTACATTCTGGTTATTACGCGTACATAAACGTCATTAAGTAGTATGTGGACGACGCGAGTAATTCCGGGTCGTGTTAAACCGAGGGAATTACGGGCGTGTAATTTTGGATGTTTGCCAGTGTTTGCCAAAACGAAAACGCCCGCGTGCGTGCCATCCGCGCAATATCCGCGCGAGTGGGTCGTTAGAGGCAAATCGCGAAGACCGAGTGAAATTAAGAAAATACGCGTAGCAGGAGACCATCAAGCGGCTGTCTGCCAACTATTTCGTCGGCACGTGAATGTTTACGACTGCTTCCCGTTTGATTTCCATCTAGATTTCCTCGATTCTCGTCTCTTTATGTAAACTGAATTTTACTTTGAACCATCGTCTATTTTATAGCGCGCGTGCATCCGATAAGGAGGACGTAAAATCGTGGCGATTTATAATCTGTAAATTGTGGATTTGTTGATGCGACTATGTCGACTAAAGAAAGTTATTACATCGACGTTTGGGATGCTTCGTGAGTATAGCGAGATTCGTTTAGCGTCAGAACGAGGAGGATTGGATGATAAATTTGTCCTATTTGGCTGCTGCTACTTGCGCGAAGCTCTCACGTGGCGTATGTTATTCGCAAGAATCTGCTGTTTTTTTTTTTTTTTTTTTACGGCCATGCGCTCCATTAAACGTTTCGAACCTTGCTGTTTGGACGAATATTTTTCGCAGAAATGATCTTTTTTTACTAGCTGTTAATCCTCCGTAAACCCATGACCGCTGTATTTCATTTCATGTGCTTTGGCTTTGATGTATGAAACGTATACTTTTGCGTTAAAATTTTGCAGAAATATGCCAATACAAGTGCGTTACTAGGAGAATAGGAGAAGAATATAAAAATACGTTTAAATGATAAACACCTTTGAAAAATACTGTTATCAATTAATAATATACTAAAGTAGGAAAAAATTAAAGTTGCATATCCGCAGTATCGAGCGTAAAAGGGTCGATTAGGAAAATAAATGACTTCTCGGTAAAGTCTTTCGTCCGGTTTCAAGTAGAGCAAAAATTTGTAGTAATTAATCGTTCGATGATTCGTATTAGTTAGCCGATCAAACTTCGAGTACGTTTCCCAGAAACAAGAAGGAATCGTATAAAAAGTGAGTCACCGTAACGTCAAGATAATCGTAATCGCGAATGCGATAAACAGAGTCCAGTTACTCGATGGCTATTCATAGTCGCGTTCTTCGTGCGGAAGAAGTTTAATGTTTAGTCTTGTACACTGCAAAGACACAGTCTCTTACGCAGTGTCTCCTCGTAGGGTAAATAGATCGTTGAGCGTACAGTGTACAGCTATTCAATTATGTTAGGGACAGACTTTAACGCAGACTGTTTCCGACCGTTGCTGCATGTTTGGGCAAGTGCCAGCTTTTCGATGCACGGATACGTATCGTCCACGGCAAATCGCTTCTTTGTCTCCAAAATTACACGCGGACATCGTTTACGATCTTTCTTTGAAGATAGTCCGAGTTTTATGACTCGTAGATGAACAAACTTTGTCATGTTGCAATGGACACGTATCGTTCTCACGCACATACGGATAGAAATAAACAGATAAAGATGCAGATATAATAATACGATAACGTTCTTCATCGGATATGCATGAATCGTGCAGGTATACGTTATTGTTGTTAAATGAAAGATTTTGCAATTCTATTAGCATCGTAACAAGGCGCGACTGTCGTGATTATATCGATGAAATGCGAAACCGGACTAACAATGTGTATTGAAAATGAAAAGATATTTCCTGCAAATATACAGGGTGGTTGGTAACTGGTGATACAAGCGGAAAGGGGGTGATTCTACGCGAAAAAAGAAGTCGAAAATATAGAATAAAAGTTTTTCGTTTGGGGCTTTGTTTTCGAGAAAATCGACTTTGAATTTTCGCTCCGTACGCGTGCATTTTATCACGTCTCGTTATAACGGATCTCACTGTAGATTTTAAAAAAATTTAAAAAAGAATTTTATTCTATATTTTCGACTTCTTGTGCCGCCGGTTACCAACCGCCCTGTATACTTAATAGCCATGTTAAACGTATAATAAATGTTAAAGATAGTCCCATTGAATATCGATGCTCGTTAACTTAATGAATAATTAATCGTTTAAATATCGTTATAATCTCTATGCAATGTTTCAGATATTTTTTATACTCTATCAATAATGATGATAGTCAGACCTCGTAACAGTGCTAATGAAACTTCAATATGTTTTGTATAATACAAATAATATACATATTCACAAGACGTGTCTACATGCTGTTCGAATACTTTCGTGATTCTGTGCTTACCTAATCGCGAATACGTGAAGAATTCGTTTTTTGCTTTGCCGGTAACAATAATAATAATAATAACAACAATAAAAAACTGTTTATCCGATTGTGTATACATTCTCATATAATTTAATAAATTACTGAAACGCACGTGATACGATCGCAAGAAAAAAGAACTCTTTGCATCGACTAAAACGATCCTCGGCGTTTCTGCATCGGTTACACGTTGATATCCGCATGATCGCCACGTGCCATAGATATCCGCGGTGCTTACTTACTTTCCACGGAACAAAGTTCACGTGGCGGAAGCGGCGACACTCGTTAATCCTCGTTGAAATTCATTCGCGTTGACAACTCTGACGAAGATATTCGCCGACTTCTCTCACACCTAGCGATTTTCCAGATTCTAGAATCTCTTAGCATAAACCTGATTGTTCCAGATAAAAAGTTAATAAGGTCGTTAAGAAGCGCGATATAAGAAGTGTTGCAAAGAATTTTGCAGTCGACGCGGTCGTTTCTTAACAAGCTCGTAGAACGATCGGCCGGTTTATTGGAGCAACGTAGCAGCAACGAAACATAAATTTCTACGTAGCCGTGCTCCTCGTGTTTCTGCTATTCGTGTGTGCACAGGGCCGTATCGTCGAAGTTGCAAACTCATTAACGCGTATAATCCGCCGTTTCCCGATTACGGAATCCTCTTCCACGAGATCCTCGGTCGTGGCACGTATAAACGTCTGGAAAAAAGTAACATTATTAATTCAACGTCGTATCGACTGATGTGATACGACGACTTTTTGTCGCAATCACCTTGCGTTTAAAAATAACCTGTCTATTTTAAGCTCACGTAACATTTCCGTCGTTATCGAGTCGGTTGTCGGACTTTCCGGGCAATTTATTTGCGGTGACGTTCGCTTTTATAAGAACGCGAATGCATAATATCGTTTCCTTTACTTCGACAAGCTCGCTACGTGTTTGCTGAAACGATTGTAGTCCAATCGCTTTTCCGCATTCTTCGCTCGATAGTTTTCCAGGCTGGCCGGGTAATCGACGTACCGTCGATCGAGAACGGATATCGATGTTAATTATTTTGTCGTTGTTTCGGCGCCACACGATTATAATTCTCTGTGTCTTGAATATACTTGACTCTTCGCCTTTGTGATTTATTTTAAGAATACACGTGTTTCTATCGAAGTTTCACGGCTGATACAACAATCGCAAATACATTATATTCGATCGATTTTATAAATTGGAAACGAAATACGAGTAGGTAAAATTGGAACGAAAACTGGCTATACGCTATCGACTGAAGATGCGAAATTATTACGCGTTAAATAGAACACAATGATTTTTAACAAAAAGAAAAAAAGGAATAATTTTTGTTAATTTCAGCATATAGTATACTTACCAGGATAAGCGTTATAAGGCAAGAAATTACATTTCGAAACTACGTTAAGTGGATGCGGGTCTGACATCGCGTGGATTAACAAGAAACAAATGAGCAAATTGTAATTCTATAGACGCAATAAATAAACTGATTAAGAATCTTTGATTTACAGAGTATTTCTTTTTTTACAGAGGATTTACAGAGTAAATCTAGTTTCTGAAAACGTCGGTCTTATCCTATAACGAGTATAGATTCGGTATTAGGAGACAAGAAGTAGCGTCTTGAAAATATGTATGTAAATGGATGCGGGCCTGAGATCGCGCGAAACTGGATGCTCGTAACATTTAGCAAGACTTATCTCTCCAACATACTCCGTCGATTAATTTATTTCACGATTCACGTGTAATTCGTTACATCCTCCCTAGAGAAGAGAATCCAGTGTTTTTCATCGCATCCACGATTGCATAATTAATCGAAGAAGCGAGTAAATTAACAGAGCCAGTCGGTAAGACCTAGCAATTAGAGGTCTTCTTATTTCCCCCGGATCTATGTTTTTCGTACGCGTGTGCTCGTCGTTTTTGATTTATACAGGCTCGTCTCGCGTAAATGGCTGACTATTAATGTTCGTATTTAATCGAACAGACGCGTATCGCTCGTTTATCAAGTTCGCGGACGTCGATGCCTCGATCGAGCCCGCACGATAATCGACCTTCTCTTTTCAACGTTCGTTTTTTCGTTTACAGGCAGAAAGCCACCATCCGCGGAATTCGATCCGCGTCGAATTGGCACAGAAATCGCAAGTTAACGCGAGACACTTTATCGCAGATCGCAGGCGAGATCGGCTCGCGAATTAGACGCGTTAACACGAAACGGAAAGACTCGTCAATTAGTGTCAGCGACGAAAAGATCTTAACGCGCGCCGGTATTTAATATTCCGCTATGAAGTACTAATTAAACTAGCGTCCAAGTTAAGTCGTGAGATTCCCGTAATTTACACCTGCTGCCGCCGAGATAATAGGTATACGCTTATTTAAGTGCTCGGAATGCCAGCCACGTGCTCCCATCTTTAGCTTTTTTTAGACACGATATTGAATAGAAGAATTGCTTCGAAAAAGATAGACTTAGCAACGTTTGAAAATTACTTCGTTCTGTATCGGCGGTTTTACGAACGATATTCGCTTCGATTTTTACTTCGGTATGTCTCGTTATTTCTTCTCAAGTTTTCTTATTTGTTTTATCGCTTTTGCCATGGTCGCTCTTCTCTCTTTTCTTTTGGAGAGAATTAATTCAAAAATTTCCAATGCCGAAAGAATTAATTTAACACGTGTGACGGTAATTCGTTACGTATACCTGTGGAAAGCGCATTTATCCTACGCCTACGTATCGGCGTTCATTCTATTTATGCGCACTCACTTCGAATGTCAAAGCTACGTCGTACACGAGACAACACCGCAAAGTTGCTGCACACAGTACTGCACATGCATATTCGTGTTATGGCGGATCGAAGTTTATAACGCAACAAATACCACAAGATGTTACAACGATTATCCGTCGGAACTTGCGAGAACGACGCACGAGCAGTTTTATACGCAGCCTGAGGGAATCCGAAAGAGCGAGGAGGCTCTCGATTCGATCAAAACACGCTCGCCTGTATAACAGTTTGTTTTCCACACGTGATACGTGTAATACGGGTTCTAACGCGCCTCGTCTCTACAGTATATCGTGTTACAAGGGGTAATTGAAGAACGATATGCATATACGTTGTACGAGATGTGCACGCGTGGGCATTGTCATTATCGCAGCCACACAGTACATACATTAGAGTGTTTCGTGTCGATATAATATATCACATTACTACTGTAAACTGTTCAGGGGTGTGGCTCTTGTTGGTCACCACAGGATATCTCGATATACACGCGTCGAACGTCGTATCGTTTACTGCGATTCGCGATGCGTTTCTAGTACTTTCTTTTTTCGTTTCTTCGCTTAAAATCGTCTAGCAATGGACTCGACGTTGAACTTGCATTAAACCGTGAGTCATAAGGAATAACGATCGAGTCTCATTCACAAGGAAATATAGGAACTATACCGGTTTAAACGAGAAAATTGCTTTATTAATTTCCTCCGTAACACAATGATATTTCAATTTCCATTTTATTAACGCTAAATACTATCGTCGGTATAGATAGACTATATCGAACGTTGACAAAATTAAAGTGGACAGAATTACTACAAAGAGTGCAACCATTCCAATTCCACGTAAAGTCGCGAACGATTAATTTGCATATATGTATATGACTGTAATTTGCGATCACGATGATCATCGCATTAAACGCTCGTACGATCCAAGTCTTTTTCGGAAAGTTCGATCTTTGACCTGGTAATCGATTCCTACGCGGCATGATCAAACATCGACGCTGTTAGCCGACGGTGGAAGATCAATAGCGCGTTCGTGTAGGCCAGAAAAGCGAGCTGCAGGCTCGGAGAGAAGAGTTATCACTGTTTATCTAAACGATATGCACCGCGAGTGTTGACCCTGGGTTGCGTAAACGCATGCCTGACGCATACCACCGGCCATAGCACGCCGATTTGACTTCCTGCCTCGATTCCGGCCGTTCGCGATCCGCTTCAGCTACGATCAACTTTGCGCAAAAGGTAGTGGAAACGCGTTAGAAAGAGGACCAGTCCGTGCGATTCCAAGATTCCATTAACGAGACGCGACATAGAGACGAAGAAGTGTCACGATGGAAATAGAATAGATCTTACATACTTGGCTTTGCGTGATGTCTATCGAAGGATGTCGGGCTTAAAGATGTCAACTAGTTTTTTACACATGGATCGTATATAATCGTCGCTCGAAAAAGAACTCGTTCGTGGGTGGAAAGTAAATTCGAAGCTCGAGTAAAACCCGAAGACTCGACGAATCGGTATAAAAATCTTGACGACGTTATGATTTATTCGTTTCGTGCTATGTACGGTAAGACTTGGAATAGATCCTTTTCGATTTTGCGTACTGTATTTGAAAGAACGCGGCGAGTTTAAAAACGCCAACTAGATATCTAGAATTGGATCACGGTAATTGTTATTTGTAGAAAGACTCGTTGATTTGAGAGTAAACGATAACGATATTGCGCAATAAAATCAGGCCAAATTTAAAGATAGTGTCAGTAAGCGTTTGAAAGACGTATCGAGTTATCTTAGGTAATCGAAAAGCGACGTCATTGACAAATAACGTAAGTATGCGGTTCCACGTTGCTATTCTTAGAGTTTTATCGGACTGAATTTACTTTACGTATCAAGTCCGCGTTAAAAAGAACGTGTTTGCTTTTTCGGTCGCTTATGGGAACGTAACGGTCTCGAGGTGAAAATAAATTTGGCTGGAACGATCGTACTATTCGCGTGACGACGGCTTTTTTCATCTACTTTTAGACACACACGATCGTAATTTTATCGTTTAACAAGGAAGTTCGTTCACGAAGAAGGATAGTTTTGTAGGTTTTAGTGTGAAATTTGCGATGGTTTGAATGTATCGAGACAGTTTAATAGCTAGGTGGGATTTCTCCTATCGTCGCTTTACGATACGACGAGCAACTCAATTAGAGAAATACGATCTTTGCCAGCAAATATGGGCGTGACGTCGTTTATGAAATCATGGTGCCTCAATTATTTCGGGACATTGAACCGTGTACACGTTGTATCATATTCTGGTTATCGAGCAATCAAATTTCTGTAATAAAAACAATCGAAGTAAAAATCTCTAAGAATTTACTCGCGCTTCCTCTTGGAATTTTCCTTTCCATCTCTGTATAGATCACTGCATAAGGGTTTTTCACAATTTAAAGCAACATTGTAGTTGATCTTTTACGATCCTCGCTTAAAGCTCGTTATCAGCTAAACTACTATAGTGGTAGATGATTTTTTCTCTTTCTTAAACTCTTAGGAATAGATTTAACCTTAGAAGGAGACAAAAACATACCAGTAATTAGCGATTGAAAATTTGGAAAATTTCACGAGGCACGTCGAGAACGCGTATTACCATGAATCCTATCCGTACGTGTTAAACACGCTAACGAGATGCTCCAACAACACCTGAAAATAAATAGCACCATGCTGACGCGTCGTTCGTGAAAACTATCCACAACCACGTACCTACCAGTACCTATCCAACTATCGTCTTCGTTTTTACGACATTCATCGTCCGTACCGTGTCCCCTATCGTTAATTGAAAAAACCTCGACGGGGTCACGATCCTATCCGCACTTTTCAACCATTATACACGATAAAAATCATCAGAGAGAAAGCGTGTATGTCTCTTGAACGGATGATACATCGACGAAAGCCAACGTTCCGGCTGTATCCTTTCGGAGATGCGTGTAAGCGATTATTCAACGAGGTCGAAAATTTCCAGCCAAAGTATAGAACGAGGCACGAAGCTGCAGGAGGAATTGCGAAGTATTTTCTGCACAGTCGCCAACGTGGTTATCTTTATTATTATCGACGATGTTTAGCGCTAGATATCAAGTTAGAATTATATTCTAAAATACTTATCGAAGATTTCGATGCAGAGACGCAGCAAAGTAGCGGGTGATTCGGTTATTGCGAAAGGGTGTCGCCGAAGTATTTTCCGCGAGGTCGCCGATATTTTCACCCGAAGATTTTCACCACTGATTAAACGTCAAAGACAAAATTACGTATCGTCAGATCTGTCTAATCTGTCTTCGTTATCCTACTAAAACTATCTTTTTTCATATCATATTTTTTATATCTCCGAGGCTCTATAGCGCGAAACGAGATTTGTCGCGACAAAAAGAGCGATCCTGTCCGACAGTCAGTGTGACAGATAATGATACATCGTGTGAGAGGGTTCGTCAGCCGCGATCCGTCAGGGTAACGTCGTCCCGCGAAGGCGTCCCTTTTGACGCGTCTCTTTGCCGTCCCGTTAAATAAATCCACACACCGATGTACTTTCACCGGCGGCTATAATTAAATCCGAGTTAGAAACGTGGAACGAGTCGAAAGTTACACGGTACGCTTGGTGAATGACACCATGCATCACGCCAGGGGAAGACGTCTTTATTGTTGTCGCACGGAGGCTTCGTTGTAGGCCGTTGTGTAGCCGGCACACTCTCGCCTACGAGAGTCCGTGGCTCGTTACGTAATTGCAACAGGTGTGTCCCTGTCGACCCCGGCCACGTGTTTTTCCCCGCCGCGCCGCACCGCGCCGCGCGTTTCTCGACCGCTCGAACGCGGAATCGGCCCGCGCCATCAGACGACTGCGTTATTGTTCACCGGGAATTGATTAAGCTGCAAAATTGCACTCGTCGTCGAGAATATTTTTAAACGTCTTCGTGCCTGTTACGTGGTCGTTGTCACGCTCGTTACGTTTCGTGGCGCAGCGGTTCTTAAGTTATGGTTACAATGTGGACGTATGTTCTGACGAACTATCGTTTTGACAAGTATCGGAATAATCGAATATATCTACACGTACATAGATTCTGACGAGTGTACGTATTTCGATCGTCGAGCGTTTCATTCGATGAGACGTAGATCTTCTGTTCCGACCTGGTCGCTCCGAGTGAATAGATTTTGAAGGTTCGTCACGAGGTTTATCTTCTTTTAACGAGACGTTGGTAGAAATTTCCTCTGGATTTCGTTGCTTCGATATGTTTGCGTATTCGAGTTACCTGTGATTTATGACGAAGTCTACAAGAAAGACGCGTATCTTCGTTTAGCTTCTTAAGATACGAGAGTCGCACGGGAAAAACATGGTTATACTAAAGAAAAATCGTATGACAAGGGTTTGAAAAAAGAAAGAACAAAACGACATTGGCGAGCTACTTCTTTGAGATCATTCTCTCGGAATACACCCGTGAAACAATAGGACAGACGCGATTCCGCGTGCCCAGAGATCTTGTCCGCTGACGTATGACCATTGCGAATGAGTTGGATCGATGCGTTTGACGATAAAGCGGAATCATTCATGGATGCTCTTCGTCAACCGCAAATTGCCACGTTTTAGTCGCAGTGCTGCGCGTTTCTGACGTAAGATTTCCGGGAGATCATTGATATCCGATCTCCGACATAATAACTTAATGCGCAAAACAGCAGACACTTTGATGTTAGATGTGACTCATTTTTAGCAAAGAATTTAAGAGCGAGGTTATCGAAGGAAGACAAACGGTATTAATAGCGATTGATCTCGCGATCGGTTGGGAAAATTCTACGATCGGTGGCGGAATATGACGAGGATCGGAGCGAATTGGAAGGCGTGAACGCGTTGGAATCAAGGAACGTTTCTATCGTTTTAGGGATATCAGTTATTATTAGCCTCGCGCAGATGGCACACGCAATGACTCAGACGAATAAAGTGGCGACCGATGATAAGTGGCAGTTCAGTCAGGAAGATAGCGTCGAAATGACACTTCTAAGTCGAGCACTTGTATCTAATTGCGCGGCTTAGGTTAATTTTTCAAAATACTATGGAGATAAGCTAAAAATACACGAGTGCTGCACAATTCACCGATCGCGTGTTTACAACGTGTATTTGTTCATCGAGAAGTAAGATGATAAAGATAGAACGTGTAGATGGAGTATTTTTTCTCCATCGTACATATATTTTCTTGTTCGATGATTCAACTAATCGAGATTTTTATTTATCCGTTACAATAAATATACAAGTAATCCGTGTGTGAAGCCTATCCTGTCACATTTCACACCAGTGTGCTAATACAGCAGTGTGCTCGTAGAAAGTACGTGCAATTTGGTATTGCTAAAAGAGGAACGTATTCGAGTTCTACCACGACCTTGACGATCTTCGTGTTCGTGTAGCTTTTTCGTAAAATTCCAATTCGAAGAGAGGAGACATATTTTTAGCTAAATTGTACCCTTCGCTTTTTATCGCCGTATCGTAAAATATCGAACGATCTGCAAGATAAGAACACAGAAACGTTGAAACTTACCATTTAACCTGTCAACTGGGTTGTTTCTTCGCCAGAAACTTTCGTAGTTACGGCATTAAAATTTAATCAGGCCAAGTACCCGTGTTCTAACGTACCGATAGCACGATCGGATCCCAAAAGAGCGTAGATACGCCGAATATATTTCAGTTTATATAATACCATACGAAGAAAGTAAATATAACGTGAAAATGACAAATTGTGGTTGTAGGTGAGCGGGAGGGAGGCGGTGCTGACCGGTGGCGGCGGCGGCCATGCGCCCCGGCCCGCCAGTACAGCCGAGCCGCCGCAGGCCTCCCCGTCGCCAGGAAGTCCCTCAGGAACGCAATCGACGGCACCGGCTAGATCAGCCGCAACCGCTGCAGCCACGTTCATACGGGAACAGCTCACGGACCCTGCTGGTGTTGCTGCTGCTGCTGGCCGGCAGCCCTCTGGTCCTGGGCCTGGCCGAGCCGCCAGGGTTACCCGGGGCCGAGTGGCAGCAGGCGTTCTCCAGACATACGTATCCCAAATCAACTTCCACCAGGTCTATACAACCGAGAAAACAACAAAATCTTACCATTGGATACCTCACAGCCATCAAAGGCGGTCTGAAAGATCGTCAGGGTCTTGCCATTTCCGGCGCCTTCTCCATGGCCCTTGACGAGGTGAGTTCTCTTTTTCAATTCTTGCGTTACTGCGGAATCTTTATTTCCTGTACCCTGTACGACACGAGATGCGCTTGGAATACTCGTTTCGAACGTATTCGTACGATCCGAAGTTCGGGAAACGATTGTTCTTCCTATTTACGTGTGTACTGTGTACCGACGTTTTAAGAATCTCAACGAAATAACTTGAAGAAACGAAGAAAGCAACGGACAGGCCATTGAAGTAAACGTTGTTGCACGGAACAAGTATATCTCTCACTTGACGGCTAGGTAGTCGTATTTTAACAGCAGCGAATGTATAAATATTCAGCATATTGGTAAAGACCATCGATGTATTCAATATTCTGCCGCGATTTTCATTTTTCCACTCTGTGGCTACCAAATACTCGTAACTTTATCCAGCGACCGCTATTTCTCTGGAAATGGAAAGCATTAGGCTATAACTTATAGCCAATCTCAAGCATCAAGATACGACCATGCAAACGTTTATCTAAACACGCATTCCGCACGATCCTAAATATAACCTTCGCGCATCTCGTTAATACGTGTTCACGAACCCGATCAAGATAGCACAGCATGGTCAATGAAACACGCAACGGTTCAACGAAGCAGAACCTCGTTTCCACGCTAAGGCGCAAGAAGACGTTTCACCGAACGGTCGGCTTTTTTCTCGCTCGATTTAGTCCAACTCGTGGCTCGTTAGTTTCCACGTGTTCTCGCGTGTGTCACGGTACACGTGGAAATCGGTTGCAGGTTGAATACGGCCGGTGGGTTGTAATTACGGTAGCCGGTGGATCCGGACGCAGTTCCCACGTATAGGGGCCACGGCGCGCGGCGAATCCTGAACCGGCCGAAAAGTAAGGTCGGGCCAATATCGCGGGACCCCTGTCTCGAGGTTTTTTCCTGCGGGCGGTCAGCGGCAGGCAGGAGCGCGCAGTGCGGCGTTCCACGGTCTGGAAGGCTCGATAATTCATTGGAGAGGATCGGCGTGCGCGGTCGCGAGTGCGCTCGCGCTCACCAAGGACCGTGAGATCGTTTTCGCCGCGCGGCGAACCTCTCTTCTCTCGAATAAGAAAAAAGAAAAAGAGAAAGGTGCGCTCTCCGGCTGCAGCGGGAGCTGTGTGCAACGTGCGGAGTGACCCGGCATCTCTCTCCCCGGAGATGCCGATTCGTGCGAGAGTTTAAAAATACAAGACCGGCATTATTCGCCGGTCCGCCCACGCGTCCGCCGACGAAACTGCGCGCTCTCGCAACCGTGAGAAGAATTCGCTCGCGATCGAGAAACCTTCTCTCCTCCCTCGATCTCCCTCCTTCCCTGTGTCTACCTTCTTCCTCCTTCACCCCCTTTTACCTCCCCCTTCTTCCTCTTTTTTTTCTTTTCTTTCTCCGCTTTCTCATCTTTCGCGTGTACCTTCTTCCACTTTTGCTTCTGCTTCTGCTTCTTCTTCTTCTTCTTCTTCTTCCTCCTCTTCTGGTACCGAAGAAGGTTCGTTCGTTCGTTCTCTGCCTTTTTACTTACTTCGGGACCAGCCGACGCGCGCTCCTCTGCAACCTGCAACCGTAAACGCGTAGAAGGGGTCCAGGGGCTGAGAAACCCCTGGGAATCGTCGAAATAACCGGCCGATCGTATCACGGTCCATGTATCCGGTTCTACTCGTGGAAATAACAAGTTACGTCAAAGATGGATTGCGGTTACGCTGATAATTATTCGGGGATACTGGTATCTCACCGTGGCCATCGGGAACCGAACGTACGAGAAGCTTCTTTCTCGCGCCTTCTCCCCCTTTCCGCCACGTAAGTCGCGCCGTTTAAACCTACCACCGCGTGGTTTCCAGAATCGAAACTTTTTTCCATGCTTCCGTGTATGAAATTCAACGAGTGGATTTACATGTTGCATTTATCAACCGTTTATAGACTAACGATCGAATCGTTTGTAACAATAAAAATTTAGTTGCCGCGTTTCAATCGTATTTATCGAGAAAGGAAAGAAGATACCATACTCACAAGCGCAAAACTTTATTCGCTACGAATATTAATCGACTACAAATTTAAAACACTTTCGAACATAGTCCATTAGTTTGTTTATTCAAATTACTGGAAAGTTATATTTCGATGAAGAGTAGCTTTTAGTTAAAGATACGATATCTTGGAATGTTTGCTAAATCTTGTTGCGAATTCTACAAGTAGAATAATACAATGCCACAGTTACGAGACGTAGAATATATATATATATATATATTTATGCTTAATGAATCACGCTGTGGACGTATTCCAACGAAACCTCGCCAGAATTCGAAATACTTGAAACGTTCGATCGGTCGTCGATCGAAAGGAATAGGCGAGCACGAAACGAGTAACGAGCGGTGTGGTAGACGCACGTCGAAAGGTGCAGGAAACGAGCTTTGCGCGCGTTTATTTATGTACTTGGACACGCTACGCAAGAGTAAGCATCGCGATCGCAATGTCGGCCTCTATGCTCGTTGCTTTGAACATAAAGCTTAGCTCACACACGCGGATATTCGACTGCGTAGTTGGAAATACTCGCGTATTTTTATATCGAAAGAGGAAAGTCGCGCGAGTGAGGATATCGCGGTTATTTCTGTGCGTGGTCCGTTGCACGACATTTTTATTTCGTATCGGCTTCCAGCGACCGCCTCATAACGACGGAATAATGCCGGCCGTATTTTTAGCCGCGCCACGGTGAAAGTTTTTCCACGATTGGGTATCGCGACGTGGTCACGCTCGCTTCTAATATATTCGAATCGGCGAGATCGCCGATGGTCGAGAACCGCGTTGATCCAGATAGTTAACCCTAACGTTTTCCTCCGTATGACTCAGAATTTTAATTACGAGTCAAATGTTGGAATAGTTTCGTCAGCCATCGTACTTACGTTTCAATAGTTCTCGCGTATCGCGCTCTTCGCGCGAGTAAAATATTTCAAAATTTGGGAAGAGAATATCCGAAGGTACGGAAACGCGAGCAAGAAGCAGAGATACCGCGGCGAAGTTAAAGAGACGTTGGTCGAGTAATTAAGTTACTCGATACTGATAATTACGTCAAGTATTTTGAAGTCTTTCGAGGTACTGGTTGAATAACGAATAAAAATATCACGACGTTATTGGGTCGTTGGTTGGTAATTCATGACCTGGTTTCGGATCTTAATATTCTTGAAATCGACGGTTACAAGAGTATTACATCGCACCGTCTCGTCGTTCGCGCTTCTCCTAACCTTAATACATTCGATTATTACTTAAACGTAAAGAATCTACGGTAGTTCTTATTCGACGAGTATCCAGAAAAGTAAGAGGATCGTTTCCATCGATCTGAATCGGGGCCTTCGATTAACATACGTACATAGTCGTTTTCGTATCTCCGTGGACGTCGAAGAAGGAAAGTCAGCGCACGTGAATCGAGCTTAACGCTTACCTGTCCGCTCGTTTCAATGGTGTACGCAGGTGCATTTTACCTCGCTGCTGGCGATACTCGACGGAGGAGAGAGGAAAAAAAAATGCTGGAATTCGCTATGACGCACTCCCACGATGTAAACTAGTTTCACGGCGGGCGATATCTGTAAATAGGGAACGAGATCACTTCGAATTCGACCGGTCTCTCGTTAGCGATTCGATTATATTGCCGAGCCTTTTTGCGATTAAGGTGATCGCTCGTGGCAGCTGCTGCATACGCTCGTGATTCATCCGAAACGATTTCACTCGTCGAAGAATTTATCTCGCGTCCAATAGCTTCTTTCGATCTTTCCAGATCTAATTTCTTTTATTTCACATCCGTTTATCGAAACGAGATTGTAGTTAGCGTCCGATTAAATGAACACTCGCGAACTGAACGTACTTACGCGGACGTGAATTTCTATTCTACTGAACAAAAAATGAAAAAAATCATCGACGCGGTATAAACGAAAAATTATTAATCGGATATTTGCAACTGCGTGAAACATGCGTCATTAGGCTTCCGTTGCCATTCTTTTTCTTCTTTTCTTTTTTCTTCTGGATGGACACGACGTATGGCAAAGTCGTTCTCATCGACCCTGAAGGTTGGCACTCGGTCGTGCACAGCCTTCCACGACCGGACGCCCTTCAATTGCTCGAAAATAAGCTGATTGGTGAAACCCTGCCAGTGGCAACAACGCAAGTGTACACTGCCTGTGAACATTGTTTCACACTCAGACAGCTCTTCAGAGAAGTCAGACCTTCGACCTTACGCCTTTTAATGGGATTGATATAAATGTTGCCTCTTGTCGACCGCCAATTTTCTGGTCTTATAAATATACAGTAACTCTATGTCTGTAAATTGAAAGCCATTTGAAAGTTTCAAAGAATACGACAAAAATATGTGTTTAGCTAGAAAATCAGATACAAAATTAATTCTGCCAACACGAGAATAATCGACAACGTGCGTAATTTAAAAATCGCTCTCCTGTAAAAAATAGCAAAGAGATTTAACTTGTCGTATTATTAACCCTGTAGTCCTCGATTCCGATTATGGCGACAGATTTCAACTTTCACCTGCAGTCATGAAAAAAGAAAAAAAGAAAGAAAAACTGCAGAAATAAAGAAGAAAGAAAAGCAGTCGCTTATTATTATACGCATTCCTACGGACGAATTCGGCGGTTGTTGGGGCAGGTGCAAAGCCAGGAATGCGAACCATGCAACGGGAAGAGCAATGATTTTTTATAGCGCCTTCGAAACCGCTTTAACGGTTCCTCTCTGGTCTGAAGCGAAGCTACGCAAAAATTCGTCGGCTTCGCGCGTAAAGGAATCATCGTGGTTTTTCTGATTTCATCGGTACCACGCTCTTGATCGCTTTCGTTGCGTAACCGCACGATGTGTGCGTGTATGTAATTGATTACGTCTCGTAACTTGTTCTGAGAACAATGCCGCGAGATGCGTGAGTATAATTAAGCCATCGACTCCCGGTACTCCTCCACGCGATTCATCCGATCTGGAAGTGTCGACAAAGCTGCTACCGCGATTATTGCACCGTTGTCGTCACAGGCTACGGTTACTTTCCCAACCAGTCGTAGTCTACGCGGAATTTGAAAAAATTCAAGAATTGAGAAACCAACGCGTGGGTAATTGGATTCTTTTAGAATTTCAAAGAAATCGATCGGTGTCTTCTTTTCTACTAAAATTCTTCCTTAGAACGAAAACCTTCGTATTTTTCATCGTTGTGAAGGGTTTCATTCGCCAGCGATATGCTCGAACGATATGTTCTATCGTGATCTTTCAGAACCTAGAGCGATCAACTTGAGCATTTTTTATCAATTTCTCGATTTTATTACACAAGTGCACGGTCGATATTCGATATTCTCGAAAAACAGATTTCTCGTTACGGAAAATCATTCGCCGTAACACGATCGCGCGAATATGTAATATCAGATTCGATCTTTCAATATGCGATCGATCGACAACATACGTAATCTCGAAACTGTTTTCCCGTGAATAATAGGAAATGCGACTTGTCGCGTTTTTTCCCCCATAGTCGTCACATGCTATACCAATATAATATTGTGTACTGACACTATCTTCTACGAAGAACAGACACTTAAACAGAAATCATAAAAGAATTTATTGGTTGTTTTGAATCGACGAGATTATACCAGTACCAACTACCTGGAAAAGTATTGTTTGTTTGCATCGAGATTTGCATAATAAGGTAGCGCACACGCCGCTTCGTGCTGTGTACAAACGCGAGCCGGATACAGCGTGAGAGTGTCGAAGGAATGCTCGCGAAGAACCGGGACACATCGCGCGAGTAACATTACGAATTGAACTTTAATCGACGTTCCTGCCGGGCAGAAATTTATTCCGACGCGAAAGGAATACCATCGAAAGTCGAGAGCCGAGGAAAATCGATTCGTGCGCGTATTATGGAACACTATAACTAACAATAAGCTGAAATATCGTGACCATTATCGTAACTCTTTCCTCTCGCTAATACCACTACGTATAATACACTAACTTTTATTAATATTCCGATGCCACGGTGGCACCGTATACGAGAAATTATTGCGTTTTGTATATTTATCGGTATTTATCCTATATTTATTAATATATAAAAATATAAAATAAAGAATATAAATAATAAAAATAGAAATATCTAGAAACGGTTCATCAGGATCAAAGAATCTACCGAAAGAAATGAATTTATTTCGTTTCTATTTCGCCCGATGTTATTAGCCAGCGAACGATCAAATTTAACGGATATGCCAAGCGCATACGAAATATCGTTGCAATTGTCAATCGGTTAGCGTACGATCGATATGTTATTGCATATCATTCGATTCTGGTCCCGTGATTTATACGTCGCGACCACAGCGTTCGTCGTCGTTGGGACGAGAGTGAATATTCATGACAGCAGTTATGGTAACACAATTAGTTCCATTAAACCAGCCGACCGAGGGCATTACTGGAAACAATTAAGTCATCTAAGTATGCTAACCTACGGTTCACAACGACCGCCGGCCGCTCTCCCGTGACATCGTTCAATTATTGTAATTCAATATCGTATGACGAAAGATGGCAGGCCTTGTAATACGTGTTGCATAACGCTTATGATGATTACGCGAAACAACCATAAATTTGCATATTCCATCGTTGGAGTTTGACGTTTGATGTGGTAATCCGATAAAAACGGGTTTACAATTAAATGAAATTCCTTGTTGGATTCTTATTTTAGATCAGTTATAAATTTGTGTGTTCCATCGATTGAATTAAAAAGTTGTGAAATAATCTTCGAAAAATGTGACTTATATTTTTGCCTCGCGATCTTCGACATGACATAATCGCCGATTTAATAGAATCTCTTCGCTCGATGTTCGTTTCAGATCAACAATGATCCGAACATGTTGCCAAACGTAAAGCTGGTGATGCGATGGAGCGACACGAGGGGAGAAACCGTGGAAGCCACCAAGGCAATGATCGATATGATCTGCGACGGGGTTGCAGCCTTCTTTGGACCAGAAGGCTCGTGCTACGTTGAAGCCATAGTCGCTCAGTCCCGCAACATACCCATGATTAGTTATGTAAGTACTTTTAACGCTATTTAAGACAACGCTTACTCTGCAAACTGTCTCAACGAAACTGGATTTTCGTTCGACGGTTCGTTAATTCCACGCTTAGTCTAGACAGCAGACGTTTCGATAGTTCAGCTTTTTTTTTTATATATCCTACATAAATGTACTCGAACAAATCGATACTTATCTTGAAAAATATTTAAGTATTACGTCAGATCGTAACATCCAACGTGTCCAATTTTGTTATATTAATTTTCTAACGTTCTAATTTCAACGTTTTAATCTTTTTATACGTCATTTCATACATTGTTGGAAAACTGCGAATTTCCTGTACGTATGATTCCAACTTTTCAACTGTTACCGAAAGAAACAAGTAAAAGAAAATTCAACCATTTTTTTAAACGATATACAGTATGATTCGCAAAAATATTAGAATATTCATTAAGATAAGAAGTTTCGGAAATCGATGTAACAAAATCGGACACACTCATACACACACATGATTTTTGTAGAAAAAAAGAAAGAAATCTAGCAGTGTTCGACTAAGTTTCAACCACATCTATGATCCTCGAGAATTGCATCCCTCTTATAAACGCATCTATACTTCGTTCTTAGTTCCTTTCTCACTCCAAAAATTTCATTCATTATTTTCTCATCTACCTGTCAAATATTCCGCCGATACTAAAATAACTCAACGATCCGAAGAATAGCAGCAGTCGCCCTAAAACTACCTAAGAATCCTTTTGATGTCACGTTAGTCGATCTTTTCCTGATCGCGGGTGTAGGTCTAAAAGGTTTCTTCGTTCAAAGGCGTGAGAACGCGGTAAAAGAGTAGAGTGCGGGGTTGTAAGGTGACGAGGAGGAAGGTAGCGTCGAAGTTGTCGAAGAGGTAGTGGTGGTTAACGAAGACGCGGGGGAGGCGGATGTCCGCCGACAAATTGAACACCCGCGGCGTGACAATATAATTACGGGTTGCTTCCGCGCGCAGCTGTGTGCGTTTCGAAGCTTTCGTCCGTGCGACGTTAGGAACACGCGATGCCAGCCTGCGCTTCGGGGCTTCGATCGACCGCCTGAAAAATTAGCATCCTGCCTTCCTCTTGGACCCTCCGCCATGCTTCTTCATCCTGTTTTTCGTTTTACAGTATATAAGATCGCTCTCGCGTCGAAACTTACCGAAAGCTTTTTCTAACCGAGTACTGTCGGCGGTAAAGACGTAAAGATAGTGGTAATTTTACCATATGTAATCCGGCCTGATGAACTATCTTACTCTGATTTTTCGTTATCGTCCTTGCTTCAGATAGCTCGGGAGTGAAACTGAGAGAACTGCAAAGACTGGAAGTCACTTTTCTCCGCGTTTTGATATAAACTCCGAGATAACTCGCAATATGAAATAAAAAACAGCAGATCGATTCCCATGTACCAAAAAAAAAAAAAAAAACAAAAAGAAAAATACCCTTAGTATTCGATCATTTGTCTTGATTTAAAATTCGAAGGAGGAAAGTACGGAAATTAGATGGAATTAGATTTAGAGAGCAGCTGCATCTGGCTTCGAGTTACATCCTGCCTATTAAGGTCTAATGGGAATTCTATCGTCGTTTCGCTTCATAGTTTCGAACGGGTCTTTTGTAACTCCATGGTACTTAAGATCGAGCCACGTTAGTCCTAGGTTGAGCCTTGAACTATGGCTATCGAAGCTATCTTAGGTCCGAGTTATCTGGAGCCCGAGATATCTTAAACCATAGATTAACCTAGGTCCGAGGCTCGTAACGCAGTCGCCTGAACAGGATCTAGAAACGCATCGATCACCAGGCAAACCGAATCGAACCGGTTATACCCGATCGGGGTGGACACAAAGCGCGTGCATTCGATTCGGTGCCCCCGATCGAAGCCTTCGTGTCTTCCTACTTCGAATCACCTCCATCATAGTCTCGTTCGCGGTTTTTGACCGAGCACGAGCTCACGATCGACTTAAATCATCTTGACTCTGAGCTATTCTAGGCTCCAACAGTCGTAAGATTAGACCTCTGATCCCAGTTAAAATACTTGGTGGCGGATGACGAATGACCGATAGGCTTGCGTTATAAAACTCTAAGTAGTACACTTTTTTTCTGGAATTTAACACTGCGTCGATCAATGTGCACCGGCGCATCACGAGCGTCAACTATCAATGCCAAATATATGAGAACCGTAACGAGAAACGTAAGAGAGAAACATAACGAGTCTGTATATTTGTTGACTTTCGTCGATAGTGTTACTTATTCTTCTGGTTTCTTATGCTAATTATGGATACGGAATTTCCATGCACGTGGATCTAAGGAGGATCTTGTAATCGTTTGGAGCCTATTTGCCTTGATGTTACGAGTCCAGCTGTTTAACGATGTTGTTGACATCGTTGAGAACCAGCCTGGCCATCGTATCAGCTGCTCGTGCGATGCCACTTGAATTCTTCTTTTGATCTTCTCTTTTTTCGATTCGCCTTTTCTACACAGACTTGTCGAACCACGATCAAAGTTCTACGACGAGGTAGGGGAATTTATTACGCAACTCGATCGTAGACTAACTAACTAGACGTTTCAAATATCTTCTACCAGATATCGTATCTTTCTGTCTTCTTTAAGACCCAAAAAAAGAAATATAATAAATATTACAGATTTATTTCGTAGAGCGTACCACGGTGACAGATACGTTGGTCGCCACATAAATAATCGATTTGAAAAGATAGAAGAGAAGTTAGATTACAGCGGCGTCGCGGTAGCGCCATTATGTCACCATGTTGTACTCTTTTAACATCCGGACCCATCGAAAAATTCGCCACCGACGATCATTCATGGAAGAAACGATCAGGAAACGAGTGCTTGAAAATGTGCGGTGCGTCCGCCAGTAGCAATTTATAAAAACACATGTCACGGATCCGCGTCTATTTTTAACCGGCTGATCGGTTAACCCGTCTGCTTGTACGCCTCGTTAATCGTCTGGAATCGTCCTCAGACCAGTCGTTTCCATGGAATTCGCCAGTCGAAAAGTAGCACATTGGAACGAATTCGACGGGTCATTTCTGGTGTCCCACCTTTTGGGTAATATTCCGATCCCCTTCTCGATTAAAACACCGTTCACCATTGGCAGAAACAAAAAGAATCCTCTCCGTCGATGCTCCGTAGTTTTTCGACTCCAAAACGAAATTTTTGTACCGTGCCTTGTCTTCCAGTTACAATATGTTTACGAACTGAGAAAGAAATTACCGAATCTTCAAGTAGCTGGTGAATTTTCGTGAAAGTGTCCCCGATGTCTCCTCCGCGAATGGAGCTGAATAATTCACGGAAAAGTCAATCCGACGATGTACTGTTATTAACACGGAATCCAAGGCAGGAATGTTTAATGGAAAATTTTCAGAATCTCAAGATACGTCGTGATCGTGTCACGATGTACGGTTCTCTTCTCGCAAATTTAAATTTAACTCACGCGACTCGATTACGCGACGCTTCGAGAGGAATTAAAGAGCTACAGGACAGCCACGGCGGAGACAAAGAAAAATGTAATTGTTACGAAAGGAATGGACGGTTTTGGACGATAGGAATAGACAAAGCAACGATCGTGCTACATCATCGACGAACTGAATCGTAGGAATAGTTTTCCTACTTGAAGACTTGGTGTAGCATCTTGCAGGAGTTCGATGGTATTCATCGTTACATCGAGACATCAGGACAGGTTAATCCATATTTTTCCTGAACGAGACTTTTATAGCGTTAATTTATTAACCATAAGGTATTAACGATACAAAAGCGAAGGAAATAGGATGTTACATCGAATATTTTGCGCTCACATCTATTTTAAAAGTCAGCTAAATTACACGGTTCGTTGTTAACGATTAACTCGCACGGATGAAACGATACAATCTTTTCCGAGATATTATCATTTCGCATTGAGAGATCTTACCAACTATTATAATAGTAATGAGGTGTATATGTGTTATAGTCGTCGTGATAGTGCTACATTCCGTTGGGCAGAGATAGGTTCTGCTGCGAGTGTACCGCGCTTCTCTTCTCATTTTAAATGCCGTTGGAAAGAAAAATCGGACTACGATCGCCGGGATTTGAACCCGGGTGCCAAAACGTTCGTAACCTAAGACGCTAACCATTGCGCTGCTGTGGTCCGACACTAGTTGGTGTCGTCCGGTGGTATTTTGCTGTCGAGTGCCGCTACAGTAATATCGACGCTGTTTTTATTGTGAATTCAGCCACTTTTAGTCACTGGTAACGTGACGCTGTAGCAATAACAAAGCTCCGAGAGTATCCCTATGAACTAGCAGTTCCGAGTATTGCTTTACGCGCGTTTTCAACCGTTTAAACTGTTTAAAGCGAGAAAAACCGAAGAGCGCTTTCTCGATAGAAGCTGTAAGGACGCGTTCGAGGACTCTCTCGCATCATTGTACCGATTCGAATATGAGAAAGTGGTACGCGAACGTAAAAAGACCTCCAGACTAATTTATGTTAATCGGAGGTCGTAAGAAAATGAAACGGCCACGTGAGAACGGTCGCGCCCGTTTTGCCGAACGAGGAAAGGGATCGAAGGAAGTTGGCTTGCTGATGGCGAGTACGGTATTCTTTGTGCGGTAGTGGCTGGATAAATGGCCACAGGACGTGACCTTATCTGATCGATTATCAAGGGAGGTATATTTCTAGAAAATCTCTCTTCTTCGCTGAATATGAATTCGTTTATTTTACATATTTACGTAATAGCCCTCTTACACAATAATTTACCAACTAATAATACCAATGAATCGACAAATGACAATTTATAGGTTATAAATTTCTCCTCCATGATTTTACATTTAAGGAGATAATCGACTAATTTACAAATTGCATTAGTTGAATCGCGCAAAAGAATCCAACAATCAAAATTTATTAATACCGATGACACGTAAAATTTCCTTTATAATACGAATTGAATCGTTGGAAAGGAACCGAAGGATCACGAATTATCGTACTCCTTTCGTTCGTCGATTCGAGCGTAGATCGGCCCTTGTCTCGCGTCCAGCGCGAGGGACGAACCGCGTACGAACATAAAGAGAAGCACGGGTTCTCGTTACTTTCACCTAGTTTCACTCGTTAGCGAGCCGAATGGAATCAGCCGCGAGACCAGAGGACCTCGTCTCTCGCTCGCACGCACCTCGTTCAATTTCGACGAGGCTCGCGCGTTTTCCTTCCGCCGGATGTTTACCGGCGCTCGCGTGTACGAACTTCCGTTGGCTTATTTTCTGCCTGGCGGCGAAGTATCCGCCGCGTCGCGCGGCTATTTCTGGAGCCGACCAGCGCGAAAAACGTGCCGCTCCCACGCGTCGCTTTGTGATCGTCGCCCTCTTGAAAACTGCAAGCTTCTGCGACATATGACTCGCCAGATCTCTCACCTTCTTTTTCTTCTGTTTCTTTCTCCGACTTTGCCCGCGACCTCTTCGCAGATGGAACGTAACGTCTCATAGCGGATAAAAACGTTATTTATAGTTTATAAATGAACGTTGGCTGGAATTGCGATCGTTTTTCTTGATTTTTAATTCCGAGCCATGAACTTTCGTCTGTATTTCTTTAGATCGTACAGCATACTGCAAGTCTATTTTTCTTTATTTCTTAATTTTCGACAGTTCGTTAGGTTGTCGCGAATATAAGTAATAATAATCGGTTTTTCGAACGTTGACGTAACAGTTGTCTGCAATTCGACGATTATCCTCCGACGAAACTACCATTCTGTCTTGTATTCTCAAGGATTGAAAAATAATTAAACGAATTTTAAATATATTTAAATAAACGAGCGTTGGAATAGAATTGGCGGAAGCGCGATAGTCGATGGGAAGTGAGAAACGAACGACACCAAAGGGGATCGCCAAGGTTCAAGAACGCAATTGGAAACCGGCATTCTTGCTATTCGATCTATCGGTTAAAGGTACATGGACGGACTAATCAATCCATTATCCACTTTTCCCCTATTCACGTATCACCAAAGCGAAATACCACGTGTCCGTGTCAAAGCCAGCCGACTTATCAACGCCTCATCGCTCGTTCAACCTATCGATCTCAACATTCCCGAGGCTGCAGCTGGAATTTTAAAGATCATAGCCCGCATAGTTGCGTTTCCCGCCTAGCTAAGCACAGAAACCAATCCACAAGCGAATAATTCAAGAATCCTCCGAGCTCTGAACTCTCTCCTAGCGCATTCCTGCATACAAAATAGCCAACCACCGATACAATGAAGGAAAATACAAATCGTTGAAAGTCCTGCACGTCTGTTCGTCGAAACGAAAGCTTCGCAGGTGAACCCGCTTAACGTAGACCACCCCGTAACCAAACGTCTGACCATTTAAGCGAATAGCCGTAGGTGGACCACAGAGGCTGTAACAACCCGCCTATGCCACGACTCGACATCTCGTAACCAGAGTGTATATGCGGGTATCACGATCCAGTGGGAACTTTCGATAAGCGCGCCGACTCGCTCTCTCGTATGCTCGATCCTCTCGACTCGGTCAGCACGCTGCTCCACCACGCACACGCATGCACACGCGGGTCACTGCATCGAGGTTGGTGCAACCACCTGTTGATTGCACCGGCCACCGAGTCGATGACGTCTCCGCGGATCGGAAAATTGTCGGCACGACGCGCTCTCGTGTATACATCTTGCGGCTAGACGCACGCTCGGGTATAACTACTTTCAAAAGAAAATTTAAGTCTTACGGAAGCTTTGCGAAAGATTCAAGGCTTGGCCGAGTCGAAAGAACCGGGAATTTGAAAGATTTCTAAATCGATAAATTTAGAATTTAGAAAGATTCGCGTGTTGAAAGATGGAATATTCGAAAGCTTTCCAAATCGAATATTCGAAAGATTTCCAAGTTTGGAAAGTTTCTGGATAGAAGAGGTTAAAGTTACATACTGCGAAACGAAATTGGTTGATTCCAGCGTTCTAGTTTCATTGCTAAAATTCTTAGGTTTACTATTAGAATGTACGACTTCGCTCGACGAGATTGATCAGTTTCGCTTCCGCGTTGCTTAACCGATACTTGACGATCGTTCGGCAGATTTCACGCGATTGAATACAGTTTCGTGAAATAATTTAATAATTGCGAAACATCATAGTTCGTATCGTGTTCTAGATCAACCAGCACCGTGATCACTCGCAAACGTCTTCTATGCTCGTAAAGTATCGTTCAGCGAGATTGGCGAGAAATTCGAACGGTATCGATCCATTGAGATTGTAAACTAGAATGAAACGAAAGGAGAGTGGCGCGAGTTATCGCGACACCGTGGTAGAATCTCTGGCCAAGATTGCCGGCAATTTCGCGCGCGATATTCCCCGAGGGACCGCGTAAACGCCTCCACGTCGAATTACCCTTTCAGACCTTGCGTAACTCGATTTGAAGCGTTCGCTCGGCATGCGAGACTCGGCTGAAACCCGAGAGTTCGCCGTTGGTGACAATGTTCCTTTGAGCGGCCAAGAAATCGCCGTAAAGTCCTATTACCGCGTACGTAGAAACTGTACAGCGAGCCGTGTCCATAGCTACGGCGATCTCCCCGCCGTAACCTATAACGCGCGTCGTTCTCTCCTTCTCGCTTTTGGCTCGCTTTTACGCGAAATTTCCAATTCAAATGGCGCGTTCACAATGATGATAAAGTGTCGTGTGACGCCACCAAGTAAATAACACGAATTACAGATATAAATTCCACGTGTCTCGTCGTGCTAGAAGCAAGAGCTCGCCCGAGGTGGTAAGCACGCACGATCGCGCAGTAACGTCTAAATCCCTTAACGCTCTTATCTTTTGCAAATTTACGACGAATATACACATGCAAAGGATATCGCTAACAAGACGAATCTATGTTAGATATGCGCTCAAATTCTTGTAGTCTTTGAAAAATTTGGTTTCTTAAGCGACAGTTTTTCCAGCCACGCGATAAACTACGTATCCTCCAACATTATGTACAACCACTTCGTAATGTTCTTAATCTTTTGTTCGAAGAAACTCTTGTGGTTCTGGCGCAAACCGATATTCGAGTAATTTTTGTCGTTCCATATCATCGTGGAAGTCCTCGATTTAGAAGATATTTTGAAGAGAACCGTCGAAACGAACGAAACGTATGTTGGGGAATTTCCTATCTGAGGTTCCGAACAAACATCTTTGTTAAATTCGCTACGTATCCGAATTGAATAAGCCGCCACGTGGCGAAAAAAGAGGTTTCTGCTTGCTCGGTCCTGCGTGCCACAGGCGCAAGCGCTAAGGCAATTGATCCAAATAATTCGCAGGTGATGCGGTTGGGAGGTGGTTTTGATAAAAACGGATCAAGTCGTAACGATGCCGCGGGAATAAAAATCCGCGACGAGTAACCGGAACCACGCGATAGAGCTTCGCCGCGAAAGGAGCAATATTATTCCATCGATGCCGTATTTGCATGAAAACTGCTGATTCCCCTGACCTTCGCGTTCTATTTATAGCCGAGCCTGTTGATGCCCCACGCACTCGAACGCTTACCTGGTCCGGCTCACCGGTGTCCTACCACGTCCAACTGACACGCGTCCACTTTTCTATCGGTAACTTCCAGAAATCGAGTGACACGATTTAACTCGATGGAATTAAGACGAAAGACAGAAAGCTCTTTCGGACGCATTAGCTTAATGTTCGTTATCTCAGCGATTCGATATTTTGGTATGCAAATTCAATTTAGATTACATTAGGTACTTCGTTAAACCTTATCGAACCGATAGGTGTGCACGTTTCTATTCCTAACTTCCACGAATGAGACTATAGACCGAGTTTATTATTAACTTCTCGTTTGATATAAGATACCGCGTATAGTTCCCATTGATTTATTATCTGCAGACTTCTTCGTAGAGACATTTTTAGAGACACGTTGTACTATGTACATTCGGCGCTTTATCAGAGAAACATCATATTGACGGGAATGTCGAAGAACGATAATATTTTGGCAACGATTCAGCCACGGAACAATATGTGGCGCCGGAATATGCGAGTTTCTCGAGACCCACGTATCGAAAGTTTCGTTTGAAATTAACTAATAGTACGGTCCAAAAATCTGTCATCACGAACGAGAGGTATGTTGAAACGGTATCTAGATTTTGCTAATAGCCCAAAGAGTCTATATCGTAATTTATAGCGTTTCTAAGGTACGCGTTTCGTCTCATCGCACAAAAGCCAACTGGTCTGCCAGTCACTACTTTCGACTCCTCCTCCGTTCTTTTCCATTGCTACGCTAGCACTCTGTACTCACACTGGCGCAATTTCTCCACTGGTACAACGGTAAGAACTTGTGTCATAGGCGACACGTGTGTGCCGTAAACAAGAATTGGACACGGTGACGATTTTGGCCATGCTGTCTGGCGATCTACCCGCCTCTGAATCTCGGGATCGTTGCTCCTTTCCGAGATTCCCCTGACGCGTAGGCGTAAAATAGCATTGCGATACTTTCATCTTGTGCAATAACGACGTAATAATAGCGCTTCTGCGGTGGCTATCGGTACGGTAATAGCGGACTGTGCACTTCTTTGGCGTCGCGTATGCATTATTTATACAGCGCGCGAGTCGCGTACACGCGGCCACCGGTAAAAACTTGATCGTGTGGTTTCGATCCGCGAATCGAAAAGGGAAAGAGATAAAAGTAGACGTAGAAGCAGAAGAGAAGAAACTAATAGAAACGTCGTAACGCGGCGGCGATACGCGTGCACCAATCGTGTTCCATCGGCGCGAGAAGGGAACGATTATGTTAGAATCGTTCTCGGCCATTTCCTCGTCTCCTCGACACCGACCCACATTATATCTCTGTTTCGAGTGACGTTACGTGATTTCCACGATGAAGTAATCGCCAGGCTATCTTTAGCCAACGCTTTGTCGACCAACTATGATCGACGATTTCTCGTTGCGAGTACGCCTCTCTAGGCCGTACATGTTGCATCGCGCCGCCATTCTTGCCATTGTTCCGTCGAGATTTATGGGAAACCTGTAGCACACAACCGTGTATTTAAGATTCTAAGTCCGTAACTTCATAACGAACAGACGATGTTCAGAACGTACGATGAACAGAAATAGAATAGAAAAGTTGAAACGGATTAACGATAAGACAAGATCTCTCCCTTTTTCCCGAGTTTGGCCCGTGAATGATTAAAAACGTACACGCTATGCGATATTATCCCTCGTCTCGACTAACAACGGTAACATGGAAAATCAAACTCTTCCACGGCTGTCATACGTGCGTCCGCCGCAGTCTGAACACTGTACACGACGTTGGTTCAGACTTCGTGCATCGTACCGCTCGGGACAATATCCGCGGGCAATGGTCTTTGTTTGTCAATCGTTGCTATTTAATTGCTACTGCCAAAAGATTAGATGGTAGAGTACAAATAACGAGGTCCGAAATACGATCTTAGACGCGTCGACTTTATCCCGTACGTTTATCCATCGGTGGCAAATGGTCGATCGGTTGTTGCGTGATTTTCTGTATCGAAGCGTGCAGCAGCGTGCATCGCAGAATCCGTGTGGCGTGCAGCACACAGACGGCTTAAATACACGCTATCTTTAGCAAGGGAGTAACGCGGACGAGCTGAACAGAGCGTGAGAATACCGGTTCCGCGCGAAACGATACGATTTGTTTGCTACATTATCGCCGAGTTAAATATATCGCGATAGCGTGAGGAATTTACGAGCGACCGGACGCGCCACTGGCCGAGGAGAGTCCCGTCGTCGATCGGCCCGCGAGAATATAAACGTCCTCCTGATATTACGTAAAATTAACCTGGTGCATGCACGCGCATACATGCACTGATTATCTTCTTATCCTTTTTATCGAGAAAATACGTGCACGCGCCTCGATTAGCCGCCCGCAAGGCCCAAGCTTATTACGCAACGCTAATGCAGATGATATAACGTTGAGAAATTCATCGATAATGCTGTATTCGTCGCTCAGACATTCGACGATGATTTGTGGCCAATGAAATTATTTTATATTCAGAAAGAATGCGACTTATTTTTATATCCCTCTATCGATAATCTAAAAAGATTGTCGATAATTGTCTTGATCTATCGTCTGTTCGACGATGTATGAGCTATTTATTCGTGGTTTACGGAAGTGATTATTTTCTATTCAGAATTATTTGTTTGCAACTCGTTCTATGTATTTGTGGTAATAGATGTAATCGAAGATCGCAGAAGAAGAACATGACGAGTATTTTTATCTCGATCTTTTCATTTCGATGCTATTTTAGTGGAGAAACAAACGTAGTTTAATATAAAACAGCGAATAAGGCGAACAGTTTGGTCAAAAGATGTACAACTGTTAGCAACGAATGACAAATCTGCAGTCTCCTATTAGAATTATAGCGCTGTATCTCGTTAGATAACTGATACTTCTAAAGATATAGAAGAAGTTTTTTCGTCTGTAACGAAGCAGAGTTTGCTGTTCACGAAGACTGGCTCTAATTTACAGTGTCAAGTTCATGGTATCCTGTCGAGGTTTTAAGAAAGACTAATGGATAATTCCCCCTTGAAACGAGAGTGCCCCGCACACTCTCCGAGAATCCAGCTCAAACATGTCTCACTGTGTTAACCCTGTTCCGTTCTTTCGGTCATTTCTCCTATTCTTTGGAAATTTCTCCAATACGAGCGATCCGTAAAAGCGTCGTTGCAATTTGATTCTTAAAATATTAAATTCCTTTTTGTTCTTAAATTAAAGAAATTCTGGACAGAAGGGAAGAAGAAATTCTCGTCTGAAAGGGACGTTCGTTGGCGGAGGCAATAGGTCGACAACGAGCATAGTTTTCCGATAAATGGGTCAATTGGTTTTTACATAACGTGGATTGGAACGAAAGCTCGCGGGATTAAAGTCGATCGGAGATCGAGTTGCAACCAGAGTATGCATAAGTGCATTACGGACACGCGGTTTGAAATGGTCCGTGCGGTGTTCAGAATTAGAGAGAAGGCATCGGGGAACGATCCATTCATCACGGCCAGAGGAGAAACACAACGCGGTCATTTTTACTGGAGTAGGCTCTATTTTTAGCGGGCGGGAATAAAAGAGCGAATAGAGTGTGAGAAGAGAAAAAAGAAAAAAATACTGGTTTCGCAGGCACGTCGGTGGCTGGCTGGTTGCTCGTTTGCTCCGTCATTGGCGGCTCGTGTCCGCTCTCGAACAGCAGGAAGAAAGAGCGAGAGAGAGAGAGAGAGAGAGAGAGAACGGGCTCGTAACGTAATATCGCGTCAACAGGATTAATTAATATTTACGCAGAAATCCCTTCGCGAAGTTGAGTCGCTTTCCCATCGAACCGTGCAGAAACTGGTTCATTTTCTAATCCGTATTTCGATCTCGAATTTTTCTTCTTTATTTTTCCCCTACAGCTCGTCGAATGTTTTGAAATTTAAATGGTCGATGGAAGGAAGAAAGAACGGGGGAGTAGACTCGTATTATCGGTGCATGAATCGTTCGTTTATCGATCGGTATGTCGAATATTTTATGAAAATCGCGATAACTTGTAATAGGACTGTCGCCGATAATGGAGGATGTCGTCCATGATGATATCGAATCCCACCTAAGACATTCTAGTTTTCCCGATTGTGTACCATGTGATTCACGGCACACGCTCCGATCGAACGTGACTAACGTGTTTTTTAACCTTGGCTGCGACTCGCTGTCAGCGTTCAAGGATCGCTGTTCGAATTAGCCGCCGACGACGAAGTGCCGCGAGAACCGCTTGGACCAATTCGTGGCCTAATATTAGCGCTGAGAATTCGTCCATCGAATGATTTATTTGCTTATTATGTTGCGAACATCGTTTTACATATTCATCTTACTACAGTATCGATCGATTTGTAATATATAAAACGAAAAAAAAAAAAGAGAAAGATAGTATACAATCAACGATATAACAAAGACAAGAATGTCGAAACGAATTAAAATCGAAACGTGACGAATAGTCAGAATATTCATATACGAAAAATCTCAGTGGGATGTATTCGTTTGTTTTGAACCGTTTCTTTGTTTCGGTAGAAATCCTTGCAACGCGTCGAATGTACGTTTCGTACAAGTTCTCTTTCGCATGCTTAGTCCGCTAGAGTAGAGGCAATTTCTTTTCGCTATTACGAGATAGTTACGTAATTTTGATTTTTTCGTTCCGCCGTGATGTACAGTCCGTTCCTTTCTTCGCGTTATCCTTCGGAAACAACTATTCGCGACAGGAAATTTACCTTTAACGAGCGTTGCCGGTACCGGCAACAAAGATCGACCAAAAACGAAAGAAAGAATCGCTTAACGACACGGTGCAAGCACGTGTCAGCTCGCTGTAAAGCCGGCATTCACCTTTTTTTCCGCATATACACACACGCTCGGTTGACACCCATAAAAAGGTTAACGTACAGCGAATAAATCGATGGCCGGATAATCGCGTTGGTCGCACCACGACAACGAGGGGGTGCAAGGCACAAAGTAGTCTTCGTATATAGACAAGGAGGGACGTTATTTCGACCGTTGGTGCAGGCAACGAGCGAACGGAAAACAAGCAAGCAAGCAAGCGTCGGACTCGAGTTTAATGTGGGTGCCGCCTTAAGTAACGACGACGCGGCTGGTTTCAGACTAAAATACACTCAATTAACCCTTAATTGGCCGGCACCAATTATGGGCCCGGCGTACCGACGCGTATTCATTCGGTCAACAAGAATGTATGGTCGAGCGGCGTTGTTCTTCCCTCGTTTTACGACACGACGTCGTTCGTGGCTCGCTTCTGGCACGCAGATAAACGAATTTCTTCGTCGTGTCGCGAGAGCTTATCCGCAGATTCGAGCACGTGATCAGCACGTTTGGCCATCTTGGTCGCGTGGAAAGTTCGCGCCTCGAATCGTGCTCTATTTATCTAAAAACGTTGTAAACGCCGTTCGACGTATCTTCTACTTTTTTCTCCGCTTTTTTTATTTTTTCTTTCTTTTTTTTCCTCTACGAGGTCAGACTCTTTTGTTTATGGAAATATTTGATACGCCGGGAAAAATAAAGAATATTTCAAGATCGTCGAGCGAACGATGCAATGGAATCGAGCGGAAGATAATTCCTAGTCGAGTTCCTGAGACGATTATTCCGAGGCACGTGGTCGGAGAAATATTTTCCTATGTAAGTCTACCAGCCGTTGCCATCGTGATGCACAAAGGAATTAGCGTTAAGGTCGAATTTTACTGCTCGTACATCATGTCGCGATAACGAGATCGTCAAACTTCCTAGTACTAAGTATTTCTATTTACGAATAACCGCGGCGCCATTGCTTTTCATTTTCTCTGCAATTGTGTGTCGTTGTTTCTTCGAGTGATTTGTGTCACTTGCCCGTTTTGCTTACGCGACAGAGCACGTTCCTTTACTTCCACTTGATCCAGAGAAAGGGTACCATTGAACGATCGCGACGACGCTGAAAACGACTATTTTTATGTACAAAAGAACAAGCCCCGAACCCTTTAATATTTTTGGACGAATTTAACAGCGAGAAATATGAGATAAAGTAAAGAAAAAGTATTCGTGGAATGGCGGTCTACGTTGTGGACGAGGCAGAACGGTTCGAATTAACGGGTACCACGGAGATCTTGGCGAAATCTTGCGCGGAGCAGTGGGCGCATACAAGCGGCGCTTTCAAATGGCTCCCCGCGATACGCGAAGTGCGTGCGATTTAACGAGCTGCGACGGCTCGGTCGCAATCGCCTTAATTTGTCGTCGGCTAAGTTCGTTCTATCGTCGCGTTAAGCCTAATGCCGCGATTCCAAATATAATTTCCGTGCAGCAGGACCGATAATTTGCGAAACAGCCCGCGTATCCGTTCAATGTTGTGGCTAAAACTGTTCCAGGAAACAGTCTCGTATACCATTTCTTCATCTTCTTTTTTCTGCACGTGTTCCTTTATTTGTTTGTTTCGTTCCTCTCCTTTCTCTTTTTTTTCTTCTTCTTCTTCTTTTGACATCGTATTGCCTTGAAAGCAATCGTGGAATTCCATAGAAAAAAGAATTGTCGTCGCATGACGCAATTTATTGTTGCAAAATATGTATTTTTAAGTCGCATGTGTGTCGCGCGTTTACGTGATCGTACAGGAATTCGCTCGTCCGTTTATTTCTGGTTTATAATTGTTCTGGATCCGAGACGATTCAGCGAACAACTCGTTATCTGGTAGGAGACCGAGGCTCGAAACGTGACAAATCCCTCTTTCTCTTTTATTTCGTTCTCCGTTTGAAGAAAATCCTTTGTTTAAGAAAAAACATACTTTGCACAAATATGCTGTTATCTGTGCGACGCCCGGTCGCGCATGTGTGCGTGCGTGTGTGCGTGTATGTATTCGTGGCTGACTGAAAGATGGCTCCTTTTTGTGTAGATTTGAACGAGCCCTATCAGCGTCTGTCAATATTTACTGGTAATCGCGGCACGAAAACAGCGTAAATCATGTAGTATTACGGCGGTGTGAACGATATTACAGCAACCGTATTACAGCGACTATCCGTTATCAGGCGAGAATATGTCCAAGTGTCTGTGTTTATCGGGTCGACTATATTTAGATCGGGTATTGCTTTGTCGAGAAACGCGAATCGAATCAAGGAAGGAGAGAATACTCTTCGTTCCGACGGCTTTCGTCACCGTCCACAGAAAACCGTAAAATCGTTCGAGTCCAACTTGTTGCGATCCGCGCGACAATCATAAAAATGGAAACAAGTGTTTTTCGTGCAGCTTTTAGGCTTCATCCATTATTTATATCGATTGTATTGAAAACTAGGAATATATTTTCCTTGGTGTTCTTGTAAATAAGACGTAACGCACCAAAATTCTAAGCAATTTTATCGACAAGAAATACATTCGTTTCATTGTCATACGTATACAGCATGGAACGCGAAAATGTTAATTTCAATGTTTCATCGAGATAAAATCTAAGATATTTCTTCGGATGTGCGAACATTGCTTTCTTTATTGACTATCGTCAATTATTAGAAGATATAAGATTCCCGATGAATTTTCGACGGAAGGAACGTGTTTATTATTTATTCTAGAAAACGGGGAAATACGTTTACTTAATAATTTGCTACGATACGGCGTCTCGTGTACCCAACGTCGAGCGTGAAAGGGTTATAATTACAATCACCTATATACACTACATTTAAGTGCACACAATACAACTAGTTCTACTAATAACCAACCACCATTCTCTGCTATACCATACTGTATCATACCAACAAAGAAAAAAGAAGCGAAAAAAGAACGAGAAGGAAACTACGTTCCGTAAACGAATGCACATTAATCCCGGATCACATTCCAGAGCAGAGCAGATACGAAATCGCGGCGACGAATTCCACGTGGAAAGTTCAACAGCTCGGACACGCGTCATGCAATATTAATTACCCATTACCATATACTGAGCGTTAACGTCGGCTTTGCCTGGCCAACACACGACAGTCGAAAACGCTAATTACATCGAGGCACGCCGCATCGACTTCCAATTTCCACGCTCGGTTACCATCACCGTGCTTGAAACCGCGTCGCATAGTATTTTCGAAGACGGCTGCGAAGAAGCGACAACTTTGATGATTTTTTCCTTACCAATTCTTGATTTTACTTTTAAATTTCTATATTTCTAAGGAAATTATTTGAATACGCTAACAGGTATACAGAGATCAGTAATCTCTCACTGTCTGGAAGAATATACATTAGAAGTCGATGATTCTTTTCGTAAAAGGAGACATTTTCAGTGAATAGTTTCACCTGTCGTTGATTTCGTAGAGAAAGATAGGTATTTATATTTTGCTGTAGAAAGATGAAAATAAATATAGTAAATCAGATAGTTAAGAGCTATAAACGATATTAGTCTGCACAATGGCCTGTGACTTTTTCGCGGTCAGACGGCCGTTTTAACACACTGTACGTCGGCAGCGAAACAGTGTTTGCCCGGCCCGTTCACTGTTATGCCCCCGGTCTGGTCGGAATTCTTGAATGGCTTGTCAGGTAGAACCGAAATCCCACGGCGTTACGAGAGAGACTCGTGTATCCGGCGTCATTCGAGTATAACCAAGGATACCGACGCCGCTATACACACCGTGGCTCCACTAACTGCCTATGTTTATCGTCAGGCTATATTTAGCCTGGGCTATTGCTTTGCCAAGCGACAGACTGAACGAACCAGCTACAACCGATCGACACACCAGCAGCCACCACCGGCATCACCGTTCCGGCCAACTTCCCATCTCGATGCTCTTTCTCTTACTCCCTCTTTCTCTCCCTCTTATGTCCCGTCCCATATATACGAGCCTACACCATCCTTACGTATATGCTCTTCTTGAGACTTGCAGCCAAAGTTGTGCATGTACACATCGTATCGGCCATCGACACCCACTGGAGAACCGATCCGTGTGGATCGCTCGAGTTCCGTTTTGCTCTTTACATTGCGACATTTTAACGAGATGCAGCACTTTCCAAACGCGGTCCACGCGTTTTTCTATTTAAAGACTCGAGTCGTTGATTGTTCTCGCGAACGTTATTCAATATATTGCACGTGTATTTCAAAACTCGAGTCAACTGAAACGAGTTTCTCAGGCAGGAAATTCTTTGGAGGTTTGCAACGAAATTATTTATTGATCACATAATGGCAAGAAAGTACGTATATAGACTCCGCGAAACTATGCTCAAAGATTATTCTCGCAATTTCCCATTCTCAGTCCTTGAGATCCGCCTTGGATGATTTTAATCTCGGACGATGGATCTTGTAACGCAAGAGCGAATTATTTCGATATTAAGCCTAAACTGATAGCGTAATAATAGTAGACGAAGTAAAAAAAACGTTGGAGGAAAAAGTGAATTGATACGAGTAGTAGACGCCGGAGTAGATAGGACTGTACGACCATGACCGAAGGAAACCAGCGCGTTTAGTCGCGCTAAAAGTTGTCCACGTGCTCAAGGAAGAGACGGTGCAAAGTGAGAGTCGGGTGTCGAGGCCCGTTTGATTTTTCATCGGGTCGCATTAATTTCCATTCGATTGTTTCGCCATTCAAGGATACAACGTCGGCCGCACGCAAGCGAGCTTGCGCGCTAACACACAACTATCGCTATTTGTCCGTCGGGGCTATAAATAGACGCTGTTGATTTATGAATAAATGAAAGCACCGCCCTGTTTCTGTGTGCGCGGTTCCCCCACCAAGGCCCGCGCAGCGTTCGCGCCTGCGCTCCGCGTGATTCTCGCCCGTACGCATGCGCCCGTGCGTAAAGAGTTGTGTATCCCCCACCACCGTTGCCGCCGCTACACGCGTTCCTCGTGAACAGGGCCGCCGCAATGATTCTCCGGTTTAGAAATGTATTTTTAGACCCGGGTACCGTTTGTTGGACACAATTTGAACACCTTTCTCGGTCAATAAATCTCCCGCGCGAAGCGCACTGATTGCGAAAGTCCCATGAGCCCCTCGTGTATTATGGAAATCTGCTCAACTTTCCAAGTTCATTCTTACATCGTGGCTGAATTATTAAAACTTTTATTAATACGTTTTGGTAGTTAAAGTTCGAAGCAAGATACGGTTTATCGATAGGGTTAAAGACGCGAATAGAAAAATCTGACGCTCGTGTATTTGTGTATCAAAACTGGAAACAGGAATGCCCTTGGTCTGGTGCCTGTTAGCCTGCCGTAGAGCCGTTAGTTACAACATTCTGCTTTTCATTCCTCAAATTAGAATGTATATCACAGTTGAATTAGTAAATAAGCTATGTTATGTTTATGCTGGAACGCAGTCGTGCGCGTGGCACGAGGCTAAATATAAATACGCCTGATCTAAATATCATTCGACATCTCTGATCTCTCTGAATAAAATTCATTCTCGATCGATGGTTGCAGTGGAATGCGTGGCAAACACGGACGCGCAGATATTTCGCAAGTCGATAAGCGGACGCTGCGAAATCCGACTTCGAAGTGGACTCGCCACGCGAATATAAAATCGATGTTTAAAGAAGAAATAAACTCGACCTCGTAACGATCTGGAATAGGAATATACTGGTGGATTTACGATCTTTTCGAGTAGATCGTAATTCACTAGAAACTAGAAACAAGTATCAACCCTGTTGCTTATTGACACGAATCATATTAACAGCGAACCAAAACGATACTAACCAACTCGAATATTCTAGCTGTGTATTTCATAACAAGTTTATACGCCATAAGAAACCGATGAAACGTAACCACGATCTTTACTTTCCGCTTACTCTCCGTTCGTTATGTTTATCCTGCTTAACCATAACGATTGCGTAAGACCGAGGAAACGACGTGATTACCGAAGGAACGTGTTACGTTTTCTCGGCCATCTTGTTCACCTGGCTTCCCTTAATTATCCGTCAGCGGGCTGTTTAATTGGCGGAAGACGTCGGCGTATGGTGTCACTTAATAAAACTCGAACGATCGCGCGATCAGAAACGACCAGCGCCGACGATACGAGCCGTCCTACCCCGTTTAACGAGCACCCTTATCGAGAAAGCTGATCCTCGGGCCGAGGCCATCAACGATCACCGTGGAATCCAGAATAGCGCGCATTAACGGCATAATTTAGGAAGTTATGCCGATGAAACGAACGACGGACACTCGTCCAAGGCAGATCTTTCCGCTACGCAACAGAGATAGGAGAGAACGTTCCCGGAGATAATCTGAAAGCGGCCAGAAGCTTAATTGGAGTTAAGGCAACGTCTCGCGACTTCAAGTTCAATTATCTAATAGCGACCGCGCCGTAGCTTCTGCCTGGCTGCTGCTTTCTAATTCCCTGGAAAGAATTCGCTCGTTCAATGAGCCATTCTTTCTCTCCCCCTTTCTCTTCGTCTCTTTTTGTAGTTAACATCGCGTTTTCACCGACAAAGCGTGCGTTACCAGGTGAAAGAAAATGATATTTTTCATCATGGCCGGCTAAGGCGCTGTCTATGGATAAACTAAGAGGCTAGTCAACTTAGAACCGCGTCCAACCGATCCAACAACGAACATCCTTTTTGTTCGAGACCAATTGCAAACGGTAACCAACGGATATGAATTTGCGGAAACATTTTGCTCGTATCGATGCAACCTGTTCCAAGGATTTGAAAACTAACTGCGAGATAATTCTTAGTTGTGAAATAATTGGTAAACTGTACGCACTGTGGACATTTGTCTCTGTGGATGTTTGTCGCTTCGAACGCGAAACGAGCACCCAACAGCAACTTTTTCAAGAAACATGGAACATGGATAAAAAGTTTCTCGTTGTTGGTTCAGTGAGGACGCCGCTTAACGCAGCAGAGGCGTATGGAATAGAAAAGAGAAGAAAGGAGGAACGACGAGAAATGGAGAGAGTTAACGAGCCGAAGGATTATCGATTGATATTCAAGATAAAGAAGCTCCCGGTACGTTTCACCGGTCGGGAAGAGAGCAACGAATTTATCTGCGACACGGAGCGTGTCGTTTGGCAAGATCCTGGTGCACGTAAACGGTCTCCCTCGAGAACACTAATAGCCACCATTAACGGGCCAGGACGTGATCCGTTCACACGCTCGCGAATTCCGGGAAGCGATCTTTCCGTTCTGTGACTCGCGGTAGCTTCGCCGTGTCGTATCGGGAAGAAAAGGTATTTCTGGCACAACGTTACCGTTGTCGCTTGTCACCTTCGCCGCGAGAAGACACGTCCACTCGTTTACTTCGCACGAAAACCGATCGTGTCCAGGATACTCGATCGATTCTCCGATTTGTTAAATCCGGTGCTACCTGTCCAACTCGGAACGTGGAATAATTTATACCACGAAAGGGAAAGTGGGAAATTTGTATGTTTTTATAGACTTGTGAAATTACCACTTTGAGCTATAGTAATGATTTCTTCGTAAGTCCTATCTCTTGAAACGATCTGCCTATTTATAACTGTTGCTTCACGATAGATAGTGCTTCCGTTGTACGGTCGGACCTCGCCAACTCGAATCTCCAGGAAAAAATATCTTCGATTTATGCAGGTTTTGTCTTATCGAGGTTTTCGGCCAACGGAGAATTAACGAACGAGGACGACTTACAGAAGCTTTGCACAGTGATTAGTATCTTTCAAATCGCAGCGATTCGAAGAAAGGGAAATTCAACTTTTAGAGATCAGCTATTTATTTGCAAACATAAATAATAATTTATGTTTATGTATATACGATATAATATGATATAATTTAGAGTTGTAGAGGCAGCGGTGAACAAAGTTCGACCTGTAGAGGTAAATTTCGACTTGCAAAGGATGGGATTCTGCGTGAGTTCCAATTATAGAAATAAAATAACACGCTCAGACACGTTTCAGAGATAGAGAAAGTTTGTATCTGTGAGAATTGAGAAAATTGTAATCTGATAGGAATTATCGAGGTTCAGATATATCAAACTTAGAAATAACGAGTAATATGAGAAAAAAAGAAAACAAGGTCACCATCCTTGTTTGCTTAAAATAGATAAGAAAAATTCTTATCCGTTTTTATTTATCTAGATACTCAAGGTAACCGATTTAGAGTGATTCATCGGTGTAGTTTGCGCAAACGAAGGCACCTGGCTTCTGGGTCGGTCCTTGGCCGTTTCTCGATATTGTTGACACTCGTTGATGTTCTGGACAGATTTAAACACGAGATTAATATTCCGACACGTTCTTAACTTCCTCTCCATAGAACTCCCTTCTTCATTGTCAGGTGTGACTTCCGTCTTACGCAAACAGGAAGAGCGATCGAGGGACAACGAGCTAGTGGCACGCTTTGTTATTTTTAGTCGTCGATTGATAGTATCGCGTTTTAAGCCGGGGCAAGGATCGATTCGCGCGATTAAACTGGCTCGCGAGATGAGACACCGATGGATTGCTCGATTGTTATTCAGCGGGCACGACCGCTGTCGATGCACCGGGACGCAACGTGCGTTGCCTATCCCGATGTAAAGACGAGTTTAGAGGCATAATTTTGAGCAACGACGTGGATCGGTGCCCGGCGGAAAGATGAAATATCCGCGGTTCATGTTTTATGGATGTGGCAAACAATTATAAAACAGTAGGGTATAAATTTAAAAAAGTGCCGCGAAGAATTCGCGATGAGACAGCATCGAAACGGACACTTTGTTGCTACTGTTTATGGCGACGATTTTGCGAGTTAACGGGGAACGATAACACGATAGACCATATGTGTTCGATGGCTACACACACACATATACGACTAACGATGCAGTGTACAACAGTTTGCGATTCTGCCATAGTAGAACTCTGTTAGTAGAAATTCCATTTATACGAAAAAAACTTCATTGTTAACGTCTGATTATCCGATATGTTTAGCCGAGCTGCTATTGTTTGAACAACTGCTCAGTTAGAGTTGCTTCAGTTAGAGTTAGACGAACGTTTAAAATACATATATTTATAATTCCCAGGGGAGACGCGTGTATCCTTGTACTAAATATCCAGTAGCATCTGTACAAGTTTTCGGATTTGTTTGAAACTCGAAAATACAATTACGATACTGGGATCTGGTTACGGTGCTAATGAAATCTCAGAATCTCAAAAAATTTCGTACGAGACATTAGACAACGATAGATTCGTAAAAAATTTGTACAAGCGTTCGGATAACTTTCGCGAGCCACTGTGTACCTAAATGCACGGCGAGGTCGGCTAGAGAGCAAGTACGATGAAAAAGGAGCGACGTGGAAAAAGAGCGTGGGCAGGAATTCCTCGATCGCGTTTCCAAAGGATCGCGAACGCTTGTTGCACAACTAACGCACACGATCGGCCAATAGAGAAAAGCCTCTCTGCGGTTGCAGTCCGCGGAGAGCACTCGAGCTCTCTCGAGCTCCCTCAAGGTGGTCTCGTCTAAATATAGCCGAGTGGAGCCCAGAATAACAGCACGTCGCGAGCCGGCAATGACCAAAGCCCAGCTCGTTCACCAAGCCAACTAAGAGAGCCAGCCAACGGCAGCCAGCAGGATAACCGACCAGGTCGGTCAGTTTTGTCTACCGGCCCTCGGACTCGTTCCTCCTTGTAACTTCGTAGAAGAGAGAAGAAAGGGCCACGGTACCACGCTGCCTTTAAAACAATGCTCTTCTACGACTCTTCCGAGTTAGTGTGCGCGTCCTCTTTGTTTGTTGGCCCCGTTGCCTCCAAGGGAATAGGGAACTGGTTCTCTCTTCTACGCCGGACCAGTTTCGTCTACCGGATCATCGATCACCGATCGACTTTTATGCAAAACTAGAGGACACGTCTGCGTGGCGTCGTTCGCGTCTTAAACAGAATTTACACCGTTTCAGTTTGCGGGAACACGTCATCGGCGCATGAAAACGAGGATGAGAGCAGCGGTCGTTTTCGAGAGCGTCGTATTCCTGCAAAATGAAACAGTGTAAATTCAGCTTTAATTATTTACGTACGGTTGCAGCTGTGGCTCTTCTCTGAAAAGTTTCTGTTCAGATTATGTATGTAATAATTGATGTCTCTTCGAGTTTTCTTGAATACTATTAACCCTTTGTACCTCGCGAACGTCGGACTATCTGACGTTGATAGAAGAGTATTGTGTTCGCTGAAAAGACACGGGACAGGGAAGGAGACAAACGCATAAATAAATTCATGAACTTTTTCTTTTTTTAGACAAATCCTACGAGTTGAACGAGTTTTAAAGTTAAAAGGTTACTGGAGTTGCTGGTTGATATCGTAACAATATCCAGAACGCGGCGAATTAATATTTCCACCGGCAATGTTATAAATTCACATTAACGTCAAATTAGTAACTTTCACCAAATATATTCTGCTTAATAGGCATATGTTCAATAAAGGATGAGTTTCTTTATTCTGTCTGTTGCAAGTGTAATTGTGATTCGGTAGTATTCTGTGAATGCAGGATTGCAAAGCTTTTGATTGGAAATTTGTATGATTGCTGTGTAACGGCATGAATCAACGACGCAAGGATTAGTTTGATGAATCGTAAGATCGTCGATTGAATTGGTCAGGATTGAATCAACATCCCCTAATTCCTTCAAGGTCAAGATTATATACTCAACAAAGGCAACACGCATTAAAAGAGCTTTCTTTTAATCAAACACAGCAACATAGTAGCTGGAACGACGAACAATCGTAATTTTGTCATTCTGATGCGGCTCGACCAACATCCTCCCGCCATTGCCGAATCAATTTGTCTTTTTTCTTTTTTTTTTTTTCTTTCATTTCAATGTAATAACGATAAATGTCGCTATCATACGCGGCGTATAGTCATCTTCCGTTCGGCAAATTCACAAGCGAGCGTCGTACATTCGCATGTATCGCGACGTCCGGTGTTCGAGAGGATAATCTTGGGAAAGGTGGATGTTCCTTTTGGCTCTGGTTTTTTCAAGTATTTTCCTCGGCTTCGTCTAATTTGGCATTTCGAGTGGAAGTTCTGCGCAAAAAGCACCGGCCAGCTTCACCATCGCACGCGGGACCGCGAATAAGAGAAAAAGGAACGATTCTGACCAGGTGGGTAAATCGCTGACGATCTCGACTTCCTGGAATCGTGGGAGGACGAGCAGAGGACGCTGGAAAGAGAGAGTGCTCGATTTTGGCGCGCGCGATCGTGTCCATGCGGATTGATCTAACGCTTGAAATTCTTTTTTAAGATACGAAGACAGAATTATCGAAACGCAAGATACAGATTTTATTAGCAATTTTTAACGTAGATTATTTAACAAGACAGTCGCTATTTTTAAACTTCGTTCGTCCTCGTTCGTTTGCCGAATCCAATTTATTTATCAATGTCGCAGTGACAAATTGACATAACGACATAAATGGCCGAATTTGATAATTCTTTCATCGAAAGTAGGAAGTAAAGTGTCTGTGTAGTCGGACGTAAAATTGTGCTCGTCGTTCGTACATAAATAATATACGTAAATCGGTGTTGAAAACTATAGTTTCTTATATGTATCGAGCAATTTGCACGAAAGGCATATGAAGGTAAATAGGCAGAATTAAGCTATAAACGAAATTCTATTAAAATTATAATTGAAGCATCCGATACGCTACGGCAACGCCATATCGTAATACAGAGAAAAATCGTATAATATCAAAAAGAAGTGCTCGATACTCGAGTTAGTCGATAACAACGAATAAACGAAGAAGGGACTTCCTGGTCCCGCCAACGATTATTTTTCGCTGGCAATCCCCAAGCGGTAAGATAGTTGTAAAGATTCACGGGGCAACGCTCCCCATAACCGCAAATCCCATGGTCGGCAGACTGTAACGAGGGAAAAGTGACGATGGAGTTGCGGCGGTGGCGGTGATCGCGACTCGTTCGATGCATGAATTTCGTGGTCTCTTTGGTTGTCGGTAGAGAAGCCTACTCGGTTGTTCGATCGAGTGTGGAACAAGAGGAAAAGAGCGAGCGTATAAGCAGAAAGATGGAAGAGGGGAAAAAAGAAACGAAACGGAGTAAAAGAAGGAGGACAAGGAGGTGGAAAAAACAACGGAAAGTGGATCGTGGCCTGACGGTGGTCGCCACGGTTAAAGTAGAACTGACCCCCAGTTGTCACGTTTAATTTATATGTTAATGAGCGCATGTCACATTTCAACGGTACGGAGCAGCCGCCCCGTGCACTTCTCCACTCGCGATCACCGAGAGAAGAGAGAAGAGAGTTGCCCCGTTCATTCCACTCTCCTCCTGCCCTCCTTCGTACCGCCTGCCACAGGTTTATATTTAACCGCGCGCCACACACCATGGCACCCGGCGCAGCCCACTTTGCCGCGTTACTCTCCTGCCTTCTACTCTTTTTCCATCTCTTCCATTCTTTCCTCTTTCTCTATCTCTTCAGCCACCTACTCCTTCTCTTCATTCTCTACACCCTTTTCCATCGCTATCGATCGCTCTGCTCTCAGTTGTTTTCTTTCTTCGATCCTTCACCTCCGTCGCTTCTCTCGCCTGGCCCCTTTCAGCTTTCTGGCTATCGCTCTTCCTTTTCGACGCTTGTGACATTGTTTTCCGGCTGTTCGCCGATTCGTCCCCTCTTACTTACTGATTTGTTTTCAGTACTTTCGACGACACTTCGCGGCTGTTTTCGCGGCCTTTGTTCTCTTGTTTAGCTGCTGAGTGTTCAAGGTTCCTTGCGTAATTTTCAAACTCGAAACGTTGGAATTCGTACGCGTGGTTCGTTGACGGTTCATAAAAAGTTGTAATCGATAGAAAAGTGTCATCGACGGTGTATGATTTTTAATGTCGCTGCTCGATCTAGAGATATCAACTTCGTCCCTTAACACGTTGACTGTCATGGTGGTTACGTGGTGGAATTGCAACGATGCAAAGCGCTAAATGCATCGTGAAACGCTTAAGCGATTATATTGTTTTAACAAGGTATCTATACGTTATATGTACAGTAGCTAGGAAAAAATATACGCGTATACCCTCGTTTTCCAGTGACTGGTCTCTTCGTCAGGTTCTATATTTCAGTTTCATAGCATCAAATTTCATTTTATTGGTACATACCACTAACGATAGATGATACGATATTTAATATATTTGGACCTAATTAATCGGCACGTAAATGCTCTAATAAATACAACGGTGTGCAAGTACTTCTCTCGTATAGTAGCCGCTATGTATCGCGCTAAAATAACGAAATTTATCCACGGTCGACGCGACAACTAATTACCCTTCTATACTTAATTTCACCTCTCTGCAAACATAAACTCCAACATAGAATGCAACATTTCGGCCAAAACCTGCTAGAAACGCAAAACCAATACGAACTCCAACATCAACATTCGTTGTCCCAACTGGCTCGCATTAACTCGTAACGCAAACACTTGCCAGAGCGTGTGCACTTGAACGGACGCTAAACACGATCGGGAAACCGTGTGGATTGCAGAAATGCTCGGACTACAAGGCGTCGAAGGTGAACACGTTCGCGAGGACCGAACCACCGGACACGCAGGTGACGAAGTCGGTGATCGCGTTGTTGCTCCATTATGGCTGGAACAAATTCACTATCATCACGGAGAGTGCTTGGTCGACGGTGGCCAAGTCGCTGGAGGAACAGGCCACCAAGAATAATCTCACCGTCAATCATTACAAGACCGTGGAAGATCGACACACGTGCTGCGAGGAAAGGCTGCCTTGCTGTCAAGTCAGCGTATGGTTTCAACTCATACAGGAGACCAAAAATATGACCAGAAGTCAGTTGAAGTTTCGTTTACGTTCGATATTTCTCAGAAAGTCATCGAGACGACCGAAACGATGTGTTCGTCGAGAGCCGCCTTCTCTATCGGCCTCTCGTTTCCGGTTCTGTTTGTCTTCGAATCGCGTGGCTTTCGTTTTTGAAACGGTTTTAGCGCGATTGTAACACGCGAGACTCGTGTTTCCTCGTGTTTCGAAATAGAGACGGTTCCATAGTACAACTTCATCGGTTGTTGAATCGCGCGAGTTCGAGCGAGATTTTAGTGTCCCAGATACTGGAATTGACCCCGTCAACGAAAGAATACAAATTGATCTTTAACGCGTTCGACTAAAGTCCAGTAGCGCGAGTTCGTTAGAAGACGGTAGAAACGAAGTTGACAAAATTTTTCTTTCCTATCGTTAAACTTAATTAGACTCGATACTATACTTAATATAGGACGTAACATTTACTAGGCTTAATCTTTAAAATTCTTTGGATGCCATTGGGGCTAAATCGCTTATAAAGCGAAAAACGACGCGTGTTATAGCGCAACAGCGATGATCGAACCTATATGGTGGTTGGAAAATTCTGTCGCCAGATTTTGCTTACCAGGTAAAATTAACTGGTGTTGAAGATTCGATCAAAAATTTGCAGTGCAGGCAACTTTCACATTCTTCGTTAAGCAGATCGATAGTTATATCTGTATAAAAATTCTTCACGAAGAAAAAAATGTTTAATATTAAGAATCGATCGTTGAATCAATTTGTAAAGGCATTGTGGAAGAATATTTGAATAATGAAGATAAAAATAGATGGATGTCGATGAAACGTGACAAAGTTGTTACAACGATACTTCGATTAATTCTACAAATTAACAGAAATTTCAGTCGAAACAGTCGATTTCTTTTCTCTCGGAGAAGAGGAACAGAAACAACAGAATTTTCCGATCGCGCGAATACTTTCCTTTCGTGAGTATTTTCGTGTGTTTCCTTCGTGAGAACTGGTACACGGTATATAGATCTATTTATTCCATGATCTCACCGATAATTGCGCGGCAAACGGAGCAGCCGTTTCCCGCCGGTAGGAAAATGAAGCGTGAAAGTCAGTTCCGTTCTGGAAATCGGTCGGTCGTCGTTGATGGAACGCTCCACGGGAGGCGGGAGCGCGTCTAACGGAAGGCGTAAATCTGTCGACAGTTTACATATTCCTGGGAACGGCGATGTCGCTGATAGACATGATGAACTCGATGCAGAATCAACGGCTGCTAGACAACGGGGAATACATGGTGATACACGTGGACATGATGACGTACTCACCGCGCGAGGCGCAAAAGTACTTATGGAGTAAGTACATACCATATATATGTATCATACATTTACATACTATTAATATCACCAGACTGCGCATGTTTACGCAATATCATATTTTTACGATCCTATTTAAAGAACTGGAATCCAAGAATAGATTTGTTTTCATCCGTTAAATATTACAACGAACAGTGAATTTGAAGGACATTTTATGTATCTCGGTATTTTAAATTTCCCGCTAATGCATAAACGTCCGCAGTCTGATAATCACGAACATCTTGCACAATAATTGACCGACTAGTCCACAAGCTACAGATTATAGGCTATAGGCGTCCGTTGCACGGTTTTACAATTTTGCAACTGCCTTGAATTTCATTTTTACATCTTGAGCTGTTAATGATACTTGTACAAGAAAGTGGCATAGTTAGATAGTTAGTTTAGTAAACTGTACGTAAGAATAAGCTCTTGTTACTGTCACGCGTGAAAATTTGTCAGCGCCGTAATTTCGAAAATTTCGCTAATAATAATTAGCGAAATCGCGCAACAAGGCCCATAGCAGGTCCATTCCGGTAACGAAACGACTCGTGAAATTCGATTGACCCGATTGTTCGGTCTCCTTGGCGGTCCTCCGGTGTTCCTTGACGAAACGTACCGCGTTCCTCGTTACCTCATCATTTCCGTATCTAATCCGAGATTAACTGAACGTCATGGGTCAGGCATGGTTCGCTCGTGACCCGGTTTCCAGCACGTGATCCGATTTTAATGGACGTTCCTCTAGAATCGTCGGTCCCGTGTTGTTGCTCCGCTCTCGAAATCAGATATTTCCGTTTCCCTCGTACGAAAGAGGGTACAACACCGCTCCTTTCTCATCTCGCCTCGCACGCGATCGGTCTCTTACAGAACCGGAACACTTCGACAATCTGCGGAATTGCCTGGAGCCGAAGGACTTCCTCAAGAGGGCACGATCCTTGATGGTGGTAGTATCTACGCCACCCACACAGAACTACGAAGAGTTCACCAAAAAGGTCCGGGAGTATAGCAGCAAGGAACCGTTTAATTTTGTCATCCCTGAATTGCTGAGAAAATACGAAAAGGTAACTTTCTTTATATCAAACGTACGCTGTTCGTCGAATGTTAACTCCTTGTCTTATAATTATGCTATGAGGGCTATTAAAAGCGTAGGATCTAGGCCTAAAAATACAGAATCTAGGTTTGCTAGTAATTGCTTAAATGCAAGATATTGAAACGTTAATTATTATTACGTATCACTACCAGATATATATTTCATAATAATACCCAAGTATTTAAAGCTAAAACTAGAGAACCAAACTTTGTTAGAAATACAATTTATATTTGTTAAATCGTAATTACGTCAAACGTTAAATCGCAACTGTGACATGGTAGATATCGTATTATATTATAAGAGAAGGAGCTGAAATTAAAATTCGTCTATCAATCTATAGAGTGATTTTCTGGTTTCAGTATGTGTCGATTCACGCCGCGTATCTTTACGATTCGGTGAAACTGTACGCGAGAGCCCTGGACCAGCTCCTGAGAGATCAACCAGAGCACACACTCGAGGAGATCGCTAGCAATGGCACTCAGATCATCGAGACGATTATCAGAAATCACACGTATCAAAGTAAGTATTCGTATAATTTGCACCGCAAATTGCTAACACGATCAAGTTTGAAGTGGCTCGATCTCTCGATAAGGCTAGATCTGATTAGAACGAGTGGGTGCAATCGATACATCTATTGTCACGTAGATTTTTTGCGCGATTTCAAGACAATTAGAAACACTTGAGAATTATAGATCAGAGATATTAGATATTAAAAAGATCGTTCTCGGTCCTGGATATTTACGGAAAAAAATGTATAATCGTGTTCTGCGAAAACAGGTGTCAGCGGCGCGACGATCAAGTTCGATAAGTTCGGCGACTCGGAGGGAAACTTCTCGGTACTGGCTCTGAAGAAGGATCCGTTCCGTTTCAACAACTTCTCCTGCGATTTCCAAATGAAGCCTGTAGGCCAATTTCAACAGGGTGAAACTCTAGTGAGTGAGTTGTTTACAGCATTCGTGCAGCTCATATCCATTCGCGGTTCTCGAATTACTCCTACGATCGTTCTAATCGACAAAACTTAAAAGAAGTTTAAAATTATCAAAATACCAAGGGTATCGATCGTGTCCAGGTGTACAGGCCATCGGAGGCGATGGACTGGCCGGGTAAGAATAAGCCGGAAGCGGAACCTGGATGCGGTTTCCTCAACGAACATTGTCCCAAAGATGACACGCACCTGCGAAGCATCGTGGCCGCTGGAGTGCTAGCTGTTTTATTGTTCTGCGCCGCGGTGATCACTATGAGCATATATCGAAGGTGGAAGATAGAACAGGAAATCGAGGGGCTGCTGTGGAAGATCGATCCGAGCGAGATACACGGATACCCTCATCTTGACAACATGATGTCCTCCCCTAGTAAGGTGAGATACCATTTGCCGTTTTCTAATCCCTGTATACTTTCTTAGGTACTTTATTTTATATATACTTGCATATCACATATACTTTGAACTTTTTATTTCATTCTATTTTAATTAAACGCATAAAAATTCACAGTCTGACAAAGAACGTACGTATCTTTATTATACGTAAACGTTAGAGGTAAAAGATGAACGCTATAACGACGACCGCTGGCGCGATCATTAACTATTAGCGCTCAATATACATATTTATTTATCTAATGATTTTTCGAATTGTCGCACCATCTTCTATTATTGAACTGTCGTTGCAGTTAAGCTTAGTTAGTGCAATGTCCTACGAGTCAAGATGCGGGGGCCAGGTGTTTGCGCAAACCGGGCATTACCACGGGGTAGCAGTAAGGATAAAGGAGCTGAAGTTCTCAAAGAAGAAGGACATATCCAGGGACGTGATGAAGGAGATGCGTATCCTTCGCGAGATCAGGCACGGTAACCTGAACTCTTTCATCGGGGCGTGCGTCGAGCCAATGAGGATATTGTTAATTACGGACTATTGCGCCAAAGGAAGTCTTTATGTACGTCACCTTAATACACGAATGAACGTGTGTAATTCGGTCTGCTGGTGTTTTCAACGAATGATCGCATTGCGTATGTGTTTCAGGATATTATCGAGAACGAAGATATCAAGTTAGACGATATGTTCATCGCATCATTAGTTCACGATCTCATTAAGGCAAGTCTATATACGTGTTCGCACGGTAGATCAGTGATATGTATACCGATTGCGAAACTATTGTGAAAATATTGTTTGCACCGTTTCAGGGTATGCTGTACATTCATGAGTCATCTGTGCTAGTCTGTCATGGTAATCTGAAGTCATCCAATTGCGTGGTAACCTCGCGATGGGTACTCCAAGTTTCCGATTTTGGCCTGCACGATATGCGGCACTGCGCCGAATCTGACAGCATTGGTGAACATCAGTATTATCGAAGTACGAAAATCAAAAAAAGAAAAAAGAAATATAACGATACTTTATTGTTCTATCGCCAATCGATTAGCGGACTGAAAATCATAGTCGTGTACTGATCTACACCATTATGATTTTCTGCCCTTCGAATGATTTTTGTGACTCGATTTCTAATTGAAATATTTCTCCTACATAGACTTATTCTGGAAGGCACCTGAACTATTAAGGAATCCCAATGCTCCGATCAGAGGTACCCAGGAAGGGGATATTTACTCGTTCGCGATTATATTATTCGAGATGATCGGACGGAAGGGGCCGTACGGTGGCGTGAATCTAGAACCCAAAGGTAAATATCCGTGCGTAGCTAAAAATCCGTAAGCGTTAACGATTGTCATTCGTTAATCGGCATTTGCCAAAAGGTATAGCTGCAGAAATATAAATATGAACGTTAACAAATTGACAGAAATCATAGACCGAGTGAAAAGGTTCCCAGAAGATGGTGAACCGCCGTTTAGACCTAACATAGAGATACTGTCCGAGTCTGAAGCAGACTGTGCTGAGTATATAGTTAGTACGATTACCGACTGTTGGGCGGAAAGTCCAGAACTTAGGCCCGACTTCAAAATGATAAGGACACGGTTAAAGAAAATGAAAGCGGGAAGGCATCGCAATATCATGGACCAAATGATGGACATGATGGAGAAGTATGCAAACAACCTCGAAGATCTAGTCAGTGAACGTACACGCCTTCTTTTCGAGGAAAAGCAAAAAACAGAGGATTTACTTCATCGAATGTTGCCGGAGTAGGTTGAACTATATAAATTCTTTCATTAAAAAGAAAGAAAAAAAAACTTTGCTATCTACATTAATGATACCACGTCTGTTTCTTACAGACCCGTTGCAAATTGCTTGACAAATGGAATCGGTGTGGAACCTGAAGCTTTTGACTTGGTTACTATATACTTCAGCGATATCGTTGGATTCACTGCAATGTCAGCGGAAAGCACGCCTTTCCAGGTATGTTTTTCAATTAAACTAATCTTTAAGGAAACAAGATATATATCTTTGCATGACTACTATTATAATTCCTTCGTTTTTCAGGTCGTAAACTTCTTGAACGACTTGTACACTTTGTTTGACCGCATAATCAAAGGATATGATGTATATAAGGTGGAAACGATCGGCGATGCCTATATGGTGGTAAGTAAATTTTTTTATAAATTCTATACATTTTTTTATTCTATATAATTCTACGATACATCGCTTTTATCAGGTTTCTGGTTTGCCAATAAAAAATGGAAACAGACATGCCGGAGAAATTGCATCGATGTCCCTAGAACTACTTAACGCTGTGAAACATCACACCATAGCTCACAGGCCTCAAGACACTCTTAAATTACGCATTGGAATTCACACAGGTATCGTACCTTGGGAAAAAATATTAAACGCGATAAAAATGACATAAATATACGTAACAAATATTACAGGTCCTGTAGTGGCTGGTGTTGTTGGTTTAACGATGCCTAGATATTGCTTATTCGGGGATACCGTAAATACAGCTTCGCGTATGGAATCAAACGGCGAACCGTTGCGTATTCACATAAGCGAGCAGTGCAAAGATGCTTTGGATAAGGTCGGTGGCTACATAATCGAAGAACGTGGGTTGGTTTACATGAAAGGAAAGGGAGAAGTAAAAACTTATTGGCTCATCGGAGCCACTGAAAAGGCCATTCAAAAACGAGAGGTTTGTATAAAAATCAATATAATAAGATTGTTAGATCAATGTCATATAATCTTGATTTTTATGTTAATTAGGTTGACGTCGGTGATCTTCCACCACTCTTTTGTAGACCAAGAAGAAGTCCGAAATTAAATTCAGATTCTCGACAGGCTTCGTTGCTAGGTGGTCTAGGAGCTGGCAGTCGCAGACAGTCGAGCGTTCCAAGACCAACGCCGGATGACTCCTCGTCTCAGTACGGAGGATCCAGTCCAGTCCCTAAACCTCTTAACTCTCGGAAATTAGACCGATTTCCTCTGTATTTGACCGATAACATATCGAAGACAACGCTAGATAACGTTGCGTTGCAAGAAGAAGTTGAAAATCGGGCGGCTAACATTAAGATAGCACTCGATGATTTCTTTATCGACACGAGGCCGAAATTTAGGAAAAATGCAAGAGTTCTGTCGACGATTGCCTCGTCGTCCTCTACGAGCGATTATCCGTTCCAAACGATAATACGGGAGTCACGTTCGTTAGACCCTTTCCCATTGGAGCTCTATAATAAGAGGTTCGAGTCGCCGAATTTCTCTTGGAAGGAACCGAAGAAAAGTTTTCGATCGCTAGAGAATTGTGAAAAGTGCACACGGACTAACTCGAAGACGAATATTTCTGAGAAAGTGTTGAATAACAACTATCCGAATGGTAATGTAATAATAGTGCCCCATACGGACGAGTCGCCGAACGAAGCAGAGACACCATTACTAGGAGATGAGAGTGGTTGTATGGGAGAAATTATGCCTGTTAAACGTTGGCGTTCTCTCGATCAAGTGGTATCCGTTCCTAGTACAGACAGTGTGCCTGATAAAAAATCTTCCGCAAGAAATTCGATCAGAAGTTGGTTGGTAAATCTATTCAATAGCAATGGATTACGCAACAGCGATGTTTCCTTAAGAAGGGGTGTAATAGCAGGTTACGATATACAGTCGGAACGTGAAAGTATAGTTTGATAGAAAATTGATTTTGTAGTCGAGAGAAAGAATGAAGGGAATTCGAACATGGAATCTTCTACTATAAAACGTATGAGTGCACAAAAACATTCTTACATTTATGAGTCATAAGCATGATGTATTGTTGCCATTTTTTTAGCGTATAGATATGTGGAATGTGTGGGTATAAAAGTTACCGACCGTGTATATTTTTAATACCTAGATATTTTATGACTTGTATTAAAGTACGCTTTATATTGGCGACAAACACGTTTTTTTTACATAGTACGAGATTTATCTGTTAAAATTTTTAATCCGAGAATATAATAAAACTAGAATGACTTATAAAAATGATTCTAACCAAAGTATACACAAGTACAGAAATCATGTAAAAGAGTCTGTCTCGACGTAGCACAAATGATTCCCATTCTAATACAAACAGAAAGAAGAACGTGCATAGTTGAAAATGTACATTTACGCAAGTTCGAATACACTCGTTTCAAACATATGTATGTATGTATATATATGTATGTATGTACAATTTCGATACTTGTTCACTGAAGGAAAGCAAATTATCCGTATGGCTGTGAAAAGTGAACTAGATTGTACCTAAGGTGCTTAGTAATATATCATCTTGTCAAATGTATATAAGTGAATAATAATATATAGATGTAAAAATAAAATGTAAATTAAAAGAAATATTATCTTCTGTAAGAGCTGATTAAAGATTCATCTTTTGAAATGTTGTATAACTCCAATTTTTAGTAGAAAAATACGTTTTTTCCTTTCTAACATATTTACTTCTCAAATAATAACAATATTACATACTGAAATATCATATACATTCTTTTTATATAGCTTAAAAATTGTATACATTTAATTACACTACAATAACTTATATATTGTACAATTAAATATTTTAATCATGACCTGAAATGAACTTGGATAAGAAGTCCTTTGGCTTTGGTTCCTGAGTTACTTTCCAATAATTCATTAATGTTGCAGCTGGTTTCCATTGAGCGCAAGTTTCTTGAAGTTCCATTTGTCCCTAATATAATATAGTTATTAATATATCTGTTGCAGTATATATGAAATAAACAGGATACATATTAGGCTTACCTTAATAAGTAACATATCGATCACTCTTACATCCTTTACATTGGCATGACGTTTAAATTCTTCCCGTAACTTTGCGATACAATCTTCTTTTGTTACCGGAACATCATAGTTTGACACTATAAAGTAAATTAGTTATACATACACAAATATATAAATCTGACAATTTTGTAATGGAAATAATAACAGATTGTAAATTATTTTTAGTGAAGTTCAAATAAACTAGGACGAAAATTAATACACTCTATTTTGTACAAAAAAGGAATAAATTTGAAATACATATATCCATATACTATTTTAAATATTTAGGTTAGGTAACAACACATCTTCATGATTTTCAAAAACATACAATGATTAAAGTACTTACAGATAAATGGAATTTGGCGATACCATGTTTTATATAATGTTATTACTCTTCTATGAGAATCTATAGGACTTAGTGACAAAATTGGTTTTGCTTGTCTTAAACGTAATGCCACACGATTAGCCATTTTTGCACTTCACATACGTACTTATGTATGTTTTGTTCTGTATTCAGATCACATATGATACCAACATTTCCGATTAATATTTCCTCGTTAATACTATATAAGAACACCGTATAAGAACGTTGTATAATTCAAAATAAGAATAAGATATTTCTTTCTTATTAACAGTAATTCCTTTTTATACTTCTTATAATATAATATCTTCTTATAATATCTTTATTATTATTTCCCTTTAGATTATCAAAATCATGTCAGAAAGTTCATATTGCATAAAAATACAAAGATTAGGAATCTAGTTACTCATATATTAAATGTGTACTGTTGAAAATGAATTTTAAATAAGGGAAGGGATACCAATTTTCTAGAAACTATATAAGTTTGCGACACTGACATTTAGATTTATATGGATTAGATTTATATGGCGCAATCATTTTACCCGGTTGCACGATTTTGCTTGCTTGTATCGTTACATTAATCTGTCAATAAAAATTTTGTATTTATAATCGATAATAAATATAAAAAAAGTGTGTTCGGTTCTATAGTGTTAGTTCTTTATAATATTAATTGAAAGATATTATCTCTAAACAATTATAAGAAATCATATTTCATTTTAAAATATAATCTGTACTCCAAACTAGAGATAATTAATATATTTTTAAAAAGTACTTTATTATAATAAAAAATGGTAGTTAGGCAGTATCAAGAAGAATTAAAATACTTAGAAAAGATAACTGAAACATGTTGGAGGATAAAGAAGGGTTTTCAACCTAATATGAAGGTAATTTGTTAATCGTATTTTATCTTCTCATGTGTATTAAATATTTCTTTATTCATAGGTTGAAGGTGTTTTTTATGTAAATAACACGTTAGAACGGTTAATGTTTGACGAGTTAAAAAATGCATGCAGACCAGGAGCAGTGGGTGGGTTTCTCCCAGGTATGAAACAGATTGCCAATGTTGCTGCTCTTCCTGGTATTGTTTGGAAGTCTGTTGGATTGCCTGATGTACATTCTGGATATGGTTTTGCAATTGGTAACATGGCAGCATTTGATATGAATGACCCAAAATCTATAGTATCACCTGGTGGAGTCGGATTTGACATAAATTGTGGAGTACGTCTATTAAGAACTAACTTGTTCGAAGAGGATGTTTTACCTGTGAAGGTATTATTTTTTATCAGTTATGTTTTAATGAAATTATGTCATAGGAAAAAAAAATAAACCAGTAGTTGTTTTTAGGAACAACTTGCCCAGAGCATGTTTGATCACATTCCTGTTGGTGTTGGTTCAAAAGGAATCATACCCATGAACGCACGTGATTTAGAAGAAGCCTTAGAAATGGGAATGGATTGGTCTCTCAGAGAAGGTTATATCTGGGCAGAGGATAAAGAACATTGTGAAGAATATGGTAGAATGCTTAATGCAGATTCCTCTAAGGTATCAATGAGGGCTAAGAAACGTGGGCTTCCACAGGTAAGGTATTAGGAGAATTTATAGAAATAAATATTTAAGAATTCTTGATTACTACAACAATTTATTTTACAGCTAGGAACATTAGGTGCAGGAAACCACTATGCAGAGATTCAAGTAGTAGATCAAATTTACGACAAATGGGCAGCATGTAAAATGGGTATTGAAGAAAAGGGTCAAATTTGTGTGATGATTCATTCTGGTAGCAGAGGATTTGGACACCAAGTTGCAACTGGTAATAGATACGTAATAAATCCATTTTTAAAAAGCAGTGTATATTAAATTTTTTATGTAGTACAGATGCACTTGTACAAATGGAAAAGGCCATGAAACGAGACAATATCGAAACTAACGATAGGCAGTTAGCTTGCGCTCATATAAAATCTCAAGAAGGTCAAGATTATCTAAAAGCTATGGCTGCAGCTGCCAATTTTGCATGGGTCAATAGAAGCTCTATGACATTCCTCAGTCGACAAGCATTTGCCAAACAGTTCCGACAGTCTCCCGATGATTTAGACATGCATGTTATATATGATGTCTCCCATAATATTGCAAAAATAGAAGAACATATGGTCGACGGAAAACAGAAAACCCTTCTAGTGCATAGGAAGGTAAATGAAATGAAAGTAAATTGCTACTAACTATATTGAAGGATGTTTACATAATTACTATATTGTTCATAGGGATCTACAAGAGCATTTCCACCTCACCATCCTCTGATTCCTGTAGACTATCAATTAACAGGTCAACCTGTTTTAATTGGTGGTACTATGGGAACTTGTAGCTACGTTCTTACTGGAACTGATCAAGCTATGAAAGAAACATTTGGATCCACGTGTCATGGAGCAGTAAGTATTTCTGAACGTTTTTTATTTATAAAATTATCCAATGATACCTAAATTAAATCAAAATTGCCTTTAGGGTCGAGCTTTATCTAGAGCCAAGTCACGCAGAAACTTGGACTACACAGATGTATTAGAAAAATTAGAACGACAAGGAATATCGATTAGAGTCGCTTCGCCTAAGTTAGTTATGGAAGAAGCACCGGAGTCTTACAAAAATGTGACAGATGTTGTGGATACATGCCATGCTGCAGGTATTTCCCGGAAATGTATAAAATTAAGGCCAATTGCAGTTATCAAAGGATAATTAAACTACACGACGGTCTTATGCGCAAATAAAGTTATAAATAAATATATTGAAAATGATTCTTAAACATACAGTTCAGTACCACGCTACAACTGAACACACAAAACGACTTAACAACGCAAATGTTTTGATACTATAAGCATTTTCAAGACTAAAACATTAGATAACGTGTGTTTTTCTTTCATATTTTCATTTCAAATACTCTATCTTTTAATAAATTTCTAACGCTTAAAATTCAATCACTTGTTATAAACACTCACGCCAAATTGTTATTCTCAAATCGAATGTTAATTATAATTAAATTATTGAGTTTAAAAATGATTAGAATCATTTAACAGTATTACGATTGTTAATATTACATCTATTTATTAAAAAACGTATGAACTGAACTCATACGTATACATATATATGTATTAGATATCGTACATTTTTTGTAAATTATGTATATTTAGCAGAAATATATAATTGGAATAAAAATGTATGGCGATTTTTGAACAGCTTGTTACTTACACGTTTCGATGTGTTCGTTTTCATCTGTTTTCCGGACTGAGTAGGTATTAAGGAATATGGTATAATGAACAAGATTATTTTAAAAATATTACATTAGCATTTTATTAGATAAAATGTACAGTTACCTACGCACGAAGTAAGAAAGCTATATTAGACTAATTCGTTCGACTTTACACGGGAATTAAATTCGCTGTATCATGCTTAACAAATCCTCCAGTGACTACAGGAAGAGAAGAGCAAAGGTACAGAAGACAAGAGAATACGTCGGAAGACAAAGTTCTATTGTGTAGATAATGGAAGCTAACCATCACCATAAATAGTAAACGTTTCTCTCTCGCACGCGCTCTGATCTAACTATCTATGTATATTTATGTATAACTTGATTCAGGGTACTCGTATGTAACAATGAACGTACAACACGCTCGGTATGAATCCCCGAGAGGAAGAGTCTAGTCACTGGAGGAGTCGTTGAAAGAAATACAAGACCGACCAGCGAGAAAAAAAAATGTGATGTGGTCTGTACTGCATTCCATTGAGAATTATAAAATTACGTTACAAAAAAATAATTATCCTAGAGTACTTATGATAGGTGATAATCAGGAGACGGTTCAGCTACGGACTCAGTAGTGAACAGTGGATTTGGGAACTCTGGTGGGTGTGGCAGTGGTCCAGCAGTCTTTGGCTGACGACGATACGCCATTAGCCAGCACGACACAGCAATAGCTACAGCGACTAGTGCCAAGAGTGCTGTAATTACTAGTGCTATCACAAAGCCGACCGTAGAAACGCAAATATCTTCTACTCTTTGAGCTGAGGTGACTGAAACAGGAAAAAAAGATTGTATTGTAATAATAAAGTATATTTTAATTCTCGTTCAGCGTTAAAGCGACAAAGTGAAAAGTCAACTGAACAAGCTGCAAGAGTCAGAATTGACCTTTTCTAGAAATTAAGATTCTTCTCTAACTGAAGAAGAAAAAGGATATGGACTTACTCTCAGCTGGATCTGCTGTAAACCTCTCTTCTCTCCTCTCCAGAGTGAATATCAGATTCGACTGGATCGTTATTTCTTCTCTAAGTTGTCCTTCAAAGCTGTCCGTGATGCTTAAAGACGTATCATTTGTCTCGGAACTCACGTCTCGACGGCGACGACCGAACGCGTTGTATCCTCGACAATTGACCTAAAAGGGTCATAATAATATTTTAATATCTTAATTAAAAGCTTAATATTATATAGTAGATAGTAATATTAATAGTAGAAGGATACTCACGGGTTGACAACGTCCAAAGCACACACGGATATTGCACTGGAATCGAATATTGTCACTGCTTGGGAATTTAAAAGCATTGAAGCTGGCCATTAACGTCTGAGTTTCAGGATCCTGTTCCCATTCTCCGAATATCGTCGGATCCGTCGCGCAGCCATTCTCATCTGTTACAATGTACTCGTTCTCCAAATTATCTTCCATCGTTTTGGCCACACAATTTCGGGCAAATCCACCATAAATAGCTAAAATGATAAAATTATTATATAATTATAAGAAATATAAGGTTCACGATTTTTTTTTCTTTAATTATAAGCCATATACTTACTGGAAGGCTGAACTTCGACTTGCAACATCAAATTATCTCCAATTTCAGCAGAGTTTATTTCATTTCCGCTTTGAGTAACGATCTTCATCAGACAGACCGGCGGAGGACCAGTGTTAGCAATGGTGCCAGCTGTAGTTAACATGGAGACATTGAAACCCAGGGTAACGTTTTGTTCTCCAGTTTGGTATATGCATTTGATATGGTATGCTTGAGTCTTGTATGTCATCAATTTCGGATGCTTTTGTATGACCAGTACGAAACTTGCTTGTCCCTGAAAATAATCATTTTGTACATATAACATTTTGAAACAAAGAATATAATAAAAATAATATATATACTGGTAATACAATTAATAAATTTACATAAGAATAACTTACGTTTACGTGTATCAGTCCGCAATTTCCAAACGCCACCTTGAATATCTCGGTTTTGTGCATAGTTTCTGCTGGAATGGAGACAACCCTCCTGCACTGTTCATCTTTGCTGTGACCTTTGACATATAGAACACCATCGAATTCCTGATCGTGAAGATGTATTTCGACTTGCACTCCATCCGACAAACAGCTAACAACCATCTCTGGTCTAGGGAAATCGGTTCGCCATCGGTTCTTGTCATCTAACAAGAGAAGATCTTATTAATAATTTGAATAACAAATATGACAACAATAGGAGTCTCTCGTAAGAACAATTGCTTACAGCATTGAGTATAAGCATTTCCAATATAACCATTGATGCATATGCAAATAGCTTGATGACGAGTTGCATTACACAGTGCATAAAGACCACATAATTGAGTTGAACAAGGATCTTCACATGTTTGGCTGGTTTTATCGCAGAATCTGTTATCAGCACAGTCATCGTCGTGTTTGCACTCGATTATGTCAACTACAAATACGTTTCATTAATTAAACAAAATTTAGGTAAGCAGGAATATTTATCAAAATAATATTTATTATATAACATTCTTTTCATACCCAATTTGCAATATCCATTCGCGTCCAATCTGTATCCATGATGAATCGGACACACGCAGCGACCATATTCATCGATGATCATACCGTTTTCCAAAGCACACACACAGTATCCTTCATCATTGATGATCATTCCAGATTGTTTCCTACACGGTATACAAACTTCTGTTTCATCCTTAGCTGATCCAGGTGGACATACACAATTGCCATACTCATCGACAATTTGACCCTTTGCTACTGGACATACGTTGGCTGTAAGATAAAGCAGATTCATTTAAAAACTATTTTATAAATTGTTCGATCATTTTTCGCTACAAGTCGTTTGATATAAAGCAAGAAATTACTTTTGTCACAGCGGACGACTGCGTTTCCTCTATATCCGGGAATGCATTCACAGATCATAGTTCTTACAGGAGACGTGTCGAGTACTTTACAATCCGCGTTTATTCCACAAGGTTCGATCTTCACGCAAGGATTGATGCACTCGCCATTGAAGCAGGCGGTCTGAGATGGACATTCGTTATCCGCCTTACATTTCTCTGTCACTGAGTATTAAAAAACAACGATAAGAAAAAATAACAAAAAGGTAATACCTATAGTATTATAAAAATCGAATCACTCTTACGTTTAGTACATCCCACTTTAGTATCTCCGATGTAACCGGGAGGACAAGCACACTCGACTACATGGTTATAAACGTTGCAATCCATGTTTCCGGTGCAAGGATTTATCCCACAAGGATTCTCGCAGCGCTCGTTAATGCAAGCTTTGTTCGTGGGACAATCAGAGTTACTCTTGCAACCAAGAAGGACACAGGAAACTCTAGGATTGCCTCCATATCCTGGTGGACACTCGCAGATAGCTTTGTGGTTGATACCATTGCACTGAGCGTCTTTTCCGCAGGTGGTGATTAATGGACTACAGACTGGAACACAGTTGTGCTGGACACACGCGTGTGATCCGCTGCAGTCACCATCTGTGCGGCATCCGGCGACTGAAAATTAAATTACATTGATTTTCAGACAAATTTGTCTTAAAAAGTTAAATTTTTATCAAATTTTTATAAGATAAACCTCTACTTAGGTTCCAATATTTAGGTTTCATTCATAAAAATCTGATTTTACATAAACATCCGCAGTCTATATGTATATGATAATAGAACAGCTTTCTGTCTTTACAGCTTAATCTTTCCAAAATCGACATCTTTCGCCTCCGAGAAAAATGGTTAATAACAGAAGCACAGTCTTACCTTTAGTGCAAGCCAAGTCAGGATTTCCATCGTATCCCAGAACACAAGAGCAAATTGGTTTGTGATTTGCAACGCTACACTTCGCATTGGGGCCGCAGGCACAAGGATTCTTGCACACCGCGTTAACACAGGACTTTTCTGAAGGGCAGTCGCTATCGTTAGTACATTCAATCTCCAAAATCGGTTTCGTGGGTCTACAAGTTCCGCTGCCGCTGCTCACGTATCCACTAGGACACACACAGACCATCGTTCGAACCGGGGACGTCGGAAGGACTTTGCATTCTGATGGATCGCTGCAGGGTTGCACGACAGTGCAAGGATTCTGGCATTTATTATCAAAGCAGGCCAACAAATTAGGACAATCACTGTCCTCTTTACACTCTGGTCTTTCTTCCGGTTTACAAGCGATGTAAGGATTGCCTGTGTGATGAGGTGGGCAACGACAAATGGGTAGATGATTAAAGACTCTGCATTCGGCTCTAGACGAGCAAGGATTGCTATGAACGCAAGGATTGATGCACTGCATATTGATACAGGAATGGTCTCCAGGACAGTCGCCATTGCTGTAGCAACCGATTACTCTGCATCGATCCAAAGGATTTCCATGATAACCGTTACGGCATCGACAGTCGGCTTTATGGTTGTTGGGGAAGCATTCTGCGTTCACTCCGCAATTATCGGAGATCAGGCAAGGATTCACGCAGTTGTTGTTCACGCAACTCTTGTCTAGAGCACATTCGCTGTCGCGCGTGCACTCTACGGAATAGCAAGCGATATCCGGGTTGCCTTGGTAGCCTTCTTCGCAAGAGCAGATCGGTTTGTGGTTTCGTACGGTGCACGCAGCGTTGGTACCGCAGTTGCAAGGGTTCCTGCATTGTCTGTTGATGCAGGACTCTGTGTCGCTGCACTCGTCGTTCGTCGTGCAAGTGCCGATTATTGCTATTTGAACTGGAAAATAAGATATTTGTAGAAAAATGCAAAGTTAAACCAAGAAAGTCTGTGATTTTAACCTTGGAGTTACTTACTTGGTCTACAAACCCCGTCAACGTCAGTGGTCCAACCTTCGGGACACGTGCACGTCATGGTCCTCACGGGCACAGTGTCCAAAACGTTGCAACGTGCATTCTGCAGACATGGTTTGATCACTGGACAGGGGTCGATACACTTATTTTTAATGCACACCAATTTGTCAGCGCAATCAATATCGATTCTACATTCTGGTTCGTCGAATGTTGTCGTGGGATGATGTGTACAATAGGAATATGGATTTCCAGCAGGAATATTCTCTGGACAACGGCAGGTGGCCACGTGGTCCTGAACGTAGCAGATTGCGTTTTGAGCACATGGTGAATCTTCTAGACAAGGATTAACGCAGCGTCCGCTATCGCAGGCTAAATTTCGAGGACAATCGTGGTCAGCGCTGCACTCCACTCTTTCACAATGCACTTCCGGATTGCCTAGATAACCTGGACCGCAACGACAAATGGCTCGATGGTTTTGGCCGTAACATTCTGCGTTTATCGCACACTTGTTCTCCAGGATGCAAGGATTCACGCATTGACCATTGTAGCACGTTGCTGCGCTGTTGCATTCACTGTCCGATTCACAGTCCACTGAAGAAAAAAAAGATTTTGTAAAGTTGCGAAGCTCAATTAATTGGATTATTTTCCTATAAATTTTATGGAATTTTGTGAAATTGAGAAGCTTAATTAGATCGAATTTTTTTTCAGAATTTGTTAACTTACATTTGAAGCAACCTAGTTGAGGATTTCCAGAATAACCAGGCGGACAGACACAGGATGGATAATGATCTACGACGTTGCACTTGGCGTTCGGACCACAATTACAAGGATTGATGCACAAGTTGTTTACACAGGCAGCGTTACCCGCGCAATCGCTGTTGGAAGTACATTCGGCCACAATTTCCGCTATAAAATAAATAAATATACATCGTAAATCATTTGCGAACAGGGTGATATATCGATTTTGTTATTCGTATAGGCATATTAATTTTCTCAAGTGCAACACTTACGTGGAACACAGTTGCTTCTTGGATCACCAACGTAGTTGGCAGGACATCTACAGACTGCATTGTGATTGTTCGCGTGACATAGTGCATTTTTGCCGCATGGGTCCTTGACAACGCAAGGATTCACGCAGAGAGAATTTATGCACCGTTTGTCGTCGGAGCACTCGCTGTTAGCGTAGCATTCTGGACGAACTGGTGGCAGTGGTATTGGAACTGGAATGGAAAAATGAACAATTTTCAGCATACGAATGTACAATATAATTTTGAACTGTGAATTATTATATTTATTTATTATTTACCTACTATATTGGATATTAGAAAAATATTGAAAACTTACGTCTACCGCACTCGATGTAAGGGTTGCCAGTAAATCCAGGCGCGCAATGACAGATTCCAGTTGCCACACATTGGGCATTCACTCCACACTGAGTGGTCAGACATGCCTCGATGCAAGTTCCACCCACACACTTGTCAGAATCGTTGCAGTCCTGATCTTGGTGGCACTGCAGGACTCCTAATGTTGAAAATAAAATTCATATTGTAACAAAATGATGTACTTTCAAATGATATATGTAAAACTACTAACAGTATAAGATTATTGACCAAAGAATATAATATAATGATTGTTTGAAGTAATGTTTACCGATTTCCTTGCACAGTCCATTTACGTCGGTGATAGTGTTTGCAGGGCAAGTGCAGATCATCGTACGAAGAGGCACCGTATTCAGTACTTTGCATTCTTGTTCACCAGAGCACATGTTAGAGGATAAGCAAGGATCTTGGCATTTTGAGTTGATGCATGCGTAATATGCTGGACATTCGCTGTCTTCTTTGCACTCTGCTTCAATTGGCACACCTTGGAGAACAAGAGAATTACTTTTAGTTTCGATTCTTCACCGAAGATGCTTTATAGTATACTTTACGTTAACTGCACCAAGGTCAAGGTTTAATTAAAACAATGTTAACAACGTGAAAGAAAACTCAACTTACCACTGCACTCAACGTATGGATTTCCAGTAGTTCCCAGAGGACAAGTGCACTTAGGCTGATGATCTCTCGCGACGCATTTCGCAGTATCCGCGCAAGTATCGTCCTCGCAAACTGGTCGACAGACTCTGTTCAGCCTGTCGCAGGCTTCGTGATCTGCGCAATCCTCGTTGTAATGGCACACTGTGGAAATACAGGCGATTCTTGGGTCGCCTTGGGTACCTCGTGGACAGACGCATTGCGCCCTGTGAGAGACCGCGATACATTCTGCGCCACGACCGCACGCGATATCTTCGACCAGGCAAGGGGTGACACAATTTTCGCGCAGACAGGTCTTGTCGTAAGGACAATCGCTATCTGACTTACACTCGGCTAGAAAGAAAGAAAATTTTTCCATTATCTTTTAAAGTTAGTTCAAAGATATAGTTTAAAAAATATTGGAGCGTAAAATTGCAAAGCTCAAAACTTTGAAGTATAAAGCGTGATGCAAATTGGACCAGCACGTTTTTGCTTTTGAAGATGTACTGGAAAATTTGAAACAGATGTCTCATGTTGAAATATATAAGAGAATTCGAGATAGAGGGACGCAAAACTAACAAAAATAAATTTGACATCAAACATTTCTTCGTATATTAAGTTTTATCTCTGGAGAACGAAACGTCTTGTAACAAACTTACGTTTGAAACATTGCACTTGAGGATCTCCCGCGTAGTTCTGCTGGCAGCGACAGGTCGGATGATGATTGACAGTGATACATTCCGCGTTCAAACCACATTGCGTGCTGACACATGGGCTCTGACATAGCTGGCTAATGCAAGCCTCGTTGGTTGCGCAATCTGCGTTCGTTGTACACTCCGGGAACGAGTCAGTGTCTAGAATAAAATTAAAACGTTTGTTTCAGTCAGTCCTCCTTAAAAGCCAATACTCATTGTTCATCTTCTATTTTATGTTAGTTTCAACTAATTACCTCTATAACAATTTACGAATGGGTCGCCTGCGGTGCCACGCGAGCAATGACACTGTCGATAATGATTTTGGACAGAGCACTCTGCATTTGAAGCACATGGATTGATAATGCACGGATTGATACATCTTTCGTTCAGACAGGCCATGTTTGAAGAGCATTGAGTGTCGGATTTACAAATGGCTTCGATCTTCTTGTCCACTGGAGAAAAAGAACAAAATTAGATTAATTATACATTAATACGCAACTGCTTCACAGATAGTAATCATAAATCAAATTCAAGCCATGTTATTTTTTACGAAATGTCGAAAATACGTACTTTTTTGACGAAGAGCGATTATTCTCTAAATCGTTCATTCTAAATTCTTCGTCATTTTATTACGCGATCAAAAGATTATTTGACACTTACCGGGAATACAAGCGACGGTCGCGTCTCCAGCAAAGTTTTGCAAACATTCGCAGACCATGGTTCTCATTGGTAAAGTGTCTACGACGGTACACTTCGCCCCAGCGATGCAAGGTTTGGTTTCGACACACGGATCTTTACAAACGCCATTGAAACAGCCCAGTTTGCTGGGACAGTCTCCATCTACTTGACACTGTGGCTGTGGTTCGATCGGTTCTAAAGCAAACCGACAAATTTTTCGTTTATTGATCCATTCCAAATAGAACTAAACACGGCCATGAAAGAGTTAAGAAAAATAGGAATAGAGACATTCTAATTACCCATTAGACACGAGGTATATGGATTACCCACGTAACCCGGAGGGCATCGACAAATAGGACGATGATTAATCACGAAACATTGCGCTGATGGTGGACAATCGCAAGGATTTACACATTTTGAATCGCGACAGGCTAAAGACGATGGACAGTCGTTGTCACTAACGCACTCTGGTCTCTCGCATGATTGGTACGGATTTCCTAAGTATCCATCAGAACAGTAGCATCTTGGTCTATGGTATCCATCGGATCTGCAGAATGCATTCACACCGCACTGTGTCACAGAGCAAGCGTCTATGCACTCGTTGTTGATGCAAGATTGAGTCAACGGACAGTCGCTGTCACCGCGACAACCAACTGCAAAAATATAACAGGTATATTATACTAGAAATATCATTTCGTACCATTCTATATTATGTTTTCTTACGGAATGTGTAGTACGTATAACAATATAGAGAGAAAATCGACTCGCGTGAAAAGATATTTGGAAAACGTACTTTCGCCGCAGTATTGTTGAGGATTGCCAGTGAAGCCTTCGTTGCAGACGCAGACAGCTCGATGCATTTGTACGTGACAACGACTGTTGAAGCCACAGGAATCCAGTGTGCAAGGATCGACGCATTTTTGATTGTAACAAGTCTTGTCGTTCGGACATTCGGAGTTCTGAGTGCACTCTGCAGTTGGTTCTGCGAAAGTACATTGAAGGTAAATGTTACAATTTCCTCCTTTTTCTTTTCATTAATAATCTTAAGATCTTTTTTGTAATCTGTTGATAATATTTGAAAAAATCACCTTCGACTGTTAGAACAGTGCACTGTATGCGAGCGTTGCCAGTAAATCCATACGGACAGGAGCAGACAGGCTTGTGGTTGACCGTCTGACACAGTGAATTAATACCACAAGCACCGATGCAAGGGTCTCTGCATTTCTGGGCGAAGCAAGCCTTGTCTCGTGGACAGTCGGAATTAATGACACATTCCGGATAAATGCACACTCCAACGCCGTTTCTAACTTGACATTCGCCGTTATAGCCGCACGGAGATGGATTACAAGGATCGGTTTCTGAAACAAATAAATCAATCTTCGTTCAATCGATTCGAAAATTATTTTCGTAAACGATTAACTCGTTTTATTATTACATTATCTCTATTATTCTTTCCTATTACTATTAAATCAATAAAAATTGGCGAGTAATTAAAATAGAACAAGACGGTTTGAGAATCTCGAAATTACCAATTTTGGTGTAACATTCTTCGAATGGATTGCCGATCAACGGAGATGTACAACTGCAGAGGGGACTGTGATTGATAGCTTGACACGTAGCCTTGATACCACACACGTTTTGCGTGCAAGGATTTATGCATTTGTTGCTGATGCAAGCCTTGTCTCCTGGACAATCAGAGCTGATCACACACTCTGGATGACAGCCTGTGACACTCGAAGGAACTCCTTGAAGACCGGGCAAACACTTGCAGACTGCCGAGTCGCCGATCTTTTGGCAGATTGTGTTAGGTCCACATGGAGATGGTGAGCAAGGATCTCTGTCCTTTGGTACTGTAAGCAAAATAATTTTATGTATTCACAACGATTCGGACGAAGAACGAAAAGCTTGCATAGTGAGCTTCGATAAAGTATCTACATTATTCTACTATCTCTCACGTCTCAATAAAGTCCAAGCTGTTTTATTTGTTTAATTGTTCAGTAGTATTGTGTTCTCGCAACTTTACACTATCTACGCTATCAACGAATTGTTAATACATCCTAAATAATAACCGCTGCTAAAAAAATTGTTAAGCTCAAAAAAGAAAAAAACGTAGGATATGCGTGTAAGAATAAAATACCTTGAGGAACAGCATGGCAGATGGTGAACGCGTCTCCGATAGTAGGTAAAGGACAGGAACAAATTGGAATATGATTGGACACAGTACAAATGGCTCCAACGCCACAAGTACCGGGACAAGGATCTTGACACTTGGTTCGAATACAAGCTTGGGATTTCGGGCAATCAGTGTTCACCAAACACTCTGGTTGACAGCCTTCATACGGATTTCCCCTGAAATCTGGCAGACACTCGCAATACGCAGTATTGTGTCTCTCGCGACAATACGCGTTAGTTCCACACGGTGAAGGATTGCACGGTCTCGAAGGTGTCGGTGGTTCTACAGGCGCTGTAATAAAATTTGGACACAAAGAAATTAATAAACCATTTAAAGTAATACGTCAGTTAGTACTTTACAAGAAAGAATTTGCGTGATCGTGAAAGAGAGTTATTTTACAAGAACATAGAACTGTACAAGAACGCGGATAGACATGGCAAATGATTTAAACAAAGATCGTGGAAAGAATAAGAGAAAATGAAGAACGTGTATGGACAAAGCTTCGAGATCTTGATACAGGACTAATAATACCTGTGTATAGTCAACATGCAATTCTTTCTACATCGTACAATCTCTATATACACTATATACAAACTAAGTAAAATCCAATAAAATCATTAAAAACGATGAATAATAAAGTAATAAGTATTCGTTAAAGGAACATAATTTAAGATATCTTGAATGAAAAGTCGCGAGATTTCGTCTCTCATTCTTGATTGCTCGATAAAGTTGCTCGATTCGATTATTTTTTATTCACGGGATTATTGCTTACTGCTGGCCACGGAACAAATAGCGAATGGATTTCCAGTGTATCCCTCGGGACACACGCAACGGATGTAATGCAGGGTAACTTGGCAGAGAGCGTCAGTGCCGCAGAGTCCTGTACAGGGATCGGTACACTTCTGTCTAACGCAAGCTTGATTGCTGGGACATTCGCTGTTCACGAGACATTCTGGCCTACAATTGGGAGGAGAGCCTACAAATTCAGGCATACAGGCGCAGGAGGCTTTATTGTCTGGTGATACTGTGCATTGGGAGTTTGGTCCACATGGCGAGGGTTTGCATGGGTCCTGGCTGGGTTCTTCGTACTGCGGTTCTGTTCGTTGATAAAAATTTGTCCTCGGTTAACAATCGCTTTGATGGATCTTATAGGTGGAAACTTTTCATATAGAAATCGGTGCTGTATGGGATTTATTGTAGTATACAATCTTAGGATTTATTCTTTATTTTAGAAATTGATTGGTTTTGTTTTGGAAAAAGACTTTATAATAAGATCGATAATTGGTAACAGTAATAACTGGTAACAGTAGAGTGCGAAGAAGAATAACTGAATAATCGATCATTTAAAGGGAAATAATTAAACAACAGGTAATTGGAGGTAGTAGTGTTTCTGTAGAGGATTTTAAAGACAGCACCGATCCAAATACACATTGATGGGTTACTTACTCATGGGGAAACAGCTGACGAATGGATCACCGGAATACTGTGCGGGGCAACTGCAAATGGGATTATGGTTTCGTACGTTACACAACGCGCCTTGACCGCACACGTTTTCACACGGGTTCTGACAGCGTTCGTTCACGCAAGCTCTGCTCTGTTCGCAGTCAGAGTTCACCAAACATTCGGGTCTACAGCTGGGTGGAGTTCCAAAATATCCAGAGAGACAGGAACAAGAAGCTTGTTCGCCAAACTCGCGGCAAACGCTGTTGGGTCCACAGGGTGAAGGTTCGCAGGGTTTCACGCGTTCTATTGTAATGTGACACGTAAAATCATTTATTAATCAATGGTTCATGGCATTTCTCACTCTTTTCAGGATTTATTAAAATTAACTAACAGTTATTGGGATTTTCGTAGTTTCTTCAATGGGATACTTTTTAATTTTTCTCTCTAATTGATCAAAACTATTCGAGGGCTAATAAGATTCTTCAAACTTTTCTTTAGAGCTAATTAATTCTGCACTCACTTCTAATAGGTCTGCAGAGGGTAAATGGATCTCCTTCGTGATTCTCAACGCAACTACAAGTGGGAATATGGTTAACCACAACGCACTCAGCATTCTGTCCACAGATTCCAGTGCAAGGGTCCACGCATTTATTGTTGGAGCAAGCTCTATCAAACGTGCAATCGGAATTCTGCACGCATTCTGGTCGACAACCTTGATAAGGATCACCACGATATTCGCTTATGCAGCTGCACACGCCATTTCGACATAGCGCGTTCGGACCGCAAGGCGATGGATTGCACGGGTCTGGTGAGACTGGGAGTACAGCTATATTTGTCACAATAAAACCGATTAATTATTCATCACACGAAAATCTGCAGCTACTTTCATCTTACTAAATACAACATTACTCGTGAAAATATTCGAACACTCATAGTGGACAGATACTTTCGTGAGCCATTGTACATAGAATAATCAACAATAATCCTTACGTGTGGGTGTTAGGCGGCAACTGGTGAAGGGGTCTCCCGTGTAATCTGTAGGACAAGTGCAAACAGGTGTATGATTAATCACATTGCAATATGCGTTCGTTCCACAGGATCCTGGACACGGGTTTCTACACTTTTCTCTGATGCAAGCCTTGTCACTGGTACAGTCTGAATTAATCGAACATTCTGGTCGACAGTTGGGGGCTGAGCCAACGTAATTGGGCAAACAGGAGCAGGATGGAATGCCTCCTATGTCTTGACATTGAGAGAATGGGCCGCAGGGCGATGGAACGCATGGGTTTACAGGCACAGGTGGACTTGGTGCTAAAACACGGAGCGTAAATTCAAGAATTCGGTCATGATTTAACGAATATTATCTCACGGTACTATTCTCAGCCACTTACTGGTCACATCGAAACACTTTACAAACGGATCTCCCGTCTGACGAGGATCGCAGCTACAAATGGGACTGTGATGGAAAACCTCGCATCTCGCGCTTATCCCACAAACTCCAGGGCAAGGGTCAACGCATTTCTGATTCACACAAGCTCTGTTGCTAGCACATTCTGTGCTAACAACACACTCTGGCCTACATCCTGGTGGTGTGCCTTTGAAATCGGGAAGGCAAGAACAAGTGGCTTGACCATTCACATTGGCGCACTTACTGTTTGGTCCACAGGGTGAAGGTTCGCAGGGATTCGTCAGACTTGTCACAGCTATTGTTATTGATATATTACGATATCGTTATCAAATTATACTCTACATAAATGGAGAATATTTCTTAAAATCTGCAGTTGGGAAAACTCACGGGGTTGTTTAAGTATGCTGCAAGCTGTAAATGGATCACCAGTGTAACCTGAGCTACAACTGCAAATTGGAATGTGATTCACCACTTGGCAATCGGCGTTAAAGCCACAGGTTCCTGGACAGGGATCTTGACACTTGTTCCTTATACAGGCTCGGTTAGATGGGCAGTCGGCATTGATAATACACTCTGGCCTACAATTTTCGTATGGGTTACCATAGAAGTCAGGTAAACAGGTGCACCGGGCTGTGCCGTACGATTCGCGACAAATGGCGTTCGGGCCACAGGGAGATGGCTGGCAGGGGTTGAGTTTCTGTGGTCTATCTTCGACTATAAGTGGAATAAAACAGAAGTGACGTTAATTTTTTTTAGATGTACTTAAAAATGGATGATTAAGGAAGAGAAGATCTTACTTGGTTGGGGTGTACATTGTACGAACGGGTTTCCAGTGAAATTGCTTGCACAAGTGCACATAGGGGTGTGACTAATCGTCCTACACTCTGTGTTCCTGCCACAGGAGCCAGGGCAAGGATCCACGCATTTCTGATTGATGCAAGCCTGCTGCGCTGAACATTCTGTATTACTCAGACACTCGGGTTTGCAATATGGTGGGACTCCTACGAATTCAGGAAGACAAGAACACGAGGGTGCGTTGTTGGTGACTTGGCATCGAGCGTTTGGACCACAAGGCGATGGCTGACAAGGATTTATCGGGGTATCTGGCTCTTTTACTAAAAGAAAATGCCAATCTTAGCAGGACCATCCTTCGGTACAAAAATATCTAGTAAGTCGTGTAATCTCGTAGTAGTAAGATACATTGGATCCGGAAGTAAAATAATTAAATTGATAAATATTTTTCAGATTTCAAATTTGCAAAATTCCAAATTTTCAAGAAAAAACCGGAACAGAGACATATTTTTGACGAGAAATCTTTGGAGTGATAAATGAGCCTTACTTTGTGGGACACACTGAATAAATGGATCTCCGGTATACTGCTCGAAGCAGCTACAAACAGGATTATGATTGATCACGGAACACTGAGCAGACAATCCACAAGCACCGAGACAAGGGTCGATGCATTTTTGGTTACTGCAAGCTCTGTTTCGAGGGCAATCTGTGCTAACGATACACTCTGCTCTACAGAATGGTGGCGATCCTTTGAATCCAGTAACGCAGCTGCAGACAGCTTGACCATTGGAAGGACGACAATGGCTGTTCGAACCGCAGGGTGATGGGTTGCATAGATCAACTGCGGTGGTTTCTGTCATACCATAAATTCCAAAATATTAATAATAAGCGTCTTTCAACTGCTGCTGAGCAATCTGAGTTTCTCTCAGATTACAAAGGAAAAAAGTATAAAAAGTAATATTATATTAAATTCTAACGTATATTCGTCCCGTTTCTTTCGTTTTTCATAAATAAGAAAACGGTATGAATTTACGTTACAACTATTGTACAAAATATACAACCTGATACCGCACGTAATTAAAACAGATTCGTTTAAATAAAATTCACAGGCTACGTATCATACACGGTGGAAGTGAAAATAATTTCAGGGAAGAATGAAACAAAAGATGAGTCAGGGGACCAACCTTGAATAGGATTACACGAAACGAAAGCATTGCCTGTCATGTTCCTAGGACAACTGCACATAGGTAGATGATTGATCACGGTGCACTCTGCGTTTACTCCACAGGTTCCTACACAGGGATTTCTGCATTTGTGCAGTAGGCAGGCTTCGTTTCGGGAACAGTCGGTGTTGATAACACATTCAGGGCGGCAAATGGTGTATGGGTCGCCCAGATAACCAGGCAAGCAAGTGCACACGCCATTATTGCATTGTGCGTTTGGTCCACACGGTGATGGGTTGCATGGGTCTGTTGGGGCTTCTGAGACTGAAACAAGTGGCTCAATGTACTCCTCCCCGTCTATCACTTACATACTAACCCTATAAGGGAACAGAAGAAAAGAAAAACAAATGTTGAATGATTATCTGGATTCTTACTGATTGGCGGAGGAGTTGGTGAACAGCTGGTGAAAGGATCGCCGGTGTATCCTTCGGGACAAGTGCAAGCTGGCGTATGATTGACAACTGTACAGCGTGCGTTCACGCCGCAAGATCCTGGACAGGGATCTCTACACTTCTCTCTAATGCAAGCTTTGTCTGCTGTACAATCTGAATTGATGGAACATTGCGGTCGACAATTTGGTGGCACTCCGATGTAGTTGTTTATGCAAGTGCAGACTGGAGTTTCTCCAACGGCCTTGCACATGGCGTTTGAACCACAGGGGGATGGGGTGCAGGGATCCTTAGGGTACGGCTCTTCCGGTTTTGGCACTATAGCGTAAATATCATTGAAATACGAGATATTGATAGGAAACACTCCTTAATTGATAATGAAATCGCATAAATTTTCTTATACGGATTCAGAGAGTACACCATGAAGCTCAGAAAAATATTTGAAAAATGTTATTGTTAATTATAATTGATTTACGAAGATTATATAACAAGATTTCTTTCAAACTTACTTGGAACAGGGAAACAGTAAACAAACGGATCTCCTGTCAAACCGCTTCCACAGCTGCAAATCGGACTGTGGTGCACAACCTTGCACTGTGCGTTACGGCCACAAGTACCAGGACAAGGATCTCTACATTTCTGGTTAATACACGCGAGATTCGAGTTACATTCCGAATTCACGACACACTCTGGTCTACAGTTCGGTGGGGTTCCTACATATTGAGGCTGACACGAGCACACTGCCTGACCATTTACTTTCTGGCACTGGCTATTCGGACCACAAGGGGATGGTTGGCATACGTCTCGCTCGTCTTCGTCAACTGTAAAGTGTATAACATGGAGCTTGTATCTCGAAGCAAGAATAGAAGGAGCGAAGTGAAATTGAAGATCACAGGAGAAAGACCCGACGAAGACATTTTTGTTGATATTTTTATTTTAATGTCTCTTTATGACTAAAAAGGAGTATTTTAAGAATTGAAAATAATTCAAAGATGTAATGCTTTTAAAAATAACTGGAGGATTGGAAAAATCTTACGAAAAGTTGAAAGTACAACTATCAAGAATTTTGATACTCTGGCAAGAAATATTTTTAAAATTATGGCAACAGTGGAAAAATACATGTTCGCCTTGAAAATCGATTAAGAGAACAATTTTTGCAACATAGAATTAACTGATAGCGTATTAAATTAGAAAATATTCTCCTTTGTAGAAAGTGAAAAATATAACATATCGTGTCTTTTCCTCTGTACTCTTCAATTATTCGTGTTAATTACTCACTTGTGGGAGCTTTGTATACGCAATTCACGTATGGATCGCCAGTGTATTGCGGGATACAAGTGCACACAGGTAGATTGTTCACTACTTGACAGTTGGTATTGGAGCCACAAGAACCAGGGCAAGGATTTTGACATTTGGATCTGATACAAGCTAAATGAGAGGGACAGTCTGATGATCTAGTGCATTCTGGTCGACATCCTTCGTAAGGATTGCCGATGTACTCGGGCAAACAGGTACAGGAACTAAGATCATTCTGTTCGCGACAAATGGCGTTTGCTCCGCACGGAGAGGGTTGGCAGGGTCTAGGTACGACTGTTGTATCCGCTAAAAGAAGTTAAGGACGAATTTAATTGGATTGTTAAGTCGATGAATAACTTGATTACTTCTTATTATTGACACTTTAACGATGGGGTATATTATTGACATTTCTATTTTCTTCAGGTTTTCAAGAAATATTCAGTAAAATGTTCTACAAGATAATGTACGTTTTTTTTGGAAACTCGAATTATCTGATTTTTGAGCATTTAAACTTCAGTATTTCTAGTAAAAAGAATGTTCTTTTCTTCAAGAGAAATTCTACGCTACTACACTAATTTGTCAAAGTTGCCAATCGTAACAAAGTCAGGTCAATAAGGTACCAATAAATGTCCTATTTTATGAAACATCGATCAGGACACTTACGTTGTCTGGCAATGCACTGAACGAACGGATCTCCCGTGAAGTCCTTTGAGCAAATGCACGATGGAACATGATTCACAACGTGACATTCCGCGTTCGAACCACAAGAACCGGCGCAAGGGTCTCTGCATTTACGCTCGATACACGCCAAGTGACTACCGCATTCGCTATTACTGATACACTCTGGCTTGCAGTTTGGCGGAACACCAATAAATTCTGGTTTACAAGAACACGACGGAGAGTTATTAACCACTTGACAAACTGCGTTTGGACCGCACGGTGATGGCTGACACGGGCTGGTTGGTTGTACTGGTTCTTCAGCTTTTCAGAAAACCCACAAATTAAATTTCCGTTACCTCCGTAATGAGATGTTATCTCTAAATTAAATAATCATAAAAGACACCTACGTTTAGGTAAACAACGCACGAAGGGGTCACCAGTGAATATCGAAGGACAGCTGCAAATAGGAGTATGATTGACGACCTGACACCTAGCTGATACTCCACAGGATCCAGGACACGGGTCTCTACATTTGAGATTCACGCAAGCTTCGTTCAATGGACAGTCACTGTTAACTATACATTCAGGTCGACAAGCTGGTGGGTTTCCTATGTAACCAGGGGCACACGAGCACACTGCCTGTCCACTGATGTCCTGACACCTACTATTAGGACCACAGGGTGACGGGTTGCAAGGTTGTACTATCTCTGGGTCTGCAAAACAAAGGGTTGGATTTTTAAGGCAAAATATAATTTTCCCTAGCTAGATAGCTATTTCAGAACACTGTGCGTCAGCGAATGTTTAAGTTGACAAAGGCCTCGGTTCAACGATTTCGAGGATGTTCGACACGTTTCAGCTTTTCTCTCGACTAATGTCTCTTATCACAAATCACATACAGGTTCAATGTTATTGATCGTTGTCATGATATAATAATTTACCTTTCACTGGGAAACATGCTGTGAACGCGTTTCCTGACATGCCATCGGGGCAACTGCACATGGGAGTATGATTTATCACCACGCATTCGGCATTCTGTCCGCAGACACCGGTACAAGGATCAAAACACTTGTTATGATTGCAAGCTTTGTCTAAAGGACAGTCTGGGTTCTGGACACACTCCGGACGACATCCGTAATATGGATCACCGTGGTATTCTGGTAGACAAGTGCATGTACCATCGCGACACAGTGCGTTCGATCCACACGGTGAGGGGTTGCAGGCATCTTGGGGTGCTGTTGGTGAAGCTAGTAGGAAAAATATCATTAAATTCTGTTCTAAAGGCTGTAACTATTAGGTATTGTTCTGAGGGATAAAATTGTGATGAAAAGTGTCATTAAATATCGTTCTATATGTATCAACAAAAATATTAAAAATACTGCTTCGAAGGGATGCATTCGTATTATTGTTTTCATAAAGTTCTAAATTTCTATGACAATGCTTACGAGGAGATTCTAGGAAACAATTGACAAATGAATCGCCTGTGAATCCTTGGGGACAAGTGCACACAGCCATGTGATTCACTACTAAACATTCTGCTCCAGTACCACAGGAACCTGGACAAGGATCTGTACACTTTTGTCTGAGGCAAGCTCGGTTACTGGCACATTCTGAATCGATGGTACATTGCGGTCGACAGTTTGGAGGAGTTCCTATGTAATCGTCCATACAGGTACAGCTTGGTAGGTCCGCGTTTCCAACGACGCGACACACAGAGAACGGGCCACAGGGCGATGGCACGCAAGGGTTCACTGGTTCGGATACCGCTGAAGGAAAATATTACCATTAAGAACCTATCCTTATCTCTTTCATCCAACGTTGTACTTTAGTAAATGATCGACAACTGGTTTTAAATTTCAGTGGGTTAAAACGAATGGATTGGAATAGTTTTACACGAAATTCAGCCCAAATTACTAACTTGGAACTTTGAAACATCTAACGAAGGGATCGCCAGTATATCCTACGTTACAGCTACAGATCGGACTGTGATTAATGGCCTCGCATCTAGCATTGATGCCACAAATTCCAGGACAAGGGTCGACGCATTTGAGATTTTTGCAAGCACGGTTTGTTGTACACTCTGAGCTGACCGTACACTCTGGCCTACACATCGGTGGAGATCCCAAAAACGTAGGTGAACACGAACAGATAGCCTGTCCATTGAATACACGACACAGACTGTTCAGACCGCAGGGTGACGGATTACAAGGGTCAGCTGGTTCCGCTGTAAGAACGTCCATATTACAAAACCGTGAAAACCTATGACTTTGACATTATTTTCATAAGTTGCACTGCTCGAAAATATCTGAATAAGAAAATTTCGGATAATGGAGGTTCCGCCTAACATAAATACTTACGCGGAGCTTGAATAAAGTTACATTGAACGAACGGATCTCCGGTATATCCAGATTGACAGGTACATAATGGAACATGATTAACAACTTGACACATTGCATTGTATCCACAAAATCCTGGACAAGGGTTCTGACATTTGGATCTAACACAAGCTTGATCAGCCGAGCAATCGGAATTAACGATACACTCTGGCCGACATCCTTCATAAGGATTGCCAATATAATCAGTGATGCATTTACAGGATGCTGCGCCGTTTTGTTCGTTACAGACTGCATTAGATCCACAAGGAGATGGTACACATGGGGTGAGTTTCTCTATTTCTTGATCTTGGATAACTACAAATTGTAAATTATTTCTCTTGTGAGAAATACTTATTCGTTTCGACGATAGAATACTTTCTGGGAATGCGAGAGTCTTTTTACCTGGTTTTGGAGTACACTGTACAAATGGATCACCAACGAAACCCGAAGAGCAAACGCACATAGGCGTGTGGCTAATTATTCTGCATTCTGCATTGGCGCCACAGGAACCGGGACAAGGATCGCGACACTTTTGATTTATGCACGCCAAATTTGTAGGGCATTCGCTGTTACTAATGCATTCTGGCTTGCAATATGGCGGTGAACCGATAAATTCGGGTAAACAACTGCATGAAGGTGAATTTCCTGATATTTGGCACTGAGCATTGGGTCCGCATGGTGATGGCTGGCAAACGTTTATCGGTTCTGGCTGAACTGGCGCTAAAAATTTTATTCAGATATTAAAAATGAATCTCTTCGTGGGTGCTCAGATGTTCGTGATATTTTGCAGACTCGGTGGAACATTGATACAAATGTATTTTGTTTTAAAAAGATAAAAGGATGTCACATTATCTAAAAAGTTTCGTTACGAATCAGCACAATTAGAAGTACAATATTAGTAACCTGTTTCGATATTTAATCTACTATTTAGATAATATATATCTATAATATAATATAATATTTTATCTACTAGCGTTTTATTTAATTTGATACAGTAATATGTTCTAATATTTCTAGAGTTTAATTTTACCTGTAATTTTTTGGATTTAAAAATACATATTATACATATTTTTACTTGTATCATTTGTGCACCGAATCTCCCAATTAAAAAAGGGAACTTACGAAGTGGAAGACACCTAATGAAAGGATCTCCCGTGAATCCTTCAGGACAGTGGCAAATAGGATTACGATTCGCGACAGTGCAACGAGCTCCCAAGCCACACGAGCCCACGCAAGGATTTATGCACTTCTGGTTACTACAACTCTCGTTTGGTGGGCAATCAGAGCTAACTACACATTCTGGGCGACAGATTGGCGGGTTTCCTAAATAGCCTGGTACGCAACTACACACTGCCTGGCCATTCTTCACTCGACATTGACTGTTAGATCCGCAAGGCGATGGATTGCACGGATTAGATGGAAGTTCGGCTGTCGAAATACGATTACTTGTAAAAACGTCTGGATTTAAATGCCTTCTTTAACTAAATAATTTGTTTAAGTAAATAAATGGTCTTGACTTATAAACTAAAGAAACAGAAAATTCTTTTCAACACGACAAAGTACCTATAGCTGGACGACAGAATGCAAAGGCATTTCCTTCGAAACCAGGAGAACAACTGCACATTGGAACATGATTAACCACGTCGCAAATTGCATCAGGGGCACATGCACCAACGCAGGGATTCTCGCATTTATTTCTCACGCAAGCTTTGTTTCGGGGGCAGTCGTTGTTAAGTACACATTCTGGTCGACAACCGATGGTAGAATCCCCATAGTAATCGGGCATGCAAGAACAGATTCCGTCGTTGCAAATAGCGTTAGGTCCACAGGGTGATGGATTACATAAATCCGTCTGTGTTGGTTCAGCTGCTACCAAAAATGTTGTATCAGCCATTTTAAAAATTCCAATCGAAAATCGGTGATAGAACATAAAAAATCTTTCTGAATGAAAACTACTTACGAGGAGTGATTAGTTGATTACATTGACTGAAAGGATCACCGGTGTATCCAGCGATACAGGAACACATAGGAACGTGATTGAATACTGTACATTGAGCATTGAAACCGCAAGAACCTGGGCATGGGTCTCTGCACTTTTCTCCCATACAGGCTTTACTAGGTGAACAGTCAGAGTTTACTGTACACTCTGGACGACAGTTTGGAGGGCTTCCAATGTAAGTGGATAGACATTGACAGGATGGGCCGCCATTGACTACACGACACTCTGAATTTGGACCACACGGGGAAGGCAAACAGGGCTGTGTAGCTTCGACTGTTGTCGGTGGTAGTGCTTCTGAAAGGGCAATTATGAAATAAGGAATCTATATATGTAACTGCAAGATAATTTAAATTAGTTTCAAGGTATCTTACGTGGAGCAGGGAAACATCTGATGAAAGGATCCCCGGTGTATGATTCTCTGCAAGCACAGATCGGACTGTGACTTTTGACTACGCAGGTGGCAAACGTGCCACAAGAATTGGGACACGGGTCCATGCACTTTTGGTTAACGCAGGCGCGATCTTGAGAACACTCTGAGTTTAGAACACACTCGGGACGACACATTGGAGGCGTGCCTGTGTATTCTGGCAGACAAGAGCAAACAGCTTGGCCATTTACTACACGACATTGACTGTTAGGTCCACAAGATGAAGGGTTGCACGGATCTTTGTATTTCGTTTCATCTTCTACAAGATTTAAATTTAGAACCATGAGAAACATATCGGTGTTCTTCGAAATTTTTTTGATAAAAATTTATGTAAAATGCAAGAAGGGATGAAAGTTTATTCGTACCTATTTCACGTATCAATGCGCAATGTTGGAAAGGATTTCCACTATAACCTTGAATACACGTGCATGCAGGACGATGATTGATGACTTTGCATTCTGCATTTGTGCCGCATGTGCCGGGACAAGGATCTTGACACCTAGAGCGTATACAGCTCTGCGTGGATGGACAGTCAGTGTCAACGACACATTCGGGGCGACATCCTTCGTAAGGGTTACCAACGTAATCGGCCAAACAGGTACAGGATCCTACACCGTTTTGTTCTTTGCATATCGCGTTGAATCCGCACGGTGATGGAGTGCACGGAGACTGATTGACAGGGTCAGCTAAAAATTTTTTTAATGGTAAGAAGTAACCAATAAATACGATCAATGTTAAAGGTCCTCTCTGCACAAGATTATTGCTTCGACCACGAATAGATTTCAATAACCATCGGAAATTAGAAATCGTAGTATCTCCAAGGAATCTTTGGCAACAATAATTTAGAAGTTAAAAAACAAAAGAAGGAAATTTTTAATCCTTACGTGGATTGGGTGAACATTGAGTGAACGGATCTCCAGTATAGTCGCTGGGGCAGACACACAGAGGAGTATGACTGACAACACGACATTCAGCGTTCGTCCCACAGGATCCAGGGCAAGGATCTCTGCACTTCTGATTCACGCAGGCCAACTGACTTGGACATTCGCTATTGCTGGCGCATTCGGGTCTGCAATTGGGTGGGCTGCCTATAAATTCCGATAAACACGAGCAAGAGGGTGCATCATTGACGACTCTGCATTCTGCATTGGGTCCACATGGAGAGGGTTCGCATGGGTTTTGCGGTACTGCGGGCTCGGGTGCTAAAATTACACATGTAGATTACGATTACTCGTCTCATAAATATCGTTAGTGACAGTGGAAATATTGAGGGAACAAATCTTACGTCGTGGAACACACTGAACAAATGGATCGCCAGAGAGTTCAGGTGGACAGCTGCATATAGGATTGTGATTTACAACGTTGCAAGTAGCTCTGAATCCGCACGAACCGGGGCAAGGATTTACACATTTCTGATTATTACAAGCTTCTGTCAAGGGACAATCGGAGCTGACTGTACATTCTGGTCTACAAGAAGGTGGTGCTCCTAAATAGCCTGTTACACAGGAGCAGACAGGCTGACCATTAATCTCTCGACAAACACTGTTTGGTCCACACGGCGAGGGTGAACATGGGTTTCCTTTTACGGTATCTGTTATCATGGAAATATGGTATACATTTAGAGAGATGCTAATTTACGATAGCGTTTTTAATATTTCAATCGTCGTTTTGTTAGTGACCATTAAGAGACGTTTCGAAAACCCCTGGTTTATGCCACGGTTGTGCATGTTGGTAGCGAATACTGCGACTTTTCTGAATTCAAAAAGACGCACACGTGTTCTCAACTCTTCTCAAAGTTACCTTTGAAATAGCACAGACGTGACATAAGCTATGTTAACAGTTATCGCTAATATCATATAAAGTACGAAATAAATATAAAACTTAAGTATTCAAACATTAACGTAACCGGAGATATTACGGCCACCTACTACCCGCAGACATAAATCAAGCGTTGAATAAAGAGTTCGTCGCGTTGTACCTTGTAGGATATTGCACTGAACAAACGCATTTCCAACCATTCCACTGGGACAACTGCACATGGGAACGTGATTATATACGCGACACTCTGCATTTAAGCCACATGTTCCAGGACAAGGGTCGACACACTTGTTTCTTATACAAGCTCGATTCAAAGGGCAATCCGTATTTAATACGCATTCTGGTCGGCATCCAACATAAGGGTCACCCTGGTACTCTGGTAAACATGTACAGACTCCATTGTCGCAACGTGCATTAGGACCACAAGGCAACGATGCACAGGAATCGACAACATTTGGTTCAGCTATGAAGGGAATAAATATGTTTCTCATTTTCTTCAAACATTTAAGAAACTTCATTTAATAATGTATTTTCAGCTTTCTTACTTGGTCTAATAGGAGCTGGATAACAATTGCTGAAAGGATCTCCCGTGTATCCTTCGAAGCAGGAGCATATTGGGATATGATTCAAGACCATACATTGAGCATTGGAACCACAAGAACCTGGGCAAGGATCTCTGCACCTTTCTCTCATGCAAGCTTGACTAGGGGAACAGTCAGAGTTTACTGTACACTCTGGTCGACAGTTAGGAGAGCTTCCAATGTAAGTTGGTAGACATTGACAAGATGGACCTCCGTTAACTACACGGCACTCCGAATTTGGACCACACGGAGAAGGCAAACAGGGTTGTGTAACTTGGACTGCTGTTGGAGGTGTAGCTTCTAAAAGGGTAATTAAGGAATGAACGGGATATTTAATTATAAAACAATATAAAATAATTCTTCAATTTTCGAAATGTCCTTACGTGGCGCGGGGAAACATATAGTGAAAGGATCTCCGGTATATGATTCTCTGCACGCACAGATTGGACTATGGTTCCTGACTACACAAGTGGCGAATGTTCCGCAAGAGGCAGGACATGGATTAACACACTTCTGGTTAACGCACGCACGATCTCGTGGACATTCTGAATTTAAAGTACACTCGGGACGACACATGGGAGGTGTGCCAGTGAATTCAGCCAAGCAAGAACAGACACCTTGCCCATCTACAATGCGACATTGACTGTTTGGTCCGCAAGGTGAAGGGTTGCACGGATCCTTATTTTGCGTTTCATCTTCTGCAAGATTTTAATGTGTGTTTTACATCGTGAAAAAATATTTCTACTTATCGTCAGGAATAAAAAGAACCATGATCTTTTCTTTCCTGAAAGCTTGCTCAGAATACATAATATTTCTCGTGATGATACTTCATCAGAGAACGAAACGGTTGTATATTTATTCATACCTATTTGTGGAATGGGGGTGCAATATTGGAATGGATTTCCAGTGTAACCTTGAATGCACGTGCACGCAGGACGATGATTAATGACCCTGCATTCTGTGTTCGTGCCACAAGTACCAGGGCAGGGATTTTGACATTTAGAGCGTATGCAACTCAATGTAGATGGACAATCCGTGTCAACCACACATTCTGGGCGACATCCTTCGTAGGGATTGCCCATATAATCGGTTAAACAGGAGCATGAACCTACGCCGTTTTGTTCTTTGCATATCGCGTTGAAACCACATGGTGATGGAGTGCATGGAGAAATATTGATGGGGACAGCTAAAATGTTTTAACATATCATTTAATATCTTCGAGGGATAAAAATTTTTAATAAATGTAATTTAGAGAAAAGAAATACTAGGAAAAGAACATTCTTGGTCCTTACGTGGTCTAGGTGCACATTGAGTGAAAGGATCGCCAGTATAATCTTCAGGGCAGACGCACATCGGAGTATGACTGACGACACGACACTCGGCGTTCGCCCCGCAGGATCCAGGACAAGGATCTCTGCATTTCTGATTAATGCAAGCCAACTGACTTGGACATTCGCTGTTACTGGCACATTCGGGTCTACAATTGGGAGGAGTGCCTATAAATTCTAACGAACAGGAACAGGAAGGAGCATCATTTACGACTTTACATTCTGAATTTGGACCACATGGAGAGGGTTCACATGGATTTTGTGGCACTACGGGCACAGGTGCTAAAACAACAAGCATCAATTTTGTTCACGTTACGCAAATAGTTGTATAAACAGGAAAATTTGTATGAAGCAAATCTTACGTCGTAGAACACACTGCACAAATGGATCGCCAGTGAGATCAGCTGGACAGCTACATACAGGATTGTGATTGACAACATTGCAGGTGGCTCTAAATCCACATGTACCAGGACAGGGGTTTACACATTTTTGATTGTTACACGCTTCTGTTAGAGGACAATCGGAACTGACTGTACATTCTGGTCTACAGGTAGGTGGAGAACCTAGATATCCTGCTACACACGAACAGACTGCTTGTTCATTGATCTCTCGACAGACACTGTTAGGTCCACAAGGCGAAGGAGAGCAAGGGTTTTCCTTTCCGGTTTCTATGACACAAGATGATAAAGTGTCAGTGGAGTGTTCCATTGATAAGTTCTTCAAATTAATTTTGCAAACAATGTCAGTAATTTTTTTTCAACTGGTGTCTGTGAACTTTTAGTAATTCTTTTAGATTATGTTATTTAAATACACAATATTAAAATTTATATTTTGCCTTTTACGTAACAAAGGACATTAGTTCCATTTATCACGCAATAATTGCCTATAACGCAACAATTCCGATCAAGAATGTCAGGAAAATTCGTCAAGCTATACCTTGTACAACATTGCATTGAACGAAGGCGTTTCCCACCATTCCACTTGGGCAGCTGCACATGGGCACATGATTGTATGTTTGACACTGTGCATTAACACCACATGTACCAGGGCAAGGATCAACACACTTGTTTCTCAGACAAGCCTTATTTTGAGGGCAATCCCCATTTAATACGCATTCTGGTCGACAACCAACATAAGGGTCACCCTGATACTCTGGTAGACAAGTGCAGATTCCATCATTGCAACGTGCGTTAGCGCCACAAGGCAATAATGCACATAGATCAACAACAGTTGGTCCTGCTGCAGAAAGAACAAACGTGTTGCAAATACTTAAAAATCATTCACAAACATGAGATATGAATTTTCTTTAAAATCCTTACTTGGATTAACGGGAGTTAGGTTGCAACCATTAAAAGGATCACCCGTATATCCTTCAAAGCAGGAACATATAGGAACGTGACTGAGTACCATACATTGAGCATTCGAACCGCAAGAACCTGGGCAGGGGTCTGTGCACTTTTCCCTCACGCAGGCTTGACTAGGAGAACAGTCAGAATTCACTGTACATTCTGGCCGACAATTTGGTGGACTTCCAACGAAATTTGGTCGACACTGACAAGATGGGCCTCCACCGACCACACGACATTCTGAATTTGGGCCACAAGGAGAAGGTAAACAAGGTTGTGAAGTTTCAACCTCTGTAGGTGGTGAGGATTCTGAAAGGGCAATGAGAAAATAAGACATCTATTTAATTTTAGAACAATTGAAACCACGTCCAAATATCTTACGTGGCACGGGGAAACATCTTGTGAAAGGATCTCCAGTATATAATGGCCTACAAGCACATATTGGACTGTGGTTCCTGATCACGCAAGATGCGAAACTGCCACACGAAGCAGGACAAGGGTTCACGCATTTTTGGTTAACGCATGCACGATCTTGAGGACATTCAGAGTTTAAAGTACACTCAGGGCGACACATAGGAGGCGCTCCCGTGAATTCCGGCAGACAGGAGCATACACCTTGGCCGTTTACTACGCGACATTGACTGTTGGGTCCGCAGGGTGAAGGACTACACGGATCCTTATAATTCGTCTCATCCTCTGCAAGAGATTTAAATTCATGTTTTATATCATAAATTTCTGTTTTGATCAACTTTAGAAAAGACGTAAATCTTGGGTCATTATCTTGATGATTGACAAAAATTAAAATACATCGTACCTATTGCGGGCACTATCGAGCAATACTGGAAGGGATTTCCACTGTAACCCGGAAGGCAACTGCATGCAGGCCGGTGATTGATGACCTTGCATTCTGCATTAGTGCCACAGGTACCTGGACAGGGATCTTGACATTTGGAACGTATACAGCTCAGAGTAGATGGACAGTCAGTGTCAACGACACATTCGGGGCGGCATCCTTCATAAGGGTTGCCGATGTAATCAGCAGCACAGGAACATGATCCGACACCGTTTTGTTCTTTGCATATAGCATTGAAACCACACGGTGATGGACTACACGGGGAGAGATTGACGGGAACAACTACAATGTTTTTAAGAAGCAATTTAGAGATCAGAAACGGATTGTTCAAAGCAAGAAAAGGATTTCGTAAGCCTTACGTGGCGTAGGTGTACACTGAGAGAAGGGGTCGCCGGTATAGTCATTCAAACAGGCACACATAGGGGTATGACTGACAACACGACACTCCGCGTTTGCCCCGCAGGATCCAGGACAAGGATCTCTGCACTTCTGATTGATGCAAGCCAACTGACTGGGGCATTCGCTATTGCTGCCACACTCGGGTCTGCAATTGGGTGGGGCGCCTATGAATTCAGATAAACAAGTGCAAGACGGAGAATCATTGACGACTCTGCATTCTGCATTGGGTCCACACGGTGAGGGTTCGCATGGATTTTGCGGTACAGCGGGCTCGGGAGCTAAAAGTGAAGTACCATTATGTTTGTTAAAATTGTAGTTTAGTAACTAGTAACTAGAATACTGAAGCAAGAAATCTCACGTCGTGGGACACATTGGACAAATGGGTCGCCTGTGAGCTCAGGTGGGCAGCCACATATGGGATTATGATTGACGACGTTGCAAGTGGCTCTGAACCCGCATGTCCCAGAGCATGGATTGACACATTTCTGGTTGCTACAAGCTTGTGTCAGAGGACAATCGGAACTGACTGTACACTCCGGCCTACATGTAGGTGGAGCCCCTAAGAATCCTGCTACGCAGGAGCAAACGGGCTGACCATTGATCTCTCGACAGACGCTGTTTGGTCCGCAAGGCGAAGGAGAGCATGGGTTGTCCTTTACGGTATCTGGTATTAGGGTAATATAGTAAATATTCTGAGCAATACTTAGTACTACCCTGCGGAGAAAATTAGGGCAATGGAAGAAGTTTCTAAGATGTACCTTGAGCGACAGTACACAGAACGAACGCATTTCCAACCATTCCACTTGGACAACTACACATGGGCACATGATTGTATACTAGACACTCTGCATTTCGACCGCAAGTACCAGGGCAAGGATCGACACATTTGTTTCTCAAACAAGCGCGATTCTGGGCACAATCTGTATTCAGTACGCACTCTGGTCGGCACCCAACATATGGATCACCCTGATAGTCTGTCAAGCATGTACAAATACCACTTTCGCAACGTGCATTGGGGCCACAAGGTGATGATGCGCAAGGATCAACCACTGAAGGTTCCGCTATTAGAAAAATTAACGTGTATCACATAAATTTCAAACTTTTTACAATTTCTACTGAATGTTACGTTTTTAACTTTCTTACTTGGTGCCACGGGAGCAGGGTAACAGTTGCTGAAGGGATCTCCAGTGTATCCATTGAAGCAGGAACAAATAGGAACATGATTGAGCACCGTGCACTGAGCGTTGGAACCACAGGAGCCTGGACAAGGGTCCCTGCATTTTTCTCTCATGCAGGCTTGACTTGGTGAACAGTCAGAGTTTACTGTACATTCTGGACGACAGTTTGGTGGACTTCCAATGTATGATGATAAACATTGACAGGATGGACCTCCGTTAACTACACGACACTCCGAATTAGGACCACAAGGGGATGGCAAACACGGTTGTGAAGGTTCGACTGTGGATGGTGGTAAGGCTTCTAAAAGGGCAATTATAAAATTAGAAATTAGTCTACTGTTATATCAAAAAGAATATAAATTACTTTGAAATTTTCTGAAATTCCTTACGTGGGATGGGGAAACATCTAGTGAATGGATCTCCGGTATATGAGTCTCGGCAGGCACAAATTGGGCTATGGTTTCTGACAACGCAAGTGGCGAAAGTTCCACACGAAGCAGGGCATGGATCAACACATTTCTGGTTAACGCATGCACGATCTTGAGGACATTCTGAATTTAAAGTACACTCGGGGCGACACATGGGTGGCGTGCCAGTGAATTCTGCTAGACAAGAGCAGACACTTTGCCCGTTTACTACGCGACACTGACTGTTGGGTCCGCAAGGCGAAGGACTGCAGGGATCCTTATAATTCGTCTCATCCTCTGCAAGAGGTTTAAATTCATGTTTTACATCACGAAACAGACGAATAAATTTCTGCTGTGATCAACTTTAGAAAAGACGTAAATTTTGGGTCATTATCTTGATGATTGACGAAAATTAAAATACATCGTACCTATTGCGGGCACTATCGAGCAGTACTGGAAGGGATTTCCACTGTAACCCGGAAGGCAACTGCATGCAGGCCGGTGATTGATGACCTTGCATTCTGCATTAGTGCCACAGGTACCTGGACAGGGATCTTGACATTTGGAACGTATACAGCTCAGTGTGGATGGACAATCACTGTCAACGACACATTCGGGGCGGCATCCTTCATAAGGGTTGCCGATGTAATCAGCAGCACAGGTACATGATCCGACACCGTTTTGTGCTTTGCATATAGCATTGAAACCACATGGTGATGGACTACATGGGGAGAGATTGACGGGAACAACTACAATGTTTTGAAGAAGCAATTTAGAGATCAGAAACGGATTGTTCAAAGCAAGAAAAGGATTTCGTAAGCCTTACGTGGCGTAGGTGCACACTGAGAGAAGGGGTCGCCGGTATAGTCGTTCAAACAGGCACACATAGGTGTATGACTGACAACGCGACATTCCGCGTTGGCCCCACAAGATCCAGGACAAGGATCTGTGCATTTCTGATTGATACAAGCCAAATGAGTTGCACATTCGCTATTACTGCCACATTCGGGTCTGCAATTGGGCGGAGTGCCTATGAATTCAGATAAACAAGAGCAAGACGGAGCATCATTGACGACTCTACATTCTGCATTGGGTCCACACGGAGAGGGTTCGCATGGATTTTGCGGTACAGCGGGCACGGGAGCTAAAAGTGAATTACCATTATGTTTGTTAAAATTGTAGTTTAGTAGCTAGTTACTGGAATACTGAAGCAAAAAATCTCACGTCGTGGGACACATTGGACAAATGGGTCGCCTGTAAGCTCAGGTGGGCAGCCACATATGGGATTATGATTGACGACGTTGCAAGTGGCTCTAAACCCGCATGTTCCAGAGCATGGATTGACACATTTCTGGTTGCTACAAGCTTGTGTCAGAGGACAATCGGAACTGACTGTACACTCTGGTCTACAGGACGGTGGTGCTCCTAAGAATCCTGCTACGCAGGAGCAGACAGGTTGACCATTGATCTCTCGACAGACGCTGTTTGGTCCACAAGGTGAAGGAGAGCATGGGTTACCCTTTACGGTATCTGTTATTATGATATTTGGTAAATATTTTGAGCACTGCTATAGTACCATGCAGTAAAGGAAATTAGGGGAATGGAAGAATTTTCTAAGATGTACCTTGTGCGACAGTGCACAGAACGAACGCGTTTCCAACCATTCCACTTGGACAACTGCACATGGGCACATGATTGTATACTAGACATTCTGCATTTCGACCGCAAGTACCAAGGCAAGGATCGACACATTTGTTTCGCAAACAAGCGCGGTTCTGGGCACAATCGGTATTCAGTACGCACTCTGGTCGGCATCCAAGATATGGATCACCCTGATAGTCTGTCAGACATGTACAGATTCCACTTTCGCAACGTGCATTGGGACCACAAGGTGATGATGCGCAAGGATCAATCGCTGACGGTTCCGCTATTAGAAAAATTAACGTGCATCACATAAATTTCAAACCTTTTACAATTTCTACTGAATGTTACGTTTTTAACTTTCTTACTTGGTGCCACGGGAGCAGGGTAACAGTTGCTGAAGGGATCTCCAGTGTATCCATTGAAGCAGGAACATATGGGAACATGATTGAGCACCGTGCACTGAGCGTTGGAACCACAGGAGCCTGGACAAGGGTCCCTGCATTTTTCTCTCATGCAGGCTTGACTTGGTGAACAGTCAGAGTTTACTGTACATTCTGGACGACAGTTTGGTGGACTTCCAATGTAAGTTGATAGACATTGACAAGAAGGACCTCCGTTAACAACACGGCACTCCGAATTAGGACCACAAGGGGATGGCAAACACGGTTGTGAAGGTTCGACTGTGGATGGTGGTAAGGCTTCTAAAAGGGCAATTATATAATTAGAAATTAGTCTACTGTTATATCAAAAATAATATAAATTACTTTGAAATTTTCTGAAATTCCTTACGTGGGATGGGGAAACATCTAGTGAATGGATCTCCGGTATATGAGTCTCGGCAGGCACAAATTGGGCTATGGTTTCTGACAACGCAAGTGGCGAAAGTTCCACACGAAGCAGGGCATGGATTAACACATTTCTGCTTAACGCATGCAAGATCTTGAGGACATTCTGAATTTAAAGTACATTCGGGACGACACATGGGAGGTGTGCCAGTGAATTCAGCCAGGCAAGAGCAGACACCTTGCCCATTTACGATGCGACATTGACTGTTTGGACCGCAAGGTGAAGGGTTGCACGGATCCTTATTTTGCGTTTCATCCTCTACAAGAGATATTAATTCATCTATTACATCACGAAACAGACGAATAAATTTCTGCTTTGATCAACTTTCGAAAAGACATAAATCTTGGGTAATTATCTTGATGATTGATGAAAATTAAAATATATCGTACCTATTGCGGGCATTATGGAGCAGTATTGGAAGGGATTTCCACTGTAACCTGGAATGCATGTGCACGCAGGTCGGTGATTAATGACCTTGCACTCCGTGTTTGTGCCACAGGCACCAGGGCAGGGGTCTTGACATTTGGAACGTATACAGCTCAGTGTAGATGGACAATCACTGTCAACGACACACTCGGGACGACACCCATCGTAGGGGTTACCGATATAATCAGATAAACAGGAACAGGAACCTACTCCATTTCGCTCTATGCATATAGCGTTAAAGCCACAAGGTGATGGACTACATGGCGAAAGATTCACGGGAACAGCTAAAATTTTTTTAAGAATTGACTTAGTGAACAGAAACTAATTGTTAAAAAGAAGAAAAGGTTTTCGCGAGCCTTACCTGGTATAGGAGAACATTGACTGAAGGGATCACCAGTATAGTCGTTCAAACAGGCACACATAGGGGTATGACTGACAACACGGCACTCCGCGTTTGCCCCACAGGATCCAGGACACGGATCTCTGCATTTCTGATTGATGCAAGCCAACTGATTTGGACATTCGCTATTACTGCCACATTCGGGTCTGCAATTGGGTGGGGTGCCTGTGAATTCCGATAAACAAGAGCAAGAGGGAGCATCATTGACGACTCGGCATTCTGCATTGGGTCCACACGGAGAGGGTTCGCATGGATTTTGTGGTACAATGGGCTCGGGTGCTAAAATTACACGTGTAAGTTACTATTATGTTTCTTAAAAATTTCTTGAATAAGTGACATATTGAAGGAACAAATCTTACGTCTCAGCGCACATTGAATGAATGGATCGCCTGTAAGTTCTGGTGGGCAGCTACATATGGGATTATGATTGACGACATTGCAGGTGGCCCTGAACCCGCATGTACCAGAGCATGGATTGACACATTTCTGATTGCTACAAGCCTGTGTCAAAGGACAATCAGAGCTGATTGTACACTCTGGTCTACATGTAGGTGGAGTTCCCAAGAATCCAGATACACAGGAGCAGACAGATTGTCCATTGATTTCTCGACAGACGCTGTTTGGCCCACAAGGCGAAGGAGAGCATGGCTTGCCCTTTACGGTATCTATTATCATGACAATTTGGTAAATGTTCTGGACACTTCCATAGTACCATGCAGCAAAGAAAATTAGGGCAATGGAAGAAGTTTCTAAGATGTACCTTGAGCGACAGTACACAGAACGAACGCATTTCCAACCATTCCACTCGGGCAACTGCACATGGGCACATGATTGTATACTAGACACTCTGCATTTCGACCGCAAGTACCAGGGCAAGGATCGACACATTTGTTTCTCAAACAAGCGCGATTCTGGGCACAATCTGTATTCAGTACGCACTCTGGTCGGCACCCAACATATGGATCACCCTGATAGTCTGTCAAGCATGTACAAATACCACTTTCGCAACGTGCATTGGGACCACAAGGTGATGATGCGCAAGGATCAACCACTGACGGTTCCGCTATTAGAAAAATTAACGTGTATCACATAAATTTCAAACGTTTTACAATTTCTACTGAATGTTACGTTTTTAACTTTCTTACTTGGTGCCACGGGAGCAGGGTAACAGTTGCTGAAGGGATCTCCAGTGTATCCATTGAAGCAGGAACATATAGGAACATGATTGAGCACCGTGCACTGAGCGTTGGAACCACAGGAGCCTGGACAAGGGTCCCTGCATTTTTCTCTCATGCAGGCTTGACTTGGTGAACAGTCAGAGTTTACTGTACATTCTGGACGACAGTTTGGTGGACTTCCAATGTAAGATGATAAACATTGACAGGATGGACCTCCGTTAACTACACGGCACTCCGAATTAGGACCACAAGGGGATGGCAAACACGGTTGTGAAGGTTCGACTGTGGATGGTGGTAAGGCTTCTAAAAGGGCAATTACAAAATCAGAAACCAGTCTAATTTTATATCAAAAAGTATATACATTAATTTCAAATTTTCCGAAATTCCTTACGTTGGATGGGGAAACATCTAGTGAATGGATCTCCAGTATATGAGTCTCGGCACGCACAAATTGGACTATGGTTCCTGACAACGCAAGTGGCGAAAGTTCCACACGAAGCAGGGCATGGATTAACACATTTCTGGTTAACGCAGGCACGATCTTGTGGACATTCTGAATTTAAAGTACATTCGGGACGACACATGGGAGGTGTACCCGTGAATTCTGCCAGACAAGAGCAGACACCTTGTCCGTTTACTACGCGACACTGACTGTTGGGTCCGCAAGGCGAAGGACTGCAGGGATCCTTATACTTCATCTCATCCTCTGCAAGAGATTTTAATTCATGTTTTACACCACGAAACAGACGAATAAATTTCTGCTTTATACAGCTTTAGATAAGACGTAAAACTTGGTTCATTGTTTTTGTATTGCGAAAGATTAAAATATGTCGTACCGATTGCCGTCATTACAGAGCAATATTGGAAGGGATTTCCACTGTAACCAGGAATGCATGAGCACGCTGGCCGATGATTGATGACCTTGCACTCTGCGTTTGCACCACAGGTGCCCGGACATGGGTCTTGACATTTGGAACGTATACAGCTTAGTGTAGATGGACAGTCAGTGTCAACGACACATTCGGGGCGGCATCCTTCATAAGGGTTGCCGATGTAATCAGCAGCACAGGAACATGATCCGACACCGTTTTGTTCTTTGCATATAGCATTGAAACCACACGGTGATGGACTACACGGGGAGAGATTGACGGGAACAACTGCAATGTTTTTAAGAAGCAATTTAGAGATCAGAAACGGATTGTTCAAAGCAAGGAAAGGATTTCGTAAGCCTTACGTGGCGTAAGTGTACACTGAGAGAAGGGGTCGCCGGTATAGTCATTCAAACAGGCACACATAGGGGTATGACTGACAACGCGACACTCCGCGTTTGCCCCGCAGGATCCAGGACAAGGATCTCTGCACTTCTGATTGATGCAAGCCAACTGACTGGGGCATTCGCTATTGCTGCCACACTCGGGTCTGCAATTGGGTGGGGCGCCTATGAATTCAGATAAACAAGTGCAAGACGGAGAATCATTGACGACTCTGCATTCTGCATTGGGTCCACACGGAGAGGGTTCGCATGGATTTTGCGGTACAGCGGGCTCGGGAGCTAAAAAGACATGTACGAATTACGATTATCAGTCTTACGTTTCTAAATTTTGTTAACCGTTCAAATCATGAAAGACTAAATCTTACGTCGTAGAACACACTGAACAAATGGATCGCCAGAGAGTTCAGGTGGACAGCTGCATATCGGATTATGATTGACAACATTGCAAATGGCTCTAAACCCACATGTACCAGGGCAAGGATTGACACATTTCTGATTGGTGCAAGCCTGTGTCGGTGGACAATCGGAACTGACTGTACATTCTGGTCTGCAAGTTGGTGGTGCTCCTAAGTATCCTGCTACGCAGGAGCAGACAGGTTGTCCATTGATTTCTCGACAGATACTGTTTGGTCCACATGGCGAAGGCGAGCATGGGTTACCCTTTTCGGTATCTGATATAATGAAAAGTGGCAAAAATTCAGAGCAGCGCTACAGTAAGTATTCTGAATAGCAATACAGTCGATATGAATAATCCAGCTATCGGCTAGTATCGTTGCTTTATATATATATTTAACAGGATTGTAATATTCTGAGTTGTAAACTCAATGAACGTGCACTTATTGACGTTCTGTTTACACGTGATATTTAGGTAATTGCGATCATTAATAATATTTGTAAGATATTAAGAAGTCAAACTAAATAATATACAATTGAGTGTCCTAACGTAAATGGCAGTATTACGGGCGGTTAATACCCAGCGATATGAATTAGAAATAGGCAACGAAGTTTCTCAATTGTACCTTGAGTGACAGTGCACAGTACGAATGCATTTCCAACCATTCCACTCGGGCAACTGCACATGGGTATATGATTGTATACTAGACACTCTGCATTTCGACCACAAGTACCAGGGCAAGGATCGACGCATTTGTTTCTCAAACAAGCGCGATTTTGGGCACAATCGGTATTGAGTACACACTCTGGTCGGCATCCAACATATGGATCACCCTGATAGTCTGTCAAGCATGTACAGATTCCACTTTCACAGCGTGCATTGGGGCCACAAGGTGATGATGAGCAAGGGTCAACAACCGACGGTTCAACTATTAGGAGAATAAACGTGTCTCATATGCGTGTCAAACCTTTCACAAATTCTACTGAATGTTACGCCTTCGGCTTTCTTACTTGGTGTCACCGGAATTGGATAACAATTGCTGAAAGGATCTCCGGTGTATCCGTTGAAGCAGGAACATATAGGAACGTGATTCAGCACCGTGCACTGAGCGTTGGAACCACAAGAACCTGGACAAGGGTCCCTGCATTTTTCTCTCATGCAGGCCTGACTAGGGGAACAATCGGAGTTGACCGTACATTCTGGCCGACAGTTTGGTGGACTTCCAACGTAAGTTGACCGACACTGGCAAGATGGGCCACCATTGACCACACGACATTCTGAATTTGGACCACAAGGAGAGGGCAAACAAGGTTGCGAAACTTGAATTGCTGTAGGTGGTGTAGCTTCTAAAAGAGCAGACATGTTACAACAATCTGTCTAATTTTTGGGCGGTTAAAATACGAGCTTCAAATTTCTCACGTGGTATAGGGAAACATCTGGTGAATGGATCGCCAGTATACGAATCTCTGCAGGCACAAATCGGGCTATGGTTCCTGACAACGCAAGTGGCAAATGTTCCACATGAAGCAGGGCATGGATTAACACATTTCTGACTAACACAGGCACGATCTTGTGGGCATTCCGAATTTAAAGTACACTCGGGGCGGCACATGGGTGGCGTGCCAGTGAATTCTGGCAGACAGGAGCAGACTCCTTGTCCGTTTACTACGCGACACTGGCTGTTGGGTCCGCAAGGCGAAGGACTGCAGGGATCCTTATACGTCGTTTCGTCCTCTGCAAGAAATTTTGTTTTATATTTTAAATCACGGAAAGAAAGAATAAATGTCTGCTTTGGTCAGCTTTAGATAAGACATAAATTTTAGCTCATGGTCATTACATTCCAGAAAATCTGAATCTATCGTACCTATTGCGGGTATTACGGAGCAGTATTGGAAGGGATTTCCACTGTAACCCGGAACACATGTGCACGCAGGCCTGTGATTGATAACCTTGCATTCTGCGTTAGTGCCACAGGTACCTGGACAGGGATCTTGACATTTGGAACGTATACAGCTCAGTGTAGACGGACAGTCAGTGTCAACGACACATTCGGGGCGGCATCCTTCATAAGGGTTGCCGACGTAATCAGCAGCACAGGAACATGATCCGACACCGTTTTGTTCTTTGCATATAGCATTGAAACCACACGGTGATGGACTACATGGGGAGAGATTGACGGGAACAACTACAATGTTTTGAAGAAGCAATTTAGAGATCAGAAACGGATTGTTCAAAGCAAGAAAAGGATTTCGTAAGCCTTACGTGGCGTAGGTGTACACTGAGTGAAGGGGTCGCCGGTATAGTCATTCAAACAGGCACACATAGGGGTATGACTGACAACACGACACTCCGCGCTTGCCCCGCAGGATCCAGGACAAGGATCTCTGCACTTCTGATTGATGCAAGCCAACTGACTGGGGCATTCGCTATTGCTGCCACACTCTGGTCTGCAATTGGGTGGGGTGCCTATGAATTCAGATAAACAAGTGCAAGACGGAGAATCATTGACGACTCTGCATTCTGCATTAGGTCCACACGGAGAGGGTTCGCATGGATTTTGCGGTACTGGGGGCTCGGGTGCTAAAAGAGAATTAGCATTATGATTTTTTAAAGTTTCATTAGTAACTGGGATACTGAAGCAAGAAATCTTACGTCGGGGGACACATTGGACAAATGGATCGCCTGTAAGTTCAGGCGGGCAGCCACATATGGGATTATGATTGACGACGTTGCAGATGGCTCCGAACCCACATGTGCCAGAGCATGGATTGACACATTTCTGGTTGCTACAAGCTTGTGTCAGAGGACAATCGGAGCTGACTGTACACTCTGGTCTACAGGTAGGTGGTGTTCCCAAAAATCCAGATACGCAGGAGCAGACAGGTTGACCATTGATTTCGCGACAGATACTGTTTGGTCCGCAAGGCGAAGGAGAGCATGGGTTGCCCTTTATGGTATCTGGTATTATGGTAATATAGTAAATATTCTGAGCAATACTTAGTACTAGCCTGCGGAGAAAATTAGGGAAAGAGAAGTTTCTAGGATGTACCTTGAGCGACAGTGCACAGTACAAACGCATTTCCAACCATTCCACTCGGGCAACTGCACATGGGTATATGATTGTATACGAGACATTCCGCGTTTCGACCGCAAGTACCAGGGCAAGGATCGACACATTTGTTTCTCAAACAAGCGCGATTCTGGGCACAATCTGTATTCAGTACGCACTCTGGTCGGCACCCAACATATGGATCACCCTGATAGTCTGTCAAGCATGTACAAATACCACTTTCGCAACGTGCATTGGGACCACAAGGTGATGATGCGCAAGGATCAACCACTGACGGTTCCGCTATTAAGAGAATAAACGTGTCTCATATGCGTGTCAAACCTTTCACAAATTCTACTGAGTATTACGTATTCGGTTTTCTTACTTGGTATCACCGGGATTGAATAACAATTGCTGAAAGGATCTCCGGTGTATCCGTTGAAGCAGGAACATATGGGAACGTGATTGAGCACCGTGCACTGAGCGTTGGAACCACAAGAACCTGGACAAGGGTCCCTGCATTTTTCTCTCATGCAGGCCTGACTAGGGGAACAATCGGAGTTGACCGTACATTCTGGCCGACAGTTTGGTGGACTTCCAACGTAAGTTGACCGACACTGGCAAGATGGGCCACCATTGATCACACGACATTCTGAATTTGGACCACAAGGAGAGGGCAAACAAGGTTGCGAAACTTGAATTGCTGTAGGTGGTGTAGCTTCTAAAAGAGCAGTCATGTTATAACAATCTGTCTAATTTTTGGCGGTTAAAATACGAGCTTTAAATTTCTCACGTGGTATAGGGAAACATCTGGTGAATGGATCGCCAGTATACGAATCTCTGCAGGCACAAATCGGGCTATGGTTCCTGACAACGCAAGTGGCGAATGTTCCACATGAAGCAGGGCATGGATTAACACATTTCTGGTTAACGCATGCGCGTTCTTCAGGGCACTCGGAATTTAGAGTACACTCGGGGCGACACATAGGAGGAGCACCCGTGAATTCTGGTAGACAAGAGCAGACACCTTGCCCATTTACGACGCGACATTGACTGTTGGGTCCGCAAGGTGAAGGGTTGCACGGATCTTTGTATTTCGTGTCATCTTCTACAAAATTTTCATTTTTCAAGTGCTAGTTATTCACCATATTTGTAACCATAACTATGTTTGTTAAATATGACGATTCGAATTTTTTTCATACCTATCTCCCGTATGAGAGTACAGAATTGAAAGGGATTCCCACTGTAACCTTGAATGCATGTACATGCAGGGCGGTGATTTATGACCTTACACTCTGCATTTGTACCACAAGTCCCTGGACAAGGATCTTGACATTTGGATCGTATACAGCTCAATGTGGATGCACAATCGGTATCAATGACACATTCGGGTCGACACCCTTCATAAGGATTACCAATGTAATCAGACAAGCAGGAACAAGATCCAATACCGTTTTGCTCTTTGCATATCGCATTGAAACCGCATGGTGATGGGGTGCACGGAGAAAGACTGACGGGAACAGCTAGAACGGTTTTGAGAAATCAGAAAATTTGAGGCTATAATTAGATAGAATAGAATTACTTATTATGTCCATAAAGGGATGAATATTCCAATAGCAATAATTTGAACATTCGAAAACTGGGAAAAGAATTCTTCATCCTTACGTGGTCTTGGTGTACACTGCGTGAAGGGGTCACCAGTATAATCCACAGGACAAACACACATCGGAGTATGACTGACAACACGACACTCCGCGTTCGTCCCGCAGGATCCAGGACAAGGATCTCTGCATTTCTGATTGATGCAAGCAAACTGACTAGGACATTCGCTATTACTGACACATTCCGGTCGACAATTCGGAGGTGCGCCTATGAATTCTGGAGAACAAGAACATGAGGGAGCATCGCTGACAACTCTACATTGAGAATTTGGTCCGCATGGAGAAGGTTCGCATGGGTTTTGTGGCACTACGGGTTCGGGTGCTAAAAATATGTGTATGAATTATTAATATATTTGATAATAATTTTGTTCAGAGATCATATACGAAGAAATAGATCTTACGTGGTGGAACACATTGAACAAACGGATCACCAGCGAGGTCTGCTGGACAACTGCATATAGGATTATGATTGACAACATTGCAAACAGCTCTGAACCCACATGAACCCGGACATGGATTTACACACTTCTGATTGGTACAAGCTTGTGTCAATGGACAATCAGTACTGACTGTGCACTCTGGTCTACAAGTTGGTGGTGCTCCTAAGAATCCTGCTACGCAGGAACAGACAGGCTGACCATTGATCTCTCGACAAACGCTGTTTGGTCCACACGGCGAAGGCGAACATGGATTTCTTTCTATGGTATCTATCATCATGGCAATATGATAGACGATCAGATGAGAATCAGAAGCGAACTTTTTGCGATTAATATAGCAAAGAATATTTTACAAACTGTACCTTGGCAGACAGTGCACTGAACGAAAGCATTTCCAATCATACCAGCGGGACAGCTACACATAGGCACGTGATTGTATACTAAACATTCTGCATTTAAACCACATGTACCAGGACAAGGATCGATGCATTTATTCCTTGAACAAGCCCGATTCTGAGGACAGTCTGTGTTTAGTACACATTCTGGTCGACAACCCATATAAGGGTCCCCTTGATATTCTGCCAAACATGTACATATTCCATTGTCGCAACGTGCATTGGGCCCACAAGGTGATGATACACAGGGATCAACAATAGTTGGTTCAGCTATCAAAGGAATAAACATGTTCCTCATTTTTTAGAACTCCTTCGCAAATTATAAGTCGTCATATTTTTGTATCTTTCTTACTTGGTATGACGGGAGAGAGATTGCAGTTACTGAAGGGATCTCCAGTGTATCCTTCGAAACAGGTGCATATAGGAACGTGATTGAGCACTGTGCACTGGGCATTGGAACCACATGAACCTGGACAAGGATCTCTGCACCTTTGTCTCATGCAAGTCTGGCTTGCGGAACAATCAGAGTTTACTGTACATTCTGGACGACAGTTTGGTGGACTTCCAATGTAAGTTGGTAGACATTGACAGGATGGACCTCCGTTAACTACACGGCACTCCGAATTAGGACCACAAGGGGATGGCAAACACGGTTGTGAAGGTTCGACTGTGGATGGTGGTAAGGCTTCTAAAAGGGCAATTACAAAATTAGAAATCAGTCTAATTTTATATCGAAAGGTATATACATTAATTTGAAATTTTCCGAAATTCCTTACGTGGGATGGGGAAACATCTAGTGAACGGATCTCCAGTATATGAGTCTCGGCAGGCACAAATTGGACTATGGTTCCTGACAACGCAAGTGGCAAAAGTTCCACATGAAGCAGGACATGGATTAACACATTTCTGGTTAACACACGCACGATCTTGTGAACATTCTGAATTTAAAGTACACTCGGGACGACACATGGGAGGTGTGCCAGTGAATTCAGCCAGGCAAGAGCAAACACCTTGATCATTAATTACTCGACATTGACTATTTGGTCCGCAAGGTGAAGGGTTGCATGGATCCTTGTACGTTGGTTTATCTTCTAGAAAATGGGGATTTCGAATTATAAGAAATATTTCTTGTAATCTTTCGAAGTACAAGCTTCGTACTTCGAACTTCAAGCTTTTCATACGTCAGAGTTTATGTCAAATGTATACCAGGACGAGTGGGTAAATACTCATACCTATTTCCCGGATTACTGTACAGTATTGGAAGGGATTTCCACTGTAACCTTGGAGACAAGTGCATGCAGGACGATGATTGATGACTTGGCACTCTGCGTTCGTACCACAGGTGCCGGGGCAAGGATCCTGACATTTAGAGCGTATGCAGCTCAATGTGGATGAACAGTCAGTGTCAACGACACATTCTGGGCGACATCCTTGATAGGGATTGCCAATATAATCATTTAAACAGGAACAGGACCCTACACCACTTTGTTCTCTGCATATCGCGTTGAAACCACACGGTGATGGGGTGCATGGAGAAATATCGACGGGGATAGCTAAAATGTTTTAACGTTATCATTTAATATTTTCGAGGAATAAAAATTTTTGATAACTGTAATTTAGAAAAAAAGTATTAGGGAAAGAATACTCTTGGCCCTTACGTGGTCTTGGTGTACACTGCGTGAAGGGATCACCAGTATAATCCTCAGGACAAACACACATTGGAGTATGACTGACAACACGACACTCCGCGTTCGCCCCGCAGGATCCAGGACAAGGATCTCTGCATTTCTGATTGATGCAAGCAAACTGACTAGGACATTCGCTATTACTGACACATTCCGGTCGACAATTCGGAGGTGCGCCTATGAATTCTGGAGAACAAGAACATGAGGGAGCATCGTTGACAACTCTACATTGAGAATTTGGTCCGCATGGAGAAGGTTCGCATGGGTTTTGTGGCACAACGGGCTCAGGTGCTAAAAACATATATATGAATAAGCTTTATGTTTTGAAACAAGATCTACAAAAGATCCAATTTTAAAGGAACACTGCTTACGGCGTGGGGTACATTGAACAAATGGATCGCCAGTGAGGTCTGGTGGGCAGCTGCATATAGGATTATGATTGACAACGTTACAAGTAGCTCTGAATCCACATGAGCCAGGACAAGGATTGACACATTTTTGATTACTACAAGCTTCTGATAGAGAACAATCAGAACTAAGTATACATTCTGGTCTACAAGTTGGAGGAGCACCTAGGAATCCTGCTACGCACGAACAAACGGGCTGTCCATTGATCTCTCGGCAAATACTGTTTGGTCCACATGGTGAAGGTGAACAAGGGTTTCTTTTTATGGTATCTATCGTTAAAATATAATGGGAGACAGTCAGAGGCGTGTGAGTTGAGAATTAAATTATCATCGCAAATGAAATTTCTTAATTTGTACCTTGGAGAACAGTGCACTGAACAAATGCGTTTCCAACCATTCCGTTGGGACAGCTGCACATGGGTACGTGACTGTACACCAGACATTCTGCATTTATGCCACAAGTACCAGGACAAGGATCAACACACTTGTTTCTCAAACAAGCACGATTCTGTGGGCAATCTGTGTTCAAAACACATTCTGGTCGACAACCAATGTAAGGATCTCCCTGATACTCTGGTAAACATGTACAGATTCCACTGTCGCAACGTGCATTGGGACCACAAGGTGATGATGCACAAGGGTCAATAATCGTGGGTTCAGCTATAAAGGCAATAAAAATATTTCGCATTTTTTACAGATTAATCATAATTACTAGCTTTTAATTTTTCTTACTTGGTTTAACAGGAGCAAGATTGCAACTGTTGAAAGGATCTCCTGTGTACCCGCTTAGACACGAACATACAGGGACGTGATTCGATACTGTACACTGTGCGTTAGAGCCACAAGACCCTGGACAAGGATCTCTGCATTTTTGTCTTATACAGGCTTGACTGGGAGAACAGTCAGAGCTAACTGTACACTCTGGACGACAGTTTGGTGGACTTCCAATGTAAGTTGGTAGACATTGACAAGATGGACCTCCGTTAACTACACGACACTCTGAATTTGGACCACAAGGAGATGGCAAGCAAGGTTGTGAAGGTTCGACTGTGGCTGGTAGTAAGGCTTCTAAAAGGGCAATTACGAAATCAGAAATCTGTCTAATTTTATATCAAAGAGTATATAAATTAATTTGGAATTTTCCGGAATGTCTTACGTGGGATGGGGAAACATCTAGTGAATGGATCTCCAGTGTATGCTTCTCTGCAAGCACAAATTGGACTGTGATTTTTTACCACACATGTAGCAAATGTGCCACAAGATGCGGGACACGGGTCCACACATTTCTGGTTAACGCATGCACGTTCTTCAGGGCACTCGGAATTTAGAGTACACTCGGGGCGACACATAGGAGGAGCACCCGTGTATTCTGGTAGACAGGAGCAGACTCCTTGACCGTTTACTACGCGACACTGACTGTTTGGTCCACAGGGAGAAGGATTGCACGGATCCTTATATTTCATTTCGTCTTCTACAAGAGATTTTAATTCAGAAAAATTATTTCGCCTGATCTTCAGAAATAAAAATTCATGAGTGCAAAAAATTTACTATAATGATCCTAATCAAACATTTGAGAGATTTTTCGTACCTATTTCACGTATCAAGTTACAGTATTGGAATGGATTTCCAGTGTAGTCTCGGAAGCACGTGCACGCAGGACGATGGTTGATGACCTTGCATTCTGCGTTCGTGCCACAGGTACCTGGGCAGGGATCTTGGCATTTAGAGCGTATACAACTTAATGCTGATGGACAGTCCGTGTCAACGACACACTCAGGGCGGCACCCTTCGTAAGGGTTGCCGATGTAATCGGCTGCACAGGAACATGAACCGACACCGTTCTGTTCTTTACATATCGCATTGAAACCACACGGCGATGGACTACATGGGGAGAGATTGACGGGAACAGCTAGAAATTTTTTAAATAGTCAGAGCAATCGAAGGGCAACAGATATAATAAGCGATTATGAAAGTCAAAGGTTCTGCCTTCTCGAAAATACTTCTTTGACTATTAGTGAAAGTTAAAAGGAAGAAAATATAGATTTTTATCCTTACGTGGTTTGAGTGTACACTGAGTGAAAGGATCACCGGTATAGCGATCAGGGCAAATACACATAGGTGTATGACTAACAACACGACACTCGGCGTTAGCCCCACAAGATCCAGGACAAGGATCCCTGCATTTTTTATTCATACAGGCAAACTGACTAGGACATTCGCTATTGCTAACACATTCGGGCCTGCAATTAGGTGGGGCTCCTATGAATTCCGACAAACAGGAGCAAGAGGGTGCACTATTGATGACTCTGCATTCTGCATTGGGTCCACACGGAGATGGTTCACATGGGTTTTGTGGCACTACGGGCTCGGGTGCTAAAAAGACACGTACAAATTACGATCATCTGTCTTAAGTTTCTAAATTCTGTTCAGCGTTCAAATCTTGGAGAACTAAATCTTACGTCGTGAAACACACTGAACAAATGGATCGCCAGAGAGTTCAGGTGGACAGCTGCATATCGGATTATGATTGACAACATTGCAAATGGCTCTAAACCCACATGTACCGGGGCAAGGATTGACACATTTCTGATTGGTGCAAGCCTGTGTCGGTGGACAATCGGAACTGACTGTACATTCTGGTCTGCAAGTTGGTGGTGCTCCTAAGTATCCTGCTACGCAGGAGCAAACAGGCTGACCATTGATCTCTCGACAAACACTGTTTGGTCCACACGGTGAAGGCGAACATGGGTTTCCTTTGACGGTATCTATTATCATCACAATACGATACAGTTTTTTGAAATGGTTTTCAAATGCGTTACAAAATGAAACGATACGAATCGAATGTTGGAAAAAAAATTCATTGATCTATACCTTGAAGAATTGTGCACTGAACGAATGCGTTTCCAACCATTCCATTAGGACAACTACACATGGGCACGTGATTGTATACTAAACATTCTGCATTGACACCACATGTACCAGGACAAGGATCAACGCACTTGTTTCTTAAACAAGCTCTATTCTGAGGACAGTCCGTATTCAGTACACATTCTGGACGACAACCTACGTATGGATCACCCTGATATTCTGATAGGCATGTACAAATTCCATTGTCACAACGTGCATTGGGACCACAAGGCGATGGTGTACAAGGGTCAGTAACAGTGGGTTCAGCTGCGAAAGGAACAAACCTGTTATATTCTAGGAACCTTTCAATAATCTCAGATTGGGCTTTTTATTTCAACTTCCTTACTTGGCTTAACGGGAGCAGGATGACAGTTACTGAAAGGATCTCCCGTGTATCCTTCGAAGCAGGAACATATAGGAACGTGATTGAGTACAGTGCACTGAGCATTAGATCCACAAGAACCTGGGCAAGGGTCTCCGCATTTTGCTCTCATGCAAGCCTGACTAGGAGAACAATCAGAATTCACTGTACACTCTGGACGACAGTTTGGAGGACTTCCAATATAAGATGGTCGACATTGACAAGATGGCCCACCATTAACCACACGACATTCTGAATTTGGACCGCAAGGAGAAGGCAAACATGGTTGTGTAACTTCGAGTGCTGTAGGAGGCGTAGCTTCTAAAGATGCAATTGCGAAATGTAAATCGTAATCAACTTTTCTAATATTAAGTTACTCGAAATGTTTCGATATATCTTACGTGGAATAGGGAAGCATCTGGTGAAGGGATCCCCCGTGTATGATTGCCTACATGCACAGATTGGACTGTGATTCCTGACCACGCATGTAGCGAATGTACCACAAGAAGCTGGACACGGGTCCACGCATTTCTGGTTAATACATGCACGATCTTGAGGACACTCTGAGTTTAGAACGCACTCAGGTCGGCACATTGGAGGTACGCCTGTATATTCTGGCAGACAGGAACAAACCCCTTGATCATTTACTACTCGACATTGACTGTTTGGTCCGCAAGGTGAAGGATTGCATGGGTCCTTGTACGTCGGTTTATCTTCTACAAGATTACGATTTAAATTTATAGAAAATATTGTAATCTTATAATCTTTCGAAAGACAAGAATTGCAATCTTTTCATTCGTAAGAGTTTATGCCACATGCATACTGGAACGAATAGCTAAATACTCATACCTAATTCACGCATCAAGGTGCAGTATTGGAATGGATTTCCACTGTAACCTTGAATACACGTGCACGTAGGACGATGATTGATAACCTTGCACTCTGTGTTCGTTCCACAAGTGCCTGGACAAGGATCTTGACATTTAGAACGTATACAGCTCAAGGTAGATGGACAGTCCGTATCAACGACACATTCAGGACGACAACCTTCGTAAGGGTTGCCAATGTAATCGGGCGAACAGGAACACGAACCTATACCGTTTTGTTCTTTGCATATCGCGTTGAAGCCACATGGCGAAGGAGTGCATGGAGAAATATTCACAGGGACAGCTAAAAAGTTTTACAATAGTCAGAAAATACGGAAAATTAATGCAATAAAATATTTCCTGCATAGATAATCAAAGTAAAAGGTTCCGACTGCTAATTCCTCTGACCACAAGTAATGGCTATAATAACAGAATGGCAATGAACAAAAATGTTGATCCTTACGTGGTCTAGGTGTACATTGAGTGAAGGGATCACCGGTATAGTCGCTCGGACACACACACATAGGTGTATGACTGACAACGCGACATTCAGCGTTAGCGCCACAGGATCCCGGACAAGGGTCTCTACATTTCTGATTCATGCACGCCATGTGACCAGAACATTCGCTGTTACTGATACATTCGGGTCTACAATTGGGAGGTGTGCCTATGAATTCCGGCGAACAAGAGCAAGAGGGAGCGTCATTGACCACTCTGCATTCTGCATTGGGTCCGCATGGAGAAGGTTCGCATGGGTTTTGTGGCACTACGGGCTCGGGTGCTAAAAGTACATATGTGGATGATTATTATTAGTTTTATAAACTTCTCCAATGATGTTACATCGAGGAAACAAATCTTACGTCGTAGAACACACTGAACAAATGGATCGCCAGTGAGTTCTGATGGACAACTGCATATAGGATTATGATTGACAACGTTACAAGTAGCTCTGAATCCACATGAACCGGGACAGGGATTGACACATTTCTGGTTGGTACAAGCTTCTGATAAAGGACAATCTGAACTGACTGTACATTCTGGTCTACAGGTAGGTGGTGCACCCAGGAATCCTGCTACGCAGGAACACACTGGCTGTTCATTGATCTCTCTACACACGCTATTTGGTCCACAGGGTGACGGCGAACAGGGATTCCTCTTTACAGTATCTGTCATTGTTACAGTATCGTAAATATTTAAGTTTCCGTCATAACGAATATTTTCTCACATTAGTATCGAAAAATAATATTGGTAATTAATTCAAATGTAACCAAATGTGTTATACCGTCTATAATATAGCGATATGAATTAAGGGTTAAAAGATAAGTTCCTGGAGTTGTACCTTGAAGGGCAGTGCACTGAACAAATGCATTTCCGACCATTCCACTAGGACAGCTGCACATGGGCACATGATTGAATATCAGACACTGCGCATTTCGGCCACATGTGCCGGGGCAAGGATCGACACACTTGTTCCTGATGCATGCTCGATTCTGAGAACAATCTGTATTCAGTACGCACTCTGGTCGACAACCAACGTAAGGATCTCCCTGATACTCTGGTAAACATGTGCAAATTCCATCGTCGCAACGTGCATTAGGTCCACATGGTGAGGATGCACAAGGGTCAACAACAGTTGGTTCAGCTGTTAAAGGAACGAACGTGTCTCGTATTTTTTACACACCATACAAATTTCAATTCTTACTTTTTCTTGAATTTCCTTACTTGGTTTAATGGGTGCGGGATAGCAATTGCTGAAAGGATCGCCGGTGTATCCTTCAGGGCAGGTGCACACAGGCACGTGATTGTAAACCGTGCACAGGGACGTGACACCACAGGATCCTTGGCAAGGATCTCTGCACTTCTCATTGGTACACGCAAGATTCATGGGGCAATCTGAATTCACGCGACATTCCGGTCGACAGGTCGGTGGGGATCCGATATATCTTGGCAGACAGGAACAAGAGGCTGTACCACCGATGTTCCTGCATTCAGCGTACATGCCACAAGGTGATGGCACGCACGGATCTTTGAGAGCGAGGTCAGTGTCTTTCTGGGGTGATTCTAAAATTTGTTGATTACATTATACGTGGTTAATTTTAATAGAAGCCGTTTGTATTCAATTTGTTAGGATGAATCGAAAGTTTTAGAATTTTTGAATACTGGATATTTGATGAAGTAAATTACGCATTGTCGAAGGTTTTAAAATGTTTTAGATTCTGGATGTTTGACGAAGTAGGTTATGCATAATATGAAATTCAAGCTGACGAACGTATTACGATGAAAGTATCCTAAATTCATTAATTATAAATTGCACATCTATGAGATTAGAAAACATAATGAGACCATAAATAATGAGAATATAATGCGTAACCATTGTACAATAGAAGCTGTGAATCTTTGAAATCTAGTATATTAAAGCAACTCGTATGCTTTCGTTAGAGTCTGATAAAATAGAAATTGTTATTAGCTGATCCTGACTTTTAAATGGAGGGTTAAAAAATCTCGATGATCTATGATGGAGAAAATATCAAGAGAAATATTCTTACGTGGAGTAGGGAAGCATTTCGTAAACGGATCACCAGTATATCCAATATTACAGATGCATATGGGGCTGTGGTTGATCACCTTACACTGCGTATTGATACCACACGAGTTCATGCACGGGGACGCGCATTTTTGATTAATGCACGCAAGTTCCCTCGAACATTCACTGTTTACCACGCATTCGGGTCGACAAGTTGGTGGGCTTCCAATGAAATTTGCCAGGCAGGTACACACAGCATGGTCGTTGACGTTTCGACATTGACTATTCGGTCCGCATGGAGACGGACTACAGGGGTCTGACTCTATGGGGTTTGCTGTGTAAGGGAAAATTACATTAAACAGCCTACATATGCCACAGTTGCAAATATATCAAGCTTTGTGCTCTTTAAACTACTTGTGCGACGAATCTAATGAAACGTAACGATGATCTTCTATTCGAAGTCGAGAAAAAATGAGGAGGTCTCACGGAAATTAAATTGACTATCTGATTGGAAAGTTAGTTTTCTGTGTCCTCTGTGTCTATCCTTTTCTGTGTCTGTGTATGTCCTCTGCCATTGTATCCTCTTAAGTATGATTTAGGTTAATTAAGGTACTTCAGTTCGAGTAGTTTGAAACAATATATGATCGGTCTGAGTGATTTATTTACTTAACTTGGAATATTCTTTCACGTGTGACTAATTAGAACTTCGCTTAAAACACGAAATACGTGCACGTACTTCAAGGCTATACATTAAGATAATATATTCCAAGTTAAGTAAACCGCTTTTTCACTCTCGTAAAATTGTTTCAAGTTACTTGAACGAACTAACAGCTTGATTAATCTAAACAACACTTTGATTCCTCGTTACTATTCTACTCGCAGCTATATGAATATGAAGGCCTCGATTCTACGTTCTACGTCTCTATCTTTGTTTAATGATCAAGCGTCTTTGGTTGCAAAACGTGACACAAAATGGAATCTTACGAGCAGCGGAGATGGGGGAACAATAGGTGAACGGATTGCCAGTGTATCCAGGGTTACATGAACACGCAGGTACGTGATTGATCGTTTCGCAACGGGCTTGCAATCCACAGGTTCCTGGACAGGGGTCTCGGCACTTGAGGCCCATGCAGGCCATCGTCTTGGAGCAATCGGGGTTTTGGGTACATTCAGGTCTGCATCCTTCGTTGGGGTCACCAATGTAGTCTGGCAGACAGGAACAGGAACCGACGCCATTGTTCTCGCGACAGATCGCGTTGGTACCACAGGGGGAAGGCTCGCATGGTTTCCTAATATCTAAGGGTGTATCTGATCGAAAAGAGAAACACTTTCACTTATGTTTAAATTCATCATGCGGTGTTTGGTGGAAGCTCGTGCAGTGGTATGAATATTCGTTGAATTTCCATTAGGTTTTAATAAATTTGCGAATGAATGATCGGGGATAAGCAGAAGCTTTCTTAAATAACAAGCATTCAAATGCTTGCGTTTGTCTGATCCTTCAAGGGTAGGATTCAATCTCCTATTACTGGCTCTCGCTCTAGCATCGAGTGTTAGGGTGATTTGGGGTCATGAGGCGTGTCTTCAAACGTCTACTATCTTCTAAACGCTTCTAAGCATTCGGGATTTATTAGGGTTTTTAATCTTCTTAATAATCTAGGGTTAGGGAATTAATTCTTATAAGTACTTTTTAATAAGCGTGTTTTCGAGGTCGGTTTCAATCTTTAATCGGGAAGGGTAAGCTCGTATCACTTTTTAAGGGTTAATGCCTTTGTATCCAGAGCAACGAGGGTAGTTCGTACGGAGTAGTACATAGGGGACCAAACGTTCCAAGACTTTTCCAACTCAGGACGTTTCAACCTTAGGGCTGTTTCAAAGCATTATGCTTGGATTGGGAATGGTCAGTACGTGCAATATCCTACATATTCGAGGGGATGAATTGGTTATCGGGTATCATTCAGGGGACAGTATAATTAGAGCCTATGTTCCATAGGCCCCGCCACCATTCAATCTCTTAAAATGGTTATATATTTCATTTATGATTATTTTCTCAATTATATGTACGTGTGGGGGTTTTCGAAGCCGTGCTCAACTTCGTTGGGTACGTTAATCGCAGGTGTGATTATGCAATTGGCGATTATTCTCACTCTAAGTGCATGTTGATGATAATTCATGGCCCCGCCACCATAGTGACGTTTTGTCACCGAGTTTGTTAGGGCCTGTTCTTTCTCAACGACGAAAATATGATTATTTGTTAGCAAACGAAATGGTCGTTATTATTAGGCTGCGGATATTTACGCAAATTCATATCTTTACGAATTTAATTAATAATGGTAGATAGACAATTATTTTACCTACTAAACGTTATGACGAGATATTACATTATATTTTTTATATTATATTTATATTATATTATACTTCGCATATTGTACGTTTTTTTATATATTACATTCCACAAATATTTTTGTATATTACACGCACTTTTGCACCTTCAAATTTTTCATAAATTTGCAGAAATCCGCAGTCTAACTCTGGAAGATGTAAATCAGCACTTACCTGCACTTCGTCCGCATGCAAACGACGAAATTTGCAAATAGGAGAGAAAGAAGGAAAGAAATATGAAAAATTGTTCTTTGATAGACTCACCCTTCGGGATCGCCTCGCAAACGCTGAACGGATTTCCGCTGTAACCATCGACACAAGCACACACCGCGTGATGATTCACCACCGTACACTGAGCGTTCAAACCGCACAGACCGACGCACGGATCGCGACACTTTTGTTGCATACACGCTAAATGCGGCGGACACTCGGGATTAATCGTACACTGAGGTCTACAATTTGGTGGAACACCGATGTAATTTTCGATACACGAACACGCTGAACTATCACCTCGCACTTGACACTCCGCGTTCGGACCACACGGAGATGGTTGACACGGGTTCGTTGGTACTGGTGGTTGTCCTGAAATTCGAAGAAATAATATTTGAAGATTACGGAAGAAATAGATGTAAATATAATTCTGTCGATTATCTGATTTCGATGTTACTTAGCTATTAAAAGGCTGTATTCGATATAACAGGCGTAAAAAGAGGGACAATGTATTCGATGCAAATATATAAGTTTAGTATCTAAAATACGACAATTAATATTTTAGAAATCAATATTTTTCAAGAGATTTGAAGTCAATATCTTTGACATAATGCAATTGTGTCTCGAAAAATCTATTTACTAACTGATTTATCATTTTTTTCTTTATATCGAAGGAACATACATTCGATAGAATGAACGATTTTTAGAAGAACGTTCGGTGTATGATTCAATACATCAGCAATTCCATTGCTTTTTAAACCAGACTATGTAGATGGATAAATGTCTAAATATAGAAACAAGAAAGCTTACTGGGCATGATGTAACATCTAGTGAAAGGATCGCCAGTGTGTCCCTCGGAGCAGCTGCATATTGGATTGTGATTGACTACTTGACACTTGGTATTCTGTCCGCAAGTTCCTGGACAGGGATCTTGACATTTGTTAGCGAGACACGCCTGAGTTAACGGACACTCGGCACTCACTACACACTCTGGTCTGCACGCAGGAGGACTACCGATAAAGTCAGTCTGACAAGAGCAGACTGCATGATCGTTCACCACCTTGCAAATGCTGTTCGGCCCACAGGGAGACGGTGTGCATGGTTGTTTTCTTGGTTCTGAGAAATCGATCAAAATTTCTTTAATATAGTCCTCGTGTACTTCTGCGGATTGCTTATACAAATTCGTATGTATACTAAAGCTAAAACTCATATGTATATTATACACACCTTCAGATATCTGTGGTCGACACAGTGTGAACGGATCTCCAGTGGTACCAGGGAAACAGCTGCACATAGGAATGTGATTGACCACGTCGCATTTCGCATTGGTTCCACACGTGCCAATACAAGGATCCACGCAAAATTGATTGACACACGCCTTTACTCGAGAGCAGTCCGAATTCATAGTGCATTCTGGACGACAGTACGAGTATGGATCACCGAAATAGTTTGGAAGGCACGTGCAGATTCCCTCTCTGCAATCTGCGTTTGGTCCACAGGGGGATGGATTGCACAGATCTTCTGGCTTCGGTTGTTCTATAAAATAAATAATAATACAAACGTGAATTCAACTGTCTAATGAATAGATAAAGACAAAACATGGGCAATAAAGATCACAGACGAAAATCATAATAAGCAATTTTAAAATTCAATAATCGATTCAGTATCATAAAATTACTGCCCGTTTAATTTGTCGGATCACGCATGTACGATTGTTACAAAGTTTTATAAACGTACGATCTATTTTTAGAAAATTCACATTCGTCGATCTAACGAGCTGTTTGAAATAAAAGAATAAGCAAAAATAGACTTGTGTTTTCCCTTCGAATTTAATAAATACCTATTATCTGCGAGCATAGCGTGAAAGGATCGCCGGTATATCCTGGTTGGCACAAGCAGACAGGAATGTGATTCTGCACCCTACAATCTGCATTTTGTCCACACGATCCAATGCAAGGATCTCTGCATTTTTCCGAGATGCAGGCTTGATTAGAAGGACAATCTGTGTTAACGACGCACTCTGGTCGACAATTTGGTGGCAGTCCTATGTAGTTCTTGAGACATGAACAAGCAGCTTGATCGCCAATTGCTCTACATTCTGCGTAGAGGCCGCACGGACTTGGGCTGCAAGGATCACCCACTGGTGGCGTTGGTGTGACTGGAAAAAATATAATTTTAAAATAATGTCAATTTATTAATTTAATTCAAACAAGGTTTTTAAAAATCGGTCATATAATTATTATTTTAAATACTCACTCGTCTGAGGATAGCATCTAGAGAAAGGATCTCCCGTAGTACCCTGAGGGCAGCTGCACAGCGGATTATGATTAATTACACGACAATTAGCTCCCACTCCACACGTTCCAGGACAAGGATCATTACACTTGTATTTGTAACAAGCCCTATTTTGAGGACATTCAGAATTTACGACACACTCGGGCTTGCAGTTAGGCGGAGAACCAACGAATGATTCCTGGCAAGTACACACAGCTTGATATTTCACGGCTCTGCACAAGCTATTGGGTCCACAAGGCGTAGGACTACATGGATCAATGACAGTAGGCTCAGTGTCTGCATTGATTGGTAAATTACAGATGCTGAAGGGATCTCCTACGTAGCCAGGCTGACATGTGCAAGTAGGGATGTGGTTGATGACGGAGCATTGAGCCTGGATGCCGCATATTCCTGGACACGGATCTTCACATTTGTTGCGAACGCAGGCTTTGTTCGTTGGACAGTCTGAACTGAGGATGCATTCTGGCTGACAGCCTTCATAGGGATTTCCGTGGTAATCGTCGATGCAAATACAAGCACCGACGTTGTCACGCTGTTGGCAGATCGCGTTTGGACCACAAGGCGAAGGCTCGCATGGATTGATTGGTTCTTCTGCAATTTGAGATACGAAATATACCGATTAAGAGTATTCGTATGAAAATGATTAAATGGAAGAAATTTAAAATACCCAATAAAATAACGAATTAACGATTGCGATGGACGTGAGAAATACAAGGGGTTTGCGAAATCGTGGTACAACCGGAAAGGAGATAATTCCTCGTATAAAACTAACGATAAGTTAGAGACGTAGAGAACAATTTGTTTGCTTGGGAAGAGATTAGATTATTTAAGAAAATGATGAACTTTCCGAACGATGTAATAAGCAAATTAAATGAACTTACGATCCAGTTCGACACATTGGACGAAAGGATTTCCTGTGTAGTCGGCTGGACATGAGCAGGTAACAGCATGATTGACTACCAAACACCTGGCATTTTCGGCACAGGACCCTGCACAAGGATCCGTGCATTTGGAATTTACGCAAGCTTTGTCCGATGGGCAGTCGGGATTTATGAGACATTCCGGACGACAAGACGGCGGGGTTCCGATATAGGTTGGAAGACAAGAACAGGATGGATAGCCATTCACGTTGTGGCATTGAGCATTTGGACCGCATGGCGATGGATTGCACGGATCTCCCGTATCTTTGACATCTGGTAAGACTGCAAAGATAAATTATATGAACGTAATTAATGTAGAATTTGGGACTGTGACTTCGACATTGCGAGAGGCGAACGAATTTATTATGCAACCTAATAGTTGACTGAAAATGCCTTACTCGGAGTATCGTAGCAGCTCTTGAAAGGATCTCCAGTCTGTCCAGAAAGACAACTGCAGATCGGCGAATGATTGATCACTTCGCATCTGGCGTTCAAGCCGCAAGAACCCAAACAGGGATCCGTGCATTTTTTGTTCACGCAAGCACGAGTCGGAGGACATTCCGTACTGACCACGCATTCTGGTCTGCACGAAGGTGGTGATCCAAGATATCCCTGAAGACAAGAACACACTGCGTGGTCCTCGATGTTACGACATTGGCTGTTTGGTCCACATGGTGAGGGCGAGCATGGATCTCTCATTGCTTCTGGAACTAAAAATGCATTTTATGATTTACTGGATATCGTTACATATCATATCTTGGTTAAGTTCCGAAAAATTTATCAGAGATTAGAAATTTGAAAAATTTGAAAATCGAAATATCTAGTAATTTGAAAATTACAAAATTCGTAAGTCCGGGAGGTCAGATTTAAAAATTTTATTCGAGTTTTGTCGTTTCAAGCGATTGAGAAGTCACAGAGAGTTAAAAATATCAAATAACTACTGATGTACGAACTGTTTGTTTCTCGATAAATCGAAATAAATAGAGTTTTTATTCTACTCACCTTGTGGTTGGACACGACAGCTGACGAACGGATCTCCAATGTATCCAGGTATACAGGAACACACAGGAATATGATTCACAACATCACACACCGCATTCTGTCCGCATGTACCAGGGCAAGGATCTCTGCACTTATTCTTCAGACAAGTCTTATCGCGTGCACATTCCGAATTGAGAATACATTCTGGTCGACAAGCTTCGTACGGATTGCCGATATATTCAGGTAAACACTCGCAATCTCCATTTTTGCATAGGGCGTTAGGTCCACAAGGCGATGGGCTGCATGGATCGCTCACAGATGGTACAGTTGCTAAGGATAAAATGCGTTTTTGCATCTCGTAAGAAACTGAACAATCATTTAATTAGTATAAAAATGAAATATATCTTCTTACTTGGTGGAATCACTGTGCACTGTGTAAACGGATCACCGGTGAAACCATTCATACAGGTGCAAACAGGAATGTGATTCAGTACGTGACACTGAGCATTAACGCCACAAGATCCTGGACAAGGATCCTGACATTTCTGGTTCACACAAGCAAGGTGACTCTTGCATTCGGAGCTTAGAATGCACTCTGGTCTGCACTCTGGAGGAACACCGATGTAATTTGGCAAACAGGAGCAGGCTGGGTTTCCGGATATGATCTGGCACAGGGAATTTGGACCGCAGGGTGATGGAGTGCAGGACGGCGGTCGTTCCGTGGACGGTTGAACTTCTTGCGCTAATAGATAAATAAGATAAAAAATTTGAAGACTTAGAAGTTCGAAAATTTAAGTATAATTAGTATAATTTAATGAATTCTATCTTTATAAAGTATCAGTATTAAAATTGTATCCATATAAAAATTGATGAAATTCTTACCAGGCGAGCATAGTGAGAAAGGATCTCCTGTAAATCCAACAGGACAAGTACAAATAGGATTATGATTCTTAGTAGTACACAATGCTCTTAATCCACAGGTGTTTGGACATGGATCCGTGCATTTCTTATTCAAACAAGCCAAATGAGCTGGACATTCGGCATTGACCACGCAGTGAGGTCTACAGTTCGGTGGGATTCCTCTGTATTCCGGAAGACACGTGCAGACTGCTTGACCATTCACTTCGCGACACTTACTATTGGGTCCACACGGTGATGGTGAACATGGATCCAATGGTTCTCCTGAAAAATGAATTCACAATAATAAAATATTTATCCGATACTTTATACATGTAGTAACAATTAATCAATAAAAATCATTATTCGATCTAATTATAACCAAGTGCAATAGAAATCAAACATAAATGTGAAATGAATATGAAATGTATGAAATTTAATAGATGACAGACTCACTCGATATTTCCTTAACTTCGCAAGCGAAGTACGGGTCTCCCGTGTATTCTGGAGGGCAAGTACACACCGGAACATGTTCCTGAACATTACAGATGGATAATGTACCGCAAGTGCTTGGGCACGGATCAGAACACTTGAAACCAACGCAGGTTAATTGTGGAGCACAATCGTTGTTCGATTCACACTCTCTGTGACATCCTTTCGCGTTATCGTACGGATCTCCGATAAGATCTGGTGGACATGCACAGGCTCCTGCACCGTTTCTTTCGCGACATTGAGCGTTTGGACCGCATGGGTTCGGAGAACATGGGTTTGTTACGCTTATGTCCGTTGCTAAATAAAATAAAGTTTAGTTATAATGGAATAAAGATTTGAAAATTGAACAGTTTGAGAATTTGGAAGCTTGAAAATTTGAAGCATAATCGAAGTATTAGAAATAGGAGGTCATACCTGGAGGAGGTGCCAAAGTACACCGAACAGTGGCATCGCCCTCATAACCCTCGGGACACGTACAAATCGGAACGTGATTCTGAACGGAGCACCTAGCCAGCTCTCCACAGGCTCCGGGACAAGGACTCTTGCATCTCTGGTTAATACACGCGGCCGAATGGAAGCAATCCGAGTTATCAGTGCACTCCGGTCTACAATTCGGTGGACGACCGATGAAGTTCGACAAACAAGAACAAGCTGGTTGAGAGCCAATAACTCTGCATTGAGAATTAGGTCCGCAAGGATTAGGAGTGCACGGACTTCCAAGATCCTTAAACGGTGGTTGTGATACGTTAAATTTGGTACACTGAACCAGTGGATTGCCAGTGTATCCATTAGTGCAAGTACAAATCGGATTGTGATTCACTGTCAGACATTTAGTGTTCAACCCACAGGAACCTGGACAAGGATCTGCGCATTTGTTATCGATACACGCTTTGTTTTGAGAACATTCCGAGCTCACTGTGCATTCTGGACGACAGGTTGGAGGAACACCGACGAATCCTAGTTGACAAAGACACACAGCGTGTCCATTGTGAACACGACAGTTGCTGTTGGGTCCACATGGCGATGGTTCGCAGGGATTTAGTGGCGGTGAAGTTGGCGTCACTTCGAGCACTACGCAGGCGCTGAAAGGATCCCCGGTGAAACCAGGAAGACAGGAACACGATGGAGCGTGATTGATCACGCGACAAGTTGCTCCCTGGCCGCATGTGCCAGGGCATGGATTCACGCATTTATTGTTCAGGCAAGCCTTGCTACGATCGCAATCGGTGTTTGTCACACATTCTGGTCGACATCCTGTATAGGGATCGCCAATGTATTCTGGACGACAAGTGCAAGATCCTACGCCGTTACGTTCATTGCAGATCGCGTTCGCTCCGCACGGAGATGGATTGCATGGCGTGCGCGGTTGTTCCGTGGTTGTGGGTACTGAGAATTTGAAAGGTTTTAAGATGAAAATGTGGAAATTTAGAAACTGGTGAACCGAGGAATGTAAATATTTCAAAGTTTGAAAATTCGGAAATTTGTAAAGTTTGAAACTTGAGAATCGAAGGTTTACAAATTTAAATATCTGAAAATTCAAAGATTAAAATCGTTCAGCAAAACAATTCTTAAACTATCGGTACTTTACCTTTCATGATAGGTACGCATTCGGTGAATGGATTTCCAGTGTACCCGGTATTGCAAATACAAACTGGATTGTGTTTCACGACATTGCAGTAAGTATTCACGCCACAGGATCCCGGGCAAGGATCTACACACTGTTCGTTCTGACATGCAAGATTTCCAGGACATCCTTCGTTAATAACACACTCCGGTCGACAATTCGGTGCTCTGCCTACGTAATTCGGTAGACAGGAACATGCTGGGAATCCATCAATCACGCGACACTGAGAATTCGGACCGCAAGGCGATGGAATGCATGGATTTCCACTTGGTTTTGGTCCAGGTTGTTTCGGTTCCACTTTAAAAAATATTTAAAAATAACTTTGCAAAATCACAATTACTGAGAATACGACCATAGAAAAATATATGTGTAACATAAAACGAATAATTGAAGCGTTTCAATAAAAATACAACTCTGACGTAAAATGAACGATTAAAATTGTTCAACTGCTCGCGAAGAGACGCGGTCGCGGTAGAGGCGCCAACAAGAATCGTAAATTCTCGTTACGATACGATAATCGACAGTATGGACAATAAATCTAAGGAATACTTCAACTTAAAAGATACTTGTCTGGTCTTAAGGACCATAACTATAAAAAATGCTAAAATTTATGATGGATTCTTAAGATTATTGAGGGCCCAAAATAAAGGTATTTAGGACATTTCGTGGCCATCCTGCCCGAAGGATAAAGTCTGGCTTATGTAGAGAGTCACGGGACGTAAGCAAATAAAGATCTTACCTTCTTTGACACAACCAAAGAACGGATCTCCGGTGTATCCAGACGTGCAACTGCATACGGGATTATGGTTGATAACTTGACAATCAGCATTCTGACCACAAGTGCCTGGACAAGGATCTCTGCACTTCTGATCGATACAAGCCATGTTCTGAGCGCAATCTGTGCTAACCACACACTCTGGTCTACATTGTGGAGGACTACCGACATAATTTGGTTGGCAGGAACAAACCGCATGATTGTCGATCACGCGACAATTACTATATGATCCACACGGTGATGGTTGGCATGGATCACGTGGCAGTGGTGTTACTAGAAAAAGATAAAATGACGTTTTATAATGAAATGGCAAGAATTATGATTTGATCTTTTAATCCTTTGACAGTGTAATAAGATGTCGTAAATAACGATTATTTCTTTATCAGCATATTCAAATCTTGAAACTTCGTGCATTTCTAGATTTCTCAAAATCTTTGAATTTTCAAATATTCGTCCATTATTTGCCTGAAATTTTTTCGTACGACATTGTCAAAGTATTAATTCGTGTTATTTCGTAAATTTACCAGGCGATATATGGCAGGATTTTAATGGATCTCCCGTGTAGCCAGAGAGACAGCTGCACGAGGGTTGATGATTGATCACTTGACATTGAGCATTTATACCACACGCACCCACGCATGGATCCTTGCATTTATTGTTTATACAAGCCTTCGTATGAACACAGTCTGAATTTTGAACACATTCTGGTCTACATCCTTGATATGGGTCTCCGGTGTAGTCGGGTAAACAGCTACACGAACCAGCTCCGTTTCGTTCTTTGCAAATTGCATTCGCGCCACACGGCGATGGGTCGCATGGCAGTGGCACTGGGAAAGTAACTGTAGAAAAAACAAATAATCGTTTACTTCATAATATGTGTCTTCGTCAACTTCAATTTGATCGAATAAAAAATGGGGAAGTATTGCTACTACGTGTCCAATCCAAAGTCAAGTTATATCGTTGAAATGAAACATTGCGATATTCTTTATAGAATTCAAGAATTTCTACCTTTGCTACATCCAGAGAATGGATCCCCTTCGTAACCCTCGTTACATTGACACATCGGCCGATGGTTCTGCACGGTGCAGTTGGTATTAAATCCGCAAGAACCAGCACAAGGATCCACGCATTTCTTTTGAACACAGGCGAGATAATGTGGACAGTCTTGATGAATCGAACATTCTGGTCTGCAAAGTGGCGGTGCTCCGAACATTCCACTGATACACGTGCAAACTGGATGATCCTCTTGCACACGACACTCGGCGTTCGGGCCACAGGGCGATGGTAAACAAGGATTCTTTGGTCTTGGCAGTGGTATATCTGACAAAGAAAAGGTAAATAGTTTTATTGAAATCGTTATTGTCTGTTAATTATTTGTAATGCCCTCTAACACATTACGCCAGTTCATATTTTTATGAACACAACTAAAGAAGTAGAACCTAGAGACAGAGACTTAAATATTTCATTCGGTAGATATTCCATAAACTTCTTTGTCTTTGAATCGTTTATAAATATTTTTAAGGAATTGAAAAATTCGATTAAATTACCTTCTTTGACGCATTGAGTGAAAGGATCACCGAGATAATCCGAAGGACAACTGCAAATGGGGTTGTGATTGACGACCTGGCATAAAGCATTCTGTCCACAGAGACCAGGGCAAGGATCACCACATTTTTGACCGATGCAAGCCAAGTGTGCAGGACACTCTGAGCTAACTAGACATTCTGGACGACAATTAGGCGACGTTCCATGATATCCTGGACTGCACGAACAAACGGCACGATCGTTCATCACGCGACAGATACTGTGCGGTCCGCAAGGTGATGGCATGCAAGGATTCTGAGATGGAAGAGCTGGAAGAACCGATTGAAATTCAATTTTACTCTCTAAATAGATTCTGTAATGACAACTAAACAAGTAGAGAATGCCTTTTCAAACTGTTTTGTATTTATAGTACCTCAAAGTACTAATACAAGAAATGCATTTTGGAATCCTACATTGCAGATAAAACGTTTCATAATACAATTACAATGGTCCGGACCCAATAATTATAAAGACTTACGAGACGTCTCGAGTTTGCAAGAGCCAAACGGATCGCCGGTGTAGCCAGGTAAGCAAGAACAAACTGGAACATGATCAACCACTTCGCATTTTGCATTGGAACCGCAAACACCTGGACAAGGATCTCTACAATGCTGATTGAAACACGCAAGATGATTGTCGCAGTCTTGGTTCACGATACATTCCGCTTCGCAACCGTCCATGTATGGGTTCCCGATAAATGGTGGAATACACTTGCATTTTCCAATGCCGTCCTCCTCGACACAGACCGCGTTCTTTCCGCAAGGAACTAGCAGGCAAGGCGAGTATGTATCTGCTGGAGTTACTGAAAACAAAAACCAAAAGCCACGTTTGAGTTAATTTTTTATTTTTTACGTGTACATAACGCGCTCTGTTAAAAATTTTACGAACTGTACAGATTGTTAAAAATTTGACAAACACTTACCTGCGCAACTCTGATAAGGATTTCCAACGGTATGCTCCGGACAATAACAAGGAGGTACTCTATCCGAGTCACATTTAGCGCCAAGTCCACAAGGATTAGGACTACACTGATCAGACTTAGGCACGCATCCCCTGATCGTATTTGGACTTTCGATGTATCCTGGTAGGCAAGTACATTTCGAAAGGCCGTTGTTCAATACGGTACATTGAGTGTTAGGTCCACAAGGAGATGGTTCGCAAGGGTTGCTAGGAAGCGTGCAAGGAGAAGCAGGTGGTTTCCCCTCGTATCCTGGCAAACAGAAGCATCTCACTTGTCCTGATACCACGCGACACCCAGAATTAACGCCACATGGATTTTCTTGGCACTGGTCACCTTCTGGTACTGAGAAGAAATATTTTTAGGCTCGTTAGAAAATCGAATTTCCGTTAAATATTCTTTATCTTCATATACGCTCTAATTTTGAAATTCTTGGAATTTCATCAGAAATTTTAATTTACAATAATTTAGGTATAAAGATGGTTGAGCACAAAAGATTTAATTAATTTCCATTACATATTTTTTTACTAACTTTCTTCATAATTGAAGTTTCATGAAAAATTTCAATCGGTGCAAGAACTATTCTATACTTCAAACTTACTAAAGAAAATATATTTGAGAAACTTACTACACTGTTCAAACGGATTTCCAGTCAATCCTTTCGGACAGAAGCATATAGGATTGCCATTATCGTTCTCGCACATGGCGTCTAAACCACAAGGGTTTGGAACACACGGATTGGTGGTCGTTAGTGTGCATCCAATTTCAGGATTTCCTTGGAATCCAGGCAAACACTTGCATTGAGCTTGATGATTCTCTGGATAACAATTCGCGTTCACACCACAATCGTTCTCCAAGCATGGGTCGATGCACTTCCGGTTAAGGCGATCACAATATTTGCTCGATGGACAATCTTCGTTGTATTGGCATACGTTTCTGCTTTCTTCTTCTGAAACGTTGTGAATTCACAAATATTTATAACATTTATATCATATAATATCTGTTTTCTGCTTATATCTAGGTATATCTAGATCTTATATTTATGAAGCAAAGTATATATATGTAGAATGCTACATGCATCAGTCTTTCGCAAACAACGTATTTTAACGTAAAATAAATTGTAATAGAAATTAAAATATGAAGATTACATTAATCTTTTTAAAATTTGATAATTGTATTTAAATATTGAAAAAATTTGTTATATTTAAATAACGAAGAAATTACCTGGTTCACAGTAGGAGAATCCATTTCCATGATAACCGTCCTCGCAGCTGCAATCCGCTTGGTGATTGGTGTTAACGCAGATCGCGTTTTTGGTGCAAGGATTCCAAACGAGGCAAGGTTCCTGACAAGTGCCCTCAATGCACGCCTCTGTCAGCGGGCAATCTTTGTTGCTAGTGCAACCCGCTAAGGAAAGATTGAGAAAAAAGCCCGTATAGCCCAGAGAAAGAGTGCACGAGTATAAAAATAAGGGTGGTAGGCTCGTATTGAGTAAATCAGCTTGTATAAAATACAGTATACTCTGTGTGTATATGTGAATGCACGAAGATCGTGATTGATATAAAACAATCGTATCGTTTTCAAGATTTGAAAGTTAAAGGATGAGTATCGAAGGGAAAATGCTAACAGATCTAATTTAAGACTTGTGAATGACTTGAGAGTCGTGGAAATATAGTGTGAAAATCGAATGTTGAATAATTAAAATTGCACGTGATACGTACAAAATATACATGTACAATACATATGTACATATTTACAGAACAAGTTGAATGAGCGCTGTAAAAAGAAACGAAATGATGGATCATGATGTTTTTGTACAAACCTTTCACGCAAGTATACGTCGCTGGATCGCACTCCATACCCGCTGGACAGTAGGGACAGTCTGTCTTATCGTTTATTACATCTGAGAAAATTGGAAAAAAAGATCAATTTCGTGGAATCAATTTCTGTTTCTTCTGGTAAAAATGGGATGCAAATGGCGGACCATAACATTTTATAACTAGTAGAGATTTTTGAACGTCAAATGATACAAATTCAGTTATTATTCGGTTACCGATTTTCAAATTCTTTGAAATTAAGCTTCAAAATCTTTTAGACAATTAATTTGTAAACTTTGAGAATAAGTATTAAGTATCAAATGTCCTGGTTGTAAGTTTCGAAGTCGTATCAATTGATCTTTATCTTCTTCCAACCAAATTTTGCATCCAATTTTATCTCAAATTAATTTTTCTTTCTAATATTCTACCTTTCACGCAAACGGGTCTGTGGTCTTGAACATGGCAGACTTCCACGAAGTCGCAAGGATTATGAAGAGTGCACGGGTTCAGACACTGATCGTTTATGCAGGCCAATTGAGAGAGACAGTCGTCGTGCGTTTTGCATTTGGTATCTAACAAAATGAACGTACGTTAGAAGCTCAAAATAACTCGACCACGATAGTTCATACTATTTCAAACTAAACTTTCCATATAAAAGAATTATCAGAATCTATTTGTTCTTCATAACTTATTTAATGACTTCTCTAAATAAAAATTTCTCAAAATATATATGTAAAAAAAATATACACGTATATCTAAACAAAAAACTAATAAAACAATAAACACAGAAAATAGTATACACAATCCCCTAATTTCTAAAACATATAGTGGTTTTCGTGTTATATGTGTAAAGCCCAGAAACAATCGTTAGTTTTGCTACATTTAAAGGAAACATTCCATTTCACATTTCCACATCACATAAAGGGAATTATCTAAAAACTATTTCGAATAGAAAACGTTTTTAAAAGTTTCCTTTAAACTTTCTTGCAACTTCACAAAAAAGTACAATTAATCACTACATATAGATAAGCAAGAAGAAAACGTGCACAGGCGCAAAAATAATATACAACATGCAAAAGAGTGCTAATGCAGCAGGTCCTTGTCTGCACTGAATTACAGAGGTAAACTGCAACTACGCTTATATTTATACATATAATATTTATCAAATATGCCATTTTTCCATTGTTCCCACGGACAATTGATCGATCAGGATGTATCACGATCGTCAATTCGTGCACGATCTGTCGATCAAGAAAATTAAAAAAAGAAATAAAACTCTCCAGAATTGGTTGCCTCCAATTTTTATCTGGATACCGGATGATGTCACACTGGAGAATAGTTTGACATATATTGGTGAACACGAGGACAGCACATTTATAATAACTCCCGACGAGAAAGATCTTTTACCTGGGAGTATGCTACAATTAGATGTACTCTGGTTCACTGTTAGGTTGAAGCACACGGGCCGACACGTATCGTTCAAACAGATATTACATTCGGAATCATTGATGGTGGTTTGGTCACAAGGTATCTGCCCTGGAGTATTTATAGGAGTTGTTAATGTGGGATATGACTCTGTGAAATATTGTTCTAGCTCTGTGGAGTATGGTACAGTTATTATAGGTTGTTCCGTGGAATATTGTATTGTTGTGTGTGTCTGTTCCGTGGAATACTGTTGGATTGTTGGACGTTGTTCCTCAGTAGTTGAGAGTTCTGTTGAATACCGTGTTGTTGCTGGTTGTTGTTCGGTGAAATATGGATTAGTTGTTGAAGGTTGTTCCGTTGAATATTGCGTTGTTGTTCGTAAGTATTCTGTGGAATATTGCATCGTTGTTTGTGGCTGCTCCGTGGAATATTGTTGAATTATTGAAGGCTGTTCCGTAGTATGTTCAATGGTTGAGAGCTCTGTTGAATACTGTATAGTTGTTGGTTGTTGTTCGGTGAAATATCGATTAGTTGTTGTAGGTTGTTTCGTAGAATATTGTTGAACTGTTGAAGGTTGTTGCGTGATATGTTCAGTGGTTGAGAGCTCTGTTGAATACTGTATAGTTGTTTGTTGTTGTTCGGTGGAATATCGATTAGTTGTTGAAGGTTGTTCCGTTGAATATTGCGTTGTTGTTCGTAAGTGTTCCGTGGAATATTGTATAGTTGTTTGTGACTGTTCCGTAGAATATTGTTGAACTGTTGAAGGTTGTTCCGTGATATGTTCAGTGGTTGAAAGCTCTGTTGAATACTGTATAGTTGTTGGTTGTTGTTCGATGGAATATTCAATAGTTGTTGGGGGTTGTTCCGTTGAGTATTGTGTTGTTGTTCGTAAGTGTTCCGTGGAATATTGTATAGTTGTTTGTGGCTGTTCCGTAGAATATTGTTGAACTGTTGAAGGTTGTTCCGTGATATGTTCAGTGGTTGAAAGCTCTGTTGAATACTGTATAGTTGTTGGTTGTTGTTCGATGGAATATTCAATAGTTGTTGGAGGTTGTTCCGTTGAGTATTGCGTTGTTGTTCGTAAGTGTTCCGTGGAATATTGTATAGTTGTTTGTGGCTGTTCCGTAGAATATTGTTGAACTGTTGAAGGTTGTTCCGTGATATGTTCAGTGGTTGAAAGCTCTGTTGAATATTGTATAGTTGTTGGTTGTTGTTCGATGGAATATTCAATAGTTGTTGGGGGGTGTTCCGTTGAGTATTGTGTTGTTGTTCGTAAGTGTTCCGTGGAATATTGTATAGTTGTTTGTGGCTGTTCCGTAGAATATTGTTGAACTGTTGAAGGTTGTTCCGTGATATGATCAGTAGTTGAGAGTTCTGTTGGATACCGTGTTGTTGCTGGTTGTTGTTCGGTGAAATATGGATTAGTTGTTGAAGGTTGTTCCGTAGAATATTGCGTTGTTGTTTGTAAGTGTTCCGTGGAATATTGCATAGTTGTTTGTGGCTGCTCCGTAGAATATTGTTGAACTGTTGAAAATTGTTCCGTAATATGTTCAGTGGTTGAAAGCTCTGTTGAATACTGTATAGTTGTTGGTTGTTGTTCGATGGAATATTCAATAGTTGTTGGGGGTTGTTCCGTTGAGTATTGTGTTGTTGTTCGTAAGTGTTCCGTGGAATATTGTATAGTTGTTTGTGGCTGTTCCGTAGAATATTGTTGAACTGTTGAATGCTGTTCCGTGGTATGTTCAGTTGAGAGTTCTGTTGAATACTGTATTGTCGATGGTTGTTGTTCGATGACATATTCATTAGTTGTAGATTGTTCCGTGGTGTATTGTTCAGTCGTTGAAAGATGTTCTGTTGAATATTGTGAAGTTGTAGAAGATTTTTCAGGATATTGCGTTGTTGTTAATTCTTGTTTAATGGTATATTGATCAGTTGTCAATGGTGATTCTGTTGAATACTTTAGAGTTGTAAAAGATTGTTCTGTTGAATACTGTGTTGTCGTTGATTGTTGTTCGATAGAAAACTGACTAGTTGTAGAAGGTTGATCCGTAATATATTGCATTATTGTTCGTGGCTGTTCAATCGTTGAGGTTTCCAAAGATTCTTCCGTAGAATACATTGTTACTGAAGGTTCTTTCGTGAAAAAATCTGTTACAAAAGATCGTTCGGTTGATCTTTCAGTAGTTGTTTCCAATTTACTCGTAGGAGATTCTAAAGTTGTGTAATGGTAAAATGGCTCTGTCGAATATTCCCCTGTTATTTGCGACGTCTCTGTCGTTGACTCAATTGTTGTTTCATCTTTCAGAGGATATTCTGCTGTCACAGTTATCAATGTTACATTTTCTGTCGTTGCTATATTTAAATTCTCAGTAATCAATTCCATTGTACTGGAACTTTCACCCATTGTAACATTCTCAATAAAACTGCTAGACATACTTGTCGATTCAGTAATCTCTGGCACTTCTGTAGTATACTCACCTACACATATCGGAGTAACAGTAACAACATGACCCAATGGCAACGTCTCATCTGGAGGATAAACATATGTAACAGGAGTGACTATCTGCACTTTTGTCGGTTCAGTTACTTCTGTACTTACATTCGTTTCTTTCATTAAATTCGTAGTAAACGTCATTTCAGTAACATAAGACATAGTAGTTGTCTCACTCTTAGAAAATTTCTCACTACTGAATTCAATATCTTTCACTGTTGGAATAATTTCGGTACTTTCTTCGGAAATATCTTTAACAGTAAACACTTCTGAGATGTCTGAAGCAGTAGTACTTTCTACACCTTCGACATCTGTTGTCAGCGTCGTGGAAGTTTTAAATACGTCATCCGCTACTGTTGTACTTAAAGTTGGTTTGCTTTCCATGGAGACGGATGTACTTTCTTGAATAATAGATGTCTCAGAAATTCCAGTGATTACTTCGCTCGAAGATTCTGTGCTTTCACTGAAATACGAGGTTGTTGTACTTTCCTCCATAACAGTAGAAAAAGTATATGCTGTGTTATTAAAATTAGATTGCGTAGTTGTTGAGGATGTAGTCATCCCGTAAGTTTCTGGTGTCGAATAGTTAAAAGTTTGTATAGTTGTCATAGAGGCCTCAGAAGCTTCAGTGGCTACTTCACTCGAAGATTCTGTACTTTCACTCGAATATGGAATCGTACTTTCCTCCGTAACGGTAGAAGTATATGCTGTGATATTAAAATTAGATTGCGTAGTTGTTGAAAGTGTAGTCATCTCGTAGATTTCTGGTGTCGAATAATCGAAAGCTTGCATAGTTGTCATAGAGGCCTCAGAAGTTTCAGTGGCTACTTCACTTGAAGATTCTGTACTTTCACTCGAATACGGAATCGTACTTTCCTCCGTAACGGTAGAAGTATATGCTGTGGTATTAAAATCAGATTGCGTAGTTGTTGAGGATGTAGTCATCCCGTAAGTTTCTGGTGTCGAATAGTTAAAAGTTTGTATAGTTGTCATAGAGGCCTCAGAAGCTTCAGTGGCTACTTCACTCGAAGATTCTGTACTTTCACTCGAATATGGAATCGTACTTTCCTCCGTAACGGTAGAAGTATATGCTGTGATATTAAAATTAGATTGCGTAGTTGTTGAAAGTGTAGTCATCTCGTAGATTTCTGGTGTCGAATAATCGAAAGTTTGCATAGTTGTGGTGGTGTTTGTACAAGTGTGATCGTATTGGTCGCAGCCACAAACAGGCCTGTGTGCTTTAACCCGACATCGAACTGTCGATCGACAGTGGCCGACGCAAGGATCAACGCAGGATCCATCGACACAGGCTTCTGTGTCGCTGCAGTCGTCATCGGACTCGCAGAAACGGTCGGGCGTGTGGTGAAGTACTGCTGCGGATACAATAGAATATAAACACGCTGAACGAGCCAAGATAGGTCGAAGTAGCTCAAAGAGGTAGCTGAAAATGTCTCAAGCGTCACTCTTTTCTCGATTAGACTAATCACTACGATCACGTCCGATTTACTGGCTTACTCCAAATAATATAAAAAAAAACACACTCTACGAATTAATAATATTAAGTTATATAAGCATGCTCGCGTAATAAATAGACAAGCTATCGGTCAGAAGTATATAATCGATTAGGGTCTTTACAGAGACAGATGTAACGGAGAAAATAATAATCGTTGAACAGTGAGGACGTCGGCAGAGTAGAGGAGAGTATAGGTATCGGGATGAATAGTTGTATATGTGGCATTGGAACCTGAAACATCTGATTTTTCCATTCAGACGCTGGAACACTCTCATTTTACAAAATATATAAATCGATCAAACCGTATTCTTTGAAACATTCGAATCAACCACGTTATCGAGTCATTCCACCGTTTGAACGGTAAGAAACCTGAAAAGTAGCAACTGGTATGTTCGGTGTGAGGCGTATAGTATAACAGTAGTATAGGCGAGTAAGAGTCAGACAGATATTCCAGATATATATATATCGTTGTGAATAATATTCGGTGAAAGAATATAGTAACTTGTGTCAGCTATTTATATATATATAATATATCCAAAAAAGTGGAACGAAGACAGAGCTCTATAGATATAGAATAAATATAGGAACAGAATACAGAATTGTAGAGCGTGAGAGCGAGAAAATAGAGTAGAGAGAGAGATAGGTGGTGAGAAATGGTGTTTACCTTTCATGCATCCGTATTTAGTGTCTGGCACAAAGCCGGGGGGACAGAACTTGCAGATAGGCTTGTGCTCCTCCACGTAACAGGGGGCATCAGCCGGACAGGTGGAGTTTCTGCATGGGTCCACGCAGCGATAGTTGCGGCACGCCAAGTCTGGAGAGCAGCCACTGTCTCGCAGGCAAATGGAGAGGGAGGGATTGCAGTTTTGTGTGCATATGCAGACGGGACGGTGGTCCAGGACATCGCAGGTTTTATCAGCCGGACACGGCTTTTTCTTTCTCACGTTACACGGATTCTGGCATTTTCCATTAACGCACGCGGCGTTCGACGGACAGTCGAAATCCCTCGTGCATGTCAACGTGTCGGGGGCGCAGGTCAGCTCCCCGACCTCGTTCACGACGAATCCGTATTTGCACACGCACATGGGCCTGTGGTTCCGCACCTGGCATCTCTTATTTACTTCGCAGGTGTATTGTGAACTTAGACACGGATCACGACACTCTCCGGTACGAGAATGACAGGATAGACTCTCTGGACAGTCGCGATCGGACGAGCAACCGATGTTCGGCGTAGGTCTGGGATTCAGCGTTTCGCATTTGGGGTCTGGATGACAGGCCGTGTGAGGCATACCGATATAACACTGAGGGCAGGAACATCGTGGCTTGTGCAGAACCACACGACACAGGGCGTTGATCCCACAGGCACCGCGGAGACCGCACGGGTCCACGCATTGCAGGTTTATGCAGGCTTTTTCATTGGGGCACTCTAGGTCGCTGGTGCATTCGCGCTCTAGATCACCGACAAACCCACGATTTTCACGATTGGTTCATTTTTTTATTGTTGTTCGATTTTTTTTTTTGGATTTTTTGGTTTTTTGAGAGAGTCGTAGTGTAGTAGTCGTGGTGTAGAGTCACACGGTGGAGAATCGGTAGGTGATGGTGATGGTGGTGGTGGTGGTGGGACAGGAAAAAAAAAGAAAAAAGCATTTATAAGAACTGTGAAAAGAAACTTTCTCACAAATAACATAAACCACATGCTTTGTATTCGTAATACGGAAATAAGTAGGGTAGCTTTTGTGAAGAAGTAAAATAGAGAACCGAACTTTTACACTGTTTTATCCGGGACGTAATACGAGACAGGATACCTCTCGTTGTCCAGAGAAACGAATCGATTATATGTATATATATACGTATAAATTGGCAAGCAGCGATATTTACAACACAAGCCCCCACAGAATTCAAAAGAAAATAAGAGGGAAAATAATGTAAAACAGTGGATAAATCCAGCAAAAAAATAACAAGCATGGGTATATGAGAATGTCCCTTTCGCAGTTCCCAATCTGTATCATTAGTCCTAGGTCTAAAAAAATTAATCGGATCATCTGGTGTTTCATTCTCTGTGAAATGTGTACCTTTTTTTTCTCTATGTCGGTTGCAATTTAGATATTTGCCGTCTCTCTCTGTCTCTACTTTTTTTTCATCCCGTTATCTTTTTTTTTTGTTTCTTTTTTATATCATATTTTCGTTAAAGCATTTTTTTCCTGGATATAACACGGTTTCCACAAGACAGATTGGATACTGAAATAAACATTCTACATATGAATAGTTATGTGTGAGACATGTGTGAAACGTGTTCCTCCTTTCCTCGGCACATTATGTACAGTATTGCCTAACTGTATAGATATATATGTACAGGTATGTATGTTTCTCGCGCGACCATTTTGTGGGTAAAATCCAGTGTCGTACATCTTTGTATCGTATATTGTACAATATGTATAGTAATAAGTACGTTATAATAGAATCGTCTAAAAAACTGGTCCAATCACATCTGTCTCTCGATTGTTAAACGATTCACTGGATTAATACATTCTAATGGTATTACTTCAAGTCCTACTAAAGACGATAATACATGGTTATTCTACGGACCATGTTCCTCTGTTTCGTCAGTATTGCTCGCTAGTCACAAAATGCTGTACATGGAAAATTAATCGATCTGCCCGGTTAAACAGTTAGTAGGCCGTCTCTTACCTGTGGTGCACTCGATATCCGGCGATCCACTGGTACCCGGTGGACATCTGCATACGAATATCGCACCGTCTCGTATGCATTCAGCCCCTTTACCGCAACCGTTCGTGCGACAGTCCCCTAAACTCTTGTCTGCGCTACCTGTGCTCGTAATAAAAAATTAGGCACACGTGAAAGTTAAGAAAATAAAGAGAAAAGATCGGTCGATAATGAAATGTTCTTTTGTTTTTCATTGCAATAGATTGTATTAGAAACAATTTTAATGAAAAGAAAAGAATTCTTTTAGAAGTTAAGCTTGACGACTAGTATAAGTGACATTCATAATCATTGCAAACGCTAACTTCTCTGAGTTGTAATAAGAAATCATAACTATCGAACAATGACAATTTATAACTAATAATGAAAAATCGTTACAATCGATCTATTATACAAATACTTACACGCCTGCGTCGGATCTCCGGAGGGATAATTCGATGGACAGTAGCACTGTGGTTGATTCTTATAAATCCTGCATGCAGCGTTCACTCCGCAACGCATATCCTTGCACAGCTCTCCTCCGTCGCAAATGCAAGCTTGATGAGGATCTCCGTGGCATCCAGGATCGCAAGTACATTCAAATCCATTCAGAGTCTCTCTGCACTTCGCATTCACGCCGCACGGTCTTCTTAAGCACTCGTCTCCACCTAAAACGCATCGTACAAAATATTATATTTAGAAAAATCAATTCTACGAAAAAGGAAAAAGAAAAAAGTGGAAGAGCAATTTCCATTACCTTTCTTACAGTTGATCTTAGGATTTCCGTAGTGTCCGGGTGGACAAGAGCACTGAGCCTTCCTGTTAACTACTCTGCACTGTGCGTTGAAGCCGCAAACACCATGTTGCAAGCAAGGATTTGTGCAAACGCCATCCTCGCTGCATCGTTTGTTGGCCTCACAGTCGTCGTCATGATGACATTCCAATTGGTAACATTCTTGACTGGGTTCTCCCTGATATCCTTCTGGGCATAAGCACACTGCTCTGTGATTCGAAACACGACACAGTGCGTTGGTTCCACAGGGAGATCCATTAGCTGAGCATGGATCCTCGCACTGACCACTGACGCAGGATAAGGAGGAAGGACAGTCGGAATAAGTGCGGCAACCAATGAGGCATAGTCCTTGGTCGCAAACGTATCCCTGTAAATCAAACAATATATTTATAGTTAATAAGAATTAATTCATTTTTCTGTGCACAATTTACTAAAATTGTGTTTAAGGTTTACGAAAGCTACATTGGTAATTTAATGATAGAATTTCCATTAAAGTAATACTTTTTTTTAAAATTCATTCGTTTCTGTGTTGAAGTTTTACGTGAATCAATATTTACAGTCTAGATTGTGAAGAAAAAACGTCGACTTAATTGGTAATTGATTTAGTAATAGAATTTTAATGCCAGTGATCTGTTTCTTTGGGATTCATTTATATTCGTGTTCAAGATTTTATGAAATTATGGGCAAAGAGCATCGAATTAATTCGTAAATGATTCAATAAGAGAATATTATAATTAAAAATAGAGGATCTGAAATTTTCTAAAGACGGTACCTTTGGACAATAATTGTTAACATCACACTTGATGCGACACTTTTCAGAGTGACAAACTTCCCCGCAAGAACATTGATCCTGACTATAGCAGCTCTTCGTGCAAAAACCAATTTCATCGCACTCACAAGTGCCATCGCAGGGAATCATAGATTTCGCGCAACTGATCAAAGCGTTTCCATAATAATTGGCTGGGCAACTGCATTGTGCCACGTGATTTACAACGCGACAACCGGCACATTCTCCGCAAGCCTTGCCACCCTCACAAGGATCTATACAAAAATAAAAGACATAACCAAGATTAATCAAACGTGTTACATGGGTATCTTTACGTTTTAATTGCATTCTACTTACTTTTACACTTATTGTTCACGCAGGACTCGTCGTTGGGACAAGTATTATCGCTGCGACATCCGATGTCACACAGCCTATTTTGACAGATCTGATTAGCCACGCAATGATCGTCACTGTTGCAAATGGCTTTGCAAATTCCTCCGTCGCAACGTTCGTCGCTTAGACAATTAGCGTCGCTGCAAGATAATTTCAAATAACATAGTAAATCAACTCGCAAAAAAAGACAAGAAACAATCACGTCGCTTAAATGCTTAATCGGCTTACCTTTTGCATGTGGCGTAACAAGATCTTCCGTAACAAGTCTGACCAGTAGCGCATTCCTCTTCGTTGCTACAAGGCAGGAACGCCTGTTTACAACCAATTAGAGGATCACCGACTAATGGTGCCGGACAGGAACAATGTTTCTGATGATTTACGACCGCACACTTGGCGTTCACTCCGCAAACATCAGGAAGAGAGCAAGGATCTATGAGATACAGATGAAACTACGTCTACAGTCTAATTCAATCGTGTTAACGACGTTTCTATGGTTTTAGTTAGTAGAATTTTTCTATATTTATTACATGTTAGAATAATTAATTATTATAGTAAGTTCTGTGGCTATGTTCGTAGGTTTATTATCTAATACAGATACTTCCTAAAGCTTCCTTTTTATAAATATCTTTATCTTTGCAAGTATTTTATATAATATTGTGAACTTCAAAACTCTTTCTTTTACGTACGACCTCAATATTTTAATATTTATATACATAGTATGGATACGAATGGAAAAAGATAAACTCCACTATCGAAGCTTCTTACCTTGACACTGGTTGTTCAAACAAGCGAAATTCTCCTGGCACTCCACGTCAGCGCGACATCCAATGACACAAACCAATCCCTCGCAAATCTCTCCGCTTCTGCAATCTTCGTCTCTTCTGCACAACGATTTACAGATTCCCGAAGGGTCACAACGTTCGTTACTCAAACAATTTAAGTCTGTAGAACAGACAGGAGTGCACAGTCCTCCAATACAAGCTGTTCCTGTCGCACAGTCCCTGTTCGCTTGACAAACGGGTCCAGGCGATCTTAAACAAGCCACTTTTGCAGTTGGATTCGGCATGAAGCCTGCTGGACACGAACAGGTGGCTCGTTGATTAAATACTGTGCATTTAGCGTTTGGCCCACAAGGAGTGGCTTCGCAAGGATTGATGCATTTGTTCGTGATGCAAGCTTCGTTCGCGTTGCAGTCCTCGTCCGCGCGACAACCAAACGCACACATGTTGTGCAGACAGATGTGACCCAAGAAACAGTCGTTGTCGAGCCTGCAAGTGAGAAGGCAATTTCCTTGGACGCATTTTTCGTTGAAGGCGCACTCGTTGTCGCTAGTGCAGATGGGAAGACACACGTTGTCGCGACAAGTGTTCCCATCGTTACAGTCGTTGGTGTCTCTGCAGGACACGGGTACTGGAAAGGGTGAATATTATAAGATCGTATCACTTACAACGTTTTCCCTTCGAAGATCCTTGTTTTAAAGTATCTCCAGGACAAAATTTTTCACTTACATCTGACACATTCTACTTCCGAGTTACCGGTGAACCCAGGTGGACAGCTGCATTGTTTAATGTGACTCTTCACGTTGCATTCCGCATTTATTCCGCACGCGGCCTTCACGTTGCAAGGATCCAAGCACTGTCCATTGAGACACACATCTGACAGGTTGCATTCTTCGTCCGATTGGCAGGACGCTACAAGAATTTCAGATCACGTTGCTCTTAACCCATCGTATAGCAAATAAAGAAGCGAACGAACTGCTCTGGCTCGTTAGACGATACTCACGTCGACAGATTCCCTCGTAACAGTAGGTATTGGGCGAACAGTCCACGGCTGACGTGCAAACAACCGGTTTAGGTCGACAGCCTATACTTAGATTGTTCGGATCACCCTCGTAATCGGACCGGCACTGACAGGCTCCTGCGTGGTAAGTGGCCACACAGTCTGCGTTTGGTCCACACTGTGTACGTGAACAGACATCTGCAACATCGGACAAAAAGTTAGAATTACCGGCTAATCGTTGCGCAAATTGATTTTTAGTCTCTGTCTTTGATATTAGGAGATAATTATCAAAAAATATCCTTTTCAATGTTTAAGATTCATAAACCTACCGAAACATTTAGGTACGTTGTTGACGTTTATACATTTTGCAGTCAGTGGGCAGTCTCCGTCCTGCAGACATTCTACCGGTGGCTGACAACCGCCATTATAAGGATCTCCAACCATTCCCTGTTGACAGTGACATCTATAGGACCCTCTGGAATTTTCACACACAGCGCCAGGTGCGCAAGGTTGATCCGAACAATAATCGATCAATTGACATCCATGAGTTGGCTCTCCAGTGTAACCCGGTTGACACGTACAAATCTGAGAAACGATAAATAACATGTACAACACAATTATCTCTTGTAAAATTTCGAACGTGACGCATGATCGAGTGATTAATTAATTACTTGAACGTGTTTCTCTGCTGTGCAAATAGCATTGACGCCGCAAGGATTGTGAGCTAAACAAGCGATCCTGCACTTGTGCGTGTCACAAATCTTCTCTCCGCTGCAGTCGTCGTTGACCTCACATTCGATAGATTGGCATCCAATCTTGTCGTCTTTCGAATTTCCGAAGAATCCAGGCTTGCAAGAGCAAACTCCAACGTGATTGTCCGCTTTGCACTCGGCGTTGCGTCCACAGAGGAGTAGATCGCAAGCTTTCTGACATTCTGCTTGTCCAATGTTGTTCTTGATGCATCTTTCGTCGTAAGAGCAGTCATCGTCGGATATGCAACGTAATTCTTGCACGCAGATGTTGTTGTGACAGTATTGGTACTCGGGGCAACTGGAGTTGCTCTTGCAGGTGGGCTGACAGAGACCATTGATGCAAAGCTGGTCGCCGATACAATCCCTCGTGCTTCCACAAAGGGCTGTAAGAATATGAAATTTAGAGAATTTTCAAGAATTCAGTACGTTAAATTAAATCTTCTTAGAATATGTTCTTTCATTTACCAGTGCATATTCCTCCATTGCAAGCTGAACCAGTAGCACATTGGGAGTCCGATTTACAATATTGAACAGGTGTACAACCTAAATTAGGATCGCCAGTACCGCCAGGTTGACACGTGCACACTGCACTGTGATTTAAAGAAGAACAATCTGCTCCTTGTCCACATACGTTTGCAAGAGAACAAGGATCGACGCACTTGTGATTGTAACATGCGTCGGAAGGACTGCAGTCGCTGTGATAGTTGCATTCTAAGTGAACACATTCCGTCTAAAATTCAGAAACAGGAACAAACGAGCACAATTAACAAACGAAATTTTCTTCGGACGATTGAGCAATGAAAGAATAACTACGTGTTCCAGTAATTTAAACGAACCAACAAAAGTCAACTCTAAATCAAATCATTCTTTCTATTCGTAACTTATACTTACTGTCGGATTGCCAGTGGTCTGATCAGGACATCTGCAAAGTGGAACGTGATCATGAACGAAACATTCGGCATTTCTTCCGCACGAATGACTATCCGGTGATACGTCGCAAGGATTGGTGCATCTATTATCAATGCAAGCAGCAGTATTTGGGCAATCAAGGTCCGTGAAACAGTCTCCCGGTTGTTTGCAACCAGATTTGAAAGGATCTCCGACCAAACCATGAGGACAGATGCAAGCGTAAGAGCCTTCCGTATTTTGACAACTATGAAAAATATTGTAATATTTTTATCGCAAACTAGATTGAAATCTGAAATAAAGAATATTTAATATAGTGAGGTAACCTACACCGCGGAGGAGTGACAAGGATTCTTCAAACATTCGTCAATGTCTACGCAAATGTCACCCGCTAGCTCAAAACCAGGATAACATTTGCATATTCCAGAATGATCGGACGCTATGCAGTTGCCGTATCCACAGTCCACTTGATTACAAGGACCTGAATAAATGAATTGTCGATAAGTATGAGAGAGAAACTATCACTTTATGTTTGATCTATGAGAAAAGAACGCCGATTACCAAACAGATCAATAATTAACATACTCCATTTGTAAAATTACACGTATGTCGCTACTTACTGCTGCATTTGTTAGTATCCTGATTGCAGTATTTGTCTATAGAGCAATCGTTGTTAGAAAGACATTCCACTTTGAAGCACCCTGAAGAATCCCCAATGTAACCAGGCTGACATTGACAGGCAGCCGTGTGATCCAAAACGGAGCAAATAGTGTTGAGACCACAGTCAACCAGAGAGCAAGGATCGGTGCAATTATGTTGGACGCAAGCCTGTGAATCGGCACAATCTGCGTGTATGGTGCACTGGTGAGGAATTACACAACCTGTTCCCACAGGATCACCAGCTGTGCCTTGTGGGCAGACGCAGCGATAAGATCCATGAAGATTGACGCACTCTGCGCTCGAGTGACACGGTTGATCGTCACACTCGTTGATGTCCAGACAGTGTTCTGGTCCAGCAATGAATCCGTGGCTGCATCTAAAGAAAAAAATTTACAATTGTCGACAGGAATTTTACGAAATGATTAAGAATAATTATAAATAAGAATGATAGAAAGTATTTTAGAACAAGTATAAACGATTATGACTTGAGTTCATAAAAATATTATACAAATTGATCCAATTTTGCACTATTGCCACTATCTTCCCAAAGTAGCCATATTATATTCGATACTTACTTGCATTTGTTGTTGATGCACACCTCGTTATCGTTGCAACCAACGTCAGAGGTGCAACCTACTTCGCAAACTCCATCGATGCACAATTCACCTGGCAAACAATTACTATCGCCGTAGCACACTTTCATGCATATTCCGTTCTTGCAGCGTTCTCCTTCGGCACAGTTGTCCTGTTCGCTGCATTGACATTGACAGAATCCAGAGACACACAGATGCTGACTGGGGCAATCTTGAGGGCCTTCGCAAATATTCGGCACTCTGACGCAACCTTGTTGGGGTGTGGGATTTCCGTGGAATCCAAGGGGACAGGTGCAAGTGGTAGCGTGATTTGTGCAGCTACAGATCGCGTTTGGACCGCAAACGTCTTTCCTCTTGCATGGATCTGATCAAAATATTGGAAAATCGTTCGTTATTGACGTCGGATGGTTGGAATCTATCAAAGGGTTAAATTAATTTTTCACGCCTCGATACCTTGACACTTGTTGTCGATACAGGATTCCGTCGAAGGACAGTTCTTATTGCTTCGACATCCCAGAATGCACATTCCGTTAACGCAAGCCTGATCAGTTTGGCACTGTGTATGAGTAACACAAGGTACCATACACTTACTATCCACGCACTTTTCACCAGCAGAGCAGTCGGTAATGGCTCGACAAACAGCTACAACAACCAACATCTTTCTTAATAAAATCAATCACATTTCGCACAGTAAATTCGTATTTATTATTAGAACTACTAGAAAACTCGTCAAAATTACGAATTTCGTATCTTTTCCAGCAATTTTTTCCTTGCTCGTCTAAATTCTAATTTCCATTGGCTCATATTGCCGAAGAGTAGTACACGCGATGCTACAAATCGATAATTCTGGCATTAATTGATCGGAAAGACAAATCTTACCTATACACTGTCCTTCAAGGCAGATGCTCTCTACGCAATCGGCGTCGACGTTGCAATAATTCGTGGCGCGGACGCAACCATCCTGCGGGCCCTTTGAAGATGGAATAAACTTATGAATACACTTGCAAGTGGGTTGGCCATTGATAATATCGCAAATAGAATTCAATCCACAGGCGTTTTCACAAGGATTGGCGCATCGATGATTGTGACAAATGGAATGCACAGGACAATCCTTGACACTGGCGCAATATCCTTCCGGTTGACAGCCTTTCACGTAAGGATCCCCGACAAAATTTGGTGGACACTGACAAACAGGATTGCTGGATGGTCCAGGAACACAGAGAGCTGTTTCATGGCAAGGATTCGGATGACAAGCTTCAAGAGGAACGCACTCGACGTCAGGAACAGGATTAGGCTTCAGCCCTGGAGGACACTGACAAATTGCCCTATGATCATCCGCGATGCAAACAGCGTTCACACCGCAAGCATTTTCATCACAAGCATCGTAACAAGTGTGCGTCAATCTATTGCAAAGCTGAGTGGGTGGACAGTCGATGTTATACACGCATGGAACAGCTCGACATCCTTTTACAACGTCATTGGGATCACCAGCGTAGAGGCCAGGTGGACATTCACAATTAGCTACGTGATTATGCACCACACACAAAGCATTTGGACCGCACGAAACGAAATTGCAGACTGGTTGACAGGTCAGAAGACCTTCTTTGGTGCTTCTACAGGTTTGATCCTCTGGACACTCGCTGTCAGTGGAACACTGGTCTTTCCTAGGTGTTTGACATCCTTGACGATCGTTTGGATTGCCGATAAAACCAGGCAAACACTCACAGCGACCTCGATGTCTCTCCGCCATGCACTGGGAGTTAATCGCACAGGTGAAACTTTTACAAACAGAGACACACTTTAATACACCAAGAGCGTCTGGCCTACAAGCTTCTGTAGTGTGACAATCATCGTCGGAGATACAATCAGGGACAGATGGTTTTTCGCAGGAGGATAGTATCGGATTCCATTCGTAGCCGTCTTGACACTTGCAAGTAGCGTGACCAGGAATTATATCAGGCTCGCACTTCTGGTGAGCACCACAGACTACTTTGCTACATGGATTTACACATTCGCGGACACCACCGTCCAAAAGAATACAGAAAGAACCTTCAGAACAATCTGAATCGTGTTCACATCTTGGTGTTACCACTGATTTAAATGGTTTACAGCCTTCTACGAGATTGCTAGGATTTCCCTTGTATCCATCGACGCAGAGACACGAAGACACGTGATTCTGGGTGATACATAATGCGTTTGGACCACACTGTAACTTGCTGCACGCGTCTACGCATTTCCTAACACCTTTCCCAACTTGGAAGCAGATCTGTTGAGGTTCACAATCGAGATCGTTAGAGCAGTGACCGTGAAGATAACAACCTTTGATCAAGTCGTTGGGGTTGCCACTATAACCAGGTGGACACACGCAAGCTCCATCCTGGCAGACTGATCTGGGTCCGCATTTTACATCGCTGCAGCGATTTATGCATTTGCCAGACACGCAGCTGTAGTCGAATGGACAAGGTACCGAGTCACTGCAGGTGCAGCTTGATGGATCGGTGCAAGGACCGACCTGGACCTGTTGGCAACCGATGAAGGGATTGCCGAAGTAACTTTCTTTACAGCGACAGTCGTAGCTGCCGATAGTGTTGATGCATACTGCGTTGCTCCCACAAGCGTTTCCATTACACTCGTTGATATCTGAAGAAATTAATAAAATTTCCCTCCATTATTGTATTATCCTCGAATTTTCTTTAAAGGCTTTTACAAATGGGTATAAACGATTTAAAAATGGATTGATATCTTTTTTAGTTACTATAAAATTCTTGAACTTTCTGCCAAAATTTAAGGAAGGGCAGTGTGACTTTGCTTCAATAATACGTACCATGACACTGAATATACGGATTTCCAGCGTATCCAGGCGGACACAAACATTCAACAGCATTCGGTCCAGCATTACAATGTGCATCCTTGCCACACAAAGCAGTGGAGCAATCAGATTTTTGTTGCACACCACAACCATGATACGGATTTCCACTGGTACCAGGATTGCACACGCACTTAGATTCTTGCAACGTATATTCACAGTGAGCGTTAGAGCCACAAGCAGGATCACAGACAGCTGGATTAATCGCTATCAAATTACGAAAAATATATTAAATTGAGAAACTTAGGAAAAATGGAATTGATCGATATGCTCTCTGACGAGAGGCTCGATCAATCTTTGATCGTCATTTCGTGTAACACTTACGTGGCATACAGAGGAGATCCGGATTTCCAATGAAATAAGGATTGCACACGCATTTATTCGTCGCTGGGTCACAAGATGCACCAACCCCGCAGACTATGCCTTCGCATCGACGTTTACACCTTCCACTTATGCACACGCTTGGTTCTGCGCAGGGAACTTCTGGAGAACAAACGTCCGGTTGACACTGACCACCAGGGAACGGATTCCCCATGAAACCTTCGATACATTTGCACGTTGGTCCACTATAACTCACGATACACTGTGCTCCAGAGCCACACACGAAACCATCGCACTCTGTAAAATCATTTATTACAATTCTTTTTTGGGTATACTAAAACAATCATGTAAAATATCGCGATTGTTTAACGTTAACGTTCGGACCTTCCTCAGTCTCAATTCTCTCTGAATGAACCGAAGAAAGTACTAATTATATATACTAACTACTAATGAAAACTTCAAAATATTTAGCGTAGTAATCGGAGGTTCACTGAACCATCTCGTTCCGATGAATCAAAAAGATCGTGCTTTAAGACAAATTACGGATAGTAAGAAACACGACTGTATGAGAAATCACTTAAAGAACATAACGCGCTAAAAGATTACATAAAGATATAATACTCACGTGAAACACACTCGTTGTTCTTGCCTTCCACAAATCCAATTACACATCGACACCAGGCAGCATGTTTATCAGGCTCGCAGTATGCGTTTGGTCCACAAGGTATATTGTCACAAGGGTTCACGCATCTTCCATTGACACAAGCGAAGATATTGTCGCAATCGTCGTTAGAAGAACATTCGTTCTTAGCCACAGCGACTCTAGTACAACCACCGCCGTAAGGATCGCCCACTGTTCCCTTTGGACACTCGCAAATGTGATCGCCCTTGGTGTTAATACAGTAGGCACCGTGACCACAGGGATTATTAGCACACTCGTTCACGTCCACACAACCGTGTTGAGGATCACCTTCGTAACCAGCCTCGCACATACACCTCGGTGGATCGCTTGGTGTACATTTTGCGTTTATACCGCATGGGAACCGGTCACAAGGATCTGGAAATTAAAAAGAGAACATGTATGTGTATTTAAGAAATGTATGAAAAATGTGTGAACAATAATTTAAAATGATTCTCGCGAATTTCTCGAATCAGATATTGAGCATAGTGTTTCATATGGAGACGCTTACTCTTGCAAAGATTTCCATCGAGAGGATCCGTGTAAAATGGCGGTGGACAAACACATTCACCAGGCTGCACGCATTTTTCGTTGGCTTTACACTCGTTGTCGCTTGTGCATCTTTTCTGAGCCGGAGAACACAGACCGTTGTATGGGTCTCCGCCATAGCCGTGTGGACAAACGCACTGATGAGATCCTGGCAGGTTTACGCACTCTGCTCCGTAGCCACATACTTGGTGTCCAACGATACACTCGTTTATATCTGCAAGTGAATGTTATTGCATCGTTCGTTTCGGTTATGTTGATAATGTAAATGAAGTTGATTGGTCGAAGAAGAATGAAGATTTTGATATAAACCTTCGCAAGAACCATCAGCCTTGGTAGTGTAACCCTTGGGACAAGCGCAGTAGCTGACTCCTCCAGCAATGGTGATACATTCTGCACCACTGGGACATTTTTCTCCCTTGGAACATCCGGCCAACATACATTTCCCATTGACGATCTTATACGGAGGCTGGCATTGACACTCGATACTGTTGCATTCTGTAATTATCGTCAAATGGTTACGCCGGATTTCATATTCTTCTAACACAGGATTGAATCATTTCGAATCGTGACGATTTGAAATACATATGCGATCTGCAGTGTATTTAAGTACACATTGTAAACCGATCTTTCTAGTGTTAATAAATCTTGCAAATGTTAAAAACAAAAGTACGTTACCTTCACAAAGGGAGAACGGATTTCCATTAAATCCAGGCGGACACTGGCACTCGTAGCTTCCAGGTAAATTCTTACAAATGGCGTTAACACCGCAGGCAGGTTTATCTCTGAGTTCCATACATTCGTTAATGTCTCTACATTTACCAGATTCATGATCCCTAGTATATCCTCTCTGACAAATACAAACGCTGCTCCCCACGAATTCATCCTTGATGCACTGTTCTCCAGCAGGACACGGAGTACTTGGTCCGCATACATGAGGAGCCTTCGATTCTTGACAACCACCACTGTAAGGATCACCTGTGGTGCCACTGGGACATTGACAGGAAAATGATCCTGGCTCGTTATTACAGATCGCTCCTTGAGGACACGGATTAATGGCGCATTCGTCAATGTCTCTGCAACCGCCCTTCACTCCTGGCTTTCCTGTGTAACCACTGCGACACAAACACGTAGCCACGTCGTTTGACAGCATACAGTGGGCGTTTGGTCCGCAAGATAAGTCTTCGCACGGGTCTGATTTTATGAAAAAAGTTATTCAAAAAATATTAGAATTCTTTGTGAAACTGTAGGAAAAGATTCCGTAAAATAAAATAGCGTAAAATATTCTATACAGTTTCCTGATGTCAGGACTGGTTTCATAACTAGAATATTAGTTTTAAACTTAAATTGAGAGAAAAATTCTATAACGATTCGATGTTTCGACTAGAAAATTCACTCACGTCTACAGTCATTTCCAACATTGGGTTCTGGGCACAGACAACGTTTCTGTGGATCACAAATGGCGTTTCCGGGGCAATCACCATCGACTTCGCAGGTAACTATGCCCACACACTTGATGTAAGGATCGGGATCTGGAATGGTCCCTTCTGGACAGGTGCAGGAATAAGATCCCTCGGTGTTGGTGCATGTAGCCCCGTGGCCACAAGCATCTGGTCTGCCACATTCGTCTACGTCTATTTTAAATCGACAATAAAACATCAGTGCTAATACAGACATCTTAATAATATAGGATAATGACATAGTAAATTTTTATTGTCTGTTCTCGAATTTTCGAAAGTATCGAATTTTATAGTATACCCATGCATTGTTTGAAGGCGTTTCCAGAAAATCCAGGTTTGCACTGGCAACTAAATCCACCCAGAGTATTGGTACAGATGGCATTTTTACCGCAACGTCCCGAAGGACCATTTATCGCGTCACATTCGTTTATATCTAATTTAAAGAGAATTCAAGTATTATTGATTATCCATCAAAATGCTGAAATATTAATCATTTTTAACAACATTTCAAAGCACTTACCAACGCATCCAGCTGCAATGTCATTCGGATTAAAAGTCCAGCCATCCTCGCAGATACAATAAGCTTCGTGTCCATCTGCCTTGCAGTACGCATGATCTCCACAAGTTACTTCGTCACACGGTGCTATGAAACGTAAAATCATATTTATAGATGTCTGTCTGTAATTAACATTATTCTTTCATCACGATTATTCGAAACTTATTTACCTTTACAAGGTATGTGTGGCGGAGTTCCAACGAAGCCAGACTCGCATTCGCAGTGATAACTGCCCCTAGTGTTGCTGCAAATCGATGCAGGTCCACAAGGGTTCGAAAGACATTCGTCAACGTCCACACATTCGGCTCCAATGGCTTTGAACCCGTCCTTGCAGAAGCACTGATCTTCGATACACTCGGCGTTGTTCACGCAGTCGAAGTTTGATTTGCAAAGTGTTGTCACGTCGGTCTGAACATTTTGTAATTTCACAGTTGATGAATAGAGAGAGAAACAAAAATGGTAAATCAGTTAAGTATAATAAAGATTACGTGATGCCATGAAATTTTAGTAAAAAAAAAAATGGTTAAAAATAATGAACATTTTCCAATCTCAGAAAAATTCGCTAAAAAAGACATAGTAAAGTGACAAAAAATTAACGTAATTACCTGTTCACAAGCGACTGTCGGATTGGGATTGGCACTATATCCCGGTGGACAGACGCAATTGTAACCAGGATCCGTGTTCTTGCAAATCGCATACCTTCCACAAGGGTTCTCTAATGCTGTGCATTCGTCGATATCTGAGAAACAGAGAAACAATATCGAAGTTCAACGGATAGAAGAGAAGAATTAACGCTGAAGAAAATATAATAATATCTTGTTGCCTTGTACCGTTTTAAAGTCTCAAATTTAACAAGCAATTAGTGTAATTAATTCATGGAAAAACTATAATCTCAGTTGCTAACCGCTGCATCCCTTAAACGGATCCCCAGTGTAGTCCGCCTTGCAACTGCATACGAAACTGCCGATCGTGTCGCTGCATTCAGCGTTTTCGCCGCAAGGATTTCTCTCGCATTCGTTCACGTCTGTTAATCAACACGGTTAATCAGGCGCTGAGCATTAATTTCATCATTTTGTTACTGTGGGATTGGGCGATTAAAAATTATATCTGGGGATTGCCAGTGACAGAATGAGACTAAAATGTTACTTTTCCTCTTTTTTAATATTGTAATAAGATGAGTTAGGTGATGACTGACTTTCGCATAATGTTAGTCCTTGACCGATGAAGCCTTGGGGGCAGATGCACTTATACGATCCTGGTACGTTGATGCATCTTGCGTTCTCCGCGCATGCATCCAACCGGCTGCACTCGTTCACATCGATGCAACCATGCGTTTCATCCATTTGATAGCCTGTCTGACATCTGCACTCGAAACTACCCTCTGTGTTCACGCACTCAGCATCCGAGCCGCACGGTGTACCCTCCTCGCATTCGTTTATATCTATTAGCGATGGTTAGTCAATATTTATTTACTACGTGTTTCAATTAATCTGTTTATGGTTTATTAATCGTGTTATCTAATAAATCTATGTTAAGAATCTTCTTTTGTTAATATTATCGAAAATAACGCTATTAACGAGGCTCGTACGTCTCCGCGGATCAACGAATAGGCGAGTATATAATATTTTGCAATTTATCTTTGTCTTTCTCGGATCTCGAATAATTAAGAAGTTCAGATTGTTATTTAAATTAATATATTTAATTAATATATTTAATGCATCGATCTTCTTCGTTGTTTTCCGACCATTATCTTACCATTATCAGGATTTATAAGCTAATCTATGTAATCTACAATCTAATATATACGTAATAATATTGAGGTATTCGATAGAAATTCAGTTGGGCTCGTAAGTTAGTAAGAAAATGTTTCGGATAATTAGAAATCGAGTTACCCACCGTGACAGCCTACCCAAGGATCGCCACTCATTCCTTCCGGGCAAGAGCAGCGGAAACTGCCATGTACGTTTGTGCACTCAGCTGAACGACCGCAAGGACTGCGCAGACATTCGTCGACGTCCACGCATTCTTCTTCAGGATCGCCGTTATATCCCTCGGGACATTCGCATTTGTGGGCGCCCGGAAGATTGACGCACAAGGCACCCCTTCCGCAAGCACCCGCGTAATCGCATTCGTTGATATCGATACACTACACAAAATTAATATTCTCTTGTACCATATGCAAACACCCAATGATTTTATCTTTATTTCCTCCAAAAAACTTTCCGTATACATGTACAGTGTGAGAGTCAAAAGAAAGTATACGCCTTACACAGTGAGGTTTGTACAATATCGTTTTACCTACAGGCTTGTCTATATTTTTTATTATTAATTCGTATTCCTACATACTTCCTATATACCAATAGTCATCGAAGTATTACGATACCTTCTGACTATTACTGAACGTAGATATTCCTGATCTATCCATACCTTGTTTCATAGTAAATGTTCGTTGCTGTTCATTTCCTTTATCGTTTCTTTTTCCTATTGTATCTCTTTAACGATGTTCCCAATGGCATACGCTCGTATGACATTTCTTTCTGATTCTTCTCTTTCTTCTTTTTTTTTTTTTTTTATCCCATAGAATATACTGACAACGTATAGGCGGAAAGAATTGGGACACCCTGTGTATACATATATAAATACTTACAGTTTCGTAGGGGTCTCCCGTGAACCCAGGTTGACAGGCACAAGTGTAGTTCCCCGGAATATTGTTGCAGACCGTATTATCACCACACGCACCAGATATCGCGCACTCGTTCACATCCTCGCAATGTACCTCGCCGTCGCCGATGTAGCCAGGTTTGCATTTGCATAGGAAATGCGACGGGAGATTGCAACATTCGGCGTTTTCCACGCATCTCGCAGCAAGTACCGGGTTATCACACTCGTTGATATCTGTAGACACGCGTCCAAGCGAAAATAAAACGATCTCGTATAACGTAAGAAATCAATGGAGCAGAATGATAGAGTGCGAGAGAGAATGATCAGACACGCGTACGTACCTTCGCAGTGGAAACCATCGCCTTGATAGCCAGGGAAACAGGAACATTGGAAACTACCAAGAGTATTCGTGCAATGCGCGAATATATCACAGGGACGGTATTTGCACTCGTTCTCGTCTGCAACATGTGTTTACATTTCCATAAAATATGACCACTACGTATTGACAAACTTAGTAAAGGTGCGCTTTAAATTTCAACTGTCTAGTGGTAACATGGCAAATTGTCGAAAGTAGATACTTCGGTCTTTTTCTCATTTATTCAAATCGACCGATTTATTTACTTTCCAGATACTCAGTAGCTTTCGGCAATTTCAAAATTTTCTAATTAATAAGTTGTTCTTCGAGAGCTATTCTATTATTTAATTTCTAATTTCCCGACGTACTTTAATACAGAATAACGTTTCTAAAATTTGACCAAACGACTTGAGCCTTCTGAGAAGTTAGAGGAATTACTTGATTAGATTATTTACGAGTAAAAGATTAGTTTCAAGTGTTTTTACCTGGCACCTGGCAATTGCAACCACCAAAACCGTCGTTGCAATGGCACACCGAGTCCAAGCAGACGCCATTCAGACACCTGGTGCCGTCCTCCTTGGTACAATCGTCTATCTCAAACAGAAAGGTGTAAATCAATTACCGATTCATCGTGGGTATACAATCCCTTAGTCATCCTATGAGAAAACAGCATCGGGTAAAAATCATGTCGATTACTATGAGTAATTCGTTTCCCTTACATAACGCGTTCATCATCCATCCGTTCGTGATCGTCGAGGCAAAACGTCTGCGTTTAACGCGCGTGCAAACACCAGCGGAATAACAATAATAAAAATGAATGTCGCCGATTAATCGACGGCGGAAGACAGACTCGATGGAGTAGAAACGTGATGACAAGTTCGCGACTCCTCGTAATTGCTATGACGAGGCTGCGTTACGCGCGAGGCGTAAGTATGTTTGCGGTTTCACGCGAGGATCGCTTTGCTGGCGTAATCGGTGCCGAGAACAACAGAATGACGTAAAGGAACAGCGAAGATTGTAACGGTAGCGCGATCGCGTCGTGGAACAGGTAAAGCCTTTCTTTTCCTGTTAAGATCTGGTCGGACAACTATTTTTCCGTGTTGTTTTCCTTGGATGTAGCAAAGATACTGTATAACACGTTACCTGTGCATTTTAATCTCTCGCGTTGCTCGTCCGTCCCTTGGTAACAATCGACGTTGTTGTCGCACAGTTTGGAGAGTTCCAGTAGCTGTAAGATGTCCGTCGACTCGTTTACCTGACAGCCGAAGTAGCCGTCTTCGAGGTTCAGGAAGAACACTTCTCTCCTTAGTCCGTGGCCGAGTCCTCTCAGAGATTCGGCCTAGAAGATGTTACAGATGCTGTTTAGAATATTACCTCGCGTACGGTCGAACATTTGAAATCACTTTTCTAGTTGCATCTATGAATTTTATGAGTATTTTACGCTTCAAAAATCTTAATCTACACACTTTCTTTCATGCGCCGCCGCTGATACACACAATCGCGCAAAAACAATGTAGAACGTGTTAAACGCTCGCACGTGTAACCATTAAAGATAAGAAAATAACAGATTAATTAAAATTCCAAGGAAAATAATGCTCTTAATTAGAAATACTCTCAACGAAATAAAATCGCTTCTACTTACTGGACATAGGAATAGAAGTATCCACGCCACCAACGGCCAAAGATGTTTCATCTTGGCTGAAACGGAAACCAATTAATTCACATCTGTCAACACATTAATTTCCACCTAACAAAATTTTTATGAAAAATTATATCCCGCAGAATTCTATCATTTCTCGTAAGATGAACCGCAATAGGATTCGTTCTCACGATGACTCGTGGTCAAACAGACACAACCCTTTTGTACTTTTTTAACGATTCCCTGGGTTACGTTCGTCCAATTGTTGATCTTACGACATCGTGTTCCAACGTCAGTTTCACTCGAAAAACAATCCTTCGCGCAACAACGAAACATTATTATTAAGATCGCTGATGCATAACGAAGGAGCAAAAACTCAACGAACAGAAATATTAAGTTTCTGACGATGAACAAACGAAAAATGCAGGCTCGACGTGCAACATGAAGAAACTAGTCGATGCTATTTACCGAGGGAACCGACACGAGAACACCTGTTCCAGCCGTATATCGGCATTCGCGACCCCCTCACGAATAAACCCGAACCTAACTATATCGACTTACGTTAGCCCTGGCCCTGAAAACCTAATTTCCTGGTTACGTGGTGTTTTGAAATTTAAGAAGCCCGTTTCTGGGCCGCTAGGTGCAAGGATAGTTAGCAGCAACCTGTTATGCAACAGCAGCATATCAGGTTAAAGGAAATTAGTGAATTTTTATTCCCTCGGAGTTTTTAAAATTCAACATAAATTATGGTAAAAAGAAAGGTAGTGTGAGAAGATTTTTAAATGAAAGAAACTTGGCCGGTACACACGTTGGGAACACAATGCGCAGATAGAGCAGATGATTGTAGGTTAATTGGTTTTCTTCGTGACTAAAGATCGTCAGGTTTTGCTCCGTACCTAATTATAGGCATGCAAGGAACTTTAACTCGCTTTCAAGCTTCAATACAGCATCCTTAAATCCGTGACGGATGAAATTCAAGCATTAAAAACCCCATCGGTAGCATTGAAAACGACAAAAACATGCTTCCAATAAAAGGCAGAGGTACTCGAACGCTTATAGAACATTTTTAGAAATATGTTACGTACGTTATAGGAAACTTTTTGCATGAGTACCGTAACGAGACACGACTATCGCCATTATATTGATGATGTTTGAAATATTTACAAGAATATCTTGTATGTTCTATGCACATTCTCGGTGTTGCAAATTGCATCGATATAATCGTATTATATCGTATAATAATCGTGTCTCGTTACAATTCTAACGAAACTTCAAAACGTTTCGTCTGACGCGCGTAATAATATCCGTAAAAAGTTTCTATAAACGTTCAAGTACTACTATTAGAGTTACGTATAGTATTTGTCAACATCTGTGTTCTCGAGTATTCGAGAAACATTTGAGAAATTCCAAGACGTTCGTCGTTCTCGAAGCACCTATAAAGATTTCATGGCGATGCAACGGCACCGGAAGCGGAGTTTTCAGGGGACGCCGGTGCACGCGATTCGCGGAAGGCGTCCTTTACGTGCTATGCGGCTTATGGTGAACGCGGCGAGCCCAGAACGGACGCATCGTACGCGAGCTCAGAACCTGGCACGTCGCACAATAAGTCAGGGCTGGCGATTAACCGCGCGGCGAAATGTTAACGACTGTACGTGCAGGGAGGAGGATTCGCCGCGAAGAGAGGAACGATCGAGGACGCGCGAGAGCAGCACGGTGGAACGTCGACACGAGGAAAAAGAGAAGGACAATTAGGGGAAGGAGCAGGAGGAACGTAGAAAGATGGCTAGGAAAAACGAACAGTAGGAGGGGACCGGCGGTAAGGACGCTAGGAAAAAAGAGGAAGATCGTCAGGGAAAACGTTCGAGGGAGAAAGGTAAAGAGAGAGCGAGATCGAAGAAACCGGCGAAAAGGAGGCGGAACGAAGGGCGAAGAAGGATGGAATAGAAATAGCAAGATGCGCTTTTGATTTCTCGTCCTACGAGTTTTTCTTCGACGATTTAGTCCTGATCTTGATAAAGATTCGCTGCGAATGGACTAGGGACGTAGCATGAAAAAGCCTGAAGAATCCGAGAATCATGCCTATTTTTAGCCTTGCCGTATGTTTGAATTCGTGCATACCTTAGAATTCTTACGGCCTTTGTTGGTCGTATCTCAAAACAATTCATGTTGCGATACAAATGTACTCTTCGTCTGCATATATTAACTTCATTCGTGAGTAACGAGCGTTTAATCACGTGGATAGTACAGCGGGATTGGGTAGACTGCATAAAAATTGAGTCTTTTAGAGTCGAAATTGAACAATCGTATCTTTCATCAATTTCTCAATTTCGCAAATAGACTCAATATTCTCAATGAACGTTGATATTTATTAAGAGCTTGTTAACGAGTATCGTGATGAGAATGGGAGCACGAGATCCAGAAAAGGAAGACTCGGAAGAACGTAACAAAGGAGAACGTGCGAGTACGATACACCTGTGGCCTGTCCCTTCTGCTTGTACCGATGCCTTCCTGTACCCCTAACTCCACAACGTCAAACGACTAGACAGCTGGCAGACCTAGTGGATTACCTATCGGTTGACTTTAAATTCTCATCGTGGAAATTAACCACCCTCCTCGCTACGAATTTCAGATGTGTCGATATCGCGCCATTTCCGCAATTCCGCGCGAAACATTCACGGAAGCGATTTGAAAAAAGTGTGATGTAACAAAATGATACCATACGCTGCTTGAAATTCAGCATTTATCGTATAATTTAATTGGGTAACGCTAACGAATGAGATAATGTTACATCGTTGAAATTCAATTAGTAGAACGAGGAGATCTTTTTGGAATCAAATAGCATGGACTTTGGGAGATTGATATTCAGCTACATCGCGAAAGTTTCGATACTCTCTAATTTCGGATTTTTGATAGAGAATAATCGAGGAATTTTTTATAAAAGGAACCTATAGCGTTTCTAGTTCGAATAACTGAGTTATTATAAAATATTCCATTACTTCGTACATATAAAAGTGGGAAAATAATTGCTTAGAAGGCATTATAATTATCAATACAAACGTAGCTAATAATAAAATATTGAAACTACAATTTTCAGAGCAATTTATCCAATTTAGCATTGCCGAACCACATTTCATTTTACGATCCGCTTTTCTAAATAGCTTCGTAATTTCTCTTGTGGAGAACGAGACAAAACAAAGGGAAATTCTACGTGTTGCACTCTCACGCGCGTTCACTTTATGCAAATAAAGTCATGCCATTTTGTCGCGGCGCTCAGTAAGGGTATCGGCGTGAAATGTGTTACCATGTCAATGATATCATCCGGTAGGCAGACAGAAGGAAACGGTGACAAAACCTATCAATTAGTCGGCGACGCATACACGCCAGCCACAGTGACACGCGTGCCTCGACACGTTTGTATCTCCCGTGCAAATAACGCAAAACTCCCACGCGCTTGCATTGCGACACCTTTTGCAAAAAAAAAAAGAACGGGTCAATGCGAAGAATTCGTCGATGTCCTTTTTCATGACCTCCTTTCAGTTATCTCTTAATGGCCCTTAAATAACTCCATTTCTTGCCATTTCTGTTATATTTTCTCATTATCGTTATTTATTTTTCTTATTTTTTCCTAGCCTCTATTATTTTTTAGTGGTTCTGATTTTTGTCTATAGTCATCATTACTAAGCTACGGATTTCTGTGAGAAATTTATATTTTTACGACCGTAACTAGAGAAAGAGGATTTCGTTAGAGAAATTTATCTTATCTATAGGAAACTATAATCAGCTCCTTATCTTCGTATATTACGTGCACTCCATGCAATTTTTCATCTTTAGATCACGCGCGAAATGAATAAAAATCCACAATCTAATTATCAACGATACGATGAAATGCTGGTTAAAAGATTTCGAAAATTCTAAAATCTCCAGCCCACGTCGTTTACGATTTCCCTCCATATTTATGTTAATTTCGACACTCGAACGTGCCTATAGATTCAGTGGCTTAATCGAACGACGTAATTATGAACAAGCGGCGCCATCAAGGATAACGAACCGGCTTAATAATTTAATCCTTGCGATGTGGTAAATTTTTTCTTCATCGAATCGCCCACGATTCGTTTACGTTTTATGGAAGCTGCGTGGTTCCTGCAGTGTCGTGAAAGCGTTTAGATATGACACAATATGTCTGTAGTTCCGACAACTCGTACTAGTTTTCTTCTTTTTACTGCGTGTGGATGAGGATCGTCCCACGCGTACGAGATAGCGCGTGTCAGAAGGAAATTTCTCCTCTTAGGTGATTACGGATCATTATAAAAGTATTCGTTTTAATAAGCGTTCATCATATACACAGGGTTAAGCTATTATTACATTATTATATATAGCATTACGTTAATTAATGAATTGCAACTGCTGTATAATTTGTACGCGATGAAACTATAAATTATTTTCTTGTCGCTTTAAAACACAATTTTCCTCGGAATGCTGTTAGCGAATTGCGTTTGCCAAAGATCGACTTTTTCTAAGAGACTTAAAATCTGAGTCATCGAAGAACGCCTGGAGGATACAGTTAGGTATTTAGCGAGAGACGTCAAGCTTGAAACAGAACCTTAATTATTACGCTATTCACCTTTTCTCCGGCTAAAGCGCGTTAAGGCGCACGCGGTAAAATAAATATTTATCAATCGTTGTACCGATTTAATGGGAAAAAGTGACACGACGGGAGACTCTCTTTCTCTCTCACCTTGGTCACGCGTACCTATCTGTTGCAAAACCGATTCGATTCGCGCGAGAAAAGGAGAAATGCAAGCGAAGTCGAAAGCTTGTCGTCGTCATCCGCCGACACGAATTCGTGTGCTACGAAACGCAATAACGGTTCCCGTGGACAAAGACGTTCAGCCTAGAATTCTAGTCACTGAGTTCAACCAACATCATATCGTTGAATAATAAATTTTGCAAATTGAGTGAAATTTCACCATTCTGCGTAAGAAAGTCGCTCGTGAAAATGTTTCGACGTTTATAGAAACTTTTTACGAATACATCGTGCGTGTTATGCAAAACGTTTCGAGAGTTCATTAACGCTGTAACGGAACACGAATCGCAGATAAGATATCTGTAAACATTTTTTGCGCTGTTCAAATACTTTCGTGAATTACCATGGCAATTTCATATGGACGATACTGGCGAATTTCTTAAAATTTTGCGACTATTTTAGTGGTTTTGCGTTCTCGCCAACTTTTGATTCTGATAATTGTTCTGAAAGCAATGAACCTGACTTCTGTCGGGATTCGACATAATCACTGCGGTAATTCGTATAATTTGCGGTGTATCTCGTCACGAATTAATTCCACTCCCCATGTCAGCAGCCACTGGTGCGTTAATTAGCGTCGTTTCATAACGATTCTCGAATAGGAAGGAAGCATAGGTCAACAGCCTGGCTTTAACCGATCGCCTTGTAACCGATGATCGATTACATCCCGACCATTAATGTTTCCTCTTCGTGAACGAGCGTCCAAATCGATTAACTTAAACATCGTTGAATTAAATCTGGAAACCAGACTCACAGCTTCATTAGCATTCGATAATCAAATTTCGCTCGTTATTTCAGCGAAAACATATTCCGCATAGATTTATGTGTTGAGGCAAACGCGATTAACATCAGAGCTATCAGAACGCTTGAGATCATCTGTTCGTCGCTTTTTAGAGAAATTTTATGGATTTGTAATCATACGTTTTTGAAGGCCCGTCGCTTCTTTTCACAAGTAATGGTATCGTTCCAAAGCGTGCAAATGAAAAAACATCATGGACTGTTTACTCGCTTACTTATTACAATATCGTGTGTATATGTGTATATATTCTTTGTCATAATTTAGGACATCTATCATAATTTACGACGATGATTAAAATCGTTGCAGATCAATTTGTTCGTCGTTTTCTAATTAAATCGTACCTTGTCGAAAATGGTTTATCTTCCATTTTAATTTGTTCAGTAGACAATTTTTACACTTTAGTAGTCGGTTGCTCTTGCATTATATGCTATCCTTCGAGATATCATCTGCCGATGCCATATTTGGCTAGAAACGACGCGATTAAGAGTCACGTTTGCAAGCGAAACGAGTATCGATAAAGATATCGCTATTTTAAGAAGAGAAGGAAGCAGTCGACGATGCCGCGTGCGAAACGAATCAGACTCGGTTGCAGCGCGTTAAGAAATTCCTATTCTGAACACGATCAGACGTCCATCGTATTTGCCTGTGGCAACATCCGGCATGAATCAACAAAGTATAAAAGCCGGCAAGTGATTCGGGCCTAAAACATACGCCCACCGCGAGCTCAGAACGAGAGAGCGGCCGAACGAGGCGAGACAGAATTATTCCGTTGCGAAGTGAAAGTTCTTCGAGTTGGTTCGAGTACAAACTAGACTGGCGTAACGCGTGCTGCTCTCATCGCCCGTTCTTCGTCATCGAACCAATTCCAAAATTTTTGTTATTAACTCGAAATGCCGCTGGAAGCCTGTTCGTCGCTCCCTTTAATTATTTTCCTAGCTTTCGTAGCATTACTATGATGTTTAGAAACGAAAAATCGTATCTTCGAATTCTTCGTAATTAACGTCTTTAGAGATAAATTTATTAAAACACCAGGAGAAGATAAGAATTTCTATTTCTCAGTTGCGCTCGTTAAAAATTTTTTAACGTATTTATGAATGTTAATCGCGTGTGAGAAATGTAATACACGTATACGGTCGTTGTATTTTATACGAGTTTCTCAGAAGTCAAACCGATTAACTCCACTTTTTCTAAGTCTCTCAATTTCATTACCTCGATGCATGATGAACTTAATGTTGTGTTACCTTCATGCACGATTCCACGTCTGCAAAAAGGATATGGCATACTTCCACGAGTTTATTTATTAAAATAAGACAGTATAACTGATAGTGAATTTAAAAAATAATAATCTAACAACATCCTTACTCTTTCGTACTTGTCGGCGTACGAGGTCGATCATTAGGGCTTCTGTACGACTTACATGTAACTATACACTAGTAACCATCATGCGAAATTAAAGTCTTTCTTTCTAAATCTCTGCCAGTTCAATTTCCTACGTTGTATCTAATGTATATAGTTTCCTGCAGTCCATTTACGACCTTTCTAGCTGTTAAATTTACTCGATGACTGTATTTTACAACACCTCGCCGCAAAATTATGCCTTTACACAAAGGAAACGTCCGATCAATCATCGCTTCTTTCTTTTTTTTCCGTCGAATCCGCCACGAGGCGCAACGGAACGTTGCTCATTCGTATGCGAGCGAGGTCTCAGGAAGTAGCAGAGAGGTAACGAACAATTCCGTCCAGCAGCTGAAGACGAGGCATCGTCGAGGGACGTGGTTTTGTTTTCGCTATCCACGAAAGCCCAACACCGGAACGTGGAAAGCGGCCACGAACTGAAACTCGCACGGCCATTGTTTAACATATGGCTTGCGTCACCAGCCGAATGCTAATGAGACGTTTATCTCCCCGTTATTTCCAGCGAATTAAATCACCATCAGCAACCTTGAGCCTGGAGGATACGAACCATCTTGCGTTTTCACGCTAAAACGCGTAAAAACTCAGACGATTACGAATCCAACTACTTTTAAGTCGCAACTTTTAGAATTGAACGTATTACCGTTGCAATCAGAAGCTTTGTATCTCTTCAGATATCTTCTTTTGCGGAATATTTTATTCGTAAGAGGCGTGAAACGTACTCGTACGCGAGAAGTAGTAAAATTATAATGGACGCTAAGATCAAGTATTTAAAAACTAATTTATATTTTTATAACATCCATTTCCGATCATAGATACTCGAGAAGAACAACAAAGAGAATAGATTAAGATATACCGCGCTATTAATGTTTTTGCAAAATATCATATTTTATTTACGCATTTTTTATCTGGCAACATCATCCAAGTACGCGTCATTCGAAATTGGTTATTGGAAACTTTTTCGTCGATAAGATTTACGTCAATTTAATCATTCTAAAATATTTATTACCATCGTTCACCGATAACTACAGTGACAGTCAACTTGTTAAATATTACAACTGGCCCCAATTCGATTGCAAGGATCGTGTTTTTCCTTTCCACGAACTTTCAGAATGGGAACAGAAAATTGAGCACGGAACTGAGTACTCTTCGAAACGAAACAACGATCTACGCGTCACAGCTCGGTGGAATGGTACAAATAAAGTTACTCGGAGGAGGAGCGTCGAGCCGCGAAGCGTACGCGCGTTGTCAATACCGTTACGTTTTCCACGGATTTCGCGCTGGCCCGTGTTGTTACGATCCACTGAAAGAGACGCCTGGCGTCGTAAAGCGGTGCCTAACAGTAAAGGTCCTCGTAACGCGAGCATCCTTCGAGCTCCGCGATGATAGTCGAAGCGTACGGTTCCGCGTACAACACCCGCGCGTCGACGTCCCGGAGCGATCGAAATTCTCCTCGGTGCGTTCAACCCGCCTCCAACAATTACTTTAACTACATTTCCCGGAGGTCCGCCTTTCCTTTGGATCTAGCTTCGTATAAACAACTCGATACCTATCGTATCGCTCGATAGAAATCTCACAGCCAGTCGTAAATTACATCATAGACTTGGTGAAACGTGAACGAGAAGATAATGCGTCACGTTCATCGAACGGAGTACCATTTTTGGCACGTACAAGGCGATGACGCCGAAGATCGATGAATAAATGCGTTGCGTCGCGATTGAAAGGAACGCGGCTGAACGAAGAGCGTAGGACGTGAGAAAAACGAGGGAAAACCAGATGGTATGTGTTGCGCGAAGACGTGCGAATGAGAGCCAAGGCTCGTCTCTCTGGCCTCGATTCGAGAATCGAATATACTGCATGCATGTGACTCGAAGTTAGTCGAATGTTTAAATTATCGTGTGAAAAATGCGATTTATTTTATTGCGCACTCGTAAAAAAGGGAAAAGACGAGACTGACTTGTAACGAAGTTAGTTTCTCGAAGGATACATTTTCTTAGGTAGCCGTTTTTCACGTTTTAGTAGCAGTTTCATCCGTAGATAAATCACTAAACACTTAGTACGTGTGGTCTATGACTTACAGATAGTAACTATCCAACGATGCTATCTTGTATGATACTACAATAATTTAATTGTATATTGTACATACATATGTACACGTGTAAATACCAAACAAATGAAGGATACGATCCTCAAAAATTTCTAATAGGCGATAAATTACGTGTGACTGTTTTGCCATCACAAGTGCCTATTACCTATATATTAGCTTGATGATGGCCAAGGTGGTATTGTATGAAGTAACGCTAGTATATATCCTCTACGTTCGTATACGATGTTAATTCATGAAGAGAAGAGAACTTCACACTCTGATTCTTCACGGGATAGTAAGATCTGTATCAAACTGCAATTAATAAAGATAAGCAGTAATTTTCTAGCTTGGTGTTCCGAAGTCGATCCACGGATACAGTCGAAACAAAATCATTCATCGTAAGCTTCTTATAGACGATCCACAATGCTTCTTGAATAATACGTGCAAACGAAGCCATTTCAAACGGTCGATCGGTACGAGAGAAAAAGAGAGAGAGAGAGAGAGAGACAAACCGTGATGAAAGAACCCACCAGCACATAACCCTCGAGCTTATCAGGCATGAAAGTTGTTTAACGATAGCCAGCTCGAGGAACGCTAATTACCGAAGCGGTGTAAAATACCAATTATCGACGTCGTAAGCAGTTTTAAGCATCCTCGCGATAAAACTTTCTGTCCACGATGGAGACGTTATGGTTGATGGTTCGATTATATCGTAAAAACGATTATTCTACCTCTAATCTTTCGTTTGCTTTAATCAACGAGTTATTCGACATTACGTGACGATCATGTTATCGTCCTATTAAACGTAACTATTTTCTCCCATGAGTCGCGCTTTTTTTTCCCACCAACGTGTATCTCTTCTACCTAACGGTAAGACGTTCTGGTTGTTCGATCCGTGGGAATCTACCGCATAAAAGACTGATAAATGTGTATGATAAATTGGATGATCGATTCGATATTCATGGAAGTTTAAACATCTTTATAGCATGTATTTGCAGAGTGCAAGGATTTGATCGAAGTAACGCATCTTTTATTAACGTTGGTTCGCTTGCCTCGTAAGAGAATTACTCGAGGATATTTCCACGTGGTGTGGAATAACTTAACGGATGCTTTCCCTAAATATGGAAAGACTGGTGACACGATTGTAATCGGCGCGATTGCTATAGAACTCGTAGCTACCGAGCGCGCACTGTCTGTTGCAAGCATTGAACTCTCCGGTCGCGACCACTTAAGGCGCACGCTACGAGAACGTGTCACCGGTTATTCGCATAACACACTCGCTGAGATTCATTATCGCGTAATACCAGAGTGCTCTTTCGATCTGGTTGAAATAAAATCTTTCCTCTTATCCACTTTTACTCTCATATCGTACCGTTTTCTTTCATGTCGCGACGAAACTTTCTCGATAAGTCAATTGAAAGTTATTCCGGGAAACGAGATAGGGAAAATGTTTAAGCGAAGAGGAAATATCGAAAGGTTATTATTCACGTTCTCTGTGCTGTTTTGTGCGTGTTCCTTGTCGAAATGACGAACGACTTGACAAGAATGACTCGCAAATTAAAATTACTCAAAGGAATTACACGCGAACAATGATGAGGACGAAACAGAAATTGGCGGATAATAACTCGTATCGTGGCTCGATGGACCACTTAAGGTGTACGACTGGCGCAGAAAACGGCTGCGTTATTATCGGTTTGGACGAAGCGCGTACGCACGCCTGGATGACTACTGCAAAACGGTAAAATTACAGCAATTTTCCTGATCGCCGTCTAACACGTGTTGCCGATTGTTAAACCGGACAAATTGATCGTTGCGAAAATTCACCGTTCTAACGTTTCTCGCGCCGCTGGCCATTTTTTCATTGTAGGACGCACCTCGTCGAAACGGGAAACAGATTACCGGATAAACGGGAATTATCCACCAGCTATCTTCGATCGATTCGTTTCCTGCAGCTCTGAATGAGCATTTAGCATAGAATTAGGGACAGTTGGTTCCCAGAACCGATTCATGTATCCACTTTACCTAACTTTACGTGTCGCAAATTTCGAAATTCGCTAAACATTATGTAATCATAGAAACGTGCAGCTTGTTCGTGAAAATTCTATAGAATCTTTCGCAATCTTAAAATGTATATACGCAATCTCGATCGCCATCTTTGATTCGTTTTATACACCTATATAGCGTTACCACATCGATTGGCTACACTTGCCACATAGTTACAGAAGACCATCCACGAAACTAGAGAATCCCGGAGCAAAACCTTCGATATATCTCTGTTTATTTGTTTCCGTGAAATTTGCAATTTTAAATTCTCCCGGGTTTTTCTCAAATTCCATCCAGATGACGGAAAAAATAAGAAACGTCGGTGAAACCGCAAGGTCAGCCAAGAAGTCAGCATAAGGAAAAGGCAGAGTTTCCTGAAGCACAACGCGAGAAACACGGCGAAAGGAAACATCACGTCGCGTAATGACTCTCGTTATTAGAGTCACCGGCGCTCAATGAAATAATAAAATCATCTACGTAATCACCGTGCGCGTATGTGTATGTAAGTACACGCGTTCGCGTAACGGAACCGCGGAAGAGAGCTCGAAAAGTAATTTACGCCGCGACCTTTTGACACTGCCATCTCGAAGCTCGAATAATTGCATCGTAACCGTTAAAAGGTGGAAAGGTCGAGTCCTCTGCTTAGTCTGCGATCGCGAACGTGTTAGACGACTCGCGAGAATTATTATTAGTGGAAATTGTGCCGGGCCACAGACTCGGATAGAGCTTGTTGCCGTTTCTCGTGGACATTCATCACTGCTGCTTATCCTAAACAATCAATCGTGGCATAAACAAGCACGCTCGAAGGCTTCGCGTACTCGAGACACTCCATGACGATGATTGAGGCTTCTGTTAACGTCTTCCGGCAACCGAGCGATGCTGAAATTTTATTAGTGGTACATAGAAGACACACAAGGGTTAGCTGTACCTACGGCAAGCTCTGCTGCGCTATTTCTATTCCTATTACCTTTTCAGCAACATCGAACGATGATGCTCTGACTGACCATTGTCGAGGAAGTAGAAATTACATAAATTATGTTTAGTCATAATGCTGTTATTCAGCCTTATTTTTATCCGAATGAATTTCTTATATATCTATGCGTCATTCTTTTTCTGTCGATGCGTAGGTTTAATTTTAACCAAGCTATTTGCTGGTTAATTAAGCCTAAGATGTACAACAGCAATTAAGGAAACCACGCAAACGCTTCTTATTGCTTTTCTTGTCGATGCATATAGGTTTGCTGTCTTTCCGCTGTATCGTCGTCAAAGGAGGAATACTTTATTTGCCGAACAGAGAGAACCACATCCTCGTTTCAATATTCCAACATTTGCTCTGCTAATATAATTTACGTAACGCGTTCGTTCGTTTCCCCTTGCACATTTCTTTCTTTTTTTTTTTCTTTTTTTCTTTTCATGCAATCGTTTGTAATTTCATTAGCGGTTAGAAGACTCGTCGCTGCAACGGTAAAAATCGGTTCACGTTTTGCATACACCGGTGATCATACCCATAACTCCTTTCCTCCAACATTCTTTCTTAGCGTGATGCAAGACGAGAACACGGAATCTTAGAACTTCGTTGCACTTGCAGGTTCGCCGACGAGCTTTCGGGTAACCGCCGCCGTCACAAATTTGTAAACAGACGTGACGCTGTTTTACAGTTAAGCAAACGGCCAGCTAGAAATTAGTCGTGCGTCAGGTACGCTCGGCCTGCAGAAACCTACTATTTGTATGCAAATTCGGCGCATACATTTAGAAACCAGCTGATCATCGGTAGATTCGTTTTTACGCCGTGAAAATGCAATTAAAGAACCGTATTTCCCACTTAACGTATTCATCTATTACGTTTGAACGAATCGACCGTCCAGGAATAGTACCAATACCAGGAATCGTATTCATAATTACGCTCGTAATTCTTGGTACGAACCGTAGATCAACACAATAATCTCTAAGACCACCCAATAAACGGAAACTTCTCTTTTTTATGAATGAAATAAATTATTGACGATATACTAAGAAACGTTGATATAATACCTTGCGTGCCCTTATTTTATTCCTTCGACAGAAGGAAATTTTTTGCACAATTAAGCCGATGCTAGTGGTGAAACTTTACAAGCTGGCAATATCGATAAATATTCTTGTATAAAATGAGAAAGATCCTATGACTGATAATAAGACAAGTGAAATTTCGCAAGTCTTGTCTTATTTCATATGAAACTTTCAAATTCTAAATCACAGGCCTACGATATTTATCTTATCAATTTATTCCCTACTTTACGATTTCATTTTCATATTTATTTCACTTATTCAAGTACTTCTAAGAAGATCATGAATCGAGAGAAACCGCAAACCAATGGCATTATGACGGGAATACCTAAAAATTCGTTTCTATACATAGCATCGCGTACAAGTATTTCCTCCTGGTTAAGTAGTATGACAAAATATTTGCCATCTATAGGTCGCTATCGTAGGTGGTCCGAGACTTTTGCACGGTGCTGTACGTGGCGCGAAGAAGATTCGAAAGGAATGATAGAACTGGAAGAAGTAGCAATCGCAATAATCCAGATCGGCGAGTTAGTGGAACGCTTCGGTGCGTTCGAAAGAAACGTGACAAACTAGTTTTCAGAGGCACTGAGAAAAGCAAAAGTGACACTTACAGACGTGCCATCCGCGTAATCGTTACCAAGAACCTCGCGATCGGATGTTCTTAACGGCGTGGCAAGCGAACAAGGAAGAGGAACTTGAGGAATCGATATGATTAAATTTACTCGGGCTATTAACTTAGCCGTATATCGTTGCTTTACAGGTGTTCCTCGATTACGAACCACTTTGCTTCGAGGTACGTGATGATATCTCCGTCCTGCAGAGCCAATGACCATGACATCCTGACCCACGGGGTTATTCAGTAAGAATCGATTGCTCCAAGCCATGAAAAACGTTAAGAGCTAACTAAAATTGGTCGCTAAGTATAGTTCTGCGTTGTGCTCTCCTTTTTTTCTTAGAGATACCTAATGATAGGTAAAGTCTGCATTGGATATTACGATAATTTACCAAAATTGGTATTCAAGTACGAAGTACGAGAAGGAAGCGTGATCGTTAAAAACGGAGGTAAAGCTTTGCGTGTGCTGTGCATACTTAAAGAGTTTTAGGTATGTGATATTTTAGTGCAGGAAAAATTTCCCGAACGATACGCTAGAGACGTTAAAAGGTTTCCAATTGAAAATGAAATTGAAACTTGTTTCATTTTTTATTTCACTTCCTCTGTCGGTGTTCTCTGTGTTTGAAGAAAAATTCCCTGAAGTTTTGGGCATAAATGGTATTATAATCGCTTAGAAAGCAAGAAGAATTTTCGACACTGCGTATAGAACAAACGGTAGAAAATTCCGAATCGAAAGTTCGATCAAAACACTTTTCAGTTTTCTCCGTGATGAGAAGAAAGTTTCCTTAAAATATCTTCACGAACGACGGAAAATTTGCGGAGCAAACTATGCGGTGTAAAGCAAACAAACGGTGTAGCATCCTGAATTTTAAGTAGAAACTTCTTCTATTTTTAACCTTTTTTCCACTGTGGCGTTCTTTGAATGCCTCTTTGCAACCAAAGAGAAGTTACCTAAAGTCGAAGCAAGAAATTGAAGCGACGCAAACGGAAACGTCTGGGCAACGTAACAGCGGTGATACGAAAGCGATTCCCGGAGACAAAGGAAAACGTGTACCACAGCTACACGCCTGGTTAAAAAGAGCGACCTCCTTGAGAACGGTCCTTGACTCGTAGAGACCGACGAGATAAGAAGAAAAAGGAAAAACGGCGCGAGTAGTTATAGAAGTAGAAGAAGAAGAAGAGGCGAAGGATGAGCAGAAAAGGAGAAAGAAGAAGAAGAAGAAGAAGACTACGAAGAGGAAGAAGGGAGAAGGGAGATCCGGAGGCAAGTAATGGCGCCTACACTTGGTGGCCGCGAAAGGTCGAAGAATATTCTGCTTCCGAGGAGCGCGATATACGAGCTAGTAGAATACGCAGCATCGAGGGCAGGAAAAGAAAAAGAAAGAAGAAGGGAGAGAGAGACGAGGAAAATATATCCAGAAGCATGGATACCGGTTGCTTGTTTCTCTTCTTCTCCCACGGTTTTTCTTAATATGGTTAATTAAGTACACGAGAAAATCATATTTCTACATAACTGTGGGTATCCAGTATTTTCTTTGAATTAGATTTCTTCCTGTAATTGTATAATTATCGATGTTTAATAACGTTTCTAGAATCACAGACATCTAAACCAGTTTCTGATCTACAAATCTGACGGTTTTGCGTAAAATCTAATTAATTTCGAGGTTTCAATTGGACGGAATTTAACTTCGTTAAACGCGTTCTTTCGTTTCTTGTCTTCTATCGTTAAAAGATTCTTAAATTCGAGAAGAACGTAGAATAATCGTTACTGATATATTTTATACAAAAGAGTTTCTTCAAACGTTGGTTCAAAAGTAGAACGACGACGATATAAAACTGAGATATAAATTATGAAAGTTTGCAACCGGGGTTGATAAAAAGAAAGGGCCAGGGAATCCTAATTTTTCCCTTTTCCTCCGGGCAGACTCACGTTCAAACGGCCATTTATAAATTTCTCATGAGAATATTCGCGAGATGTTCGAGGGGGAGGTGCTATAAATTATAAGGTGAATCCTTTGAAAATTAACGATTCGATCCGGAGGATGCGGTCTAATGTACACCAACGTTCTTCACCTTCTCTCCCCCTGTGTCCCGGAATGATACCTGCGGGCATGCGATGCAGAAGGTCGCGAGATGTACTCATTCGTGACCAGAAAGATCCATGAGGGGAAAACCTGAAGACGGGAGAAAGATTCGACGTTCACACACAGACAAAATTTACTCTCGAACACGAGCTTACATTCGTCCCAACAACTGGCTATAACGGATACACTCTCTCTTCCTTTCTCTCTCGTAGACCATCGACTCAACGAAGAGGAAAGAGAGAAAGAACGAGTGGCGTCTCAGAAACGAAGGATGCCTATAATCGGCAATGGACGACCGCACCTCGCCACTTTCGCGTTGCTTGACGTGGATACCGGTCTAACCGATCGACCAGTTAATCATCATCGTTTCACTCTAACATTCTATCGTTCTCACGCATGCTCGTATTTATTATACGGTAGCCGACTAGTGATTTTCGTGTGGCCCAGCAACCGGCCCGGGACGCGCATGATTTAATTAAACTAATGAACATCTTTGAAATAATATATCTTCCGATAGAAAGTAGCCATCCGGATCGATTTGTCAATCTTTACCAACGATTTTAGCCTAATATCCACAGAAGCAAGATTAACTTGACAAGGATCCTTTTTATTTCGAACCTTTCAATTACTTTTACGCTTCGTCTGTCCCCTAAATCGGTTATTTCATCCAATCTCGTTGCACGTAGTATTTTCAAAAACACGGGATATTCTTGAGCGGGGAAAATCGAATTTCCTGCGAAAGATGATAGCGTTGATCGTCGCAATCAGCGATCCGAAACGTGCTCTTGCATTCGTAAGTAGAGAAGCGCGGCAAAGATGCAATTGGGCCGAGGAAACTGCCCAAGGGTCTGCATAATTGAATGAAGTCGAAGTTAAATATTACTTACGAAACTCATAAATATGCAAAGATTATACAGGAGCTGGTTCGCCGAGCGTTTTCATAACTTTTCATCTTCAGAGGCACGCTGGCAAAAAGAGTGTGCTCCGATCTCTGCTCTAGTCTTATGCGTAGCTAACGCGTACGCTTTGCCTCATTACACCAGATAGACGCTTCGTTCTTTTTTTCCTCCATCACTGCATGCGATTGAATTAAACTCGCTTATACAGGTCGGACAAAACAGAAACTGGCGAATTTAATATCCCCTGCAACGACCTTAACTCCGTTGTGGAATATGTGCCGCTTTCATGAAGAACAACGTTACAGGAACACCCGACAGAAACTTTGCTTTTCGTGATCGTAAAGGCTTGAATTTCTTGTTACGTAGCCTCTCTATGAGACGAATGGAAAGAAGAAAGGACGACAGAAACGATTCCGGGTATAGTAACGATGCCGTGTCATGCGACACAAAATTACCAGCTGAAGTAAGACCAAGTTCCGATGAAGAGGGCTTAATTGCACTTCCTTAATTATCGAGAAATTTTCACACGAATATACCAAGACACGTGGAAATCTAGATTTCCCTGTTGCTTATCCACTTCCTATCTCCTCGTCCGTGTTCCACCCAGGCTTTTATACGTGGGAACCGAAAACGGCATCCTCGCTTATTCGCCAGCTACGAGGAACGAATTTGATATGAATAATTTCCATTATGGAAAACTCATATCGACGTCTATAACGAATAAACGTGATATACAAATTTTCCATGCAAATAGGAAATTGATGAACGTATCAACAACGCTAATACGTAAATGTAATATCAAAAATTGCCATTGTGTAAAATACGTTATCCGTAAATTTGTCAAATGTAAATTATAAATGTGTTGGTGCGTGATAATAAATAATAATAATAATAAATTGATAAATTTAAGGTAATTTAAGAAATTTAAAGGTTAATTGATAAATTTAATATTTAACGTTTAACGTTAACAATTTAACGTATTTAAATTGGGAAATTTATCGACATCGTTCGATGTCCAATTTTGTTCATCCGATTCTCTAAAATCCAGCGTTTCCCGAACAACGTAGAAAATTAACAATGGCTATCGAGTTAAATGCGCGGTCGTGAACGTTCCCAAGCGGGTGTAGTCGAATAATTAAACGCTGCCAAGGATGGCTCCATGTTGTGCTTATTAATTATTTCCAGCAGAGACGGCGGATGCGCCAAGCAAAAGCGCGTCTGAAACGGGCGCTTTGCGTGCGATACACATTCTCGATTACGCAACCGTGTGCTGTCTGTCAACGCTAAGTTCAAACGGGGTCACAGGTGACGTACGAAAATTTCCACGCGACTTTTACCCTTTGCTGTGCGTGCACGACTCACAAAACCTAATCGTTCCGGATGATTTTCACGATATTTAAGCCTTTCACGAACGAAACGATTTCCAAGGAAAGTTTTCGCCGTCTTCTGGTTTCGCTACTTCCACTCGAATGTAAGAGTTTCTCTGAATAGACGTGTATACCGTTACATACTCTTCTGTTTACAGCATTTCATTCGCGTAATTCGCACAAGAATATTCGAGCTGATCATTCCTCGGTCCAACGAAGCTCGAACGAGATGAAACGTAGCGATTCCAAGCATTCATTCAACCATTCCCATCGTTTCGAGCAATGTGCCAACCTTGTGAAATTCTAATTTCAAATGCAAGAATCTTCAGGTTCTTACGATTCTTTTTTCTAATTCTATCAGACGTAAGAATCTTCAGAATGAAAACATCACAGAGAGATAGTCAGAAGGATTATTCTTGCGAATAATCTGTGATCTTTAAAAGATCTATACGATGTTCGTACAACGTGTCTGTCGATGTTCGTGTCGATACAATCAAAATTAATCGACATCAACATCACGCACCTTTATGATAACGTCTGGGTGGAAATAATAGTCGCATGTAACAATGTAAACGGCACATCTCTCGTGCATTTATCCGATCTTATTTAGAGCGTACGTCGTCAAGATCGTAACGATTGAGTAACGCACGGTCGACCCACGGTAATACCCACGCATTTGCTCCAATTTCCATGGGTTTCGAGTCGTGACCGGGAAAATGACAAACCCGTGCACCGTGACCTCGACAATGCCTTTCGCTGTCGATCGCAGCGAGTGGTTCGATCGATGACATAAGAGAATGGTCAGTGTTGCTAAGCATTGTTATTGGTAGATTACGGATGTTTGTACGCTGATGGAAAAATTAAGTGTGCAAGAATATACAATTACGCTTTTGTCGATTTTCCATGGAATTGAAATTTTATCGATCAAAGCGTGCAAATGACTTATTTAACGAATATATACCACTTCGAGTATCGAATTATTTGAAATTTCCTTTTTTACCATATTTCGTTAAATACGCGGTAGAAGCTTATATATCGATTCTCAGAAGAGCTACGAATTTCCCGAACAACTCGTAGCTATTAGCGTAGTAAGTAAAAAGCTGCATCGTACGAAGAATACTTGTCCGACTTTCTCTATGTTCAACCTTAATCCAACTAAGAGATTCTCTTCGAAATTAAAAAATAATACTACTTGACGCGGCGTTCTCAAGATTTTCAAAGCGTTACGAGTTAACCGGACGATAATAGACACAGAAAAGAATAAATACATAATTCGTAGTAGCATGCACGTTTTCGCAGTAACTTCAATCACTAATCACGTAATACCGACAACTCGTTCGAACAAGACGAATAAGCATAAAGCAAAGCATCGCGTAAATCATGCCATAAATCAAACTCTCGCTTTCGAAAACTCTATCTGATTCGTCGATTCTTCTCGCTCCTTGTCTTTTTTTCTTTGACCAAGATAATACCGATGAACGAGCAAAATGTTGCTCGCGTTTGCACGGTCACGTTTTAATGGCCGCGAATCGACGCGTAGAACGCTAAAGTACCGGTCTGCACGGCTTCATTGTACATCTTTCCTTTTGAATGCTGTTTCGCTACGGGCGCGCAACCCGAGGAATTCCAGGAAACGAACACCGGTATAATCGATTTTAGTCGCAAGAGCGTGCTAGCGAGCGCGGGCCAGAAACGAATGATCGCGTAATGTATTCGGAATGCATTTGCAAGATAATGGAGCCTCCTCCCGGTTCGTGTCATGCCAAAGATCGGTTAGGCGTCGTTCTATGAAAATAGGTTCTAGAGTTCTGCCTAGAACGATGAATCCTACTGGAACTTAAGCGAACAAATAGCCTGACCAATCATCGGCACGGTGCTCTTCTACGACACATGAATTCACGCTTTACTCGTCATCGTTCTCCTATTTGTACCGAGTGATTTTTCAAGTAACGCTTAAATTAACGATTTTGTGAGGCAATGGAGCGAAAGTTGTTCCGATTTTTTGTATCGAGTCTGACGAAAGAAAAAACGATATGTTTATTCTTTTTTTTCTACGTACGCTTTAAGGTCACCGATTTTTTTTTTTTTTTTTTTAAGTTCTATTTTTGACACGACGAAAGTATGCCGACAGAATCGAGTGAGATCGAGATCGAGTGAGAATAAAATTTCTTTTCGATGGTCGATTTTTTTATGTATGCAAGGTTTTCGGATGTGATTTTGAGAAAAAATGAGGTCGGAGACGGTGACCTTCATCTGCGGTTAGGAATCGGTGTCATGCTTCTTCGCGGCCTTGAACCGTCACCAAATGATTCCATGCGATTATCCAATGTTTCTTATTTATTCGATAATACATCGGCAAAAAAGATTGCCCAAAAAACCAATTCACCAAAGAGAACAGATGTATTCTTTCTCGTTCCATTTTTTCGATCCTCCGTGAAAAGTACAAGAAATTCTATCTGATTTAAAAAATCATTGTTTTTAAACCCCTATAGAACCCTTAAAAGAAAACGTGATTCAAGAATATAAAAAAATCTATGAAGAGACTTCAAAAACCACTTCGAGATCTTGATACTATTTTTACAAATTTACCATCTTTAGACACCCTACGCAATCCTTAAAAAAGAACGATCCAAGGATATAAAACTGTCCATTAGAGAACTTTATACCGAGTCACGTATGTAAATGTTGACGCTATTTTTGCCATTTATCATTGTAATTCCCTTAATCGCGATTATTACTACAATTTAATGTCTTAATTCCCTCGTTCATGATTATTTTTATATTGCCAACAGAATTTACGTAATGGCGTCAGCAGGTGGTCGCTGTTAAAAATAGGTACTTGCGTTACATCCGGAGACGATGACGACCGTCCGAGGTCCGCAAAGGACGCCACCAAAGGATCCACACTAAGTCCTTCACTGTCTCGCGGTATTCTTCCTTTTTCTTTCGTCCTCGCGTTTTCCGAAACTGCTCACTCACTCACAGCATCATCTTGGCGGCACTCGCGACCCGTTTTCGCCGCTTAATCATCATCATCCTAGGATCCTTTTTGCACATCTCGTCGATTTCGAAGCGAACCGGTGAAAGCACGCACTCCCGCCGCAAAACCGGATCCGAGCCAGCAAACTTCTACCATGTATATACTTGTCACAGAAAGTGTCTGCTCGAATTCACTGCACCTCAGGTATCACGTACACTCGAGCGTACTCCAAGTTGCCTCGAGTGGATCGATCGTCGATACAGATACCTTGGAACGCGAACGCGAAACGCCCCTCGATAATGTCGTCCTTTCTTACACGAATCGGATGGAAATAGCTCCGGTTCGGCGTTCGTGAAACTTCGAACCTCATTCTTTCGAAATGAGAACGAAATTCGGGAGAGAAACATTCGATAGAATGATATATATATATATATACACTGCTTTCTTTCGTTACATTCTTTTCGACGATGATTCGCTGCAGGTAGATTTTATTTGAATTTCTTGAAATTTTATGAAACCTAGTACGACCACGTTACATCCATCTAATGGAATTGAACGTTTCAGTTAAGATTCGACACTTTTTGACTAGATCTCATCGGGGCTACGTTACCTTCGTGGGAACGAAATCTTCATTATTAAACAACTCTGGATGTTACTCTTTCATTTCCTCTGTATCTCTTTCTTAAGAGATGAACTGTCGAATTTTTGTCGATCGATTTTATTAGAGCGACTTAGATCTCTGGATCACTTTGTTCAGCCGTCCACTTGGCTACTCGAGATCATGGGAGAGATTCAAGGTTAACAGCGGAGGCTTCAGCGGGTTAGATAATAGCGGTGGATGATTCGACTCGGTCGAATTCAATTTCCAAGACGGACCAGTCTTCCACTGGTCGATCCTTTCGGGGAAGAGGATTCCAGCGAATCGTGTCGCAAGTAATCGCGAAACGAGTAAACGTAGAACTAGTTTAGAAAGAAAATTTGCAACGTGGTTGGTCCAGATTTTCAACGTTGCCGCGATTGTTACTACGTGTACTTTCGAAAGCCGTTAACATGGGTACGGTGACGAAACCGGAAGTAATCGGTCGAACGTATGAAAAAAATAAATCACGAAGATGCGATCGTACGAAACGATCGCCAAATACGCACGAAACCGTACGCGTGGAGGAACGAAGAAAGTGCAATGGACGAGGCACGAATACGTGACGGGAAAACGAAAATGGAGGTTTTATTTTAACGCGCAGAAAAAAAGAAAAGCAACCGGTTCACGTTACGCCCAGGTAGTCGCATAATTTCTGATCCGATGGTGCGCACACCTCGCGCACATCCTTGACACCATCTCCCTAAAGGATGTACCAAAGGTCGAAACTATCGTGCGCTCTGACATAACTGCATTCGACAGCACCTGCACAATCGTTTTCACCAAATACCTCTGTCTTCGTTTCGTATACTTTTTATATTTTAATACGTTACGTACGAAGGATCAGATTGGAGAAAACTGTAACGGATCGATCGACGATCTTACCGGGATGATTCCACCGATACGACGTATCGTATTCTCGGTCGAAAGGACACGAGATGAAAGTGATGCCGCATCGGCAAAAGTGTTATACTTTTACGCGGAAGATCGAGAAACAGCACAGACTTTCCACGTCCTTCTTCGAGAATTCGTAATTGTTTCAAGACCAGGAGACTTGTAGTTTTCAGGATCAAGATAGAAAAGGAACAGCGAATATTCTTCGTGAAGTTATATTTTTATCGATGAGCAAGAATAAAGGACGTCCATTTTGGAGAACAAACCGCAAGAACGTTTGATGGCAGTAACGTTAATTATCTTGCTTTTCGAAGTATCCTTGAAAGGTACACGACTTTCAAACGATCTACGATAGACGATGATCCGATATAATCACTCGCGAATATTCCTACGGAGTGACCTTGACTTTAGAAGAGGCCAAAGCCGTTCAGCGTCGGGTCCAGCGATCGAGAACTATCTATTCTACCGGTCGTCTCTATTTTATCAACTAAAATTAATACTTTCTGTGGATCTCGCGATCGCGAAAAGGACCAGGAATATTAAAATGAAAGGAGAAACCATCGCTGAATATCGATAATGTCCGGCGAGTGGCGGACCAGCGCCGTGTTCACCGGATCGAAAAGAGAGAAGGAAAAAGGATCAGATACGATCGCTGGAGAGAGTAGCGGATTAATGGGGGAGAAACAAGAACGACCAGGTAATCCAGATGGAATCGTTAAAATTGAGCGAAGCAACGGGCATATCGGGGCAGCAGTTGAATCCTTGAAGCAGACGGTACCCAGGGTGGACCACCGTGCAGCAACTTACCCGTCCCCATGGCTGACAGCAGCCTCCTTCAGCCACGATCCTTCCGTGTATCCGTAGTCCAATGTTGGCTTGTTTCACTGGTCGGTCCACGATACGAAATAAAAATAAAATAAAATAAAATAAATAAATAAATAAAAACCACCTTGTCGGTGATTAAGTTCGTGAAAAGGACGAACTCTTCGTCCAGTCGGGAGACCGCGGACGAACTAGCGGCTTGCGAAGACTTTTGGTGAGACTTGGACGTGAGACAACGACGACGTCATCACCGGCCTGGTGTCTCATTGGCCAACGGTCCTTCTCTTTGCTCGATCGGCCTCTCTCTTTTCACAGGCTCTCCCTCCTCTCCTTTTCCTTCTACAAACTCCTCTCTCGCCTCTCTCGTTCCTTCTCCTCCTTCTTCTTTTGCCTCCCTTCCCTTTGCCCTCACCTGCACGCTCTTCGATTCCTCTCTGTCTCTCACCTGGAACAATCCGATCGCTCCTACCCGTTCCGACGCGCTTCCACGGGGCTCGACAGCTATATAGAACTGCACGTTGAGTCGGTCTACGCGCCAACTCCAAGTGCTCAACGCTTGCAACCAATCTACCTCGCGCTCGTGTGAGAATGCCTCCGCGAAACTCCTCGAGAGCTAGGCTCTGGGTTAAGCGTCTTAGAGGACAGATGATCCTTTTCCTAGAGGTCAATCGGGACCAGACACGCCACTCCAGTACCTTGGAATTTCACGGAGGCTTTGCTCCGTTACGTTCCTCAAGGTTGATCGCGTTCCACCCGTGTCGTGAGTAAGAAGAAAAAATTAATTGAACAAAATTGTGGAACCTTGCCATTTAACGAAGAACAATTTTCTATATATATATTTATATATATATATACACCTGTACAGTGGGTAGAGTTATTTACATAACTCACGTTTGACCACGTTTTACTTACATCTACAGACGCGAGAATCGACATGCACCTCGCATACCTCATCCCGTCGAAAATGGCCATCTCCTTCGATCGTACATATAATTTTACTTAGACATCGACTTAGAATGGTTAAATAACCTTGACGGCACTCATCGATTTGTGATGGCTGCCGACTCACATAGTCGTGCTAGTTGAACCGTTTGCTGATGCATAATTCAGAAGGAAAGGTGAGAAAGCGACGGGCGAGCACACGCTTCTTCGATTTACATAAGATTCGCCAGAGCTAACATAGCTTTGAAATTCCTCGAGTACCTACTGGTTCCTGTGGCGCAATGCGCGCGATGTACCACGTGTTCGTGGGGTTTTTCTTCCGGTCACGAGATCACAAATCAACGGAGGGACATCGGACGAGCCGTGTTGGTTGGTGACGTTCGTTTCTACGTCGGCGTACCTCTATGAATCGACACGATGCAAAGGCAGGTCGTAGATTAAGCGTAATGGTGCAAAGTATAGAGGTGCACGTCCGTGGATTCTTCTCCGTGGCCTCCGCCTGTGAAGTGCCTCGAGGCGCCGGGGTTCAGCGACACCGATGTACTCTAGCCCGGCTACACGGTGTCATTAGAGTCGCGTGTAACCAGACTTCGTGATCTCGTTTGACGACACTGCAAGTGATTTCACGGAATGGGGCTCTGCGGAAATGCGAAAAAAGACATTTTCCCGCCTTCGTTAACCGTGAAGGCGTACACAGGATACGAGACTTGATTCATGATAATTGTCAAAGTTGCGATAGGAAGCGTAGATAGAACGCTCGAGAGATGTAACGTCTTCAGGATTTATCGCGTTTGAATTCAGCTGAAATAAATTACTGCGATATATCGGGAGTTCGATAGAAAAGTAGTACAAGTATGTATATATATATATTTTTTTTACTAGAGAATGATTATATACGCACTATATTATCTACCCGCTGAACCCTCGCGTATAGTCGATAAATCGATCAAATCGTCAGTTAGAACCTACAAATAAACAGTCATTTCATAGTAAAATCCGATTATTATGAAACACCATATATATATATATATAGGTACTTACATTTCTGTTTTCTGACGTAACAAGAAATTTGTCACGCGAAGCGTTTAGCAATCACAGAAGGAGAGGTCCACGAACAAGGCAAGAAAGTGCGAAACCACATCTTCGCACGGATCGATGTGCTCCTTCAATAATTACACTGCAAATATTTGCGAACGTTTTAGCCAACGAAATACCAAATGAGCTTTTTTTGCCGATATCCTCGAAGCGATTCAGTCCCCGGTTTTTTAGTCCTTCCTGCCTCCACCGACTATACGTGTGTGCGTGTGTGTGTGTGTACACCTGCATAATACAAGTTGTGTATTAACTGTTGTTCCATGGGCTGGTAGACGATTCCCGGCAAGATCCCCGGATCCCATGGATTTTTCCTTCCGCGGATCGAAGCAACGATCCGTGAGGCACGATGCAATCTTTTAAAGCATCGAGCAACGATCCATGAGATCCCGGTCGAGGGAGATCTCGGCTTCCGTGAATCCAACCAACGATCCTCCCTGTGATATCGAGCGATCTTTTGCCTGATTAAAAAGGGTAAAGCTTTTGTTTTCTCAAGATCGCGTTATTTGTGGTTGCCTCGGTCGAAACAATGTTGCGCAACCTGCCAGCGATTACGTTAACGGTGATTCATGGTTTCACGCAGAGCAATTGAAATTTGCGGGAAAGTAAACCATCTGGTCTTGTTTTTAACCCTTAAATGCTATACGTTATATAGCTACCTCTCACTCGTAATTTTTTCACCAGAAAGACCTTTATTCTACATAATAATATTTCTTCTAACACAGCGCGTACTATTTCGTTTCTGTCGAATCTAAAGTCGAATCGAATGGACGCGATATATGCGCCAATACAATAGCGAATCTATTAAAGGAAATCATGATAATGTTACCGCGCGTGAAATTTCACATCAAAATACATTTTTATTTGTACTTTAAAAGCCAATAATACCAAATTAGATATAATTAAATAATTATGATCGAAGATAAATAGTAAAAAAATTATTGCTTGCGATCGCTACGAATGACAGCTTCAGAACAGAATTCTCATCAGATAAAATCTCAACCTCTAAGGCTTAATCGAACTGCAAATTAAAAAAAAGAAAAGAAAGAACCAAGAGTACAACGTATCGCTTTATCTTTCAAGTAGAATCTCTTGATCTCAGATACACCTTAGAAGCACACCTTGTACTTTATACGATAGGGAGCTCGAGTTCGCCGGGGAATAGTGTGGGTAACGGGTTCGTGGGGGCACACGTTCATTTCGTATTCTTTTCGACGATGCGTCATCCGCCTGGCCAACTGAGGATAAACTTCGACGCCAGACCAGGGAGAGGCGATCGGTTGCTCGATCAAATTTCAAAAGCTCGGCCGTCCGCCACGCAAACCACTTTGTAATTAGTCTCCCTTTGAACATCTTGTACATTTTTACGGACACGCTCACGGCACCCCGTGATGACGAGAATGAATGCTGACACTGTTCCCGGAGTCGACTTCTTCCGTAATAAATACCTGCCCCTTTGAGATCTCTCTTCGCTCCGGTTAAACAGCTCGGCTACTCCTCTCTTGGTAGCGACTAAACGCTCTTTTTTCCCCTTCTTTTTTACTTCCTATAAATAACATCCTTCGTTTAAAATAAATTATCCTGTAATCCTAGTATGGTCTAACTATGCAATGTTTTCTTTCCTATGGATTTCCTCGATTTAACGTTCGATTATCGGTTCTTTTAGCGAAACGAACGTTAATGCACGATAATGGATAATCTTGGTTACAAAAAAAATCTACGTTACTCTGTGGTATTCCGATTTCATGGAAATACCTGTCCTACAGGTTGCCTCGACATGTTCATCCCCCCGTAAAGGTTGAACGTAAGAAGGAAGGATAACGTTCGATTAAAATACCGACCAATATCATCGGTGATCGATGATAATTGACCAATTTGCAAACGAGCCAGGCACGTGTCGCCAACCGACGTGAATGATCCCCTGTTCCATTGAATCATGCGTTACATCACAATGCAATCGCCACACGCTTCGCCGACGACACTCCATAACGCACCGCGCTTTTCCGTCGAGCAACAGGAATTCCTAGATCGGCCGGAGGTCACGATAATCGACGCGTTTACCTCTTTCGCGATCGAACGCCGCGTAAAAGTATCCAGGCTGATTTATAGCGCGTAATTCGCGCCGCGACGAATTGAAATAGCCAATCCTGCTGCTGATTTTCTTAATGAAAGGCACGATTAACAGCACCGCTCATAATTTTCGTTCCTTTGTTCTCGTGACTCGTTATATCTCTGCAAATCATTTACTTGGCTTTATTAAATATCAAGAATATGTTAATAATGTGATGTAATGTTGACTCCTGATCGAGGGTATTTCCACGACAGTGGTTTTTTTTTGGGACAACGATTCTCTCACGGATCTCTTGTTAATATTGCCAATATTATTGCAAAGATGCTTAGTAATATCTATAATTCGTAACTGGTGACTTGCAAAATTTCTCCAATAATATTGATTCAATAATGCAAGATCATCCAGATGTTTCGTTCGTTAAAACGCGTCCACCGTAGCCATAACTTTAAGCATTAAACGAATACTAAAACCAGAACATCGCGTCACGCGATTTTAAACATAATTAAAGAGACTTTTTCATCCGTTGCAAGTTTTAATAAACGTGGTCGTGGCGTTTTCTTCACGCCAACGTCGTCGTACAGATGAAACATGAAGCCCGTTTAAGATCCCTCGAGCAAACGCATCGCTTCTGTCGGCATTGAAATCATCGAAGTTAATCATCGTCGGAGGCGAACGGCCGGTAAGGAACAATTAAACGCATGAAAGTGCATTCAACTCGAACGTCTTTCGCATAGCATCAGCTTTGATGACGATCTTTTAAGCAAGATCTTAAGGGGGGGGGGGGAGTGTTCCAAGGCCACTCTTTAATATTATCGGCCAAACGCAGCGGCGTCTTTATCGCGTTGGTGCATCGATTATCTAACGCAGTAATAACCTTGATTATATAATTATTCGCTTGCTCATATGAGAGGCATCCTCTGCCATTTATTACACTTTTTTTCCAACAGGTAACGATCCACTGTGTTCGCCTCGCGAAAACGGAACCCGCCTCTTCTACTTCGTTGATGATCCCTCGCGAGACGCTACACTGCAATTACGCGGGATACTGATGAAATTCAAGGCCGTTCTTCCTGATTCGTACCTACATGTCAATACAAATAGATATGGTAACTTTGCTGTTTACTTTACATCCACAGTTAATTACACGACCGTGTATATTACTGTGTGAAACATTGTGACGGGGACGCTCTAAACGGTAATCATTGGAACATCTCTTTATCGTTTTTATTATCTACGAATTACCTGTATTTTATAACGGAAAATATTCATTAAACTATTCTCTTTTATTTTCCACGTTATATTCATCATCGTCGATGTAATCTTTTAATCTCGTGTAAGTGTTGTTACCTTCGAACTCGAAGGAAAGAGTTTTCGAAAGCCTTGATATTTCACAGTCGGATGCGTTACCACTAGCCATGTAGGTAGTCCCAATGTTCTCGCAGCCAACGTCCCACGCACTCGCATCCAGGTTTCGCACCAAATTCAGTATCGACGATATCCTGAAAGAAAAAATTCAGGAACCAAAGCATAAAATTCCAAAGGATAATCCTTGTTTCGTAATCTTCCTTTACAAATTCTTCTACGCTTAAAAGAACATATATCCAAGTTCACAAAACATAGAATAAATGTCCAAGCCTAATCGCTATGCAACCAAGGAAGATGGTCAATTGAAAATTGTTTTGATTTTCATGGTGGAATTGCGCGGAATCCGAAGATCTAACGAAGCAGAGTAATTTGTTGAAGACCGCAAGTTAGAGCAGCAGATTAGAACGTTATTGGATCGTGTTGCAGTTTCTAGGGATGCTCGTTTTTAAGGATACTCGGAATCGGAATGGAGATGGGCTGGAACAGGAATAGCAAGGGTGACGTAAGCATCCGATCTGAACGCGACTCGCACACCTAGATCGGACTGAGTATTGGTGACTTCACCGACGATAGTGTCGCGACACATCGGTTCAGTCACCACTGCAAATAACCGAAGAAATCGATGAGAAGTGGGTTCCAGAGTCGAGAGCGTTCTCGTGAAAAACCTATGTCAGACGAAAGAGAAACGCTGCAAGTCGATTTTCATAAATAGACATTAATGAATTGTCGACCTTGACGAGAAACAGAAGTAGTGCTTTTTTTACGCAAGACATGGCGGTTTACCGATTGTTGGAACGGGAAATGATTTATCGAAAGGAAACGTGTTGCACAAGTTTGAACTGATTTACGTAGAAACGATTTATATTGTTTCGTTTCCTCTTGTTTAATTTTCTATAACTTTTTTACGCTCTCCGAAACCAGTCATTTCTTTGTCCTTTATAAGCGATTTAGAAGCACGATTAGTATTGTTAGAGCCTCGGTATTGGTCGTACGGCATTGCAAACGGGGAGGTTCGTGTCTTGAATAGAAATGAAAATCGTCCCGATAATCGATCAGTGAAAATCACGATGATGACCGCATAGAAATCCAACGAATAACAAAGCGGGTGTTTACTTTCACTGTGTGAAAAGCTCGCTACATACTTTTGCTTTTACGATCGTGATGATACAATCGCTAAATAAAATTTTTGAAATTGAATTCAAATATCGCTCACGGCTCTTCGAAATTCTTCCATGAAGATGTGTCCATACTAAAAAAGGAAAGCGCAAAAATTACAAAATTGCAAAATAACAGAAATGGCGAGATACCCACCTATGAGTATCTCGTTCTCGCATCCGATTCCAATGTTCGATTCAAGGTGACTCGCGAACATAGTACGCAAAGTGACCGGATGCATTGATGGTAATTTATCCGCCATTAAATGGATTCGACCTTCAATGCTAATTCGTCTAGCGAAAGTCACGGAAGTAATCAAAGACGCATTAGAGATCGAATGACCGAAACGAACCCGAAATGAAGAGCGTTCCACGATTGAACTGCTCGAGATCAATGCACGACCTTTCGAACAGTGCCATTAACAGAGCAGTGTCGAACGTGCAAAATTTGTTATACATGGTCATTAAATCAAGAGGACCATCGCGATGAATAACTTTCATAAAGACGTACATACACACACATATGGCGCTCGCGATTGCGTAGGCTAGCGTGTGTGGGTAGTCTGGCCTTCAAAGTCCTTCGGTGGAAAAGTAGGGACCAGGATCGTCGGCTACGTGGGCTTCCGGTAAGTGGGAGGACTGGATTGAAGGCATCTCTCCATTACGCATAACTGTACCTACGATTATCGAAAAAGTCATCACGTTCCACGGTGGAATCTTCGTAAATTTATGATCGAAATCATTAATAACATAAAAAACAACAATAATAACATAAAAAAGGATAACAACATATAAAATAACAACATAAAAAAGGAACGTGGTAAGTGATATAAAAAACATGATAAGGTGTAATACTTAATACGGTACATTTAGAAATATGATATATGTAAAACGAAAGTAAATTAAACGTTAAGCTTATATTACTTTTTGTTTTCTTTTTATTCAATTTTATTCAGCAATTTTAGCTTTTTTCTGTTTACGTTCTTCCTTGCGCTTTTGTTTCTCAGCTGTATCATGCAGCCGCCTCTTCTTGCGAAGAAGCCATATTTCCTTGGCTCTCTCTTTACGACCATCCATCATGCTCCTATACAACTTGCGATGTTTCTTTTTGATCATTCGTTCTCGTAATCGGTACTCTTGCCTTTCCTGCCGTTTCTTCTCCCATGGATCCTCTTTCGTCACTTCTCCAGTTTTGACTTTCATTTTCTGTAATTAAAAGTATATACAAAATAAATATATACAAGTATTCGTATAAAAGTATACACAAGGATGTGTTTGGAGATAACCAACCTTTTTCAATCGATTTCGTTGTAGTTCTTTCTCACTTATTCCGTCCGACATTTTACTCGATTCAATTTCCTCTTTCAAATCTTCTTCAGAATCTCTTTCCTCTGTTTCATCTTCTTCCATTTCCTCTTCATTTTCTGTCTCTTCTTCGGATTCATCTTCATCTAATAAATAAGGAAAATTCACTTTTTACTACTTATTGCCTATTAATAATTATTTAATTAGAATACGAATACGCACCATCGTTAAGCTTAAATTCAGGGTCCATAAGAGCACGTTCCTCTGGTGGAATGTAAGTTTGATCATGGCGACTGTCCGAGAATGGCGAAAGATGTGGCGGAAGTACACAACCCATTAAATATTTCTCTACAGGTAACAATTCTCTAGCATTCACTGAATCGAAAACCCATTGTGGTTGTACATAATATCTATAAAAACATCAGCTAATTAAGATATTGATTAAAAACTCGATAATAAAAAAGATATTTCTAAGCATTACCTAGAAATATACTGCTTGGTCATACTAGGTCTATCCACTATATGATGCGTTATTGTTTCGTCGTTTTCATCAAATGTCGCCCCAACAAAGAGTAATTTATCCCAAGATACTTCGGCTCCGAAACAACGTAAAATAAAAACTAAAGGCTCTCTTGGTATTTCTCTATTCAAGAAAACTTTCAAACCTTTAAAAATTGTCTTTAACTTTTTTATTTTTTCTGCTTCTATCATTGCTTCTTCCAGTTTTGTAGCATCATTTTCCTAAAATGAGTAATTATATATGAATGTTAAGAAAAGTAAAATATTCAATTAATTTCTTCATACATTTGCAAATTGATCCATCTCCAATTCTTCATCTTCTGTATTTTGCAATGTAGGATCAAGGTTTACTAACGGTACACTCAATGCAGCTATCCTTTCTGATACATATGCCTCCTCATCCACGAGTATTTTTTCGCTATTATCTACACATCAAATATTTCTATTACGCAACCGTAAAATCGATCACTTACATAAAAATATTTCAGGAAAATCGTCTTACCACTAGTAGTGAGTTTTGGAGGATAATATAAATTAAGGGTATGATACAGCCTAAAGTTCACAAAGCCTAACATCGTAATGTAGAATTCTACAAATATAGACATCATTTTAAAATCAACATCATTTTTTGCTTGGGGCTCAAAACTGAAATGATGAGGCACAATCCAGGTTATTACTTGTCCTTTAATTTCAGCTTGATAATAATATCCTTTAATGGATACAAATACTTTGCGTAAAGCTTTAGCAGCAATTACAGCATGTAAAAATTCAATTGTTAATCTTCTACATAATAAAGACTGGTCTCTTGGTATATGCTTAAGAGATGGAAATGTACTGAACAAGAAACATAAAGTCAAACAATCATCCAGATCTCTAAGTGCATCAATAAATGTAGGATAACGCTCTTTAACAATGTGATCTAATTTCAAAGTAGGATGATTACTTAGATATCTTTTCATATCTGAAAATTCTTTCAAAGCCCTTGCTCTTCCAACTTTCTTATTAAATACCTAAGGAAATATAATTTTTGTAAATATTTGATCTTTGGATTATAGTATTGTAATATTCAAATTAAACATACCTTTAATTCTCTTAATTTCCATATTATTGGTTCATGCATCAAAAATTGAATGTCTTTTTTGTGATATAATGTTTTAATACCAGGTTGTCCCTTCTGCGCCCTTTTACGATTACGTGGTTCTCTGGGATATATGCCCTTTAATATACATAGTCTACGGAAATCTATTAATGTAAGCTGTAACTTTTTCAAGGCAGCTTTCCTTGACATAAATTGTGCTCCCTCCCCAGCCTGATACTACAAATATAAAAGAGATTTTAACAATAAAACAAAAACACTTTTAAAACATAATCAATATGTATATTTTCAAATTTCCTCTATTCTTTATAAGAGAAAATAACCTCAATTACAGTTACATAAATGATTTTCAAGAAAACCATAAATAATCTTAACAAATACCTTTTTCTTTCCTATTACGACCATTTTATATCACGACCTTTATGCAATAAAAATGTAAAACTATATAAACGTGTAAAAAATAATTTACAATAAATCCACGTGCTTCACGAGACAAAATAACAGAAGACTCACTTAAGAACTTAGAAATATAAAACAGCGCCACCATGTGACAAATCCAATAACATATTCTTAAACGTTTAATAAAACGAAAGACAACAGGTGAGAAAAATATAAAACCTGCGACTTTTGTTATTAATATATCTTATTTTATTGTATTTTTGATTGCGCACAGCACAAACATATAGAAAGCTATACGTTGGCGTATTATTTAGACATCTTAATTATCTTCGTCTGAATCGCTTTCACCATCGCTTTCGTCCTCTAATTCTGGCATAGGAAAACGTAGTATAGCTGCTATTCCAGTAAGTTGATCCAATTCTATATGGAACATTAAAAATATTATACAAACATTTTAAAATATCAAAACTTAAACAACTTAGAACTCGCTAACTTACGTTCACCGGATACATGCAAACTCGAAAATATTTTTACATCCCCACCAGAATCTCTCACACTTTCAACCAATTCGACATATTCTTTTCTTATATTAACATCTTGACATCTAAATATAATTATTATAATTATAAATATATGAATATAATATACTATAAAAAAGAAAGATTATTTTACCATTGCTTACCTAAATAGTTTATCTGAAATAAGTAATGTTTCAATAGCTTGAGATTCATTAGCTTTTTCAATGTGCTTCTTCCCATAAAAAGCTCTAGAAGGATCAATTTGTAATATTGTATAAAATGTCTCTAGTGTTTTCACTTCACTTGATGCTTTCGTATCCGAGATTCGTGACATTACTGTAGGCTCAGCTAATATTTCTATTGTAAAAAAAAAGATAATAAGATGTGCATTATTATATTCACTTGATCTGAAGAGTTTAATATACCTTTCAGTGAATGTTTGAAACCAGAACTAGAATGCACAAGTAAGAATTTGCTTTTATTTTCTAATACTATTTTATTATCCGATTTAATGGCCTGTTGTATCATGTAATCCATAAATTGATCTTTGACAAAGCCAGGACTTGCAAGAATAATACATTTCACAATATCAAAATTGATGTGTCTCAAAATTCCTTGCATTATGTTATCATAAAATCTTGTTAAACCCTAAAAAATTTATATAATATGAAAATTTTATTGATGATATTCAACATTAATCTAAACACAAGTTTTATATATATATAACCTTTTCATGCTGTGAAACATTTCCTTTTCTTTTTCTAGGGATAACTTGATCTATTTTTACACGAACAATTGTCATATTGGAAGTTATTAAGCAAATATGTGCTATACCTTCTTGCATTACCACGGCAGCAACATCTGCATTCTAAAATATAATAAAATAAAGTATTCTGTTTCATAAAATTCCAACAGTGATTTTTTTTTATTACTCTTATTATTACAATCTTACTTGTGTAGGATCACATGCAGTATCAACTCTTTCCAAAGAAATAGAATCCCATTTAACTTTGGTAATTGTAAATTTTCTATTTTGTTCTACATCCAGCGTATGATATGCTCCCATCTAAAAATAATTATAAGTCAAATATATTTTTGATAATTTGTTGAATACTTCTAAATTACTTTACCTTAACATATTTATTTTCTTCTACATTTCTACCTTTCAGTCTTAAAACACATGCCTGTGTATCAAAGTCAATACCTTCAACACATATAGTCAAAGTAGTTCTGACTCTATAATTATTAGAACTACCAGTTGCAGATTCCATTTGCACCTTTCTACATATATAATAATATTAAATGAAGTATTAAGATTTATTCCATATACAATTAACATTAAAGTTCCTACCTAATAGTGGAACAACTAACAAAATCTCCTTCAGCGATAAGATTATACGCATGCCACATATCTTCTGTATTTTCTGGGACAAGGGACACACTCCTAATAATTTTTTTCTTTAAATTCTATTGTTCACTTATATTATGATTCATTAAGAACATTAATACTCACCCCTCCCCATCTTTATCAACATTCTTAAACACAAGCTTCATTTTTCACACAAGTTTTTTATTTGCTAAACCTAAAAATTTTTTATATTAAACATTACATCCTCTTTCTATCAGTCTTAAGCAACTTAATTAATAAATATTAAAATACATTTTTTAAACGAATTTTGATACAATGCTTGTGCTAATCTTGTCTTGTCTTACAAGGGTTTCAAAGTTCATTCGACATATTACACAATTAACAACAAGAAGAAGTACAAACACTGAAAAAATTTATTTACGAGACGTTTTTACAAATTATTATACATATTAACTTGAAATCAATGGTATAACAGGTTAAGTTCGTATGATGTCGAAATAATAGTTTTATGATAGCTAACTAAATTACGTAATTACCTTAAGAATAATTATACAAATCTGTATTTAAGAAAATTCGACATTCCATATTTTAAGCTTAATTAGAATAGCGTGAAATAAATGGAACCATATGTCAAACATGATACTTTTCTGTCGGTCGACAGTCATTATTCCTAGAATGAGGTTTACAGATGGCGTAAAGCAAAATTCCAAAAGATGAGATAAAAAATATTATTAACTAAGAGTCATAAAGCATAGATTGGATTTGTATCTCGTCTGAATCATAAAGTTTCCCCTTTTACAATAGGAAAATGTCAATTAATTATATCAATTGATTACATTAATTACATTATATATTGATTAGATAATGTATAACTTTGTAAATACATATATATTTATCATAAATGATATTTTTTATACATTCATTATTTATATCTTACATATTGCTTAAGTGCGTGTATTAATTAATTAATAAAAATATTTTGCTCGTTACACAATACATACATATATACACGTATATACATGCATATATATATATATATTTGTTCATTTATTTATTTATTTATTTTTATCTTTCTATTTATATAATTTAAATAATTTTATATACATTTAACGAAATAGTTTTAATAATTTCTTCTTTTCTATTTGATCGTTTTCTTTAATAGCTGCAGAAAATGCTTGTAACTCCTTTTCAACTGTACTTTGTAATGTAGGATCCAATTCAACAGCTTTTGTTAAATCTTTGATAGCGTTTTCTTTATCCCATGCACCTATATATGCTTTACCTCTCTTATATAATGCTTTTACATTATCTAAGAATAATGTATATTATTAACATATTCAATTTGTTTATATGATCTATAGTAGTTTATATGATCTAAAGTAGCAAACCTGGATCATGTTTAAGTACTGTTGTGCAATGTTCAATAACTGCATAATATTCCTTTTGAATTAATTTGCATTGTGCATAATTTAGAAGCAATGGAGTTTTCAAACGATTTAAAGCTAACCATTCTTCTTCATTTGGTTTTTCACTACAAATAACAATAATAACATATACATATATATGTATATTTCACTACATATAACAATAACAAATATGATATAATAAGAGAAGAAAATAGTAAACATATTTATATACTGACCCAAGCATAACTTGTTCCAATATTCCAATGCCTTTAGCATACATCTCACATGCAAGATCATAATTTTTTTCTTTGTATAATGCATTTCCTTTCTCTTTTATGTCTGGAATACTTTTCAATTTCTCATCTTCAGTCATTTGCCATGTCTCTTTTTCATATTCATCAGGTAAGATTACCTTAACAAGTTCTATAAATATGCATATATTTAGATAAGTTATGGAAAAGCAAAAGATAAAAAAATAATGTTAATTTCATGAGATTGATCGATACCAATTGTAAATTCTAAATCTTGAGGACACTTAATGAGTTCATTCAAATCGTTGTATCCAATTCCATCATTTTGTAGAGCAATACCGCAGCAATGATGGCTACGCTTCTGTGATTGTGGTTTTGCGACTTCCCTCAAAGTTTTAGACACAAAAGGATATGCTGCAACTAACTGGAATAACAGGTAGTATTAAAACATCAGTTTTAAGTATTAGAATATATTTTTATATTATTATAAACATACACTTTTGTCGATTCTAAAGCAAGCCACTTCATTCAGTGCCATTTTCTGTATAATATTCTCCCATACTTCAAGTTTGAATTGTTTTCCTAAGACAAGTTCCATCGGATTTCCCATTGCTTTGCTATCGTCTATTAATGTTTTTCCTGGATCACATTTTGTTGTTTTAAAGTGAAAGAGTACCTAAAAATTAATATATAATTCTAATTACAATTATTAATTTATGCTTATCATAATTAGAATATTAATGTAAATATATGCACTTTAGTTCCAGGTACAAAATTAATAGTTTTGGTTCCTGCATGAATTACAGTTTTTATTATGTATTTCTTGCTTTCCATTTTAATAGTATACAGCAGTTGATAAAACAGAATTTAACAAAAAGTCAACCTAAAATAATTTCGGATTATAATACCAATATTATTACAAAATATTATAACGAATATAATAATTATAACGACCTTATACTTTATATCACTATGTGGATGAATCAGTCTATAAATATTAATAATCACAAGTCATTTCTTCCACGTTACTCTCTTTTGAAGATTGACGTCTTCAGTTGCAACTTTTTAATCGTATCATTGTTAGAATTATTCATCACTTATTAATTTCTTAATAATTCGTATGTTTCTCGTAACAATCTTATGCTTCTTACTAAGCCAATAAACCCATACGAAAGTGTAAAATTATCAATAACTCATATCGTAAGTGAAAGACGGTAGGTACACGAGTAGTTAATATATTTTCCGATATGCTATTACTATAAATAGTTAAATCAAATTACTTAAATATTACTAAACATCAAGTGTGTTATCTAATCATTTAGCTTTTAATACCTAACAAAACTTCCACATTAAAGTGATATTTAACATTTCAAATGTCTGAAGAATATTTTATCAGGTGTGAAATCCTTAAATATAGTCGTCAAAATTATATAATACTAAATATTCGAATTAGTTTCATGTATGTTTGATAATAAAATCAATTTTAGATTATTAATAAAATTTTTTCAAGAACAAGTAGTCTAGGAAATCGTAAATGAAAGAAAATATATATATTTTAAATTTTGAAATTTTTTATATATAATATACAAGTGCACATTTTATATAATTGAGAATGACTTTGCGCTTTTATATCATAAATAGGACAAGTATTAATTTCGTATTTGTTACGAAATTTGCATAAAGTGAGATTTATCGATAAATATATATATAAACAACATAATATCCACTGCAAATTTGAAACAGTAACTAGTATTCTATCATTAACAAAATGAGTACAATTGACAAAGTCTTGACAAAATCTACTCCTACTAAAAATATAAATGGACACAATACCCATAGTAAGTTAACTCATTATTTGTTAATATATTTCTATGTTACAGACTTCTAATTAAGCATTATTACAGTATATCAATAATTTTCAGGCGTTGAAGATATTCAGATACCTGTACCATGGGGCATCATAAGCGGTCAGTAATTCATCTTCTATTTTATTAAATTTTTATTAATCATGAAAAATTGTCACTAACTGATGCTAATAAAAATTAAAAGATATCATAGTACAATAATAATCAATTTAGGAAAATGGTGGGGACCAATTGATCAACAACCGATTGTGGCATTGCATGGATGGCAAGATAATGCTGGAACATTTGATAAATTAATTCCATTACTACCATCAAATGTAGCCATTCTAGCTATAGATTTACCAGGTCATGGTTTATCTTCCCATCTTCCTATTGGACAATTTTATTATATATTTTGGGATGGGCTTATTAATCTACGTAGAGTTGTTAAACATTATAAGTGGAACAAGGTTAGCAAGCGATTAAAAGTTATACAACGATCTTTTATAATTTTGTATTCTTCTTGTACAAAAGTTCAGTTTTACTAAAGTACTACTAAGTATCTTGCAGTTTTTGATGATGTCATAATATATATAAATTCATATATAAATATGATCTTAACTTTATAGTGCAGAAATTGTAACACTATAACGATCATCTTTATAATGATTGAATTAATATCATAAAAGTTATTTGGTACAAGGTTGACTGTTATGTGCTTATGATAAGTTTTTGCATTCTTCATTGTCATTGATATTAATTGCTTCGAATTATATATTATGAACCATGTAGTGTCGTTGTATAACTACAGGACATGTATATATTAAAATGATAACAAACTTTAATTCATCAGCTGCAACTTTGTTTCCTATTAAAATTCTTATTTAAAGATATTTATTTTTAGGAAGTTTGAATGCCGATATATTTATATACTTAAAATAGTTAAATTTTTCTCTCCCTGTTTCTCTTTCTTTTTCTTTAAGTAATTATTTCATTGTGACACAATAATCATTTACCTGTAGGCAAATGGTGGGGTCCCAAAGGGATCCAACCAATAGTGGCATTACATGGACGACAAGACAATGCTGGCAGTTTTGACACTTTGATTCCCCTATTATCTGATGAGATTTCAGTACTCTGTTTGGATATGCCTGGTCATGGTTTATCTTCCCATTATCCAAAGTGTCAGTACTATTATGTTTATTGGGATGGTATTATTCTACTACGTAGAATTGTGAAATATTTCAAGTGGACAAAGGTTAGCGAGTGGATTCAGTCTCACCGCTCCTTAGTTTAAATAACTATTGTTATACATAATGTATAATACCACAAACCTTATTTTATTATTATTGTTATATAAATGTAACAGTCAGCCTTGAAAAATGTATACTAAACTGTATATCTAACTATCTATATGTTGTATTATATAAGATATATGCCTTATAAGATCAAAATGCATGATACGCACATATATATACATATACATATATGCATATATTTTTGTACATACATAATAACTTATGTTAAATCAATATTAATTTCTTGTTTGCTTCTGCTTTATGTATATCTTCATAGATAATCAAATGTCATTTCCATAGGTGAAATTACTTGGACATTCCTTAGGAGGAGCAATATCATTTTTATATGCTGCATCTTTTCCTGATGAAGTAGAATTCATGATAAGTTTAGATATTGCAAGTCCCAGTGTAAAAGATATAACAAAAAGTCCTGATATAATTAGTGATAATATTGACAAATTTCTAAAATACGAATCACTACAATCTGGTGGTATTCCATCCTACGATTATAATGAAGTGCTTGAAATTGTTGAAGATGCTTATAAAGGTTCCATAACTAAAGAAGGCGCAATAATATTAATGAAACGTGGTTTACGACCTGCCGGTGAACCTGAGCGATATTATTTTTCACGTGATCCGCGATTGAAGGTAAAATATCTTACATAAGATATTAAATGTGTTATGTCTTAATTGTATATTAATATTAATATTAATTTTTAGGTTTCTGCATTGGGTACGATATCTTTGGATCTAGTACTTGCATATGCATCTCGAATAAAGTGCGCTTATCTTAATATTCGTGCTGTACCCGGAATGAAATTTGATAATCCAGAATCTTATGAAAAAGTATTAGATAAAATAAAACTAGGTGCTAAAAGATTTGAATACCACAAAGTAGAAGGAACTCATCATGTACATTTAAATAATCCTGAAAGAATTGCACCTATAATTAACAATTTCATAAGTACTTAATGATTAAATATTTTTAACTGTAAACTGTGAAAGTAAGTAGCAGTTGTTAAACTAGTAAAAATTAGTCTTATATGCAAGCTACATTAGCTGCATACATAGGATTTCAAATATTTAATTTAGACATAATTATTTTAATACATATATATAGTATGATATTAGGTTGTTCGAAAAGTTCGTTCCGATTTTTAAGGAAAATTTAAACGCAACACATTTAAATTTCGATATACATTTATTAAATTATATAGATGCCATTTTCTTCCACAACTTTTCCCCATCTTCCATGCAACTTGAATATTCCATCCTTACAGAATCTCTCAGGTTTTTTGGCTAAAAATTTTTCAATATGATTTTTTATGTCGATCGAAGAGTTAAAGTTTTTGCCATTAAGGGAATTTTGTAATGACCTAAATAGGTGAAAAGCTGAGGGTGCAATGTCTGGTGAATACGATGGGTGGGATAACACATCTCAACCAAGCTCCAATAGCTTTTGTCAAGTAGTCAAAGACACATGACGCCGCGCATTGTCCTGATAAAACATGACGTCCTTCCGATTCGCTAGTTCTGGTCATTTCTGTCCAATTGCTGTTTTTAGTTCGTCATATTGCGAGCAATACTTTTCAGACACAGAGCATGACTCTTCGGATGAAGACCGGCTTTTGGGGTGGCTAAAGGTGATTCATTCCGCTTTCCTCAAGATCTTTTCCGCTCAACAGCTTAACAGCACATATCTTGTTTGCTGCTTGTGTGGTATTTTTGCCTTCCTGGTAGAAGAAAAGCATCAACTGCCTATAATGCACTTTGTTTCCTTCCATATTTAAAAGCGTATAAAACTAACAAATATTAACATATATTAATCAAACTTTTTTCTAAAAAATTAAAATTTAGGACATGTACACATGTCATTTGTTTTCAATCAATCTGATATATTCAGACCTGTTCTAATGCCACTTATCGAAAATCGGCAGGAACTTCCAGACAACCCAATATCTAAACAATGAGTATTTCCACAATACTTGTGCTTCAGATCAATGGATTTAATTTATTAAAAGTACAACGATTTCATAAAATATTTGATATATGTATAAATATACACAGAGTTATTTATTAAAATTATACTATATTTTTAAAATAGTAATGAAAGAATAATATATTTTTCATTGCATCAAATTCTTCCATTTTTACAAAATAATAAATTAAGAAATGACTACATATCACAATTTTCGAAAAAATATCATTCCAATTGATATCTTAGTATCAGTAGTACTCTACCAATCACAAATAAAACTACAATTTTTCTTTTTGCAGTTTGTTTAAAAATGAGTCATGAGTTAAAAATATCACAAAAATAATAAATGTTACTAGTTACAAGGCCAATGAACGATGTTTTTATAGTATTTAGTGATATATTATTTTAATGGGTATTATATTTACTAGCCAACGGCGATAACGCATTAAAGTTTTGCTAACGTAGCGCAGCAAACTTATGCCGGTTTATGCTTCTACGCATAACTTAGCGATAAATGACCTCAAAGCGATATACATTATCATTACGTTTTTTCTTGTATTAACTTAATTTCCATAATTTTAACGAAAAGAAAAACGATTTTGGTACTATATGCAAATGTAACTTATTTTTTTTAAATTTTTATTTATAACTTATTTTAATAAATAATTGTGAAAAGTATCCGAAAAAGTTTATTAATTCATTTTTCTCATAAAAATTAGACCGAATTTCAAATTGCAACATTCTTTCAAGTTATTATTGAGAGCTGCGTTATCATTCAGACGAAATTACAAAGAAAACGATGTACGAGAGATAAAGATGCTATTGATACAGATGTTTTTAGGCTACCTACAATGGTCAAACCAAGAAGTTTCAATATCAATTTGTGTACTCAGCTGGTGAGGTAACGCCACGTAGAAATATAAATTTATATATTGAGACCTTATTCGGCACAGCTGTTACATACCAGTTCTTCTTAAATTTTTGTTCAATAAAGAACGATTATAAGAGATAGATTTATAAAGAATGTTTATGTCTTATCAACGAACAGGTAAGCAAGAGTTAATAAAGTATTAATCGATGTTTTAAAACCTCTTATAAATTACAATTTTGAAATATAATGAAAGTATCGTAACCGATCGATAATCATTATAAATGCTTCGATTTATACATGATATTAATTTTAAATAATATTTTATACACAATACTAGCAGTATAATTTTTAAAAGATTTTTATAAAGATTGAAATCTAAAGTTATACTTGTCGGTAGAATTTAACGTTGAAGTATTATATAGCTTTTTGTCGAATTATTGGTTTAGGTCGTTATCAGGTAACTTTTGAAACGAACTTATCCTATCGTACATACACGTTCTGCGTGTCAGTAATTACGAGCGATGATAATGCCGTCACACGTAAAAAATGAACGTGAATATTCCATTTCTACAGGTGAACACCGTTCGTACTTGTCCACGCGTTTTCTTTTCGTATTTCTATAGGAACGATTCGTCTCTATCATAGAATTCATCGTATTAGATCATCGTCGTGCCGTAAGTATATATTTTCTTTATTCTATAAAATTACGTAACTAAAATAATCAAAAATTTTATTTTAACACATTATTAAACAGTATAGATTCTTATATTTAGTTTGTTTTTTTTCGTTAGTTTAATACTATCGTTTTGAATTATCAGTCTGATGCATCGATCCCAACGATCAACAAACTTTTCACTTGAAAGTTTGTTCGTTCGGCTCGAGTTATCAAACTGAATGGATGTACTTCGTTCCCGACATAAAATCGACTTGTTATGGAGCGAAATTTCGTATATACTTCTGGAGATATTTGCGATATTCCGTTGCACGTTGTTGTAATTCTCGATCAGTTGGAGTATACGCAGCGTAAGTTCGCAAACGTGCTTTTGCAAGTTCCAGATCCTATTTATAAATAATTTTTTTTAGTGTAATATATAGTAAGATTCACTGTTACTTTAACTACTGATTACGTAACACAGCATAAAAGATGAAAGATGTTAGGTTCTATTATGAAGTGTCTATAATATACATTTCGTGCTGAATTAATCTTAATAATAACACCAATTACCTTTAAAAATTTTCGATTACGAGCCAATGATTCTTCCGAGTTTACACGAAAAATAGGCGTCAGCAATCGGTCCAAGCACTTTTCATTTTGTTTTTCCAAAGAAGTATTATGCGTAGAATCGTTATCAGACATTATCGATGTCATTATTTACGATCTTCGTATTCATAATTCACCATTTTGTTTAAGTTTTATCATAATCTTTAGTTTTATTAAATTCTTTATTTTAAAGGAATTATTAATATACTGTGCTCGCGCGTATGCAAGACCACAGTGTACATATTTTAAAAAATGTGGTTTCTATAGAAATGTATCTATGGCAACATAAATCAATATCCCTGCGTCAACGAATATGTATCTTGTTGACGGAACCGAATGCGTTTTAAAGGATTAGGGACTTTTGTTTATTATACTTTAAAATAACTTAAATAAATTATATTTAACAAATTGGTACTTATAATCTTATTACTCTTATATAAGAAATCATGTTATATCTAAGAATGTATGGAGAATGTATCTGTAGCTCAATAATATATATTGATAAAAGAACAAAATTCCTTTCTCCTCTGGTATCTGTCTTCTTTATTTGCTATTTTATTTATTCTTCTAGGGTTTGTGAAGTTGGCTGTAAAAAATATATATATAATTTTATAATCTAAACTTTTAGCAAACAATGTAACTACGATACTTACAAGAATATATATATGACTCGGTATTGACCGCTCTACTAACTCCGAAAGCCGCGCTTTGCTTAATTTATGTTCTTCATCTACATGCAACATATAAATAGAACTAAAAATAAAACATAATTCAAGACATTATTAATAAAAATATTTTAACCAATAAAATTATTACCAGCGGGAACTGTTAGAGACAATGATGGAAGTTGTACAAAACCTGCCACCAATGGTCGTAAAATCCATTCAACTTTTCTTTCATTTTTTGGAAGTATGTAAATGTCAATCTAAGAAAGAAAAACGACCAAATTAATAATCATATTATGAGGTATTACAGTTTAAAATGAGTGCTCACTTGTTTTTGTCCAGCAAACATAAAGGCATCACTAGCTTCCATAGTCAGTCGCAATGTAATCATATTATCAGAATGATTTTTTATAAAATATGATATTAGTAATGGTGTACGGACCCAACCATGAGCAGGTATTTTGGCTTCCAAACAAATTACAGCGTCCTCAACTCCTAGAGGTGCTAAAGTAACACTGCTGCTGGTTTCTAATGCATTATCATCATTTGCACTGAAATAGCAACTATTAGTATTATATTATTTAACCATTTTAGAATTTTATATACCTTTGCTTACCGTTTCCATTTAATAGTATAGACTCCTGTACTAATAGGTTGCTCACCACCTGCTTTTGGTATCAAACAATACACATCTGTACCTGTTTCATTTGCAGAAAGTGTAATACCACTTAAAACAGATACTGCCTCATTTCCATTTTCCCTTTCTATTAAATCTCCCTATATAATTATATAATTAACATTATTATGATGTGCAGTAAAAGATTAATAACTAACAGAAATATTATTTACCAATTCTATAGAAGTATTTATAATATTTATAGGCCATGGAGACACACAAACAATGTGAGGCATTATTATAAATGGTTCATTAATGAAGCCTTTCGTCAGTGGTTCAAAAAGAGTGGTATAAAATAATGTCGACACTTCAAATGGCTTTGTAACTGATAATGAATATGTTAATTCTTTTGATCCTTTAATTTGTTTAGATCTTGTGTATTCTACCTGTTATGAAATTGACATTATTTTATTTTACAAAAATTAAGGGGCTAAAAGAGTACAATGTGTACCTTTATATGAATATCTCGATCACCAACTTTGTGAGCCCTTAAGTATACAGTTTGATGAGTAACACAGTCCTTTTCCAAATTATCAATTGGTATTGATATTACCGACTGCTTATTATTCATTGTCAAACTTAATTCCGCTACAATTTAACGAATCGTTATTGACAAATGTGTGTAATGTGTAATAAATGGCAGTATGCACTTTTGTGGTAAGTTACATACGTACTTGACTGTTCATTTGCTCCATCAGACACAAGTGATACATTTAAAAATGCTGATGATATTTTTTCATTAGTAACAACAGATATATTAATAGGTAGCCATTCTCCTAAAAGAGCTGGATTGTTGGATTCAGTACTTATACTCAGAGTAGATTCTTCTTGTTTTATTTCGGTACTGACTAGTGATTGTATTGTTTCAAACTCTCCTCTACTATTGTAAATATAAAATGCATTAGTCTTCTGCATAAATATCTGTCAGTATTTTAAACATACCGAAGCTGTTGTATTTCAGGATATAATCGACTCAAAAAATTCGTTTCTCTCCCTACAGCAGAAAATCTTAAAATAATACAGCACATTTTGTCACTACTCATATATAATGAGATTGTCGTAATACGTATTTCGCTACTCTCATTTTGTTGTGGGGCTTCAAATTGATAAGGAAATTTTCTCATTTCTTTCCCGTGAAAAATAAGATTATTATGTTCAGCATCAGCAACGACGAATTCTGAATTATATCCTGGGCTATTAACCGTTATTGATACTTTAGAAAATTCAACACTATTGCTGTATGAATTTCTGAATAAAACAAAACATTTTATTATACAAGTTGTTTTTTTCTATATATATAAAAATAATGTGAGCTTGTAAAATTACCTAATAATGACTTCCGCAGTAACCATAGAATTGAAAGCATACTTTGGCTGCAAAAATCTTGCTTTAACTTCTATAAACGAACTCATGTTATTATCATCAATTGTAAAGACAATTGGTTCTGACTTATTTAGTTCCACTACCCACTTTTCTACTGCAGGATATCTCACATCATCGGGTAAGTCAGACTCCGGAGTTGGTGGTTTTTTCTGCAATTTAATATTTTACTTAATTGTTTAATTATAAATGATTGTACAAAATTTAAATAAAAGTTACTCACGTGAAGAATATTAATGATGTTATTATAGATAGCATCTTTATAATCCTCTGAAAACGTGGTAGAAGGTCCCAAAGCTTCAAATGCCAAGGTGATGTAGTCTTGAACACTTGTAGAGAGATATGCCGCACGTAAAGCATTCTTTAAGATATTTGTGATTAAGACGGGCCACCGTTCCCCGTGATATTCCCACAACATGTGCATCAATAATCTGGCCAATCAAATTTTATGATTTTGATGTTAAGTTATGAAATATGTCTAGAGGAAATAATGTTAGAGTCAACTTTTGAACTAATGAATACTATAAAATTCTTTTAGTAGCGTCAATAAATTTATATAAATATAATAATATTTAATTTTTGACTTACGTTAGAACTTTCCCATAATCTTTAGAATTATAATATTCTTCAGCCATTTGTACGACTGAAACACAGTTACTATGTATATTATTAAGTAAAAATTTATATAGCTTCTAATTAAATATATCATACCTAATACTCTCCTCATTCTCGGACACCTATATATCTTAAATTGTGAAATTGCATTGCCCAGTAAAGCAATGATTATATTCTGAAAATATAATGTAGTTTTAGATTAGAGTTATTTCTAGTTATAGATAGACATACATTTTTGACTGAGAAAGTATTAAATATATTTCTTACAGAATGGTGAACTGTGTATTTTTCTTTATATTGTAAAGCCTGTATAGCAAGTGCTTTTTTTATGGGATCTATGGGTTCTGCACTGAATTTTCCAGGACACCATGGTCGTTGCCCATAGAATTCAAGTTTTTCTTCGCCTGCTAGTGGGTCTGGATCTGGATAATTAGTAACATTCTAGAACAATACATACAATGTTTACAAATTTTGTATGTAGAAATATCACTTGTATTAAATGTATTAATTTTTATACCTGACAAAGATCTTTGCAAGCTGCTTGCCTTAAGCCTGCATGATGAGCTGCTGATTGAAAATAATATCCAGGGTGCTGAGTTTGGACACCAGGAAGTCCCTGTCGAATAGCATCATCAAATAATTCTGCAAATGTAGAAAACTGACTACACATCCAAGCATGATGTTCAAATATAAGTTCCTTTGGACCAGTCCATATTTTGAATCTGCATTACCAATTTAATATTATTGTAACAGTACTTATTATGTAATATATTCCTTATGTTATTACATATATTTCTGACCTGTCAGTATGAAGTCTAAATTGCGATATAGCATCTTTAGGAACATTTAAGTTGAACATTACTTTACATAACTTATAATTTATAAAACAAGCAATAGTCGTAATTTCCATCACATTTGTGTCTGTTATTGGTATTTCCAATAAGTGATTATATGCTTGAGTATAATGCCTATAAAATAATTTTGTACCTTTTATTTGTACTTAAAATCTTTTCCAATGTTATTACACTTACTTCTGAGCTAAATTTTGATCTTGTCTTAATTCATTTAAAAATGCCATCTTAAATTGATGGCGTACAAATAAATGTTTGTATGCATTTTTTTGCATAGTTTTATTAAGTTGATCTCTATGTCCTTTGACAATACGATATTCATGATGATAAAAGTTTTGTGCTAGATCATATAATGCACTTTCTAGTCTGAAATGCATATAAATATTAATAACTAAAGCATATAATCAAAAGTAGAGATTTACAATTAGTTCATTAATTACCTAGATATATATCCTAGTAAATGATTTCCATGTGGCAAAATGTATAATAACTTTGGAGATAGTTCACATGCTCCACAGACAGCTGTGGCACGTTCAGTTGCAATAGTATCTTCAGAACCAGGTGGGGGTTGTATACAATGTTGTATAAGTACTACAGCTATTTTTGTAGTTCTTCCATCTAAAGCATTTCTAAAAGTGCAAGCAGTCAAAAGTATTGATTACAATATTTTTTAATGAATAATATTAATGATATCTAAAATAATCCGTACCTAAGAGATTGTACTTTAGAAGCACATTCCATCTTTTTCTCGTTCCATTGAGGATCATTCCAATCTAAATTATAAAATACAACAACAACTGCTGGAATTTCATTAAGATATTTATTCATCCAATTACGTTTCAATATTCCTTTGGGCCTATAATATTCATATGAATTCCTCTGAAATATATCAATAAGATTTTAGTAATTCAATAACCACATACATGAATTATGTTATACAATTATATATAGTATAATATACCTTGGGTTTTACTGTAGGGAATTCATGAGTAGGGCTAAGTAATTTAAATTGTATGGCAGAACTTTCTAATCTGCGATTATTACTGAATGCATCCCAAATTGACCGATGTACAGGATTTGCAATGTCTAAACCAGTTAAGCCAATAAGAGCTAATGGCTTAGTAACTAATTCTGGTGGTAACTCACACATAATTAAGAATTAACTGTAAAATTTTCTTATTAATCGTATATATTATACATATAAAGAAAATACATATATTTATAAATTAGATTTAACATGAAATAACTATTTATATATGTTTAAACACATACTCAACTACTTAAACAATGAACTACATTGAAGAAAACACCATTGAACTAAATTTTGTGAACAAGAAATAATATCAGAGATTGATAAATTGATATCTAATACTATTCGACGTGTCTATGTATACTTTGACAGTTTAGGTTATGTGTTATTCTTTGATGATATTGTATATCTGTATGGACATGGGAATATCCATGTGTATCTGCAACTACTAGTGCCCTCTAATATTATTATCATAATGATTGCAAAAGATACTAAAATAATGATTGGATCAAATATTGTGATATTATGAGATAGAAAAAATATATTATAACTGTTAAGATTAATATATTTAAGATATTACTTTATAAAAATATTTTTACAAACAAGTTTTTATTATTTAAATGAAATTATATACAGAAAAAATTAAATTTTATTATACATAACTTCTGCATGACAGAATAAAACAATATTTCATTATATATGTAAATAAATTAATATATCTTATTATATGTAAAATGTTTTATTTATATTATAATCTTTAAACAATATCAGACGCATTTAATACTTCTGATTCTTTATCTTCTTCCATAGGATTCAATTTACTTGCAGAAGCTGGAGAATTTAACTTTGTCTGTTCTGGTGTTAATCGAACTGTTGTTCCATGTCGACTATAATCTTCGATTTCTCCTACTGGTCGTTCAAGATCTTCTTCCACTGTACTTTTCCTACATCTGTTCTATATTTCGAATTTTTTAAATTAAAAAATTCGACTTCAAATTCTTTCACTTTGGTCTGAGTATCTTTTCAAATTTGTATTTACCCGAAGAAGTTTGAAGAATTCTTTCCGAAATTCTCTGCTGCATATAAAGTATATGATAATATGGATAGCAAAATTACAAAGCTCCGTGACAGCAGCAAATGCTCGAAATAAGAGGTAAGCACCATCTGTACTCTTATAATCATAATATACAAATTCAAGTAATATCGATGGGATCATTGTTACTATAAAACATATTGCCATCATCGACATTAATGTAGTTAAATGTTGTTCTTCTCTAAACAAATAATTTTTGTAACAATTAAATTGTATTTATTTATTAATTTATTATTAATAATTATTAATTTAACTTTTATTTGTAGAAAATTCTGAAGGTGCATTATAATCTTTATTTTTTAAACGCTACCTGTATCCTCGATTACGGGTCAATAAAGAAGTTTCAGGGACATTTGCAGTACGAAACTTCTCCGAAACCGACTGAAATTCTCTCTTCCTAGCATTGAGCTGCAAAAATCTTTTGACCACAAAGCTATTCAGTAAAAGAAGAATTATAGTTGGACAGAGTCGTAGCACGACTTCCATGATCCAAATGTATGCATTCCATAAAGCACTTCGGGTGATAGAGGTGTTTTCACGCAGTGTGAAGAGAGTTCCGGTATCTTCTTGCTGTTCATATACTGTTCTCATTCCTGTTAGCGGAGCGCTTACCTATAAAATGATCCTCAGTAAAATTGGAACTTTCATAGGCAGTAATTATTTTTTTACAAAAGAAGTAAAAAGATGATACCGCGAATCCAAGAATAAAAGAGCACAGGATAAAAGAGCGAATATTTTTGCGTGCGTTTCTGCTACGGATGCGAACCGGGAAAAAAATGAAGATATATCGATCGACAATTAAGCAAGTCATAATTGAAATGCTGGCTATAGCGAACGTGTTTACGGCAACCAGTTCTAAATGAGCGTGGTAAAAAACAGACGGGTAATTGTTTCTCGTTCCATATCCTAATCTAATAACTGAAATCATATATTTTTATTTAGAAATTCTAAATTATAATATAATATAACATCTAAATTAAAATATTGTTGATTACCTTATGTTTATTTAAAATATTTTTTATTAAATTGTTAATATTTTTTATATCCATATCGTGATACATACATACAGGTATCCAAGATAGAAGAACCCCGGCGTTTGCTAAAGTTAGTCCTCGGAGATATAGGTACGAAATTCCTCGAAACACCGGAGTAGATAACACCAGGAATATTAAAACATTACCGAAAATGCCGCCAATTACGATCGTAGGAATTACTATCCTATAAAGGACACGTAATACAGAAGCAGTCTCATTGAGAGGATGTCTGTCCGCATTAATTATACTATTCCACGTAGAATTGTCGTCATCGCAACATAAAAGCGTTCTAAAAAAGTTTAAATATATTTGGCGAGGTAATATTACAATGTTTAATAATATTTAATTACTATTAAAATACGAAGTTTAAAAAATTAGAAACTAATGAACATTTTTAATATTTATCGTTACTATAGATTATAGATAAAGTCCGTTCCTATTCAAAGCATACCCTTTAAATATTCCCGTTAACATAGTGGATACGGATGCAAAACTATTTAAACAAATTTAAGACAAAGCACAATTTAAAGATCACGTTGAAAATCTACTAGATTCTATCGTTACTTTAAGCAATTTTCTGTCACTCATTTTACCGCTTTCATTAATAATTTCTTGTGTAAAACCGACGCAACGGATACACGAGTTCTGTGAGATCCATCCCCGTTGAACTCACTACCGTGTTTTCCATGAAAAGTCGATATTGCGCATGCTCTCATAAAGGTTGACTTATTGTTGTAGTCGAAGTATATTTACTTGTACATTATAATTATATTCCAGCGCCCTTCGTCAAGCTAATTTAATTTAAGATCTAATAAAAAAACATGCTTCATGTTCAACTAATAAATTCTCTGCTTCCAATATGCACTTTATCAATGAGGACCAAAAGGAATATTCCAACAGGAAGATGATGATCATAACGCTTAATGCGTTTTAAAAGAGAACTTTGTATTGTCGTAAATATCTTTACTTTTTCTCTGATATTTTCTGGAAACGAACATTTAACTACAATAGATATGCTGCATGTATACTAACAAATATCAAATTCTAAACAAGCCTATATATAAGTTCAAAGCAGAATCGCTCATCTCTGGTTGATTCTTTTATTTTTTAAACGAAATGAAAATCATGAGTTTGAATACGGTACGCAACACCTTTTCTCGTAACAAATAAAGCTCTACGTCACGCGAACTTATTCTTAGCTACGAAACGCGTTCAAAATTAATCGATTATCTCTGTTTAGGGTGATATTATTCATCAGCTTCTGAACCATCACGTCGAAGACTTTGACGTCAGATAATTTTTGCCCCAGTCACCTTTCCAACGAATGCCTGGATGATTTTCAACTCCTTTACAAAAGCATTCAAGTGTTGATATTGTTTTGCAGAAGCGAGCATTTAATTAGATATTGCTCGCTAATTTCGAAACCAATAGAATTTATGTACGACGGCGGATGTTTGCTAATTGTGAATACTGTCCTAGTTCAAAACAAAAGTTGCTACGCAGAGAGAACGTTTCTTTACAATAGGAGGAGCATCGAAGTTCGAAACAATTTCTAAAATCACAAGCAATATCCTTCAGAGTACTTAACAAGGTATCAGCCAATACCTTGTTACCAGGTACCAATACAAATCATCAACTATTCGTTTTTTGCATATGAAATAACATATTCGCCAGTCTGAGACGAAAGAGGTAACACAGGAAGCATCGTTAAATGCAGGAGAACAGGATTTAATTGAGCGACGAGCTTTGAAAGTGCAAGAATATCATGTTCTAAAAAACATAAAAATAAGTGAAAAAACATTATAAAAAAAAGAGAAATTTTCAGTACAATAAAAATTTCTTGAAAGAACGATATTAAGCGAATATCATCATTGTAATGTGAGCTTCAAGTTTTATCTATACTCGAAAGCGTTTCTGAAAAAACGAACAGTTATTTCAAGCAGAAAGCATGATTAGAGGAATCCTTTACACCCGATAGAGTGTCTATTCAAGCGACTAACGAAAATGCAAAGCCGTAGAGTAAACTTGGTAGGTTGCAGGATAGTGTTACACCGATTACAAATTGATCGTACTCGGAAAGCAATAAGGGTATTAAACATATCGTTTGAAATTATATATCTCCTAGCTTAATAATGACTAAAAGTCATTAGGAACTTTTATATTTTTTATACATATACTTAGAATCTGGAAATCTAAGAACGTAAATTAAGATCAAGTCAAAAGCAATGTTTAAAATTTCGGGACAAATAAGGATATTTTGAACTTAGAAAACTGAAAATATTCCGGATTAAAAATAAACATGTAAAACTTTAAATGTGTACAATTACTAAATTCTTTTGTTATCTTCTTTCTATACCTATTTAAATTACTTTGTTATTTTTAGGTGCGCTTTTTCATGGTAAACAATAATAGTAATTTAACACACAAGTGTAAAATGTTATAAATGATTTTTAAAATTATTATCTTTTGCATAATTGGTGGATATAAAAAAGTAATTCAAGAAATACAGAAAAGATCTTGATATTGTCAGAGCTGATATTATTAACTTTCTTTCTATCATAGTCCATAAGGTTGGTATTACTTGAGCGCCTCAATATCGAGAAAATTTCAAATCCAAGTGACTAACGGAAGAACATACTTGATTAAATTTGTGTAAATTTTTTAAGAAACAGTAGTACAATGGCTGAATTTAAGACACCGACAACGAAGAGGTATAAAAGTAGGGTACAAAATAATCCAGAATTGCAAACGCCTATTAAAATACCAGCTTCACCGTTTTTAGAGCAAATAGGTTATGGATGCGGTAAAAAGATATGAACATTTAAATTTGTTACTATTAATATTAATATTTTTTAACATGTAAACATATTAATAGGTGTTAACGTATTTAGCCTGGAACGATCTCCAAAAGTTGGTTTTATCCGATCTCCATGGGCGATAAAAAAACGTAACTGCAAAATTAAGGAAAATAAAAAATATAATGAACGCATTCGATTCGAAGCAGAAGTACTTCGTAAATTAAATCATCCAAACATTGTTGGTTTTCGAGCTTTTACGGAACTTTCAAATGGCGAGCCATGCTTGGCAATGGAAAAATTAGACGCTTCTTTAGGTATAAAAAAATATCTAAAACATGAAGATATGTTTGAAAACTTGAAAATATAGTTTTTGTATTAATATAATTTTTTTAGGTGATAAGATAGAAGAAAGACTCGAAACTGGCGATGATCCATTTCCTGCTAAAGACATTTTAAAAATAACATATGAAATTGTAAAAGGATTAGAATATTTGCATCATACTGCCCATATTTTACATGGTGATATAAAAAGTTATAATGTGTTAGTTTCTGCAGATTATAAAACTGTTAAGCTATGTGATTTTGGCGTGTCTTTGCCACTTACAAATAGTTTAGAAATGTGTACTTCAAATGAAAACTTTACATATGTGGGAACAGATTGTTGGAGTGCACCTGAAATAATATTTGGTTAGTTAATTTTTAACATTCATAAAAATTAACATAACATAAAAAGGGTAATATGAATGATCATAAATTTGACTCTTTAGAGGATGGTCCTGTTACAAATAAAGCAGATATTTGGGCATGTGGTCTTGTAGTTTGGGAGATGATAGCCTTATCATCACCTCATGTAGAATCCTCAGAAATGGATGAATCCTGCTTAGATGACTCAATGTTAGAAATGCATATGAATAGCAATACAAAAACAAATGAACATGATATAAATATAGATGATGATAATAGTTTTCTTAATGAAACATGCAATAAAAACTATGGTAAGTACTTTCACAATATTTTTTAGTAAAATGTGGAGTAATTTTTGACAGGTTATATACCAAATTATAATACCTTGATGGTCACAGGTACTCGTCCTGCATTACCTGCTATTAATCTAGGAAAAGAATATGAGAGAGTACTTGAAGTATTTTTTGCATGCACTACTGCAGACTATAAAGTGAGGCCTAGTGCAAAAGGTCTTGTTAATTATTTTAAAAATTATGTATATAAATAATATATAGGTATATACATTACTGCTTTTAATACTTTTTAAATAAACAATTTTATGAATGTTATAACTTGATATAGCTGTGAAACAGATTAATGACATGTAAAAGCTGTTTTTATTTATCTAAATATACTGATTTTTATTACTTTCATAATAAATATCTTCAATTTCACTTCATTTCAACAAATCTCATTTTTATTTACAAAATTTTATATCTTTTTCGTCTTACAAGAAAATGATGATCATCAACAAAATGATAATTATTGTGCTAATTATGATAGCAAGTTTAATTTTTCTCTAAAAGAAATATTTTTTTATTAAATGATACTGTTGTCTTACTACATACACAATTATTATTTTTAATGCAAATACCTTTCTATGTCTCTGACTTCTTTCCTCTGCTTTTTTAAGGTCAATACGACCAGTGTCAACATCATCTGCTGCCCTTCCAGCAAAATATTCTACACTATTTATTTGTTCTCCCTATTAAGACAAAAAATATAAATTTTTATATGTGTATATTTAAAATTTATATTTAGTTATAAAGCCTATTCATACTTACTTGTCTTTCAATAAGAAATGCCATTTCCGTAAACATATCTCTAACTTCTCCAATAGATTTTTCTATTTTGACTATATCATTATGCCTACTTTGAATATCAGATAATTGTTGCCTTGCAATTCTACTATCTTCTAAAATCTATTTATAAAATAATTCATATATACTCATTTAAATTTTACAAAATTTGGTAATGTAAAAGAATAAATCTGATTTTTACATTATCAACAAATAAGTTGTTTCCTTGAGCATCGAGTAATTTTTCCAATTCTTCGCTCGTAATATGTTTTCGAACTAAAAGATGAGTAAGAATAATGCGCAATAGTATTTAAATGAAAATAATATACAATTTCCACAGAAAACATACTTAACATTTTTTGTTGATGTAAAAGTAAACGACATTTTTCGTGATATCTTATCATAGATATGTTATAATCTTCCATAATTTCAGAGAATAGCTTTATCATCGTTGTATGTTGTATTACTTTAATTCGTAGATGTATAGGACCTTCCCTCGCGCTGGTTAAAGTTAAATCATCAAGACGAGTGATTTCTTTTCCCATTTCTATAAAAATAAGTAAAAGATATTTAACGATTTACAAAGACAAAAACTGAAACCTAATATAAAGTTAGATAATTCGTTAATTTTTTTATCATAAAATTTATCATAATTTTTTATAATTCAATTTTTGTAAAACCATGTGACATACATATTTTTATGCGCGTAAATTATAGTCTTTTATGGTTAAAGTATCTTTTGATTGATTTTGATATATAATCTAATTATACTAATTTATTATATACTGTTAGTTAATTAAAATACTAATTATTTGGTAAAATATGGAATTTTTGTTTACATTATGTAAAAAATGTTCAATAATCTACAGTATGTGAAATCGCTACAATGTCGCATTATTTTACGTTGCACTTCCTAATGAATGTAATTGGTCAGTCGGTTTCCCGCTTTCGAATGGACGCCCAAGTTTATTTTACAGTTCTTTGTAGCTTATACGAAATGTTTTGTGATAAACTACCAATAAAGTTTTCTGTTGGTTCATACCATAATGAAATAATGAAATCGTTATCGATATGTATTCAAAAAATGATAACCTGAGGCCATAACTTTTCTTTATCAAATGATAAGTTAAGGTTATGTTTACATTTATAAGATAGAGAAATGTGATAATAATTGTAGTTCCGTTTAAAATGATCTAAACTGAATACAATTGTTACTATGGAACCTTTAAAAATATTCGATAATTTTAAATTTAGTGAATTAAACGAAGACTGGATTCAATCTGTGTGGGATGGAGAATTTATGATTTATAATGAACCACCTGATGAGTATCAAATGTTTTTAGAGAGTGAGGACATGAGATTGCTTTTAAACGAATCCTGTACTGTTGTAAAAACTTGGCTAGAAAAAGGTGAAGATCAGAATAACTTTGAAAATTATGATTCTGAAATATCTTGGAATACATTGATTTCTATGGGTATAAACATACGTGCTTTATTAGCTGTATTGGGTTATATAATAAAAAATGGTCAAAGCAAAACAGCCAATGAAGAAGCAAGACAATCATGTTTATATGCGACTAATTTATATTTTATACTTTTGGCCATTCCTGGTAGCTGTGCATTCAATGTATTTCATCCTACTTTATATCAACGAGCCATAGAGACAATAAAAATAGGCTCTGAACATTTATTGCCTCCTCTTAAGAAACATAATAAAACAATAAGTTTAGATGATCTAAATATCACTGAACAATCAATGAATGAAACCATTATTCTTTCACAAAGTGAAAAAGAAATTCTCATACAAAATTTAAATATTATAATTTGCAGCTTTATTTTAATGATAAAATCATTCCGGTTTAATGATCATGTACAGTTACTAGATATTACCATTCTTGGATTAATTGAAGTTACAAAGGTAGAGGATAATTACATAATTGGTCAATGTTTTAATAAAAAAGCAGGTGCTTTGAATGTTTCATTGCCACAAAATGCTTATGCAGCTTTGAAAGAATTATGTAATGATAAACATGGACCAGTCAAAATAACTATAACCATCATAGCAAAGTACCTATTACCATGTTTGTTATATAGTCATATGGATGCACAAACAAAAATTATTACAAATATTCGTGAGCATACTATAAATTTTGTAAAAAATTTATTGGATGAATATGAGAAAGAAGCCAAAACTGCAATTTTAACATTGATACAACATATAATGTTGTTCTGTCCAGATCGACTTGAAGCTAGACAAAAACAAGCTAATGTGTTGCTAAAACTGTTTGGAATATGTAACCAGAATATTGCACTAGAAGCCTTTAAGGATTTAATACTATTGTCACATCATTCAAAGATACCTTTTAGATTATTTGCACAAGAAATAATTGGAAAATTATTACTTGAGTCCTTTTTGGTGAATTGCAATATAACTGATTGCTTAAAAGCTAAGGTAAAAAGAGTATTCTTTGCAATTGTATTGACTAGATGTATGGATTGTTCAAGTATGGTAAGAGGAAAAGCCATGGCTATAATTGCTGAATTTACAGAATCAAGCAATGAAACGGACAAAGAAATATTTTTAACTATATTTAAAAAGTCAGATGTAAATAAACAATTTCTTACATTTCATGACATAAAGAATTCTCTATCTGAGGATACTGATTTTTTACCAGGATCAAATGCATTAATAACTATGCTGGCAGATAGAGTAGAGGATGAAAGAGCAATGGTAAGACGAAGCACATTGCAAATCTTAAAAAATTTGATTGTAATGGTTCCATTTCTGATACATGAAATTGTACCTATAATTAGCCTCAGATGTAGAGATCCAGTATTAATCGTGCGACGTTTTGCTGTACAAGTTCTATCTCAACTTTTAGAACAATTTCCAGATAATTCTCAACTCCTAAATGAATGGGTACAAACTGTTATACCACAAATATTTGACATTGAAATTAAAGTACAAGAAAAGGTGCTAAGTTGTTTAGAAGAGTTATTATTAAATAGAATACAAAGTATTTCTACAACTACTGATACTATTGCAGATAATTTGCCATGGAAAATTTTAAATGCTGTAGCAAATATGAAAATGAGAAGACATTTATCAAAAGCCTGTAGCTTATGGGTTAAAAATGGTGTTATTACTAATTCTATAATGAAAAATATACAATCTCATATTGGAACAAATAATAACATAGAAGCTTGGGTCTTTTTGGTTGCATTGGCTGAAAATACCAAGTTACCAAATATGGATAAATATTTTTCAAATTATCAGCAAATTTTTCTAGAAAATAATTTTTACACAAGTTTAGTTTTGCAAGTTTTAAGATGTTCTTGGATGTCTTTAGATTATGAGATTCTAGAAGATCTTCATATTTATCTATATAAATGCCTGCAACAATTCAAGATTAATTTTGGATTAATTAGCATTTGTTTGGATATTATACACAACATAATTCATTATTTAAATCCTGATAAAAATGATAATTTGTTAGAATCAAACATGCTAAATTTAGTAAAGATCTCAGAGATAGAAATTGCAAAAATTTTTGAAGGTGAAAATGAAGATGTAGAGGCACCACCCAATTATTTAAAAGCTATGTTTACATTAGGACATGCAACAATTTTATGCAGCTGCAAAATTTCACCGTTAACACTACGGATTTTGCAAGGAATGTTATTGGAATGGGAAACACTACCAGAAGTTATAAAACCGATAGAAGAACTGCAAGCTTTAGCAGTTGTTATTCTTGGACAGCAAGCAATAAGAGATCGTGAAATTGCTGAAGAAGTAGTCCAAATACTTGGTAAATTAATGAGAGAAGAAACAAATTCGATTGTTCAAACTGCTGTGAAAACAAATGCTGCAAAAGCTTTAGCTGATATTTGTGTTAGGTTCACTGCTTTGGTGGAACCATATTTATCAGATATGTGTGTAAGTATGAAAAATTCAACTCCACAAGTACGAGAGGCTATCGTGGTGATATTTATTCAACTTCTTCTGGAAGATTACATAAAAGTTAAGGGTCCTTTCTTTTTTCATATATTAACAATGTTGTCTGATTCGGACAATATGATACGTGAATTAACAATTTTTCTCATAGAAGAACGGCTTTTAACAAAGAATAAGTCACTAATATCACAACAATTTCTACAGAGCATATATCATTATAATAATTATCAATCCCAACATAAAATTTATCACCATAAAATGTGTGAGAAAGAAAAGAAAGCTTTAACACTTCCTGGAGGAAGAAATGAAAAGAAACGGAGAATAATTTATGATTTCATGCTGGATCATTTAGATCCTCCAGGAAAGATGAAATTGCTTGTAAAAGTAACTAGTCAAATACTTGATGAAACTTGTGCTGATTTGATCGACATTAAAAAAGAAGAAGGATCAGGTGTATTAAAGGATGCATTGTATATAATAAGTCACGAGCGTCTACGACCATCATCTTTTAACAGACAAGGTGATGATGACCAACAAGAGGATGAAGAATGTAGAGCTCAAACAAATGTTCCAACTTCTAATGCTATTAGCATTATTATTGAAGGAATTAAGAAGTATGGTTTAGATGTTCTATTACCTAGATTAATAAAACTTAGAATAAAATTATCTGCTCTAAAATCACCATTAGAAAATGTTGTAAAAAAGATTCTAGTTAAAACATATTCTGAATATAACAAGGACCAACTATTAAACATAGTAACCGAATATCCTGAATTGGAAAAGGAAGTGGAGCAGTTTAAAAAGTATGTTCAAATTTATTTAATCTTATATATTACTTACTGACTTATTAATTTTATATTACTGATTATTAATGTTAATATATTTTAGACAGATGGAAGACATTACAGTTGATGATGAGAATTTTACTGAAGAAGAAAATTTTGCATCAGAAATTAATAATCAAAGTGCGTCCAATAAAAAGTTAGATCTAACGATGTGTAATTTACACCCTAAAATTGTATTAGAGCGTCTTTCGGTTCCGCAATTGTTAAACTCTAATTCACCAATCAGGGCTTTAGATAGTTTGAATTCTCCAACATATTCAAACTCAATTTTATGTTCACCTTCACAACCTGGTCCTAGTACAAGTACACCTACATGTTTTAGTTTTGAATCTAATGGCACTGTAGGTCGTGCCTCAAAAGTTAGAAGACTTTCTAGTTTCTTTCAAAATGAAAGTGAACTATTTGATCACGAAATAAGAGAAAGAAATATTTCCCAGGTTCAAGGTGATAGTGAGTCTGATTAAGATAAGTAAGACAAGTTATTTCTGTTTCTTTATTTTTATTTATGATGCATTGTGTAAAAACGTAGGAAAAATTAAACCTACCTCTTAATTTTCGTTGAATACGAAATGACGTTTGTGAAATAGTATACATTCGACTTTCCAATTCTTTTTGCATATCTGGAATATACAAATTGTTAATTAGTATTTAAGTACAATATTTGGTACTTTGTTCTTACCTTTATTAGTGTATGATAAAACATTATTATGTAAATCCTTTACAATAGCGGTATTGGCAGCAATAAGTTGAATTAAGTCTCGAACTTCCTCAACCTACATTAATATTATTTGTATATCTACTACTAATATAAAAATCTGTGATATTTAAATGATAACTTAAATATTCATATATATTTACATATACGTACTTGATCTAATACTTCCTTCAATTTTTTATTTTGGGACATTTGTATGCGTACATCTTGTAAAAATCCTTTACCAAACATAGTACTACTATTTTGATACTAAAGAGAAGTGGTAAGAAACAGTATATTATATATCAATTTTTTACAGTGAGAGACAATATTTAGAAAGCCGATGACAAATATTATTATAATAGATTTTATTACTTATATTATTTGTTATTAATATAATACTTTACGCGTAATTGTATTCAAATTGTAATGTCATAATGTAAGTGATAAAGTTCAAATTTGAATTTATAGAATGGTAAAACACTAACGGCACGTAACTCCGGCATTCGATCGCGGACCATGATAGATATTGTTTGAGAATCAGCGTATAACTGATAATTTCATAAATTAAACACATAAAATATGTTTTTTATCTATCTTATCAGTGCAGTAGAGATAATTGATAAAATCCGTCGTGCCGTTGACATTACTATTTATAATTGATTGTGTGTAATTTACGAAAATCTGTTAAATATATTTGTAAGTGGTTTTATTTTCTGTACGACTCGACTCGCTTCACAGTTACACTGCATTACTTAGAAGATGCTTTGCATCTGAAATGAAATAGGAAATAGGCACTTAGCATCTGGACTACAAGGACAGCATTGACATGAATTATAAACCTTTGACTTGTTCTTTTATACACTTTTTTGTATGTTATAATAATAGCAATAGTCCTTTTTTAAAGCTACAATGCTTCCTTTGCATAAACAATAGTTGTATTTATATCAAGGAGAAATTGTCACTTGTCAACTATCAATATAATCACACACTATTAAAAGTTATTACTTAAAAATATATTTCGAAAAAATGATTTATGTTTAATTGCAATTTGATAAAAGATACAGTTAGAATGTAAAGTTGAATTTCTGTGATACTAAATGAAGAAAAAGAAAAGTTTAATATTTATGTGTAATTTTATCAGCATGTAATTATAAAGGAAGGATAGTAGTTAACGAAAGTATTTTCTGTATTATTTTAAATTTACGGACTAAACATTTTCTGCTTTTCGTTCAATAAACAGCTATAAATAAACATAACACTTTGGGAAAACAGTAAATGTATTTATTATATTATAAAGTAACATCAAACAAGCAATTATAAATATATTTCATTATATCTAAATAACATAATACATCTAAATAAAATATCTTAATATCACCATAGAGAATAGTTTAAGAACATGAAATATATTTTCTCTCCCTTTTTCTGTGCATACCGCGTTAACACTAATATAATATATAAATAAATCAACAAGAAGAAATAGACATAGTACTAAAGAATCATCAAATTTTACTCTCTTTTTCAAGGCAAATCAATCAGTCTTATAGAACCCTCAATTAGAACAAAATGATTGTATTATTTAAAGGTACATATATATATATTACGTTTATGTAACCACAAGTTCAGTATTAACAAGATATATAGTTTTAGCGCAAAACTAACTCTGTGGGATGTATGCCGTCTACATCGATGAGTGTTTTTTAGAATTTTCAACGTTGTAAAATATTTACAACAAGAGAATACATTAAAATATATTTCACCTATTTTTAAATACTACAGGATGTGTTTTATATTTATCCAAATATATATACACACTGAACAAACAATTTTAAGAAAATGATGGAGTTTTAAACCACAGTCTTATGATTGTAGCATAAATCAACATCTCTCTTATTTTTGAATCTTATTTAACGCTATGCGAAATACGATAAAGATGTAATCACTTGATCATCTTGTATACAAATTATGTCTAAAGTATATATATACATTATATGTATATATATTACATTTTCTTTAGAAATACTGATCTCTTTCACTGGTCTGTATATCCTTCCCTCTTCGTTCTTTCACCTTAATTTCTATTTTAGCACGTAGGTGATAAACGCGTATTTTGCTAAGACGTTCCCGTTCGCGTTCTAACTTTATCCTTTAGATAGTTGGCCACCTGTGTCTGTGAATGCCTAATAGCTAATTGAAGCGGCGTGATACCTTCTTGGTTCACGAGTAAAGGATCCGCTCCTGCACCTACCAGCTGTCTTGTAACAGTCATTTGTCCTGTTAATGCTGCTGCATGCAGTGCACTTTCACCATTCTGAAACAGTAATTATCTTTTGTAATTTTAAATGAACTATAGCAAACAGAACGCATTATCATTAGAATTATTATACCCTGCAGTATCTAACATAGATATATCTTTCATAATTATGTATAAGTTATTTTTGTCATTTTTGTTAAATATTATATATTGGCTGTGATTTTTATAGATTTGTCGAGAATTTTGAGTTTCAGTTTAAGACACTTGTACTTACTGGAAGAATACCAAGAGATGGACGGTACTTGAGTAGCTCGCCTACAACAGCGGTATGGCCCTTGTGAGCCGCCTTGAATAGCGGAGTCGCGCCATCCTACAAAAGAAAACACTCCATATCAACCATTCTTTTGAAAAGTCGATTCCAGCTTCCTCTCTTTGTCCGATTATTCTCGACTTACGTGTCTGGTGGCATCGACCTTCGCACCAGCTTTCAAAAGCCTCCTCACAACGTGATCGTGTCCCATTTGCGCTCCTATCCATAAAGGCGTGGCACCATCGGTTCTTGCCGCGTCCGTTTTTGCCCCATGCTCCAGAAGAACCTCTAGGATACGTAAGTGGCCATTTTGAGCGGCAATGAATAATGCCGTGGCCCCATCCTACAAATATTAAGCAAATTGTTACCTTTTTTTCTTTTTTTAATTCGATAGTCGCTAACTATACGTTAGGAATAATTCTTCTACATTTGATAAACGACATTCTTTATCGTAAAAGTCCAACCAAACCAGCTCACCTTCATGTAAGCGTTCGGATTGGCGCCTCTTTCAATCAGTCCCTCAACAACATCTAGGTGACCGCACTGGCACGCGACAAAAAGTGGGGTACCGCCGTCCTGCAATCGCAACCAGAAATTGTCGAACGTTTCCATTTCACCTGGCTACACGATACTCTTCACTACGGTACAACTTACTATGCTGCAAGAGTCGACAATGGAACCGTGCTCCAACAAAAGGCTGGCGATGTCCATGTAGCCACCTTGAGCGGCGAAGAACAACGCCGTGGTACCCGTCTAAAAATAAAGAGTAATACAGTGTAAAAGATTTGAGTAGGACGTCGAGGCAATTGTATAAAGTGCCAGAAAGCTTCCCGAATTTTATGGCACGGAAAGAAGACATACGATCTATCTAGGATTACTGTTTTGCTACTTCTGTAAACACAGTAGAATACGTTAGAGTAGAATAAAATATAGAAATAACTTGGGTACAAAGTGTTACAATATCATCAACGTTATAATACTAAAGTTTGTTTTGCTGTAATTAAAAATATCTATAAGAATCGACTGTAGGATTCATAAAAGTAAAATCGTAGCTTTGTCTATAAAACTTGACTGAATATATTATTTTTACTGTCTGTAGAATGCTCGGGGGTATTGACAAAAAGAAAAGAGATCAACGATTCCCAAAAAAGTATATCGATATCGATTATCGGAGTACGAAGAGAAAGCTGAAAATAGAGATTGTCGAAGAAACAATGAAACGCTTCTACACTTTCGAAAGTGGCAATAATAATAACTACGTAAATTCCAGAATATCAATGTATTCCAAAAGTGTTTAAAAATCCAATTTTACCTGAAAAAATATTTCAAAATTTCGGTCATTTATTTTGAATGTCAGACATATATATACATATAACTGAATAATTAGTAGCACATTCGGCGTTCGAATGTCACATTCTTCTCAAGTTCCGCATGAATAACCCATGAATTTTTCATTTTATTATCCCCGATGAGACGCACCTTTCTACCTGTATATATTCAGACCGAATTTATTATTACTATCGTCAGCTCCTTCTGTGATGGTGATACCTGCGGATAATTGACAGCGAGAGCGACATCCTGTCGCCTTTGCCGCGACACAGTACCTATTATAATACGCCAGATATGTCCTTCCTGCGTTTATGAAGAATTGATACCTGACTGTTTATTTAATGCCTTCAGAACAATTAATGTACTATCGATTGAACTCTATTCTGATCGTAATAGAATATTTCTATCATTGTAACGTAACAGTCCAATATCCGCTGATGATTTACAAAGAGAATAATTAAAGGATAAATGCCGGATCCGAATAACCGAATAAAAAGAGAGCGATTTCGAATCGAATATCTATCCATTGGTAAAGGAGAGAAAGTACTGGTGTGCGTTTCGAATATCCACGAAAGGAACAGCATGTGTTCAGACCGATGCAAACCGAACCTGTTCAAATGTCAGCTATATGTATATGCACTTTCACTGACGTTGTTTCATTGCCTTAAAGTATCGATAATCGCTGCCGAAAAAACTAGGTATCTCGATCGATTTGTCGTCCGAATTAGGCTGCGTTCCCCTTTTTCGTTGCATGTACATACATGTATTTCGTTTATGGTTCTATGTAGAGAAATTACCTCAGTGTTCTAGGTGCACACTTGCACGCGTTTTACGAAGTTCCAATGTTTCCTCGAGCATATCAATCCAAGAGACATAATACCTATCCATTACAAACCGCAGAAATTCTATAACGACGATCAACCTGTCTCTAGTCACGGTAACAGTCGCCGTCGTGGTTGAATATTTTTTACTCCACTCAACCTGCATTCGATCACGCGTACGTACGTCATAGTCGAGGATCTTGGGAATGATATACTATTCCAGTTCTTAACGACTTGTGATTAAATACTACAGTCGTACTAATCTGACCTCTCGTGCACGATTGAATTAATATTGTTAGTGAAATTTTACGAGTTATCAACACCGATACTCGGTAATAACAGAACCGAAATCGTACATGAAAATTGTATAAATGTTGTTACTTGTAAAATCGCAAATATCGACAACCCATCGTGTAAGAGAATTCTGCTGATGATAAATGTTCAAATAATTTTCAAAATCAAGAACTCCAGGTTTATTTGGTAGAAATTAATCTTTAGCAAGGGTCAAACTTGAAGGTAATTCGGCGCTACCAACGATTCCCGAGAAATACGCTTATCAAACAGCTATCTGGCGCTGATTTCGTAAAACAAGAATCTGCAAGTACAAATACAGATGTAGAAATCCTGCGGTGCAAGTAACGGGCGTAAAGTAGGACGAGATAAAAGGTCAAAGTTATTTTTGATACCAGTTTAAACCTCCTTTGCCCTGTAGTTTAATTAATTTGTTGAATCTACCGCGGGCGAACGCGGTAATTAGTGGCAAATGGTGCATGGTACCTGCGGCGCGTATTGCACCCTGGTCTCCGGTAGATGATGATCGTATCAATGAATGCGTGCCGCTCAAAACGGAGAGGATGCTCGGACGGATGATGGGCATCGCCGATTTATAATGGACTTATTACTTCCTGCGCGCAATTTGCTTTCCAACGCACACTACTTTATCGCGCTTGCCGTATTTATGCGATACAACACGCTTTCGCGTGCTACGAACTTGATAGCTTATTTGAAATTCTTATGAAGCGCCGAAGTTTGAAAAATTTCCGTCAGATCGGTTGTTCGGGAATCTCGAAGAAACGACGAACGTATTGTTGTATCGATAACGTATGTACCGATGATCTTTTCCGTGTGAAAATAAACGCTTCCTGAAAAAACAAATTTTTGAGAATTGAAAACTTTCAATCTCTTTCATCTTCCTAGTAATCTTTCGTTTTCATAAGCAATAAAAATTGAGAGTAATAGTTTCAGGAACTCGTGACTCAGATAATAGGTATTTGGGCCAATATATATGAATAAGATAAGATTACGATAAGTCAACCGTGTTAGATACCAGATCTTTAGTTTCGGAATGCACTCTTAAGTTTAAGCCTTCATAAATTAAGCCAAAAAATAATATTTCGTAGAAGGGAATCTAACTACGGAAATCTCTTCACGGGTGGGACATAACCTTAAATTAAGAAAGAAATATTTCTGCTACTGGATCGAGTTAGTGAAGCCAGCTTGACCAGCATTTGAAAACGAAAACATTGATAGAGGATGCAACGTAGAATGCACGAAACTCGATACTCGAGTAACAAGATATTTGCTGCTAGCCACGAAAAAGATTTGTTTGAACCGGTCGAAAGTCTGTTTCTTGAACGAGGCCAAACTTAAGGGATCAGTGTGTCACGAACGCCCACGCACGATTTTCAAGCTGATACCGGTAATTTGTGCAGAAGCCGCGTTTAGACGCGCTGCACGTGAATCGTTCTACGCGGCTGGTCGCACATTACGGCAGACGTCGCTGCTAAAATGTATTAGAAACACGCGAATTGGCGTATACCCGCGATGCAACCTATCATGCTTCGCTTCAGCAACCTTGAATGTGCTTATACACGGTATAAGTATACATAGGCGTATTTTATATAGGTATCTTATGCGCCAGCAGCAAAGCTATTTACGAGGGAAAAAATCGTCCGTTATATTCAGGTCGCGCTTTTTAGAAACTACAGAACGAGCTATGGTTAATTGACCGACGTTAATGAATTCGCGTTTGAGCTTTCGATGCTATCGGTTTCCTTTGTTGTACATAGTTTTCAACGTTCACTTTTGCTGATTTTTTGCGTTATTGCATATCTCCTTCGATTAAACAAATAATCTTTAAACCGTTCGTCCTTTAACTACAAAATTTCTATAATCGAAATTGAAAATTAATAATAAAGAGAAATCAATCTTGATCAAGTTAGATTTTAGTTTAGTAGTCATCTATATGTCACCACACGTTTGTTATATGCTTTGAAACACGTCAGCATGGTTAAGAGGAACGTGCTCGTCACGAATCACAATGCTTAATTAAAAAATCAGAGATAACCCTATTTTCTAATATGGAAAACGAAATAGTCACGCTGTTTGTTCGATTCGGGAGAAGGCTTTTCCAATCTCTAATATGAATTAGAAACTCGCCTATCGGCCAAATAATCGAGCGACTTAAGATCGCTGACTCGCAGAAATAACCAGAACGACTCGCGATTAATTGCGCCTCTCGCGCATTTATATTCAAGCATCTACTTTTCCTCGGTTGACTCTCCTCTCTCTCTCGATAATTAGAACCGATCAAGAATTCATCTAGATCACCGATAAACCGTTGGAAATCGATATCAATGGCAACCGAGTCTAGTTTTAGGCTACTGACTAAGCAAAGAGAGCTACTAGAGTAGGTGTCAATAAAAATAAATACTGGAAGTGAAACTACGTGACATCGTTTGTGTAACGGGTCAACACGCGTTTAGCTCACATAACGCGCGTTTGCGTAATTCATCCTATACAACATCGTCGCTTGGTCTCGAATACCAAAAAAGGCTTTTTCGACCTCTTTTTCCTTTTTTCGAGGCTACATCTCGAGTCACGTATTTACACGTCGATGTTTTTACACCTAAAGAAAGGAAGGACAGACGGATATTATTTGAATTGTAAGAAATGTGAGAATTCGTACGGATGATAAATAATTTTGAGAATCGAATAAACGTTTATATTAGAGTATCGGTAGGGAGCGAGGAAAGATTCGGAGAATGCACGTGGAAGAGTCGAGAGATTCGTACGAGAATCATCAAGGAGAAAGAAAGTTTTGAGAGTCATCGTTACACTGCGGGTGTTTATGCATTTATGGAAAATATTGAGATGCAAAAATGCACATAAAAAATACACGTTAACGGATGAAATAAGTCACTGCTTAGGTTTCATCTTTTTAATCGTGTTCATCTGTAGCCATTGTTACTATTATGTAGGTACATATTTTTTAATAATTTCTTTTAAACGAAGCCGTTTCTACAACCAAATTCGTTTATACATTACCAAAGAAAGAAGATAATAAATAACCTAATAATCGCAATGACGACAGGTAGCTTGCCTAAATTATCGATGATTTAGTTAATGAATCACGCGTTTAAGTATTTCTTCTAATTGAATGTTAAGCGGACATTCCGTGGCCGAAAATCGCGACAGTGCCCTGTGTTCCATTGGATTTGCATACAATACCGTGATCCTCGATTGCACCGAGAGTATACGTGGGCTCAGCGATAAATCGTCGCGAGCCACTTAAAAAAGGCCACTCGACCGCTTCCTGGTGCCTCGTGTTACAAGTTACAAGCGACGAGCTTTTTATGTCGCACAGACTTTCCAAGCTCTGTGTGAGTAGACCAGAGAAGATCGCGTCTTCTTTCGTTTCTATTTTCGAAAAAGTAGAGACTGTAGGAAGGTTACACACTTGTTTCTCCTTCTAAACCAAGATTATAATTATCGAGAATGTAACGTGATTTGTAAAAATTTGTTTTATTATCGGATACGAGTAGAGCACGGTATCATCGTATGATAGGAATTAAGATAAAAATAGAAACAGTATCAAAGCTAGTTACTTCGACGGAAATGAAATTAAATTGCGGAATACATATTGTAAATTTTAGATTTCAAATTTTCACGATGGTGAGATGCCGTGAAATTGGTTTTTCAGGAGTAATCGTGTTTGCACTTTGCGCTCATATTTTGCTCAAGCCCCAATATCATGGTATACATCGTAAATATTGTTCTATTAGATTGCTTCGTAAGTTCTGTCTGCCAGAATCAGAGATAAATTTAATTTACAACATCCACCTATGTGGATGCCGCTTTTATCAAAATCTTCTGATTTATATTTATATGATTTATCTATTATACGCCATCTGTTGAGGCGGACAGAATTTATGCAGTACCCTAATATTTATAGAGCGCAAAGACAATAATTGTCTTTTTCTAATTTCCAATTATTAAAATTCTCCCTAGAATACTTTAACGAAACGACTTGTAATAATTTCTCCTAATTTATTAAGAAATCTAAAAGTTTAGGAAAAAGATTCACTCGGCTACTAGATCACAAAAGGGTCGAAGAGATCAACTGAAACTATAACTTTCTGTGGTCGCAAAGAGTATTTCCATTCAGTGGGTAACGGGGTTGCCAGGACGTACACGTTCAGCGGGTTTCATTCATTCTTAGTTCATTCATGGGCCGGCTACGTGTACTCAGGACTTACCAGCCGTCTGGCATTAGGATCCGCCCCTTGTTGCAGCAATTCGGTGACCGCTTCGATGTGGCCTCCGGCGGCGGCCAATATTAAAGGAGTCGTTCCATCCTGAAAACAAATTACCTGGTTAATGATCTGTCAGTAACAATCACAATTAGATTGCGGATGTCTGTGCATTTATGACAAATCGTAAAGTACATACATTTAGAAAATAAAACATTCTTTCATTCGAGTTGAAATTCTTTACGTGTACCTATCTGTAAGAATATGAATTTGCATAAAGATCCACAGTTTAATCCTAATAAACCAATACTGAAATATTTAATGTTTTCTCTCCTTTCATTTTTAATCAAATTTATATCACAAAACTTGAATAAACTTAATTCAAGTGGCTATAAATTCATCTGTGCGCAGTCGCGTGCACCTCGATATGATCTCCATAATGAGGACTCCCCTGCATTGCTTTCTAATTGATTTGAACGGAGCAAGTATCGTGATTACTCTTACAAACCAGTATCATTAAACAGGCAATTAAGCGTCGTAAATCTGTCGTGTAACTCCTTCAGTATCTTACGCTTGTTTCAAACTGTCTCTACTTTCTGCACTTCTTTTATATATTTCCGGTGTGTCGAATCACGCGTCGTCGCTGCATCAGTAATTTAGTGCAATAACGCGGCGATTGTTAGTAAGGTTCCTCAATTGATGTAACGACCAATCGAGAAGGCCGATCCTTAATGACGCGATTAATTTAACCGATCGTCTGCAAATTAGTAAAGAAAAATGACTTAAGATATCCTTTAAATGGTGGTGGGCAAACGGAAACGACGCCATGACATTTAAAAGAAGGTTAACGTTAAAACTGTTACTTCTCTTGATCAAATTCCAAATTCCCCCGAATATAGCGGGTTAAATTTGATCGTCTGCCAAAGTGGAACGAATATCCGTGCGTAATCCAATAAGCCACTTTTCAAACTAGGAATAACGTTATTTGAATTCGCTCTTTCAACGAAAGCGTCGTTATTTGCATAATGAAACGACAGATCGTCTCCCGGTAACTGATTTCCTATGGTGTCTATTGGTTCGATGTCGATGATTTCGTAGATGCGTCAATGAGAACGAATATAGCTTTCCTCTCTTGCACAATAAACTCATTATATAATAATATTAGCAAATTGACAAATTACAAATTAATGGATTATAGTTTTCTTCTTTTACAATTTTATAATCCTTCATGAAATAGGATAATACAGATAACTTAGAATTTGTAGGATTTGCTGGTAAGACTTAATTTGTGTTATTACCAAGCTCGTTAATGTTATGCAAAGATATTCTGACTTGCTGATAATTATTACCTGCGATCTGTAAAATTTTCTTAATAATATTACTTCAGTTGCGTAAGATGGTCTTGATTTACCTTATCTTTGCAATCGACATGGACGCGACCAGAATCGAGGAGAACTCGAAGACGCTTCGCATCGCCACGTGCCGCTGCCAAATGTAATTCTACGTCCCAAGGTGATTCTTTCTATAAACAGAGAAAGAAATAAAGATCGTTTTAAAATTGGAGCAAACTTTATTCTATACAACACCGGTCACTTTTTCTGATATTGTTCCTAATTCTATTTCGTTTCGTCTTCACGACTACTTCTACCAAAAGAATATTTTATGGTCTCCTGTCAACCACGTATCGATTAAGCAATCATAATTAGGGACGCTAGATGAACTAAACTTGTTCGACTGTAACTAAAATCGCATCTTACCAAGCTATGCTCTGTGTTTCACAATTTCTCTCTCTGGTTTTCACGTGAAACTTTTTAATATTTTTAGAACGCATACATACACACCTTTCGAATGTTGGTCTCAGCGAGAGCACCTATTAACGGAATTAATCGAAACAGAATGCTCATCCGTCATGTGCGCCATGAAATCACGAAACGTGATCATAATTAAAATGTAAATCGACAGACAGAGTTGGCAAGCAAATATCGAGCAAACAAATTCTGCTCTCAAGAGGTACTAAAAACATTCTGAAAAAGAGCGCGTATTATATTTCATTTAAAAGGCAGTTGTACAAAACAAGTTCTACGTAAATAATTTCTTTATGCAATGGATAAATCATGTAAGTTTATCAAATTGCAATGTTACGTTGTTTAGCATCACTAACTTATGTTTCTAGGTCATCCAGTGTTAAGCGCGACAATCAATGCATAAAAAGATTTCCCGTGGTCTTAATCGATCGCTACAATCTATGATCGTGACTATTTCAAATTATTTATTCATACGCATGTTATATTCAAATATTGTAAAAGCCATAATCGGTGTTTACTCGTTCGTAGAATAAACAGGACAAGGTGTTAGCAACTTATTGCACAGCTAAGAAGTGACATCAGTCCGCCATAAATTTCATCTGATCTCATCTAGTTTTATGTTCTTAAGCGCATACATGCCACGTAAAGGATCACGAGCAAAGTCATTTTTTATTAAACTTTTTTTCATGAAACATATATATTTTAATGGTACGTGATAATTTTCATGAATATGTAAATGGTGAGCATAAAAAATTAATTACGTTTTCCTCGGAGAATGTACATATTATCTTTCTCTGAAACGATGATTTCAATTTAAAATTCTAGAAACAATATTTCAAGCCTAAACTTTTTGCTCGATTATCCAAAGTTGCTTCTTCGAGTATAAAAAAATTGTATACGTGCGATTTAATAGCTGTATCATACAGTATCTTCGAAATTACATTAAAATAGTAATTTCTGTTTATTTCGAATTGCATTCGAAAACGTGGCATGCAATGTTTCATTCAAAACATATAGATATAGTAAAATGCATACATTGGGTAATGAGTGAAATATAATTGAATTTTAACAGAAAAAAGCTCACCTTCATAGACATGTTCGATGAACACGTGTAGCTGGAACTGACGCGATTAATGTTTTGTTGTTATTATGAGAAAAAGTATAAGCGCACTTAACGTAGATGTTGTAATTGCATCGCAGTGCATCGAGCATACTTTCGGCTAGATATCGTGTGTTATCTTTAATTGTAATATGTATATAATAAACGGTACATGTTTTAACATCGGACACTCTTTCGTATCACAGTCTGTTTAAACACGCGCAACAGAACATTAACACACCTCACCGTGTTTACGAAATACAAAGGCACATCATAAAAGGATCATAATTTACCGGATGACTTCAAGTCACCGAATGCCCGATGGAACTGTACGACAGTAATATAGACAAGGAATATTTCCTTCGATGTCCGCTTGGCGGCGATACTTGTCACGCGCAATTTTTTTTGCTCGTTTTTTTTTTTAATTTGAATATAGATATATCCCATTATATATTTAATTTTCCTCATTATAAATATTGCTATTTTTAAAAAATATTTTATTCTTTTATTGCTTTGTAAACAAATATTATGAGTCATTTCATATGTTACTTTATTATATTAATTACATTATATAATCGATTAAATGTTTATATTGTTTACAAATATTATGTTTATATTCATAAAAACTGTAAAATTAATATCAGATTAATATGTATTCATATGGATATATTAGAAATATATTTGAATTTCTAGAAATATAATGGTACTAAAATATCAGCAACATTTTTCCCATTAAAACTTAATTTAACAGAAAGAAGATTACTGATATCATCAAGAATCTCAAACTGAAACATTGTTTTTCCACCTGCAGCAAGTTCTTCAAATATTTTGCAAGCATCTAAAGGACAAGAATTTATACTGTTTGGTTTTTTCATAGTACAACATTTCGATAAAGGAGGGACATTTATAAAAGGTAAAGTTCGTGTTTCGTTTGTAATCGTTATGTTGCCATAATCTATACACAGAACTTCAGTACCTTCTTCAGAATGTGAAAGAATTTTTGGCCTGCGCCATTGACCATTTTCTAAATACTTTGCAGCACAAATAGTACCAATGTCAAATATACTTAATGGAAGGAAACTAGGTGCTGCTTGTAATCTCTCTAACATTATATTTAAGTCTGTAGTGTTGCTTTCTGCTTGAATCCAGAATTCATTAAGTGAATTGATGCAACTAACAAATACATTTGGTGAATTTTCTTTACCCAAGGGAGATAATCGTTTCTCTATGATCGTTTCTCTATGATTCACAGAAGTATATCTGTTACATTTTTACCTTCTATTGTTAATTTTACCAATAATGTTTTACCTTCATCAATTACGTCTAACAAAAATAGAACTGCTCCTTCATCTGCTAATCTTACAAATTCCTCACAAGCTTTTTCTGACCATTTCGTAATCCCTTCTGGCATAATTAAACGACATTTTCTTGCTAGAGGAGGTTCATCTACAAGCCCTAACGGTAGAGCACGTATTTCGGTTGCGGTAGTTGAATTTCCATAATCTATATGTATAACTTGTATAACACTATCACTGTGTGATACAACATGCGCCCTATATCAACATTCATCCTCAGGATATTTAGTGACACACAATAAATTTTCTTTAATTTCATGTACTTTGGGAAACAAATGTGCAAAAAGAAATCTATCATTCATAATATCTAAATTACCAATAGTTTTTTGTTCTTGAATCCAAAACTCATTTGGAGAGTTAATGTGAGATACAAAAACAGGATAGGGATCCAATTTAAGGTCCATTATTTCATCTATTAATTCTTCTTCTGTATCACTATTTTCAAAATAATGATCTTCGACTAACATTTCACTGAACATTTCGCTTTTACCAACAAGTCTACTTGTTTTGAAACACTATTTGCTATTACAATGGCTTCCACAGGCGCATCAACTCTTACTAAACTTTCGAATCTTTTACAAATTGCAGAATCCCAATTTTCTGCTTCTGTAGGAATAACATCTAATCTGCATTTAATTGCATATCCCTTTATTTCTTTCCACTCATCTGACAACTGTTGAATCTTTCCAGATTTATTATTGATGATATGAATTTCTAGAAATATATAGAGACTTATTGTCAATGTTGGTAACCGTGATTTTAGTTTCTGACATATATACGTACTGTTGTCGGAAAAGTTCTTTTGCGTACGGAGCCATTTTACTTTGCACATTTAGCAATCAAAAGTAAGAGTATATCTTAATTTAAAAGCTCCTAGTGTTATAATTCTGTACAAAACATAGTGTATATTATATATTTTAAACTCTGTTACAGATATAAAAATGGAGAACGACAACGGAGTACTTGTTGACTTGTACATACCAAGAAAATGGTATGTGATACACGTGGATTGCTGTTTTTAATAATATAACAATGCCCTTCTTTAAATAAAAAGTGCAAATATAGCTATAAATTAACGTTAAATCGGCTATAAATCTTATATAAATTGTATTTTATAGCTCATCGAGTAATCGTATCATTCATGCCAAGGATCATGCATCTATTCAATTAAGTATTGCTGATGTTGATCCTGAAACTGGACGCATGACTGACTCTCAAAAGATGTATGCAATTTGTGGCGCTATTCGTCGTATGGTACGTTATTTACTGTTGTAGTAATTACTGGTAGAAATTATCATTTTTTTAAAATAGCTGCTTTCTTAATTTTTTCAGGGTGAATCTGATGATTGTTTGGTACGACTTGCAAAAAATGATGGTATATTACCAAAAAATTTTTAATCTATGATAATTATTGTATTCTTTCAATAAAAATATAAAAAAAAACTAATACAGTGTGTATTACTGAATCAAACTACTAACTTAAATTGTACATATAATTTTATGAAAGTTCTATTATATATATCATTTATTATATAATTTGTACATGGAGTTTTACATATGAAATAATGGATCATTATATACATATATATGATACAGAAAGATAAATTTTTAGATATTTCATGCTTGTTACGATGGAATAACTTTTTTCGCTAGTTCCATTTAAAAAATTATGTATGCAATGATTATATAAAAATAAAAATCATTTTAAAAAATATAGTTACATATGTCAAAAAAGTATGATTTCAAATATTAATATTTAACTGTATTTAACAAAAACATTTACAAATGTTTTAAAATATGTATCCGTTCTAAACTTTGTATTATGCATGTAACGCCTTGAATAATAAGAGATAGTATAAATTCTTAAATATTTCGAAGATTTATCTAATATTGTTTTGAGGACGTATATAGTATAAGTATAGTCTTGATCGATTACCATATTGTTTTAAAATATCAATTTATCACACACTAATTATTATTATAATTGTTGGTAATCAAAAATTAGTGTACAATACTTTTTTCATTGTTTTTAATGTTTTGAAATTTTTAATATATTTGCGAGATTAAACAGTACATCTATTAAATGAGTAAAAATATTTCATGATTTTGTGCATATATCCCTCATATCATAATTGGGAAAATATGGAAACTTGTAAGTATTCAATACACTTTAATTCTAAAAAATATTTCTGTTATATTATACTAGTATCATTTATCGGGAACTTTATCTTCAAGCATGAATATTGTTAAAATGTGATGGAACTGATTTGGAACTAATATGTCAGAAATATTACCCTGAGTATATTCTATTGATACCATCTTTCGATTTTGATCAGTATGATTATTATATTGTATGATTAGGCCAATAGATTTATATATATTTAAAGATTAATATTTTTGAAAGAATAATTAATTTTTAATTACATTTGCAGTAAAATTTTATCTTTAAAGTAAATTAGTACATAATATTGCTTACTAAAGAAAGAAAAAGCAATAATATTAAAAATATAAAGGATTAAACGTTTTTTATATCTGTAATTTCGGAACCAATAAAAAATATAAGAGTAATACCAAGTAAAATTTAGATGCTACTTGAATTACTGCATTGAAACATGTTAACTACTATTTTCTTACAAAAATGTATTTTGCACATTACAAACCTATCTTTTAACTAAGATTTATTTATCTAATTGCAATGAATGTAGAAATTTCCTTAGGAAACGAAATTACTGGTCAATTATTCAAGGCAATCTATGACTTTATAAATTTTACATATATCTTACACTATTCTCATAAACAGTTAAACCTGCGTATCAAACATTTAACACAGGAGTATCTGATAAGGAATGAACGCGATTAAACCTACGATTTTTTAAAGTTGTAATCGATTCTGAAAGATCTGCTCTTTTACTAAAAAAATCAACTATAGCTTGACCTGTTAAGGCAGATGCCAAGAACTGTTCGACACTTATTGACCAATCTGGACCAGTAGATGCAACTACATTTGACGGATTTCCATTGCGATCATGTGACTAAAAATCATGTTTTATGTACAATTTATAATATATTCTAAGATTACTTACTTAATATAAATAGTATGTTACCCGTTCTATAGCTGAAGGTGTTTGTTGAACAGCAATAGCTGCCAAAAGTAAACTGTCTTCAGACTCATCTCGACCGACGTAAAACTTTTTACCAACATCGCCTAATTGGAGTAAAAGTGTACCTGTATGTAAAAAAAATGTTTTTTATTTAATATGGATTCAAGCAGTAATAGTACTTTGATATGTGTATAATTTACCTATTGAAGCTATACAATGGTAAGTTTCTTGTTCTTCTGGTTGTGCAGGGAACATGTCATAAAGAGTTTTCCATAATGCAATGAAATGTCTTTGTGACATTTTTGGCACAGTTTTTAGATCCAGTGGGCTGTCTTTGGATGCTATCATAGAGCGTAAGCTTCCCATGCTTTGAACTTCCCATGATTGATCTCCCTGGCTGGTCAAACTTGTCGATCGAGATAAAGTACCGATACTCGGTTCTTCCGCTAAACTAACTGGCATTTCTAAAGAAGCAACGCTTTGTTCCATACTGTCAAAAAAATCTGTAGCTTCTGCTGCTACTTCAGCACCATCTAATATTGATATGTTTAACTTGTCTAAAGTAACAATAAACAGTTTCTTATTATAATGCTTTTAATTATAAAATAATATTTACCCGAATGCGTTGGCGATTCGAAATCAACAGGTGTAAGTAATGGTGGTAAGTGTAGAGTATATAAAAGTTTTAATCTTTGTGTTAAATCTGCAGTTGCGGTCATACCAATCGCTTGTACTAATTCCCGAAAGTTCAGTAGTCCATCACGATTACGATCCATTAACTGATATACAATACTACTTATGAACATTTTCTGTATTTGCTTGATCTTATTCAATAAAACTAACATACACATGGATGTTAATTCTCTAATATTATCTATTATTTTTCAGAATTTTCTTTTTTGTTATAAATAGCTACACTTAAAAGTAGAAAATTATTTTGTAAAATTCGATTAACTTACACGAAATAATCGGGCGGCGAGAGATTCAGCTTGACTACATTTTCCCCATGGAGACAAGCCACCAAATAATATCCTAAATAGTTCAAAATCTACTTTATATGCCTCATAAGGTGGCTGCGTTGGATCATAACGATCAGGTTCAGATTTTCGTTGGCTCATTAATTCTTCTCTTACTAAACTTAACAAATCCTAGATAGTGATATCATTGTTTTTTAAGCATCTGTGTTTTTTGAATGTATACTTTCTTAAATATATCAATACCTGCAGTTCTTCCATTGTCATATATTTGTCAACAACAACACTTCTAATTACATTTTTCTCAATTCCATCTTCCAAACTTTGAACTACCCTAAGCCTATGTTTTAAACGAAGTCTTTCTATTCCACCAATAGTCAAAGATCCATATCTTGAATATGCTTCATATATTAAAGTCTGAACAGATATACTCTAAAATAATAAACACAAATAAAATCATGAATCTCCGTAAATATAACTAATGCATAAAAGCGTTTTTACTCTATTAGGAGTAGCACTATCAACTGGTCTAGGAAGTATAAGTCCTTCATCATTGAATACACCCCCAAGGTAATCTGTTAATAACTGCATTGCTTCACCATCGTCACAGCAATTTAACAATTTATCCTGATTCCACTCCAGTACTGTCAATGCTATCTGACACAGGAAGAAAGACCTGTTTACTTCAAATTTCCTCTGTATGTATTTTATTCTGTATTCATTAGAAAGGATATCAATAAAATTCAATATCTTCACTAATAAAAAATAATTAAGGAGCTAAAAACAAAATATATGTACATAAAATATGTTGTACCTGGAAAATTACTTTCGCTCCATCATAGAAAAAGCAATCCATTATATTTACTGCGCTACTAGTTGGCATAACGCTTAAAAATATGGTTAAGAACCATGAAAGTGATATAACTTTAATGAGACCAAGTTCCTGCAATCTAGCATGTAAAGTTGGTAAATGTTCAGCAGCTAACTCTTCTAAAAGACCTTGGTCAACAAGAGCACCGACTACTCTTCTGTCATAATAATCAGGCAATAACGATTCACATACATTACATAACTGCCAGAAAGCAGATTCTTCTGAACAATAGATCAATAGAACTGAAGCCACTATATTCATGGCCTGACAATAGCCTGTTTTAAGACAATTAAGATTAAATAATTTTTGAAAACTTTATAATGACAAATTTCACGAATAAAATTTTTACCGATTTGTGGATTTTTCCAAGCGTATGCAGAAAGAACTCTTCTTAAAGCACTGATACCAGTGTCAGATTGAAATGCTGGATGCTCGGGTAAAGAACGGTGCAAATCTCGTTCTATTTCTTCATTTGCTTGACAAGACTTACCCAATGATTGGTCAACTAACGATTTATAAAGTCCTGGATTCATTACCATTTCGTTTAACGCACCTAGAAATAAATTGAAACTATGTTATACCATTCAATTATATGGTAATGATTATATTGACTGCATTACCCGAAAAAGTAAGCCAAACTTCTCCTCTAAGAGACTGTGGTATACCCTGAATTATAAGTTTTGCTGTTTCTGTTGTTCTGTACATTGTAATACCTCTACCATACTCTGCAAAATGGAGTTCCCATTGTTTTTCTTTAGCTTCTTGTTTTAGCGTCGCTTCATTGCTTAATGGAGCTTTAAACAGAGTCATTAATGGTGGTTGTGGTTTCCAGTCATTAGCGGTTTTAGTTTCCTCATTGTTGCTATTACTATGTAAACTATTATGAAAAAATGCGTGATCGACGCTCCTATTTGAAAATATATTAATTACTATATAGACATATTACATATTAAATTGTATGATCAAAACTAAAAATATTAAGTGGAAACTTACAAATTTGATAGTTTAGATTTTGCTAATAATTCAGATATTTTCTGAACAACAAAATCTCGATCGTGAATCTGAGCAAATAAAAACGACGATCGAGCAGTTGTTACTAGAATAGATTTGTCTATTCCTGTACTAGTTGACTGATTTTCAGCTGGTTCAATAAGCCTTACTTCTCTTAAAGGTATAACTAAACTTACTAATCCTCTTACCTACAATGAAATGGATATTGAATTACGTCATTAGACATAGAATTTATACATATTTATATTTATTTAAAATAATCAATATATTTACTCTGCTTTCAAAACAAAGATAATTCTGGGAAAGAAATATTTTTCCCCAGACATATCTTTTATTGTACGGTGTCCATAATGTTGCATCAATACTACCATCTAATTTTTCATTTCCTGGTAGTCTGAATTGTAATCTGTAGGCTTCAGAATGTGCTCTTGCATCAAGATCTCGTTTTAAAAAGGATGGTTTTTTAGGTACGTTTTTGCTGAAAATATAATTATCATTATAATCAATGTACACAAATTTTATTCAGAAACCTGTAAGTGACTTCAAATACCTCAGTTTATTTAATAGTTCTCTATCTTCGTTAAAGCCACTTTTTTCATCTATAAGCCTAACAAAAATAAAATAACATTAATTTATGAAGCACATTTTCTATCTATATTCTTACACTCTTATCTATTGTATATAAATAATGTTACCTTTTCATAGCAATATTTGTAAGCTGCTCCATTAACGAATATGTATCTGATTTATGAAGAAACATTGAAAAATAATGCTGTAAATGAAATAAAATATTGAATGCTACAGATAATGTAATAATATAAATAATAAACAATCACAATATTTTATTTACCTCTTTATTGTCTCTAGTTACAACACGTATACTATCTGGAAATAAGATGGAATTAGTTTTGCTTAATTCAGTAATGTCTGCCCATCTTATAATTAATTTTGTTTCTCTTGCCAATATATAGGCATAAAAACACATATGATTTATTGATAAATATAACCACCCCTGTCTAGGCAAACGAGATTTCCAGTAACTAAAAAGATACAACGTTATGAGGTTTTATAAATTTTACTGAAATTTTATATACTTTTAAGTTAATTATACAAGTACCTGCATGAATAATAATTGACCAATTTATCTTCTTTTGGTATATTGAAAAGTTGATGAAATTTAAAAGATACAGTTTTAAATGATTCTGGATCTTCTTCTGTGGATAACATAGACTTCAATAATACTATACAAAAATTTTATTTTTTGATCAATTTCTCATAATAACTTACCGTCAGCAAATTGACAGTCTGGTATATTATTTGCAATAATAGATTGTATTTTACAGCAAACAAATTCAGTTATTTCTTCTTCAGTATCAAATGATGTTAATGTATCCATCAAGTTCGAGTGAAGCCATTCCCAATCTTGTAAAATTTCTTCATGTGTCAAGGAACATGCAACTGCTATAAGTTAAAAAAATTATTTTTAAAAGATTTTTATCTATAATAACAATTTCTTATACCAATATGATATGAAGAAACTATATAAAATATAAGTATTTTATCTTATTAATTTATATTGAAATATTTTACCCCAATAAACTTCTGATGATGGCGTTTGATGTAATATCCTAAATGGTGGAGGTTTAGTGTCAAAAACGCTATCCAATGTCCCTACCAATATAGAAGTAAGGCCTTTTGTTTTTCCATGTCCTTTACGGCGTTGTAAAACAAAATATACAGTTGCTTGTTCTGTTACCCTGCATGACAAAGACAACAAAATTCAAAGACAACATTCCTGTTTGAAAATCACTCTAACACATGAGATAAATTCTGTTTATTTCAAAAAACATAATAAAAAAGCTAGGTGTAATGTCAAAGTATTTTTAAAATACATAAAAGTGAAGTGTTATAAGCTCAATTATATGTTACATAAATCCTTTAAAGTAGAAACGAGTCATAAAAAATACAATAAAGATATGACAAATAAACTTCAGTAGTAAAGACTACAATTTTATTGTGCAAACCACATTACAAAAAAAAGGCAACAACTTTACATAATTTTATATTTACATTTTTGTAAATATCAGTGGTATCTTTCACCTTTTTTCATTTATATTTTATTCATAAATATCACCGAATGAGAATGAATCAATGTCATAGATAATAATTGACGAAATGATTCCAATAGAGCGGATGTCTGTTATCGATAATAAACCATATACATCCTCCGACATATAATGTATTATAATTTATACTCCTACACTGCATGATATATAACGTAAGAAAATACATCTAGCGATGATTTACGGTTTTAACGATAGTAACTCTAACTAACAAGATCTAACGGACACATAACGTTTAATACCGTCAAATATATTTACGATATGTAAGCAAATAATATTATGTTAAATACAAAAATGACAAATCAATTAAAAAAAGATAATTATTTTTCTGTTTAGACTAGCATATACATAAGCTCGTAGAACTCTGGCAAATAAATAAATGCTCAAAAATTACTTAAATCCTTGAGTATACGTCTGTCAGCTGTCTTTGACGTACGATGTAAACAGTAATTGTAACAGAACATTGAACATCGTATACACGTATCAATTTACCAAAGAGCATTTGCCAGTAGAACCTCTTGTGGCTTCACCCACATATTGACCACCGTTCTTCCAGCACATATGGCACTAACGATACGAATTCAAGCACACTTTATCCAAGACACTAGCAAATTCGCCGTCTGGTCAGCAGAAAAAAATACTTGCCAAAGATAAATACTAACATGAACTCCACTACGAGTCGGTCGTTGTCAGTTGCGTCGATTCCTGCAATTTCGCCATATTCTCAATCTGAAATGTTACTAAGTATTCAATATTCTTTTTTTACAAAAAATTTCTTATCTTCTGAGAAACATTTTAACATTTCTTATATATTATACAAATTGAATAAAATATGATTATAAATAATATTATTGCGACATGTAAATCACTATATCAAAATTTATAAATAAATAATTATGTAATTATTAAGTTAATATTATTTTTTACAATAATAATTGTTAACGTATTATGTACGTGTACATTTATAGAGATTTAACAGTATTTGACGAAATATTAGAAAGATAATTTTTGCTTTGCAGTAAATATATTGCAGGTAGATGTCGCCTACAATTTCTAATTTATGTAAAGTAATAACCAACCGTGGTAGTGAAAATTACGATACGGTAGAAGTTGGGGTACGGGAATAAGCTACGTCTTCTTGGGAGATTTTTCATTGCAGAGAAAATGGCGTCTCTCGCAAGAGTTCGTCTTTTAATGAGAAATACCGGTACATTTGGAAATTCGATTAGACAAACGTGCTTACGTAGTGCCATTGCACAACTTCAATTAAATGAACGATTTTTTCACTGTAATAGACAAAATATCATTACCCATGTGCCACAGGTAAACACTGCCTTTTTCCATGTTTTCATAAATTCTTTCTGGTAATTCCTACATTGTACTTCAATTTGAGCATTACATAATCAAAATATCTTGAATTTTAAGAAATCAGTGAATATAAATGTATTCAGAGTATAAGATTCGGAATATATCATTCGTTTATTATGTATGTTAGTTATGAACTAGATTGAATATCCGTAAAGTAATAGAGTCAGTAAAGTTCGATCTTACGACACCAATATTTAAATTTTCTTTCATTAATGTTATCATGTTCGAGAAATATAGAGAGTTGTCATGTTATATACTCAAAATCAATACTTCTCCTATTCGTCTATAATGTCTATTAAAAGCTTTGTAATATATATAATAGAATTATTATAATTGTGTTAGTTGTATATATGTTCTATTTATTTAATGACACGTGAATAATATATGATGATATTGTACATATAGGTAAACATACAATTTGTACGTCTGTGCAGTGCAACACCTAAAACTAAGGAACTTGAAGATCGTGTTTTAAATGTGGTCAAAGCTTTTGATAAAATAACTGATGAAAAGGTTGTACAATTATATATTTTTTTTTACATATTATTATTTTACAGGGCACACGAGTCAAGCAGGTGCGTCATTACAGTCATGCTGCACCATTATCGCTTGATCTTATTCGCCAGCGTGTACTGTTAGTACTCAATCTCTATGATAAAGTTGATCCTCAGAAGGTATCTATTCACAAGATAATATAACATTAAAAAATACTTGCGAAAGTATTGTAAATGATAAAATTTACCAATTTCTGTTGAAAATTGAATTTTTATAAGTTTATTAATCATATTTTATATATATTGTAATATTTAATAGCATTATCATTCATTTTCTATATCTGTTGAAACACCTTGATATAGATAGCTTCTCAGAAAAAAGAAATTATTAATTAATACCTCGCTTGAATCGTAGTGTCTTTGTAATAAATCAATACATATATATATATATACATATATATATATACACATATATGTGTAAATTCAATTATTTACCAATTTTTGAAGCATATTATAATTAAAAAATTAACTTTGTGCAGTTATCTTTGGACTCTCATTTTATCGACGATCTTGGTTTGGACTCCTTAGATCACATAGAAATTATAATGGCCATGGAAGATGAATTTTGCTTCGAAATACCAGATATGGATGCAGAGAAACTTTTACGACCTAGGGATATAGTACGTTACGTTGCCGATAGGGAGGATGTTTACGAATAAATATGCACATAATATAAGTCATCTCATTAGACAAGTTTTTTATTTTTAAAATCATTATATTAGAAAATAAAAGTTAGACTTTACTTATTCTGTATATAATATAAGTGTAATAAAAATAAAATGAATCACTAGATTGAATCTTAAATTATATTGCCTTGTATTTATTCTAATTTAATATCAAATAAAAAAGTATACGTCTATTGCATATTTTTATTTCATATGTAAACATCAAAGTATACATTATTTTTAAATGGAGAACCAAGTGCCACCTAGTTGTAATGGCAGTGATATGGTGTCGCTACCCTCTACTAGGCCGACATTACGACACTCAGATCTTTTTTTTATTTGATTCAATCGAACGTGCACACTAATCGAGTGCAACAACTGGAAAAATGAAGATGGCGGACGGATGTGTATTCTTCAGAAGAAATAGACCCGGAACTACAGCAAAGGTTAATAAAAATGTTAACTTTCATGAGAATTTATTGTTCTCATGTCCTGTAGGCTATCGTTCAATGATGGTTCGATTATGTACAACGTATTTACAGAAATATCCAAACGCGTTTTTGACATATCTTTGGAAAATCAATGAACGCTCTATAAAGAAATTATTGTTTACAAACTAATAATTTATTATATTTCGTTTACATTGTTTTAAATTTTCAGTAACGTACTAATCGTGTCTAAATGCTAATACGCCCATAGTTACATATTTGTAGAAATACATTTTACTGATAAAGATATAGATTTTGATAGATAATATTTAGTACAATATTTACTGTTTTTTAATAATTAAGTAATTATTATAATAGATTGTACACGTAATAAATGAGCCATGTAAGTGACACTGGTTGTTCATTTCTTATTAAACATTCTTAATTTAGGAACCTTCTTTGTTTAGAATTTCTGTAGGTGGCCTGATGAACCCTTTGAAGAAATGGACAGCACGCTGGCCGTGCAACAATATATTCAACAGATGATTAGAAGAGATCCATCTAATGTTGATCTAATATTGAAAATGCCAGAAGCACAAGATGAAGCAGTATGGAAATATGAACATTTAAGACAGTTTTGTATGGAACTCAATGGTTTAACAGTAAGACTGCAAGCAGAATGCCATCCAGAAGCTTGTACTCAAATGACAGCTACTGAACAGTGGATATTTCTGTGTGCTGCACATAAAACACCTAAAGAATGTCCAGCTATTGATTATACACGACATACACTCGATGGTGCAGCTTGTTTGCTTAACAGTAATAAGTATTTTCCTAGCAGGTATATAAAAATAGTATCGAAAGATTATTATAGATAATTAGAATATATAAATATTTTTTATCTATCTCTCTATTTCTTTATGTTTTATTTCAGAGTAAGTATCAAAGAATCTTCAGTAGCAAAACTTGGATCTGTTAGCCGGAGAGTTTACAGAATCTTCTCTCATGCATATTACCATCATAGAACAATATTTGATGAATTTGAGAATGAGACTTTTTTATGCCGCAGGTAGAATGATTAATCATAAAAGCATAGATAGAAATATCAGTATTTTATTAATTCATTTATTTTGATCATTAATCTTTTTTGTTTTAGGTTTACAGCATTTGTGACAAAGTATAATTTGATGTCAAAAGAAAGTTTAATAGTACCAATTATGGAAGAAGAAGGAACGACAGAAAGTGAAGCGTAGAACTTGAATGTTTATTTATATTGTCCAAAATTGATTTGTCAAATTTAAGGTGGTATTGTAGTCTAGAAATTTGAAAAAATCGAAATTTTTTTTTTCATATTTCCAAAGTTCAGACATTCAAGAATATGCCCTTAAAAGGATTTTTCAGAATTTCAATTATTTTATGAGTTACAGCTATTTTTGTGACGCAGCATCTGCTTCGGTCCGACCGGAACAAATGAACAGTAGACGGTAGACGTTGTCCGAGTAAACTTGTCTCAAAACTTTAAACGCGTTTTTCTCGAAATTACTTTTTTTGAGTTGGCGTGCACGATATCTCAATTTCTAATGAACCGATTTATTTTAAATGTGATCTGAATATTCCTTATATACTCCTCTATCGTCCGGACCACGCTCAGCTCAAAATCTTTAATATTACTATTTTTTAAACGTTCGGAATTGTCAAAAAAACGTGCGAAATAAGAAATTTTTTTTTAAATGGCCGTCATTTTGTGAAAAAATGTTGTATTGACTTTTCCAAGATTCAGACGATAGCGGCATCCATACTAATTAAGAATCTGTTCGCTTTTTTTGTTTCAAATGACTAGAAGGGTTGATATGCACGCCACGACACCCCATTTTTTTGGCAGCACCCACTTTGCCAGCTCATAACTTTTTAAATATTGAGTTTTTTTTCAGTGAATTTTTTACGTAATCTCGAAATATCAATAAACAAATGCTAAAAAGGAGGATAGCAAAAATATTTTTTGTTTCGCTTGTACAGAGCTTCAAAAATCGCCCGAAATTCATGCCTCTAGACCAGAATACCCCCTTAACGAAATCATTGGTAATATTGATATATCGCTGAAATATCTCTTGTAGTTCTAATTATTACAAGAGTATTGAAAATTTTTGCTAATCTGTCTAGAAATATATCATTAGAATTTCTTGTTATTAATTGAATTAAGATTCATTTTAATACAGTCTTTGCTAACAGGAATTTATTGTATAAAGTAACTTTTCTTGCTTAAAAATTATATTTATAGTATTTACTTATCATTGAATGTGTAAAGCGTGGAAGGTATAGTTGAAGTTATGATCCAGCCATTACTAAGTCTTTGTATAAAGATGAATTTATTTTAAACAAATGTATTATACCTTCTACACAATACATTAAGTTAAAATAATTCTGTACTAATGAATTTTACATGAGTTTACGTTGTTAATGTAACAAAATAATTTTAAACATTTTTGAAAACATAATTTTACCAAATGGCATTTCATGAAATAATATAACAAGAAATTCAAGAAAATTTAAAGTAAAATTATTCAGTCTTTTACATAGCATATCTTTATATATTTTGTACCTTCTTTTTTGTATAAAAATATTTAATTTTATTGAAACTAATTATAAATTTAGATTTCTTTTTTGTAAGTAACCTTATTACGATGTGTTTGACTAATTCGAAATCTAACATTAAATATCGATATTTTTTTCTTACTTTATTGAGTCATCATAAAAAAATGGATATATTTACTGTAGCAAACGTTATCAATATAACGTAACTATAATCATCGTGCAGTAACCAAATGAAGCAAACACTTATATGCATTATTAGTAATGATAGTAAATGTGTAGTGTTCTTATTTATAACATATTTATCTTATGTGGGATTGAACTTAAAATGTTGACTTTCTTCTCCTGTTACCGGTATAACTCTTAATATCGTATAGTCCGTTTAAAAACGTTACATTTTTATTGTCTGTAAAGTATTAAACATAAGAAGGATGATACAGACCTGTTATATTATCAGGGCACACACGTTTTTAAAAATGAGACTAGAGAATACAAGTGAATATTATTTTTTAGTTTGTTTTATAATCATTTATCTATATTAATTGACATTAATTTTTTACCGATTAATAATTCTGCCAATGAGAAAGTTGAAAGTGTTCTCTAGTTTTCTCGGTAAGAAAAACAATATCAGTGCTGGGAGATTATCCATACTACTGCCGAATACTTAAGCTCCATAATAAGTAGTTTATAGTAGTAATTGACATAATATGAAAATGAAAAAAAGAATTAAGAATACTTTGGAATTTATTGGTTTATTAATGTATCAATCGCGATTAATTCAAACAATGTTTTTTGTAAGCTTATACGAATTTGATACTAAGAATATATTACTACAAAAAAGAAACAGAAATAATTGCAAAAATGTACTCTCTTCCAGTTTCACCAACGGTGAGAAACATAATCATCATGAAAGAATTTTTTAGTAATTTCATTTACTGTTGGTGAAATGTGATGTTTGCTAATCGTCTATTGCGAATAACTTTTTCTAAAACCAAAAGACAGAAGATCTTACAATTAAATTTCTGTAGAAGGCACTGTAATTTTCATAGTGTATGTTATAAGTCTGCAATGTGCATGCATGCTATTGTAACACTGTATATATAATTTGTAAATAAGAAATCTAATAACGATAAGATCAGTTAATAGAGATTGGAATATGAGAAATACACCGAAAGCGCGTGATTATTTCTGTAATAAACATGCATGTACTGACAAGGAATAAACTTTTTACTTAATAAGAACCATTGTATCGCTCTTTCGTGTGCATAAAACAAATATGATAGAATTAAAATTCTTACAAATGTACAAATTTTCGAAGAAAATATGATTTTTTATTTAAAATTAAAAATTTTTGTCTCTGATTATATACGAGTTATTTCAGATAGAATTTTATATACAATACAATTTAATTTCTCTCGCTTGTATTATCGACCATCGTTTGCTCTTTTCCTACTCTTCTTTGGTGGTGCTTCTGTTTGCCCTTTCGTTTGCTCTTTCTTTGGCCTTTTTTGACCAGCCCTCAATCCCATAGCTGCGAATTCCCCAGCATCCGCGCGGGTCACATTACTACCTGCTTCCTGTTTCTTACCTTCGCATTCGTTTTTCATTTCTTGGCCATTTAAGAATTCTCCATTATCACCAGGCGCCTGGTAGCTGCACATTAACGTCAGGAACATGATATAACAATATAGTTATACAATTTTACAAAATAAATATTTACCCAGGCACTGATGTGTCTTTTACTTCTTTTGTAAGCAAAATAAATATTTCCGGGACGTGGTAAATTTGTACATTTTCGGCGGTTTCATTCTCCTTTCTCTTCTCCGACTCCTTCGACCTTTAATAATACATGTACCTCAATTAAGAAACAAACAGAGACTATCATTTCTTTCCGTGTTATATAACTTACTGTATAAAACGTATTTTAGTGATTTGATGAAGATCTTTTTCTTTCATTTTGAAAATTTCCGCACAGGAAATAGCTTTCCCAACAGCTTTCCCTACCGCATTCCAAACAACGTTGTTATAATTTGAGAATTCTTTCAACGCGTAATCGAGAACATTTCTAATTTTCGAGCCACTTTTTACCTGAAAACATTCCCATTAAACAACATGCTATGAAAATGTTAATCTTTTATGAACTTTTATTTCGACACTTACTTGCATTAGAAGAAATTTTTCTGGTAAATCTGGTATAGGAATTCCCGAATCTGTTGGCTCAGGTTCCATATTTTGCATCCATTTCTTTTTATTCAATTTTGGTCGGACCATCTGCAAGAAAATCAATCGTTACTGAATGAATATTTATTGAGATTTTTACGATCTATTAAGATTTCGAAAAAAATATTTCTGCTGATTTTCGTAATCTTAAAGAGAATTATTACGAGGGTAGAATCATGAAAGAGCGGAGGAGACCACGTCTCTCTGCCAGTAGGTCATGAGTCCGCAGGCATCGGTTCTTCGGCGTGCCATTCTTGGAACCATTCATGGAACTTGGAATGACCGAGTACAGTCTTGCACATAAACCTTTCTCGGTTTCATCCTATCTTATCTTCTCTTCTCTCATACAGGAATATTTAAATATCTACAATTCCTTCAAGTTGCTAATCTTGAACTTGGCTTACATCAGATTCGATTATATTTTATATAATAAATAAAAATCAACTTATTTTCATTAGAGGTGTAATCAGTTAAATGTACATTTATTTTTATTCTTATTAAGATAAAATCAATCAGTGTACAGTAAATTTCACTTTCTTCAGTTACTTGTAATTCGACGCCAGGCTAAACGATATGTCGCGTTTCAAGTGGAAAATGACCATCATTGGTCAGACACGGCGCTCCGAAGCCATACCGATACCTTCACTCTGTTAAAAACAATTTAATCCTTTCAAGATACACTTTTTTAACGAATGAACGCGACAGCATAATAGCGTAGAATATAATACACTCAAGTTTGAAAAAGTACCAGCTGATTATAATTTTCTAAGTGACATGTTGGATTACGTTTTGTCGCTTAGCGATATAATAATTTATATTCCTATAGATCTCAGTGGTATCAGAAAACTTATAACTTGTCTCAGTTGTCTTAAAAGTTAAATTCCATTTCTACAATATAAGAAATAAACAAAGACCTATATAGAAGAAATCTTGCATTAACGAATACCATATTCGCTCGTATTCAATCCACTGTCATTCGAAAATGAAATTTCATAGATTCAACGATCGAGATAATTTGACGATCATCGTTTAATATCGATTCTCCTTAGCACGAAACTGAGACATCCTTCGAAAGACGAACAAAGAATCTACCTACGAAATAAACCTCCTACCCTAGAACGTCGATATTTAACTATAACAACCCTTAACCATTCAAAAATCGAGACTTTATATATTCGACAACCAACGTACGATTCGACGATTATCAATTAATATCAATCTTCGCCAGAATGAAACTGGGACGTTTCTCGAAAGTTGGCGTTCAGTGTAATTTCTGGAATTCCGAGGCGAACTTGGAAAAAGCATCGGCGGTCTGAGGGATCCCCTATGGAAACTCCATCAATATTTTCCAATCAGCATTCGATTGCACGGTACATCCCTACCCCTCTGGCTTGTTCGTAGTCGGGGGCAAATACGGAGGGTGTAAGGGGGTCGCAGTGTAGGCGTATATGGTGGTGGTATGCGGCATAGTCGGCATAGCGCCGCGACTCCCCGACGCCATATTGCATTATTAAGCACCCCTATCAGTTTCTCACCCCTGCATTCCAGCATTATGAACGTTTTTATCCCTAAAGGGCGTCGTTTTGCCTATGTGAAACGAAACGGGTGCTTCCACTGGTGGATACTAATTCGATTCTCACGTTATTTCATCAAGATCCTTGATCCTTGAAAAACCTCTGATCGTTTCTTCGCGCGTCAACTTCTTCATCTATGGAAATTATACCGGTACGCGTATCCGGAAGAATTTGTTGGACAGATACCGACGCTTCTTCCGATCGATTACGATTAAAGATTTAGGCACGGAGCGCTTTCGATGTACGTCTAGTTCAGCGTTCGCTACGTCACAAATCATTATTTGTCCTATATCGGATACAGAAACTGTTACGTTAGGCTCGTGCACGTCGATGGCGGCAGATAGATAGTCGACAACATCGCGTTTGCGTCGTTGAATTACGATTTCTATGTTAGTGTGAGACTTTGTAGAGAAGGAAAGTAACTTGTTAAAAGGAACTAATGGTAAACAGAATTTCCAGCGTTTGATCGTTCAATCTATAACGAGGGAATGTGTTTCATCGATGTCGGTGAACTAGTTAGAAACATTGTTTCTTAGCCATCGAGTGTTTCTCGCTATTCGACCCGATATGTTTTGTTCGAGCAACGAAGGAAACTAATTTCGACGTGACGGGAGATCTGACGAGATTCTTCATGTATCAGAGGATTCTCTAAACGAGAGAACGAAAGGTCAAGGAGTTCCGGACCACTTTTGGCGCAGCTGCATCGCTACGACTTTTAAAGGGAGAGAGGACGAGATATTCTGCGTCTGACACCTTTTTAACCATACCTACGCGCTCTTTTCCCACCTTAATAAACCATCGGGCGCTCAGAAGCCTTGCTTCCAATTTATTCGAGTGGCCAACTCTTCTATGGAGAAGACGCTCAACGATTTCATCGCCAATGAACGGCGCAAGCCGTTTTCAGAAGTTTTCCTCCAATACCCCGGAGGAGAACTACGCTCCCTCGAACGATTGTATGAACATTTCCGAGTCAATCGACCTGCAGAATGAAGTTTCCCCGCGCGAAGACCTTCCTATTCCCTATTTCATCGTATGACCTATTACGAAATCAAACAACCATCCAACGATGCCTTCTTAAACAAGTTCGTTAGAACTCGTTGTTTCGTTAAGAAACCGTGCTCCTCTCATTGATAATACACGTAACGATAAACTACGTAATCAGTGAGTGTCACAGATACGACTGTAAATTGTAAAGTCTACCATTACATCACTTTCTGGAATCGTCTATGGAACATCGTCAAGTTCATTATCGTTCAAGGACACCTCTTAGAAGCTTGCCAGATTGCTAGAAGATTGCAGCCAATCAGAAGCACGTGTCACCCTTCGTAAAATTCCGTCCAATCTAACGATCTATATGATCAAAATTATATTCACCGGTAGAGAAGTAAAGAACGAATTTTCAAAGAATACACGATTTTGACTAGGCGCGGCCGTTAAAGTTTCGTAAGAAAGAGCAAGCATGAGGTTACTGATTGAACGAAGGGCAGTCGGTGCCCTTACGTGTCTATTTCAATCTTCCCTTTAACGGAAATTGCGTTCCTAGCCATACATAGATCCACCCATTTCTCCCGCTCGTCCTTTCGAGGATCCGCTAAGAAGATCGCACGGAAGGACGCGTTTGCGCAGGAATTGAAGAATCCTCGCTCCCTGGATCCTCGATATATCCGCGGTGGTAGGCGAAAGTGCGGATTGTTCGGTCGTGGCTCATTCAACGTACACCGGTTGGACCTTACGATCTTCGTCGTCGTCGCTAGCAACAGGTAGGACGGTCTTCCGCGTGGGGACTACGAATTTTCCTTCAAGTCCTTCCGATCGTGACAAAAAGTGAAATTACAAAATATATCCAAACATCTTTCCGCATCGTATAACGAGATACTGCGGTAATTTTTTTTTACGTTTTAAAGGAAGCAAGAGTGTCTGTGTCGAGGGTTGATCCTTCGAGCGAATACGATTCTGCATTCATCAATGTTCTCACCAATTAGTTGTCTTTATTCGACGTGTTGTTCCAGTGAAACTAAGAAAGTTTCTGTAATATCTTTATCGTATCGTTTATCCCTTTGTCGACGACCGACGTATATATACGTTCAGTGCGAAGCATCAACGTAGCCGGCAAATCCATATATTATTCTTTCGACGAGAACGAATGATAAAGACGAAAGACAAAAGTTTGCGCTTTTGACGAGCAAAATATTAAAATTTTCCTTTCGCAAATTGATAGGAAGATTGTAATTTTGAAGTTACTGAAAGTAAGAGTGTCTATGTAATTCCGCGTTTACCAATTTCTTTAATTTCATTGACGAATTAATCGTGTCGCATTTAGTGGCAGATACAGAGTGGAAAAGGGTTCATCCTTATCGAGCTTGTGACAGATATTATTATCGAATTAACTAGAAAGTAGAACAACAAGTAAATTCGTGATAACTGTGATGATAAACGAAATCACGTTCTATCCAAAGGTTTTCAAGGACCAAACAGATCATCATGGACATTCAGGAATTTCGCATGCGTGGCAAGGAGATGGTGGAGTACATTTGCGAATTTATGAGTAATATTCACAACCGGAGAGTAACACCGGACGTTGGCCCCGGATATTTGAGACCCCTCCTACCATCGGAAGCACCGCGGGAACCTGAACCTTGGCAGGACATCATGAGGGACGTCGAATCGAAGATCATGCCCGGAGTAAGTGAAAAGTAGTAGAATCACTTTTCATTCTCTGTGACTTTGACAATGTTTACAAGTGATGAAAGAATTTTAAGATTTTCACAATGAAAAGAAAAACAACGTGTAAATAAAAAGAGATGGATAAAAGGAGGAAAATATTTATAGATAACTCACTGGCAACATCCACGGTTTCACGCGTACTTTCCAGCTGGAAATTCTTTTCCATCGATTCTTGGCGATATGTTGTCGGATGCAATAGGTTGCATTGGGTTTTCATGGGTGAGTTCAATATTTTTTTTTCTTCCTTTCGAGAAAATTACTTAACATCCGCGTTGCGTATGTAACATCTCTATAAATATATGTTACGAATATAACATTTCCGAGGATGCTGAAGTCGCATCGATACACGAAATTCAATTTTCTCGCGAAGATCAGGGTACGAACATGGATTAGAAAGATTTGACGGATCGCTCAAGCCTGTTTGTTCGTTCATTTCTGTATTTCGACGTTTTATTTGTTCTAGGCGGCCAGTCCAGCCTGCACGGAGCTCGAGACGATAGTCTGTGACTGGTTCGGTAATTCAATATTATTCCATTAAATATCAATCGAATTTATATGAAGTATTACAGAACGAATATCATCGGGTATACTAAATTGCAGGCAAAGCTATTGGTCTACCGACGGACTTTCTTTATTTTAGCCCTGGTAGCAAAGGAGGTGGTGTGATACAAGTAAATACTTTGATATTTTACGAGAATTAAACACTTTCTGCTGGATTAATTAAATAACCTAATCGTTATATATAAATCGTAGGCTATGAGATAACAGTTAAACGAATTTTAGGGCTCAGCTTCGGAGTGTGTTTTAGTGTGTATGCTGGCAGCAAGAGCTCAAGCTATTGGTAGATTAAAAGAGTTACCTGCTCACGCACATTTGGACGAAACTGCTCTTTTAGGAAAATTAATGGCTTACTGTAGTCGCGAAAGTCACAGCTGTGTCGAAAAGGACGCGATGATCTGCTTCGTAAAATTAAGGATTTTGGAGCCCGACGACAAGAGCGTTCTTCGTGGTGAAACTTTGCGTCAGGTAGAATTTTTCTTTCCGATTATATTTATATTTAACACGTTCGCTACCACAGAGAATTGGTGATCGAATTGTATTAGAAAATTCTCGTAATCTTCGCTTGTATGATACGTATCGTTGTAAGTTTTAGCAAGTTATATACGCGAAAGTGATATAGCAAACGTGTTGATTTTGATTAAAAGTTCCTTCTTCGTCATCGTGCAATTTTCTTCAGGCAATCGAAGCTGATACAGCCGAAGGATACATCCCCTTCTTCGTTTCAACTACTTTAGGCACAACTGCTTGTTGCTCCTTCGATAATCTCAGAGAAATCGGTCCAGTTTGTAAAAAATATCCAGGCGTAAGAATATTTGCGATTTTCAAGCTACGTTATCGCGTATATTCAGCCCCAAAATTTGTATTATGGCTGTCGATAGGTATGGTTACACGTGGATGCGGCTTACGCAGGCAACTCGTTCATTTGTCCGGAACTAAAGTACCTGATGGCTGGTATCGAATACGCAGATTCTTTCAACACCAACACGAACAAATTCCTATTAACGAACTTCGATTGTTCCTGTCTCTGGGTTCGTGACAGATTCAAGCTGACTGGCGCGCTCGTCGTCGATCCTCTTTACCTGCAGCATACTCACGCGGATACAGCCATCGATTATAGGTACTATCGATTTCATCGACGTTGTTTATTTCATTAAAAAAACAAGCATCGTTTGTTCATTCAACATCCGTTATTTTTAATTTTTTGTTTGCCCAGACACTGGAGCATACCACTGAGCCGACGATTTCGTTCCTTGAAGCTGTGGTTCGTGATGAGAAGCTACGGGATATCCGGTTTGCAGGCCTACATTCGAAATCACGTTCAATTGGCGAAAAGATTCGAGGCGTTGGTGAGGAAGGATTCGAGATTCGAGCTCTGTAACGAAGTTGTGGTGAGCGACTCGCGAAGACAATACGAAGACAGCGGTGAATCAAGGCTTGGAGTCAAGGTTTATCGCGTTACCAAGTTTTATTGTATTAAATGGTTTTCAGTTGGGCCTGGTTTGTTTCCGAGCAAAAGGCACCGACAAGCTAAATCAGAAGCTTCTCAGTGCTATCAATGATTCTGGAAAGCTGCATATGGTGCCAGCCAGAGTGAATCAACGCTTCACGATTCGTTTCGCACTTGCTGCGCCGAATGCCACCGCTTCTGACGTTGGTTAGCAATATCTTGCTTGATAATACCATTCTTACACGTTTCTTTTACTCAATTTTTACTCTATTACTCAATTCTTATTTTTATATCGTAGACATAGCGTGGAGCATAATCACGGATTATCTAGCTGAGTTGTTAGAGTCCAAGGTGAGCGAAATCTCTCCAATTGGAATTTCGTTTCGCTCTTTGAATGTTCTTGCGTATTACGTGTATCTTTATTTTATCTTCAATTGCAGGATGTCATGGACGAGTTGACACAGAGGAAAATGCTCGAGGAGAAGAAGAGGGCCACTTTGGAGCAAAGAAGGTCCTTCTTCGTCCGCATGGTGTCTGATCCTGCGATTCAGCCTGGTTTTACGAAAACGCCAAACAGGACAGGGGGAAAACTCGATACTCAAGCAACCATCGGTGGTATCGGTTCGAATCCTACGAACAGCGCAACGTAAGACTTTGCTGTATCCTTAAAATGGATTACAGAGATTTAACAAAATCACTGATTTAGTATGTCTGACGGTAGACGTTCGTGGATATCGTGGCCACTGGCGTATCTGATGAAGGACGCCGCCGATACTAGCGAACTATCTCTTAGGCACGTTGGAAAATATTCTGCAAATTTCTATTTTATCTTCTCTTCTTCTCTTTAAAACGATATTTCACGTTTTTCTTCTTTCCTATAACGAGATTGAAACTTTGCATTTACATCGAATATTCGAAATCGTCCTTACATCGTGTTTTCTTATTAATCGAAGGAAATAATTTTAGATTTCGTCATCTGGATACCATGGTACGGCTGAAAGCAAGCGGTACCGGAAGTCGTCGCGGAAGCAGCAACGGATGCAGTCCGGATCCATCGCCATCCGCTTCGCCGTCCCGTGGAAGATCGCCAAATGGCAGAGCGTAAAACCTTGCCCGATCCTTCATCGTTTTTTTTTTCTCTAAAGTTTCGAAAGTTTCTCCAGATACATCGACAGGAATGAAACTTATATAACGAAGCAACAACGATTCTCGCAATCGAATCACGTACGGATACTGCCGACGGAATCGTCGATTAAAAAGAAACGGTGCAAGATTCTCAAACAAGAAAATTCCCTTAAAATTGCTCAGCAACAGTCGACGAATGAAAATATGGTCGAAATTGATCGACGACCCTGTTTGATCGTGGCATCGTTTTTCGTCGCCTGTTTAGTCAGCCCTTCGGGACTGTGTGCAGTAGTTGCAAAGTTTCGCGTTCACGGCTCGACCGAAGGAAGCGGCTCGATAGATATAAGTACATCATCTTTACTTGCTTATCGATCTGTTTATATAAGTGTGCTCTCTTTGGATCGCGACAGAATCGTGTACCACGTGAAACACGCTACGTATGTAACATATTATTCTATCCAATATACATTACCTATATGATATATAAAGCGTGCTCTATATAGTAAAATGGATTTCTTCAAGTACAGAAACCATGGTATTTCCAATTATTCACCACATCATCTGCAGTCGTAATTGTTTTCTGTCGTTATAGAGATGTCTGTGAATTGGCCCGGGCATGGAGTTAGAAAGGGGGAGGGTGGGCAGTGGAATAAAAAAACATGAAACGGAAACTCGTATCGCGGGAATATCGAAAAAAGGTCATAAAAAGCTATTCGTTACACGATCGAAAAGGTTGGGGTCACGAGGGTGAACGATGTACCTGGACCGTTTGCTTGGATATCGTTCTCTCTCTCTTTTTCTCTCTTCTAAGTATCCAGTGACATTTATATTCAATTTCGTTTCGATTCCATTTTCGTAGAACTCATTTGCGAAAACGGGATCTTGTTATGAAAACGAAAACGTGGCGCGTGGCTCAGTCATCACCCGCCGAAAGATGCTACGTCAAGCGAAAACGCGTAATCGTAAATTGGTTCACTGGAGAAGGGGAAGCTGTCGATAATGTCGATCATTGGCAGAATATTGGTAATTGAACGAGCGACAAATACTATCCCTTACGTAGGCTGTTGCATATTAACAGAGATCAAAGGATAGTCTCCAATGTCGAAAAATAAACGAGCGTAACTTATTGTAAGAAAAACCTATCACGAGGATACTTCTACCTTTTTTTTCTTCTTTAGTAAAAGATGCAACACCTACAAATTCTAACTAGCTAAATAATTCGATAATAAATAGAAGAAAATATGAAAACAACGGTTCAACGATAGATCGAATATACTTCTCTCCCACCTTATGAAAATTACATTTAATTGTTTTAAACTATGAATTCAATTTACTTCGATCTCCCCGGGAAGCTAACTTTCTAATTGTTTGGGGTATAGCGGTTTTTTGATCGGCAACTTGCCCGAAGCTAACGCGAGTCAAATGGACAATGGCCGGCGGAAAAAAGGGAATCAGCGGTGGAATTAATTAATTCGAACTGAATGGCAATCGTATCGACATCCTCGATCGAGAATCCAATTCGAAAACGTCGGTCGCGAGCAGACCATGCGTGAAGGTAGTGGCGAGAGAGAAAATGGTGTTCGCCATGTGTCTGCTTGTATGTGTTACAAAGATTGAGCGGTGACCTGTCACCGCTTCTACGGGGTGTTGTAAATGTAGGTGAAGAGTAAACGTCTATTTATAAACGGGGGAGGAGGGGGCGAGTTTACTCCCCGTGCATCATCGACAACACGCTGGCTTATTCAAGCAGCGACCCCCTCGATACATCACCATTGATGTCGACCACCCTTCTTACGAATTTTCGTTCAGATTTTTGGCATCGATCCGCGAACACTATCCGCGCGGGTGGCAATCGATTTTCTAATCGTCGAATTAACTCTCTTCGAACGATCGGTACGAAACATGCCAGAAATTTCAATTACTGTTGTTTCCTTTTCTGAGAAAATAATTAAAAACAGTAACGGAGGTATCTTCAGATGAAATAATTTTTAGTGAAATCTTTTAGGTATAAATTGCAAAAAAGCAAGTAAAATTTAGTAAAAAAGAAAAATGTTCGAGCGAGAAAATTGACAATTCTTTAAAAATCGTATCACTTTTTTTTTTTATAAAGAAGGTGTAAGTGTACCGGTGTACACATTTGAGGGAAAGAATGAATTATCACGTCACACGTGGGAGGGAAAAAGCGCTGCTAAATTGGTTGAGTGGAAGTATGACGAATTTTATGGGTTGGAGAGAAATTTCGAAGGGGTGTGATCCCTTTTTTCGAGCAGGCATTTACGTAAGAAGCGTTACAGTAGGCGCCAGTGTCGTAATCCAGAATGAAGCAGGTAAGTTAATATTTTTCACGATAGGCGAAGCTCCGCCTTAATTTTATCTGCGTGAGGCAGGGATGTACGAAGAGGAGGCGCGCATAAAACTGACCGGCGCTATGCCAGGTGCCACCAGTCTCGGTTCCAACACGGGACAAACCTGTTACGCGTTTCTTTCCAAGTGGGATCATGTTCTGAAACAACTCAAACGACCATTTTCAAATTCCTTCTCCAAGAGAAACGTATTGAAACGTTCGAGTGATATATCTTCGAAGTGGATCGGATTTTCTATCCGCCAATCAAAAAGAAAAAGTGAGTGAAAAACGCTTGGATATTTCGAAAAGTCGAAATCGTAGAGTAGCTTGAGAAATAAAACGCAGCAACCGACTCTTTCGGAATCTTTTGGAAAAAGAAAAGTAAAAGCAACAAAGAGAAGTAACGTAAAGAAAAGAGAACACGTAAAGAAGATATTTCATCCCAGGTATTTCTTTGCTTGCGAATGACGTTTATTTCGTCTGTAATCCCGATAAATGGCGGTGAAAAATGTCACGATCACGTACACACGCTTTAGCCGAGAACGTGCTTAATCAAACATGAGTTTCATTGGCACGCACTAGCCCGTCTCTCCTTCGAATTACATTCCAGCCGGCAATTATCATGAACATCGATGAGTTTCAAGTACGTGGCAAGGAGATGATCGAGTATATTTGCGAGTATCTCCGCACCTTGGAGGGAAAGAGGGTGACGGCGAACGTGGATCCAGGGTATCTAAGGCCCCTACTTCCCAAAGAAGCTCCAGCGAAAGGGGAATCATGGGATGCCATAATGAGGGACGTCGACAGCAAAATAATGCCCGGGGTGAGTGTCAACTATGGGCTCGATTATCGATCCCCCTTCGTTGATTCCGACCTCTTTCGATGTTAATAATATTCACGAATACTAAAAAAATAGGAAAAACCTGGTCGATCATAAAACAACACTTTTCATTATCGTTAGATCATCCTATTTCCAATATTTCTTTGCTAATTTAATGTTCGTGTGTTGCGGAGTTTTCAAACTCATACCTCGACATTGAAAAATTCGTATAAAAATTTTTTTTACAAATCTTTACGTCCAATACAAACGTCGATTACTGAGAAAACACGGATGGTTTACAGATCACACACTGGCAGCATCCACGTTTTCACGCGTACTTTCCAGCGGGTAACTCGTTCCCTTCGATCCTCGGGGACATGCTGTCGGACGCAATCGGGTGCATAGGTTTCTCTTGGGCGGCGAGCCCGGCCTGCACGGAACTGGAAACGATCGTACTCGACTGGTACGCAAAAGCGATAGACCTACCAGCGGAGTTCCTAGCTGAACACAAAAGCTCGAAAGGTGGTGGAGTGATACAAGGGTCAGCCTCCGAGTGTATTCTGGTCACCATGCTTGCGGCACGTACCCAAGCGATTCGAACCTTGAAGGAGCAAGACCCGAACACCGAGGACTCGGCCTTTCTGCCACGGTTGGTCGCCTATTGTTCCACAGAAGCTCATTCCTGCGTCGAAAAGGCAGCGATGATCAGTTTGGTGAAGCTTCGAGTTCTTGAACCAGATGAAAAAGGTTCCTTGCGAGGTAAGCGACTGGAATCTGCGATCCGCGAAGACGTGGCAAACGGTTTGGTTCCGTTTTATGTCTCCACCACTCTTGGCACTACCGGATCCTGTGCGTTCGATAATTTAGTCGAAATCGGACCAGTGTGCAAACTGTATCCTAACATGTGGCTCCACGTGGACGGTGCTTACGCTGGGAACGCGTTCATTTGCCCGGAAATGAGGCCGTTGATGACGGGTATCGAGCACGCAGACTCGTTCAACACGAATCCCAACAAGTGGTTGCTCGTTAATTTCGACTGTTCCTGCCTTTGGGTACGGGATCGAGTGAAGCTCACGTCGGCGCTCGTCGTCGATCCATTGTACCTTCAGCACGCTAGATCCGGAGAATCTATCGATTATCGTCACTGGGGAATTCCTTTGAGCAGACGATTCAGAGCGTTGAAATTGTGGTTCGTGATGAGATCGTATGGAATTACAGGATTGCAGAAGTACATAAGGAACCATATCAGGCTGGCGAGACGGTTCGAGACTCTGATGAGAAGGGACAAAAGATTCGAGATCACTAACGATGTGAGAGTTGGTCTGGTCTGCTTCAGACTGAAGGAGAGCGATGAGATCAATCAGGAATTGTTGGCGAATATTAACGCATCCGGCAGACTTCATATGATCCCAGCCAGAGTCATGGGAAAGTATATCTTGAGATTCTGCGTGATCAAGGAAAATGCTACTGACGATGATATCGATTACGCTGTGGACGTGATCGAAGAACACGCGACGGAGGTGATGCTCGCTCATTACGAAGGAACAGAAGACGAATTTAGGGCGAAGGGACCAAAGAGTCCCGCTGCATTGGACAAAAAGCTGGTACGAAAGTTCAGCTTCACCAGGAGCGTGACGAGGGACGTTTACAAAAGATCCATTTCGAAATCGAGTCTCCACGACGGTGCTACGCCCATCATGGTCGTCGATGATAACTCGCAGGTCGATACCATTGAGGAAGACGTGTTCTGCAACAGCAGGTAGACCACACCTCAGCTCACGGTGCCTAAGAGGAGGGACCAACTGCTATCGTTGCCGTGAGCTGCTGACGATGATGATCGGTGTAATGTTTTTTCAGGTCGTGACGATCCCGATGATGATATCCAGATGATTCGTGAATTATGTGATAGGAATGCCTCTCGAAACCGGCCGGTCTTGTTTGGAATATCACAACTCCGTTCATCATATCGTTGTTTTTTAGGGAACGAGCAAATCTTGCGACCGAGATAAGTTTCCTTCGAATTACGATAAACTGGAAATTTCGTCCGATAGAAACGATTCTGAAGGTATTTATCGAGAGTGATCGATGAAGAAAGTCTGAAGGGTGTTGTCGATCTAGTGCATTGCACACTGGTCATCGTTTGAGACATTGATACATTCTGTTTATTGAAGTTTACTGGAAACCATTTTTCGAGATGTTGGTAAATCGTTTGGGAATTTGCCTTTCTACGCACGATTTTATGCAACGTAAGTGCAACTGGAATTTATTTTCATATTTATTCCGCAACCAACCAAAGCAAGAGATTATGTGCTGACGAGAATAATTGTTCGAATAAACTGTACTAGTTTTGCAATTGAGAAACGATATAATAAACGTGCCCGATAAAATAGAAGAGAAATAATTGTTCGTAGTATAAGCAATTTATCGATTCGTGTAACAATTCAGAGCATATTAAAAAGGAAAAAAATGAATATGTAGCTAGGCAGAAATAAGACTCACTGTTAAGTACATCGATTGTCTCTTAGGCTATTAATAGATATAATATTAAATTATTCCATGAACGAATTATGTACGAATAAAGGATAGTTCTCGATTAGATTACTGTAAATTAGATACGAAATGAAGACCTAAATATTTACGGTTGGAATTTTGTCAGTCGACGCTGATCATAGTGTTAGATAATACACACATTACACGTGTTTACTTTGGGTGTTTTACTTCTGAGAAGACCGATTCGAGTTGTAAGTCGCATTGATATTTCAAACGTGTTTGGATTTTTATCCAATCCAATACAATGTAGATTATATTAATGACTATTTATTTCGTATGTAAGTTTAACGGAATAAAATTGAAATTCGTAAAACGATAACTTTTTTTTATTTTTATCGTATCAAGAATTTTTAATCACGGCTTTAGTTCCTCGAAGTTATCAATCCGTCGATCAAGATGCAACTTATTAACTTTTAAGTACAATTAAGCAGGTCTTGATAGGCAATCTCTATTAGTAAGAAATCATAAGATACCTGAAGGCAATGTAAGATGCAGACAGCTCCGAAATAAATCATTACAATCATAATTACCAATTTAGGCTATAATTATAACTTATTGAAATATATTTACTAAAAAAACTATTTAAATATTAGAATGGGAAAAGGTATATGATTGTAAAATAGTACCCTTATTCTGAAGAAATATGTCAAACTTTTTTATAGCATATCTTACATTTAAAAGTATAAAATATAATTAGTTAGCTATTACATTTGTCCGCATTGAGATATCGTCACAGGAATTTTTGGTTTGTTGTTTGGCCCTGTGGGAACATTCTCTACTTTCCTCATAACTAGAAGTCCATCGATAACTCTTCCAAAAACAACGTGTTTACCATCCAAGAAATTACATTTGGCGCAAGTGATGAAAAATTGACAGCCGTTAGTGTCCTTGCCACTGTTGGCCATGGATAACAATCCAGGTGAGTCATGTTTTAATGTAAAATTTTCATCAGGAAATGTTCCACCACCATAGATGCTTATGACTCCAGTACCATCGCCATTCACAAAATCACCGCCTTGGATCATGAAGTCTTTAATGACTCTATGAAATATGGCACCTTTAAAACCTAAAGATACACCGTCTTTTCTGTACTCTCCGGTGCAGAATTGTCGAAAATTCTCCGATGTTTTTGGACAAACATCTTCGAAAAGCTCAAAAATCATTCGTCCGATTTCTGTAGTGCCTACAGATACGTCGAAAAATACCACTGGATTATTCGGATTTCGTAGTTGAGCTTGAATTTGATTCCAAGTTGGCATATTTGTATATTTTGATTAAAAACTTTAAAAAGTTTTCTTGCTATATTCTACTATACTATTATGCTTCAATTAAAATAATGTTGCGGCAACATAACCTCTTCACCTTATGAACACGTTTCTTGTTTTAATGTTTGAGATTGAAAAATCTGGTATCAAAGTGTTTTTTTCCACTTCAATCTAATAAGGCTTAACTAAATTTGTTTTTATGTAATTACAGTACGCTTTTATTTTTATGAATTCTTTTACCTTACGTTTGAAGCACAAGACACAAACACCTTAGGAATGCTTCGTCGAACTGATCACAAACGCGGGAGAAATATATTAATGCTAAATATAGGTTAGAATTTAATGCTAAACAAAATTTAAACTAATATTAGAGAGTATAACGATATATGTCAAAATTAATTATATTTATAGATACGTAACAAAAAAAATCCTTTTATAAAGAATACTATCATACTTTGTAACAAATAAAAACACGTGTATGTGTGTATTTTCTTATTTTTAAAAAATATTAGTACTTACTTTTTTGTCGGTTGCTTTTCTACGGATTTAGTAAAGACTTATTGAAATCACTTAACACGTTACAAAATGATACAAAATGTAATTATGAATTATAACTGTTTCCGTCAGAAAATAATACACACTTGTATTTTGGCCCAACAACACGTGGTGAGTTTGGTTACTAACTTCATACTGGCAAAACGCGCGGTAATACGAATGCGAAGGGTGAAGGATAAATTTACACGATGCGGTATTAAAAAGAAAAGTGTTTTAATATAAAGTAAATGTAGAAAATAAAATGCATTTTATTATCGCACCACACATTCTACATCTTAAGTGTCATTTGACTTAATTATAATTTAGATATCGAAAACTGATATTTAAATTCAAGATCAAACAATTCGTAAATTGCATCAAAGCAGAGATATATAATCTTGAGATTATTTTCTTACGATATGTTTTTTTTTTTAAATCTTTAAGACAATCAGTAATGTGCTTTACATAATATATAATCTTTATCTGTATTTTATTTTAAAAGATACACATTATTTTACCACATGTATAATGTATGATCTAAATGTGCAAAAGCATTTTGAAGAAACAAAACCAAATTAATTAAAAATGTATAAATATCATTGAAATTCCCTGTTTCTTTTTAATATCAGTGCATTTGTAAGACACATAGAAGATTGGTGCTTTACTACTACTATTGGAAACGATATTTAAAGTTATATTTAGTTTTTTTTCCTTTTCAATAACATAAGGAATCCTCAAATTTGTTATTTTCTAGATAGCCACATTAATAGCATGAGAATATCACAAACTTGGATAGTAATAAAGTAACAATAATTATATGTGAATTTTAACGTGTTCCATCAACACATTTTTATCATTAAAATCTTCCCCGCAAATACCACAGACTAATTCTTCTCCATCATCACTGTCTTGCTGATGATATTGTACAACTTGTATTACAGCCGTTTGGGATCCTCCCTCCTGTATTAATGATTCCTGTCCAACTTCACTGTGATTCTTGATATCTTGATTTTGCCTAGTTGAATGGTGAGTTACCATATCCATTGGTAAATCATCATTACTTATTTGTGCAATTTGACTGGAAAAATTTTCATGACTCTGATGATTTGGTAGTGTCAGAACAGGCAACGATTCATTTTGCTTTGATATTAAATGTAAAGTATTTGTTTGCTTTGAAGTCTGTATTAAATGCATTGTAGTTATTTCATTATGACTGCTTGTGGTATGAAGTGCACTTCCTTCTCGTTCTGTAGAAACTATGCGAGTTGTATTTAAAGATTCTCTGTGACTATGATTAGCTTGTGAAATATGAATATTTTCATCTTGTTTTTCATCAACTAATAATTGTACGTCTTCAGATTTAATTTCAGATATTGCAATATAATTTTCATCACGTTTTTCTGTAGTAACTACAAGGAAAGTATTATTTTGTTTATCACTTAAAATTTGTTGGTCATCTGATTTATCTGATTCTGTAATAGACAAAAGTGCTTCAGTTTCCTCTGATTTAGGAATTATAAGATTTCCAGCTCCTTGTTTTCCTTGTAAATATGTATTTGCAGACACTTTTGATTTTTTCTTAACTGGTTTGGTTTTTGGTGCATTATTGTTTGTTTTAGCTTTTGCTTCTGCAATCATTTGATCTGAATGTTTAACAATATGTGCACATAATTCATCCCGATCTTGATTTAAAGCACCACATATAGGACAGGAAAAAGGGGGCCCGGTTACTTCAGTTTCATTTTTTCCTGCTGCATGAACCCATCGAACATGTTCTCTTAAAACAACTTTTTGATTAAATGCTCTTGAACATAGAGGACAAACATGAGGTCTCTCTCCTGTGTGAATACGTTCATGTTTCCTTAAAGTTCCACCATCTCTAAACGCTTTCCAACAAAATTTACAACCATATGGCCTTTCTCCAGTATGAGTTCTATGGTGTATTAAATATCCCTGTCGCGATGAAAATGTTTTGGAACATGTATCACAATGAAAATGTGCAGGACTCCCAGCATGTGTTCTACCATGTTCCCAAAGTCCTTGACGCGATACAAAACTTTTACCACATTCTGTACAAGTAAATGGAGAGTCACCAGGATGAGCTGATAATCTGTGTTCATCCAACTGATTTTGCTTTTCAAATTGAGATCCACATACTTCACAAGAATGTGTTTTCTTTCTATGAATCCACTGATGTCTGAACATTTTTTGTTTGGTTGTAAATTTTTTGCCACATTCAGAACATGCATGTTTACCCCATTTATTATTAGGTGTACCTTGTTCAACATTATTTTGCATTAATTTCTTCGCACAAGTTGTTTGATGAGTTGCTAAGTGATTGCCATCTTGAAACTGTTTATCACAATACTCACATTCAATTGGCATGTTCCAATTTTTAGATGTATGAGTTTTCTCATGGGATACCAATGCTGTTGCGCGAGAAAAACTAATTCCACAATGTCTACAAGTATGCTGTTTTGTACCATTTGTTTCAACTTCTATATAATTCTTTCTATCTTCACTATTATACGATAAAGTTTCAACTTTCACCATTGTATCAGCATTATTAAATGAATTTAATGAAAGATTGTATTGCTGATTGACTTGATTATTTATATTATTTTGTTGAGTATATTCAAACTGTGTTACTTCTCCATTTGGCATTACAGTAAATTCATGTAAAGTGTCTATTTTTTCCTCAGGATTAGATATTGAATTAACTGCTGCCTGCTCACTTTGAAAGTTATAAGATGGAACTGTCCATTGAACTGTATCATAGCTTTGAACCGTTTGTACAGACGAAGATGGCACTTGATTATTTTGGGACTCTGTCATATTTTCAGGCCATTTTCTGAATGTTTCCTCTGACTGTGATACATTATCACTCTGTGACTGCATAATGGCACGTCCAGCAACATATGTATGAATTTTCATATGATTGGATAAACTAGAAGGCCTTTGAAAATCTGCTCCACATATGGTGCATTTATGAGGTTTTTGCACTTGATGCACTTGCAACATATGACATCTTAAATTGTTCTTTGAACGAAACAAGTTGCCACAAGTTCTACAAGCATGTGGGCGATCTACTTGATGACAAACTATATGATTGTTTAAATCTATTTTTCTTTCGAATCTTTCTCCACAAGTAATACATGATAATTTACTAGCAGAACAGGTAGTAAGATGCTTTGTTATCTCAGCTTGTGTGAACATGTTTGCACAACGCGAACATACTTTTTTGTCTTCGAAACAAGGATACATGCCTCCAAGTTGTCGTAGAGCTTCCACAGCCATTGATTCATCATCCCCGGATGTATATTGATGTTGTTCTTCTTCTTTAATATATATAGGATATACTACACGATTTTTATCTTCCTCCTCGGAATGTTTTGCTAATATCTCAACTGCAACCTGTGCTTCTGTGATACTAGAATTAACGTCTGTAACAGATACTTCAGTGAGTCCTTCTTGTAGAACACATTCGTCAACTGGTTCACATATTTCTTCATGAGATATAATATTATCCTGTATACTATCGTGTACCTCTGAAAGGGGAAATGTAACATACTGCTCATTCTCATGAGCTTCCATCGTGCAATATTTTTGCAAAATGCTATCAACTGAAATTTTTGTGGACCTAGTTTCACCTCATGTTAAGTTAGGTCCTGTCACCACTAATAACCAAGCGGTATTTATCAATATACAGAAACGCATTACAAACGATCGTGTTATTCACATTTCACTGTTACGTTTAGTTGTGATGTTATTAAAAATACATAATATGTATTTTTCTCTTTCACACTTTAATTCGATACGATCTATTGCCAAATCTTATCTTTATTGATTACAAATAACGTTTATTGCAATTTTATGGTGTATGTGTTACCCATATAACAGCATGACTAATAATATATTTTACCACCCGTAATTTATTTGTTATATAAATTTGTAAATTCACCATTGGAACAATAGTATAACAAGGTTATTTGGAGGAGTGCAGCAAATCGTGCGCCACCTGAAGTTGACGGCGTTCTTTGCGCAGTGCCAAGTTAAACTTTTTATATTTCAAAAAGGCTGGTGAACCGTGTTTATAAGTATTCAAGTATTTCTTCTGTAATAGAATATTGTACTTGTTTGTGATACAGTTGTTTGTCGGTTTCTTCATAAATAAGCATAATCTTTCTTGACAAATAATCTCGCACGTGGAAATTAATCACAGTGTTATTAATGTGGTATTCGTATTTGGTTAATCTGGAATCTTTGGTTAATCGTGCTTCATATATACAAAGTATGTATGTATACTTTAATTATAACTCTTTATAAATTGATGCTTTTTTGCAACTTACAAAAGATTTAACTATATGTTATGCGTTATAATTGATTTTTCATTATTTAAAAATATATTTTTAATACTGTCACAAAATAAAAAGTAAGGGCTAATATATTATTTAATAGTTAGCTTAAATAATAAATAGATACTTTAACATAATATATACAAAGTGAATCGTATAATAAAGATCGTTAGAAATTCGTATCCCAATCGGAATAGTCCATTGGTGCCGATCTGTAATCTGGAGGATATTTATCGAAATTTCTTAAGTCGAGATGATCCCTTACCTGTGAATGAATTAGATAATGAGATTAGCTGTTTCAAAGGTATATAACATTCTGACAATTTCTTATTTACCTTTGGCACAATAGGGGAAGGCATTGTTTGGCTCTGTAACTCCTGCCATTTAAAGTTATGGAACCATCTGAAATTAATTTATGTTATGTAAATATTAATATTTAAATTAATAAATACAAATATATTCTACAAATTCGTTAATAAATACTTATGGTTATGAATATCAGCAACACCATTTCGTAAATAACCAAGTCTTTTATATGGATCATCTTCCAGTAGTGATTTGATAAAATTCTTTGCCGTGTTTTTAATAATGGGCGGTACAAGTATATCCTTAAAGCCACGAAGAATGTTCTTATACACTTCTATATCACTTACATCTTGGAAAGGTGTTCGATTCGTTAACATCTCGTACGTAAGAATTCCAAGTGCCCAATAATCAACGGCCCTTTATTAATAAAAAATAATCAATCGCTTTAAGAATTAATTTAAGATTTAATAAATATGTAAACTAAACATGAAAATGCGTACTGATTATAAAGTTTACTTTGAATGATTTCCGGAGCCAAATATTCTGGTGTACCCATAAAAGTCTTTGTCTTGTATGGGCCAATTTTTTTACTAGATCCAAAATCAGTCTGTAAAGATAGCTGAGTTAACGAATGAATTTATTATCGATTGTTATTTATTCGAAATAAAAGAACTTGCAAGCTTAGCATAGCCTCGATTATCGATTACGATGTTCTCAGGTTTTAAGTCTCTGTAGATGATGCCCAGTGAATGAAGGTGTTGAAGCCCTTCTACGACACAAGCGGTTACGAATTTAGTTGTTGAATTATCGAATCGGCCGCTTCTGTATAAGGCTGTTCTTAAATCTCCGCCTAAACATACTTCCAGTAGCAGGTATAGATACCTATTGTCCTTGAAGGTTCTGTATAATCTACAAGGAACGTAGAATTATGCTTCGCTTAATATATATCAAGTCGTTATTCGGTGGCAAATATTCTTCAAGTTTTACATTATAAATTCCAATACAAGCATTAATAAATTAAAGAATCATTAGATCGAATCTTTTTCTTTCTTAGCTTTCTTTAATTACGTATACTATATTCTAAAAAAAAAAAAAAAAAAAATTCGTTTTCACGTTAGAGCAGAGTTGTTAATTTACTTGCAGATAAACGGCGAATTACACAATTTCAAACTATTCTTCTCGTTATACATCATTTTTTGGAAGCCACCCTTTGTGATCATATGCTTGACGATCTTTTTCCTGGCGAAACTAAGGTTAGGCATCGAATTGACGACGACCAGTTCCACTCTGCCGTAACCTCCAGCCCCGATCGTCCCTTCAAATACAGTATCAGACAGAGTTAAATTCTTGAATTCGTCACCCCAGTCATCCGACTCATTTACACTGTAATATCCTGACCAATCTCTATTTCTGATCGAGTCTAGTCCACCAAGATAATCTAGGAAAGCTCTATAGCATCACACAAAGACATACTTTGTTAACAAATTTATAAACTTCGTGATAAACTTTTGTTAATTCTTCATCGTGAAATTATCTGAAAACATTTTATACGTTTACCTTTTTTCAATCGTGTAACATTCCAATCCAGGAGCCATTGCGATAGCATTCGCCTGTCGACGAGATTCTTCAGAGTCATATAGCGCTTTTTCACCGAAATAGTCACCCTTCTCAAGAATTGTCATTTCCTCTTCCGTGCCACCTGGTTTATTCTTCGTGATTTTCACGCTACCACCGTTTATAATGTAGAATTTATCTCCTTTGTCGCCCTCTCGAATCACGTACGAATTCGCTGGATAAAATTCCTAAAGCGATACAAAAATAGCGTCTTTTAATTTCGAGTTAGCATTATTGGAACCATTTCACACGCACCACTGTTATAAGGTCGCATATTTTCTGCAGAACCTCCTCCGACAGACCCTTGAATATTTCAATTTGACGAAGAATCTTCAAATTATGCTCCAACGATTCTTCGTTATCTTTTAGCATTACCGTCTGAAACGCCTGTCTTTCCAACACCCATACTTTCGCATTTGTACTCGCTAAAGGAACAAACGAGCGTCTCGACAGTTACAATAAAATATTTTATTAAGTTTGTTAAATGGTTGCTAAAAGATTTCAAGATTTATAGTATAGCTAGTATAATACCATGGATAGAACACAGTCTTTTGGTATTGTACAACAAGGCCAGTTCTCCGAAAGCGACACCAGGACCAAAGCTCTCGTGGCACGTATTGCCTACGTAAACTTCGAAGGTTCCCTCTTCCGAGACGTACATATGCGATCCTGACACAATCGGTTACCATCATTTTTCTAATATTTCACAGATTAATATCTTGTCATTTCGAAAGATGATTACTTACCGACTTCACCTTCGTGAATGATTCGCGTATTGGCTTTCACCTGTTCCGGATACATCACCGATATAAGCTTCTCTATACGCGACTCATCGAGATCTCCGAGGAACTGGTTGTTCAAAATGGCGTTTTTGATCAACTGTTTCGTTCTACAATTGTACATAAAACTTGAATTTATCGTAATTTCGAATCATCGTCGAAAGAATAGTTTAAAGTTGTTTGTTCACTTTTCATTTTTCTTGAAAACGGTGACTGGCAGATTGGAGGATACGTTTATTTCACCGATCACGCCATGTTTTCTTTGAAGGGACAGTTGTCGAAAGTAAGCGTCGGAATTGCGTCGATCGGACCCAGACGCGCCCATACGTACACCAGTACGTTTTCCGAAGCATAGACGCATTCTTAATTTTCCGTTTCTTTCTTTCGCCTAGAAAGTAAAATCTTTGTCCGCAGGTGTTTACGTTCGATCGTAGGTCACTCAGTCAAATGTATATAAACTTAATGTAATTTCAGATTTTTTAAAATAGATGTTAATTCTTGGGAAGTTCACCAATTAGTGTTTAAATGTTCACAAATGAAATGGTTCGAAGAATTAGTGCACAGGATATTGATACTTGACTAATGCTTTGTAGCAACGATAAAGTTGATTGATCTTATCTTGTATGAACGCAGCGATGATCCGCCAGTACTTATGGTCTTAGTAATTTTGTTTGATAAGGCAATTAAAAAATATATTTTTTTCGAAAGTTATCAGAATTTCCTTCGTTCAAATCACTGTATTACCGAATAGCACCTATGTTAATTCAATAAAGCGTGTGTTCTTTCTATTAATTTAATATACCGTTTATAGTTATATGCGTGTCTGTATTAAAATTCGAACGAAATTTCATCAGAAACGAAAAGGAAATAAATTAGTAGCACAGATTAACAACTCATGTACCTATAAATTTATTATCAATTAGTAATATTAAAATTATCATGGTTAAAATTATTATCGATCGCAGAGTATCTTTTTGTTCGCTTTCTACTTCTTTTACAAGAATTATATATATATATATTGCTATTATATATTGCTAATTAATTACAGTTTAGTCATAAGATACAAGATTAGTGTCTTCATACATTAGTGTCTTCGAATGTAAGAAACATACATAGGAAACTACGCATCTGTAATATACGAATCGATTAAAGATAACGATTATCTCTTTGCTATCGGTATGCTTTTATTGTAGGGTATTATTGTAAACATTATTTTCATCCTTCATGTGCACTTTTTGTATCATTTCACGACTCTTATCAAACGTTTAATGGAGAAATCATGTACAGCTTAGATTATCGTGCTATTTTTCCTGCTTAGAAGCTCGCGTCCCATCCAGAGAACTCGTCCGGTGGAACATTACGATCCGGCGGATACTTTTCGAAATTCCTCGTATCGGTCGGATTTCGTATCTAGGATTTTATAAAAGAGAATAAGTGGTGAGTTTATTTAAAAATTAATATATTTGTAATAATACGTAAAATAGATTTTACGTACTGTCGGAACGATTGGCGCTGGTAAGGTTAATCTCTGCAAGGCTTGCCAATTAAATCCATTGAACCATCTATAAAAATGTTATTTCGTTAAAAAAGCTTGTACTTTCTATTCGAAGAAACGCGATAAACGATCTATTTAAAGATCTAGTTCTACGAAACGAGGAAATTCTACTGAAGCGTTTAAATGAACTCTGCTTAAACATATATATTTGCATAAATAGAAACTTCAGTGCGTTTTAATTGAATTTATTTAAAATAAATTATTTAATTGATAAATTTACTTGTGATCTCGAATATCTTGGATGCCATTTCTTTGGTAGCCAAGACGTTCAGAAGGACTTAGACGAAGAAGCTTCTTGATGATACTGCTGGCGTTTCTGCTAATGGAATTAGGTATTCCGACCACTTCGATGCCCTTCAGAATTTTGTTGTAAATGGACATATGATCAGAACCTCGGAATGGTGGCTTACCGATTAGTAGCTCATGAGTTAAAATCCCGAGAGCCCAGTAATCCACCGCCCTTTGAATAAATTAAACTTATCTTAAAGTCACCTTCGTTATTTTATTTGAAACTGGTCCAGCGTATCTTTATAGAATATTTTACGTTTACTATTTGTTAATTATTTACCTATCGTGTCCTTTGTTCAAAATAATTTCTGGCGCCACGTACTCGGGCGTACCAGCGAAAGTCCACGTTTTCGATGGCCCGATCTTTTTACTGAAACCGAAGTCAACCTGGAAAATGTGTACAAAATCGCGTTTTACCTATTTTCTTGTAAACAGAGTCGAGCTATTGACAATCGACTTTCCTCAAACTGTTAACACTTACTAGTGATTATCAGATCGAACTTACTAGTTTCAAGTATCCACGGGCGTCGAGCATAAGATTCTCTGGCTTTAGATCACGATAAATAATGTTCATCGAATGAAGATGATCCAAAGCTTCTACCACGCATCCTACCATGAATTGTGCGGTTGACTCATCGAAGACTCGTCTTCTTTGGAGAGTTGTCCACACGTCTCCACCTAGAGAGACTTCCATCAGGAAATATACGTATTTCCGGTCCTTGTACGTCTGGTAGAGCCTAAATAAAAGGAAGGAAAATTATATTTCTGAATTATTTGATTAATAGAACGCGGATATCTATGCAAATTAATATTTTAGCAAAGATTTGCCTCATCCACCAAATATTACAAAGTAGATAAATTAATATTATAAATTACACATATTATACAATGCTTTACTTTGGATACTATATACATTTTATATTGAACACTCTATATACTATGTGCATCCTTTCATTTTTATAAATCCGCGGTTTATCAATTGATAAGATTCTTTTTAGTACTGACTTGCATATGAATGGAGAATCACAGGCTTGCATAATATGTTTCTCGTTCAGCACGTGTTCCTGTTGCTGTTGCTCGACCATCACCTTCTTCTTCAGTCTCTTGAGAGCAAAACTCTTCTGAGGATCTGACTTTAAAGTGACTAATTCCACTCTGCCGAACCCTCCAACTCCTAGCGTTGCTTTGGTCTCCAAATCGGCCAAAGTGACGTTCGAATACTCGCTAGTCCACTTCTTCAGTGTCAGCGATTGTTTCTGTCTTCCGTATTCCGCTAACCAATCCTTGTTGCGTATTTCGTCGAGGCCACCCAAATAATTCAGGAAGGAACTGGAGTTTAATGTTATTTAAAAGAGCATGAATATTTCCTGAGAACTCACGAGACGAGAAAGTTTATCGTTACTGATTTATGTATAACTCACTGTTGGTCCAAAGTTAAACATTCGACACCAGGCGCCAGTGCAATGACGTTGGCGTGTCGACGATTTTCACCAGTGTCGTCGTAAAGAGCTATTTCTCCAAAGTATTGACCCTTTCCAAGGACCACTAGCTCTTCTTCGTCACCATCCTCGGTGTCTTTTGTTATTCTAACGTTTCCACCGCTGATTATGAAAAATTTGTCACCTTTTTCTCCTTGCGTAACTATTTTTGCTCCAGCAGGATAAAATTCCTATCGGGAAGATATATACTTGTTACTTTCAGAACCAGATTTGCATTCGGATGGTCATTAGTAAATTGCAGATTTTTATGAGATTTTATATTTCTATGAACGTAAATAGAATCTAAACAGACATTTGTTTCATTCGCTACATACTACAGCGAATACTTTGCTTTGAATATTTCAGATACTTTTGCCATATTACGCTCATTCCGCGTATCTTTACACTTTTAAATTTCCTATAAACACATAAACATCCACGATCTAATTATTAGAAATACAAAATATATGTATTTACCACGCGGAGAAGATCGGAAATCTTAGCGAGCACGTGATCCTTTGGCTCGGGCAATTTTTGGAGAACAGAAACTTGTTTAAGGAATCGAATGTTTCCTTCCAGCCTTTTCTGCGTTGTGTCAATCATAACAGTGAGAAACACGGATCGGTCGAGGACCCACACCTTTCCACCTTTCTTTACTGAAAGTTAAACGTGTCTTCTTTCAATAGAAAATACAGTTATTAATTATTTTATAATATAATCTACTATATATTTACCGCTGATGGATCGAAGTCTCTTGGTGTTGTATAACAAAGCAATTTCTCCGAACGCGATGCCAGGACCAAAACTTCTTTGGAAATTGTCACCCTCATAGATATCGAACTCTCCTTCCGCTGACACGTACAGGTGCGATCCTAAATTATACATTAAGAAAGGAATTTAGAAAAGCGATATTAATACTTAACTTATGCAAATATTTCACATTTATTTCGTTCGAAGTTACATTTATTAATCGTGTTATCAATCTATCAAATCGTACGAAGGATCTTTATTTCTTATGTAAATTTATCTATCACTCTATTATGAATTTTTATGCATTTGTTGAAAATTCGAAGAAAAAATTCCCGGAATGCGGATAATATGCAAAAATATGTAAAACATCCGAAGAATAGATTTCATTTTTTTCAAACTGTATCTTTACACAAATATGTATTTGCATAGATGTCTGTAATCTAATTATTCCATAGATAGCTAAGAAAGTTTTTCGCTCTAAAGTGAAATATTCCACGTTCGTGATAAGAATAATTCAGCTATTGTCAGACGACAACTAATATAGAAAAAGAAATATTATAATTTTACCCATATCTCCTTCTCGAATCACTAAGGTGTTCGGTGGTATATGTTTCGGGTACATGGCATCGACTAACGCTTCCACCTGATTTTCCTCAAGGTTACCAAGAAATTCGTTCTCCAAAATGGCCTTTGTAATTTGTTGTTTACTCCTATAGGGAACAAACAAAATATATGTAAAAAATGTATCATTATTTAGAATAGTTCGTTGAATTATTTTTTCTTTAAATTACTTTTCGTCCTTTTCGTAAACAGGAGTTGGCTCAGAGAGTGGCGTTGGAGTTTTGCCGATAATACCGCCTCTGGGATTCGCAGGTTGATCAGAACCATCCGAAGTTCTGACAGGATCTTGTTCGTTCCCATTGTGACTTTGTTGTGGTGGCAATGGTGCCCTACTTTTTCCATGGGACTGTACAGGTGGGCCGATTCCATTAGATATTACCGTAGCAGGTAAGGGTCGTATCTGTATTAGAAATAAAATTTCCTTGTTAAATTAAACATTTTCTATGACTTATCGATTGTTTAAATTGATTTATCGATCAACTCTTTTTAACATTCTGCTATTTTCTAACATGCCTTTTACCTTAATGAAACACAATGAATATTTTGTTACGAATATGATATATAAACATTGGTGATATGTATGTTTATTTTAGAATTGTTAAACTTTTCTACATCTGTCTTTATATTACTGATTCTTATGAAATTTCAATTTGTTAATTAGTACCTGTTAGCTCCCACGAAACTACAATATGTACATACTCTATTTGCCTAATGTCTTCCTAGAGATAAAGAAATCAAAACAGATATATCTATTTAAAGATCTTTACACCTTCGTAAGAATATTTTTGTGTCATTGATTTTTACGAAAATCTTACGCGTCCGTTAATTAGTACCCGTTAATTTACGAAATGATGCACTCTGCTTAATCGGAAAGATATTTTTAAATACTCACAACGCCATGAGTCAGATCTGGTTCACCAGATTCTTTGTAGCTCGTTACCACTGGGCTCTTCACATTTTGGTTCTATAAACGAAGAAACAAAGAAATCAAAAAAATTATTTGCTTCGTACAGAGTGATTCTCTTACTACAGGCCTCAAAGAACAAGCCGATGATTGGCTGTATATACAGTGGCTATTTCGCAGATTTTCTAACGAAGCCTTTTTTTTTTATCAGACTCTACGTTTCATTTTCATAGTGTCCAATTTTTGTAATCGTATGACCCCTAAATTGTGCGAAATTTAACGTAGTTGCACCTAATTAATTAATACGTAAATGCTATGATAAGATACAACGATATTCAAATATCTTTTGTAGCTACTGTATATGATAATTCCTGTGTTGCATATGTGTGATTAGTTCGAAGTTATTCTTATCTTCATAATCTTATTTCCAGTTCCCACATATGCATACGTGCAGCGATCAGGCCAATTGTGGCTGTTTCTTTCGGGACGACCAGCGAGAGAATCATACGGCATAAAACTATGGTGCAGTACATGTTTGGAAAATGTTCAAACTTACTAAGGTCGTACTGTTCACATTGTTCGACTCATTCCCAGACAGAGAGGCAAGATTGATACTGCCCCTCTGTCCCAGGATACTTGGCTTCGGGAAGCACGGGAACTTCATACTTTGTTCATCCACAGCATGACGGAAACACACTCTTTTGACTTCTGAAAGGCAAAGCATCGTTTCAATTTCGCAGTAAATTCGTTTATGTACAAATATTTTGTCGCTGATCGACGCGTTGATCGAGACAATTGTCTTATCTGGTTCCAATTTCTTGCCGATGTTAATTAAGATAACATCACTTATCGTTTCCGTAAGCTCTGATCAAGAGCGATGCGCTTTATTATAACGCTCTTGATTATAAATATTATCTTGTCGCGACTTTTTAAACAAGCTCAAATAGCGATGAAACTACATCTTCGCCTTTTATATCGTTACCATTAAGGACCAAGCAGTAGATAATGTGCAAAAGTTGCGTAAAGTATTTGAAAACATAAATGGCGTAAGTTATTCTTTTATAGAGTTACAAGAATAGTATTAGAATTACGAAAGATTATTACACAAACCGGAGATACAAAAATAACTTTTCTTTCTTTCCTTACAATGTCAATTCGATAGGATTCGATAATGTAAACTGATTAAAAAAAAACGTTAGAAGCAAAGTGTCGCGCCGCGTTAACGTTTATTTTGCTTCTTAATAGTTTAAATAAAAACTTACCAAATATAGTAGGAAAATTTTAGTTAAAACTCAACTATCAACTATCGATAATCACAATTTACAGATGTTTTGCCGAGATCTACTATCGAGATCGTCGACTCCCGTAAAAGTTACCGTCAAACAAAAAGTTTTTACGCCAGACGATCACGAGCACGTGGTTTAGCTGATCACATGCTTATGCTAATGATCTTTGATGCACGATATATCGTATGCTGACGTCACGACATATTAGCACGTTCTCACGATGTGGATATTCTCGTTTCAAGGTACGATCTTTTGGATGGTTTCCATTGTCAACAAATTTTCGCGTTAACTAGAGCATAATCGATCCCCATTTCATTGTCGTCTCGAATACAAATTCGTTGTTTTGAGAGTGTTTTATCGTTCCATCTATCTTTCGATTTGTTACTCGAATGGAATGTTGTCTTATGTAATAAAATTCGATAATTTTCGGACTGTACCTAATCGTACGATACGAGTAATAATACGAGTAATCGTTCAGTCGGAGACTGAAATTTAATAAGTCGATGTTATCGCGATCTTGATGTTCATTTTCGTCGGCCATAGTTCAGCTTAGTCAGCAAGAAAGTTGTACACTTGTGAAAAATTAGGCAAACTCGTTTGTAACTCTAAACGGAACGATTATTCTCCGATATTGTATGAGAAAATTCGAAAAATGAGGGCGGATTAATTGAAGTCTTTGTTTGATCGTATCTTGAAATGCTAACGTAATCTCGTTACAAAGAGCAACGTCGGTTTATACTATATTAAGAGACTGATAAGGGTGTTTGATTAGTCATACGAGGATCTGGCCAAATGTTATTTATGCCGTGTTTGTCGAGCACGTGCTTGTACATCCTTGCTAGTTGTCATACTTTTTCAATAATCTCGGTCGTTTAAAAAATTATTCTCCAAAAAAAAAAGAAGAAAAAAAAAAAGAAAAGAAAATACTCAATTTATAATTTCGAAGTAACAGGTTGATTATTATACATAGATCAGCAGAAATCACGTGTTCGACTGCAGGAAAGACGTCGATCTTCGTAGTAACTTCAACTGCGAGTAAATTTCGTTCTGCGTTGACTTCCTCGTCATAAATCAAAAGTAAGAGATTATCTGGAAGGAACCGTCCAGTTGGCGACTCGGCGAGGGTGAGGATCAGCATAGGAAGCAGGGAAACAAAGCGAAACGAAAGAGATTACCATCGAAAGTTGGCTGGTTCGAGCTCACGCGAGTATACGTAATGCCACGAAACGATCGCCGAAGCAGCGAGGAACTAGAAAATCGTCTCTTTCCGTGGCAGATCCTATCTAACTGCGGCACCAGGTTCGTTTCGCGTAGCATTTCCTGCTTCGTTAGAAGTCGAGCTATTAACTCGAAGAAGCGATCGAAGTCGTTCGTCTTTTTTCCTTTCAGTCGACCATTGTTTCCCTGTTTTGTCTCTTTGTGTCTATTCTTTTTTCTTCTTTTTACGTAATCACGAGGACGTTCCACCACAAGCACGCGCAAGTTGGCGTTTCGCAATTTTTCTTGCACAATGCTCGCGCGAATGTTACTCGTTAAGCCCGTTGGAATGAAAAGCATGCGACCGATGATCGTGATCTACGTTAACAATGAAAATATCACAGGTATTTTTTATTCCTCTGCGATATTATTTTGCCACGATTACGCAAGATTAAATATCTTTCACGTCCAAGCACGTCCGTTGGAATTGTAAACTATTTACAGCTTTTTCTAATTCCTTTTTTCATTGGAAATTGCTATGTGTATGTAGGTGACTTAGATCCGTGACAGTCATGTGCGTAATGTGTAACGTTCATATTAGTAGATGGTAGAGTAGCTGATGCTAATATTGATAGAAATGAGTAAATAATAGCGGAATGAGAAGTGTTAATAATACCGGTTGGATTTCGCGACGTTGGAAATATTGAAAACAACGAGAACTTTTTAAACTTCGTCGTTATCAGTACCTTTAATTCCTGCTCGTTTTCCCATTTCGAGCTAATTACCTTATCTCGTCAATGTCAAGTGATTTTTCCATTGTCAGTAGTAATTGCAACGACATGCGCGTTATTTAGGAAGCGTTTCGTAAAAGCTACAACGAAATAAAGAGAGTGGAACATTTTTCTCTTTCGAGACTGTATTTGGTCAAATTATTGTCAAGCAAAGTTGTCTCTGTCGGTTTACCTACAGATGACAAATATTTTATATTGACCAAATCCTTCGAACATTCCATTCGCAACATCGGTGATATCGTTAACGATATTTTGCAGACTGTTAAAACAAACTCAAACAACGTTACTGTTTTTCGTATTCATCGAGAAACGCAGCTTCGTCGCGTACATGTACATACATACACGGTCTTGTTTAATTCTGTAATTAATGTACACGTTCGCTGATATGATTCGTTAAGTTTCGTTCACGCTCACGAACAAATCTGCGTGCCTATCTCAAAATTGAAGAGGTCTATATTAACGAAATATCGTTGAAGTACTGTTTTAATTGTGTTTCGCGCTTAATCAACCGCTGCGACAAGCACAATTAACTCGAGTGTAATCGTTCCACACGTGCTTCTCAGTGTGTGTTCTCCCTCTTAAGACGTCACCTCTGATTCCGTCTTACACACTTTGTTAAATATTCCACGGTTATTTTTGCACTTCGCCAATATTTTCGTCTCGTTATCGTGTTTGATTTTCTTTTGGTTACCCTGTTTGCTTTGTCATCTCGTGATTCTGTTACGCCCGAATTTATACAAGAACAATGGAATTAGTAAAAGGTGAATCGAAACTTTTCTCCCATTTTAATCTAATCAACGAACTTTAAAGCAATCGTCGATCAATCATTCTTCGATCGTTACTGTTTTTCACTCTCGATTCCTTCACATTTGAATTCAGAGAACGTTATCTCGTATATATGTACGAAAGTTAATATTTAATTGTACAACGAAATTACTTAATCAGATGCAATATTTGTTTTTTACAACGTCATGCGAGACAGAAAGGCAAGAACCTTATCTGTCATCTGACGTTGCTCGCATTATACTGCAATTGATTTAACAGACACTACCGAGTCAATTTTATCTCACGATTAATGTTCCTCTGTCTGATCGATTAGATCTTGAGATAAACTCTTCCAAACAGAAGAGTTCGCCCTTATGAATATATTCATGTAATATGTACATAGTCTCGTCTTTTTGCGATCTTCGTTTCCTATAAAAATTGTCGACGTCTTCGTAACGTGGACGTTGAATGTAGAAACTCACCTTTCAGATTTAACGTGGAAGACGCGACCGAGAGTCGAGAAAACTTTCCAAGAAACGAAAAATCTTGCTAAAAACTAGTTCGTTCAATGGTTAAGAATGTAATTTTGCTCGACGTGTCAAATAACGAAATAAATGATTTTCTGAGGAACGATGAGCTGCACTCCGTGAATTCGCGCATAAAACTGATATCTCAAGTTCGACAAAGACGCAGAAATCTTATCTAGCCGATAACAAAGAGACGCAGTGTCAACAGGCAGGTACACATACGGCCACGTCTTATCTAATGAATTCTATTCTCTTTTCATTAATAAGGCTGGTATGTCCGCTTTTTCTTTTTCAGATGGAGAGGGCATGGTTCAGTACTTTGTAACCATCATCTTTCTGAAACTCCAATAGAAAAAGATTTTTGAGTTCTCTTCCTTGATCATTTTCTGGATCGCGAGAATATCCGTTGTTTTATCTTTCTTTTTCTCTTTCTAATTTCTCTTTAGTTCTTAAGATTCTCAAGCGAATTTTCGAACCGAAAAGAACGAAATTTTTTAAGCTTTCTTCCTGAAACATTTACATTTTTAACATTACATGATTACATTTTGTATCGATTACGAATTGTAAAAAACAGAATTATTTCATTGTATTCGCGATAATATGGGCTCGCTAACGCCGAAAATAATTACATGCATGCAACGAGCGGTTTTAAAGTTTCTGAATTGAATAAAATTAATCGACGATCGATTCTATCGAGGCTACTATTGATAGACTTGAATTTATCTGTCGTTCATAGCTGGCACGATCACCGTATACAAAAATCCGTAATATTTAAAATTCAAAGAAAAAAATGGAAACCGAAAAAAAGAATTAATTACGAAATTAGAAATTAAGAAATTTGTTACGAACGTATTGATCTTTGAAATGAACTCTTTATACAGTTTTCTATGGCCGTGTCCCTGAATATACCGATAGTCACCCGTTTTCTTATTTTATCGTTGAAATGGCCTCTTATCGCTCAGTTCGGTGCCTTTATCGCTTCTCATCTATCGGACGTTCCCTTTTTCCTATTTTCTCGCTTTTTTTCGTGTCACACTTTCTTATACGACCACAACGAACCAAGTGTTTCGACAAGATCTTCGATTCTCCCACCTGCCTTACCTTGTGACGTGTCAAATGAAAATCGCATCATTTGCAAGAACTCGTTCTTGCAAATGATCATGGTAGATCGTAAATTACAAAAACTTGTAAAAGCATCCGGCAGTTATGGAAAAAACTTACGGTACTCGTTCCACGATGAATCATCGGCCAGGTAAAAGCTTTCCTGCTCCATTTCTTCCGCGAGCTCGACGTGACGACAATTATTATTAACAGATATCAGCCTCTATCGAGTAAGTAAATCGTGCTTGTCAACACGAATTTCACGACTCACGTGAACGAGGAATGCTCCGAATCTCCGATCTAATCTCGGCGGAAGAACCCGTTGCACGATCGACAAACACGTAAACAACGTTAATCAAGCATACTCACGTTCAAATACGTCTGCTCCCTTACGGCTTATTCTCCTGCGAAGGTTTACAAAACTGCGGAACACCGGCTGCACTGGCCACTTTCGAGATTCATTGTCCGTTACCAACTACGATCTCGCGCGGATCGATTATTCACGATAATTAGAAAGCCTCTGCTTAGACACGAAACTCAGAGGCGAACGCGCGCTTTCATTTTTCTCACGCGTTAATTTCTACCTCGCGCGATTCTCTTTTTTAAGCTTCAAAAATGAGCAAGATCAAGTGTTTGTCATTGAATTTGAAAAATATGAAAATTTCCGATAGAATATCTAAACGCGTCAAGTTTCGTCGACATTATGATCGAATTAGGACAGAGAAGGGGTTAGTTTCGAGCCGACAGTAGAGGAGAAGTGGAACGAATTCGACCAACTTTCGTTAGCAGACTCGCGGTCTTATCGACAGGCCGCTCTCAATGCCACTAGTTGAAAAATACGCGCTCATTTCCCATCGCTGTCAAACAGTGGGGGTATTGGCAATTATTATCGTTGGCCACCTTATCCGCACGTAATATATGCCGCCAGTGATTATGTATTCGAGTATACGTGAATATGGCATGATTCGAGCGGAAAAACCGATACCACCGAAATAGCCCGTGAAAGTACATTTGCATCAACACGTTCGATCTGATTAGGAGATAGGTGCATTCCATTGATATATGCACGATGGATCGAGCGAATTAATTGGCCTAAGATTCTTTCCTTTGATCGATTCTTTTCTCTTGCTTTCCGATCGACGTTAGAAACATGTACGCGAACGATTTTTCTGGTGATTGAGAAATTTCGGGGATGAGATATTTTTAGAGCGAAGGTATAAAAATATACACAATTGTATGGTAGAATTATTTTTTCATTTTCTTTGTTAATAATATACGGATTCAAAACGAGAAGGTTTTTAAAATATATTATTATGTATTTTATCTGTGAGTGATTTTTATATGCAACGCAGCTTCGTTATCTATGCAATGCGAATAACAGTGAAATGTATTTCAGATCGATCAACGATCATTCGAATGCATCTTCGTATTTACAAAAATATTTCAGAAATTCCTATATCACTACGATACTCTACATTTATCATTCGTATCAAAAATAAATACTTTGTGACGAAACATGGTTAGATACGTTCCTCTGTCCCAGTCTTTCAATGTTATCGACCTTTATCATCGTCCTTTTATGCACGTGTGCTTTTTCAACAATTAGTCGTTTCATTCTCTTCATTGGACTTCAACATATTCGCGAAGAATCCACCTTGCCGTTGCATTAAGTCTGCTGGTAGTCCATCTTCGACGATTTTACCATCGTGGAACACGATTACTCGATCGCAATCCAATAACGCTGACACACGGTGCTGAAAAGTAAAGTATCAAACGTAATTAACAGGGAACGAAGTTGTTACGGTCATTTTCCTTCGTGGATATAAAGGACGTTGAGAGTTAAAGCGAAGTTACCGCGATAGCAATCACTGTTCTGTTCCTGAAAGCAGTTGAAACTGCCTTCAAGAGATTCTTTTCAGTAACGGCGTCGAGAGCGCTGGTTGCTTCGTCGAGGACGACGATCGAAGACTTGCGCAGGATTGCTCGTGCCATACAGAGCAGCTGCAGCTGACCGGAAGAAAAGTTCTCACCTCCTTCTTTCACTTCGAAATCTGTTTCGGGAAATTGTATTCTTATTTATTTTCTAAAGAATAGTATTGTTAAAAATATTTAATGAAAAACTGGACCACTGACTAGAGCTTTAACGTAAATATCGATTTATTAACAGAAGCTTTCATTTTCTCCTTTTATCTTAAAGTCTGTTCGATTTGAAGACTTATATCGTTACGAACGTTGCAATTTTTTGATCATCAGGTACGAGAAAAAGAAATTTATTTAATTTATAAAATTGAACTTTGCGTTTGGAATTAGAAATTCACTTACTAAGACCTTCAGGATGAGAGGCAATAATATCCTTAATTTGTGCTACTTCCAAAGCATTCCACAGTTCCAGATCTTCGTGTTCCGATAGAGGATCCAAATTCTCTCTGGAGGAAATAATATTCGTATTTTATCATCGCTTTCAAAGGACATTCTCTGTTAAAAAAAAAAAAAAAAAAATAAATGTATAAAATACCTAATGGTACCACTGAACATGATCACATCCTGAGGAATCGCTGAGAGTCTCGAACGAAGAATTTCTAGAGGAACTTGACGAACGTCTGTGCCATCGATCGATATACGTCCCTGAGTAATCTCCAATAGTCGAAACAGCGCCATTACTGTGGACGATTTACCACTTCCGGTTCTTCCGCAAATTCCAATCTGCGAGAAATATCTATGAAAACCTAGAATTTTGTAATTCTTTGTAACTTTTACCTTTTGGCCTGGCGTAATCTTCAAGGATAGATTCGAGATCACTGGTTCTCTTTGTGAAACGTATCTCAGAGAAACATTTTCAAAAATAATCTCACCTTTACCTGGCCAACTATCAGATAAGTGGAAGTCTAGAAAATATCGTATAAAATATTCCAGATAACGTAGAAAATATTGAAAATATATTAATAATTCATTTGGTTCTTATAACGAAACAACGATGAAAGATTAAAAAGCATTAAAGTACCATTTTGTTGGTAGTTTTCAATAGGAGCATATCTGTAAGTAGAGATACGTGCAACGCTACCAAGATACATTTCGGTCTCCGCTGTGAATTTCACTACCCAATTTAAGTAAATTGGCACTAAGAGGGTGTAATTAATCGCCAGACCAACTAGAGCAGGTGTAACGCGATCTGGATACAATTCTGCGGAAATTAAGACGGCGAGTGTCGCAGATCCTACTATAACAGCACCCAGATAATCCTAAATATTAAAATTTATGATAAAGTAAGATACAATAGTCGAACTGGAAAACTGTAAAAATAATTCTAGAAGCTTTGCAAGTTTTCTCACTAGAGCAATGCCGAGCCACCGGCTACTGGAATTCAGGAGGAGAAACGCGTTCGTGTTAACGTCTAGGCACTTCATAGCCTGTTCCATGAAGCGATTCTCTTGTTTGGAAGCACGTAATGTTGCTAGACCGCGAAGTGTCTCAGAAAAATGCGTTGTGATTGGCCATCGGGTACTAGAAACGAATAATTGAGATTTTTAGATGAACACAGGATTTAGAAAGGCAAAATTTTTTTTTTAAATTCGCTAAAAAATATTTGATCAATTGGACAAGTATATTTTTGCAAATTGGGTCGTGCAAGTTTATGTTCACAAATACATTTTTTACTAATTGAACTCTCTATAACATTGCACAATCAGTTTTAAAATCAAACGTTTTAAAAGATTTTTCAAGGAAGAATAACGATTCGTCTGGAGCAAATTTGCGGACAGTTTCCTATGTTAATCTATGAAGGTTTAAAAAAGCTAAGGAAAAGTTTATAGAAAATATTCGCAGAAAACCAAATACCACTTACAAAAATATGTACCGTACCTGCCGTCTAATCGTTGCAAATGTTTCGCACTGCATCTATAAAACTTTTGAACGATATAATAAGCTGCACACGTGGGTATAGCAGCAATGAAGAACCACGGTGATACGATGACGTTTACTAGTATCGCTGAACCACAGAGCAAGACGAAGAATGTCAGTCTTTGGATCGACATAGATATTTTCTTAAAAAAAAAAAAAAAACAAAAAGATAAATAACTGTGCATTTCTTTAATAACCACGCATCGACTAATTTTTTTTATCGATTATTCACCTTATCGATGACGCCTGTATCGGCGCTGAATCTGTTCAAAATTTTTCCCACAGGATTACAATCGAAGAACGACATCGGTACTCTAAGAAGTCTGGACACGGCTTCCTCGTGTAATTTTCTTCTCGCTCTGGCTCCTGTCCATTGACCAGTTGCATTGCATACGAAAGACAAGAGTATAAAGACAAGGGAAAGAATGATGTAAACTTTAAAATAGAACACCGTCTGAAATAAAATACAGCACAGTCTGAACGGATTCCTTATCCATTGTAATGTTCAATAATCGAATCGTAAATCACGGACAAAATTATTTTACGCAGTTACATTTCGGTTTTCTTGATTGAAGTTTATATTGTCCTCGTCTGTCCACTGACTCAGCCAGAGATCGATATAAACTCTCAGAACTTGGCAGAAAATTGCTACTCCTATGTAAATTAGGCCTGGTATCCAGCCTCCAGCTTTTGTGTAATCGCAAAGGATCATCCTTGTGACTATTCCACTTCTATCTTCATATTGAAATTCTTCTTCTTGTTCCTCTGTATCACAGTCGTCTAGAGAGAGAAAGAGAAAAAAAAAAGAACTAGCTGTTTTGTACTCTTTTTCGATATTACTTATCAGTAGTAGCTTCTTTATAAAGTGTACTAACTTCCTTCAAGTTCATCGGGTTCATTAGTTCCTGTGGACTCTATCGATAGCAATCGTTTAACGGGAAAATGATCATTCTCCTGTTCTTGATTAATTCTAAATGGATAAAAGCTATTCGTAAAAAGAGATATTGCTGCATATGAGAAATAGTATAAATTCATTTCTTTCGTACTTTTTAACAGTGTATTGTATTTGTCTGTTAGAGTTAGAAGGTATTAATTTTCGTAGCACGCCTCTGTCTCTATTTAATGTCAATTCATCGGGACGTGGACTGATAATTCTACAGAAGATTTCAAAAATAAGATTCATCCATTTCAAATCGTTATAAGAATTTAAAAATAGCTATTCGACTCACGCGCCAGAAAATATTTGCCTGAAAACGCCGTTTCGTTGTCCGTTGTCAAAAGTGTTATTCCTTTTTCTAAAATAAACTGATTTTTATATTTATGTAAGAAAAAAAAAGCAGTCTATCAAAATTTCACTAGCGTACCTAGGAACAGCGTATTGACTTTCGAGAATGGTTGGAGTGCTGCTCTGTCGTAGAACAGGGGGTGGTTGTCTTTGAGGTTGGAGACTGCTCGATCTGACAGCGTTTCGATGGAATTTAAATCTTTTTTTCCCGATGTTCCATTCTTCAGAGGGCACTGGAAGATCTGTCAGATCGTGGGCTAAGTATCTCGATCCGCCAAGGGTAGTTCTTCTCATTCTTAACGGGACGAAAGCTGGAGGATTCTGGTGAAACCAAATTTTTAAGTTCATCGATCAAAACAAGAAAGAGGAAAGAAAAGGGAGGAGAAAACGTGCAACACGACGATAATATAATTATTAATCGCAAAGTCTACCACATGGGCATCTTGATCAGTGGTCCAGGATCCATCGCCAAGTCGTTTGTTCGTCGCACTCACACCGATTCTGGATACTAATTTCATCAAGGCCCACTTGTCTTTCGCAGTTCTATCAGCACGATATCCTTCGTTTTTATTCGTTGCTGTTTTCCTCCACTCGATCGCTAATTCTGGATCAGCATCTTCGATCGCTGATTTCGTGCCCACTACTCGAATACGACATCCGTCCATCACGACAACCTTAATCACACGATCATTTATCTATTGCGCCTTTTCTTGAACAATTTCAGTTTATCATACACTGCTCATAACTTAGTGTAGCATTACCTACATTAACTATTGTTTTGAACAGTGTAAGAGTACATTGCCTGACTGAGACATACTTGATGAGCAGTTGATAACAATTCTAGTCGGTGAGTAACCATAATCACCGTGCGTCCGCTCCTCAGCAACAGCTTCCGGATTCCTTGATCGAAGATCTGCTGTGCAACTTGATGATCCAGCGCGGACAACGGGTCATCCTGCAAATATTAGTATTTGAATCTTTAATTTAAACCTAATTATTTCAACGTACTATTTTTTATTTAAGAAATAAAATGTTTAGTTTAGAAACTAGCTAACCATTATTATAACGTCCGCGTCGTTGTACAGCGCTCTCGCTATAGTTACTCTTTGTTTTTGGCCTCCGCTCAAATTGATCCCTTTCTCACCTATCCGCGTGAAATCGCGACCCGGAAGTATATCGACATCCGGTTGCAGAGCGCAAGCCTTCAATACATTCCTGTACCTTCTCAATTTGTACGGTGATCCAAAAAGAACATTGTCCCTCAAACTGGCGTTCTGGAGCCAGGGTTTCTGAGCCACATATGCAACCTTCACCCCTCTATTTTGCAATAGTTCGTTTACAATTAGAATATAGAAAAATTTGAAATAACAAGGAGATCTCTGACTTACTTAGCCCACTGAATCGATCCTGTTGTCTTCTGGATCTCTCCTAACATTCCTAATAGTAAAGAAGTCTTTCCACTTCCTGTCTTTCCAACAATTATAGTCAGCTGACCTAAAAGTGACAGTAGTACGTGGTTTTTTAGATTTTGCGTAGCTGCAAGTGATCGATAATTGCTACAGTGGATCTGCATCTAATTAACCTTACCACGTGGAAAACTAAGATCAGATACGGATAACAGACTTTCATCGGTGCCCCAAGAAAATCCGCAGCGCTTCATTGTAAGCACCGGAATCTCCGGATCCTTCTCAAACACGGTGTCCACCGATGAATTTATATCCATCGTGTAATCCGCCAAGTCAGAAGATTGTCCATCTTCTTCGTCTTCTTTGATGTTATCCAACGATCCAAAATTGGGAGTGTTGTGCGTTTTCATTGTTTCTATCTGAAGAAATATTTAATTGACACGAATAGAAATTCATATTTTGCAATATTTCGTAGTATCTAGTTCCTAATATTTTATAATATTAAAAATGTAAAGATATTTTGCAATTGGCAGGTTTTCCGGAAACCACGGGACAAAATGACACTGTCGAGGATCTTAGTTTTAGCTGTTTAATATCAACTACGTTTGAATTAGTAACTATAATTTTTCTTAAAGAGTTTTAAGAGAGAAATAAAAATGTCATAGTAGCTTAATTACTCGAATAAAAAATACACTCAGAGCGTCGATATATTTTTCACGGCTTCTCGGTTAGTATATTTCAAGCATATTTCAAGTATTATCGTTGTATTTCATAGATACTTACAGTGCTCTCTTCGATAGAATTGGCCAGCGATGATGTATTTTCGGCTACTTCTGATTTTGCATCGTTAAGATTAGGCAAGACATTGTCGATCTCCGGAAGTTGGAGAAACTCCTCTATTCTGTTTGTTGAAATCTATAGAAATCTTGAATTAAAGTATTTATTAAGAAGAACACAATAACAGTCGAAAGAATTTGCTTACCATAGCGTTAATAATGATAGGTATCATCACAGGAAAAATGAGAAGGGGCACTGTGAGCTGTGAGAATAGAGCTAAGCTTGCAAAAACATTTCCAGCCTCGAGACTTTTCTCTTCCAGCCAGAAATAAGCGGCAAAAGTGAAAAGTGTCGTCAGTACCGATGAAGCATGCGTGAGAAAGTCTAATTATCAACAATCCACGTTTCAATTAACAACGTTATTTCGAAACAAAATTCTTTTCTTTGATCGAGAAGTCGAACTTACTTATAAGGGTCCAATAGAAAGAATCCTTGTCCAGCATTTTTAGCTCATCGTTTCTCGTTTTTCTTATTTTCTCCTCGAAAATATTTTCCCAGGCTCTAAGCTTCACTAATCTTATTCCTTGGAAGATTTCGTTAACCAGACGTAATCTAGCGTCGCTGCTTTTCTAAAGATAAAAATATTGTCGGTTCTAAAACTGTCTTTCCATTATTAGATATTTAAGAGAAATTACAAGTATCGACTTACGGCGACCAATTTAGAATTTTCCGACATTTTCTTGCCAAGCACCAATTGTAGTGGCGTTACTATCAATATGCAGCAGAATGCACCGATAATTGCACTTATTCCCAATTTTGTGTAAAGAAGAAAAACTATAGCGCTGATCTAAAATCGATATTTAAAATTTCAAATCGTTATTAGCTATAGGATATAAATATCTAATTATCGTTAATTATTTATTCTTTCACTTTTAATGGAATTGCCCAGGTATAGTGTCCAATCCAGAAAAAGCTCATCACATTGTAAGCATCCTCAGATATTAGGTTAGTTAAGGTTCCAATATCAGCAGATTGCTGACATTTATTCTGTTCTTTCTCCTTGTCTGTCGGATTATCCTCTTCGTCGATACTCCAAGAGCATAAACGCAAGGCTTTATCGTATAGCAGCGCCTGTAATTTTAATTCAATTCTCTTGATGGTTTTCGATGGTTGCTATTTTCGAGTTTCAAGTGTACCTGAAGTGCGTTCTTCAGGCGGATCCCTTCAACGCAAAGGATATGAGTGGAGGCCTGGCTTAGAGTGCTTTGTAATAAAGAAAAGAAAAACACCAACAGGCATAAAAAATAGCCATTTTGCAAGATTTCAGGAAATGTCATGGCACTCTGAAATATTCCATAGTGTCTTTAATTAATTCTCTGTTTAATCTTTTCAATCGTTGTATTTTATATTTAATTCTTTTAGGTGAAATGTTATCGAACAATGTTAGATACCATAGAGTTTCGATTTATTGTCCCATTTTGAGAAGCAGAGACGTAGTTTAGAATTTTAGAAATAGACATCGGTCCAACAAGGCTTGTAGCGTCCCCCAGTATTTTAAATAATCCCCCAATGGCAAACGGGTACCATATTCTTTTCCAGTAACATCGCCAAAGACGTAGTTTCTCGTTTCTCTCCTACGGAAACAACCAAACACTCCGAATCATCTCGATTTTTATGATTAAATATGAATGTAATATAAATTACAATTTGTAACTCATACTCTGTAGTTAAGATACAAATTTTGCTACTCGTGTCATTTATCCATGAAACTCTTTCAACTAATATTAAAATATTTCATTAAAATTTGGTATCCTGTACCGTTTTTTTTTCTCCGGCCCTACCGATTAGAAAATATTTTTCTTATATTCGAAGAATATAATTACCCTATGTTTCTCGTAAACTTCACGAAACTTGTCAAACTGTCTCCTAGTAGTCTCCTCCTCGGGAAGTTCTCCAAGGTCGTGGTTCTCCAACGGCGTACTGTATCCCTTGCACAGCAGGTCGATCACCCAATGGAAGGTGATTCTATTGAGAAACGGCACGTCCGCGTGTTTGTACGCTGTTCTTCGTCGTTCTCCTCGCTCGATCAAATACCTTTTCTTCCTTCTTGTCTAGACGGAACGAATATCGTAAGTTGACTTATTCGCGGCGGCGCTTTAAGATACCGGGCTATTTGCATGCTTCAACCCGCTTGTTTTTACTGGGTCAAGGAGTCGGCGTGCACACGCGAAATATATTTGGAGCAAACGCAGAGTACCGCCTTACCTGTTATCGGAAGACCACTTACGGCTCAAACGGAACCATTCTTAACGCGACTATAGTTAGACGTGAAATATGTTTTCAATTCTACCGAACGAAGCTTGAGGAAGAGGTTGATGTATAGTGGCATTAGTGGAACTTCAATGATGGATAGTTGCATTACAGCGAATGGAAGTGATTGTATTCTTGTAAAATAGAATGATCCTTCAATTTTCTTTCAATTTTCTTGTCTTTTCCTGGATTTATGTTACTTTTTATTCATTTTGTTCTGTTGTACGAAGCTAGTGCAGCATCAGCGATGGATGGTTGTATTATAAGGAAGAGAACAGAAGAGATTAGAATTTGATTTTATTCCACTGCAAGCGTTATCCTTCTATTGTATTGTTTCTTTATTTATGTTATTTTATTATTCTTTATTTCTGAGATTTGGCTAAGAACTTGCATCGACTCGCAATTAGTTTAGATACAGTTTAACTATTTCTGTACGTCGCAACGTGTACACCGGTTGTCGAAACATTCGCGAACTTTCCGCGAAGCGACATTTTATTTAATTTCCTGGAAATTGAATATCGAATAGACGGGACGGTTCTATTTTTGCGATCTAGTTCGCAGCGTCGAGGAGGAAAAGTTCGCATTACCACTCGATAAGCTCTGCCTCTTCAGGCTGCGATAATAAACATTATTATTCAAACAAGCTGAGTAAATGTAAAACAAATGTTTGCACTTGGTGCCGGGAGTAGCTGGCTCTCTTCGATAAGGTTGTAACGCTGTGTCGCTAATTCGCGATGCTTGCAGTAAGAACTAGCAGGCTTATAAACTACGTATCTAATAGCCGAAGCAGATATATAGTAGTTAAAATAAATCCTCCCTTGATCGCGCAAGAAATCTTGAAACGATAACAACCTAGAATTAATAGTAATTGGATCATTAAGCAACTTACCATAAGATAGAACGTGTAAGAGTCCAAAACGGCTAAGAGCCCACAGGTAATGGCCGTGAACGTTGTGGTTGCGAGTCGAACGTGTATCATGGACAGACCATATCTGTATATATTCGGCAATTATTTCCAAAAAATCGCAAATTCATTAAAAATAATAAAGAGGAATATTTGTTAATTTCAAAATTCTTATTAAATAATAATTTTTCTAATAAATGAATAACAAGTGTAACTGACCTAGACAGACACATAAATTTCCATGCTCGCGATAAGCTAATCGTGACGAAGATTCCAGCAGAGAGGGCAGTACCGCAAGCATCTCTAACCTCGGTCCTCCGATGAATGATCCAACAGTAGAGGATGGCTACGATCATCAGAATCAACGAGAAAGAAATCGACGTGAGCAACGACTCGCAAAGTTCGACAAAAAGCACCGCCAACACTGTCATGCACAACAGTGTTCTAGTTGTATGAAATGGTAGGAGTCCTCTGCAATCTCTAAATAAAAAGAATGTTAAAAAAGAATACATCCTTTACCAGGCATCGGATGGAATTTAAATTTCATTATTTCTTGCTTGATAATGACACGGAGAAATTGTAATATTTTCACTGAAACTCGTGATTCATAGTTATTATCCTACGTTAAAGTACTTAAATATAACTTGCAACTTGCCTACGAGCTTTGAATACATTTATATCGGATCAATCGATCTCCGACAAACCTCCAATTACAAGAAAATGATTCTTCTTTCTAGAAAATAAAGCAGGAAGCACAACCTTCTCCTGTATCGGTCCAATTTCCGTACGAAATCAATCTAAGTCAAGTGGAACGCGAAGAAAATCAAGCATGCGACTAATTACCACGTAATTACCACCTTCGTTAAACGGATATCGTAATTTTTCTCGCATCAGAGCTTCTAGAAGTTTATCGACTTTGCTTCTTCGGCCAATAAAATTACACTCCGCAACTCATCTCTCTATTTCTAGCTTTTCGATCCAACCACCCCGGTGGACTTTCTTTAGAATTTCAGACAATTTCTGCATTAAACATTATTTCGTCTTTCTATAGTTCGACTTTTATTTAAATATACGACTGTTTCAAGATTTTACACCGAAAAATGTTTTTAAAATGTTACGCAAATATTATGCGTCTTTCTCTGACTCTGTCACGAAATGATAACGCTGAAACAAGATTCACACGGAGTGAAATTTGAAGCACGATAGTCCGTAAGGGTTAAGAAGGCAAGGAGGAATTGCTATTGATTTTTCAGCGAACGAACAAGGATAAAAGCCATCTCATTCAGCTGCATTAAGATTCCTGGAACGGGCAACGTGACGCAAACCAGGAAAGAGTGTACACGTAGGTATTCGAAAACCCTGCAACAGCACGTGTTATGAATTATTCTGGTAATTAATCTGGGTCTTCTGTTGATCCATTTAATCCGCGCTTCTCGCTATTCCACGCGGTTAACGACAACTTTGATGTTTTCATTTGGGATTATGACTTGTGTTTTTCGTACGTTCTCCGTCTCTTCTTTGGGTTTTATGCTTTTCGTGAATTTGGTGACCTTTTGAAAGTTATTAATCAATTAAACGAAAGATGTATTTGTATTTGGTAAAACTGATTACGAGTTTTATTACAAGATCATCCGAAAAAATGTTCTATTGTTAATAATCGACGAAAAGTAATTTTTCTAAGCTTAATCTTAATTCCAAAAAAAAAAAGAAGAAAGTATATATTTCTGTTATCTCGTAGCAGAAACATCAGAAATCTTGAGGACAAAGAAACAATTATCTTTCAAATTATTTGACGCTCTTCCTCGTTTTATCATACTGTTAACATGGTTTAGGCAAGTTAGTTGACAAATAAGACATTAAAAGAGATTACTGGATATGTGGTAGCAAGAAATTCCGAAATCTTGTATATCTGTCACATTTTTGATTTATGGAACGAGGAACGCTGGAAGTGACGAGCGTGGCATGGAAAACAGATGAAAGTTTGTGGATGTAAGCTCGTTCCAGGAACGTGGTGGAGTGTTACAGATGTTTGACATGGGCAAATATCCGGCAATATTCTTCAGAAGAGAACCAATTACACAGTAAACCATTCTAATCTTTAAATTTCACCAGTTGTTTTTTTCCAAAGAAGAACTTTTTTAATTACAGCGAATGATCGAGCATCGCCGAAAAAGCAATAAATAAAGCAAGGAATAATTCCACGTAAAAAGGGTCAAGCAAAGGCGAAGAAATTAACAGGCTCGATAAAATTTCACCACATTAATTGAAGCAAATTGTTCGAATGGGAACATGGTCCCATATGAATCATGGGACATCCCAAACGTGAAACATTTCGTTTAATTGAATGTTGCTTCAATTGGTGTGAGCTAAGCTGCAGCTTCTAGCCTCGCCTTTTGAAATTAAACATTCGATACACGTTTTTCTGAAACTAAAGATATCCCGTTTCAACCGAAGCAAATACCATTCCAGCTATGAATAGCCAAATCTTATCGCTCGTGGAGTATCTTTCGATCGTTATTATCAAGCGTTGTATCAGTGACTGTGAAATAATGTACAAATAAACCTTGCTTTCTGTTATCAGACTTCTGTTAAACGATGCAAAGTTACTTTCGAAGCAAGCAAAAGCTTTGAAATGAAAATTTCAACGGACATCACATTCGATCGCCATTGTCCAGCGCTGTACCAGAGACTGTGAAATAACGTACAAATAAACCGTGCCTTCTGTTATCGGACATCCGTTAAACGATGTAAAATTACTTTCGAAGTAAGTGAATTCTGAAACGAACATTTCGAGGCAGGTAACTTTCGAAGAGAAAATTTCGAAGCGAGTGGAACAAAAAGTTTCGAAGGAAGCCTCTTCTTGCTCTCAACTGCTCTCGTTAAATCGAGATAAATCTCAATGATCGAAGCGAATGGATCGTAATTCATCTCTCTATCGTGAAAATGAAATCTCCATCGAGTCTTGTCTTTTCTTTCGTCAACTTACTTTGGCTGTTTCCTGTGTTTACATCTGAGAAAGGTGATCAACGCAAGGATGACCGCGATGGCTGGAACGCAGATATTGACGAGTTCCATGAGGCAATTCTCGATGGAATCATCCTCGTTGGAATCATCCTCGATGAACCGGACGCGCGTACCATTTTCCGTTCGCCAGGACCATTCGACGCGTCTCACGGGTTTTGGTAGGATTTGTAGAAATTTGTAACTCTTGCAAAAGTCCATTTTAATGGTGTTTTAGGAAACGGTATTTGCGTGTGATATCTGGACACATCGTTCTTGATATTCGCCTAAAAATATTATTTTTCTATATTCTTCGAGACATGAAGAAGAATATTCGTTCTTTCTCTACCGTTTCTTTTCCTTCAATTTACAATCTGCTTGAAAACATTGTCGTCGTATAATTTTTTAATTATTTATATCTTTTGATACGCAAACAACGAGTATCTGCTTTCTTTGTACCGTTTTATTTTTTTTTAATTTCGAACGATTTGTGCGTACAAAAATATACGTATACGTAAAGTATATGTGTACGAATCTTTCTTTTTCCGATGAAAGAATATTTTTCACTCTGATAAAAACGCTTGGACGAGCCTTTGTTACGAGATCTTTAATTGTTTAAGCAAAAGTATAAAACAGTTGTTACTTTTTTGTATTAATTTTTATGGCAAAAATATTCTTTTAAAAGTCTTTTACGCTTCGATATTCTCTTCCTGTCGTTATATTTTTCTACGTTGGCACTCTTCCTACGTGGTTTACTTAATTCAGTTTCGTATAATCCGTCTATTTCGTCTTTGGCTACACGTTTTATAGTCAAAAACGGTTTGCGTAACTTCGATTGAATGCATTTTGCAATCACTAAGAATAACATGTTTTCATTATTTCTACTGTGACGCAACGATAAATGGGTTTGCTGGAAACCGTTCTAGCTTCCGGTCCACAGGCTTTCAAACGCGCTTTGTTTTTCGACAGACCTTTATACTCACCGAAAATATCTTACGCTCGGATAACTCTCGATGCGTCCGATAAAAATGCGTTCGAGTCGAGTGCTTCCTCGCGTGAACTCCAGTTAAACTTGTATTTTGAGCCGCTGTGTCTTTTATGAAAATAAAAAGTTGATAAAGCTACCGGAATCTAAAGGAGAATCTAAAAATAATTCTTGATAATTTTGCAATGCTTTGACAAAAGATACACAGTAATTTTATTGCTGTTTTGTAAAATGGATTCCTTACAATGACCCAAACATTTAGTAAGCCAATCCCTTTTTCGTTGACAGTCGAAAGACTTTCCTACATCTGATAACATTTGAATCATCGTATTACGTAATATATCTTTGTGCCATTTGAATTTCCTCAAATTTACATATAGCAAAGTATACAATGTACTAAATTTTATTTTTTACGGTATACGACGATATATCGATAAAATGTATATTTCACCAATTGTGTCTCGATATTTATATCATTTTCCAAGCTCTAATCAGTATGCATCTGCAGCTAAACGATCCCGAGCCATTAAGGGTTAATAAAATTTGGTTGCACTGCAGGAAGATAGCGGAACAAATTCTTTTATTATACTCGTGCCAGAAGATTCTCTAAATTGAATTGCGTTTAACAGTGACCTCACGAAAAGACTTGCCCCTTAATGGTTTAAATTAGTACTTGAAACTTCCGTGGCGTGTTTCGTATTAACGAGAAGCCCATGCAAAGAGACCATTAGTCTCAAGGCGACGCCTCGTCGACCAAAAATTTCAACATCCATTCATGCCACGAGGCAAGAAAAGGAAAAAAAAGAAAAGAAACGTCGATCGCTCGTTACTAATTCGATGAACCGCGAAACGTACAGTTCGTGAGGATTTGTTTCGCCGTGTCTTATCCTTACGAGAAAAATGCAAAAGAGACGCGAAGTGGACTCGCGCTTACAGGTAAAACGTTCTTATCGACGCGTTCATTAAATAAGCGATTAATTGAAATTCACGGATGCCAGTCGGCGATATGCTAAGTTCCAAAGTAAAGTAACAACACTTACGTGTCTCGCAACTGGAATTTTTCGACGCGACTCGTTACCATAATTTATACGGTGACTCCACTACCACGCGTTTTCTGTTATGTTACCGATGATTTACGTTCTGTTACTACGATCGCTTCCGAAACCGAGCCTTCGCTTTAGCCTTCCAATAGAGAACGTTCGTTCGTTCATAGAACGACGATTGTGAATCGCTGTATCGATGAAGATGCATCTTCGGTGAAGATTTGAAAGCTTCGCTTTTCAGATTCACTTTTTCCAGCTGGAATTCTTAGGTGATCGATTTTTGTACCGTGACGATCGACGTACGAAATGCATCGTCTATAAACATCGAGACACTTACTCGTTACGTTCGTTGGAAAATTCTAACGAATTTTATTTCGTTTGATGTTTTATATTACGCGAAACGTATAAATCGAATACCGGTAACGTCAGCTTCGTAATAAGGCAATTAGAAATTAAAGGCGGTGAAAAACATTGAATTTGTTTGAAATATCAGCAGGTACGCTGATACCTGCGGTTACGATTGACAGTGTATGTGCAAATGATTAGTATTCTATCGGATGAATTCGTACGTCATCTGAAGAATCATTCTTGTTATTTCTGTGCCAGAGTTACGTGTTCTTAATATTTCTTCCTCCGCTAGATATTTTTAACGATATTTTTATTTCTCATTCTTTATTGAGAGTTATGTATTCGATAGTTTGGGAACTACGCGTTCGTAATATTCGGCGACTCGTTTATTTTCGTTAGGAGTGAGATTTTCATTATTCAATTTCTCGTGCTAGGCCTTGATTTAACTTTTCCGGGGAAAATTTGCATTCCACGGGGCTATATTTTTATATAGTCTCGTTTATTATGCATAATATCGGACGTTAAAAGTATCGAATGTTGTTCGTGTTACGTAAAACGTTGGTAAAAGTGTGGTTAGATTTTTTCGCGATTAATGAATTCTGTGAATGAAAGAGAGACACAGTCGCTATATCTTTTATTATGATTTTCATGCAATGGAGAAAGAATTGCTATTAATAGAGAAAAATGTTTAGTAGCGAGTGAAATGCAATGACGTGCATGTTGTAAGTTTAGCATACGCTGGAGAACAAATTTCTTCGATATAACTTCCTTATTCACGAACGTAACGATTGGTATTTGAATTATTTTATATTTCCTAAAGCTAAAACGATGTTGCATTAAAGCAACGCGTATAATACTGGTCATTAAGATATATCCGTTACGAAACCTCTGTCAATAAATTTCAATAATCACCTCTTAGTTCCAAGGAACTATTCAAACATTGCAAATATTATGATTGAAAGCCGTTTTTCATGTCGTTTGATTTGTGTCACTTTTTTTTAGTAATTCATATCTATAGCTAACATCTAAGAATAACAATTGGAAGCCAAGTCCAAGAACTTTAATTATATTTATATACGAGTAGCGCTATAGTGCGTCCTCGATTTCGACAATAATCAATTTACAAGTTTTCGACTGGCAACGAGAACAACGAGAAAATCAAATCAAAAATTCCAGGCTTAAGGAGTTCCACACTCTCGCCCTCGAACAGTGGTTTTACAAAATTCTAATATTATTATCTTCTCGTCCAATGTTTAAGAAACCTTTCAAACACGCGATCCTATAATAATCTCACAAGAATATCGAAACGAAAATAAGTGCGAGAATTGCAAGCTTGTGTAAAACTTGATCTTCGATGCGAATAGCGTTAACAAATTATGATATTGATAATCCTTGAACCAATTTGCAAAGATCTTCCAGTTATTCGACTTTTCGTCTCACGATCGAGAATAACATAATAAAAAAATAGAAGAGAAGAACGAGACAAATTAAGAAATCTGTAGCGTATACAGAGCTTAAGGATGCACCTTCGCTCTCAGCGCGAGTATTCATCGAATGCTCGAATCCTAAAGGGCCAGGAACCACTTGTCGGCCTCGAATCGGTATTCCTGGTCACGCACGTGCGCGTTGATCGTTTCTGCAGAGAAGCACGCGTGCTTTCTGGTTGACGGTCCGCGGCTTACTGACAGATCAGAGAGGCGAACGCTGAACACACAGAGCGAATGGTAATTCCATGTGCGCGATGAGTCACTGACGAAAAAAAGATCTCGGCCCCGCAGGCAAACTCGTCTTTCACCGGAAACGTAAGCACGTCCTAGAAAAGCGGATTCTTTCGGACTTGGCTTCTTGGCCCTCTAACTCTGTTCTCATATCGAGACACGTCGCGATGTCGGAACCGTGAGAATTTATCGACAACGAGACACCAACGAACACAAGATTCTAAGAGTATTTTGGAAACAGTAATTCGTTATCTTTCGTGTTTCTGTTCTCTTAATCGAAGATAAATTCTTACGGAAAATTCTGGTTCTTTTTTCTTGTTTTGAGTAAGATAGAACGTTTATACTGTAGTTTACAGGTATCGAATTTTTTCTGCTCTATAAATAGCTAAGGTATAGTGAGTTAACCCTGACGCGTACCTGCAATTTTCACAGCCTGATCTCGATATTTTGTTTGTACAAATAAAAAGAGACGAGTTCTATGCATAAAATTGTGGAACGTGAAATGAAACATGCCAATGACTATTTTATCTTCCTTCTTATCTTCATAGTCGAGAAATTTTTTAACGATAGAGAGATAAAATCGGTGCAAAGAGCGCAACAGGGTTAATGTCAAGGGCGGATGTAACAGAATGGAAGACGGTGAGTTTTATTTGAAAAATATTTAATAATAAACATTGACAATATACAGAGAAAATACGCCATAAGAAGTCGCTATGGGAGTAATAAGAACCTAACAACTGGTCCAGACTTACAAAATATCATCAAATCAGACAATGATAAAGGTGTTCCGTAAGACACCCCGTGTACTCCTATCAGTATTTTGCAACTAAAGTTTTCGAGTTGACCGTATCCTTGTTCTCTCGACATGTTTTTTTTTGTATATATTTTTTTTTGTTACTTCATGTACCTGAAGTTTCGTTATAATTAATTCTTATTTATTTAATTAATTAATTTATTTTTTTTTGCTTTTTTGCTTTCTTTTCCTGCGGATTCATAGATTACTTCCTCGTCGTCGAATTTCCATCGCGTGTAAATGTGTGTTCCGCGGATGCGTGAATATGCTAACGCTCAACTCTTCTGCATTTTTCTTGGCGCAAAAAGTCGTTTACGCTCGTTTTAGCGTTATTCTTTTTATTTCCTCCGGAGTTGGATTCGCAGCCGGAAACCAAATGACGATTCGCACGCGTCTCCCGTTGCGAATCCGTTTACACTGCGAGAAAAGCGAAAAAACAGGTGGCATTTAGCTCTTTTTACGATGTTCTCTAGTTTGTATTCAATTTCATTCTTTCTTTTCTTTTTTTTTTTAATCCACGTTTTCTGTATTTTTTATCTCGTATCCCCGTTTGTCGAAACGTTATCTCTATCGTCCCTCCATTTTGTATATCATCGAATCGCGCGCATTTTCATTCACATTCTACCCTCTAATTAGCTTAATCGCTCAAGTTATTCTCATTTTGTCCCTAGAAACAAATACGTCCGAGAACTCTCTATCGTCTGTTTTTGTCGCGGCGATTCGACGAGGTGCAAAAGCATCATATCACGCTCATTCAGCACACGATACACGGACACATATCGTCTCTTCATAATATCATTCACTCATTCACGACTCTAAGAAGTTAGACTTATTACCGTAATAACGCCCTAATGTCATGGAACATCCCTTACTTGTTAATTTTCTCGTTATCTTCTTTTTCTCACTTGTCATTCTCTTTCTGTCTTTGCCTCGCGATAATTCGAAAAAAGAAGATGGCCATGGGTCGTGCTCGAAATCCTCGAAGGTGCTGGCCTCGAAGGTGTATTCGGCACCACGCGTTTTTCATGTGTCCCCGGCATATCGCGGAAGGACGACACCAGAGAGTTTCCGGAATAAGAGAGCGGAAATGTGCGTTGTCGCGTAGACGAATCGCAAATATCTCGTCAGCCAAGGACCTACGAGGATTTCGAGCTGAACTTGGCCACGACGCCGCCTAGTACGCTAGGATATGTTGCTCGTAAAGATGTGTCGTTTACGTAAGTCCTGTAGTCATCTAGATTCACTTTAAAAATCCCGTTTACGGTACTGCCTTTAATAATAATTAGAGTAGAATCATATATTTATATATGTATAACGTTACGGTGCGTATCGATCGTATTGGATTATTTTACAATGCGATTTACCCGCTAGCACTCGAGAACGTACGCGGATCAACGAAAAAGGAGAACGTAAAAATGAAACGTGGGCACAAATGGGGCGAATTAGTCGACTGTGCTCTTTCCAATTTGAAATTTTGACGTTCTACCTCGCATATTTGGCTTGTCTTCCTCTCTCTTTCTCTCTCTCTCTCTCTCTCTCTCTCTCTCTCTCTCACTTACAATATTTTCTAATTTGAATTTCATAGATTCGTCCAAAGCGTTCGACAATCGAATCGTGCGTGTTAAAATTACAATTATTAGCAGATTCTTTTTTACTTTGTACAATTCACGAAGAGAGGATTCTACGCCGAAGCACGATTTTTTTTTTGTTTGGCGAATATTATAAGTTAGTTTCTAGAAGTATGAAGAAGACTAGTATCTGTGGTTCTATCGTCGAAACAAATGCTCGATTCTTCTAAGAGACTCAGAAACAGATACTATTCTAATCTATTCGTGTTTCTGGCTACCTCTAATTTCATTAAATTTCCCTTTGTACAGCGATTGATTCATTATTCTTTATATAGATAAATTTTCCTATAGATAAATATTTAAGGTGTTCCGCAAAATGTGGCGAATATACGAAGATCGAGTTCAGTACATAGTATCGATAGAACTAGGCTTTCTCGGTGCTCGCGTGATTATTTACAGTCAACCTTTCCTTAAGAACGTCGTGTTCGAATCTAAAATAGTCATCTCGAGTATCTTTCACTAAAACGTATTATCGATCGCGGATCTTTCTATCGTTTCTATGCACTGAACTCGTTCCAATGATTAGTTTCACGAAACACCCCGAGGGACATCGGAGTCGAAGAAACAAACTACTACAACTAAATCGAATCTAAATTAATCGGCTTTACAATTGAATTATATTTATAGAGCACGATCCGTCGATCGCCTGGACGCATTGTTAATTTCGCGAGATGCCCAGGAATACTTGTATCAACGTTTTACAAACAAAGCTAATAAGCAACCGAAGAAAAGAATTACAGTGGAAAGAGAAATGAAATTAATGAAAAATGTAAGCTCAACGACGTGAATCGTGAATATAACGGGAATCGTGTACGGTAGGCCTGCGTACGCAATCGGAGAACACGCTCGAGAAAACGATAAAAGTTCGGAACAAGAGGAGCAATATCGGGGGATGGGAGTTGTGCACTCGTGACGAAGAATAAAGACGCGAAGACGGTGGGTCTCGCCTAGATTTGAGCTTGACTTACGCTAGCCACTAGTTGTAATAGCCTACCGATAAAGGTATCGATTACGAGTAAGTATAAATTGTAATTACAGTGTACAATATACAGGGATAGATCTTTCTTGCTTAGTTGCTCCGCTTTTGGCGCGTGTTCCTCAGCGAACGAACACGATCAAGAGCGTATTCCTTTCTAATATCAATATATCATTTTCGAGCACACAGCATCTCGAGAGCCTTACGTATATGAAAAATGTGTTCGTTCCAAGAGGAACGAGTCGCGATTAAGCGACCAAGGTTCGAAGAGCAAAGAGTCTCTTTTCGATCCTGGGAACGTCTCTTGCCGCTCAAACAGAGAATTCCCGAGAACCTTTCCCCTTTCATTCTCGCTTCTTCGAAGATTATCATACTCGTGCATCACTAGCATATATCTTGTGTTTCCTTTACCATCGTTTATTTCTCGCTCCGTTTCGTTTCTACAGACTCTCCTTTAAAATCTACGCTCGTTAATTTAACGTTACAAGAATCAATGAGTATGTTCTGAATTGTTCGGTTTAGCTCCTAAAACGGGGACGTCCCCCGTTCAATTAATCCTTCCTTTTGTGCTCGACGAAATCGATCACAGTCGATCCCTAATTACGTTATTTACATGTACTGGCGTTCGCACACGCAAAAATAAAAAAAAAGAAAAAAGAAAAAATAAGAATATGTATCTTCTTATTTAGCGGCCAATTTCGGTCCGAGGACCAACTACCGACCATTTTGCCTCTCTTCCTAGCCTAGAGAATTACCCTAACGATAGATTAGAGCTTTAAAATCTACTCGACGACAGTAAACCAACTACGTCGCGTTTAACCACGTCAGTTAGTTTTACTACTGCTGTCGCGTTTTTTATCTACGTAGAAAAAAAAGAACAAAAGACAATAGAAGAAGTAGAAGAAAAAACAAAAAAAAAAAGAGAAAGAAAAGAACATCTTTGTCATATTTGGCTATTTCACACGACTCTTTGTGTCATACCTTGTTCCAACCCCCACCCACCCCACCCTCGTTATCCATCGCGTTTCTTTTCCTTGACCATTTTGTTCCTCACGTTTCGTCGTTTTTTTCTTCCTCATCAGTTTCTTTTTATGTCTCCCTTTCACGCTCAAGTTCATTCACTCGTGGCCACTCGCATTCCTTCTCACTTACGCTCCACGTTGAGTCACGCAACGACTTACCTATATATTTATTTATATATATGTATATATTTATTACGATAAATCTCCACTTAACTAGAACTTTTTTTTTTCTGTTCAACATGGATTATCACTCACTCGGCTCAATGTGCGTACCATTTCCCTATCGCGTTTCTTTTTTCTTTTTACTCTCTGCTTCGGAGTACTCTGTGTTTATGTGTGTCTCTGTGTGTGTGTGAGTCTCTCTCTCTCTCCCTCCCTCTTTTTCGTTTTATAATTCTCTCTCGTTTGCCTTCGTGATTACGTCTAGCAAAAAAAGATTTTTCCGACCGATCGAGAAATCAAATTCTGTGATCGAGAATGCGGTAGAAATTCGAGGAACTTTAAACTTGGACGAATCCATCGTTCATCGTTTGAAATGAAAAATGCAAAAAACAATATGTATACATATAATATGTACACGTATATACATATACGTATGTACACGTATATGTATACATACATACGTGTACATATTATATGTATACATATATCGTATATATATATATATATGTAAATGAGTTTAGTTCTCTACGTAGAACAGTAAAACATATCTTCGATAGCTGTAGTTAATTTCTAGTCGAAAAATAATATTGGAAATATCACATAAGGAATCTGATAGCTTTCTGTGAAAAGCTGTCCAAGAGATTGCATCAAAATTCAAAGAATCAGTCTATCAATTTCAGCGCCCTCGATCACTCGAGCTCCGTTACAATGTGTCTATCTTTTGTAGACGAATATCGTAATTCTCGATGAAAATTGCTATTCGTGCGTGGACACTCAGTCCATCGAGGAATAGGAATCGTTTCGTCGATTGACATCTTACAAACGAATTTCTCGTTTGTACGAATCAAGTGACAATTTCACGTTCAGAGTATTCCAAATCGGAGAGATTCGAATTCGAGACCAAGATTTACTAACACCATAAATTAATTTCTATTCCAATTCCTGCACCAAAAAGTAGTCACAAAAAAAAATAAGAGAGCGTAGAAACCTCGATCGACAAGCTTCAAAATTCACAAAATTCGAACAAAAATTACCATCCTTAAAAGGTAATTTTCATTAACTATATAAGAAAAAAAAAAAAAAAGAGGCTGTCACGTTCCATCTTCCATTGGAGCGTCGACAAGGCCGTGAGTATTAGGAGAAAAGCTGCGTTACATTGTCATAATCTCGATTAGGAACCGGTAGAGACTGATTTGACTAGATTCTGTTTGCCAGAATCTTGCTTTTGTCAGAAGTTATTCAAGGGATTTTCTCTGTCTCTCCCTTCAGCCACATTTACTATTCTACTCTTTACAGCCGCGGTTCGTTTCGCGAATCTACGCACACACACGCGCAACATAGACACACACATATTTGGCATAGAAACCCTACCGGTCACGCGTAACTGCTTCGTCGCTCTCGTCGTTTTCTCTCCTCTAAAATCTTGTCTAGCTACCTAAAGAGGGTCTCGCGTATTTTTCTTCGCTGATTACCGAGCGTGGCGTTTGTCACCGGAAGTCGTGTGTACCTCGTCGACACGAAGGAAGAGTTCCTTTCCGGCAGCCATTAGCGAGAGTTTCCTCTACCTCTTGCACGTCTTATCACGTGTCTGATAATTGGTGTTTCTGATTCATGATTAGGAAAGACCTGTTAACGCAGGCAATTAAACATAAAATTTTGTCCATACGGAGGACAAGGGTAAATAATGGCAATAGTAATAATATTAAAAAAAAGGACACGAAAGAAAACGATCGTTTACTCGTTTCTTTATTTCAGATTTCGTTTTCATATTTTAGCGAATTGTCAATGAATTATGTACAAAATTCTTTCTATATTCATATTTCTCATTGAATGCCTTTTACTCTTTTTGGATCTCAATGAATAACATCGCATTACGATGATGCGTAAACTTTGTAATGTGATCTAAATAGTCCCGGTTTCGTTAGTGATAAAAATTCTTGCCGGGTCGCGTTTTAAAAGTTTCTCCTGAACGATTATAGAAACGTGCACGAGCAACGAATTGCATAATTACAATTGATTTCTAGAGAGATCAATTATCTATATCTATCTACTTATATATATATATACGTATATACACAAATATATATACACGTACACCGTCTAGATTCGACACATTTGCCCCTTTGTCATTCAACTTCGTAAAGTCGGAATGGCTGCCGGGTCCGAACTCCGATACGAACTGATAGTTTAATGACGCGATGCCACGTTCCCTTTACACACGAATTTCGACAGCTTCGGAACGTTTCGATTCTATTTCATCTAACTTGTAACTTTGATCCTTCGCCGGATACCGATATTTTTCTTAAGACGCTCGATACGACCGTTTGTTCGGATGTTTAACATGTTTCCAACAAAACTCAATTTAATCAGTCCCCTTTGTCCGCTAATTCAGTTTACCGATTTCCCTGTCTGCCATATATCTCTGTCCTTCCTCGCAACCCTCTTATTATCGATCAGAGTTTGAAAGTTCGACGACGCTTCGGCAGACCTTTGTCGTCTGGTCGATCAACCCCAATCGAAAACTATCTCCAACTGAGAAGCACGCTTTCAATCTAATTTAAATTCTGAGTGTTCTATATCATCTTCCTACGATCTTTAACCTTCTATCTGTTCGTCTATCGGTCCGCTTAATGCATTCGATCGTCCTTTCGTCTGTAACGATTAAGCAAATTTCTTTCTCTTCCTTTTCTCTACGGGTTTCCTTCTTCTATTTTCCCTCTGATCGACTGTGTGTAAAACTTTAATGTACCCGTTTCGCAAACAATTTTGAAATTTTCGTCCTACTTATACGTGGCACGTTCGTAGTCGACTCGGTAGTTCTGGCTTTATTGGAACGTTGTCCATAATGGCCGGATGATTTCAGGATGAAAGACACGCTTTCGTTCCGCGTCGACGAGAGCCGAAGTCAATGATTTTGTATCGGTGCTACGAAGAAGGCTAGCGTCAGCATGCGCGGAGGGTCCAGGCATCGCTTCGTGGGCTAATCGTGATCGATGACGGATGACGATGATGATTGTGTCGATTTCTTTTTGTTCTGGTCATGTTCAGCTGAGTATAACGGTGTACTTGGAAGGCTCGCGCTCTGATATCTGACGATCCTTAGTATGGCGTGAACCTGTTGTAGCCGCCTCTGTATACGGTTGCCTGTGAAAAAGATTGATTTTCTCCATCAATTGAAATTATATTTTAATTTTATGATCGACGATTCCGCCTGAATATTTACGAATAGAGATATTTGAAATATCTAAAGTACAGTACTTGTTATAAAATTGAACGAGCTAAATAGAAAGAGAATCTTTGCTTAATTTCACGAAATTATACATTTCCATGAACATCTATATACTAGTTATTAATTATTAGTAATAAATTTACGAAAATGTTTAGAAATAAAAGAAATAGCCACGGTTTAGTTATTAATTGTCAACGATAAATTCACAAAAGTATCAGCAATTGAAATTATTCCGTCTATTTATCATTTTGAGAGGTGAAAAATTGCATTTACCCCATAGCCAGCTACTGGTCCAATACCATGTCCAAGGTAGGGATCGGCGTATTCACGCCCGTAACTGTAAACATCAACATTGAAACATATTAAGTATCCATTCTGTAATTGTAAATTAATCGATGCCTGTTAAGGAATAAAGGATAAACAGATAAAAGGAGATACAAACTTAGGGTGTTATCTAAGGATTTTCGATAGGACTATCAGGTTTTTCGGTAAGAGTATCATCAGGTTGTTGACTTTCGACATGTCTGCGACTCCTAAGAGCTCGACCACGACGACGAATTCTTCTGGAAGGAATGGACTCCGACTGTACATCTTTTTCCGTATATCTGAAGTTAGATTTGTAGAATATGATAAATATAGAATTATAATAGATATAGTTTTCTCGATTCATGAACAAATAACAAATAAAAGCAAGATGATATCGTAAGAATCTTCGATCTCTTCCTCAACATTTTATATCGAAGGGTAGGAATCGTTTAAAAAAAATAATCGACCAAAATCAGATTCTAAAATTCTGAGAAATTAATTTCCCCATAATTGCAGCGTTAATTTCTAACAAAATTACCCTTCTCGAAATAACCAAACGAAATTCAATGATATCACAAAAATTCCCAAAGTTCCTGAAAAAAATATCGATTGAAAACCAATTACGAAAACCTCATTGAATTTCCACAATTAGTTTCTTCATAATCACAGTATCAATAGAACGCTACCATTGTCGAAATAATCAAAGCAAATCTCTTATATCGATACTGTTATTATTATACTATTATATTATACTATTAAAATCCTTTAAAAAAACAACCGACCAAAATCCGACTAGAAAATCCTCAAGAATGAATCTCTTTATAATTCGAGTATCGATGCAACTCTACTAAATTAAATAATCAAAGCAAATCTCTTATATCGGAATTGTTAATAAAAGAAATAATAAAAAAAAATTCCCAATATCCGAAGATTCATATCCCTTGAAAGGCAATCGACTAATATCCAATTAACGAAATTCCTGTTAATTTCTCCATAATTACTAGCTGCCGATAAAATTAAAAAAAAGTTCAAATCGCTTAATAATTAAACCGAATCTCTTCGCCGGTCGTGGTAGAAAAGCGCGTCTCGTCTCGAAAGAAGGAAAAAGAAAGGAGATCCCACGCGACGTCGAAGACCGTAAGGGTTATAGTATGTCGCATAAAGGAGGTAGAGAAGATAGGAGAACAGAGCCCGAGGGATAAGGCGAAGCAGGCCTTTCGAAGGGAGTAGTGGTGCGCTTACCCCGCGACTGCGGCATATCCTGCGACCGGTTGTGCCGCAGCTGCAGCTGCGCTGTATGCGCGCGCAGCCACTGCCGTGTAGGTCGCTGCAGCTGCGTAGGTGGCCTGCTGTGCTGTTGAGAGGGGCGTCTTCAGCAACGGTGACGCTGCAGCTGCTGCTGCCGCGGCCTGAAACAGGAACCATGACCCGCCATGCAAGGCTCAAGCAAGCTCCAAGACAGACCAGACAGGATGTCCTAGCGGAGAAACGGTACTAACGCGTCCTCTTCCCGCGTTTACTTCATAAACGTCCCTGCACGCTTCGCAAATATTGGAACTCTCCATCCACAGATTGTTTATGACCTTTACTCCTTAGGGGTTAGGTGTGAGGTAGTAGTTTTGATGAAGGAATTGTTTGATCTTTAGATTGGTTCGTGAAACAAGCGTAAAATGAAATAGGGGTAGTTGGCGGTAAAGAGTATTTAATATTAGAACCATCGGAACACTTGGGATAAGATAATTTCCTATAGGAATTTTGTAGAGATCTACGATATCTTTGGGATTTTTTTTGATAAAATACGTAGATATTCTTTTGCAGAAATAATATGGACAAAAGTTTACATTTCTCCTTGCACTGAATATTTTTCCTACTATATTCTTAATGTTGTTACGAAGATTGTTTAGATTTACGACGATATAATTTTCAGGATTTCAACGGTTCTTCGTAAGACGCGACTGAAAGAGCGCAAATAATCGAAAATATTTTAGAAAAAAAAAAAAAAAAAAGAAAAAACGAAGTATTCTATAGCGCACTTTTAATACAAAATTTTTAGTCTGAAATTTAAAGGGTTGCTGTAAAATGTGTGCAACCCCGGACATAAATACGTCGATGGATGGAACCATTGAACAACGTAATTTACGATCTCGATATATCTATAGATTCCTTGGGTAATTCATGGGTTTTTTAAAATAGGAAATTGCTTTAGGTACTTTATGGTTTTCTGTACAAGGTGTGGAAGGAGTAAAGACATGTTTGTAATCTTTTTAATCACTGGAGAGTTCCATATGTTTGCAGAGTTTTTAACAAAGTAGGGTATTTTTTTTTTTTTTTTTAATTTCTACAACGTGCAACGACTTTTATAGATGCGTTTCTAAAGCATATGGATGAGACAGGCGTGCATCGTTCATTCACGATATTTTTTACGACGTTGTTTACGCAGCCGGGAACTTTTATTTTGAGCGCTGTTTGAACAACGAACGCTGTTTCATCCATATGCCACACGGTGCAGATAGTAAAAAGTTTCGAGCACTCAGCTAAATGTGGTTCTCGAAGCTACTGCTTTCTGTCGATCAAAGCTCAAGGAGGCGTGATTTATGTACAGAGAATGATGCGAAAATGATTACATGTTATTTACTCGTCGAAATCGATTTTTGCGATAATAACGTACCAATGTACTCTTTATCGTTTATTTAACTAATCAAAGGTCTCTTTTAAAGAGGCGGTCAAATAAATTTTTCTTTAACGAAGGAACTAATTTTAGTTTATTTTTCTCACAGGAAGAAACTAGACGTTTTATCGTACGATAATAGAATTCTAAGGGGAACATGAAATGCCAAGAGTGATTCAGTTACGAGATGTTAACTGTCTCGGATAACTTCCGAACGCGGCGAGTATCGATGTTCACGTCGAGATTAAGACATATCCATCGAGTGTACCATTCATTCTCGGGGGAAACGCGAAATCTACATGCATGCATCTAGAATACAAGTGTATCTTCTCTAAAGATATCTTTCTATCACGGGATTTCGCCTGTCAAAACGCTTTTACGCTATTTTCATCTCGCGTCGTCGAATAGCGACGCTCGAGCATAAGAGAATTTTTTCTCGACACGATGAAAAATATATGCAGGTTCGATACTTTGCATATGAAAAAGAAAAAGAAGAAAGTATAAAAAACGTTACTCTCATATTCGATAAAATATAGAAATACGATACAAGAATATAAAAATTTTGTTAAACTTAATTCCATGAATTCCCAAGAGAAATGGATCCTTAGAGTTCCTTTTCATGTAATATTCTGCAATTCTATTTGACGTTCGTAGCGAGAAGTGTATCCACTTCTGGTGATTTTCATGGAATTATCCATTCGACGGATTGAAGCCAGGCTTATTCCGTCACCATCTATGGGAGAGCGCTTAAGTGCACCGAAATTAAATCTCGCCTTTAGTTCTGTTCCGTTTTATTAAACTCTTTTGTCCCGCTTGTAATTCTGCGATCATATTATTCTCTTTCTTAAACGAAATCGTTAGCCGCAAGTCGAGAATTCGTCTACTGGTTCTCCCGCTAATGAAACGCGAACCATTCGCTAGATCAGGGTCTTTTAATTAACTATATGCGTTCCACGAACCTGCAACAAATTGCATATCTTCTTAGGTACACGACTTTTGATTTTCTTCTCTATAAAACATTTGTCACTAATATAAAATATTGTTATCCTTCGGTTATATATTTTCTGGTACAATCTTTCTTTTTACCATGATATTATCTTTTTCTGTCATTGCTTTCTTTAAGCTATGATATTTTACACAGTTTGTCGTTTCTTTTCTGTTTTGAAATGTATCTCCAACTCACAAGCACGATAATGGTAATCAAGTACGAAAATTTTCGTGACAAATTTTATAGGAGATTCGATATTTCAGGTACGAGGAAGATTTTTTTAAATTAAATAGAGAATTTCTACCATACAAGGGGGAATTTAGAGCGCACCTTGCAAACCCCTTCGAGATGGAACGCTCACTTGCCAAATAAGCGGACGTTTTTCAAGACGCGATGATTAATGATGCTTTCCAAGCACGTCGTTTTCTTTCGCAACGTGTGCATCGAGCAAACTCCTCATAAATCATACATCATATGCTTTTTGTGCAATAATTGTACTTGATTTCTCCTCTCACGAGTGTCTAATTTAAGAAACGCTAACGTCACTCAATCTCTTTATACAGAAACAAAATTCACCCCGTTGAAACAAGTCCAAATTCCAAGTAATCTATCTCTTTTCTAAATACTTTAACTTTCTGCTCTCGGATCCCTAACAACAATTCAACGAATAAATGGCAAATGCCAAAGAAACTGAAGAAACAACGACCAGAGGAAAGAAATATTTTTTCAAGATAAAAATATCGTTAACGTTTCGCCAACATCGCCTGAAATACCAGGAATAAGGTTCCCCTACTCATCCTCGATCGTCGCGAAACTTTCGTTAACAATTCTCCTCTCCGGCGAACGAAGAACATCGAGTGAAAGAAGCGGAAACACGGTTTCAACGGCGCCAGGAACTCGTGGAACAGGCCGGTGCGTACTGCGATAGAAGGTCGAGGTTGGAGCGCGACAACGGAAATAAGAATCCGTGGCCGACGTTCCTGGAGACGGGAAAAACTCAGGGGAAAGTTTCTGGGTCGCGGTTCATTTCCAAATGCGAGACACGTTCCTGGTTGCGCGATTTTCGACCGGGATACATCGTGGTATGTGGGTCAAGTGACTCTCGGTTGGTCTGCCCTATTCTGCACACGCTGTTTAGCCAACCGACCACTCCAACCGTGGAAATTATTTAACGTTCCTTGAAATCCTGCAACTTTATTACCTTGCTGCCTTTCACAACAGTCAGTGAGATTCGAAAATGGACCACCGCGATGTACATCGGCCAACAAAAGTATTTCGACATTTATCACAGGAAATTTTTTTGACCGTATTATATGAGCTTGATAAACATTTTGAAATTTCACTAGCTTCGTACGATGCACACAGTACATTTAGAGAATTTTCGAACATGTACTTTTGTGGGCCTATCCGTGTTCATGAAGTAGACTCGTTATAAACTAAACTTAATTCGTGCAGCGAGAAAATAATTTAATAACGTCATTTTCAGAGAGAATTTTCATTAGCAAACAGTGAAAATCCTTTGCGAAAATACTATAGTGCTGTTGCTTCAGTTTTATTTTTGAAGCATCGGAAGCCTGGGATTAACGTCTGACCAATGCGGGGACAATCTACTTTCGCTGTTCATCGAAGTTATGGACAATGAATTCTGATGAAATAGAAAGGCGGAACTTCGAATCTAGTACACGGTTTAGAGGATTCAACGATATTGGCTTCTGAGAGAAGCTTTTAGAATATTGAAAGTCCGTAGCTGATGTCTAATCAATGTCAGTTCTAATAAAATCGAAGAACAACAGTAATAATTCTTAGACAAGTATAACATCTATAACATCGCCAGTTTACTGCTTGGGGAAAAAGCAATGTCTGATCAACGCAAGAAGCATCTACATCAAACCAACGTCCAAGACGTAAATACCGAATCTTAATTAGTTAAATAATGGCGATAATTCTTCGAGAAAATTATACGATATTGCGACTTTACTCCTCTGAGAACGTGAATTTCGGAATGTCGAAAGTATAGAAACGATGTCCGACAAATGCAGAGATTCTACTTTTACTTTCGAATAAAATTACGAATGTTAGAATTCGAACGAAATAGAAGGTCAGATTTTTCACGAGAACATTCCACGATATTAATTTATTCCTCTGGAAACGAAACATTCAGAACGTGCGAGCCCAGCGTTCACGTCTGACCAATGCCGGGCTTATCTACTTCTACTCGAGCAACGTTAAAGTTTGAAAATTTTTTGCATCTCAAAAGACGAAAATATATTTAACGAGATACGAGTTGCGATCTCTGTAGAACATTTCGACACGAAACTGCTCGCGTACGATACTTAATTCCAGCGCGGTTAAAAGGCGCATCGCCGCAGGGTCAATTAACTCTCGGTTATTTTCAAGGGTGGATGCAAAGGTGGCTGGAAACCAGCGTTACAACGTTCATCGCGTAGTTGCCCGCCGATCGTTTTCCTTTTTCCATGTCCGTTTCCGTCTCCCTATTCCTCGCTGAACCTCCGTTCCGTGAAACGACAAAACCGCAACGGGGATATCGCGTTTACGCTGGCCTGGTTCACGGGTCAGATGTTACGTTAACGATCTCCTCTTTTCCCGACATAACGTTTCACCAGTAGCCACGAGAACGTATCTGGATAATTACTCCCTTTTCGTCCTATGCTCGATCCACTTTCACCGCCACGCGGGGCTGATTTTGTTTCAACTAGCCCGGAAATTGGAGTCGATGCGTCCTAATTGGTCGGAAAAATTTCGACGGCCGTACGGAATTTCGTGCAATTTGTCCAACGCTTTGGATACCGAACAACTATATTTTCGTTGTTTGTGAAATAATTGAAACGTTAATTATCGACGTCGGTATCGACTTTCGTTGCAATTTACTTTATTAGGCTGTCTATAGATACGTAAACATTGAAAATTTAATGTCGATATAAACGAAGCTTTAAACAGCTAGTATCGGACAATTGCGATTGCTTTTAATTGGAACAAGTGTTTTTAAAAAATTCTTTATTTCGAAATTGCAGGAATCAGAACGATATTCAGTTCCCTGTCAATTCTCATAAGAAACGAATAATTGAAATATGATTATAACTATGAAAATAATGTTCTGCGTTTATCATCATAAAGAGTTCATTATATTTTTCCAGTTCGTCAAACCGTGTTACGTTTAAGAACGAAATTGTAACTTAATTAATCACGGAACTAAAAGGATGACACGTTTAAAAGTTAAAATAGCTGATTATACAGGGTGGTTGATAACTGATGATACGAATAAAAAATTTTTTCTTAATTTTCTTTTTTTTTTTTAATTTTTCCATCGAGACAACGATCTACAGTGAGATCCGTTATAACGTACCGCACGCGTACCGAACGAAAATTCACAGTCGATTTTCTCGAAAACAAAGCCTCAAACGACAAATTTTTATTCTATATTTTCGACTTCTTTTTTCGCGTAGAATCACCCCCTTTCCGCTTGTACCACCAGTTACCAACCACCCTGTATATAAATTCTCAGAACTTCGCAGACTCACGCAACTGTAATTTCCAGTGCAATTGGTACCGGTATCGACTATTGTCGTAATTTATCCCCCTAAGCTCTCGATTCTCCCAACAAAAATACTAAATCCTCAATTTCTTTTTTCCACCGAATAATAATTATCGTATTTAACAGGGCAGCTTGGAAGACGGAAGCTCAGCGAAATAGCCGGAATGAAGCTGTCGGACGCACGAAATGACGCGACGTTGATTTATGAAGAGAGAAGAGGCAGGCTTCCACGCGGACCACTGGCTCTCTTCCTGAAAAGCTCGTAAATCCTGGCCGACAACCAGGATCCCTCGTGGCCGGTTCCGTGAGGCGAATAAAGACGAACCGGTACGCCGGTACCATCAGAAAGAAATCGAATCGTTGGCGCGGTCCCGAGCAGGAAATTAGCCGCGGAAAATTCTGTGGCCGCGATTCGACGCACGCGTGTCTCTCGCAAATTTACGACGCTGCATTCTTTCGCTTCTCGATTTACTTGGTCGATCGTTCGTGCTCCATTTACATTTCATCCCACGGAGAACCGGTTTGCAACCCCCTCTCTGCTCTTTTACGTTTTTTTTTTCCTTAACCCTAACCGTTCGACGTGAAATTTGTTCGATCACCAGTTTGTTTGTACAGCCGTTGCTCCTAATCGAAGACCGTTTTTGTTTTTGCTGCAATTTCGGTTCTAGTTCATTTTTGCACGAACAGCGGACGGTTTTCAAGTGGACGAACAACGTTAGGCTTTCGAAATTTCTAGACCGAAATTAAAGATAAATTTCTCGAGTATACACGTTGCTGTATACTCTGTACGGTATAATTTTGTTCTTTAACTATCGTACGAACGGTGGGAAATTTGAGGCACCGAATCTCAGATCTTTTCAATTTATAATTTCCGATTAAATTTCTGAAATTAGATCGAGTACATTAGACGGAGCGTACATTAGCGTGTTGTGCTTTGAAAGGAACGATTCTAAAATGAATTAATGCTACAAACTGGCTTTATCAAATAGTTCTGACAAAGCTATCCTTGATTCAAGAATCAAAACGTTTCTCCTAATGTATTTCAGGAATATAATGAGATTCTATGTTCGCTAAAGACTCTCCGATAATTGCGTCTAATATTCCTAAGGGAAAGAGACATGCCTCCTATGTATACGCAAAGAAAACGTTTACGTTCAGCTCTACGAAGACATGGGGCGGTGAAATTTCCACGAGATTGTGATGATCCCTTCGAAAACTCGATCACCGATTCCAGCAAGCTACGTACCTAATGTACATGACGCGTGCGATGAACGCAACTATGATGAAACGTATCTCACGTGGAAAGTTTCTCGCTGTGAAAATCGATATGCTCGACAGAAATACATCGATCGCGTAATAAAATCACCGGGACTTGAGAATAAACGATTTAACGAGTAATTATTTCTTCATCTTGCGAAATTTACTAAGGTTTCGTTCGAATAAACGGAGTCTACGTAAACAGAATTCTACGGTAGATTACTCGTTCTAATTTCTAGCAGTTGAAACACAAATCACTGTTCAGACTGTCCGTTTGAATTTGCATAAAGATTACAGTTCATGTACAACCGATACGATCGCAACTAAAGCATAAACGTTGAAACGCCAACGAAACACAACAGACGGAAGATATTAAGCTCTATCAAATTGCAAATGATCTTGCAGGATTCTCAGTCATCCCTCGAAAGCTTCGAGCTTGATATCCGTAGATGGGTTCGAACTATCGACTTGACGTTTCGAGAATCGAGTGCACGAGACGGGGCGAGGTTCGACGATGCTCGACGACGCCTCGAGTGCCTCGTCGAGCATCTCGAATTCCAGCAGTCACTACATCCACGACGGTTTCCGTCAAAAGCTTTAGAGGAACCACCCCGTTGCGCGACAACTCGGCTTCTCTAACACGTTCTCGATTAAGTCGCCGGGCAGAGAACTAATTTCAAGGGGCTGAATCTGTCGCCATGGGGTGTGTCGGTTTGTTGTGGGATGGGTGAACTCGGAGCAACTCTAAACTAGCTAAACAACTCTTTCTAAGATACTCGCCGGGTCCGCGGAGTGCTCACCAATTGCAGCCGTTGCTTGCAGCTCAGACGTGTCTCATCTTCGTATTATTAATGGAGGGGGAGGATGCAGAAACAAAGGAAATTTCGAACTTGCCGGATAATTGGCCTATTTTATACTTCTTTTTACTTTCACGTATATTCCGACTGGAAAGCTCGCTGCGCTTTTTGCCGTTTCAACGAAATTCATTTTTCCAGACACTTTTCTGGCTACTTAACGAGTTGATGATTACGCATACTATCGTAAAAAGTTGATTCTCCGAGTTATGAAAGTGTATCACGTTGGCGAACAAAGTTAGAAGCTAATTAATTTTCAAACTAAAATTTAAAATACACGCTTGAATTCCAATTCTCGTGATTCTACAGCGCTATGACGTCGCTTGTGTAAATTATTATGTAAATCAATAAATGTAAAATTTGTTAAAGATTGCCAGTAAATTGTATCGAATACCCGTATGTAGCTAGCAGCGTATGTGGAAGGGAAAAACAACGAAGGGTGGAAAAGGAAATAGCGAATTTTTGTCGATATTTCTGCATCGCTTTGAAGGATGATGTTAGAGCTATTCAAAAACAGTAATCGACGATTGTCTTCGATAATCGTGGAAGAAAGTTGCAGTTGTCGTGTCGGCGAGGAACTTTTTTCTCCGTTTGAAAATTATGATACACACATTACTTCCTATATACTCTAGTATTCTCAACGTACAATATCGCGTGTATGTCTACGTAAAAGCGACAAACCCATGGAAGAGAATAAAAGTATCACTTTCTAACAACAAAGAACAGAGGGTAGGAGCAAAAATAATAATAACGAAAAAAAGAAAAGAAAAACAAAAACTACCAATCACATGCATTACATTGATACAGAAGAAGGAATAAGAGGGAGATATAGATAATAAACATTCGGGGAAGATGCACAGAACAGAGGGAGAAGCTTAAAGAACCGCAACGACAGAGACAGACTGTGTTTATAATACTTGGGATCGTAAAACAGAAAGGAAGAATAAAAAAAAAAATAAATAAATCGTTGTTTGTATTAAACGGAGAAAGTAAAGTGTGATACAGATGTGAGACGTTGGTACGACGATCGGTGAGCACTCCTGATCGGCCAGGTCCAAACGAGAGAAACCACCAAGAAGACAGGACAGGAGAGAAGAAAAAAAAGGGACAAATAGTTAAAAAAATAATGAAAAAAAAAAACAGGAAGAAGATAATAATAGACAAACAACGGGCGAAGAAAGATCACTCAGGGCGGACCCTTAAAATTCCTACCTCCAGAGCGGGCGCTTTAGCCTGAAACACAAACGGCAAACCTGAAAAGAAATTCCGGCCAGATTCGGGTGGATTTTAATATGGCGTCGCGTTTAACGAGGGATCGTTGTCGTTGGTGTGGTCGTTGCTTAATATTATTATTATCATTATTATCATCGTCAGTGTGATAGAACCTAGAAACGAATCTATACATGTTCGTTTAGTGTCTGTGTGAATAGCATTCGAATGATAAAATCGATTTCGTGTCCACGGTGTTTCGTATATTTTGATACTTCGAGTAAATGTGAAGAGAGAATGAATGAAAAAGAAGGGGTGGAAAATGAGTGGATGAAGAGAGATCAGGCGACAAAATGCAACAAGATGCTGCACGATCTTGCGACGCGATGTGGTGCAATGGTCGAATCGCAAGAGACGCTTTCCAAGAGTTTTGATTTATCGTATTTATTGATATCGTATTATTGATATTTGATCTATCGATATTTCATCGTTGTGAAATGTATTTACTTAGCAATAACGAGAGCAGATAAATAAAATGAGAAATATAATCTTTTTGAAATGTAAAATTCGAAAACGTCTCTTGTTAAAATATCGCGAAATAGTAATATATTTAGAGAAAAAGATTTTATTACGTAAAATCGAGAATGCTGACACGTTCGACCCAGTTCACTGGCATTCCATTAGTCAAAACTTGGCAGGTATTTGAGCGCAATCGATTACGTTTCAACTATTAAAAATATAAATTCTTTTATCAAGTTTTCCGAACGTGTCAAAGTATGAACAAACGTTGTTCCCCGAAATTGCAAAAGAGCATCGATCTCGCTTATCCCTCGCTTAACGTACAAAAAAATAAACATCTCCATTTATATAAAAAAAAAAAAAAAAAAAAGAGCATGGAGAAGGATGTGGAATATATTCGAAAATCTAATTTCTCCCGCGTATGTCGTTGCCATATTACCAGAGCGGATTTTTGTAACGGAATGACGTCGAAACAAGAGGACAGTTGGCGAAATGAGCGCGGTGTTCGAAATTAATTTTCATGCCGCGCGATGGCGAGCTGCAAACCGGCTGTCGAGGAAGTAAAGCTCAAAAACGATAGCTGTCGTTACCCGTTTCCTGTGTCTGCTCTTTTGCAATTCCTCGTTGCCTCTCGCTTGTTTTATAATTTTTTCTCTATCTCGTTCGAACGAGATTTACCCGTAGATTTTTCGCGTATACGATGGAAGGCACGAAAGAGAAACGAGAGATGGTGAAAAAAGGGAGGAATGAAAAACCGAAAAAAGAAAGAAAAGAAGAGAAGAAAAAATGGACGAACAGGCGGATGAAAAAAAGATGGACGAGAGTGACGGCAGATGAAAGAACGTAGGGACGGGATAGGGATGGCGTAATTGTTATCGGGATTCTCTGCGTTTCACGTGTGTGCAAGCCTGGCAAAACGTGTCAACTAACGTCAGCTGTTGCTTGAGGCCATTCCAGCTAAACGGGTCCGGAACAGTTGCAGACTTTAGTCAATATTCCTCTGACTTCTTTTCTCTTTGTTCTAGTTCTCTCTCTTTCCCCCTTCTATCTTTTTCGTCTACAGTTTTGTTTCTTTTTTTTTTCTTTTTGTTCGGTTTGATGTTTGTTTTTACCCTTTCCTCGCTTTTACTCTTTTTTTTTTTTGTTTTTGAACGCGTCTCGTGCTCTGTTTCCGCGACACGATCGACGACGTATCGATTAGAAAAGGTAGCTTTTTTTTTTTATCGGTAACAATGAACTCTCCCTTTTGCTAAGGGATAAGAACGACCGACCGGTTCGCCATTGTCACGTGAAAACGCCGTTTCCTGGTCGATCGGTGTGTACAAAGGCTACTTCATTTTGGAGTGGCGGAATCATTGTCCGTGACGAATTTTCAATCGCGTCTTTGCCAATATCCGTGCAATTTGTCAATTCTTTCTGATCATTTTTCTATATCGAATTAATATTCCGATAATTCTATAGATACGTAAGTTTACATAGAAGCTAGAAACTAATTATTGCGAACATATGGTTCGTAGTTTTAGAAAGAATAATTGCCATTTATCCACGGAACGTGTATCCAAAGTGAAACATCGAAAAACGCTTACTAATTTGGAAGTTTCAGGTGGTAGGTTGGACCGTGTTCAATTTTATGCTTGTCGAGTAGATCGATGAAGAAAATCGATACGCAAACAACGATCAACCGGGATTCGTTTACCAATTAATTCACGATAATCTATCGGCAGCGTCTGAAAGGTGATCGATTAAGCGGGCTGACGTTTCAATCTGGCCGAGGGGCGTCGCTCGATTTAATTAAAAACTCATTCGTCGTCGTTCGCGCCCCGGAAACAGAGCACCGGCGACAATTTCCGGCGGAAAATCAGGGAAATCTCGTGTCTCACCTGTAGCCTGTAGTTGGGATCCTGTGTCGCCGCGTGTGCAGCTAGGAACGGGTCGTAATAAACGCTGCAAAATAAAAATCACCAATGTTAGTTTTGTATATGTGCACGAATTTCTACGCAACCAGCATCTTTTCGATTATTTCGCTATTTTTTTTTTCCAATATGTTTTTCTTTATACATTTCTTTTTCTCGGTGCGTGTTTCGTTTCCCTTTAAAATGAAGTATAAATTATTCGTTTCTTTTTTAAAGCTTTTAGTCCTACCTCTCTTTTATTCGATTTATCTTTTGCTCCAACTTGTTTCAACTTTACTTAAACTTGTATCGAATTAAATTTTCCTGATTGAATTATTCGATGAAATAACAGATCTTTCTTCAACGTCGCCGAAAAGAGGCTGGTTGCCTTCGATTCTCTGTAAACGAACCGTTGACAAAAATTTCGTTTCTCGTGGCATTCGAAACGCGATTCGAGCGCCGAGTGCTCTCGTCTTGTTAGAAGCTTCGAGTTCCACGATCGACACGATATACAGCGTCAAAGGATATGATTTAATCTTTTTTATTCGATCGAGGACCACGCTGTTCTCGCGACTCGATGAATTTCACCCATTTGGCGAATGAAAGAATCGCTGCGTTCGATCAAATTCCGAAATCGAACGCGTGCAACTAGTCTCGAACTCATCTCTTATACCTGACGTATTTATTCGTCGAGTTACAATGCTCTCGTTCGATTCTCGACAATTGTATCAAAACCCTAGCGCTTCTCAATAGATCGCGGAATGATTTTTTTGAAATTTCGAACCGTCAAAAATCGCTGTACGCTGTAGCTCAAAAATATCACGCACTCGCTTTCCTTTGACAGGAAATAATTTAATCGTAAGTCCCCTCCCCCCTCCCCAAAAAAGGATTTATCGATGTTCATTTCTAAAGTCTACTATGCAATAACAAAATCGACACTCGTGATTGTCAAAGCTTGCGGAATTATTTTGTTGTTTGGAAAGCTCGTTATCTGCGGATTGTTTAATCTTCTAAATTAGGAGTTGACGTTGTTCGTCGATTGACACAACACGAACACAGACATTATTCCAAACAGCGAGTAAAACACAATTACACGATTTAATGCGTTACTGTTAATTTTTTCAAGCAGAATTTAAATTTATCTATTGCTAAAGCCTATCAAAGTGTCGAAATATTTATGAGCCGTGGCGTACTCATCGAAGTAATGAAACTTTGAAACGTCTCGAAGAATCACGTTTTGCAATTTTTGTCTCGAAGAATCACATTTTGCAATTTTTCTTTCGAACAATCATATTTTGTGATTTTTCTTTCGAACCGAACGAGAAAACGTTCCGAGTCGATCGATTTTACGAGAGACGAAAGTTTCTCTTTCGCCATCTCCATTTCCCCGTCGATTTTATCCGTCGCCGGTTATCACGGTGTATTCGAGCGAGGTCAACGAAAATTCATAAATCACATCCGGCGTGTTCTTCCATTAAAAACGTGTCGGTATCATCGGCGTGATCGGTGGATCGAAGAAGAGTAACGAACGATTTCAACGATTTACGAACGCACGGGAATACCACCCTTATTTATGAGTAATAAAACTGACGATTGATCGGTGGGAAAATATGGTTGCCACGCGGAAACATCGACGGCCTCGAAATTTTCCATCATCCCCTTTTATCCGGTTCGCGCCGTGCGAAATTGTTTAATTAACGAGCGATGCTATTTATCGACGCGCGAACGCGTATTTGTTCGCGTTCACCGACGGAAACTAATTAAAAATTCCTTTGTCGTGAAAAATTAAGGAATCATTCTAAACGATCTATCGCTGCTCGTAACTTACCCTGTTATCATTCTTTAACCGCTTAAGAATTATATTTGTTCAGGAAATTCTATTTTAAAAAAACATTTAATTTCTACTATCGATTTAGTAACATTTCGCCATTGCAAGTAATTACGATTCGATTAATTAATTATATGATCGGAATTACGACAAATCTTCGAATTACACTGTTTCGTTCATTGTACAATGTTCCTATTTTAACGGACTTGGATTGGATTTTTATAATATCATTCACATTGTCCGATATCCTCTTGGAAAAATATCCATTTTCTTTACATTAGCTACACTGTAATTAAAAATTTAATTAATACATCCAATTGACGTTCCGGAAGAAAAATAACATTATCAGAGAAGGTATGATAAGAAAATGTTGCATATCTAGATTTCTTCAAATTAATATATCCTTAAGCGATTAATTTTTAAAATCCTCTATAAACCTCGTACTTCCTTTTTATTTAAATATCGAAAATATCAACGCTATAAAAGTTTCTCTATCAACCGCACCAAGTTCACGATGATCACGTTTATCCGTTCGAGGCTTCCTTTAACCTCTGATAATTCCTCCTTGCAAACAAGTTCCTCTCAAGCAAGTTTCTTTACAAACCTCCTCCTCCACTATCCGCCGATCGTATTTTCACGTTTACAAGAAAAAAAAAAAAAAAAACGCTTCGTTATCGTGTAATATTGGTTTATCCATGTTGACTAAAAGGCTTTTTAAAGTGCGTTCTATAGAAGGTTCTCTCTGGGGAAAAGGAAATTGCGATTGACCTGGTGGAAAGGTTACATCGGTGCATGCAGGATGATTTCGACAAGCAGACTATAACGAGCGAGACACGTGCAAGAGGGCTGGTCGCAGTGGGTAACCAGAAGAGCGGGCTGGATTTCGATGACACTCGATGATCCGCGGCGACAAATTGGCAGAATTTCTGTACGGTCGTCGGTCGACGCGCAAAACTGGATCGGCTGTTGAACGAAGTGTGAATTTCCACGTGAAACTACGGCGTCGACGTGGCCGGCTGTTGCGTTCGAGAGAGGAACGTGATATAGGTAGGAAGAAATCCGGGTCAGTAACTCGAATATTTCTTATTCGCCAGTCTCGTTAAAAAATATTTCATCCGACGAGCAACTCAGGGAAATCCGATGAAACAGCTCTGTTGCAAAGTGCTTTTGCTATATCGTGTATCTTGTATTTCTCTTGCGTATCTATGTTCGTGTTATCTTGTATTTATAAAACGATTTGTACTTTTATTTCGAGATCCTGAATTTTAACCTGTCGGCTTGTGTAAAACGCCAAGACGAGACATCTCATTTTATGTTCGCTAATATTCAAATTTTTCGAACTAATTGTAATATGTAATATATGTTCTGAAGATTATTTGTAATTTCATTTCGAAGTCACGTATTAGAAAAGATGATTCTTCGCTCAAGTTACCAAGCCAATTTTCAGCAGAAAGATATATTTTTATTGAAAGATATGTATCCGTAGAAGTCTTATAGTTTAATATAGCATTTTATTAATTTTTAATTCCAAAAACGTATTGTACAAACTTGCAAACGTATTTTAGAAACGAGTCGGTTTATTAAGTTTATTCATTTTTTATCTGTGTTGTAATTACGATTGAAAAATCTTTTAATTTGACCAAAAATTGTCTTCGTCTCGTTTTAACTACTAAGAAACTTGTGAAAATTCTTTACTATTCCATTACACGCCCGATATGTAGGGATATTCGTATTATCGACAATGTTAACGATTTTAAAGTGACACAATGGATAGTTTGCTCGACGACAGTTGACAACTACGCTATCCATTCTGAAACAACATTCTCAGAAACGAGCTGGCTGGAACTACAACTACCACGAACTTCGTACAACGAATATCACCATCCTTTGTGCCAGAACAAGCACTTGAACGACTTCTTCTGTACTCTGAACACCTCGTGAACTATACGATCTCCCATTCACGGACTTAAACAGTGTATCTCTTAAACTTTCTCACGTAACTGTTCCAACTTACAAACTTTGCCGCTCCAATTAAAGCCTGTGTGTGTGCCAAGACCCCAGACATGCCTCGAACCCAGTGAACTTTGCTACTTTGTTACAGAGCTGTTCGTGTACTAAAACTTCGTCTTACTCTTTAACGTTATCCCCTCTATATTCAATAATCGCCAGGCTAAATATACGAGACCGTTTTATAAATAACGTGCATTTTCTGAGAATTCAGACAGACGTTTCTTCTACAAATAGAGAATTTTGATGAGACGACAAATGATCATAGAAAAATTGGGGAGTACAGGGCATTGATTAATTCGTTAAGAAGCATAATTCGTCGGGCAGAGAAATTTATGCGTAGCAATTACACGAACACGGTGTTATTAGGAATTACACGTTGCTTCGTTAAGATACAAAAAAATGTGTAAATTATTAAATTTTCTATTCCCTCTTATCTTACGAAGCAGCCCTATAAATAATTCCGTTATTTTAAGTCCGCCCCTCAGAAAAGCAACATTCGTTACCGAAAGGTTAGACTTCAGCTTCTCGCGCAAATTAATCTTTTCCTGTAACGAACCATAATTGAACCGATATAATTTAAACACAGATTCATTTTTACCTGTAATAAAATTGCAACGAGTAATCTACTTCGGGTATTACGCATATTTTTCTACCTTCTTTGCATTTTTATATACGAGTACCATTAAAATCTACAAAAATCCGTGCCTCAACGATGTAATTTATATTTTCAATTACACGCGATATCTCAATCTCTTTTTCATTTAAACTGAAAACCGCGAAATTCCGCCATTTGATAGATCAAGCATTCAGCAACCCCGCTGATTAAAAGTTACCCGCTGCGGCTTCGAAATACCAAAAGTACCGTTGAATTGCCATCGTTGGATGGCGCGTCGAGGACGGCGCAGAACGTCAGAATCTACTTACGCAGGTGCGAAGGGATGCAGGGCCGTGGCCGCAGCCGCGGCTGCGAGCGGCCCCGGGTTTCTAGCAAGAGCCAACGCCGCTGCACTGGTTGGGAAAGCTGCTCTCGCAGCGCCCACTCTTCCTCGTTGGATGGCAACTCCTCTCAGCGCCGCTGCTGTAACAACACACACAAACGCACATGCCAATGCTTGCCTACCTTCTTCGTAGCGCTTTTACAGCGTCGGTTAGTGTTTGTGCTGCCGGCCAAAATCGCTTCGCTGGCTCTTCTCTTTCTCTACTTTCTTCGACGTTCATCGATATTCTCCTTTTTTCTTTTCTTTTTTTTTTTCTTGGAGATAAATCGTTGACAAACCAAGGGCGACGACGAGACGAGATTAGACGAATTTCAGGGAGTTGAACGGGCTCAGGGAAACTTTCGACCACGGACGGAAGGTTTGGAAAATCTTGGAAACGCTCGTTGCACCAAAGAAGGCGATTCCTTTGAAATTCCCATGGAAATTCGATGGAAGTTAACCAGACGTTTAAAAATTGATTTCTTTGCGCGAAACTATCGTAACAACGGATCCTACCGATTTATCCCGTTTCTGTCATTCAAATATCTATTTCAGCATCGTATACTCGAGCGACAGGCGGAATCGCACGTTTGAAGGGAAGATTAAAACGACGAATCGATAAATGAATTAGAAGTATAATCAAAGATTATGGAGGCACGGAGATCTGAATCTCGAGATGTACGCTCGGATGTACCTGATTCTGACAAGAAGAAGGACCGACGTTATCCGTTTTCCTCCGAGAAACGACGACGGAGAGATTCGGATTTTCTCATAAATAGTTGGCTGCAGCGTTACCGATCCAGTCGAACAGAGTCTAAGAAAAGTAGCCAATATCTGGAGAAAAGGTATGTTGGAAAACCAACTACGTCTAAGTATAGTCCATCAGCTGCAGCTGATGAAAACCGACGCATGGAAATTGCTTCTACGTCTGCAGATACTTCTCAGACCGTGAAACTTCCCAGACCTACTATAAACATCGATCGGATAACACCTAAGGAAGACGACACACCTGTGAGTGCAGTAGAATTTTCTCTGCCGCAGGAACGGCAGGAAGCTCCAAGACTCAGAAATATTTGGAGTAAATGCAAAAGATCTTGCGGGAGACCCGTGTGCTAACTCACGTTGGTCATATTTTTCTGCGCTCTGTTGCCGCGTGTCTTGACATACTTTGCTGTTTTCCTCCTGGACAAGTTCAGGAAGAAGAGGCAATTTCTTTCTTCGGGGGAAAACTTGAAAGCGTAAATGTGGTTGGAACGTCGATGAGTCCAAAAGACGAAGATATCGAGTAAACTAAATACCAAAGATTTGCGTGGAGTGTTGGAAGTTACGCAGAACGCGTACGTGAATTCCGTAAGGTTCAGAAGAGTTTCCGAACGTGCACCAGGAATCTACATCCTTCCAAGATGAATGATATCCGCGAATGAAATAGTTTTGACGAATATTTGGCTAAAATTGCTCATGGCCAAAATTTTGACTGAAGTAAAGTTCAACGAACCTCTTTGGGACATCTCATGGCTCTTCAAAATACACGTGTCCGTCATTCGTGTACAACGAACCAGGCAAAGAATGACGTGTAATTCCATTCCAACAATTCTTAAGAAACCATAGGGTCGACATAGATCTCGACACGAGTATCGATTACAAGATACAAATCGGCTGAAAAATCTCAATAACAACGCTTCTACACAGTTTGTTCGAACCTTTCGAAAGAATTGATATTTTAGATAGGAAGATAAAATCCGAGTGATCAGCCACGAAGAACTGATATTTTAGATAGGAAGATAAAATCCGGCTGATCAGCAACGAATTCAGATAGAGCAGAGTGATAAATCGTCATCGACGATTCTTTGGTGAAAGGTGGCAGAGAACGAGCGAGCTTTCAATGTAACGATCAAAGACGAGAAATTTGGTCGACTGTTGGAGCGACAATTAGGATGAAATCGGGTGTTCGTGCAGCTCGTTCCGTTGATGGAACTCTTGGAAGACGACGGTTCTTTCGGCGCCCGGAAATGCTTGCATCGGCGGCGTATCCGGCTTCGATTGATCGCAGACAGACTCTCTCGGTCCTTTGATCCGGACAGTGAAGCAATAAAAACTGATGTTTCTTGCCTACCTTTTGTCCGAGCTGTCACCGTGTGTGCGTGTGCCTCAACTAACTCGTTGTCTTTAGACTTCAGCATCGGTCCACGTTCAACTTCCGCCTCGAAGAGATCAAGGAGCGTTTGTGCGACTAGCGTCTTTTGTTTCTTTTCCTCCCTCACTTTTATCGTACGATCTTTTTTTGCTTTATCGTCGCGAAGTTCAGAGAGAAGGAAAAGCGACTTGTAAAGCAAAGTGTATCAGTAAGCGCTCAGTTGATGTAATTTAGTTCGTTTAACGAAGTAAACTTTCTTTCTCTGTCGCTCGGCCAACTTTCTTCAGCTATTAATCCAGATATGCCTGTTAATTAAGATTCTGATAGCGAGACAATTCTTTTTTATTTCCAGATTTCTGCCAACACTCGCGTTTCACTTAATATCTTTTGCTTGTTAAGCTCAGTTGCAACAATAAACTAACCATCGATATCAATAATGATATAAGAATTTGCTTAACACGTTCAATTTAAATAACAAATAGAGATTTTAAATATTCGGTAGAAGAAAATGATATTATTTATTATTATAATGTATAAAGTAGAATATGTATTATTTTTTAAAAATAGTACGAAGCAAAAATTCACTTATATCTGGATTAATTACAGAAAAGAAACTAATTTTTTTTTTTTTAAATATCGATACTGATACGAACGTTTGAAATTTTTGACAATATTTAACAATTTTCCCGGGGGGTTTTTCCAAGCTCGCTTGCTCCTTTTCTTTCTCTATCGTGCGCTCCGAATCTCTTCAAGAAACAGAGGTCTCCGTGGGGATTAGTACAAAAGAGAGAAAATTATTGGCGCAGCTGGCTACAGGCTAGAAAACTTGATACAACGAGCAACAAGTAAAACATCAACAATCAACAACAACAACGGAATAAGTATTAAACAATCAACTACCGTGCAAGTGTCGCACGTGTGGTTAGCGCGAGTACAAAAACGGAAGTTAAAAACCAGAGCCGCTTATTCGACTGGATGGTTACAGAAGCCAGACCTGATATCCGGTCGCTATTTAGTACAATACAAAATTTGGGGTGTGCGTCAAGAAAACAAGACTAGAGCGTGATGCATTTTACAGCAGGCACATTCCAAAAACACATTGGTAAGATCGTGAGAGTTAAACAAGAGAATAAATCGAACATCGCAACGAATCGATCTGTGGTCTGGCGAATGTCCTCTTAAAACCATATTCTCGAAAGATCTTCCGTTTCTTTCGATTTAATAAAATTTATCTACGTCTGCGAAAATTGAATTGAACTGTAATTGTACTTTTCAATCATTACGTACTAATTTCCAGGTAGAAATTCAAAATTCGTTGGCCTATCTTCATCGGTTTTCATAGTGACGTGTATGTCCTCCAATTAACGATAATTAATTAATGGGTTAACGACCGGATACCGGTCGGGGTTGGTACTGATGAACATGAGCCGTGGCAAGCTGGGTATTCAATAACGTGATCCCGAAACATCCAAAAATGTGGAGAATTCAATTTCCTGAACGTTATTCCGCGCTCGTGCAAATAAAAACCAATCGATCCGAAGAAACTAAAAATATGCACGAAGAAAGCGGAACGAGAAAGATTCGTGCACGTTTATCGAATAGTTTCTCAAGACGAACGATTTCAAATAAAGCTATGATCTCCGTTAAATGAATATGAATTCTAATAGAAATTCTGTACGAGTAAAATTTATAATTAATATCGCGAATTTTATAAGGAATATATGTCTCGATAAAAATTCTAATAAAAATTCTATCGGAGATCAAAGATTCGAAATAGGCCAACGATGTTTCGACACGTTGCGAAACAAATGGAAAGAGAATTAAAGGGGTTGAGAAAACAAAAAAAAAAAAAAAAAACAAACAAAGCAAAAAAGGAGAGAAAATACGCAATCCACGTTGGACCACAGATCGATAATCGTCGCGTATGTAACGTCGCCCTAAATGGCGTGTGGGGTTTGCTAATTACGTGAAAGAAACATCGATAATGTGTGCCCCAGAGAGAAGAAGGTTGCTGAGGAAGGGCGTAACGGTGTAGAATGGAAAAAAAAGAAGAGAAAAGGGGGTGGAGAAAGAAAGAAAGAAACGGTGGTGCTCGACGAATAGTCGTGGCGAGAATGCAACAGCACCGTCGCTTCCGATGTATTCTCCCCGTTCTCGTTGTTTCGTTCTTCGAACTCGAAGATCCTCTCGACGCTGCGTATCGTGTATTTCGTGTCATCTTTTCTTTTTTTGTCACAAAGGAAACGCATCTGTTATTGTCTGTGTGCATTGTACGATCAGGGTAAATGGAGTAAAGGAGTGAGAGTTGACGCGTCGAAGAAAAAAAACAGATCGGAGGAAAAGCAGGATAATACGGTGGAGAAGCTTCGATAAATCTCGTCAAAAGAGATTGCCTCTTAAATCAACGCGAAGAACATCGACTTCTTGCAAAGTATTCTTCGTCGAGTGGATGGAACGATGGCCAAATCGTGTTACGAATGTTAGCACGAAACAGAAGCTAAAACAAAGGTAGATACGCAATTTGTGGAAACGCGAGATCGTTCAATTATCCGAAAATACGCGGTAGGCATCGCGGTGTCGGGTTTCCGTGCAATTCAAAGAGTAGTCTTTTTAATTAATTCGTTTTAATCGCAGCCTGCTAATCTGCTTTATCGATTACGCGGCCATTGCACGATCGCTGTTAATTAAGTCAGCCTACTAGAACGCTGACTAACTAATTCGACCGCTTGCTCTCCGCAGAGGCAATCTTTTTGGAAAATCGACGTTCAACGAGGATATCACGATGGTCATCCTCGATTTCGAAGAAATTACATCCACTTGCAGCTCTTCGACGGAGGCAATCTCTCAACTAACGAGGTTTTGCGGTTCGTCGAGGGAAAAGATGTCTCTTAATTTCGTTTAATCGACGAATTCCAAATGTCGAGGAATAAAAAGAAGAGAAAAAGATCTATCGAAGTAACAAATAAATCGTGAATGTTAATGGAAAACAGAAAATATACAAAAATATAAATTTACACGAACATTCACGATCTACGAACGAGCCTAAAATCTACGCTTCCTGTCAAGAAGAAAAATTGCAGAAATTCCCATCGCGAAACGCTCGTTCGAGATCTGTCGATCTTGCTTCGGTTCGTCATCGCGACGATAATAACGTCCGAAGCTTCCTGTACCGATAGCATCGATCAGACGACGACAAAAGAGACGTTCGTTCCCCTTGACATCGGCGCGTTTCTGAAAATTCCGAAGCCGAGGAATCGTGACGATGGAGAAACCGGGTTAGCGGAACAAAGAATAAGAAGAGGATGGAACGTCGGGGAATAAGTGACGTGCTGGTGTGTGGTTTCGTTGAATCTCGCGTCGCTTCCGGGCTGGATTATTAGAAGTCTCTCTGTACCTTCGTCTCGCCGCCGCCCTGGGTGCAAGGACGAGCGGTGCAGCTGCAGGGGATGGGGTCACCGCGGCTGCGGCGACTGCTGCAGCTGCAGCTGCCGATGGCGCCGCCGCCCCAAGCCAGCTCCACGGCATGGCCGGCAACCTGTATCCTGTTTTTGTCAGAAACTGTTAGTTCGTTGCATCGTCGTACCATTATTCTCGCGATTATAGGCTACATCACGTCCCGATCAATCCCTATTTGCCACTGTGGATCTTTGTTTTTCTTAAACTTGCCCGTTATACCATTAAAGTACCATTTATACACAGGCTCGCTAAAGTATTCGATCATATGTAAACGTTTTTCACGCACACATCTTATATAGAAAGATTTTGAAATTTCATTAGTAAGATCGTACTGATAATGTTTATAATAAATAGATCTGAAAATGTATATTTAACGCTTATACATTTAAAATAACTGAGATCAGATGCACGCTGTGTACTAATTCTTTTACTAAACGTACGTGTTCAATAGATATCTGGCGATTTCTTTATACACTGTCAGATTGGTTTCGATATAAAATCACAGCAATTGTGTTTTATCGCAGTGCCAATGAAATTCCAAAATGCTTGATGTAACACATACAACATGAACATAAGAGTTTTCTATGGTAAATGCTCGAATACTTTTACGAGTCGGTATAACTCAGCGATACGTGAGTATATACGGTATACATGAGCATATACACGTGTAATATAGAAGTGTAATCGATAATCTATTATTGCTTCATAATTTATTATTATTAAGAATATATTACTTTAGAGATGATTTAGCGTTAATTATGTCGATTCGAGTTTGAACTGACTACTCTCTGTGTTACAGTGCATGTGATTTGTTATAGAGGGAGCATAGTAATTGGACGTCGACGATAATATATATTGATTGGTAGGGCGTTTCCGGAACAATTTAATACGTCTGATTGGTTATTGCTTGGGATTATGTTCATACCTGTGGTACATTTCTGGCTCGATATTCTGAGTATCTGCATTAATGTTTCAGGGTGTTCCCTGTTTTATTAGGAGTTTATTGGAAAGTTGGATCCACGGTGCCGATTAGGGGTTGAAAATGGCAGCTTGTCGTTAAAGTATCTCTCTGTTTCATTAATGCGCGTATTATTGTCCGTGACACGGAAATACCATTTTGGAAATGTTTGGTCGAATGATCGATAACCTTCGATACGTAGCGCGACCTCCACGGACAACAAACACGCGATCCGATGAATTAATTGACATTTGCAGTTTTACAATTATGGCATTCTCGGTGTCAGTTAGCGAGTATGTTTCTATTAGAAAGTTATTTCTTTTTTAGTTTATATTTGCTTCTTCTCGTCTCATCCTTCTGTCTTTTGTTTCCTCCTCATTTCGCGAGAAAATAATTCGATTAACGAACCTCTTCCATCCTATTTTATAATTCTATTCCGATCACACGAGATCGATCGTTCTCTTTATCTTTTCTCTGATAAAATCAACGATAAATTTAATGAAAACATCAATCAGCGAGTCACGCCGATTCGAAGAACTGTTTTCTGTAGGAAATTTAAATAAACTCCACCTTATCTCTCCTAACAATTACAATAAAACAGAACTTTATCGACGCTGATCATCTTTCACCTAAATCAGGAAGTAGCAACGATATCGAAGATAAACTTACATGGAAGACAAGCTGATATCGAATACAGGAAACATATACATGCAAAATATTTTTCTTTTCTTAAAGATATATTTAAGCCCTGAATCAATCCTGGTTCGTGAGCAACGTAGAATTGTCCGCAATATTTCTTACCTAAACCAAGATTACTAATAACAGAGGACAAAAATCCTAATAAATTCCAGTTAAGCTATCACGAAGAATTGAACCTTCCTGCTATTCCTACGATCGAGTTATAAGCTTGAACGATAGTGACTACACACGATATCGTTATCGTGGAATTGCAGAATGGCCACGAGAAAGGGGGTTTCACCGACAAAAGGAATTCAACACCGTCCCCACGAATCGTCCAGGCGAATTACAGAAGCGTGGGTAACGCGAGAAACGGCATAATCAAATATCGGAACAGATTAACACCATCGCGGAACCGCGTATTCAAATTTCATGCAGATCTCCGCGTCACTGCGGTCTGCGTTTCGCAACCGGCAGTTGCGATTCGTTAGGAACAACGTTTCGATATGGATTTATTAAATTCCAGGTATTCTCGTTTAATTACGAATTTTCTGCCGAACCACTGTCATTCTTCCCTCTGTATATTGTACCATCATTTTCGCATACCTCCCGTGACTCTGTGTTCTCGAGTATTTAGCGAGAAATCGTTTATTACAAGGAATTTCCGAAATTTTTCTGAAGCTTATAAATTCCCAGAATCTTTTCTTAGTATTTTAGAAACGCGATTCTTCCTCCTTTGTTCGAAATCGTGCATCACGATTCTATTTCTTACGTTTTCAAAATATTTGCCAATTAGGAGGAACCATAAACGAGCAACATCATGAAGAATACACAACGTTCGTGTCGTGACTTTTTCTATAAATTTAGATCTAAATAAAAGGTATTATAAAAGTTGTTAGAAACAAATTGAGAATTTCAAAAACGTTGAAACAATGTTCTATCTCATGCAGACAATTTTCCGAAACGCAAACTATTTGGAAAGTGACCGTAAGTAGCTTCGTTTTAATTAATTTTTTAATTCTAGCAAGGATAATTTTTCCAAATCTAAAACAATGAAACTAGTCGCTGCAAAAATCCACTGAATCACGTCGAAATAGCTTTGACTAACTATACGATATTTTCGAGATACGTACTCGCTTTTCGATTCGAAAGGAAGGTACATATTTAATGTGCACGAACCTAACAGTATTGGATGTCGCGGTTGTCAGAAAGCAAGTTACCCCGGTGGAACAAGAGCAGTCTAAAACTATAGCAAACTATGAGAAATCGCAACGGTAGCGAGCATTCAATTTTCATTGCGGAGAAATCGATGCTTCTCTCTGTTCCTGTTTTACGACAATCGTTCAAAAACTTCTATTTACGTGTTTCTATCGATTTTCCAATCGGCTAGAACTTCCAACCTAACGCAAAGTTTCCTTCGTACATTCGACTATCGGTAACATTTTTCTAATTTTTTCGTTGCAGCTTCTCCATAATTTCGTACGCAATAATATTGTACATCGGTCGTTCGGTCTTTTATTGTACGAAGGGCGAACTTACACGATCTGCCGGGAGTTTTTTAATTAAAATTCCGTATTTCCATAACGATACTCGTTCGGCGAACCGAGACAATGTATTATTAATTAACTCGGCCTCCCGTCGACGTTGATTTACTCGTGCAACAATACGCCGCCTATTTATCCGCGAATACGATTGAACTGCTAATTAGGACTGCGTTTATTTATCGACTCCTCGTCAATCCGACTGACACGACTCGCGATGAAAACCCTCGATTATTGTTTCTCTTTCTTTTCTCTTCTTCTTTTCTGCATAGTTCTCTATCAACGTTCGCGTAATTGCACGCCCATTACGATTCCACGTTTCTTCGTTGGTATCGTTGAAATCAAATACAAGATTCTTCGTATACAATGCGGTTTAAACAAGAGAAAATAAAACAGCAATTACGATGAATGGAAATTGTTAGTATCGCTTGAAATTTAACAGCTATGCGTTACGCGTTTACCGATTTTTCGATCGTTCGATCATTCATTGTACACGATATAATTTAACCAGAAATTATAAAAATGAAATTATCATAAATGAAAATTGCGAATGTATTTAATATTCAATTGACACGTGTCCATTGATACTTGATCTTCAACGAGCAACAAGATTCGATAAGAGAGTCGCAGGCTATTTCACGCATTGTAACGGGGTTTATTCGCGTCGTAGGATTTCTCCCTCTCTCCCTTCGATGAAATTTCCAATTCTCGTTTCCCCTGGGACATTCTTGCCTATAAATTCCCTAGGGAGCACCGGCAGCGAGCTCGTCAAGTGGGCTTCCTGCAGCCACGCCTCGAGTACCACCGCAGTAATTAATATGATTGAATTGCCGATTCGACGCGGAGAATCGGTACATTTTGTACGATCGTTCAATAAAGGTAATGCAAATTACGACACAAGTATTTTTTCTCGTTTCGTCACGAGCTAGAAATTTCCTAGAAACGTATAAACCGTAATAATCGCACTATCCGATTATAACAGAGTATCGAATTATATCACGTTGTTATCCAATCACGGACAATTATACGTTTTTACGAGGATATCTCTGCAGAAGATATTCAAATTCCAAAAGAACCGAAGGACAGTTATACATTTTACGAGGATATCTCTAAAGAAGAAATTCGAATTCCAAAAGAACCGAAGTTCTTGGGACGAGAAATTATACTCGTAATAATCTGTACAATTATAGGATATTGATTTATATCATGTTATTATTCAATCGTTGATTATTGAACTATAGAAACTATCGTAAATATCCGCGAGAAAATCTGTACGGTAGAAGTTAATTTTTCGAGACGACATCTCCCCTTTAAAGCAACCTTCGAGCATTTTTTCGCAATATTTGCCAGACCACGAACGCGACACGGGACGAGCGCCAGAAGCGTTTCTTTTGAATTATTAAGCGGACAAATGAAACGCGCCCAGACGGAGAATCAATGAAATTTCTGCCGTTGGTTGGCAGCCACGTGCGTCGCCAGTCATTCGCGATTACGTTGAATAATTAACAGCCGCCGAATTCAGTCGTAATTAATTATGCAAATAACTAGCGCGTTCAATTTGTTATTAGATTCATTTGAATCGGCGACGATTAACGAGCCGGGCGACAACGAATTCCCTGGACGTGCAGGAAAACCCAACCCCCTTGCGGTTCACCAATGAATTACAAGGAAAATCCTCCCGTAAAATCGATGTAGGGTGGCAAGATGTATCTTTGAATAATGAATAATATCAATCATTTTGTTATTCATCGGTTATATCCATTTCGGCACGATAATTCACTCTAGTTGCTCATTAATTGATGAAATATGCGTTTTTAAGGCATTGGTACGGCTCATAAAAATTGATCATTTAAAACGAATCTTTTATTTTCTTTTTCCTTCGTCGAAATCTATCAAGTACGAAGAACTATTTGAACGATTTCGAGAATTTGGAAAGAATGTTCAATTTGTACAATTCCTATTCCCTAGCCATCCATTGCACAACGCTCGAATCGCCTCTATTTCGAATAAGAATTTTCAATGAATTCAAACAACAGGCAATTTCTGCCGTCACACGAATATTTGTGCAATTCCTATTTCTCATAACACTCCAACCACCCTCTATTTCAACGAATCCTAAAGAATTTCCAACAAATTCGAACCAACTTCTCAGCCAATTTCTATCGCCCAAATATTTATACAATTCACTTGGCAGAAGCGAATATCCAAGAAGATTATCCAAATATTCTCAGTTCGAATAATTGCAAAGAATCAGCAACGAGTCCAAACGATAGCCAACCTCTACCATCGCACACGTATTTATACAGTTCTCATTTCCTCGCCATTCCTCGCCCAACATAAATCATCCCTTCGTCGAACCATTTAACATCCCCTCCGCTTCTCCACAAAATTCTCAAAAAAAAAAGAAAGAAAGAGAAAAAGCAGAAAAAGTCCACCAACATTACCGTGTAGAATCGCAAAATTTTCTCACAAAAGATCATTCAACACGATCGTAGATGCGGTGAGGAAGCGACGAGCGTGTGCTGGCGTAACCTTGAATCGATGAAAAGCCGTAGCTCCGCAGCGTCGCGGATCAATGGGAGTTGGCGCATCGGGGTTTGCGTACATCGGGAGTCATCGTCGGTCCATGAGGCTGTGAGTAATTAATACGATTGAATTCTATTCTGCAGGGCTGGTGCAGCAGCTTTGAGGCTTTCGCGCGCTGCAGAAGCTTCGGAATGGTGAGAGGAGAGGGTGGCCCGACGATGGGGTCGCAGGAGGGGTGGCTGTGCTGGCAGGGTTGCTGCGAGCGATCAATAAACGCCGCTGCCAGCATCCACCCCTGGATCTACGTCTCTCCACTCTCCCTCTTTCTCTGTCTTTTCTTTCCACCCTCTTCTTTTCTGTTTTCATCCCACTCGACATCTTTTTTCCCTCACGCGCATCTCCTCTCGAGAAATTTCGTCGTCTCCTTCTGTCTAGAACTCGTTTCAATCTTCCATGTTCCTTCTCCGATCGTCTCTTCTCTTTCCTTCCCCTCCCCCCCTTTTTTATAAGGGTAGTTCCTAAGAGATTCGCTGTTCTGTGTCTTTGTTTCAAGATTGAAGTTCATTCTACGTTTTCCTCTTGATCGATTTTACGCGTGCCTGCCTACACGCTTCCGGTGTCTTCGTCCTTTTCTTTCTTTTTCAGTTTGTCTCTTTGTCGAGCGAAGAAATCCCTTGGATTTCACTCTCGATTTTTCCCATCGATTCTCCCACGAACGTCTTGATTTTTATTTTCGCAAGACGGCTCTCGCGCTTTCGGATACACTTTCCCTCTTTGCGTTTCCTGCCAAGGGAATTCTCGCTTGCACTCTGCGCAGTAACGTATAATACAAATTTCTGTTTCCTTTTTATATTTTTATATTCCTTTTTATATTCACTTTTATGTTCGCTGTTACTCCTTGTCGCGTTTAACTCTGCTCCCGCACGTACAGATATATTTCGTACTAAAAAATACCGAAAATTCTGTGCAACACTTTTTCATTAGCTGCGTCGTTTCGTTCCCTTTTAAATTCATTTTGCCCGCTAATAATATACAATTTTCCATTTCCTTTCGGTTCTATATTAAAAATAAAATGCTAAAAATTCTGCGCAATGGTTTCCCATCGTTTTCACCACGTACCCGTCTTTAGAATATATTTTCGCTTGTAATATACGATTTTTTCTTTTATCCTCTTACGTCTTTATGTATTTTATTCTATTAAAAAATATTGAAAATTCTGTGCGATAGACTCTTTTACCATTTTTCGCTTCTTTGCCTGCTACGTCGCAATTTCTCGTTTAATTTTACTCTACTCACGGTCTCACGGTTACATCCTTTAATCTCTTAATACTTCTCATCTATCCCAGCGCCAAATATTATTTCATCGCACCGCCGTTTATTCTGCAGCATCCGTTTTGCTTTGCCCGCGCACGATTCACCTCTTTGTCCTTCAATTCGTTCCATCAACTCCTTTTTCGCTGCCTGGAGAGTTTCCGCGCGAAGAAAGGCAATAAGTCGATACAACAGAGAGAGAGAGAGAGAGGCGAACCAGCTCGAATTTCTCTCTCCTATTGTAGCAATTTTCTTTCGAAAGCTCCCGCGGACGTATCCGTATAGCGAAGAATTGCACGGTGAAAAGAAAACAATTCGTCTTTCTCGACGCTTCCGCAGCAAAATCACCGACTAACCGTACAAAGGATTTTTATACAGCAAATGATCCCAATGGAGAAACATTCTCTGGCTTGTTCCTCACCGAATCTCTAAACTTTCTAAAGTCAACATACTTTTTATCGTTTCTGTCATCTTCCGAACGTTGCATAGGTCTCAGCGCTGTCGAAAAAATTATAGCAACTCAGTTATCTTCCCGGAAAGTAATTCTTCGAATATCTTCGATCTCGCTAGTTGATCTCGTTAGTCTTGGAAGGGTTGAAACACTAAAAATCCTTCTTTCAATTAAAACGAATGCAAGATTGGAATGTGGAAGATTGAAAGGTCTCACCATGATTGAAACATGGAATAGAAACTCGTTTAGACGAAACTTTAGATTTCACCTGGCTGCCTGATTTACAGTTTTCCATCGACAAATCGTTCGAGAGACAGGATGACAATGTGATTTCCAAGAGAAAAGGAACGTCACGTGAGGATCGTTAAGCGAGATTGAATTAGAGACGAGGAAGGCGAATTCGCAGCCAAGAGATTAATGCGTTCGCAAAGATCGAATGTGCCGATCAACCGAATTACCTGCTGAATGATCTCTTTAAAATCGCGTTCAGATTAAATTCACGACTCGATTTCTTCTGACAACCGCTGGTTCTTCGTTCGAAGGATGAATTTTTGAAGATTCACGGAAGATAATAGAAACACGCTTTCGAGATTACACGGATAGAAAGAATCTAAGGAATTTAAAGATTCCTCGATAAAGATCGACCGATATGATATTTTTCATGTATCAAAGATATTTACGTAAATTTCGCTAAATCCTTTGCGATCAAAATTCCAAAGAGATTTTCCAAGACTCTTTGCTTCTAACAAACGTATCCTATACATATAGATGAGTAGATTCGCTACACCTCCTGCAAGTGAAATTCCAAAGAATTTTCCAAGAATCGCTCGTCTCGATAAACTGCAGCCTCCATAAACATTTCATCGAATATTTCGCGATAAAAATTCCAGAGCGATCCTAAAAAAAAAAGAGAGAAAAAATATACGAAAAATTCCGAGAACCGCTAGTCTCAACAAACGTAATTAATTTAAAACTGGCTAAAAATTTCTCAACTCGTATCCTAAAAATCTCATCGACAAGAAAAAAAAAAAGTTGAGAAAAATAATCGCGTCTTGTGATCACGACTCGATAGAAAGGAATAGTTACGACTCGCGACAATGATTCGCAAAAGGTGTGACAGCAGAGAAAGGAATGGCGAATAGAGGATGGAGAGGGTGACAAGAGAAGTAGAGCGAAAATAGAGTACACACATCGAGGCAGACGCGGAACACCGGCAGACCCGGGGGCGAAAAGTCAAATGCACTAGAGAACCACAGTCGCATGAGCCACGAGTAAAGCAACAGTGATTAGGTGTGTGTAGATTACTCGCTACTCCTCTTTGCCAATTATGCGTGGTAACGTCAACGTTCTCAGGACTCGACTAATGGTAATCGTCGCATGACCTGGCAATTTTCATCTTTCTTGAATAGGAGAGCGGGTTTGTCCATCTCTCGACCAGGAGAAATCACTGGACCAATCTTTTTTTTGGTCAGTATTCAGTATTCGAATAGGGATGGTTTCAAATTTCAAAGGGAAAGATGTTGGCTGGATTATCGCGAAAGATTCCGAGCTCCTTTACTTTAGCCGCCTTTGCTTTCAAGCATATTTTAACCTGTTTTGAACCGAGAAAAACGAATAAACGAGTTAATTCGTCGCTTGGATTCTTAATCTCTGAAAGCTAATTATTTCTTGATCCGTGAACCATCTCTGGTTTGAAACGCGTCGTTTCGCTATTCAAACAGCAACGCGTCATTGTTCATTTTTTAAAACTCGCTGTAGATCTGAGGAATCATTCGGTCTAAAGAAATAACTTCTTAAAAATTGGTAAAATCTAAAGACTTTCAATTATTTATACGTCTAATGGGCAAATACAGATTGAAACTTTTCATTGTAATAGCTCAGGATTTGAACGAATTAACATATTTCTCTGTAGCAGTTGCGAAAGCTAAATATCACTGTCAAATATTTAGAGATTATGCGCGACTAAAATCAAGCGCATTGTCGGAAATCGAAAATCGAAGTTCGTCAAAGGGATGTCGGTAATGAGCAAAAGTTTAGGTGTAAAGTGCTCGTTTAGCTTCGGCGAACGAATGAAATTTGTGTCAAAGAAAGTGAACTTCGCGGAAAGGAGAGATCGCAGTTTAACGCGGTAACAAATTAGTTCGGCCTTAGAAAATTTCATCGAATCGAGACTCGACTTTCCAACGAGTCTTCAAACGGTTAACTTTGCCTGATAAACACTTGGAAACAGTAGCAACGGCTATCTTGTTGTCGGGCTCGGAATCTTTCGCATCTTTGAACGCTGGATCGTTCGAGGTCGGTGGACAAGGAGGATGAACTCTATTTAAATTCCAAGGTGCGAAAAACCGGAAGTTCGTTGCTCTTCGAGCAACCAACACGTGTTCCTGAAGCGGTAACAAAATGCATTCTCTGCTGGATATAACAATTAGTATACAACGATGTCGCTACACAGATAAATATTCGAAAAACTCGCAATTTCGAAAAAAAACTGGTCCGGGCCTCGTCACAGTTCTTTCATCGATCCATAATTCATGCACTAAGAAACGATTCGTTCCAGAAATAACAATCATAGTCATTAATAACGATAATAATAATATCATATAATGATCTTCGTACGAAAGCCATTCAACAGAACGGAAAGAAAAGAAGAAAAGAAAAAAAAAGAAAAAGAAACAAAGACACAAACGAATGGTACAATAGACATAGTAGGTACTGCACTCCGAGCAATGTGAGTAATTACGCAAAAAAAATAAATAGTAGATGCAGAGATTAGTATGAAAAAAAAGTGAGCTTCTCTACCGATGTTCCGTATGTTTCTCAAATGGGAAAAAAATAACGGATGAAACGAACTACCTACTGAACGATTATCTATCGAGAAAATATATAAAAGCAGTTCCCAATGGCTCGAATGCTACACAAAACGATATCGTTCTCGCGTTTAATTCGATCGATCGCGATACTCCACGTACCGTGCTTTGTTCTTGCGAATATGTATAATGTGTTTCCTTACACGTGTACGATTATGCAATACAAAGAAGAGGATATTGTTTTTCCGTTCTTTGCTCGGTTCTTGGTTATATCGGTTGCCTGATTATTGCACGACTCGTAATATTCTATTATCTTATCGTCTTTATGATTTTTTTCTTTGTCCGCTCTGTAGATGGAGTTTATAATACGATAAGGTTAACGATAGACGTCAACTTTTAAAAATATTCCCAGATGCACTGTGTAAAGAGAATTATAATGAAAATTCCAATGAAAACAGATAGACATATTACAATCATGTTGTTATTTTTCTAGGATTTCGGTATTCATTTTGTTAAAAGCGCCTGTATGTTTTTAGTAATTTGCAAAAATGATAGTTTCGATGGATCTTAGTAGTTCTAGCGTTAAACAAATATTAAAAAGACGAAACAAAATTTTTTTTTATCGCGAGTAAACTTTGCTTTGGAGTTGCATAAATTTTGAAACTCTGTCCTACGCTCCAGATAGAATTAATAAAATGCTAATGTAAGCATCAGAGGGAGAGGCAATTAGTTTTTTGAGCTGATTATTTCAGAAAGTTTGAAACTCTATCCTCGTCGAATTTTTCTTTCCATCTAGTTAAAATCAATCGATCAATTTGCTAAACAAAATCAACGAACAACAAAGAAAATAGTTAACGACGAGTTATACCACGAAGTTGTCTACTCTATCGTGAACTTTACTTCCGAAATATTTGAACCTGATCATTTCGCACGTTTTCAAAGTCGACGGTTTCCCACCGTCTATTTCTCCACGTTCTTTTTCCATTAATCAAAGAATAACTTTATCTACTTCGCTACGATTATTTTACCTTTAACATCCATCGTTTATCTCGATAGCTCGCGAAGATCCCACGGTTCGTAGACTAAACGCAACGCGCTCCGATCGATCCGGAAAGAAAAACACTGTTCCTGCGAGGCATCATTGCAGCTAATAATCCCGTTCCTTCGCCGTTTACACGGACCACGCGATTCTCCGGTTATCTTTCATTCAACCTAACGAAACCGTGAGAAAGAAACAAAAAGGAAGAACAGAAGGAATCGACGTTTTCTCTTCCGAAGAATCGTCTACGCGTTAAAAGCGTAATACCTTTTCTCGTGAAACAAAAAAAAAAAAAAAAAGAGCAACGGAGAATAAAATAAGTAGAGACAAATATAAAGAAAGGAAGAAACAAAAATGTAATGAGAGAGAAGGAAATACGAACGTCGTTTCTCTTTTCCCTTTTCTGCTTGTTCCAAGGAGCAGAGGATTATCTGTCGAGCTTTCAAAAAAGCGCACCCCTTCGAGGGGTGACTACTAATTGCTGGCGGTGCTTGCACGCTCAGCGGTAACTAATTAAGGCTACGCACTGAGACTAATTAGTGAATGCCAGGCGAAACAATCAGTAAGTAAGGTGAACGTTATAAATATATGTATACGTATAGATGTACTCGTGTCTGCTGGAAAAAAAAAAAAAGAAAGACACCGCGAACGGCAACGAAGCTCGCGTTTTTTACTACACTGAAGGCATCTTTGGTCTTGCGGAACTCGAGAATTATTTGTCTCGCGTGTCGAAGGATTTTCGTATTTTTAATTTTCTATGGATTTCGATTGGACAAAATTTCCATGGATTCGCGCGTGTAAATTTTGGTTGACTTTTATGGCGATAGCTGTACTCTGGATGTTACTCCGTTCTGAATAGAAAACCAATCTTATTTTGTTTCGATATTGATTCGGTGATTCAGCGACTTTTCGATTCCATGTTTACGATTTTGCTACAATCGATTACTGGATGGCGAATATTCAGATACAACTGAGGAAACGAAAAATAAAAAGAGATTTCCTTGACTTGTCAGATATTACAGCGAGTACATTGGATATTTCATATATTTCTGTATATTACGTGCTACCTCTGTGCAAGATATTTTCAAATGTCGAGATTTTCGTATGAAAGATATCGGAAAAATTTGCCATTGAAGAAACTAAGCTCACTTAGAAATAGTACATTCAAATTGACAATGAATTGACAAATTCAGTCGACTGCTTGTCAAGGAATCGATTATAGAAATAATCGTGTTAGAAAAGAAACAGCGAGCGGCGTGACCGAGGCGGTCTTGTCTGAACGATGCGATACGAGAATTAATTAGTTACCACTAAATCAAAGGCGGCACTTGTCGAGCATGCAGCAACCTTCGCCCGGCCAAAAAATTACTGTCATGTCTCTCGCCAACTAACACACCGTGCCACGATCCAATAACATTAATCAATAACAACAGTTCCAAAGAAATAAAAATGAAATAAGAGAATGAAGAAAAGAACGAACATAAAAAAAAAAGAAAATAACGAAAATAGCGAGTGGTACATATATCATAAACGATCAGTAGAATATTAAATAGATGAGAATAACTTGAAACGCAGGAAAGAAATTTAAATAAAGTAAAAGGGAAGTATGAAAAAAAGAACAAGTATAAACGAAAGATATTATCAAACCGTGCCGCCATGGCAGCTCATCTCGGAAGAAAAAAGAAGAAAAAGAAAAGAAATAAAAACCGGCGTCAGAATCCGAGAGGATATTACTGTTATAAGAGGGACGGATGAGAACACAGCGAGAGACGCTAATTGAAAAGAAGATAACGTTACGTTCTCTGATAAGAGAAAAGAGACGAAAAAAAAAAAAAAAATAAAACGAACGAAAGTAGTAACAAGAACGAATAAAAGAAAGCGTTCTCTGGTAGACGGCATGCTTTTTTGTCCCTTCCCCCCTTCGTTACGTTCTTTTTCGCGGATGCCTTTCAAAGACGCGAGCAATTAGCCAGTACAACTTGCATTACCGTCTCTCCCTCTTTCACCCTTTCGTTTCACATTTTTTCTTTTCTTCGTTCACGAAAAAAAAAAGAAAGGAAAGAAAAAGAATAAAGATCATCTGAACGCGAATAACCGTTAAAAACGCGAATGACGTCGGATAACAAGCTGCGAATAGAAAGATAGAAAGGCGGGAAGAAATAACGAAGAGAACAAACAAGAGAAAAAACCTAAGGGAACAAATAATATGTAAAATGAAACAGAGAGTGAAGAATTAAATGAAAAAAAAAATAAATATAGAGAAAGAAAGAAAGAAAGAAAGAAAAAAAAACGTACGTGTAAGATACACTAGGAAACGTTAAGATCGTTTCCGCAATCCACACTACTCAGCTCTCGTACGTGTACGTAGGTGCAAAATATATATATATATATGTATAGTAATCTGTACGACTGCCAGGACGGACGTACCATAACACGTGAAATTATAATATAATAATAAGGTATAGTCGCATGTATCCGTATACACAGTGTTTAGAATTTTCTTTTGAAAAACGATTCGTAAGACAAGAGAAAGAAGATAAAGATCCTGTTCTTCTTTTTTTCCTGTATATATACATTACAGTTTTATCTTCTGATAAATTGAGACGTAGTTTCATAAAATAACGTGCAAACGAATACATACGCGTTATCGTTACGTATATTCAATATAGATATATGTACGGTATATATATAATAATATATATATAATGTATTCACAGGTGAATCTCATATGAAGGCAAGCCAAGGCCACGACATGAGACGTGCAAATTAAAAAAGGTAATAATTATTAAAAAAAGAAGCAAGTAAAAAATTCTCTCCCAAAACCGCTTTCCAACCACAACCAAGCACAACCACAGGCAAGGTACGGGCCTTTGTCAACGAGACAGTCATCAACCAGTGAATATGTGGCGCATTACCGTGATTATTATATATATGTAATAGTAACAATTTGAAAAATCTATATATATATGTAATGTATGTATATATATATGTATAGCTATATATACATATACATATACGTATGAAGTACGAAAGATGGGTTAATTTTATGGTTTCGTGGATGGATATGGAACAGGTGGGATGAGACAGTGTAAGAGGAAAGATAGGACAATGGAGGGTCGATTAATAATAAGTGTATAGGAGCCAGTGACGAGCACCGTCAAAGTGGTGATCGTTAATACGACTATTGTTTAACCATAGTGGTCGATTATTAATACGTAGCAATCGGTTAAACGATTCGACCAGTAGCTCGATCTCGATTCTCAACGAACGTGATGGCGGAACAGTGCTGGCTCGAGAGACATTTAACTATACGTTATCGTATGATCTTTTTCTTACAGATTGATCGTTTCTGTCGTATTCGATGGATGAATTTTGGACACTCTATATTTTAACGTTAAAATGTCAAAGAATTTAAGGTGTAGAATTTACAGGATTAATTTCCGAATTTTGGAATTTCTTTCTTGGTCTCTCAACATTTTCTATTTCTAAAATATCCCACAGACGCTGGTTAATTTATCATGCTACGTTAAATATAAGAAGCGACTAACATCGTTCTAACTATCTATATACACTACCACCTCGAAACTATACGTTAATCAACACAGAAAAAGAAAGAATCCAAAAAAATGTATGCTGTGCATCAATCACCCCCAAAAGTATTCTAATTACTAAAAAAAACTCTCCATTCTCTGCGAGTCAGTCCACTATCGAAAAATCCCCGCAAAAACTACTTGGCACAATCTACTACGACAAAAAAAAAAAAAAAAGAAAAACCAGAGTGTCCATGATCATCCAACGTTTCCGCGCAAAAGGCCAGCACTGATGCGTCAAACGTAAGTGTTACGGGATATGAACTCGAGATATTTGCTTGCAGCCGGTTATACATTGAAAAGTAAAAAAAAAAAAAAAGAAAAAAAGGAAGAAATGTATGATACGTGGTGAAACAAAAACGAGAGAGAGTGCTTTTAGAGACTGGTGGTGTTTGCGAGCGGTGTGAGCCGCGATTCGGCCGGATTAATCGATTAATCGAGTACAAAAAATAGGAATTAAACAGCCAAGGTTTTTTCTGGATGTAAAGACAGGGAAGGAGAGAAAAGGAATAAATCGGTTTGACAGAGAAATTGGTACAAAGAGTACGAGGACTGTTTAAGGTAGGCACAGAGCGATGGGTTAATGTAGTAATCGTTACGCTAAAAATTAATCAAATCATACGAATTATTACGTACGAGAATACCTCATGCTTTTACCACCGGACAGAGGAAACCCTAGAGACTAAAAGCTAGCACAGGCGAGACTCGTATATATATATATTGTTTCTGTTTAAAAAATTTGTTTGGCATTCGACACTAAGAAATAATCCCGACCTTTCTCCTTCCTTCTCTTCGCGTTTTGGCGTCCGCTGCTCTTCGACTATCCGTTTCAGGCCATGGGAGGAACACATAAGGTGGTGGCCATCTGATCCTCACAAAGGTTCGTCATCCTTTCTTCTTCTTCTTCTTCTTCTTCTTCTTTACTACCAGATCTTGACCCATGTTCACGATTGTTATATGTGTGTATTATATATACATATATCTGTCCTTTATATCGCATTGTCAACGTGGAATCTTTTTTCTATATGATTCTGCCTCGATTCTCCTTTTTTGATTTTCTCGATTGCCTCTTATTGTTAGTGGAAACTTATCGTTCGTCCACTCTGCTTGAGAAGTTTCGATAGTTATCCTCTATTTTTCTTGACATCCTGCAGAAGTCATGCTACGAGCTATTTTCCAGTGCTCTTGACCTTTTGCCTTTTCAGCTTGGATGTTCGAGCGAACGAGTTCCTCTTCGAGGGTAGCTTTGTGCGTTTGTGATAAATTTATAATAGGATTCAGTCTAGCAACCTCGAGATGTCGAAATACCGTGCTTCATTTTTTAATGCCAATAGGAATTTTCAGAATCGGTAGACTTTTAGTATTCGTTAATTTAGGAAGTTTTGCAAAATTCCTAAATTGAGAATTTCACAATTTCCTTCAAACATATCGCGCACGAGAATTTCAAATTCAGGTGAAACATTCTTTTTTAATACGCGGTACATTTGCTGGAATGTTCTTCCGCAATGGTATCTCGATATCTCGGAAGCTTCGAATATTCAACAACTACATATCGAGCATCATGGAAAACCGCGGAGTTCTCCGATGCACAAAGCTACCAACTCGTAGACGAGACATCGCCGTTTCGCTTGTTTCTTCGGATGTCTGGTTCCTTGTCCGTCTCTTTCTTCCTGGATGGCACGTGCACATCAACGATGTACAGCAACAACGATCGTGGCGCGCAGTAGCAAGTGAATCGTAAGAGCCGACAGAGAGCAGGGAACGACACAGAGAGAACGTGAGAACACGGCAGAGAGACACGGTTTTGCAACGACCTTTAAAAATGCTTTACGTGTGTGAAGAAAGGTGGTACACGTGGCATGCAAACGGTGACGGGGCTTCTGGATACGGTTGTCGAGCGTGTCGAACAAGCTTTAAAAGAACTTTATCGAGCGATAGAACCATTCTCGTTGCGCACAGGTAACTTTTTTTCACCATTGTCATTTTTTAATTTTCTTTATCCTTGCTTTATACTTTTTTCAATATATCAATCTTTACAATATTCCTAACTTTCTACGAAAATGGGAAATTTTCAAGTCTCGATATTTGTCCTTTTACAGTTTCTAAGAAACTAGGAAAGTTCTAAAAATTCCAATTTTTGCCTTTTTCCAAATTTGGGATGTCTAGAATTTCTTTTTGTCAAATTTGGAATAGAAATTTAAAACCTTCTCCTTAGAAATTTAAATTAGAAATTTAGGATTTTCTCTTTCCAAATTTTGGATTTTGCTTCTTCAAATTTACGTTAAAAATTTAATCAAGCCTCTCTTTTCAAATTTAGTATAGCAATTTAAAGTTTTCCCTTTCTACACTTTGGTATAAGATCTATCGCTCGATAAATATCCCAATATCTACCGGGTTACGATCGAGTTCGGGATTCTTGTCGCAGTGTTACTCACTGAAAGCTAGACGCCACTAATCAAGACCAAAAAAAGCCTACTGCATGCATTCCTTCGAACTCTGCTTTGCGCTTTTGTGACCTAACGCTTCGCTTCTACAACGAAGAGAATCTTAAATACGCATAAACTTTGTAACTCTTGGAACATCATCGATTAATATCGATATATACTTCCCGAAGGAAACAGAATTTCCAGGATCGTTGAACACAGGCGGATAAAGTGGATGTTTTAAAAAATCATTCGATCTTTCTCCCCTGTTTTAACAAACACGATTAAACGAGATAAGAAAAATAAATAGAAACCCGAAGGATTAAAGGATTGTCAGAAAGTTTCACGAGGAAAACAGGAAGAGCACAGAACACACAAAAAGTACTCGGGAAGAGATATAAAAGAAGATAAATAAAGATGAATCAAAGGAGACAAAAGAAAAGAATATGACGCTCGAATGGCGAGGTTCGAGCAAAACGAAAGAGAGAAAAGGCTATAATCAAACTAAGGGGATGGAAAATAAAGATAAAAGGTTTTGCAAGGGATACGAACGATGCATGCCACGTAATCGAAGTTCGAGATGGACAGTGAGAATTCTCGGTGTTACTTTTGATAAAGTAGAAAACTCCTTCTTTATTGCCTGGCCAGAAAACACATTGAATCACTCGCTTTCCGACGAACAGTAACCGCATTCTTTCCTTAAACCGCGCGAGTGATCTGTCCATTGGAACCTTGATAATAAAAAGAGCAGAGAAATGGAAAAAAGCTGATTAATTGGTGACACAGAACCAATCGTTCTAATATTTCTCGCTACTTCCTTTAATTCTCACTCTTGCTTTTTGATAGTTTCTTCTTATATGCGTATAACATTAATGGCAATCTATAAAACATTACGTCGGATCGAACATATTAAAAAGATATCGTCACTAAGCTACGTTTATCAATGAAACTAAAGTTGAAACTAAAATTTCGTTAATAAATAAAACTTACATATAACATTAGTATTTTGGATTACGTACATCGTTACAACGTATGAAAATTAAAGTTCAAATAACGCTATAACGTTTTAATGGCAAAGTTAAATTTCGAACCACATACTACGATAAATACAATTAAATCGAAATTATAATCCTCGCCACGAACGTTGCTCGATATTACGAGCGAAGAGGTCAAATTCTACAAGTTTAATCTCCAGTCTCTTTTATCATTCATTATCAAGGTTCCGATATTCCATCGTAATTATTTTATCCTGTGCAATGTTGGAGACACTCGTCGAGACACTCGTACACATCGAGGCAAGAAACATCGAAATCAAGTTTCCGCGAAACTAACAAGTCCTGTCAACTCGTACTACTTAGAAGCGAATCGATCGAGGCGTCACGGCGTTTAATTCGATTCCCTGTCTTCTCCAGTATAACATTGTACCGTTTTCTTATCGTGTCGCTTCCCTCTTCTCTTTTCTCTCTTCGTTGCGTGCCCTCTATTGTGACTTCTTCATAGTCTCCAACCCCATCGATGTCTTCTTCCCTTTTTTTTTCCGATCGTTTTTTACGCTTCGATTCCATCCACTACTACGGTTACTAGTACCATTTTTCCATCGAATCGACATCTCGGAAACGTTAAAGTGGCGCACGCTTTTATATTTTTCGAATGGAAGCCGACGACAGTGAAACGTTTCAAAGGGACGCGCGTTGATGCACCACTTTACCTTTCCAATTTGTTACAATGGGAATGTGTCATGAGCGTATTTCGATTCGTCGAGCACCGTTTGGAAATTCGTCTCGAGAGTAATACCGTTTTCCCTCTTAGGTGCGAAACACCTGAAGTCACGAACGCGAGAAAGCCAACGTGCTTTGAATCCTGAAAGAGAATTGGTCGATCTGACTGTTCTGGATCACTGGAATGGAGTTTACTTTGCAACTGTCTGGCTGAGCTGCTTCGTTCTATCGATGGGATTCTATCGCGAAACCTTTGGCTTATAGCTGTATCCTTCGTGAGAATTCCATGCTAACGCTATCGGTCTTCGACGTGTGCCTAAATATCTTATACACATGTTCCGTGTAACTTGTGTATTTCAAGTATTTTACGCGTTCTTCGTGTATATTGTTAGCCTCTAATCGTAGCCAGCTTGTCTTTAACAGAGAAGTCTCAATTGCTATTTCGTCACTACAGTTTAGTAGTTAGAGAATATTTAACGCTTGGCGTTATACAGTTCAATTTAGAAAAGGTAAATGTGACTCTGAAAAAATCTGAGAATGGTTGATGTAGAAAAAGATTATTCCCGACACGTTACGATGCTATGGATCCTCTTTGTGTCATACAATTTTCCTATAACGTCCCTTCGTATTGCTAAACATCACGAGTACGCTTCGTTAAAATGATATAACAGAAACGAGGTAGCGTGGTAATTATATTTCTGTCCGAGTAAAATACAAAATTAATTTTGTCAAAGGCACCTGCATATTTTCGATGGATGTAAAAGGATAAATTTGAAATGCTTCGTTGTAACAAGACCGATAGCTCTAGCGTTCAAATCTTCTTTTTCTCCCGTCATTATCGTATCATTGTTGGCTTCGTTATAAAGTAGAAGAATATAAAAAGTTGAATTATTAACGATTAGGAACTCATTAAGGCCATCCAGATCGTCGACGAATTCTTTTTCCCTAAACAATACAAAGCTAAGAAGTGATTCATGAAACTTTAAACAGCACGTTGACGATCATTATAATCAATATACGGAATGTATCGTTACTAAAGTAATAGTTTGCCCTTAAACAGACACTTTGAAAACGCTATAAAAGGTAACTCTCTTACGATCACTAGAAATAATACCCTGTATCGATTTATGTCCAAAGAAACCGGATGAAACAGCTAAAGTACAAACGTTACGCTAACGCTGAAACAAGTAAACGCTTCTCCGATCGTTGGAATGTCGTAAAAATACATACTTTCGTATACCCTGTAGTTCCGTGACTAACGCTAACCTTACGATCTAATCGAAAACTCGCGAAAAATGGTCGTGTGGAAACGTCAGCGAGAGCAAAAAAGCAAATCGTCAAGGACGTCGCTTGAATCTCGAGAGCTCAAGGATCGATCGTTCTTTCCGATTCGAGAGGAACATCGATCCTTTCTCGCTTACTAACGTAGGCTCGATAGAACCTAGTGGTATTTTACGGTATTTATGGTTCGCTCAAGTTTCCTTCGAGATATGAAATCGGTTTTCGCGATTAGGAATCATCGATCCGTCGATCCAGGAAAGGCAGAGGCTCGCTCTGTCTCGGGTCGATCTACCACTGACCGATAGATGCTACTCACGTGTTCATTTTCAAATTTTCTCTCACTCATCTATCGGAAGAATATGCGAAATTTACGTTCGAGACGATAATGAAAAAAAATTACACCTGGTAGTGAACGTGAAAACAGTAAAATATTAGGACTTCGTTAAAAAAGAAACATTCGAAAGAAAATATAAGAAAAGATCGAAGGATATAAAAGAGATTCGATGTGTAAAAAATTGAGTGAGAAGCTAAGGATACAAGAGAAATCTCGAAAACATTGGAAACTAGAGTTAATGAATGTCAGAGAGGCGTTCGTATCAAGCGTAATTTTTCTTCTTCTTAAAGATTTCCCGTAACTTTTCTACCGCTGGCTCGGGGAAAGACCACGGACTGCTCCTTTCACGTTCCAACAAACACTTCCATGTTTGTTTTTACATGTGTGTATGTGTGTGTAAGAGAAAAAGACGTAGGATCGGGGTCCTGGTATATTGAGCACGAGCTCTCCCTCGTACACAAGGGTGGGGGAAGACGAGTGAGAAGACAGAAAAGATTAAAATTAACCAGAAAAAAAAAAAGAAAAAAATTTACGTGAGATAAAATATATACTTCGATAGGTAAGAGTATATAAGACAGTAGTTCGCGAGCTGGTTGAACGACGAGCAATTAGTTGTAGTTAAATAAAGTCTGTACACCCACCTTGGTTCTGCTGGAATCATCGAGAACCCTAAAAAAGAGGGTCAGACAGAGCGTGGGGGCGGGGGGACGGTAAAAACGGAGCCGTTTTTCGCGAGGACCATCTAAGGGTCAGTGCTAGACCTGTGGTAACGCGAGAAAACGAAAGAAAGTATCGTTTTCACGCGATATTTCGTGTCTTGAACGAGTCGAGTCTACATTATCTTCACCTTAAAATGTCTCGTCTAATCTTAAAACTTGTAAAGTTCGTTCATGAAACTTTAAATGATTCGTTTTTTTTCCCCTCCTCTAACTCGTCTCTGTGACACGTAGAATCGTATGTTTCAAGAGACAACGCTCGCTGATTTTTATTCAGCGAAGTTTATGGGAGAAAAAATGCGATCGAAAAAAAAAAATAAGAAAAAAATATAGTAGCAGTATAAAAGAGCTATCGTGAATCGTGGAGATAATCAGACTGTTCTCTCCCTTGAGAGCGAACCAGTCTCTCCCTAGATACTCTCGTGGCTGTCTTTTTCTGTCTTTCTTTTGTTCTACTTTTGATTTGTTTTTTTTTTATGTTGGCTTGGTCGTGGTGTGTTGGCGGCTGTTGGGGAAGAAACAAACGAAAATTGTGAAACTTTTTTTAGGTTTTCACTGTCTGTCGCGATACTTCGAGCACGGTCGTAGCTCGGCGACGATGAGTTTCGTTGAACGTCTCTGTTTCATTCGGCCGTGATCACTGTCGCTGCCTTTTTCTTGGCATCGCCTTCAGGAAAACCCGTGGCAATTCTCACGGATCTCGAAGTAGAGATTCAGCAGTGCCGATTCCGGCACGTCGTGGAAGCACCTACCCTCTGGCCACTGTACGCATACTGAAACACAAAGCACATACACACGGTTCACGTTAGCGTTGTGGTACCATTTTGCCGATTCGTTGGTTGGGAAACGTTTGAAAGAGAGAAAAGGTGTATCTGTCTTGGTTTTCATGGTCCGGGAAAATTTTTAAAGGCGAGGTGGACATAGACCACTCGTCTTTAAGAAAAAAGTCTCGATATTTCGTTACGCTATGCTCTTGTACAGAATCTTCTACGTTAGAAATTTAATTAAAACAAAATGGATGTACAATTTAAATGAAAAAAACAATTAGTTTTCATATGTTATCGTCTTCTCTGTATCATGAAATTTTTAAATTAACATGACAAATTTAATTTTTAATACGTCCCCACTCTATTATTGCGATATTTCAATCTTTCTATGTGTAATAACGTTTCTATCGTACCGTTGAAATTATTTTTCCATTTATATATCAGAGATGACGGTTTTCCTTCGTTTAAAAACGAAGAGACTATGTTTCCATCATAACGTTTTAGTATTATGTTTCTAGCCAATATTATAATATTTCTCCATTGTAACAGATCTATAGGAAAGCTTCGCGTTGAATTTGCTGTCAGACGTTTCACAAAAGGCGAAAGGATAGCGTTCTAGGATAAAACTAGGATGTCTATGTATATTACGCGTGTGACGACTGGCTTTTTCATGAATACGCGAACGAACCAGGATTTATCGTTACGCGGGAACAGAGGGTTCGGGATAAATTACGCGAAACATCGTATTTCACCGGGCAATTTCGATCGGCATTTGTAATTCGGATTGCATCGGTCCTTCACCGAACCGATAATGGAATTTCAAATAAAAACGGGCGCTCATTCGACGTTGCTTACATTACATTGCGAACATTTGCCTGCTCATTTTTCCATGGTTCGTAAAAATCCATCAAAAATCCCGATATAGATTCGAGTGACGCGAATGGGCAAAAATTGCCGGTGAATTGTTTTCGATTTTCAATGAATCGAGTGTTTAATTTACTACATTCCGCGTAGGTAATGATTCATTTCGAAACCTATAGAGAAATAAAGAGAATTTTCGTCAATTTTTTATTTCTTCATTACTGCAAGTATATTTCGTTTAATTTTGATTTCGATTGAATTTTAGAAATTGAATTTCTATTTTAAAATTGGAAGCTGGCATTATATATAAACATATCGTGCGATTATATTTAATCTCTCTGGAATTGATCGACTTACCGACGATTTAAGTGAAATTTCATCGTTAAACATTCTACTGAAAAAGTTTCGAATATTTGATTGAACGAATTGACCGTATAACATAGTAGAGACGTTGATAAGCATTCGAGAACTATTTTAGATTTTTTCAAAGCCTACAAAGATCAAGATAACCCAGAAAGAATATAATGGATGCAGAAAAACCCGAAGAAACCTTTAATTTTGTATAAATCCATCAGCATTTCATCTTGAATCATCTTCAACCGATTGAAATCACGAGTGTAAAAGCTTCGAAGCGGCATAAACTCGTTATTAAGGAACGATAATTCACGTGCACGTAATGATTCGCGATTGCAGCTCAGGATGGCCATCATTGACGAGCGGACGTCGCTCGGAAGAATGAATCGTAGGTTCGCGTGCCAGATGGCTGTATCTCCGGTGAAGCGAAACGGAAGGTGGCGAATTATTCGTTCAACCTTAACCCGTGTCTAGAACAGCTATGTTTCAACCGCGGATGACCCACGAACGCCTCAGTTACGGACACGCTAGCTACTGTACAAAAAATTATCTGCATATCTTCCTCTAATTTAAATCTCAATTTTTTTTTTCCTTGATAAACAATCGTTGCGCTATGACGCGCGAAATATTCGCGGGTTATCACTGACAACTAACTGACAAGTGTCGAAGGTTATCGCTGAGAGATTTGGGGAGAGAAAATTTCGTTCTTGTCGAAGTTTTTGAAGGCGAAATGTTTGAAATATCGTCGTTTACAAAATTTCGAAGCTGTGGAATTTTGAATCTTCGAGGATTTAAATATTTGGTTCTTTGAAATTTTGAAACTTGATACCTCTGAGATTTTCTGTCTTGGAAATTTTGGAACTGTCAGCCTTTGAAATTTCGGAACTTTAGAATTTTGATATTTATTCCAGAACAATAAGTAAAATGCTAATAATTCTGTCCTGCTATCTCTAAGCAATCGGTCGACAAAATTACGTAGAAAGAAACCCTCGAAAAAGGTCATCTGCAAAAGGTAATCTAGTTTGATTTTACCTCTGTCTATTGTCTATTCTCTTATCCGACCTAACTAAATGCAAATCTCGAATACAAATTCCAAGTATCATTGTTCGTTCCATTCTGTATTCTACAAGAAGATAATATAAGTATTCGCTGTTAAACTCGTGCACTCGAATCAAGAAGATGCTCTTGGCACAGTTTGCTTTCTCGATTCGAGCGATTCTCACACTCGGTTTCGTTCCATCGCTTCTATGGAAAGTATGTTTCTCTAAAGCGAACGGGAAGGAGCTCCGTCTCGATTCGGAGGGGAAACGACTCGAAACTACTTCGCTTGACTCTATTGAAAAGAATTTTCAGTCGGAAATATTCGACCCTGTGTAATCAGTAGAATGTGCTTTTTTATATACGATAAAAAGCTTCGTATTTTTATATCGAAAGCTTGGAACGTAATGTAAGGGTACTTGCCCTGTTTCGTTCGATATTCGTCAAATTTCACAATTTCAATCAATTTATCTTTATCAGTCAATGAAACGTAGAGAATAAATTTTCAGTCTCTTCGATATTTATGCTAATAGTTTTGTTTCAATACCTTCGATTTCTATTGTAGAGTTATATTCGACACAACGAAGGATAAAATCATCCTCAGTCTTTCTACCAGTAATTCTCTAGCCAAATTACATTTTGTCAAAAACAGATACGTGTCCGCATACTTATGACGCCTCTACGATCCTCGATTTTTTATATTTCGATTTTTTACTCTCATTTGAAAAGAACAAAAAGAATTTCTAATGTTCCAAGGGAATATTTGACATAAAATCGAATTGAGATATTGCGTATAGGCAGCAATTTCATCGCATTTTGCTTCAACTTAAGATATGTTTCAATTAAAAAATAATAGAATAAAATAAAATAAAATTACGTTCAAAGTGACAGAAAAAACGCGGCGAGGTTAAGCGACAATTTTTTTTTCCACGATTCTACGTTCAGTCGCTGTACCATCTTAACAGTATGTCCACGGATTCCTATTGCACGCACTCTCGCGTTTCTCTCAGCGTCCATTTCGATCTCGATCCTGTGAACCGCGTTGGAACCGCCAACGTCTCCCACAACGTGTATCGTTTCCTCTAGGGCAACGCGAAACGGCCGTTTCTTTAAAATTACACAGGGGAACATAGCCTGTGCAAACATATTACGGAAACAACGAGCGACGTACAAGCAGGGAAAAGTGGCGTTACGTGGTATGTTTTCGCGAGGCTACGTGCACCCACCGTTCCATTCCACTGTAAATTTCCTCTGGTCGGCACGAAATGTTCCCGCTGTCGACGAAACGCCACCGGGAAAACACCGTGCACGGCGTATAAAAAGAACACTTCTGTCTCTGTTTCTTATTGCCCTGAGAAAGACCGGTGCGGTTGGTCGCTTCGTAAATTTTTCACGGCGATAGAGTGTCTTTCCGGCGCGGTGAAACTGCTTTAATAGAGATAATAACAGAGTAATACTGCGGTCAACACGTTGGCTGTCACGTAGTTATTATTTTTATAATTATAATCACAGATCGATTATAAAATATTATTATTATATTGTCATTCAAAGGGATAGGCCTTTTGAATTATTTTAATTGTAAATCAAATGAATAATAATAGTTTAATCGTTACGTTAGCTTAACTCGATCGTTATTAATCAATCGACGTTATTACTATTTTTTAAATTTTTAAGGCGACGACGAAAGCAGGTATTTTAATGTAAAAATCAAATGGAAAGATAATTTTAACGTGGAATCGATCGACGAGTATTGAATTTTAAAATTGCTCTTCCATAAAACGTGACTTATCGAGATCCTCGCCTGCTCTGTCCGATTCGAAGAATTTTCAACGATAGACAAGGCAAAAAGAAAAAATCGCATATCGATATCCGAAAGGTTTGAAAAGACTGATTCGTCGGAAAAGTCTCGTTCGTCGTAACCTCGATACGAGGTAAGAATATACGGCTTTCTTTGCGAGGGAAACGAATCTAGCGAATATTCCAGGGTTCGATCTGCCGCGAAACTTTCGCTTCACTGGATATTTCTCGTCGTAGGCTGTTCTTGGTAATTCGCGAACGACGATGTTACCGTTGGGAGATCTTCCGCTCTCCATTTGCAAAATTATTTCCGCCGGTACACAGCTTCTATATTATACACAGAATCGCAGAATATACATACACACGTGCTAGATTAATAGGACGTACGTTAAAGTACAGTGTAAAGCTTATTATTTATAAGAATCTCGATTAAATTGAATTATGAGAGAAGAACTGATTCCTAGGATCGAGAAGTAGACAGATGCAATTGAATTTCATTGACGAGCAGTAAAAATACAAAAGTAGAACGATTGTAAGAAGGTACAAAGGCGAAACTGGATTTCTAGGACGATATTTTTATACTCGAGTAAACGTCGATTCCTATCGAAGATTCGTTCGACAAACAGAGCCAGCTTATCTTCCGCGATACCTTTGTCCGTGACGAAAACAACGCAATTTAAAGCGTCCGTAGAGATGGAAATGGATAGAAATAAATTCGTCACTCTGGCCCATATTTCTCGTTCGTATCAGGTGGAATTATTCATTTAATACTGGAATTGTTCGAGTAACAGATCATCAGACAGGCCAATGTTTCACAGAAATGTGATAAATTTATAATGGTGGGTTTGTGGAAATGTCAATGATTTTTTGCAAACTATATGGACAAAGACATGTTCTTCGAAGACCATGGTTCGATCGAGAAACGAGAAAATTCTCTTTACGAATCGTTGGAAATGAAATTACACTGAAAGCTATTGTTATTTTATTATTGCGCATAGCTGCTAATATTTTCATTTACATTCGCGAATAAAACTCCAATATTCCTACGTTATGTGGCGTTTGTACATCTCTCGTTCTTATTTCTTCGGTGGAAGTTTCATAAATAAACCGCCGACGATTCTAGCGTTAAATAAACTGCTCACTGATCAATCCTATAAATCGAAAAATAAAAAGAAGCGATGACGTTTTCCACAAAATTACTTTCCAAAGTTTACCTTAATTCTATACCCGAGTGATAAAACTGAGAAATTTACGAAGATAGTAGTCGATCAGTTTAACTTTTGAAACGTTGAAATATCGGGTTTTCCACGAACGAGAAAGTTTGATGGCAAACAGGGTGACCTCGGTGTTCTTTCACGACAAGTTTCCGCAAACTCTATCCTGGAGATATCGTGGCCATTTCGTTAAACTGTGATTCAAGGACAGTCTTTGGCAGACGATGGTTCGTCTGTCAGCTAGAAATATTCGCTTTGAAAGTATAGAGACCGAGCAGAGAGCGAGAGAAGTAAGCAAAAGAAACTGCGATTCCACGTAGACATCACCCCAGGGGAAATGTTCCATAAAGCAGCGCGTGGAAAAACGTGACGGGGTGGTCGGTTCGCTGGTAACCCATCGCCGGAGGAAAATTAAAAGTTACCGAGCACCAAAGCCTCGGGAGAAATCGTTACACGAATTTCACACGATGCCGCGATACTTGCAATCGATGACACCGATAACGAGAACGAAATTCTCGTGGAATTCTCGTGAAATGCGAGGAAATTGCTGCGCATTCAGAAAGGTCTTTTTCTGCTATCTAAGAAGTCGATTATGGCAAGGCATTTAACCCTCTGTAATAGGAATTTCGTTTGCCTGCAAGAATAAAGATTGCGATTGATCATTTATAAGAAGGAACGTGATCTTTTCTAATGGAATCGTCTATGAGGATAAAAGCTGTAATTGATCACGTATGAAAGTAAAGTGAAGTTTCTACGGTGGAAATTGAATTTGTTGTATTATACATTTCATATGCATGAATACGTTATAGGAAAATGGATATTTATTCATTTTATAAATTGAATAGACACAATGAATATTTATTTTATGAAAAAGGTAATATTCCATATCAGAGAAAATGATCAAAAACCACAAAAGAGAGTATTTTTACACGTATATGAAACAGCGTACAGAAAAATAATTTGATGCAGAACGTGTTCTAAAAGTACTAAAATTATGAATTTTTATTTCTTTCGCTCTCGTTGATTTAATAATATATATTTAGTAATATTACAAAATATTGCTGTAATATATACTACCAAAATAATTACATGTACTATTATGAAAATACAAAATGACAATTAGATTATTTCTAGAATATTGTTTAATAAGAGAAAATTAGCGATTAACCGAGAAGAACTGGACATGATATCAATCAACCAACAAAGACAATATTAAATCGAGGCTCGTTCGGTGAACATCTCGCATGATGCACATACAAATACCACCCATCCCCGTCCCCATCATTGAGGGTAGCGGGGAGAATTTAATTAATTCGGACGACATCTAATTTCTCCGCAATAACAGATAACGCCACAAGCGCAATTTTATCGGCATTATCCCGCAACAGCAATTTCCATATCAACGGATTACGTTTTATATTTTCGACTCGGGTGAAAATTCACTGCCACGGTCCTATAGCGGCGAATTTCCATAAACGTTTCTCTTTCAGGGCCACATTGTATAATACGCGTAACATCAACGACTCAGCGTCTACTTTTGGTCGCGAAGCGAGGAGCCTTCGCCTTAGGTCGCGTCGTTTCGGTACGAAATTTACGCGTTCATGCGAAAACCTTTTCCTTCGATGACGTGACAAAATGACGAAACACGAGCCAAGGAGAAGGAAAAAGGAAAGCTTAGCGATGGAATGAAATTTTCAAGACTCGCGTCAAGGAAAAAGGCTTTTTCCGTGGATGATAGATCGCTGGAATATTCACTCTGTCGTCTCTCTGCTATAGCTTTGTACATGTTTCCAGGACGAACAAGGAAAAAGGATACGCGGCACAGCAGGCAAAAAGACAATTGCAACGTATCGACAGAGATTAGTATTTTAGGAATTATACCGTTCGTTCGTTCCTTTGAGGCTTTACTTTAAAATTGCAATCGTAAATTCTAAGAATCTGCGCCAAGTAATAACGTTGAGAGATTTTTTCATAACCCGTCAGCTTTGTGCCGCGTTATACTCGCTTTAAAATTGTCTTTTATCCGCGCTATCCGTAATCAGTTGTTGGCGAATGCTCGTGCATTTATGAAAATTTTCATCGTCCAACGATGTCAGGTGGACGAAAAAGAATTTCATACGAAACGTTAACGTCACGTTGACATTTTTGTTAAGATTAACGGCATTCGACAAAAATATCAGCCTGACCGGAACGCGCTCGATCCATACAATAGCGAAACTGTGGTCGAACGCCTCTATGTACCTATACAACGCTTCGTCTGGGACGATTTTGAATTCAGTGCCTTGTAATTTCTGTTAATAAATTAGAACATGATGACTTCCTGCACGATTTACCGCGAGTTTCCGCGCGCAGGGAATTGTACAAGTTAAATGGTGCAAGCATAACCGAGTTTGGTTTGGGAAATTTCTCTGCGTTCACAGATTGGCTCAACCATTTTCCCCATCGACGTTACGGCAAATGATAAAACGTCGCCGCGGTCGTTCGTTCCAGCTTTCACCGTTTTATCAGCGACACGTACGCCGACAAGCGGATTATTAATCGCTCCGCGTCCCAATCGTTCGATAAGCTTTAGAAATACAGTTAATGGAATGAACTGAAATCGACTTTATCGCTGGAGGAATTCGATGGGTGACGAGAATCGACGTACGACTAAGGCGAATTTGTGGGAATGGCGGTCGAGGCGGTTGTTACGAGACGTTTGTGTTAGGACGCATACCAGTCAGGCGTCGAACGTTCTCCGTCGGCCTTAATCGTGCCGCGTGTGGTACCTAGTGGCTGCAGCTTGCGGTTAATTGCGCGATTTGAATGCTGCAGTGAATTTCATTGCGGGATGCGGTCGAGAAAGGAATTGGTTCGATCGAAGGAACAGTTATCAATCGGTCGTTTGTTTTCGTTGGTCGATCGTTTAGCGGATTAGAAAAATTCCTTCTTTGTGGACTAATTGACTTTCTGTGTAGAATTCTACTGTCCTCTTTAAGTCAAAATGTGTAATACAGGGTGTCTCAGTTAAATGAGATCACGAAAATATCTGCCTTAGTCGCGATCGCACGAAGAAGTTCCTCAGGACGCGGTTAAACTATTTCAGGGGAGACGCGTAACGGTGGAAAGATTTCTTTTTCAAGTTCATTCTATCTTTCTTCTCTTTTTTTTCCAAGGAAATTTCAAGATTATCGGTATTTTTAAAAATAGAACTCTGTATATCTTTCTACGTCAACGCACGTAATTTTTTATTCTCCATAGAAAAGTATTAAGGTGGGTACTTGTGTCGGAAAATGTATAGTTTAAAAGATACTTCTATTTTAATTTTATCAAATGTATCGCATGAGAAACGAGGGAAAGATAAACACGAGGCTATGAATTTGTCTGTCGTACGCCAAGTCTTACAGAATTAAGATTAAAATATTTCTTAAACTAAGCATTTTCGGACAGGTTTACCTCGATATTTTCGTATAGAGAATGAAAAGAGGCATCAATCGATGGATAAAAAGATGTAGGGTTTCGTTTAAAAATATACAGATAACCTTGAAACCTCGTGAAAAAATATTATATACAGGGTGGTTGGTAATTGGTGGTACAAACGGCAAGGGGGTGATTCTACGCGAAGAAAGAAGTCGAGAATATAGAATAAAAATGTAAAATTTAAAAATTTTAAAAATTAAAAAGTAACGTCAATCGAGACAACGATCTACAGTGAGAGATCCGTTATAACGAGACGCGATAAAGTGCACGCGTACCGAGCGAAAATTCAAAGTCGATTTTCTCGAAAACAAAGCCTCAAACGAAAAATGTTTATTCTATATTTTCGACTTCTTTTTTCGCGTAGAATCGCCCCCTTTCCGCTTGTACCACCAGTTACCAACCGCCCTGTATATATAACGACCCACTTGTTGAAAAATATTGTAATCTTCAGCATATCCGGTATGTTAGATAATTTTACTTCCTACGATTTTCTGCTTAATTCTATAATCTCTGATCTATCATTTTAATTTAATAAACATTATGAATTGCAGTTTTACAGCTTGCTCTGATTTTGCGGAATTTTGAATTCGATACTTCGGACAATTTTACTTTACGCAATCAACAGAGTAACTTTCTAGCTCCTTATTTATCCGACAGTATCTCGGTTTCGATTCCAAGAAATCTATGGGAACACGCGTATTTCGCAAACGTAATTTCTCGGAGAGCGATAGAAGCAACGTTTCAAAATGCATTACACGCGCGTTGCACGTGGTCAAACGAATCGAATCGAATCTCGTTTCTTCAAATGGTGGCGCGTCAATCGGTCACCCATTATGGACTAACAAGTTTGACTATAATTAGAGACGCTTTCATCGCACGTTGGTGCGTCTGATACGGGTTATTCGTACTAGGCTTTCGCGTTGGGAAATACTTGGCAGTCAATCATAGTTATTGTTGTTTTAGTGTCGATTATTTATAATTGTGTTATGATAGCTGGATGATAGTAATTATTAATTATAATATCGTATTTACCTAGATTTGTATTAATTAACAGCTAATTCCATTTAATTTCGCGTTTTGCATGTATGTAACTATCTGTGAGTTGCATAAATAATTGTACATTGCATGTATATCGTTCTGTTTATTTGTATCTAATCATCGTTTTATATATTTTTCCTGTTCACTTGGGTTTATCTCAACTTTGAAAAATTACTGATACGATAATGTTGCAAATAAATTTCATCTCTGTAATATTCGATCACTTCGGCTAATCAATCTTCTCCTTCGAATACAGTTACTCAACAAAACGTCAATTTTCTGTTATTACACATCCTCTCTATCAATCACATCTGTCCATTGGATTTAATTAATCCTCCGCTAAGTCGAAAGTTCATCTACATCACATCAGTCTTAAATTGGCTCTAATAAATTTTCAAGATAAGCGAAGTAACGCGAAGAACACGTCGTAATTTACCTCCGTCAAAAATACTCAACTCGTGTTTGAAACATTGCTGTTTCATTAATTACGAAAGCATCTTAGAAATTTCATTTAATCGACAGTCACCGAGTTTTCGATCGATCGAACGTCCCCATTCGGAAATATTAGGTTGTCCGAAAAGTGTCTTTCTTCTACAGACACGTCTTTTACAACGATGCATTTTTATACAAACATGAAATCTAATCTGTCGAACGTTGTGATCTTTATCTTGACAGAACAAAACGAATCATAGGTAATTCGATAAAATAACATAAAACGAAAAATGTGCATAAAACGAAAGAAACTTTTCGGACGTTTAAGAAAATATCATAGGAGGAAGAAATCGTTGCTATGGAAGGAAACACGACTTCTTCGAGTTTCTCCAAGTACGAGTAGATGTTTCGACACAGATCTCGTCCACAAATGGCCGGTGCTGTTGATCCGGATTAAGTTGCGATTTTAACAAGCTCGTGCAATGCAATCGCGATTAGATTTAGATTAAAGTCAATCGCTTGCACGAGCTCTTAGTGCTCTATCGATCGGATTAGAAACGCGGACTCTCCTCGTAAAGAATCATATTCTACGATTCGTCTAATATTCTTTGCCTATTTCATCTCCATTCGCAAAGCGATCGAATGGCTCACAGCTTCGTATTCACGCGTTTCAAGAAGCTAAATTTCCATCTTAATTAATTCAGTCAGAATAAACGTTTGATCAAACGAAGCACCGATCGCATATTTACTTTAGCGAAAAATAGAAGAGCCTGCGAAGATTGTACGAGCATCGAAAATACCATAACATTATTTAGCATCAAGTTTGCGATCTTTGATTAGAAATGGAAATTAAAGAATCGCGTGAACTAAAACGCACAACTGTGGATAAGATTTCTACATTGTTTGTATTTTGTAAAGAAAGATTTGTAAGCGTGAAAAATAAGATTAAACCTACCGTTGGGTACCGTCGGTGGTTTTTTCGTCTGCACCCTCGCTGTCGCGTTGTTCACCTGTCAAATAAACAAAATATTAAAATATCTCTCGGTTATATCTTACTATACAAATTTTATTCTTATCGATCGATCGGCAGATTCGTGTTGACGTTTCTTCTTCGTATACATTGAATAAAAATTTCATCGACAATTTCTATCGATATTTTCACGAAAATTTTGTCGAACGAAAATTAAAAGAAAATAGAATTAGAGAAAAATCGTGTAAATTTTATACATTGCAAATGTTTCTTTAAGATACTCCACTTTGAACTTCTCATAACTTAAACTTCTATATTTTTAACATAGATATATGGATTTTGTAAATTCTTAAAATTTTATATAAGATATTGCGTTTATTTGAAAAAAGGAAAAATCGCAAAAGAGAAATAGAAAATAGAAGAACTCGTTATAGAAATTGTGAGTGAAATTTACACTTCTGACGAAGAAGGAGAATTATATGTATTGTTCTTTTATATTTGCCGATTGCTGACACGTAGAAAGAAATGAGACGCGGATTGGAATGGTTCAAGAACCAACAACAGGAATTTTGTGGGTCACGCACGAATCTCACGATCGAGGACACGTTGATGGATGCGCAATCAAAGAGGAGAATGCAATTTCTCCCCATATCGGCCTCTCAATTTTCATTTCCTCGAAATTCAGCACGGAAAAGCGTGCAGGTCTGGATAAATCGCCGCTGCGCATCGATCAACTGACAAATGTGAAAATAACTGCAGCTGTGCGTTGCTAAGTCGCATCTTCCCTTCGAACTGACATCCTTTAAATTGTCACTGAATATATATTCCACAAAAAGAGAAAACAAAGATGGAAACTTTAAGGAAAATAGTTAGACCGATATAATTCAATTATAATTTTAACAATTCTGGCGACGTACAGCTGCCGTACAATAATATCTTTCGTGATTCTTCGAGCGATCATCAATTTGTCAATTTGGCAACGAAGAAAAATCTAAAGGACTTTAATGTAAAAAAAAATGTTTGTTACAACAATATAAATAATTTCGCCAAATTTAGAATTGATTCGATCCTCCTCCTGCTTTGAAATCTTATCTAAATTCGAGAAACCTGTTAAAAATCCTGCAATTAAATTCTTGGCCTCGAAGATGCTTCGCAAATGCAATTATTAATGAAAGATAATTTATAAAATATATAACAACACGAAGAGTGGAAATAGAAGGACTCGTTCGAGTAAGAATTTTTGTCTTTGAGGCCAAGAATGAAAATATCTGATCGATCGCTTTAATATCCATAATGTTTATTTATTCCTCTTTTCGTGATACGTTAATCAACGTTGAAAAAATTCTCGAATCGCTGCGTTCTAAAGCGTAAAATCTCTGAAATAAGAATTCTTCGATCAATGAGGATATGAGAAGCGATCGATCAAGCATTTTCCATGCGAAAATCCGGCAAAGTGTACGTAAACGAGCAAAAGAAAACCAATTCCGAATATTCTGAAAAATCTCGAAACTTCCTCTCGTTACCGAGGGAAGCAAACAATCGTGAGAGGCACAAAAAAAAAGGAAACGTTTCTTTTTTTATTGCTCTTTGGTCTTGGAACGCTCCACTTTTCCGGACGATCGAAGAAAAGTATACACGGTGAAAAGAAATGAAGAACATAAAAGCCGTTGCCGTAGATTTCCGATTATCTCGATCTCGCACAAGTACTTTCGTCGCTAGTGGATAAATTAAAAAGAAGAAGAAAGAAAAAGAAAGTAAAACGTAGGGGGTGAAATATCTCCACGTTTCGACGCTTCCCTGTATCAGCTGGCTTGCTCTTACCGTACGATTTTCTTCTTCGGACTTTTCGGTCTCCGCTGTTTAGACTTCACCTTTTCCTTTTTCTCCTCCATTCTCATCACCTTGCGCGGTTCACGAGACTTTTTTTCGTTAAAATGGAGATTCCATTCGTCATTCTCCGATCTTTTCGATCGTGTCAGTCTCGAAATTTTATACTTCTGCCACTTATGCTTGCCACCTATGTTTGCGTAGCAACAATCATGTTGTTGTTTTGTCTCGGAGTATCAACATCGTTAAGATACATACATAATATAATAATAAATAAACTCCGGGCAAGAAAAATGTCGCCGCTACGTGCAATCGTCAAAGGAAGACGAATTTATATTTTCCGGTACTCCCTCGACCGGTATAAATAGACGACCATGTTCTTCAGAAGTTAGTCAGTCGTGCGAATCAATATCAGTTTTTCAGTCTCAATTTTTCGCGATTTTAATAGCGATCTATACACAGTCTTAGCGAATCAGTTTGTACCGAGCGTCTTAACGAACGTTCTTTGTATTTATTAATTATTTTAAATACTCTTGACGATTTTAACATAGAGTTATGTCGCCATTTAAAACACACGATCAACCAACCTCCACATTTGTATTATCTTCTACGCGTTTCAAAATTCTGCAATTTCTGATCTATGATTTCGACGTACTCTGACTTTGTAGAATTTATAATCCGAGATATCTTGAGAAATATTTTCAAATTAATTTTACAACTGCCGATTAGCATGTTAATTTATTCGCTCGAGCATATTGTAATCTTCGATTTATGGATCTCGATGGAAGGCAATTTCGTAGTCTCTGATTTATTTTCTTAATTCATTTGTTAAAATATACCGTAACTCCTAACGTAATTTTTCTACTTACACCGACTGTACCATCTTCGATTTGGTATCTTGCTTCTTAAACAATCCTACAATTTTTAATGTAATATTGCTTGAATTCGTTTCAATGTTTCTGAACAGTTACTTTACGATTTTAATATATTAACTTTCTGCAATCTCTCATCTACTGGTTTAGTAACCTGTTAATAACCATCTTTCCATAATTCTCAATTTGCCTAAACACAACGAACACCTGTTAGATTTTATCTGAACGAAGCAAAACGATACCGTCATATTTTCTGCCGATTTTTCTGCCTGAGATACTCGCGTTATATTTATATATTCTAGGAGACAGCATCGTATCTCGAACGTGAATGTTATCTCAACCACCCCGTATTTGTTTGTCCCGTATTCCGTTGAGAGAGCTGGCTGGCCAATCGCGTCGATCGGTCCACCAATTTGCATTTTACGATCCTGTTTCCAACGAGCGCAGGTTTGTTCGTCGCGTTATAGTTATAGCCGGATTAAACGAACGTCGCCTGTTCGTAACGAGCGATCGTGTTTAACTCTCTGGCAGAAATTAGGTCTCTTTTACACAGGTGTTCATGATAAATTGGTTAATTAGACTCGTCGACAAGGAGTTTCTCTTGGAATTACTTCTGCAATTCGACTAACAAAACCATCGTCGACACGGATTTAATCGCAGTTTCTATGAATTCTTGAAACACTTGTTGATAATTGCGAAATTTAAATGGTAAATCATGCAAATGCCAGAGCACGAAATAAGAGATCATTTTTCAATCTCTTTATCCTTGTTTCTACGAATATTAATATTCTACGTTATAATTACGTAGCAGTGAACAGCGAACATCGATTAACACTTTGACTGTCACGTTGATCATTGTTGACCGGAGCGCTTGAGCTTCTTACAATTGTAAAAATTGTATGAAAATTGACAATTAAGGGATTTCGAATATAACCGATAAATAGAAAATATTTTGAAATAAAAAGTGCCCCATTGAACGATTAAACATTTTTATTAGAACATCGATAAAAACAAAAAAAAAAATGAGACAAATCTTGCATCTAAAGGTGCATTGTGTTTTGTATCCACATCTTTGAGGGGTAATCTACGAATATTATTAAAAACACACCTTAGAAAATAATCGTAAATGCTGTTGTATAATCATATAATTGAAGTTAGAAGTGTGCACATATTTTACTATTATACAGGGTGGTTGGTAACTAGTGATACAAGCGGGAAGGGGGTGATTCTACGCGAAAAAAGAAGTCGAAAATATAGAATAAATATTTTTCGTTTGAGGCTTTGTTTTCGAGAAAATCGACTTTGAATTTTCGCTCGGTACGCGTGCACTTTATCGCGTCTCGTTATAACGGATCTCACTGTAGATCGTTGTCTCGATTGACGTTTTTTTTTTAATTTTTAAAATTTTTAAATTTTACATTTTTATTCTATATCTCGCGTAGAATACTTCTTTTTTCGCGTAGAATCACCCCCTTTCCGCTTGTACCACTAGTTACCAACCACCCTGTATATAGAACGAGCAAATGCCGTTTACTAATATCTTTTACACGTTTCAACAATATATTCTGCACGTTTTGCTTGCGACGAAATAACAAATGCGAATGGTTTGTCGAAATAAACGAAGCCTTGTTATAATATGTCGCTATCAACTGGTACCATTGCGCCAATAAGATAAACGGTTCATTGGAGAAGAACATTGTCTTGCATCATCGATTTATTATTGTTTTGCCATTATATGCTTTGAATAATAAAATTACTCCCGTGGCGTCCTGAGCGAATCGTGTGATTTCGGCGTGGCAGTCAAAGTGTTAAGAGACGTTCTGGTCGGAAGAATAACGAACATCGATATTAAACATGAAATTCTATTCGAGATCGAACGATTCGTAGTTGATATCGGCATCCGCCTTTTTATATGTGAACGATGAATACTGATCAACGATATGATTTTATCGATGAGTTCATGTCTCGCTTCGCACACAAGTTTCGACGCTTTTACAGTTACGCGTGTTTTACGCGCTCATAAATATTAAATATCGACGTGAAACGTTTAGCAAGTATGAAACGCTGGCCGTTAGGAGCAAGATCCTTTATACATATTCCGCGTGAAAGTTTCTCAACTCGTACCATAATCTTTCATTCATCGGTGGATATCGAATATCTAGATTATTGATCGCCGTCCGACGAAAATTCTCTTCTATTCCTCTTTAGTTCGTATCAAGTATTAAGCGGTATGAATCATCAAACGCGTCAGAAGAAAGATGAAATATCCAAGACAATTCGTACCATTCTAAAACTATTCGGCAAAACGATGATTAATCTACATCTTTTCAAATCTACATTGTCATATCATTGCGTTGATCGTTAAGAAAATCGACGAAATAAAACGTAGCTAATTTTTGGATATTTGACTTTGGTATCGAGAATAGTTTTACTTCGCTTCGTTACTTTCATTTTACGAATGAGACATTCGAAGAAATCGGGAGATATCCGACGAGGTACAATGGTAAAGAATTTACAATTTACGATGAAATTAATTAAAATCCAGAGTAAAGTTCGAATAAACAAGATTGTAAACAAGAAGTCACGAAGGACGTTGGTTTGTCGTGAGGAATAAAACGTCCAAGATGGATATCCATCGTTGACGAGCAAATGAAAGGCAAACAGTAGCGCGGCTGGATCTTATTGTAGGATAGGGAAAATTCGACGAGCAGGATTGGCGTGATGCGCAACAAACGAGCAAACAAACGCGAACAGACACGAGGACCCGCGTCTACGTTGTCGGAATCGATGGTCGTGCTTTGCCTTGTTGGACAGCAAACAATACGAACGCGGACGAGCCCCGAAATCTTTGTTTGCCATACGTGTATCGTGTTGAACATCCGCGTGCGTACACTCTGTAAATCCACGTCGCGATTATTTTGCAAATTAGGCCGACCACGTTTGCAACGTCGATTGTTCGTTCACCGGTCGTTTTTATCATGCTGATTATTGTTGTATTGCTTGGATCGAAAATTATAATTGGGATGGTATCGTTAGATCGTGAAATTGTAGCCCGACGTGGAATTTTGTTGGCAAATTTTAGTAGCGATATTTCCATTTAAAGGAAGTCATTTGAATTTCATTTTCACTTGAACTTTCGTGATTTTCTGCAGCAAGCGTAGATCAATTTTGAAGAGTCTAATCGCGTCGCAAATTGCCATAGTCACATATATCGAGGGTTATTTTTCGATCTAATCGTTTTCGTTTACGAGGAACGAGGCAATTAAAAAAAGTGAACTTTTTGAAATATATATAGAAGTATTTTATTTATCTATACTATTGTTAAATATTCAGCCATTTAGCACCGAAGAGTTGTTTTCTAAAGCCTTGTGATTTTATTCTCGTCACGTAGTATAATTTTATTGGACAATTATGGTATTTAAATTATGATCGCTTTTAAAGTTGTCTATCCCAATGTGTCGTCTTTCTAGCAAACTTAGGTTGGACGTACGAGATTTGAAATTTTTCATACTTCAGTTTTCCTATATCGACACTTTAATTCGATCTAGCGAGGATGGAATTTTCTTCCGGAGTTGCCCGATCTGCCATAAGTTACAGCGCAGTCTGCTATACTGCAGTTTAGATGTTCCTTGGCAGCGGACTTAGCGTAACATGATTTATCGTGGTCCGGATTCGCTATAGAAGAAGCTGCAACCCTGGGGTGCCATGACCCAGCTTTCCTTGTTTATTAGAACTTACTTTAATTCCCCATAACGTAGGCTTACCACGAAAGTTGCAGAATTATTAAAGTTTCGAAATTTCCCTCCGTAACATCGGCCGATGATAGAATTTTCTCTGCCATAAAATTCAAACCTCCCTCTGCTTTCACAACCAAATCTTCCAACACGGTTTAGAGAAACAAAATATCCAACAATTTGTTCCAATGTCACTGGCAACCTAATTTCAGCACTCGATTCAATAAACATGGCTAACGTCAGTCACGATGATCAAATCCTTTGCATCGTAAAATTCAAATCTCCCTTTATAGCTCATCCCTTGGAACACGGTAACAGATTTCCTAGCAGCGACTTCCAATTCCACTAACAACCTAACATTCGGTGTAACCCGGTTAAGTCGCAACAACCACGGCCATATACGACACGAGACTATACCAGCATCAAGGGCCTACAATCGCGCGCTTCTCCTATCAGATTCAACCTGTCCCGGCGTTGTTACAATATTATCTCTACCGTCGGCTCGGTCTAGCCATGGCTTACCTCTATTTGCCCGTGCAAATACCAGTAAATCCGTCACCGGCTCGTTTGCCGACAGATAAAATGACGTTGACTCGGATCAAGCCTAGACGTTCGCCATCCTGAATCCCTCGATCATCGACCCGCGCTACTTGACAAAGACTCTGTTCCAACTATCACCAGGCCGATAGATAGTCAAGCCTTTATCCGCTATTAACTCGAGCAGATCGTGCTTCTCGATTCAATTTCGTGGACAGAGAGCCAGCCAGCCTCGTTCGAACGATATCGATCCGATTAAGGGGACCATTGTAGCTAGGGTTCTACGATTGGCAGCCTTGTGTGTCCGGTCAGAGAGAATCCCTCGGTTGCATCGTCAATTCGTTCAATTTTCTCGACGTTCGATTAATTGCAAAAACGTGTCTCCGTGTCGTAGTTCGAATATATGTATATATGTATTTAGAGATAGGAAGAGAGAGAGAGAGAGAGAGAGGAGAGACAGTCTCGACGATAATAAACGGAACCAAGAGTTGGTTCACGAAGTTTCGTGACGCGAGCTGACACGAACGATCCACGATTTCCGGCCGATTCGCCGTCGTATCAGCGCGATCTGAATTGAAATACAGGAAGTAAGTAAATCTAGCTGGCCTCCGGTAAATCGTGTCTCGTTAGGCTAACCTGGAACGCAGTCTCGGCCATCGATTTTTCGATCTACGCGCCTGCTTAACTCCGCTCCCGAATGACACACATAATTTGCTTTAGTGGAAGGGATACGAATTGCCGCATAATCGCGAACAGTTTTGGAACGAGTAGTATGAATCGTGCCGTTTTCTCTTTCGGAAATTTGGATTTTTCGATTTAGGCGCCTGGAAGATTGTCGCGCTATCGAATGATACGCGTTCCTTCGTTGATAGAGGCGAGACGAACCACGGTATCGTGGATAGAAAATTTGAAATAAAATCGCTCGCAGAAATTGTTCGCCTCGAATTCTAGAAATGTGAAATTTGATACTTTGCAATGATGGAATTTCGAATTTTTAGAACGTGGAATATGAGATTTATTCAGCGTGGAATTTTGAACTTCGCAACTCTGGAAGTTGGAATTTTGTAATCTACGTGTTTGTGCACTTGGCTGCCAAAAGGCACATCCTTCTCTCGACGAAAGCAATGCCATAAGTAGAACTTTTGAAATAAGTACATGATATCAATCGTGGGGTAGACAGGAACCTCGTCGTAATTTTTGTCGTAAATAAAGTAGCTTCTCGATCGATGCCGCTAAACCGTTAAACTTTAAAGAGGCGTCTACTTAAAGTTCGTAACGAATAAGGGAAGGCATTTGTTGGATGGTAGACTGGGTTGGTTGATCGATATGCAACTTTTTTCATTAACAGCATTGTCGTCCTCGTTATAATTTATATCGCGCGCTACTCGTTGCAGGGTAATTGATAACGACGATGCTCGCACGCTTCTTCTGCAACCAAGTTTACCCTTATTACCAAGAGTTTCTTCTCCAGGAACGATCGATGGAGAACATAACTTATTCCCTTCGCTAGAAAATGTATGGGATGCATTTTCCCCCATTACTCGTACTTTAAAAACTATCAAATTTTAATACTTCCCAATTTTAATTCGAACTTGGCGAGTAAAATGAAAAATCGGTATAATTCAATTCTTGCGAATATCAGGATTCTGTTATGATTTATTTTCGTGTTATCTTGAGCCATAGAATCAACCTGGTTTATCTACAATGAATTACCACCCTATATATATAGCATGCCGCCTTTCAAAAGCCATATCGATCAACTTTATAAATCGAAAAATGCACAGAAGCAATGATATTTTAAACACTGTCTTTTCTAATTTCCCTGAGAATTTACCACATCGTGGAGACGAACAAACTTACGACGGTAACTCGTTCGCTTCTCGAGAATTGTACGTTAGTCACGTACTTACGTAACAAAGCTAAGAAACGAATAAAAAGCCGAGTTAATTAATTTTGCTTCGGAGAGGTTCGAGCAACAAACGCGCGTCGTCAGACATCTCGCTAAAAGACTTAACCAATCGATCGATACTAAGACCATGAAGCCTGGCATCCAACTGGTCTCGAGATACCAGGGTCATTATCAACCTTCGGTTAAAAACATCTCGAAGAAAAGGCCACGGGCCATCGTCAAAGAGTTTATACTATAAAGAATTCTCGTGAAAAGAGTCACGTGCCTACTTGACCGTGTTATTAATAATCGACGTGCCTTCGCTCGTCAGTTTGCGCGACCCGATTTGACCCAGCCTCTGTCGAAAATCTACCACTCTGTCGACTCGATGGTACAGGATGTGTCGCATGCCTGGAACAAGCAAACACACAGCTTCGAACGTATCGCGCAACCTTGCTCGCGTGGCCTGTATCTGCATAAATTTGACTTGCTAAGCCCGAAAACTCGAACCACCCGCCACCTGTCGTTGCGCTAGCGAGTAGCATGAGCTACGACCATGTTGATGCCACTAGGTCGCTCGTGAACTTCCGTCTTCAAGGAATGCCGCGGTTCCGGCTTTGCTTCAACCAACGGTATTTTGCTCTTGCTTGTTAGTCACTTTCGACCTTCGTGTGCCATTTCGCCGGATCTTCTTAGTGCTACGCTTGATTTAGGCTATCGATTCGAGAATTGGAGGTGAAACGAAATTGGATGCTTTTGATGCGGTAGATTTAAATTTAGCTTTCGCTTCTCGGCTGTATTTGACAGCTGGCGAGAAGAGTTTGACTCGTTGGAATAATTGTTGGCGTGATTGGCGACTGCGAATGGAGAATCCTATATTTGGCGGTTACGAGCAACTTCCTTTCGCAATTTCACGTTATCCGTCAATTTAGTGTTGCAGCAAACGAAGTAGATTTTGATACGAAAACGGAGATATTATGAATCAGGGGATATTTTAGTAATTCGATATGAATTATCCGATATAATCTGTTCTGGACATAAATGTACTGTCTCAATTCTTAGAGTCTACGCCCTTTGAACGAAATTTTCTGAAAATATCATGTGTATTAAACATTTATTGTAAAACTTCTAACTAAAAATCGATATCTTAGATTATCGAAAAATCCACGAATTCCACACGAACAACGCGACCCTTCAAACTACCATCCTGGCAAAGGCGCGCAAGAAAATGATTTCAACTACTCCAGAACTTCAAACGTTCAAAAATTTACGCTTCTTTTGCGATATCTTTGTCGAACCACTCCAAAAGCAATCCGTTTCGAGGAAAGAAAAAAAGCTCGCGAATAAAGAAAATCTCGGGACCATTCGCGTGACCGATCTCCACAAACTCACCACCTCTTAGCGATACTTTCTGCCCCGGAGGCGGTCAACAATGCTTTCAGCGGCAGCGTGCAAAATTCAAACGCGCTAACGAGGCCGAAAGACCTTCGATAATCGAAGAGAGAGAGAGAGAGAGAGAGAGAGTATCGGGCCGTTCGCTAACTACTGCCGGTGCTTAAACCAGTTTAAACTTCCCCCGATGGACCTTTACGAGCTACGCTGGAGGTTCAGAAGGTTTGAATCGCGAGCACAGTTTCGCGACATCGCCAGCTACCCTATTCGCTGGCCTATTATCTTAACGAACGTCCTTTGTGTAGTCCACGAGCATTGTGTTCACTCGTTACCAAGCAGAAGAAAACTCGAACCTCGTTCTATCTTTCTAGCGAAAATATCGTTCAAGGAGATATCCTTTTTCAGGTAAAGTAGAACCTCGTTTATCCGATAACCGAGCAGTTTCGATAGAGCGGATAAAATAAGTTTCGATGATACTTGTTTCATCGAAGTTTTACTGATACTTGTGTATATAACAGGTTCTAATAAAATTTAGCGTTACGGTTTCTCAAAATATAGAGAAATGTCATTTTTATTGGAGATCTCTGCACGGAATACTCATCCTCCGTGTTCGTACAGATTCTGTGGAATGCAAGAACCAGGTGACAAAGCTAAAGACTTTAGCATCGACTGTGCGTAAAATATTAAATAAAATACTTTTCGGATATTGAATAAAATATTCGGAGATTCTACGGAAAAATTCCGATTCTTTGCATCGCAGTGGTAAAACAGTTGTGGAACGTTCTGTAGCGGCACGCGAGTCAGGACAATTCAAATCCTGTTGTTGTTTTGCCTCGGAGTATTCAGACCGTTAGGTTACAAGTATTGTAAGGATCAATAAAGGTATGTCGCCGTTACATACAACCGTCAAACGTAGACGAATTCAAATTTTCCGGTTCTCCCCCGGACCAGTATAAATAAACGGACGCGATCGCGAGCGAGAGAGTTATCGAGCAGTGTCGAAGAGCATCGACGTGTGTAAACGAGTACCGAAATGATCTACAGAGTTTCTCCGAGTATTTATCGGGTATTTATTCCGCAACTTATATTTGTACCAACTCACATTCGTCTGTAATTTATTTATTTATTTATTCAAGAAATATATTTGACGGACTGCGACAGCAATATTTCGCTCTCGTTATTTCGCTCGACCTAATAACGACTAATCCTCCACAGTTCTAGCGTGGCTGGACAAGAATCAGATCCCTGTTGTTAAATATTCCTAACGTTTCGTCGAAATAAAATCAGACGATCGTTTCGAATGCTACAACCCTTGCATTCTCTTCATTTACAAATGGATATAACGCGTAATTCCTCTGATTAAGATCGAGAGATGCGATTTAACATGGAGTACAGTTGCTCTGAGGAAATTCTGTGGATCCTTGGCGTGGCCTCGTTCGGGGTTAAATTCGAGAGTAATTAAAGCGACGTTATTACGGGTAACGTCGGTTGATTCTTGTGAAGCGAGAAAAGCTACGGCAGCGCTGAATAAACACGAGAAGATAATGTTTGAGCAGCCGGCAAAATATTTGACGGAAAATGTTTCTACTGGGAAACATTGTTGTTGAAGGATAAAATATGTGAGCGTAGCTGCAGGGGCTGGTTTCGATGTCAGAGTAATTCGATGGTGTGGATCGAGTTGCCGCGAGCTGCGAGATTAGAACGAGTCAGTCAAAATTTCTCAATTCAATCTTCGTTATTTCAAAACGATGGAAATTCTACAATTGCCTTCTATGCATAACCAGTATGATGTAATAAATTTTCAATGAAGAGGATCGTTTAATTCATTTAAGAATATTATTTTGGGTTGAGAAATTCGACGTAACTTCATAATTTTAATTTAACTATCGGTGATTAAATTTTGTCTCCTAATATTAGTGGAGTTCTCAACTTCTATTTAAAACGGAAATAATCTGACAAACCGATAGAATCTCCGGTTAGCAAACATGCAAGCAATAAAACGAGGATATTCACGAAGTCATTCGTCGTCTGACAGAAAGCTCCAACTACCCTCAATGATATCTGCTGTTTTCCCAGCTCGCGTTTTCGCGACGTAATTACGAGCCAGTTCCACGAGAACGTGTGTGCTTTTGAAGAGCAACCGTATCGCTGTTTTAGCTGGACGATAAACTTTCGAGGAATCCTGCGGCTCGTGCGATTCTCAAGTGACACGCGTCCACGCCAGCCTCTGCGTTAACATTCTCCTCTCTCTCCTTTCCCTCCTTTTTTCTTTTTTTTCTTTTCTTCTTGTTTCCAAGGCGTGGGTGGAAAAATACGCCCAGTTCTAATTTGAGATCTCCCTTAATCCTTCCGGTAATTAAAAAGCTAGACTGGCGAAAAAGGCGAATCATCGCCGGACTCTCGCTTTTTCAATGCGACGTCGAGCTCGCTACCCCTTCAACCCCTTCGCCATTTCGGTCTTTAACTTCTCGTTAGGCTCCGCGTCGAAGCTTTGCGAGAATCCTCCGAGCGAATGTAATGCGGCTGCTGCTGCTACTGCGTTGGAATTTGACCCTCGTTCCACGGCGGACATTCGTGATTTCGTTAATGGAGGTTTTTAATTTGATGGGAAGCTTGAAATTACTGAGCTCGGTGGATTTAATCGAAGAGAGCACAGCCAGATTTTTAACGAAGTTGTATCTGCGTGGAAGGGTGGTTTACAGAGTGTCGGTTTTTCTTAATCGTTTCTCAACCCTTTCGCAAATGAATTATTTGATAGGTAGAAATACAGCCGGATTATTTAACAGCTGCAAATATTTGTCTCTTATCTTTCTTGATAAAAATATCTGTATATAGAAATATAGAAAGTATTTAAAAAATCTTATCTATGTATAATTCTACTATCAGTTGCCGAAAGAAGTAACATTTTCTTTCGTAATTTTGACTTCTTTTTTCTAAAAAAAAAATTCACGTAATCGAGAAATTATTCGAGTTAAGTGCATAGGTGGCAGAACATGGGCGCGTTATCAAGAATTTCAAGTTTATTCACCTTGCTTTGTCGAATTAACAGGGTTCAAACGCGGATGGTCAGCGCTTTTTCCCCTGTTTACGAACCGGCCCGCGTAAAACACGCTCGTAAATTTCAATTACCGTGGCTTATTACGCCAACAGAAATAAGAGCCAGCCCGGGCAGGTGTAACGCCATAATTGAACATTAAAACTTGTTAAGTTTAATTTGGCGCCAACTATCCACCTCCGACGTTTTCATTTTCACCCGCGATTTCGTCGCTCCTTTCGTTAACGCGTCAAATCTCGCGCGTTCTTTCAATTCCTTGCCATTGAAAAGTCACAAAATCGTGAATTTATCAGGAAAAGAAAATATCCTTTAAATATCATTTAAATGATAGAAATTTCAACACGCGCTTATCGTGTTTTTCTTCTGTCACCTTCGTGTATGAAAGATCATAAATTTTGTATCTTCTTTTACACGAAACGAATATTTCATTTCGATACACCCTACCTGCGAAACAACATATCCAAAATCATAAATCTTACATTTCTTGTACGAATAATTCGTTTCGAAATTCACCAGCTGCGAAAGTACTTGTGCGAACGTTCGTTGCATACTTATTCAACTATCTTAGAAATTAACAGTTTTGTTGCGTGGGACACAGTCGCGAAACGTTCGATCGGAATTTGCAAATTGCCAAAAAGGATATTATTTTTTGTTTCCTCTCTCGAAAACGCGAAACGAATCGCGGGAAATTGATCGTACGAGCGCGTGTAGCGCGTGGAGGCGGTTACGCGAATATTCGGTAAAAAAAAATTCAGGCAAATGTTTATCGTGCTTGGAACTTCGTGAATTTTGCGAACGTTGTCAATTTTTCTTTTTTATTTTTCGTTTTTAACGACGATTTATCAGACGACGTACGAACGGGCTCGTTGGGAAAGTTCGTTCCTCTTTCTTTCTTTTTTCGCGATAGAAAAAGAGCAAAGTCGAATAGAGAAGGGGGAGGAAAAATGGTGATTAAATAGTCGTTGGAAATTTTTCGTTACGCTAGGATTTCAGCTTGCTTTCTGACAGGTAGATAAATTTAATGACGAATTCCTCAGTTTGAACGTAATCCCCTTTATTCACGGAGATCTATTTTCCATGGAGATTTGCTGAGCCGCGGTTAAAAAACGAGATGACAGCCAACCAGATGTTCGTAACGATCTGATATTCGATCGAATCGTCGGAACAAAAAGAAGCTTCTGAAAATTTACATCTTTCGCGCCGCTCCAGTAATGTTAATAACGAAATTTTATATGCCGTAAGTTAGATTTTTTTGTATAACGCGTAAAGCAAATTCTGTTATGTCAATCTGTAACATCGATAACGAAAGAAGCAATTGTACGAGTGAATTTTAGAAACTACAAGCCAAGTGATTATCCAATCAAACGTAAAATTGAAAAAGCTGTTCACGCGTTGTGCAATCAAAGTCTGCAATTTACAATTCATTGTTTATCGATTCGGTGACATCATCAGATAACGAGTTATTATTTATTTGATGTGTTTTTTTAATTCGAGATTATCGACGCTCTTTTTTCATTTTTCCCTTGAATTAAGGCTGTTACACACTTAATTAACAATAAGGCACACGAATAACTACAACAAATATTTTATCATTTATAGTCGATATAAGAAAAAACAACATTAATACATGGTTTGTTGAATAAATCTATTTCTGCGTGCCGCTAAGTGCATAATAGTCTTTGTCGGGCAGAACCCGGCCTATTTTTGCATATCCTCACTCGATATCGATTTATAAATTCTTTCAGTAGAATTATACGAGTAATCGCCGTACTTCCTCGTTGAAATCAACAAAAATATAAAACCGTAGTCTTCCAGTTTGAAGCAATAAATCATTAAGCTAAATGGGAGAATAAAAATTCGACAAAAAAATCCCAACACTTGCAGTCCTAACGTTTCGTCAGGATCGTTCGCAAAAGTAACGATAAGCTCAAGCACGACTCTTCAGCGGTCCCAATCGCGTGAACGATAATTTCACGTACGACCGAGTAAACGAAGAGAACGAATTATACCACGGAATCGACGCGATCTTGCCGTATTGTTTGAAAAAAATTCGTGCGATTTCCGATTCGTGTGTTTCGTGAGAGAGCGGGCAGTGCGAGGCGATATCTTTCGTCGCTCTTCAGACTTGTTACATTTTATCGTTCAACTTATATATTCGTTTCATCTGCTTTCCTTACCTTTCTGGACACTTCGGGGATCGTATACCGACTGGCCTCCTCAGTGTCCCTGTCGTTCGGCGATTATTGCCCATCAATCTCTCAAAATATATTTATCTCTGTCTTTCTATTTGCCTTTTCTCATTATTTCTCGTTTTCTTTCTCACTTTAATACGTATTCTCTTTGCTCGCTCTCTCAAAATTCTCCGTATCTCGTCACTAGCCGTCAGATTCTCTCTTTTTCTTTCTCATTTTACAGTCCTATCCGATCTCTACTATTCGTTTGCCGCGCGCGCCTCGACAAGTCTGCCCCTCTGTGTCACGACTCTATATTGGAGAGAACAAAGAGACATCAGATACTTGTTTCTCTCGTTTCTTTGCGTTATTTCGATGCTACCAGCCAAGATATACGCGTATCCATCACGGTATATATCCTTCGCTGGCTACCTTTGACCCTTTCTTTAACTTTTCATATCATATACAAGTACATGAGTTCATATTTATTATTATACACGTGCGTTCATCTACACGTTCAAGCAAGTATTTTATTCCTCGCCTCGTCTGTACCTTTTATATTATTCTATAATCTTACTGTATAATATTTCCATATATATTATATCTTTTCTTAAATATCGATTGACTCATCTTTCGTTCTTCTGTTTAGCATTCATAGTTTTTGTTCTTTTCGACGACTTTCTTAGTGGAAATATTTGTATTACGGAATTGTCCGGAGCGCGTCCACCCCTTCAACATCGTCGCGTGTGCGTGACTCGCGCCAACCACGCGGACGCGATTCGGAGTTGGATGGACACGAATGAGTTTTTCGAGAAATTTCCACGAGATTAATCGACTGCGTCCGCGTTCGTGGCACGGCCCACGCCTCGGTTGTCTTTGCTTGCGCCTTCGAGAGGCGTCGCGACGCAGCCTGGCAATGGCGATTGGACGAACATCGCGATCCCTACTGACGAATGAGATGGTCGCAAGGGCACACGTGAGTCTGACGCGACGATTGATGCGAAAGATTTGTCACGGAGATGATCGTTCCGTGGTCAGGAACATGTGCAGCGAAAATTGGATCGGTTTAATTCGTTGGTAAATTTAACGCTAATCGAACCATCGAAATTGGCAACTTTAGCTGTGAGTTGTGAAAAATTCATCAGGAATTCTTTGGAATTTCTTGTTAATAAAAGCAATAAAATTGACAACGAATCTTTGGAAGGATCTCGGTAATTTCTCAATTATATTCGACTGAAATTTACCAAAGAATCGATCGCGAATTCTTCGGAATATCTGCTAGCAGCTGAATTTTCATAATCAATTTGTAGAAGTTAATTTATCTAAAAATAAGTTGGCTCATAAAGCGAAGAAACACAGTGACGCAACGATTCTGGCCACATTACTGTGCCAACGTGTTCGAAGTATCGGAGCAACATCGCAGCTGCTCGATTAATCGCGTTATCCAATCAGATTAAGTTGCTATTGCTGAGTATCGACACTGTGCCAGACGTCACGTTCGCAAGAACGATTAACTAGGGACCATCGGGTCGATAACCAGATATTTAACTTGATCTTCCCTTTAATGAATTACTACGCGGATTCTTGGATACGCCATTGCCACAATTTGCTACCTCGCGATTGATTCTAACGGAGCCATTGGTCTGTCGAACATAAATATCCACATATTGTACGATTCGCTTCGATAGAGATAAAGAGTTGTAAAAGAAAGATAATTTGTAGATAAACAAGTCAACGCTTTTCATCGACGATATACTCGTTATTTTAAACAATAAATTTATTCGATATTATCGTTTGAAACGCGTGTTATTTGAAAGAACAAGAATATTTTTAATGGACACAGTTAATGAAACATACCGTGAATTTTTAATGACATACAGTGACATACGAAAGTATTTGACCACATTTTACAAAGAACTTTTATGAACGTATCGAGCGTATTATGCAAAACTCGTTGAACTTCCGTTAATATTGTAATATTTTATAAATATTCAACATACGAACGTGATGTGTAAATTGCTGTTATAAATAATATACGTTCTACCTTAGCTTTTATGCACATCTTTGATTATGTTTATTTTAAACTTGACCAACATAAACACCATAGTTATACGTTATTATAACGCTACTAAAATTTTCCAATGTTTCGAATACAACATATATGTGTTAAAAAATGTCTTTAAATATTCAAATACTTTCGTGAGACAGTGTATATTTAGTCTGGTTCGGAAAATGGAGTGTCCAGGTCACTCCAGGAGTCAGGATCACGAATCTCTCGATGCTCTCGAACGATCATCGAGTACCAATCGATCGATGGTACTCGAGGTGCCGAGTGGTTGATCCGGATTGACCCTGGACGCTCTTCCTGATTCGCTGTTGTCCCGATCACGCAATTATCTCTCAATTAACTAAACTAAAATATCCGTTTCGAGCAAAGGAAGTGACCGTGGCTCCGTGAAAATTCGACAAATTCGATCTTCGAATTTAATCCACCTGATAATTCTGTCTCGAATCGTACTCGAAACACATTGTTTTCAAAGGCGCAAGCGTTTGGAACAGTTTCACGCTTAAAACTAGGTGCGTAGATTTCATGCTGGTAAATTATAACAGTATAGAAAGTCTGTACTATTCGTTTAGCAATGTTTGGCAGAAAATGTGACAAACGCGTCGTTTAAATTTAAATGTCAAACGTTTACGAGCACGAAAACTGCGCGCGTTTCTTAAAATCTAAGGATCAGTCTCAATTAGGCGACCAACGTTTTTAGAAATTCAATTAGAAGCAGCGTTCCACGTTGTAGTATTGTTAGCTACGAGATAGAGAGTAAAAAAAAAAAGAAATAGAGAAAGAAAAAAATAAAGAGATCGACAGGAGCGATCGCTGGTCGCCTGTTGATTAATCGAACGAGAAGCGCGATCGAACTTACGCTCGATCGCGCTGCCCGCGTACACCTGCAAGAAAAGAATTATAACAACACGTGTAATATAAATGAATTAATGGCGAATGTATACATATATATATGTATGTATATATATATATAAGTATAAGAATGTTCATGCACACCTCAATCTTTCTGCCCTCAACCACGGTGCCGTGTAGCCTCTCACGTGCCCGGTCCGCGTCAGCACTATTTGCGAATGTTACAAAACCGAATCCCTGCATGCAAGGACAGACAAAACAACATGCATTAAACTCAACTTACAGACTGCCAGCGCTCGGCAAACGGCCGACTGGCAGGCCCGACATTTCGTGCTTGTTTTTGTACAAAATATTCAATCTGTGTCGTTTGATAAACAGGTAATTAAGAGAAAAATATTGGTGAAGAAAAGAACGAGAAAAATGAAGGGATGAATTAAAACAAAACAAAAAAAAGGGGGGGAAATAGAAAACGAGCGTAAAAAGATTGAAAGAAAAAGGTGAGAGAAAAGGGCGACGCGCGACGTCGCCTTTTCAAGCGACCTGGAAGCTAACGAGTGCGAGTTCTTTGTGGGGGTGCTCTGTGTGCAATTTACGCGGGAAACCTTTCCACGCGTGTCTCGAACGAATTTGTATCGATTCGATTAACTTTTCATTCAAGAATTGCAGAACGAAGCGAACGCTACTATATGACGCTCGGTTCAACGTTCTTGAGCAGATGCTCGCGTTTCTTTGCTCTGTTTCGTTCCCTCGCGCACCCCATCTCACGCCTTCTCACTCGCCGTCACTCTGCACCGTCCTTTTACTCTCAAACCTATTCTTCCGTTTATTTCTCGGATGCACAATGGCCGTCTGCCGCTAATTAATTCTCGAGATGCTCTCTCGAGACGCGGCCCGGGGGCTCGAAACTTTCGCGGAATTTCTTTCGGGGCTAGAACATTTATTCCGACCGTATAATCTCGCGGAAACAATAAACTTGATGAAATTCATCGAATATTACGAGCAGACATTTTTTTATTATTTTAGCTGAAATAATTTTATCGAAGTTACTTCTCGCTCGACGACTTTACTTCGATCGATCGGAAAGATCATATACTTTCGAGCGAATGGAACTTTTTACATTTAAATCGAAGGTCCGATAGTTTCAAGTTGAAAAGTGGTCGCGACGCGATATTTTGTATAATATGGAATTGATAAGATATTCTCAGCTCGATATGTATATATTCAAATAGAACATTCCAAGGGAAAATATGTAAGTGGGGGGCGCGAAAGGATCGAGAGCACTCGTGTTTGATATAATAGGCTAACTAAACCGCGTGAAAAGGATGGATAAAGAAGCACGATATTTCAGCCGAAATGTCGGTTTGCCAGAGAGTCTGCGAGCGCGTCATACTGCTTACGGAGACGCACCAAACAACGTGCAACAAATAAGTAAATATAAAATCATGGTAAGAAATCATGGTCATGGTCACATTAATCATCTCATTATCATATCATATCATATCATATCGTGTCATGTCATCATGGTCATCGTCATATCATTAAAGACTCTTGCTTGTACCGAGAGGTGCGTGTACGAGAAAAAAGAAAAAAAAAAAAAAATTAAAAATTAAAAATATGAGAAGGAGGTTAGAACACGAGGAACGATTGGAAGGGAAACAGGATCTTAGGACTTTGATTGGGTGTGTTTCTGTGCTGTGTGTGCTCGTGTGTGGTGCCATTCGTCTGTGCGATCGCTTCGAAAACGATAGTGATTGAAGAAGTTGTAAAATCGAAGCTTTTAGTGCCGTGAATTGGGATATTTTGGATAATATTCGACGCAAATACGCTCACACCTTTTCTCAGTCTTCGAAAGAAACGTAATTCAAGGAAATACCTTAATGGAATCGTCATAAATTTCCTTATTGCAAATATCACTTCGACAGGTTATCAGACAGGTATAATTCGAAAATGTATCTCGAAAGAAACGCCATAAATTTTAACATATGTTGCACATATTCCTTTCCCCTCCAACGACTATCAAGGAAATATAATTCGTGAATATATTACCTTAGAATCGTCATAAATCTCAAAAGGATTACGCAAATGCCTTCCATACCATAAATACGACTTCCAGAGCCTATTAAAAGCAAGTCAATCGAAAGTATATCTCCTGAGCGCCTAAATTCTTTCGTTCTGAACGTGACTTTCGCTTACCTAAATATCATTGACGAAAAGAACTCTATCTTGGGAAAAACGATTTTCTAAACGATATTTTCTAAAAAGCCGGAGCTCGCATTGTTATGTCAAAAATAAAGCAAATATACTCTAAAAGGTAAAGACCCACGTTATCATCGCAAAAATGAAACAAACCTATTCCGAAGAGTACAAATTCGCGTTGTTGTTCCAAAAAGTCGAAACAACTCGGTTCTAAAGGCGCACAGCTTCTTACGCAATAAAATCAAACAGCTTCGATTTCAAAGCAAAAAGAAAAAAAAAAGAGAAGAAGAAAAAGAAGAAAAACGTCTTTCTCTGCCAAAGAAACTAATTTCGCGTAATCAGAAATGGGAAAAGACGAAGAGGGTCGGGCGAATAATCAACTTGCTCTCATCTGGCTCCCCCTGTTACTGCCAGCAGCGGCTACGTATATCCAGACTATAGCCGTCGCTAAGAAATCGCATTAAAGCCAAATCAAATACGGCCTCTTACTCTCGAAGAACGAAAAAGGAGAGTGCAAAGTTATCGTGTTCCTGACGTAATACGCGGCCAAGGAACCGCTGTTTCCCTCTCCTCCAGCCCCACTTCTCTCAAGGAACATCGTAACTCGTTTCGCCGGAGGACTATAATCGAATCGATGGTAGGAAATTGAATTGCCCCGTGGAGGATTCCCCTGGAATAATCGAGAGCCACGATTTCTCTGCGTTTCGTTAATTAATCGGAGGCGAGGGAACGGTTGCTGCGCTTGGTTAATCGAGGACGAGGAGGTAGGAGTTAATTTCAAGGGAAATTTCGAATTTCTGATTTTTCACGTGCGGATACTAATTTTAGTGACTGTGGAATAGCCTGGCACGATGATGAGTAGATCGCGCACCTTTATGCATTTATGAGAATTTCGAAAGCGTAACAATCCGAAGGATGCGAGCAATTTAGAAAAATGCATGTAATATCCGAAATATATAGGTAGTCTTTATATTTAATACGTAAAAGCAATGTGTTCTATCTAGGTTCCATCTTTATAATTACATTCGCAGAGACGTTGATTCGCATAATAATCCGCAGCTGCTATAATTCAATGTTATAATTTCTGAAGTTTTTATGTTGGAAATCGTTAATGGTAAATTTAGGTGAAAAATTTCCATGAAACTTCTATATCGCAGCGAAGAGAAGATTATCGGCCATCTGCATAGGAAAAATTTGTTACCGTTGCAAATTCTCACGACGAAGCCCACTCGACTGCAAGATTTACGTCTTAAGCTTTCCGAACTTCGCCGTTGCTCACCGAACTTCTTGACTTCCATTTTGAACTTCTGAATATTTTAATCTGCTTTCGAGCTTGCCTTTTGCGCCGTTGAATTTTTTACCTTTCAACCTCTCTAAATCGAACTTCCTGATCGATATTTTTATTAAAAACTGAACTAACTTTTTCCTAAAGCGACATAAAAGCTATTTTCTACTTAACAACATTGTTTATTCTTTGTTGTAATATCGGACAACGTTCGAGGGATATTCGACAAGAGCTAGAAACGATCGACGAAATGTAAAATCGAATATACAAACTTTTGCAATAAATAATAAATCATACTAGTTAATACGAATATTAATATTAAATGGTGTTTCGACGAGAATAATTAATCAGACGACTATTATTCGCCCGCCACAAGCTATTCTATTTCAAGTTCTTTTAATTTATTACACGGTAATCGAATGGGAATTAATTCATCGTTTTAAATTATTCAGAGAAAGAGAAAGTACGTCAAACACGAAATTAGCAAAATTGGTTTCGATCCGGAAATTCATTAAAGTACGTGAATTCTTTATCAACCACGTACACATATACAACAGTTGCATTCTAAAGGTACATCCGAATGCGAGTACCTTTGCTCGTATACACTTCTGAAGAATAAATTTTCTCTGCAAACAATAACGTTAGAATTTCTACGCGAAATATCGCGAGCAGCACCGTGGTCGCGATGCAAATCGATTCGACGATTATTCGATTCCCTTTACGTTTTCGAGCTGTAACACTGACACTGCGCCGCCGGCTTATCGACATTATGCTGATTTCCCAAGTGAATCGCGTCGCGCGCGCGGTTTGTCGCAAGAAACCCGTTGAAAATCGCGCGACAAACGACGCTTTTCCACCTAGCTGAAATCTTTCACGATCGAACGATCGCTGCTTTTTCGTGGCCCGACTATGGTTTTCTTCTTTCGTTTTTACGATATCGTCGACTCTATCCAATTCTTCAACCTTTCCTACGTTACAACCTTACGAGTTTCATCTACTACTCGTACAGTTATTTCCAAAACTTTTTTGTCATCGAAATTCCAGTCGCAAAGAATTGTTCAAACGTTTGCAAATATTTTCCACGGACAATGAAAAATTCCGAATCGCGTCGATTTCTTCCATTCGTCAACCTGCGCTATATCACAATCTCACAAAACCTCATCTACTATTTTCGCAATTATTTCGAAAACTCCTTCGAAAAACAATTCCAGAGGAATGAAACATTCGATCCTTTCCAATTCTTGGAAAAATCTTGGAAAAATCATCTGTTATTCCCAAAACTAATTTTCGAAATCGCTCGAAAAGGAAAAAAGAAGAGAAAAGATTAAGAGAGGTAAAGAGTAATTTCAAGCATTTTTCGCTCGCCGATTTTCTAGGAGGATAATGAAAAAGGAGGCGTTCCTTCTCAAGGCGAGGCACGGTTCTCGTGACGGTGAGATCGCGATCTTGGCGAAAGCCTCCTTTAAAGCCTTATCGACTTTCGGAAAATTAAGGTTAGCGTGCAATACACGACCAGCCATCGCGCCTAACTCCTCCTCTCTCAAGAAATTAATCCACACCGGACTCTTACCAATCTTTCGAACGCCTGCTGCGGAATAATCCTCGCTTCCATCCTGTTAAAAAGGACTCGCGATCGCGCGATATTGCGCGACCTTCGTGAAAACCCCTGTCACATATCTCTAGTGATATTTCGAGGAATTAAGTAAGTTTAAATTCAGTTCAAATAGCATGAAATGTTCTGCATTCTAAATTTTCTTATTTTCATTTAATCTACCTTTGAGGATCTCGAAGAAGAATGAAGTTGGAGATTGATCGGATATCAGATTTTTCAAGCCTCCTGTATTATTATTATGTTAGTGCACGTACAATGTTATTTATAAACTAATAAATAAGTTAATAACGAAAATCATTCATCGTCATTCTTACTATAAACTTTCTTAACATCTAATATATGTTATTTCTAAAGGAACTTCTTTTGTTTCAACGTGGCTGATAATCTACAATCGATAAATTCAGATTTCGAAAAATGAATATCTCGTATGCATCAAGCTATCATTACATACCATAATAAAAAAAAAGCATGTTGTAGTTTTATTATCATAATTACAGTTCCCTGGAAATTAGCTGACGTGTTTTATATTAATTTTTTGTAGTTTTTAAAACTCGAGAAATTTTCAACGGCGCAAAGTCACCAATTTAACAAACTCGATAAATCAGCACGACTTCTTTCTCAACTTTATTTCACAGGGTTTATCCGGAAAATTACGAGCAACGTAGAGAATTACTACGAAGTTTATAAAAGTCTGGAATAAGCGTCGAAAAACTGGGAAGTTGATGGCGCAGCGGCTTAAAAGCAAGGCCAGAAATCATTTGTTTAATCTCCGGTGCAATTTATCAGTTCTCTAGATTAGTCCTACACCCGTTGAAAAAATATAATTACCTCCATTAATTTATCGCGATCGCTGCAAACGTTTCGCGTCCGCCATTTCTCTGTGGATCTTCCGACGGTGAACGGATCTCGCGACAGGAAACGAGTATTAGAAAAACAAGCAGCCAAAGCTCGATAAGCGGTTGGCTGAGCTCTGTCACGAACGAAATCGTGCCACCTTATCGAGCGATTTATCTTCCCGCCAGCAATTGAATATCGAGCTTCCCTCTGACACGAACCGGAACTGTTTCCAGCTTACGTCCGCGTAAATACTATGCATCAAAATTCTCGAGACGAAACGAGAACACGATGGAGAACGATACTGAAGGAAATGTCGAGTTTGTTCGAGAGGAGTGAGACGAGTATTTTCGCAAGAACTGCGTTATCAGGATTCTTAAACGAATGAAGAGATCTCGGTCTTCGAGACTCTCAACAGGGCTGTTGATGCGAGAATTATGATATTCTCGCGCCTTGGGTCGTTAGAAGCCAATTAACGCTGGCGAAACGTTTTGTGAAAATTATGAGAGCGCGCGACGTTGTTGAGCTGAAATCGAGTTTAAGATAATTCGAGTAGGGAATAGCGTCTTTCGAAGTAATTTGGAGTATTTTTTTAACCGTTACATTCTATTCCTCTCGATCGGTAACCTGAAGTTTCTGCAATTTAATAAATCTCCCAGAATACTGTTCGAATAAATGAACTAATTACTCTCTGTAATCAATATTAGATTTCTAAAATTTCGAGATCTCTGAAACGGAATAAACTTTCCAGGATATTAATTAAGCGAGGGGAAATATAGACGAACGTGCTATTCCTCTAACTGGTCTCAAAATTGTCTAATTTCGGGGTTTCTCAAATTGAATTAATCCTCTAGAATATTCGTTAACCGAAAGGAAACATACACGAGCTGTGTCCTATTTTCTCTAACGAATATTATAACAGGATTTTCTAATTCCGACATCTCACAGATTACATGAATCTATTCTGACCTGAATCGAGATTTATCAAATTGAAGAAATTCTTTAGAATATTCACTATTTGAAAGGAAATATATATGAGCTATATCCTGTATTTCCCAACGAATATTATAACAGGATTTTCTAATTCCGACATCTCACAGATTACATGGATCTATTCTAACCTGAATCGAGATTTATCAAATTGAATAAATCTTTAGAATATTCACTATATGAAATAAAATATAAATGAGCCATGTGCTGTATTCCCTAACGAATATTATAATAAGATTTCTGATTTCTGACACGTCTGAGATTTTATAGATCCACTCTGACCTGCATCGAGATTTCTCAAATTGAATAAATCTTTAGAATATTCACTATATGAAATAAAATATAAATGAGCCATGTGCTGTATTCCCTAACGAATATTATAATAAGATTTCTGATTTCTGACACGTCTGAGATTTTATAGATCCACTCTGACCTGCATCGAGATTTCTCAAATTGAATAAATCTTTAGAATATTCACTATATGAAATAAAATATAAATGAGCCACGTGCTGTATTCCCTAACGAATATTATAATAAGATTTCTGAATTCTGACACGTCTGAGATTTTATGGATCCACTCTGACCTGCATCGAGATTTCTCAAATTGAATAAATCTTTAGAATATTCACTATATGAAATAAAATATAAATGAGCCATGTGCTGTATTCCCTAACGAATATTATAATAAGATTTCTGATTTCTGACACGTCTGAGATTTTATAGATCCACTCTGACCTGCATCGAGATTTCTCAAATTGAATAGATCCTTTAGAATATTTACTATTTGAAATGAAGTATATATGATTTCTAACAATAGAATTTCCTAATTCTGAATGTTCAGAGATTACACTTGTAAATCAAGACGAAACTTCAAACTCAGACCATATTCTCCTATTGATAATATTCGAAGGTAGAAGGGACAGCTATACTTATTCGATAATTTAAAACGGAACTGCAGTCTAGGATCGACTAGAATCGATTCAGTGCGCGTAAATAAGACGTAGCCGGTAATAGATGCGATCTTGAGATGACTAATTGGCCTAGAGCGTGATTAATTGCGGTACCTGTCGCGCGAAGTAACTATCGAGAGTTCCGATCGCTAATTCTGCGATTCCTTCGACCATCAAACATCGTGAATCACATTCAAACTCCAATTGAACGTTTGTAAAACGATCTATGACGATCGGTGATCTTGAAACGATTAGTTAACAGCCGGGTGCGAGGCACGGAGTAATTAACGTTAATTTCCAAGTGTGAGCGTGTGCTATGAGCGATACGAAGACTACCAAGATAAGAATATTAATCATGCGACGAGTAAAACACGCGGTTGAGCAGCGTCTTACATAGAAAAACGAAAGTAGACCAGTTTGATTAATTTCCAAGAAACTTTGTAACGATGATGATGATCTTCTCAATGAACGATAATCTGGCGAAGTTTTTAACGTATCCACGTGTATATCTAACGAAGTTTTTGCAACCCAACTTTTTATAGCGCACAGATTGCTGCTCTGAAAGTTCCACGAATTTCTTAAATTTTTATCAACGATAAAAAGACCGAATATTTTTCGTAATTATTTCCTTTAACGTTATGACGACCAGTTAACCATACTTTTATTCCAGAAAATTAATAAAATATCGTTTTTGTTATATTTCTGGAAAAATTCAATAATTTCGAATATTTGAAAAGCACGATATAAAGTCTAAACAGATAAATAGATGCGTACGGGCCAAGAGATTAAAATCACTACGTGTTCCATCGAATGTAACAACTTAAGAGAGAGAGAGAGAGAGAGAGATTAATTAAAAATTCTGTTATCTTAAAAGTCTTTATACGTAGAAATCTATCGACATAAGTCGATTATTGATATCTGTAGCATCAGTACCGAATTTAATAACGAAATTAGCAAACGACTCGACGCAAGTACGATCGAAAAAATATTTCCAATCTTTTGATCAGCGATATATATCGTATATAATGTACATAATTAACCTCCACGCATTAGGCTCGTTTGACTGGTCATCATAGCATTAATATCTATTCGAAAATTGCAAAATACAATTCGAAGAACAGGAACAGGTGATTACCAGTGAGCCCTAGCATCGCGAAACAAGAAAGAAATGGCAAAATGTGCAATTCGTCTGTGTACGAGTCACGTGAACCGATAAACATGATAATTAAGCAGATAATTGGTGTGTGCACGGCGACGATGTGTTGGTGTGGCTAAACGTGTGTGTAGAAAGTGTTAAAGGACTGTAATTAGAGTGGTCGTCGGAGGGTCGAATGGGGTTGGGGGATGACGAGAAATGAAGGAGAACGAAGATAGAGGAAACTCGAAGAATATTTGAAGTTGAACCGAAGCTGGCAAACAGCGATATAAAAGCGCACAAAACAATACGAGATTCAAGATTATATATATATGTATATTATATGTATATACATATAAGTAAAGATAGAAATAGAGAGAGAGAGAGAGAGAGAGAGAGAGAGAGAGAGAAGGTGAGTTTTAAGAGACAAGGAGTATGTTCGTAGGTTTGTGACTTTTCTTTCTAGTATGGTGTATATGAGTTTTGTGTGTGTTTTTGCGATGAAAGTGGCACGAGAGATCTTTTTCTTCGTCTGTCTACGCGTTCGGTAGTTTGCACCCTACGTTTCTCCCCCTCGTTTAAATTTTCTCACTCACTTACTCGCTTTTTCTGTCTCTTTTGTTTTATCGAAGGGAAATAATTGGGATTGTTGATTTACAGAAGAGGTTCGAGGAATTCCAAGGCTCGGTTATTTTCAATTGGTCAGCGGAGATGGTTTTCTGAAACGGAAGTTTTCTTACACGTTGACTGTCATGACGTTACCAAGTAAAATAAATAGAAAAGAAGTAACATAGTTAATTAGAACATAGTTAATTAGATAATACCATCGAATAAAAACTGTGCTATTTAATAATTGATAGTTTTCATTATATACACGTAATACGTTACGAAGAGCAAGTGTCACGGTTTTCTACGTTGAGAAACTTCGATTTATGATTTTCAAGGCAACTGCGAATTTTTACGAACGTAACTAGAGAAATGGAATCTACATGAAAATTTGCTTTGTCCTGTATCCATTACATTTTACCATATTCTGTGTAATATACTGCGTACATTTTTGGATATTCCAATTTCCCACAAATGACAATCAACGAACTAAAGATATTTGATAAGAACGTGTATGTTCCAACTATGATCGAAACAACGTAAATTATTTTTAATATAAGTCTTCTCGATCATTCCACTACTTCCTGCTTTTAAAATTAATAAAACGTAAAGACCATATACTAGGAAATCATCGAATACTTAAGTCTTTAAATAATTATTTCTGCACGATCAGATCTCGCATTCAAACTCGCACGTACGAAAGGGAAAGGAGTATCTGTGGAAAGTGAATGGAAATAGGTCGTCGAAGGCGGAGAGAGTAAAAAAGAGAGTGAAAAAGGCAGAGAATAAAATTGCAACGAGAAGAGCCAAACGACACGTGAGACTGGAACACCGAACAAAACGGTTGGTGAGATCGAAAGCAGCATTTCTCTATCCTAAGACACATACGTGAGTAATAAAAGAGGTAGAAGCATGGGCCGTTTCATTAATACCTTCGACTTCGCCTAGACAAAAGCGTGCGACTACTATTTACATATATAATAATGATATAACAATCAGATAGAGGTACGTACGTACATGTACAGGTGTTATGTATAAATATGTGAACAGAGTGTGTATGTGTGTGTGTATGTGTGTGTGTCTTCTATATGTTCTGTGCTCGTGTATTAATATACATATACGTATATAATATTCATTATATAATAGAGAGAGAGAGAGAGAGAGAGAGAGAGAGATACTTAAGAAACTTCGGAAGATGCAATGGTAATATAGATATGTACGGTATCATGCTGTTTGCGTTGGATTGTGACATGCAAAATGTCTGCTTCTAAATGTTAGAATACGATTTTTCCCCATGAAATATTCTTTCGATCGTTCGGGCATTGACAAGTGAAAAAGTTCAGAAACATTTTTCGATCATTGGCAAACAATTAATTCGTAGGCTTCTGTTAAACAAACTTTTTTTCTAAGTCTAACCAGCGATACTAATAACATTCTACTTATAAAATTCTGAACAATTTCGTACAATTGTAACAACTTAAGAAAGAAAATAAGAAAAATTATATCTTCCCCGTTAACGAAGAAGAAATTCGACAATGAACGAATTCACGGGAATCAGCCATTTTTCTTATCGCAATCCAACACTTGCAGGTGGATTAGTAAAACGTCGCGGCAGTGTCTGTGAACCACAATACGGCGTGTAGCGAGACTAATTAACAAAAAGTGATGTCTCTCTCGAGAAAAAGTTCGAACGCAGGTCTCAGTTTGGAAAGATCGATTCCGATCTCGACAGGCAAGCCGTTATCAATCGTTTTTGGTTAGTTCTCACTACTATCGTCTCCTGCTTTTGCCTCGTCTCTAATATCTAAATTGTGTGTGTGTGTGTGTGTGTGTGTATGTGGGTGAGTGTGTCTGTCTCCTTTGTGCGTAATATGTTTTCTCTGTGTATAGAAGTGTACGTGTGTGTATACGTGTACCGGCCTTGAAACGCCTTGGGAAACTCATCAGAGAAAGAGAAAGAGAAGGATAAGAATGGAGGTTGGTTAGATGTAGCTTCGGAAAAAATGAGGTGTGACAAAGTTTCATCAAATCAAATGGGCAGCATCTCCCGAGGGTCTCCTCCGCGACCGGAAGTGGCGGCAGCCGGCTCACCGGGTGCACCGTGTGTCCGCTGCTGCGTCCATTTTGAAACGATCTAATTTTTTTTCTTTTCTTCTACCATTAATTTCTCGAGCTCGCTTTTAAAACGACTGCTATTATTATTATTATTATTATTATTATTGATCTCTGCTATTGCTATTATTATTTCTTTTTTTAGCCCTGCTGTTCTCCTCGGATTTATACGACATGAAACGAGTGTTATATTTCAATTGATTCTTAAAAACATTGTTAGCAGAATATTTTCTGGATGGTTTATAAATAATCGGTATTGTTGTTCACTATGATTTTATGCCGCCTTTTATGTACTCCGTTCTTCTATGAATAAATTATTCTAAAAATAAGAAGTATACCCGCAGGGAGGAAAATGTGAAGAAACGAGGTGAACATCAGGGTTAAACAATTCCTTTTGCATGTTTTTTTTTTTTTTTTTTTTTTTTTTGAGCTCATCGAGAATTTATATTCTTCACCGACGCAAGAGAAGATCGTGAAGGATACTACATGAAGCTTTTTAGCTGCCGTTTGCTTTCCTTTTTCTTTTCTTACGTTTTCTTTGCGTATTACAACTGTCCATAAGAAGTATTTGCACACTATCGTGTTTACCATAACACGTACATAATAATTAATTAATCCAGATTATACTAAATCTCTTCTTATCGTTTAGTAACGTTCGTACTATAAAAAAGGAATGTAGAAACTGATAAAAAAGAAAAAAAAGAGGAAGAAGCTTTATTTAAAAAAATGCAAGTGTGTGCAAGTACTTTTTGTAGCCACTGTAGCTTCGATTGAACTGTACAAAACGACGAGAAGATCGTCGAAAGGATCACAAAAAGAATCGTGGAGGCGATTCGCCATTTGTTCAAGAAAAAGGTGTCGCGTGTTTCTAAGGAGAAGGAGGAAGGAGATGATGGTTTTTGGTATTTTAGTTACTTTAGATACCACAGTTCGTCAAAAGCAGCTGCGAACACAGTTACGCAAGGTGCACCGAGCTGCCTTATAACCAATGGGAGCTAAATAATGATAAAATGCGGAATGCTAGCTAGTAAAAATGCAATAGCTCGTCTAACAACTACGAGAACTAACACCATTGGTTATATTATGGTATGTATGTACGTGTCACTGGCACATACTCAGCGCGAGACAAGTGCGCCAACCGACTACCTTCGAACTTCGAACTATCACCACCTTTTATACAATTATACAAAATTATCTACTTTTTATCCAATTATATCACTTTGTACCAAAATTGTCTTCATTTGTATTTTTATTTCACGTATGCCTCCTTCTATCCCCCTCCCTTTTTCCTCCTTTTCCAGTAACTTTTACGAGAAACAATCTTATTATCGAAAAAATGAAAAGAAAAATGGTAAGTCGATTAGCGCTCTCCTCCGCGCCGGTCTCAAAGTATCTCTTCTCCAAAATGCTGCACTTCATTAGGGATGCCACATTCCATTTACATTGACGAAGCTTTCGAGAAAAGGTCTCTCTCACAGACTCGCGCGATCATCACACACTCTCTCGTTCGCCTTAGCCTAATCCTTATTTCATGATATCCTTAGTCGAACGTCAACATCTAGCTCGTGTCTCCGTTAAAATAATCGTCGTTAATCGACGATTATTTCACAAAGAAATCGAGTCGATGTCGAACGATTTTACTAGGTTAACACGAAGAATACGAATAACCTAAATCCGTGACGGGATCCTTTAGTATCCTAAAGAGCAATTTCATCGAATACATGGATTAAATTTCTCTAATCTTTTCTCTGGAAATTAATAATCACGATATATACTCTGGTTTCTACTTTACACAATTATCGAATTGCTTCTACTTATTTCTCCTTCCTTCTTTTCTTGATTTTTTTCCTCTCTATTTTTCTTGCCAATTGCGTGTAGATTTCACATCGAGGATCCCGTCACGTCCTCGCGATCACTTAAATGCTAAAAAGCGATGGCAACGCGTTCACCGTTGTCGCGCATATTTCTTAGAGAATGTCGCGGCGGCATTTCAATTTGCAATGCAAAAAGTGCGTCGCCTGGTGCCATTGTCGAGTCGTTGGATCTCTGACGCGTAATGAATGCCGACTTGTACTTCCAGTTAAACGCATCGACGGAGGTCGCTTTTCTGCAATTTATCTCGGCTTTCCTATCGACCGATTTCCCGTTACTTCCGCTCGGCCAAGGGCTCTTACACAACTCTGTACTGTCCCGATTCCTAGAATTCGGTTCTTAGCGTGTCAATTTCTCGAATGTTTTCTGTTATGGTAGCTCACGTTCTTCGAATTCACAATTTACTCGAGTTCTACCAAGAATAAAAAATGTTCTACGTACGTATAACAGCGTAATGGATATTTTCCGACCTTCAGATTAGAAAACAGCCTGTGAGTACCATTATCCAATAGTACCAGACTGGAGACGATAGAATTTAACTAAGCGTTAACCTACAACGTCATCGTGAAGAACGAAGACCTCGAACCTCGATAAAACTGTTGTAACTCAAACCACATTACGATCACCATACGCCTTAACAACGCAGTTCGATCCTGACTAATACCACATCCAATGATTGATTAAAATTTGGTAAAAATGAAAAAAATGTTCAAGTAGTTGAACTAATTCTACGTTCATGGATAAAAGATTATCAGACGCGGTGGATGAGTATACTTCCAAATAGCCTAAATACTAACGAAACATTAAAAAATCCTCGATTAATCATAAAAATTTAAAATTAGAAAACGCCAAACTTTCAAATGGAAAAATGATTAAAGGCGACAAAACCGCAATTACTTCGATTTTTCAGGGGACCTGGTTGGTTGGTTGAATTGGAGCGTGGCCTTTTATCGAGGCTCGGTTTATCCAGAATTCCGTGAAACTTGGCGCGACCAATCGGATCCGATCACGCGTCGCCAAGCGGCGAAAGAAAGAGGATGAAAAAAAAGCCGTTTCACGGATGCAGGATGATCGGTTGCTGGATAACTATCGTCAACGAGTTTAATTAATCCCCTTTCAGCATGCTGTAACTGGAACAGCTATATTCCGCTTTGGGATTGGCTGTTGCAACGACGGATGTGACTCGAGCTACACTTCCTCTCAGCATTCTACGCTACGATCGAAATAGACCTCCCTGTCGTGACCTAATAGCCAAGCATTAGCGATTGTCGTCGTCTTTCATTCGATTAGCGACTTCGATTGATTGGCTGCTCTCTGATAGAGCGACTATTAGGTTAATGAGTCTTTTATAATTGAAGGTCGGTGTCTAAACGTTTGGAAGAATCTCAATACGTCGATATAGTGTGTAATTAGGCAAAGTGGAATTTATTGTACGACATACTAAGACTGCAAGTGCTCTGGATTCGTACTTTGCATCGATGCTTTGTACGTAACGTTAACGCTAGAAATAGCGTCTTTTAAAAATCTGTTTAAACGTTTCACACTGATCGAAGAACCGAAAGAAGTAAATTTCTAATTCAACGAGTTTACAAAAACCTGAAAGTTTCTATATCTCAATTCTATATCTCATATCAAATTCATCATTCACTGACAATAATCATTTGTCGCTCTAACTCTCGAATCTTAATTTTTCAAGCAAAAACGAACAAGTCATTCCGTGAAAAGAAGTCGGACCAAGTTTTTAGCACAACTCGACGGAATGATTCTTAATACAATTTACGGCACATTTGGCCGTTTCATTAAAGCCACTGGTGAAATAGTTACCCAAACGCGAAAACTTTGAAGCACGTTTCGATTACTCGTCGAGCAACAATGAATTCCGCTCTTAGCGATTCGGCGAGAATAGTTTTGAATATGCAATATGCAAGCTTGGAAATTTCCATCGCGTCAAGTTTCTGGACCAGGGTCCTCGAAAATTCGTCTTCGAGCGGTGGAAAGTCCGTGAGAGGGCAAGGATGGTCGTGCCGCGTCTTGGAAAATCATTATTCGCGTTTTCGTTGCTGGAAATAATGGATTTCTGATCTAATTACGCCGGCCAAGACTCACTGCCGAAGAAGCATCCTTTTCTTTCTGGGAACTATTCGCCTTTTGTTATTGCTCCGCGTGAAACTTTCCACGCGATTTCATAATCTCGATGAACTTCGCCAAGTTTGATGGTGCGAGGAACAACGGGATCGTCCAACCAACTGCAATTAACCTCTTGGGAACGATGCACCGTTGCATTCCAATTTATATCGCGTTCGATACTTCTTCTTAAGATTCTCTGAGCAGAGAATCTAAAATATATCGATAGTAGCAGCTGGGTGTTACGAATATTTCGATTAATACTGAAAATAAATGGGATTGATAATAGAAAGGTGAATAATTAATTGATGAATTATATGCAAATTTTTATCAACGTACCTGAATTCGAATTAATCGCGATGCTTGAAAGTGAAAGACGGAGTTGGTGTTTTTCTATGAAAATAAAATCGTATCGTTCGAAGTAATCGTACGGAGGAAGAAGAAGAGAAGCGAGTCCTCAAAGAATAACGAGATCAAAAATCAGAGTACCACGATAGTAAAAAGATTTTTCTTTGTTATTTGATATTTCATTATATCGACGAATATGGTTATTTTATACTTCGCCTATTTTACATTTTAAAGGATTCGTAAATACCAAGATAGTCCAATTGAAAATAAAAATGTCTATATCGTCCAACGATATCTATTAGATTGTTCTGAAAGTGTCTTTCTTCCGCAAACGTGTTTCTTACAACAGTGTACCTTCGTACAAACGTGAAATCAGGTCTGTGAAATGTCATGGTGTTTATCTCAACAAAACGAAATGGATTGTACGTAATTCTACGAAATAATATAAAACGAAAAACGTTGTGCGTCTATTATTTCCTCATAAAACGCAAGAAACTCTTCCGGCAACCTAACATAATTCGAAGATCATTACGGTAGTAAGATTCTAAATGACAATCTCAAAATATTATCGTAAAGTCTGAAAATATACAAAAATATACGATGCAAGAAAATAAAGCACTCGCATCGAGAATCCTTATGAGAAGATTCTAAACAACAATCTCAGAATGTTATCGCAAAGTCTGAAAATATACAAAAATATACGATGCAAGAAAATAAAGCACTCGCATCGAGAATCCTTATGAGAAGATTCTAAACAACAATCTCAGAATGTTATCGCAAAGTCTGAAAATATACAAAAATATACGATGCAAGAAAATAAAGCACTTTTCGGACAATATAATTTGAAGATCATTACGGTAGTAAGATTCTAAACGACAATCTCAAAATATTATCTCAAAGTCTGAAAATATACAAAAATATACGATGCAAGAAAATAAAGCACTTGCATCGAGAATTCTTATGAGAAGATTCTAAATGACAATCTCAAAATATTATCGTAAAGTCTGAAAATATACAAAAATATACGATGCAAGAAAATAAAGCACTTTTCGGACAATATAATTTGAAGATCATTACGGTAGTAAGATTCTAAACGACAATCTCAAAATATTATCGCAAAGTCTGAAAATATACAAAAATATACGATGCAAGAAAATAAAGCACTTGCATCGAGAATTCTTATGAGAAGATTCTAAACAACAATGTCAGAATATTATCGCAAAGTCTGAAAATATACAAAAATATAGGATGCAAAAAAATAAAGCACTTGCATCGAGAATTCTTATGAGAAGATTCTAAACAACTATCTCAGAATGTTATCGCAAAGTCTGAAAATATACAAAAATATATGATGCAAGAAAATAAAGCACTTTTCGGACAATATAATTCGAAGATCATTACGGTAGTAAGATTCTAAACGACAATCTCAAAATATTATCGTAAAGTCTGAAAATATACAAAAATATACGATGCAAGAAAATAAAGCACTTGCATCGAGAATTCTTATGAGAAGATTCTAAATGACAATCTCAAAATATTATCGTAAAGTCTGAAAATATACAAAAATATACGACGCAAGAAAATAAAGCACTTGCATCGAGAATTCTTATGAGAAGATTCTAAACAACAATCTCAGAATGTTATCGCAAAGTCTGAAAATATACAAAAATATACGATGCAAGAAAATAAAGCACTTGCATCGAGAATTCTTATGAGAAGATTCTAAACAACAATCTCAGAATGTTATCGTAAAGTCTGAAAATATACAAAAATATAGGATGCAAAAAAATAAAGCACTCGCATCGAGAATTCTTATGAGAAGATTCTAAACAACAATCTCAGAATATTATCTCAAAGTCTGAAAATATACAAAAATATACGATGCAAGAAAATAAAGCACCTGCATCGAGAATCCCTATGAGAAGATTCTAAACAACAATCTCAGAATGTTATCGCAAAGTCTGAAAATATACAAAAATATACGATGCAAGAAAATGAAGCACTTGCATCGAGAATTCCTATGAAAAATTATCCGCATTCGAACGGATCATTGTGATCGCCCCTGATACTTCTGGCACTAAAACTTTGAATTAGAATTGCGATAAAATCTCGCTACGGTCCTTTCTACAACAACAAAGATGATTGTTAGAACGATGCGAATTTATTTTTATAAGAAGATAATCTAGTGGACAATGGACGGGCGTGCGTGACATCGTTAGCGACCGATGCTATTGGGTTACTGGTACCGCCAGAGCTTGATGAAGTGCACTTGAGTGTACTTGACGCAAAGACGCTGAATATGCAAGCTCACCGGATGCCGGCTGTCGGCACGATGTATTACTGCGGATCTTATCCAGACCGCTGTCATCCATATTGAAACCTATTTGCATTTCAAACTCTCCTATACACTTGGAATCCTCTATGCCTCTCTCCCTTTATTCTCCTAGATCTCTTTTTTCGTCCTTCCTCTGGAAGCTTCGATTTTCTCATGCATAAACGAGCGACAATTAGAACTGCACGCTCGCGTTACTTCTGCCTGGTGTTTGATTCGATTCGCCGGAGAATCTTCAACGTGAGTCTAAGGAATTTGAATGTCGAGAGCTCTCGCGGAACATTGCGCGGCAAATTAGATCAAGACTATTGAATTTTGAGAGTGAACGCTGTAACTCAAAGTTACTCGATTACCTTACGAGATTAAAAATCCGAATGATTCGTTCGATTCGTTTCGCAGGAGAATCTGCAAGATGAATTTACGAAATTTAATTAACTCACCCGTTGCAGACATTGCGCAGAAAATTGAATTGCAATCGGCGAATTCTAAGAACAGACAGACATCGAAACTGCAAGTTATACAATTGCAATCTCGCAAGCTAAATAACCCAAGTTCTGATTTACGATTCGATAAGAACAGAAAGCTTTATCATCGTCAATAAGGACAGAATGTTCAATATCAAACTTCGTATCCTCTCAATCGAATAATCAAATCAAATAACTGCGAGAACCGTCTCTTCCATCTCCGATATCCGTATCTAACCGCTGCTCTTTGTCACGCACTCCATATCTCTAGTAGAAAAGTTTCAACAATCCGGAGGAACGTTCCACGACAGACTTGACTAACGACAGAACCTCTACCCTTCGACAGAAGCAATTTCGTCGTCTCATCTCGCGATACCCTTAATATTTCATTCCTCACGCAGCCACAATTTTCAAGCGCGACCTTCTTCCCTTTAGGCTACACCTAAGCCGATAATCCCGCAACTCGGTACAAGAGAACAGGGAATAAAACGAAGCAGTCACGACAACTTTGCAACCAGGATCAGAGAAATCACTGGAGACGCGATTCTTGACAAGGCAGATCGCTCGACAATGGCACCGACGGTTTTACGCTACGCTTGGGGGTAGTTTAGGGTACGCGAACGTTTCTCGTCGCCATCGCGCTGCAAAAGAACGAACGAACGACGAAGGGACGCAGCCACACGATCCAGTTTTCACTTTTCTTCGGTTTTCAAACCCACCTGGCTTTCTTGCCTTTTCTTTTTTCTGTTTACTTTCTGCAACTACAAACTTTCTGGAGGGATGAAACGACCCCCGTGGCGCTGCGTCTCTTCGAACGAATGATTACGGTCCCGCGACGTCCTCGTGACCAGGTTGTCTTTCTAGCTGAGTTTTTTTTCAAAAGTTTTTCCATAAGAGAAATCGTGTCACGTTGGCGCGGTGATTATTTTATATTGTCAAGGGGCAAAACAGAAAAGAACGGGAACGCATAAAAGACGAGGAAGATTGGGAAAGTTAGAGAGGAAGAGAGACATAAAAAGGTTGTTCTCCACCATCAGATTGTGAAACTCGTGGATCGATTTTGGATTCTGTGAAGGAACTCGAGGGATAGTTCGAGCGAGAAACTCGTGAATCGAGCAAGTTGGAAGGAGGGTAGTTCTAGGGTGTTGGATTAACGTGGAGCGTAGAAACGAACTAGGGCCGGTGAGACTTCGAACGCGAATCCATCCTGGTGACGAGGATTTCGTGGCTAGGACACGGTTGTGTGTGTGGCTTAAGTCTAACTGTATTCTTAGGGGTGGGTTGACAGGGGTGGCTCGCAGCCTAGGGGCGACGTGAGCTTACCTTGCTTCCCCTTTCGTTAAATATGATTTCCACGTCGAGGATCGGCCCGAATTGCTGGAAAACAGAAAGCAATCTCTTGAGAATTCGTTAGAGTGTGTTTAATGAGATAAGAGCAAGAGGAAAATTTAATAAAACAACTCTATCGAGAACAATCCTTATCACGTAAAATATACAAGACTAAATAAAACTATATGTTCTAAAATTAAGCGTGATAATCTAAACTATTACGATGAACTATTATCATAAGAATAGAAACTGGAAATATTTCAATGCTCGATAGAAGAATTATTTATTTATTCGTTCTTTTTTCTCATATTCATAGTTGTTATTAAATTTTAACGATATAAACCAGGTAATAAGATAATTATACGAAATAAATTAAGAATTTCCAAGGATTTCAGGTGGTAAAAATGAGACTTACTCCAAACATTGCCCTGAGATCAGGGTCTCGAAAACGGAAAGGTATATTGCTGACGTGAAGGCGTTTTGGTTGACCTTTTAGATCGGAACCCTGTGTCGCTGTCGCAGGTGTAGTTGCACCTGAAGTGACAGGTACTAAAGCGCTGCCTTCGACGGCGCCCTCAGGATTGGTTTCGTTGCCAGCGGGTGTGGGTGCTGGTTGCTGGCCACCTCCTCCTGCAGCTGCAGCTGCCGCAGCCGCCACTGCTGCCTGAAACACCTCCGACTGTCGTCGAAGACCAGAGATAGTATCAGAATTATCGTGAACCTCGTATATTTGAGATTTGTCGTTTATATTCATAAGATATATATATTCAATGGGATTTACAACGATTTATTAATAGACATGCGAGACTTTGTAAGAAATTTCAAGTGATTTTTAAAGATATGGACGTAAGATACTTTCGAATTTTATATGATTTTATTTCTTATACCAAGTGCTTCTTAAAAATATAAAGAAAACATCCTTTTACGTTTATTAAATTTTATATAACATTATGATATCTATCGTAGATTCTTAACTCCCAGCAATAATGATTTCTAACTTAAAGGTGATTTAGAAATTAATTATTAGTAACTATAATAATAATTATTAATCTATTCTATCATTGCACCATTGTAACTCCGCCAAACAATTCATTTGCAACAGACAGTGTTTCCTATATTCCCAATCGGAGCTTAACAAATCTCTATTCCTAACAAACGAAGAAAATCGTTAAACCCAAGAGTCAATTAACGAACGCAAATATTTTCTATTTCTTTATTCACGCCAATAATCCTCTACCTACGAAGCGGAAAATTCCAAAGCTCGACTTAATTGAATTCTCCGTAAATGCCTCTGACAATATTCGCAAAAAGGAGACAAGATGTTTGCTGCGAGGTTTAGAGACGCGATCGTTAGCATTCCGATTCCGCAAACGGTACAGAAGCCGCAAGTAGAGCCGGCTGTAAGTGGTCAGCCACACCGGCCGACCTTATCTCGTTCGCGCCACTAACGAGGCTAAGTGAACACACGTCGCGTATAGTCAGACGCAGCTGCCGTTGCGTGGAATTTCTGGCTGTGCTACTGAATACCGTTCCACCTTCAACTTTATCACGTCTGTCATTGCTTATACCGCCACGGTAACTATCCACCGTTACTGGAACTAAAGCAATTTCAGCCATGAGCCGGCTATTAATAAACACTTTGTTAGAACGACACGTTTCCTCTGGCTTCCGTAGAAAATAGATTACGGTGTCCTTTGTGACGAACAAAATTGGGCGGAATATGACTACAAATTGTCGATGTAATATCACGCTAACTTTCAAGGTTAAATTGCTATTAAATTATTGCAACGATATTAAAAAGCCGATAAATTAGAAATTGAAAGTTATAAACTTCTTTCTTACAATTTTACGTTGAACTGAGCAATCCGGTGATTGTATTTTCTAAAATTCATTTGGAAAATTTTATTTCTTACGCTGTTGTAATAGAAATTATAAAACATTTTCTATTATTTTTATATGGATATATTTTTATATTATATATAGATATAATATAGATATATTTATTATTTATTATATTATATAGATATATTTTATATATTTATTTTTAATAGAGGATTTATTATTTCGATAACTCGTATCTTACGGCTCGTAAAATTTTGTTGATGGCTTCAAGTACACGCGTAATAATAATCAATTATTATTCTCGTTCTAATCACAGAATTCCTACTTTTTCAAGTTTCTACGTTAGAATTATAAAATTAGCAAGCTACGTAATAATTTTCCAGTTCAATTTTCATTAATTTTGTACCTTGATTAAAATTTCATTCGCGTAGCAGCATATCGAAATCTACTATTCTTTCGATTAATTTCGTAGCAAAGGACGACGTTGCTTCAACGTCGAGCATCGGACTCATCGAAGACGAGTTTGATGCCACGTTTCAAGAACGCGGCAGACGTAATGAAATTTAGATAGGCCAGAGAGGCTAGAGACTGGCTCCTTCCCTCTCCGTGGGAGACTCACGAATTATTCATTGAGCATCGACGATGCCCACCGATGCCCGATACTATCAGAGATTAGGGTTTGCAGAGGGAGCCTTCGATACGCTTTCAGACGTATTCTACGACGTGGGTAGCTTGTATCACGGTGGATTAAAACTTTGTTTGCTCGAGCCTTTGGGATAAAGAGGATAGAGTGGCAGCGACAGAATGGAAGAATGACGGTCACCTCGATGGCTACTCGAAAACACCCTCGATCAGCTTTCTTTTTCGAGGACTTCTTATGATGAAATATAATCGTGTCATTGATATTTTTGCGTATTCCTTTCTTATGGGTTTTTGTCTTATGGGTCTGGAATATTAATAAGATATCGTAGGAATATTTCGATTATCCAACGAACATTTGGAATATTATCTTTGGTTTGCTTTATTTAGCGAAACACTTATGAACGAATACTAACATAAACAGAGAAAAATCGTTATCCTATCCGAAGGGAATAATTCTATCAAAATATTCTGCGTTTAATTTCCAATCGTTTCTTTAGGAAAATTAAAAATTTCCCAAATTTTTTTAGAAGATTACAGAATGATATTGGAGAGTTGCGACGAGATATGCGAGCTGAACGATTAATTGAAAAAATTCTGATTGAAGGAGTGACAGAAGGATACACGAGGCAAAAAACAGAAAGATCGTATATGAATTTTCCGCGTTTTTATCGCTCTTTCGCCTCCCGTCGGGGCTGTCGAAGCAGCTTGCGAAAACGAGGCCGATTGCGTCGCGTTTAATCGAACGAAATTGCCATTCCAGCTTTTTTTTATTGCTGCCTCGTTTCAATCCGCGCGGGAAAATTTTACGAGCGTCGGACACTCGTTTCAATTAGCCAAAATTATTCCAATTCGATGGGCGACAGACGAACCGTACACTGTTCCAATTTCATTAAAAATTTATCGTTTCTTGGATTGTTATAGATTTCTTTTCCCGTGTCTGTTTACAGCATTTGCGCTTAAATAAACATTTTCAGGATAAGTCTGTTTGGAAAAAGGAATATTTGTGAAAATATAAACATTATGATTGTCATTTATTTATTTTGTTTGCAGATAAATGGTAGACAAGTATTACTTTGCGTCTGAAAAGAGAAATAATTGACTAGAATAATTGTAAAGAAACCGAAGTTATAGAAGATTTTTATGCTTTCTACTAGGAAAATAAGACGTCTGAATGTGACAGGTGTATTTTTCAGCAAAACCGCCAGAGATTTTGAGGATCGAGTACTATTAACCCCGAAACGTTGGTAGATTGCCCGGGGATGGTCCTTCGACTGATACAAATAATAGGGATTTCTCTCTTCACTGGCAGGAATTTATCGTTCCCGAAAACTCCTGGCCATTTGTTTCTTCCCCAATTCCTTTAAAGAAGTAGCTACAAAAAGATACAGCGAGGGAATTGCGGAAACTCTGTCCAAGAACGGGCGTCGTTAGTCTTTCCAGTCTTCAATCGAACAACCAATTTCCTCTTAAATTTGCAAATTCGCCATACAAGTTGCTACACGATCGCCTGTTTCTTATCAGTTTTTCAGAATAAATCAAAATCGAAATCGTCGTGTATGAAACTTAAAATTCAATCCTTTGATGCACAGTTTACCACAAAAAAAAAAGATCAATATTCATAATAAATCAACATCCCACGTTTGAGCGCACGTTTTCCAACTTCATGGTACAACTATCTCAACCAATTACCCAACCCCCGGGAGTCTTCTTCCCTTCAAAACCTCGTGCTGGAAACAGTTTCGAGCGCGTACAACTCGAAAGCACGCGAAACTCTCGCGGAAGCCTTTCAACACGGGCGGCGGAAGGGTAAAGGGGGTGGATAATTCCATGCAAAACCCACGAAACATTTGAACTACTCTCGAGACGTCCGTATCGGCTAACGAGGCTCCGTGAAGAAGCGCGAATGGAAAAATTTTCGAGACATCGGCCGGTGGACTTTGCCCTACGGCCAGCTCACTCCACGCTGCCGATGAAACTGGATCGTCTGGATGCTTTTTCGCCGTTCAATGAACGACGCGACATCCGCGGGAACGCGGCCATTCAACGTGTTCGTTGAAAAGGAACTTTTAATTTGCGCCTCTGCACCACCGAGTGATTTGAATAGAGTCCTGGCGCCCGAGCGCCGTTCGACTTTTCGTATTGTGCGGCAAAACTGTGCGATACTTGCGCTGTCTCGCGATAATGGTTCTCCTACGACTAAAGGCTGTTTTTTCAAGATAATTTGCCTGCCAGGATCACTTGAAATTTGTTAAGAGAATAACGTTCGAGTGGGTGTTACAGTCTGGTTGAAGAGGCAGTTGAAGATCGTCGGAGAATAGTAAACGACAGACACTGTTAGTGTATTCTTGTTGTGAAAGACGCTTTAAGATGATTGGAAAATAAGATTTGAAGAATGAGCTGATACTTTACGTGATATGGCAATGGTTGGCCTGGAAGAGTCGAGTAATTTTTGGGATTAATTAATTTTTGGGATTAATTTGAGATATTTAGAGAATAATAATTGATGTTGTTGTGTGCGTTGGTGTTGTGGTTTTGTTGTGGATTGAAAAGGATTGAAAAATAAGGATGACGAGAAGACGGGATAATAAGAGTGGGAGGATTTTTATGATAAAAGGATTTAAGTTTGAAAGTAAGTTAAATGAATAAAAAGAAAGGGTTATCTCTCGGAATATAACAGAGCTTCATTTATCCGAGCTTCATTTGTTGGAACAATATTTTAGCCAGTTCCCAATTAACTCAGCTCCTTCTTGATCGAGTCCATTTATTCAAACGTGAACTTCTATTATTTGAATGGAGGAATTGTGGTTAAGGGGCAGAATTAATGAACTTCATTTGTACGAACTGTTTGTCTCTTGACAGTAACTTCAAATTAATGAAATTCTATCGTAGTCGATAGAATTTAAATATTATAGATTCTAACATTTGTATATCGTAGACGTGAGATTTTGTAATGAAAATTATGTTAAAAATAAGAATATTCATCCTTGTTTTAGAATAGAGATAAATTCGTCCGCAGGTTCTCTGAGAATATCTTTTCTCTCGAGATAAAGTTCAGCGCAAGGAGCCCTCGACGTTTCAAGCGGTTCTCAAAATTGCCTGACGACTCTCGAATTCTACAGAAAATTTCTAGGAGCAGCTCAGATCCCCCCCTTCGCGTGTGTCTCCTAGCGGATAGGATCTCAACTTTCCGAGATTCTTCCACTTCAAAAGTGACTCTCTAAGATCACCTAATCCTTAGATAGATCCTTAGTCCGAGGTAGATCCTTCGGTTCAGGAGTAAATTTTCGAAGACTGAGACTCAGAGCAGATCTCCAAAGTAGATTCCTAGAGAATCCCCTAGACGCGTGATTACTTTTCGTGTGCTTTCGATCGATTGCTTCAGAAAACGCTATCAAAGGCTGTTTTAGTCTCAAAGCAGCTCGACAAATCCCTGTCGTATTCTACATGATATCGCATATTTAAGAACATTCGAATTTCAAGCTACAAATAAACTTTCCAAAAGAGACGATCTCCAAGGAATCCTGATCGAACGTGAGCGTTGAGAAAGTTAACAAAAATATTTCGACAAAAAGAGTAGAACTTTCAGACAGTGGGGGATTTTCACGTTCTTTTATTCGAAAAATTCATTACAGACTAGACATTACAGAACAGTCGATATCTTTTTGAAATCTTGAAGCGTAAATCGACGTACAACGCAGTTATACTCTAACTGCGGCAATGAAAATGAACAACGAAACGCGAAGCTTGTAAGCAACGTAGCAAAATAGTACGAAGAAAATATTTTTAAAAATATATATTCAAGAGAACGCGTCAACATAATTATCCATCAACAAAGAAGATTAGCCACGAAGTGCGACACGTCTATAAATAATAGAAACCTGGCACGTACGATGTTTAAGAAGAGGAAAATCACGCGGGTCTGCATGCGCAAAATGGTCAGAACGAAATGCGGCTTTACGAGTCGCTGACTAACCGGCACCGGATAATTGAACAGACGAGCGACGAACAAAGCGACCACGTCGTCCGGAACCACGACATTGTTCGAAACTCTTCACGCTTGGCTCAACCATGTCCGAAATGCTCCGCGTGCACTTCGTTCGCCTGGGTTAATTAGATACGACTATTCGACAAACTGTCCTTAGAATCGCACGTCCTGAATCTTGCTCGAATCACGATAATTTACAGTCAGCTCCTACGATCGTTGTCTTTCGATTCTCGATGGTTCGCGTCTGTATGCGCGTGTATGTGTAAAACGATCCAGTTACTATAGACGTGCGTACAAAGTGGAACTTGCAAGTTAAAATTGGAAAATGGAGGATTTTAGTGGCAATCGATAGGCTGATTGGAGGAAGAATGTTCGATGGAATTTGGCTGATTAAGAAGTAAGAATTTCATTGAAAAACTCTTCCACAAGGATGTGATAATAGAAAGAAAGGAGGGATGGATGGAGAAATAAAGAAGAGCGTGTTCTCTTCGGAGTCTGTTAGTGGAGATTTACGAGTAAGACTAATTTGATCATTCGATGACAAATTTCCTCCTGCATCTTTTTCTGTTTAACTTTTGCAAGTATACTATACCTTCTAACTCTATTCCGTCAGAGAAACTGACTTCGAATTCTCAATCCACTTCATCTCACACCTCGTGTTCATTTTCCCTTTTCTTCGCCTCGAATCTTTCATTCTAATCCTATCATTTTTCCACCCTACAACCCGAGTCTCCACCGTAGCCTAAACTGAACCGGCTTCCAAACATGAGCAAGTACCTACAGCGTTCAGAAACTAAAATTATCTGCGATTTTTTCAAATTAGAAACATTGTCGCTTATATCACAATTCCTGTCCGGAATTACAAATTGTTATCTAGTTCCTAACAGCGCAACTCGCAACAGACTTCTCGTTTCACTTCGTCCTACGTTTCCTTCCTTCAGCCTTTCGCTCAAATCGCCCATTTTTCCAGTCTGCGAGCGAAAGCTGCACCGCGCTTTAAACTGAACAGGCGAGGAGATTTGGAGAATTGGTAAGGGCGAGCAAATAGGAGGGAGGGAACACTACAGTTCCACGGAGCCCTTTAATTAAAAGCTGTTGTCGAGCGTGTCGACTAACGTGGCACCACACAGGATTACCAGAGTCTCTGGCTCTCTCATTCTCTTGGCCAGTCCAGAATCCACCCAGCCGTCTAGTAAATCGAATTAACGAACGGAATTACTTTAATTAGCGCGGCTAATTAGGCCGCTTTATGAGTCGCGCTAATTACCGCGACTACGCGCGTCACGCCATCCAACGGCGAGTTATCGCGCGCTTAAACAAATTTCGAGCGTTTGCACGGCGAGCCGAGGGATGTTTCAACTTCGCTGGAACGCAACGACGTAGGGGGAAACAACTACAGGATATTTGTTTGATCAAGCTGTTAAACCACGCGGAAAGCAATGGTTAGTCTGGCTTCTGTCGAGGAAACATATCGTTTCTTCGATACGAGTCAGTTGATGTAAATCGACTGGTTAAAACTGGCGGTGATTCCAGTCGCACGTGATCCTTAATTTGCACGTTCGTATGGTTCAGTCAAGTTGTTATCGTACAATGTTTTACAGTAGACTGCATCGTGGTAAATAAAATTGTATTAGACGTCGCGTGTGATCTTTAACTTAGTCGCCTGTAGGTTTTAGACGAGAACGTGTTTCTTTAGCTGTTTTAAATTCTACATTACACGAGGAATAACCTTCTATTAATCAAGATGATGATGTGCAAGATGACGATAATCGTGTCGCTAATATTAATACAAATCTGTGTAGATTTTTGCCTCTTTAGCTAATATGTACTCCTTGTACACTTCTAGAGTCTATAGTATACAGCTGTCTGTTATTAGTCGCGGCAGTTATACGTCGAACGAATAAACGAACGTGATTACAGAAATATACAAAATTGAGAGAGTATCTTGAAAGTTAATCCAAATCAAATTCTACTTGTTCGAGATCTCCGATCCTTCTCAGTCCTTAATTCCAAGGGGAACTGTTCAGATCTCCAGAACTTTCGCCAGACGAATATTTCCCCGCTGGTTCGATAGAACTCTCCCTACACTTATCTCCCTTTGTTTCTCGACTCGTACGTGCGTAGAATCATCGAGGGATCATGTACGTGACGTAACGTCAGCTAAGGAAATCAGGCACCGGTTGTGGCAACTTTTGTCGGAGACCGCAAAGGCGGCGAAGCAAGGACGAGCAGTTCCGAATGGAGATCCGAAAGCGACTGGACAGAGAACCAAATGCGGTTTCGGTGTGGTGGTTCGACTGACTGACCGACGTGGCGTGTGACCTCGGTTTCACAGGGTCGCGTTCCGCTGCTACATCCGCCGGAAGAGAGCGTTTCCCCTACTTGTGAAGTGTAGCGAGAATGTCAACGAGCGGTACATGAAACGGCTTGGTGAATCCGAGGATTCTTTTCGTGTTGAATATCACGAAGATCTTGGCCACGGTTTCCCACGCGGAAATTGTACGAACACGTGCGATATGCTCGTTAAGATTTTGCAACGAAACTATGTTTTATCCGTTGCATGTTGGTTTCAGGTAGGCGGTAAATTTTTTTCTGAAGTTTTTTTCAGAATGTAGAATTCTTAGAATAGCTTAATCGTAAAACTATGTCGCCCTTCTATCTCATTATTATTCGTAAACGCAGCTGTGTAAATATTAAAGTTTCCGTTAAAGAAATGGAGCGAATGCTCTTTTCCTTGCCCTTGATCGTACGAATTAAAATGACGAATTATCTGCTTACATTCAATCGTGGATTTTGTATATTCTATCGCTCGCATATTTATGATATCGACGCGAGGAAAGAGACTAATCGATTAATCGGTAATCAACTAATTATTTACTATCAAACGGTACCGACCAATCACGACGAAGGAAAACTAAAGCAAATAAAAGTAGCAAATAATGGAACGGAAGTATGACATACAATAGCCTGTTGATCGACGCCGTTCGGTGGTGGAGGCGGACTGAAGCTGGCCGCGGTTGGGGCACCGGGGGCGGTAGGATGTGGGGCACCAGCCGGTGGTGGAACTTGAGGACCGCTGGGTGGTGGCTGTTGGGGTGCGCCACTGTTGTCTTCTTTCACTGGCACCGGGGGCGGTGGTTTCACCTCACCGGCCGCACCAGCCGCCCCAACGACACCCGCTACGCCATTTACCGGCGGGGGGAAGACACCCCCACCGTAGGGCGCAGCCATGCCTGTCTGCACCATGTGCTGCAAATAAAAATAAAATTGATTATGCCATGTATTCCTTTCGTTTGGTCAGTATCAAGTATCGAATAGCGATTTTGGAAAAATCATTCAATTCCTCTAGGTAATGGAATATTTATGTAGATAGCAAGGCTTAGGTATTATGCCTGAATGGCAAAATATCTCGCTATTGGAATTTCTAAATTATCTGTAATACGTAAAGACGTTTAAATATGAAAATATTTAGAAAATAATTTAGAAAATATATATGTAAATTCTATAGAATTCAAACTACCCGCCAACCGATATCTTTACTTTTGCTTTGTTTTACCGGCAGTGATTTGCTGAATCGAATAGATCGCAAGAGAAGAACTGTAATTTAGCAGTTAGAAAATCGATTCTCCATTTTCCAGGTAAAATTTGTAGTAGATTTGTTATTAACTTTTATTGCGTTTAATTTAATTATTCCCAAAATAAACTCGATTTTCCAGAATCGATCGCCTGACTTACCCTAAGCATTTACTTTATTACATATATTAAGCTTATATCGTAGGTAGCAGAGTACTCGAGCAACAAAGTTCCTTGACACAAACATTGCTACATAGCAGAATATCTAAGTAGCAGAATTCTTAGTTCTCAAACATACTGCTTGAGCGCGAAAATTCTCAAATGCATATCGCAACTCTTAAGCACCAAGTTATACCTCTTAGAAATTCCTACTAATGAAGATTCTTAGAATACTAGATATTCTACCGCACTTATAAATAGCAAATATTTTGGCACATCTCCACCAGAATGTCGCGGTTCACCGCGGCCGTTTAGATAATACCATTCAGCGAGCAAAAGGACTACGCTGCATCGCGGACTAATCCTTTCATTCCAAGAGCAAATACGCAACATCGAAGCTGTTTTCGCCATATTTCCTTCCCGTTTATCCTAACGTTTTATCGCGCTTATGTATATTTTAGAGGATCGATGGATCGAACTGGCACGCCTTACGTAAATAAGAAACTCGAATAAACATTACTCCATTGGTGGAATCCTGATAGAGTCGTGCAACAACAACTCGGACTTTAGAATTTTAAATGCGACTTGAGAACGAGACGATGATTTGTGCCCGTATGAATTTTTCACGTCACGACGACAATAAATACGCTCGATACAGGCTATTAGAAGTAGACGCCGCGGACAAACCACAAATCATTTCGCGTGTTGCACGCGCGTCGATTAACAGCATGCTACAACCCTCTCGTTTTTTCCCTCTTTACCTTAGGATTCGATGAAAATGTCGAGAAAGGCAAAAAAAAAAAAAAAAAAATATAAGAAGAAAGTTGCTCGTTACTTTTTCCATCGTTTCATTCATCAACCTCTTAATAATCCTGTTTTTAGTATTATTATGGTATAGATGAAACGTATACCGGGATTAATTATAATATCAACGAATAAATTGAATCCTGTGCAAAACGATTGGGTTTATGGACAGAGATTAATGGAGAACCGTGTACAAATCGTGTTTATACTCTATTATCGCTTGTTACGCGACCATAGGCTATGTATTTCGGTTAAATTAGTTCTGGATTAACGTACATATTGCTTTAGTAAATAAGAATCTTTTTCGATAGAAATGTCAGAAACGTTGCAAGCTACCAGATTTAGAAAATTGGTTCGTTAATTTTCTTCTACGTACAAAATCCAATTATCCAAAGGACTCTTAAAATTATAACATTTTTATCAACAGAAAAATCATTTTGTCGCAACATACGAAAACAAAAGCACGATAATTGTTTGAACAATGTATTGGAATAATTCAAGTTACACGCTATACGAGTCAGCATGGTGAAAAGTATTATCTAAAAATCCCTGTTCGTCAAGAGAATCCTGCTCGTCTCCTTTCTACGAATTCCTAATACACGTTAAAACCATCTCGGTTCCATTTCCAGGTTGCCGTGTTCAATCCTCGCGGTAATCCTCTTTTCTTCGCGCTTCTTCGCAATTACATAATCCCGCATTTGCATGCGATCGTCGCGTCACCGTAAGACAATTCTTCTCAACGAAGACTAACGTCTTCCGCTTAAAGAATACTGTTACGAATGCGCACGGCGTCCAAGGCCTGCAACCCCTGCCGCAAAATGGAACCGATTTCTTGCGAGGGCAGGATGGAAAATGAGCGCCGCCGACATAACTCCAAAGAGACAGCTCACGGACGTTTCGTGCGGTGCTCATCTTTCGAGATTATTTGGAAACACGCGGTGCTCCAAACTACAATTTGTTCACCCTTGCGAAACCATTTTTCTGGCAGATCCATTTTGCTAGCCAGGGGATCGTACGACTGGTCGTTTGTTATTTACAGATCGATGCTGAAAATACGAGGCTGTGAAAATACGTTTTGCTGGATATTTTTCAGAATCTCACAGGGTAAGATTGGTTATTCGTGCTTTTGGTAATTAAACGACGAATTTTTATGTAAATTCATACGGCTGAAATTAAACCGACGATTAAAGACAATTTTTCTCCTAGTTTCTTCATCGACGTTTGTATCTATGTTTGTGAATTTGTACAAATATGAGAAACCTAATTCTAAGAAGTATTTATGCATACTTTGTACATTTTTGCGTAACGTGTATTCACTACATTTTTGTAGCATCCGTTTTCTTTTTTTAATTATTTATTTTGTATTTTATTTATTGTATATTAAGTATTTTGCACATTTTTCTGGTCATAGCGTCTGAAGAACATATCGTAGAATACTTTACATATAATTGTAATATACTACAATTATACGTAATACTTTATGTATAATTGTATGTAGTACATTTTGATGATAATTACGATGATAAAAGGACCTTTGCTTATAATGTACATGTAACGAGTTTGCCCACTCTCATCCATCTTCTTTGACATGCTGGTTAACCCTTTCTTTGTAGCACACTTATGGCATGGGTAATATAATTCAGTGTATTATAGAGAACATATATGTTCCTATAGTATATGTACACACATATGTACGTTTTCTATCTAACAATTACCTACAGGTCTATAAGAAAAATGAAGAGAACGGAGAAAATAAAGTAGCACGAAAGAGAATATTCTATGAAGATATGTTGCAACTTTTCGGTTAACCGTGTATTTTATTAACGTGAAAGAAAGTACGAGAACCGAAGAAACTGAAGAGAGGGAGGTGCGTGAAAGTCGGGGACGCCATGCGGTTCGCGAAGTTTTCGTAAACTTCGGTCAGCAGCTGTGCGAGCCGATTAAATCGAATCAACCGTACAAGGCCAACGCTCCTCTTCCGAGAAGCTGAAACTTCTCTTCGAACTTAGCCAGCCAATTTATTTCTTCTGGCATCGATAAACAAGCCGCCGATACGTGGCAGAATCCATCAAAGTCTCCGGATGCCACGTGCAAGACGAACGGAATTCCATTTCCACGAAAGAGGCTACGCGTCGAGCCAGAAATTAATTTCCTACGATGTAGAACGCTTTGTGCTAACTTCTGACAAGTTTTCCGCAACGAAGAATCGACCAGCCACGTGCAACGATCCAAAAAATTACGCGAAGAAAAAGAAAGTTAAACGCGCGATTCGACTTTAATATCATCGGTGATATCTTACAAGCGACGAGTTACAATTTGCTAGCCGTAACACATATCGTTGCATAACGTTAATAAATTCAGCGGTGAAACAAATGGACTTTCACACACTCTGAACTATTCGATTATTCCATTTAGCGTAAAGTTATCAAATTCTGAAAAGGAAATGTACGTAACCTGTATGTAATTTGTAACTCATTACAATTTTCTAAAGAGATAGAAACGATGGATCGAGATTCTTTGGCGAGGTAGAGGGGACACGGGAAGAACAGAAACCTGAGAAGAACCGGTTAAAAGACGTGTTCGTAAGAATGGATTAACCTCCAACAATCGTCTTAATTCTCTCCTCGTTCTTAATACGATCAATCGATTAATACATTTGCTGTTATTGGCGCGTATATTGCGTCGATGCGATTACATTACGATTTATGTCTTGTAAAGTCTCATTAACGATATTGCTTCGATCGAGCAAGAGGATTTTGCTAAACAAGACGCGCAATTCCAAAAATAACGTAGCCATATTTTAATACCATCAGCATGTATTAATGAACAAAGGAGACGAGCAAAAAATGACCTTCGACTTAATTTATTTATACGCTTCCTCGTTGGAATACTTTATTCTCGTTTCAACCTCTCCATTGAATCTCTCACGCGAACCAAACTAACACCACCGACATCTTACTGCTCAATTTTCATAAACGACCGTCCTTGAATTTAATTGTACCATTTGCAGTTACAATAAGGAAGGAACTTTTTTTATAGCGAGCATCGTGTCTGGAACGATCATTAACGAGCACTTTTTTTATCGTCATTTAGAAGCCGAGCCATAAGATTCGGAAGAGGGGCGATTTTTCTTCGTTCAAAGAAGAAGGTCCATTGAACGTTATCAGTATGGCACAGGAATTCGTTGTTTTTTTTCTCCGCGTGTGGTCAGTTTCGCGGGAATTCGTCGTTCCACGAGAGAAAAATCGCCATGTTCTTAACAACAGGTCTGTCTGTTCTTCTTCGTTGTCCAGCTTTTTGCGAAGGGTCGGATCCAAACTAGCTACGATATAACACAAGGGGCCATTCAGTGAGCGTTTCCCCTTCGGGGGCAGTAGACCGTAGCGTTGGAGTTCGTTGGGTCTTGTGGTTATTGCGTGCGAAACGAGGAGAAACAGGAAAAGCCCTGACTAGGGTTAGTCGATGTTCGAACCTCGACTGCGATTTGCAGACGTGTAATTAGGTAAAAAGTTGGAACAGTGTTCTTGTGTGGAAATTTCGGGTTTGTAGGAAAGTACTTGACTTTCTATAGAATTTGCCAGTTGATTATTTAGAGATTAACTTTCTACGAGCGAGCTGTCAATTTTTATGTGACTCAATAAATATTTATTTCACCTACTAAATATTATAATGAGCATGTTAGCTTTCCTTATTTTTCTGTAAACGTTTTAAGTATTAATTATGATCTGTTATAAATACACGTTTAATCAGGTAAAAAATTGACACGCGTTGTTCTAGTGGTGAAATTCACGATCTAAGAAGAGATGTTTAGGCCTTTTTTTTTGAAATTTGAAAGAAGATTTCATTATTTAGGCTCGTTGGTCTATGAAATTACCCGAAATAACGTTGTCCGGAATTAACTGAGTCTTTACCTTTCGACGTTCGATATTTGATCTTGGGATTCGATTTTAATCCACGTGTTCGTCGAATTTATTCTCTTCCATTGTGACGATCGACAACGATATATATATAACGGTAATACTATTACAAACACAAAAGGGGTTGAAAATTAATCAATTCTTCTATTCTTTGAGTTAAGAATTAATCAATTCTTTTATTCTACAAGAAATTTATTCCGAAGAAATTAATTATGCAGTGTGAAAGCTAAACCTGCAGGAATTAAACATTAAAGACGCTAAAGTTTATTTTGTACAAATTTCTTAAAATTCTCGAGTTAAAATGTTTTGTAGCTCTAGAATTTTAGACCGTTAAAATTCTAGACTCCTATATGAAACATAACTTCCAAACTTCTGGAATTCTACACATTTCTAATTCTTTCAAAGATTTCACATTCGTATAATAAAAATTAAGAGATATTTTCCATAGATTTTGCTACAATAGAAAATGACAAAACTTATTGATTTTTTGCTGGTGCGTGCAGGGATGAATTACCGGCAGCGGCGTGGATAAAGCAGGAAAGTCAGTGACCGATCGAGGTTGGTCAAGTCGGGCAGTGTAGGAGATGAACGTAGATGGGACTGGTTAACGTTAAGGCGCTTTCCAATTCGATGCATCGCCATGGAAAACGAGCGAACACACATGGGCACGGTATTGACGTATCGCTGACGCTATAGTGACGCAATAGCAGCCATGATACCAAAGTACGGTGACGTAATAGCATCGACGAACGTTGCGAATTCGTATTCATTGTATTTTCTTACGGAAAGAAAGCTTGTTTTCATGCAATTTCGTTTAAAGATCTAGAGATCTTTCCGATAGGGCTCGAATAAGCTGTTTGGTCAGTGTTGAGACATTATGCTAGTCTCAAGATTACTTTTAATTGCGTCACATAGACGGAAGATAATGTAATGTTTCTATGTACGTCGCGTTTCCATTGACGAGGTAAATACAAGCAAAATACAGCAAAATGTTACCTAGCGTTTAATAGCTAGCGTGAAGACACGCCTTTTTTTTAACGTTCGTTTCCTCGTGAAACTGTTCACAGTCAATGAGTAATGACAAAGGAACACGAACGATCAAGAACTTTGTCGTAATGCTTAGTTGTTTTGCTTCTTTTCATGTCTAATCAGTGATAGCAGCTACAAAATTTAGATGCCTATCTAGTTCAGAATTCATGCTTCTAATTGGCTATGTTGTTAGATTTTCAGAGCATCGAACTACCCCATTTCTAAATAATTAATCCTATATAAATAATTATTCCCAGGTACTCGATATCCATGTACATAACTTCAAAATCCCTGAACCTAAAGTCTAAACATTAAAGTCTCCGTGTTATCCAGCAGTACAATAACAGCTAAACTGTTAACTCTGCGAGGCTGCAAAACCGCTGAGATATCAAGTTGAGAAGTTCTAAATATCGTTTCGTATTCCGTCGGTTTCACACTAGGAGTGATCTAACATACGAAGTATCGCGGCGTAGCGTAACGTTGAAACGTAGCTCGCTCTCTTCACGGTGCTGCTTGTTCCTGACATAATGAAACCGTTCCACATCCGTAGCCGCGCTATTCACGCGCTGAAATCTCGTTCGTATCCCGACTCTCACGACACTTACGGCACGCGAATTAAATAACCTACGAGTCGAATAATTACGGAAAATGAGCGTTCGCTGAATTTAAAAAGATTTTCCTAACTAATATTACGCGAATTTAACGAATTCTCGACGACAGTAATTTTCTGGTTACTCGTCTGGCAACGATCTGAACAGTTCAATTATTCAGTGTTTGCGCCGATTATTATTCACCACTTCGATTGTCGCTAAGTCTACTATGTTGTGTAATTCTGACGCTATTAACATGTGAAAAGGTAGGTAGAACTTGTATGTACAAGTCTCGAGTATAATTCGATAAAAAGAAAAAGGAAATTGCACATTTTCAAATACTCGTCGCGTTTCATTCGAGTCGATACATGCCGGCAATAGCACAATTATCGTTCTACCTAGATAATGCTAATAGTTTGCCAAGCATTCGCTGTTTTAAATATTCAATTACCAGAGGATCTGGTTGAAAGCGTCGAGGCAAAAAGCATTAATTAGCCGGCATCGTTCGTCTAACAGAGACGCGGGACAAAAAGGAAAATGTTAAAAATGATTGCCAGTCACATCTCTAATTAGCAATAAAATGAAAAAGCGTAACGATCTCGTCCAAACGTCTCATGTATCCTGTTGGATTCAATGTACCCTCGCGGATCAAGGCTTTATCGTGGCCAGATTTAATTGCTGAAACAGGGTGTAACTTACAAGTCACCGGTCCCATTAAACGGCTCGTTAAATGGAAATTCAGCGCGTGCTTGTAATGCTAATTTATTAATGCCGTTTGGGTCGCGAAACGACCAGCTTACGCGGAAAGAGAAATTTATTCAGCTCGCGAGGACGTTGCTCGTCCGACTATCGTCCGGCAAACGGCACATGCAAATTCACCCGTTTGCTGATTCGCAGACCAGCGAAGATGGCAGCAATGGAAGGACGAGGAAAGTACGATGATGTTGATCGTGGTCAATAACGTGGCAAAACAGATACGCTGTTTACGAAGGGATGAAAACGAATCGACGTTAAATTTTCGCTCATTTCGGATTTTTCTATGATCGAACTCATATCGTTAACGATATTTCATAAACCAGTTAACAGCGTCAACAAATCCTTTCGTTTATGAAAGAATATTATAAAGCAGACTATTATTCTCCACCACATAGAATTGTAATATTTTGTGATTTTAGAAATTAGATAAATTTACAGAGATGAATTTCTTCTCTCGTTCCCTTGTTCGTGGTTAGTATCGATTTAAGGGATGAGATAGAATTCAAATACACTAACTTCTCAAACTCTGTACATCTGGTTACCAAATGTTTCTTAAATTACGATACAAGCCATTCCTTTGTTGCAAACTACAACCCTGGCTTTGTTCAATTTGTCTTTCCAAAGTCGGATCAAACATCGAGTCAGCAATTACCAAACTCATCGAACCAAAAATTACGAAACAACACACGCTTTTCCTAACTTAGAAGCCTTTCTTCGATTTAAACCTACCATATCTCGCATAAAAAAGCTTCGACTCTGCGCGTGAAATTACAAATAGGGTAAATTGTTGCACCCCAAAACGATACTCCCGAGACACTAAACGACCCAGGAGCGTTAAGCGTCAGAGTCTCGACACGGTACCCTTGCTTCCGATGTTTTGACGCCAGCAAAGCGACCGGCACGCCAAGAATAAACCTGGAATCAATAGCGGACGAGTCGACAGGGGGTGGAGGAGAAAAAGGGACAGAGGGTGGAGACACAAGGGGGATCCGGATAGAACGCGCATCATAGCGAGATACCTAAACCGCTTATTGTCTGAGCCGCTTAATCCTTGGACGAAAATGAACGCGCAATTATAAGCGCAATACGGCTACGGAAAGTGCACGATAAGCAGAGGACGCGTCCCATATCCACGAGATTCAAGATTCAGACGTCTTTCGCGAATAATTTATCAAGTGTTCGAGGAAATTTCGAGAGAATTATTTTAATATGTATCTTCCTTAAACGCACATACAACAGAAGATTTATGCGTTTGAATTAATCGTTAGCTTAATTGATCTTTAAATGGTTGTGTCATAATATCCAATTTAAAAAACTAGAGAGAGAATTATTTCTGACATTTACGAGGTCCTGAAGATGTCCAGACTCCAGAATTGAAGTTTTATTAATAGATGACGAATATTTTATGTACTCGTGCTTCCTATGAATGAAATATTCCAATGATGGAAGATATCAGACTGTGACTGTAGAGATATTGCATGAATTTTTCAACGACGAAAATGAAAATTTTAACAGCCATGAATAATACTAGATAGACGTAATATCAACTAATTACGATTTCCAGCTACCTGAATTTCCGAATGCCCAAACACACACTAAGAAATACGATGTATCTAGATCGTTGGGTGTCGACCCATGGACCCGAATTCCTGAAAAATTTCAAAATTCGATAGTTTCCGCGATATCTAAATTCCCGAACACCTGGACATTCCAAGGGGAACCTCACGATATTCGTCAATATTCCTTGCACCTGGATTCCAAGATACGCGCGTGTTCGAATACCTAAATGCCAAGACTACGAGTACCTACATACCGAAGACACATGTACGCATCAAATATCACATGCAGATACATGTTTGTCCAGGTCTCTGACTACCTACCTGTCCATGTACAATATGTACATCGAGAATGGTATATCAACACCGAACAGCTTCGGTATTCAAGCATTCAGCCACACGGAATCTACATACTAAGTGTCTCCATACTGTAGGAGGGTATTTTCCAAATCTTCGGTAAAGACGTGGATTAGGGTTAAGTTTGGATTTCACATCATCCCTCTTTTGCCATGTTACGAAATCCGACTCGAATGTCAACAGCTAAAAATAACGTACACTGCCGTTTATGCAACGGATTAGATGAATAATGAAACTGAATAATAAAACTGAATAATCACGTTAGGGAATTAACAACAGCATTAAGAATGACTGTCTCGTTTGAAACTTCGATAATATGGCCATACGTTCGATGCTGCGATAATCCAATTTAATCGCGCAAAATTAAATGCCGTATGTAAATGCATATGACGTGCTGCACGTGTCTAGATGAGTTTCTAAATCAGATTTAGATGTTGAACGGACTTTTCGAATTCAGAGTTGAACCGGAATTTCTCATCCAAATATTTGACAATTTGATAATTCTATTGTTAAAGATGAATATTAATATTTCTTATCAGTGGATGTTGCTACAACAATGTATCGTAACGTAATGCGAAGAATACTATTGTTATAATATAAAAATATCATTACATGCGTGGAAATATAGAAATACGTTGATGATATATCTCAGAATATAGCTATAATACTGACTAACGAATTGCCTATAATGAATTCTGTGTTCCATTTTCTACGCTTCAAGCTGACGTCTCAATAACGAAGCTTCTTAAATCTTTAAAATTAACATTCAATCTATTCAAACGAGTTGGCTACCGCGAGATATCAAATGGAGCAGCGGAAAGGCGATTACTCAAGGGACATTAAGGCATTAAGGGATCGGATAACGTTATATCATCGGCAGGAAAGACGATTTCAGTGTGACGACATCGGAAAAAATGCTGGACGTGTCCATCCGGCTAGAATAGGTGTGATTCTTCTGGACCGGTGTAATCGTCGTCGACCGAGTTATCGGGAATTTCTCCGACATTTATTAGACAGCGAAATAAATTACAGTCGTTGCTCGAATCCGGCTTAACGATTGCAACGAGCAGCAATTTCGTCATATTACTCGATAGGAGCCTCGAATTCGTCTGCAACGTTTCTCGCTTGTCGATTGTGGGAACGACGCCTTATCTTCGCTTCTCAAACGGATCGAAGCTGTTATTTAATGATCTCTGTAGTTGATGCGTTTGAATGCTTTCAACTGTATGGACGTTTTGCAATTTGATTTGTTCAATTCGATGTGATATGGCTGACGAACTCTGACTCTCTCTTGAAGAATACTAGCTACATGTGTACAGTTTATTTTAAAAAATAATGAAACTGTCAATGTATTAATTCGTTCATTTTATTTGGCATATATTCCTTTGATATAATAATAACGATAGAAATGATCAACGAATAAATGAATAGATTTCTGGTGATTTGTCTTCGAAGTCGTCTCGAGCGTCGTACAAAGAGGGAAATGAATTTTATCAGAAATTTAAGAAATAATAATCCCTTTCTGATTTTAATAATTCCTCGACGACATTAAATTGAGGGCACTTAATGCTGCACTAAGGAAGCGTACTATGAAAATAAGTAGAAGAAGAATGTAGGTTGGAAAATATAACTTTATTAACACACCATTTACCTCAAGCTACTTTAAACCAGCTATTAAATATTCTTAGTCTTTGCATATCAGAAAATGGCCATAAAATATAAATTACAAGTGCCATTATCTTAACAGTAGCTAAAAACAGAAGCAATTATGGAATGCGACAGTTTATTATAACGTTCTAAAATTAATGCCGATTGGGTGATTGTACAAGAAAAAGTGGAACTACGTCTAAAAAAGAAATCCTAAAGAATCGATTCCACGATATTATCTCGTCTTTTTCGTTTCAATAGAAATCCTTCGAATATCGTATGCTTCGAATATCATTGCTGTTGAAGTGGTAACCACTTCAACACCCTCGCTAAAACTCTACATCCCTACAAACAATTATCTCAAATTTACAAATTATCTTTTAATATTTTTTTAACTCTTGTCGTAAATATCTGAAAATTAATTTGTCAATGCCTTCACAAGTACATTTGCCAGCCACCTTTCTCTTTTCCATACAAATTAATTTATTACAAAAAGCTAGAAGACTGAACAGATCATGTAGATTTTTCCTTTTTTTTTTTTTTTTTTTTGAGAAGTAATAATCACTTCGACAATTGCTAACGAAGAATATCGAAGAGCAACTATTTCCTAGCGATAAAATCAATCCTTCAGAAGTTCTTAAATCTGTTTCAATTTTATTATGCAAGAAGCTAAAGCCTCACACACAACGCCATACAATAAAATGTTTCCCATACAACCAGCAATGACTATAATCACTTCAATTTGTCGCAGTTTTTACTATCGCACGAGAACATGCAGAAAATGAAGAATAACACCTACCGCGGCGAGATCGAAACAGAGAGGAAGAAAAAAAGGAAGCGAAATGGAATTTAGACCGCGGCGGTGCAATTCGGGCAATTTGTTTCCGCGAGGCGCAGCGATTCGAGCCGTTTCCATTCTCGTCTCCCTTTCTTCCCTTTATCCCTGGCTTCCTCCTTCTCTTCTTCCTCCTCCATTCTTCTCTGCCCCCGCTTGCCAAGTTAAATACTCTAATTCGTATTAATGGATGGCTTGCTGCCAGTGGAACGTTTCTAAAGGGGCTCTTCCCAAGCCGCTAGCCAGAATGGACACGTTCACAGAGTACGTTCACACCAATTGACCAGACTTTAACCATCGACTACGTGGGATCTTTGCCTCTTCTGCGCTATGGGGGAGATATCCTCGATTTAACGTGGCCCTCCCAACCAGAATGGTGTTTCAACCTCTCCAAGCTAGGCTCCAGGGACTCCAGAAAATTGTATTTAACGCCAGAGAACCACCGGCTGTGATCGATACTCTCCGGAATGGGTGAAAGCGTACGGAATAGAGTGACCGCAAACGCGAGAACTTGGATTTTCGGGACACGGGATAATGGGCCGCTGATGGGTTAAGTGAACTTGGTACTTTTGGGCTGATCAGTGACTCGGTCGATGAAAGGTTAAAGAATTCTTCGTAGAAGATTTTTAAATGAAGAGTAAATAGAAGCGTTGAGAATATATCTATATTAGAAACGAAGATGTCGACAAACTAAGTAAAAATCAGACACGACAGATTCCCTACGTAATTAACACAACACCCAATTTCATCTCTAATACATCTCTAATACACTAAACTAAACCGACGCAGTCCACAGGACGAGCCAATTACAACGGCTCACACTTTAAACGATTAACTGAATCAATTAAACATCTGGAAGCATCATCTTACCAACGTGTCAATGTTTTCTACTCGACCGGACGTGATTAAGGCCCTGGAATACGTTCAAACAAATTCAAGCAAACTCTAACACGAACACAAATCCAAACGTATTCAAACGAGTCGAAGCCGTATAACGTTCTCAACGGTTAGGATATATTATTGAAAGGACGTTTTGTGAAACGGCGAGCAATTGACCGGGCAATTTTGCAATCTTCCCTCCATTAGCAGCGCGTCGCTAGCCCCTTTTCCGCCATCTGCTCGCGCGGCCATTGCGTTCGAGGAACTGGAACGCACGAAGCTGTTCGAATCGCACCTCCAACCATTGGCTTTGTCTATGCGTGGGCATATCCAGCAAGCGACTCGACGCTGCTTGACGACGAGTGAATTCAGCATGGGTCGCATGTATTTCTCTTCTGGAACGTGACTTTATTTCTGTCTGAGAGAAGCCCGCCTCCTGGCCCACGCCGAACCGTGATCGTCATTCCGATTCGACGATTCGCTTTTGAATACCACTTACGACGGTTCTTGTTACATAGAAAAGATACCTTGACTCACGCTTTTCAGATGCGACGCGAGAGAAGACGGTCTGTGAAATGGGGGCTTTGAACAAATTGCACGTGACGATGTACGTTTCGGATAGTCGAGAGAACGAAATACGCGGCTTCTGGATTCTGAATCGATGGAATTTTTCTTTCCGACAAGTCCTCGAAAGCCTCGCAACTCGCGTTTTTCTGCAAATTATTATAACTATGGGATCGTTCAAGTTGATACGCGAATAATCCTTATTTGACCTGGATCGTTTCATATCAATTTTTCGTTCTTTTCGCAGTTACCGAAAACACACGTGTTTCTGACTAAATCAACGTTGACTTGTGTCGAGACGCATAAACATCGCGTACGCGTATTCATTTGTTTTCACTATACAACACGGGTTGTTATTATTTGTATGTAATAAAATTATCTATAAATACCACAAATTACTATTTCCATTATTAAAACATCTGCAATGAACTATTTCTATAGAGAGTTTTCTATTAACAAGTTTTCTATTAACAAAACATAGTGGTCCACGGTATACAGAAATCTGTATCGAAGTGAAGAAATTATCTCTGAACGAAGAGACCAACATGAACATTGTAGCAAAAGTAGGTACACCATGAGAAAATAGTTTTAAGTGGTGAAAAACAATTTCAATGGCGTGTTTCACTCTCGATCGTGTTATCGCGCGTATGTTTCAGTATTCGGCAGGTCGCGTCGCGTCGGTGCTTGCCTTTCCTATTCTACTGTCTAACCAAGACGGCCGACTATTTCCAATGGAACACGGGAACGTCTGTTGATAACCGTGGCGTGCGTATCCGTCAATGAAACGCGTATCGTATATTTATGAGGCCACATATCCATCCCTCTCGTGGCTCTCGAGTCGCGTTCGTTTCCTCGCGACAACGCTCGAAATAACTCGCATTAATCATTCTTACGTGTTCACAGAGAAGTTTCTTCCTACCGTTGGCCACGACGACGTGCACTCTTCTCATATTTATGTTACGCCCTCCCGCAAGGAGTCAGAGTCGAGGAGGTCCGTCTTATTTTCGCGCCTAAAGGCGAACTCGTGCCGAGTTTATGCAGAAATAGAAACAATGTAATATAGCTAGGAAGATTTATGAATACGAACTGGCGACGGGAATGTGGCTGTATAGAAGCAATAAAAGCGGGATTTTCGAAAGGAGAGTTATGGAAATTTCTATCGAATAATGCTTCAGATATTTGCATATTCTCGTTGAAAAGTATTCTAATCTGTGGAATTCGGTTTCAATAAGGTGGCTTTAAGGAAGTGGGCTATGTATCTAGAAAATCTGATTAAATGAATTGCTGGAAGTAGATATCGAGCTAGGAAATGTTTCCTCCGTGCTGTTTGTCTCTGTTGTTCGGTAGAGTGCGGCGTTGGCAGAGTTTTCAATTTTAAAAAGACGAGGATTATTTATTGCGACGTAACCGATCAGTATTTTGCGCTACTGTAATAAGACGTTTATTGCTTTTGTATGTTTGTATCGAAATCGTAACCGATAACGTGAAAGAATTTTCTATGTTTCTCAATTTTGTTTTTCAAGCAAGAAAAATGTAACGGTAGTCTCGTTGAAATCCTGAAACGCGAGCTACGAGAAAGAAAGAAATTATTTCAACTCACTCGGCGTGTTAATACTATTTTGCAGCAGAAAGAATCACAAATTCTCAGAGAAACTCTACTTAATCAGAATCAACGACATAATTGATTTTCTCCTGTCCTTGCCTTTTCTCTCGTTCTTTTACAACAAGCGAAGAATTTTCACACAGTTCATTCGCGATTCTACGCTTAAACCCTCGTCCTCTTTATTGATTCTCAATTTTCTCTTTCTACGTCTACTTTGCTCATTAACTTCACCGTTATATCTTTTTTCTTCTTCTTCGACATTTCATCTTGCGAGGCTTTCTTCCCACGATCATTAGTACATCTTGTTCGTCGTAAGCGTCTCTAAAACCGCTTCTGTACCATAGACGGTAGTATCGATTCGCAAGCATGCCGCGAGATCGACGCGCGCTTTCATCGAGGGCGCGACCGGAAATGAGGCCTGTATCTCCGCGAACGAAACTGAGGCGGCGACAGGAAATTGAAAAATTTCGAACGCCTTCGAAGACGCGCGATAAAATCGTCTTCGAGTCTTCCTTCTTCTATTGCATCGATTTAAGAAGATTTTTCTACATTTTTCTCTTATTAACAAAGATTATGTAGTAATAATGTATTTTTATTAATACATAAGAGAGACGAAGATGGAAGATTTAATAGTCGTAAAATCTAATTTGCGTGTGTGAGGCAGAGAAGAGAGAGAGGGGGTTTTATCATTTTATTTGAATATCGTGTCTGTATGAATTAATATTCCGAATATACAATTATAATACTATCGTCGAATTTATTATGCAGCGTCGAAATTGTGTGAAATAAAATCTGCAATGATTCGTCAACAAATATTACAAACATCAGATTTAAAGGATTCATAAATGCCAATTGAAAGAGATGGATCATCAACTTATCATCCGAATGGTCAATACTTGTAAATTAATGATTTACATGTAGCATACAGAAATCTCTAGATTTTCTCAGACAGCATCCAAATAAATTATTCCGATGTTAGTAAAATTTGAAACTTTGCTCCCAATGAAAATTTCTCATCGTCCATTGACAATTGAATTAGCTAACGAATAAACTTCCTTTAAACGTTTTCAACTTCTTAAAAAGCACGGCAAGCTTCTATACAAATTTTTTGAAAAAAGAAAACAAAAATAAGAAAGAATATTATTCTTCCAAAAATTATTCATAAATATGTAACAATTGGCGATTGCATAAAAAAATTCGTATGTATTTTAGTAAATATCGTTGTCGAAACTGTCATTTGTTTGCGAATTTGGCTTGTGAGTCAGTCTCGATGAATCAGAGATAATTTTCGAGCGTCTTGCAAACACTTTGTGCAAGCACTCGTTGACCTGAACGCGTTTAATCTTACGGTTCAGAGACACAGGGTGCCTCGTTTCCTGTGATAGATGTTGCAGGAAGCTCGTAGTATTTTTGGAGAGGGTCATTCGTAGTAATTGCACAACCGAAATCTACCATTTCGCGACATTGCTCGTGAATCTCAACTTTACGATCCACCGACAAAAAACGTATTCTCTCGTCTTAACGATTAAACAACGGCAAAATTTTCTACCAATTAATCGCGTGATCTCAACAGAGAAGAATCGAAGATTCGATAGAAGACTCGAATAAAACATTAATTAAATTTTGACTGGAGTAAAAAAAAAAAAAAAAGAAATATTACAAATTGCGTCCTGTTCTGCAAATGTTAAACGATCCACGAGTCGAAATGAAAAAAACACGGGTCTATGTGACAACAAATAAAAAAAAAAAAAAAAAGAAGAAAAACAACTCGGGAACAGGGAGCCTTTTTACACAAGTCGATCCTTTATTTCATTCCCGTTCGATTTTCACCGGTATACGGATTCGATCAGCGACGCACGACCTCCATTCCGATTAAACGAACGTCCAGCCAGAACTTTTAATTACTTGTTTGCGTTATCCAAGCCTCGATGCGCGTCAGATCGAACAACCGGCATCCGAGTCCTGCAATTTTCGCTCGGTCTCCGAACCTTTTCACCTTTCATCCTCTTCGAATCTTCCCTTTCTTACTTCGACCGCCCTCTTGGTTCGTTAATGAGAAAACTTTGACAGAAGTAACCGAATGTTACCCAGGCTGGAATAATAAACACGCGAACACTAGTTTCTGGGAATTTATCTTTAGTTCGATATCCACTCGGCTTTGCATTGTACTTGGTTCACTGATAACCGATAGACGTTATCAATCGAAGGAACGAGTGCCCTTTGTGGAAGGAAATTTAAGAATCGAAGATAGAATTCACTCTGTGAGTGGATTATTCGTCTCTTTCGCCCTTTTATCTCGCAGTTTTCCATCTTGGAAAATGCGGGATGAAAAAATTGGTAGAACGATCGAATCGCGTTGAACGGCGGATCAGAATGCAGGTATTTGCAGCCATATCGATGATGCGAGTGATGTATTAACGGGAGACTTTTTAGATGACTCTGATGGATTATGACGTGTTCGATATTCGCTGTGATATTGTTCCAATTAAATTCATAGTGTTGTCGTGATTTCGTTTCGTTAAATTATTATTAATTCGACACCCGAAATATCGTTCCTGTCAATTTGTAGCGTAACTTTCGAGAAGTCATGAAAGAGCACGTATCTTAAATGAAGTTTCGAAATTTTTTATTCCCAACGAACTCGATAAATTATCCGAATTCAAAATTCAAGTTGTCGCTGGGTTCTTGAAACTACATAGAAAACTAATACCTTGGGAATTTAAAGAATCTATAACGAACCTTTTACAAAATTCCTTCAAACAGAGAGAAAAATATTGTTCCGTTTCGTCGATCAGAATGCAAATATTCTTGAAAAAATTCGTATCTCTGATTAAACAAAAATTACAAGTGTATCTTGTAATTACACGTCGTTGCGCGTTAGACAAGGATTACCAACATTTTTGACGAGGTAACCAAGCGAAAATCAATATGAAATTACTAGCGGCGCGAAACGTAACGGCGAAAAGAAAAGTAATACGTAATCGCTAACAGCTAACTTATACTCGAAAATAGTGGACGATAATTCTGAGACTCGGGTTAGTGACCGGGCAACCAGCCGATCGTACAATTTCCGTGCGACCTGTATCCAGTTGAAGAATTATTACATGTTTTACCGCGAAGCAACGCGGGCAACCGTGAAGCCAGTTCCTTGTAAGTTTCTCTCGCGATTTTGTCTGATCCCGAAGGATTTCTTCTCTTTATGGTGGAGGAGTCATCGAACGATGTGTCGAACTGAACCTTTCAAAGTTCCAGAACGCCTGAAGAAATTGCAACTGTACGTATACATGATCGAGATGGAAGAAAAGTTTGATTATGTGTCGACAGGCGATGAGTAAATGCAACGAGAGATGTTACAAGCTGGTGCTTTGAAGAATTGGTAAGAGATAGTATCGGGTTGGCAACTAAGTGATTGCGGAATTTGTTAATACCACCCAGTGACAAAATCCGCAATCACTTAGTTGCCAACTCAATATTAACTTGTTTCTATTTGTGGACCAGGTGGTATTTTACGCGTTTAATTTTCTATGCAACCGATGGAATGTTGGTTCGCGCGTAAAAGGCTTCGAAAATAATCGAGATGGAAGAAAAGTTTGATTATGTGTCGACAGGCGATGAGTAAATGCAATGAGAGATGTTGCAAGCTGGTGCTTTGAAGAATTGGTAAGAGATAGTGTAACTTAAGTGTTAAAATATAAATGTTATAACCCTGTTAATCGCAGTGTTATACCCTCTCAACTACCCCTATTGTCTTAACGGAAATCGGGGGATCGATCGACTAGTGGTGTCGATTATTATAATCGTAACGGGAATTTACTACTCCCGTTGACGTGTTTCCTTGCGATTGCGTCTCCTTGCGATTGGTCGAAAATTGCAGATAGTATTGGGTTGGCAACTAAGTGATTGCGGAATTTGTCAATACCACCCAGTGACAAAATCCGCAATCACTTAGTTGCCAACTCAATATTAACCTGTTTCTATTTGTGGACCACGTGGTATTTTACGCGTTTAATTTTCTATGCAACTGATGGAATGTTGGTTCGCGCGAAAAAGGCTTCGAAAATAATCGAGATGGAAGAAAAGTTTGATCATGTGTCGACAGGCGATGAGTAAATGCAACGAGAGATGTTACAAGCTGGTGCTTTGAAGAATTGGTAAGAGATAGTATCGGGTTGGCAACTAAGTGATTGCGGAATTTGTCAATACCACCCAGTGACAAAAGCCGCAATCACTTAGTTGCCAACTCAATATTAACTTGTTTCTATTTGTGGACCAGGTGGTATTTTACGCGTTTAATTTTCTATGCAACCGATGGAATGTTGGTTCGCGCGTAAAAGGCTTCGAAAATAATCGAGATGGAAGAAAAGTTTGATTATGTGTCGACAGGCGATGAGTAAATGCAATGAGAGATGTTGCAAGCTGGTGCTTTGAAGAATTGGTAAGAGATAGTGTAACTTAAGTGTTAAAATATAAATGTTATAACCCTGTTAATCGCAGTGTTATACCCTCTCAACTACCCCTATTGTCTTAACGGAAATCGGGGGATCGATCGACTAGTGGTGTCGATTATTATAATCGTAACGGGAATTTACTACTCCCGTTGACGTGTTTCCTTGCGATTGCGTCTCCCTGCGATTGGTCGAAAATTACAGATAGTATCGGGTTGGCAACTAAGTGATTGCGGAATTTGTCAATACCACCCAGTGACAAAATCCGCAATCACTTAGTTGCCAACTCAATATTAACCTGTTTCTATTTGTGGACCACGTGGTATTTTACGCGTTTAATTTTCTATGCAACCGATGGAATGTTGGTTCGCGCGAAAAAGGCTTCGAAAATAATCGAGATGGAAGAAAAGTTTGATCATGTGTCGACAGGCGATGAGTAAATGCAACGAGAGATGTTACAAGCTGGTGCTTTGAAGAATTGGTAAGAGATAGTATCGGGTTGGCAACTAAGTGATTGCGGAATTTGTCAATACCACCCAGTGACAAAATCCGCAATCACTTAATTGCCAACTCAATATTAACCTGTTTCTATTTGTGGACCAGATACTTTACGCGTTTAATTTTCTATGCAACTGATGGAATGTTGGTTCGCGCGAAAAAGGCTTTGAAAATTTATCTTTGAAAGTACAGTAATACTGGTGTGATATTTCGATGAAACGTATGAGAGATGTTTACTTCTTAAAAGTAGACCAAGTCGAAAATAGAAGGTTTTCCTCGGAACAGCAAAGTAATTCATGATTTCGACAGAAGATTATTACCGATCCCAGTTCCTAAACCTCTCTCCAATCTACTTATTACAGACACTTTAATCTCCATCGTTCATCACCAAGCTATTAAATGGCTCTTACGATTCTTAATGTTTCCTGCTTCGAGAACACGGAAACCCACGTGCGTGTTTGTATGGCTCGCAGTTTTATAACCTAACCTGAACCAGTAAAAAGAACGTGTAACTCGTGCAAGATTCGCGAACAAATATCGTACGACTCGATTTCACGGATGGCGAGTCTCGATCGAGAAGAGACCAACTGGCTCGTTCATTAACGATACGAACGTAATACGAAGAATAATTTTTATCTCGAACATCTATGTTTGGTTTGATCTTCAGTACACGCTATCAGTGCTATGCGATATAATTTATACGTTGGAACGAATCTATTTGTTGTAGAATCTGCTTCGTTCTAACATCTGTTCGTTTTAACATATGTTCGAACGTTATATTACAAACACTAAGATTATATTTATAACTTTCGATAGAATTTGATAGATAAATCTAGAATTTAACGATGCGAACTTTTCGACATAGGATTCATTGCTAGCAAACACCATTCGTTTTAGCATATCAAACGATATTTGATTTGATTTACTGATTTAACCAACGAACGGAAGAACCAAACATCTTCTTTGAAATACTAGATCGCGAGGATGACGTGTCCTTCTCTCGCAATGTGTTCCTTGTCGATTAATAGACCAGCCGGAGTTGAATGTTAATTTGCGTGTCTGGTACATGGTAGAAGCATAGGAAAAGGAAAAAAGAAAGAAAAAAGGGAATAACCGATAACAGGAGGAAACCTGATTGCTGGGAAAGTGCAACGAAGCGCGCCAGGTATGATAATAAAGACCGGGTTGGTTCGAGTCGGTCCGGCGATTTTCATACTATTTTTAGAAGGTGTGTACGTTCACGTATCACTAGGATGAATGAAACATGCACACGTTCGAGCGCACCGCTGCAAGTTATTCATCGGCGTTCTCTATGTATCGAGATTCCTTTTACTCTGTGTTTCTCTTGTAAGTCAAACGAGTTTCCATTTTTCCGAGTTTTAGTTTCTTCATTAGAAATGATTCGCTTCCTAAACGATTAGGAATCGTCATTTTTCGAAATTTCACATCGTATCAAGATTAAGAATCTTGTTCGTTTTTCAATTGTAAATTTCAGTTATAAAATCAGTATACGCAAGTCCGTGTGAGTATTAGGTTGTCCGAAAAGTTTCTTTCGTCTCATTAGGTGATAATAGACGAACAACAATTTCTGTTTTATATTATTTCCTTGTATTAGGTATGATCCATTTCGTTCTATTTCTATTGTTATGTTCGTGCATAATTCAATAAACTAATATAAAACAAAAAACATTGTGCGTTTATTATTTCCCTATAAAACGAAAGAAACTTTTCGGACAAGCTAATATAAATACAGAACGTATTTGAGTTTTCGAATATCTACAGATGAAAATTGCTACTTTTTTCGATTCGATAATCTTGTAATTAAATTACCTCAGTGTGAACGTAATTCGTGAGCCTCGATAGAATTGATTGGATTTGAGAGATGGGAAACTAGTGATTGCGTTGTAGGTATACAATTAGATTCAACGAAAATTGTCTTCGCTTGGGAACGCGATATCTCGCGAGAAACGATCGGTTCGATTTTGATCGCTAAACGACGCATCGCGTGTCGCACGACACCCGGTATATAGCAACTCTCGAAGGGGTAGCGCGTGTGCAGGGGTACGCGTGTTAATTCACAACGAACATGCGACGCGAAGACGAAGAAACTCTATTGTGCGTGAGGATTACAGAAAGCTCTCTTTACGCGGGAAAACATTTTCCACTTCATCTTTCCAATTTTTATCAATTATACATTAAATCGATATTAAACGTGAAACAATTTATTACTTAATGCGTTAAAAATGTTATCACTCTTGTTACACTGTGTAGCTTTAATAAACTATATTTTTTAAACGATTTGTTGATGTAAAATTTATCAATTTAGAGATACGTTATCTTTCTCGCTAAGATTTATGCCTTTCGTTTCTAAACGAATAAATAATTTAGAATATTCAATACATTTAAAATGTATGGCATAGAATTTACATTCTAATTATAATATATATATTTCACATTTATAATTTAAAGAATCTATAGAACTGGTATTTTATAAGTCATAATTTATAAATTGCGTTCTAAACCAGAATAATGAAGCAAACTATGTCAAAGGAAATAACACGGCAAAGCAATCAGTAGCGACGGAATCGAGTGGCGAATTAACAACGCTGTGCGTTAATTGCCATCGCCGTCAGTGGCCCGTGAAATCGTTTTTATTACGGAAAACGAAACCTCGAAGGAACAAGACTTCGCGCGCCTGCAATTAACAACTTTTTCAATGAAACTACCGAGCCCTCTCGCGGGCCAATGCAACGCGACCGTTTAAAAATTCCCTGTTTTCTCAAAGATGACGCTGCTCTGTATTTCATTGCACGTGATCAACGTTCTCCTTTTGCCAAGTCAACAATTAATTTACGTTACTTTCTTAACTCCGAACGCTGCTTCTGCGTCAAGTTATGTTTCCTGTACTTGTATGAAATGTAAATTCTGAAACTTCGAAATTCGAATACTTAAGATAAGGAAGAAAAATGTTGTTACGGGCGAATCATGTTCGTAAATCATTCTTTGGTCTGCGTATTAATTTCCTGAGGTTTCACGACGCTGAAATATTTTGTCATAATTTTGGATGAAAATGCAAAGTTCATTTATAAATATCAATGACCGCAACGCCAGCGTAATTCTGCTGGCTCGTTGACACGCCCTTGCCAACAGATTTATCATTTTCTCGCTCTTACAGTCGAGAAATGAACACGTATTTATCTTCGTAATCCTGGTTTTTTCCATTATCTTTTTTCTAATCTCGTTGGTAATAATTTGAAAACGAGCACGAATCTTACGAATACGAAATCTGACAGGAATGCGCAATGAATAAAAGTTTGTGCCGTCGATCAGTCGATTCTTGCAATCGCGTAGAAAATGTGACGTTAGAATTTCGAAAATCTATAAGGAAACCTATCTACGAGAAAATTTCGATGACCTATTTTAAAGTAAGAAAATAATTTACGAGAAGATAATGAAAAATTTCGCATTTTATCAAAAGTGATAGAAGTGACTCTCGAGTACAAATATTTCTCACGGAATTTCCGCGAAATATAAAAGAAACGCACAAAGAGGAAACACGTTGAAAAACAGGAGAAACTGGGTGTCAAAGGCGAAAACGCTTAATTAAGGCGTCGTTCGAGCGCCTCACCCCTGTTCGCTTCGAAACGATTTTTAAACCACCTCGTTACCCTTTCTTCTTCCCTTTTTTTTCCGCGTTCGAGAAACCGGAGGTGGTCGATCCACGACGAGAAAAAAGAAGGTTCTCGCGAGTAGACTCGCGAGGGAACGCTTTTACCCCCGGTGGAAAATAAAAAATGCTTGCCTCGAGGGACAATACAACCCCCATGACATGCTGCGAACGCGCACGACCCTCTTTTACCGTAACAAGAGGCTTAGCTAACGAGCCGAGGGTTCGGGGGTCCCTTTTTACCCAACACACCGACCACTTCTCCATACTTTGTACAGGAGAGTCGTTGCATTCCATTAACGAAAGATTTACGCAAGCAGCTTCTTCCCGATCATTGTTCGATTTGCAGAAAATTACTTAGGGGAAAATTATTTAGGGGAAAATTATTTAGGGAAGATTACTCGAGAGCAGGGAGCATTACATTAGTCTCGAACGTAGCTGGATTTGAGAATCGAGAGAAATGATCGTTGAATTTTTGAGTAAGGGGAAATATTATTGTATGTGTATGTCTTCTGTCATGTTGGACCTACGAAAGTGGATATTTTGTTACACATTGGTTATAGGGATCATTATCGTCGCTCTGTAACGAATAAATCATGATTACGATGAGAAATAATTTAATTTTTATATATAGCACATTTAATTTCTTCGAATACAGTTGAAAATTGTTAAAATGCGAATAGAGCAAAGAAGGTATATCGCTTACTGAGATAACTAATAGTATTCTGTAGCAAATAAATTAACATAGCAATGAAGAGTAACTTGATCTATGCACTGCGTAAACAATTTTTTCAATTAACCTTGGAAACTGTTATAAGTAATAAAAGTATAGGGTATTTACATATACATGCATATGTATATTAAGACAAGTATATTTGCTGAGAGGATCAGTGCTGTGGTTTTACGACGAATAAATTCTAATTACAATAACGAATAATGTAATCATTACGTCGCGTAATTAATCCTTTCAAGACCGAATGTTGTTTAGACTTTGGGAAAAAATTCCTTGTGTCGTACATTAATAACAGGAACTTTTTTTCTAATGTCTTTGTAAAACAGGCGTAATTCATTCAAACTCATAATCGGTTTTATCAATAACAAATATAGTTATCGTCTAGCTGGTTAATAATCTGTCGGAGTGCAGCGTCGCGTGCGCTTAATACCGAGCGCGAAAGAATTTATTTTTCCAACCAGTTTCGAACAGCAGCAATTTTATCGAAAAAAAAAATGAAATTCTTTAGCCCTGAATATTCTTCAATTTTTTTATATTATGAGCAGCTACTTGAGTAGATCATTATTAATAAAATTTAACGATGCATGAATTATAATTCCAACTATCTTATCTTCATTTTGAAAGGAATATTTTTCAACGAAATAATAAATATTTCATGAAAATAGGACTGTGCGATAGAAATAAATGCAAGCACAGACGACAAGGATGAGAGCCACTGCACGTTGTTGAATACATTATCGTTCGCGTGTAAAGGCGCCTGCCCCCCTCCCCCCCTCTGAAAATGGACCCTTTTCGAATCCTCCCCTTGCTCCTGTTCGCTAAGGGGTACCGTTTTGTTGTGCAGAGTGTATGCAGCTTGCTGCATCATGAGAAAGATTCGCTGCGTCCAAAGTAAAAGGTGAATAAATATCACGCATCGCTCTACAACGTCTTTTGCTACCTATTCCAATTGATATTCATGTATCGGTTTAATTCAGTTATATCCGAATGTTATTTTTTCACAATTCCGTTTCAGAATAACATTTTCCTTTTTCAATGATTCGCTTGTTGTTTTAACTATCCAAATAGAGGAGTTACGTGAAATATAAACAACGGTGCTACTGGACTGTATAGTAAAATTCGTGCCATCAAAAATCAATGATCGAATGAGAATCGTTTGAAAAGAATTTCACGAAAATCGAAGTTCGAAATATAAATACGGGTATATCTGAATGTTTGGTGGAAAGGTGAAATTTTATACGCAAGTAACAACACTGGAGGATGAGCTTGTTTTCTTCAACCTAATGGAAATCACGAAATATTAGGTTGTCCGAAAAGTGTCTTTCTTTTACAGACACGTCTTTTACAACGACGCGTTTCTATACAAACATGAAACCTAATCCGTCGAACGTTGTGATCTTTATTTTGATAGAACAAAATGGGTCATACGTAATTCGATAAAATAATATAAAACGGAAAATCTTGTGCGTCCATTATTTCCTTATAAAACGAAAGAAACTTTTCGGATCACCTGATACATGTGACGACGTATTTAGCGACAAAATTCCTGATATTGCTGTATACAAATTCTTCAAATCCTTGAATATTATTTAAACCAGAACACCATATTTTTATCCATATATATATATGTATCTCCCACGAGTGGAAGGTAACGTTAGCCAGTGCTTGCACGCTATTAGAAACTCCCAAGCCCGAATGCTCACCCTGAACACGCCACTGATCCAAACTGAAATCGTTCACTCACGACACGCGGTGAATTATAAATCACGGTTGCCCGAGTGGTGCGAGCGGAGCGTCCATTCATCGAAAACCGGGATGGCGTTCACGCCTCGAATGTGAAATCGAAAACTGGGACGGCAGAAATTCGGGCCGTTCCTCCGCTATCAGAAAATCTCTGTCGCCCGAAGCGGAGAAACACTAGTGGGACAGCCTTCATGTACAATCCGTCGTTATATCGTTCCACAATTGACAAGCTATCGGCTCTTCAATTTACCTTGTGAAACGATCGCGCGATAGAAATCCGCCAGGGAGACCTCACTGATGTAACCGGAGGAACAGATGCTTCTTCAATTTTTCTAGGAACTTTCTCGAGATGAGAAGCTAACAAATAGGTTCTTCAATCTCTACACGTCTACCTAGAGACTCGCGGAGATGTCGCTTTTTATTTATTTATCGAATAATTTATAGATTCTATAAATTATCTAGCGATAATCTCGACATGTGAATACCGCCGACAGGATTTTTGATTTCACTCGTTTTTCGATTGCTTTTAGTAGCTTTTTTTTTTTGCAAAAAGTGTGTTTGACGTGGCTTCCATTGATTTGATAATTTATAAGCTCTAAAAAGATAGTATTAGAAAAATAATGTTCAAGCTGAATCTGGAAATTGAAATCTTGATATTTGTTGTCTTATGTGAACAAAGGGAGAATTTAAGAGAATTTCTCGTATTGCATAACAATCGAGAGTTAAATCTCCTCTTTATGGATTCATTTTTTAGATTCTCACCGAGACGTTTTCTGTAGGAGGAAAAATAGAGAGGATAAAACGAGAGGCGGGTGTTTTCCTAGGGGAATTATCGTTGCTTGGAAATTCATAAATCGAGACAACAAAAAGTGGTTTCCATGGACGAAAGAGGATTCCGGAGACGGTGTTATACATCTCGGATGGGAATATCGGTTATACCTGTAATTTTCCTCGCGAATAAGGTCCCGAGGCTGAGGCGAGAAAATTGCTTGCGAAAAGAATTTCGTTCTCGGTGACGATCCTCATCTAATTTCGTCGATGAGACGCGCGCCATTCTCCCTTACGCTCGCGCGAGGAATTCGATTTGCTCGCGCAGAAAGGGGAGACGAAACGAGAGAAAAAAAAACAAGAAAGAAGCACGAGAAGAAAGTATAAATAAGTAAGCATGCGAGAAACTCAAGAGAGAAAACCGATCTTCTCTTTCATATCAATCTCTGTGCATCGATTAGACTATCGAGTGCCGTGTTACTTGATCACATACTGAGAACTTGATTTTTTATGTAACTAGAATAATCTGTGCGTAGAAGATAAAATTAATCGCTGTCTACTCGATATAGATATAATTTCTTACGAATTTCAGCTTCGACGTTACAAATGAACATTCTGAGGAACAATGCTAACGAGCAACGAGTGTCAGATCAAACTTGATGATTCAAATCAAACACAGAATTTCTCGTATCTGTGTATCTGTGTGGAAACTAAAAGTCGACAATCTGATGACGAATATTATAAAAGAAGACGCGTCAGAGCAGAATTAATGAATCACTATCGACAAACATCCCATTCAGCAGTCTCAATTCAAAACATTTAATGGAAAAAAGCAAAGTCCATGTGAAAGTTCTCGTTTCACGATGTACGAACGTAGTTTGGAAACGAGATCGAGATCCAACAAGATATGGAGTGGAAAGAAGGCCACGAATATCGTTTCATCGTCGTGATATCCCATCTCTATTCATAGAGAGACAATGGAACGCGAGGTTCAAACAGCTTAACATAATGATCAACGCTCGAACTACGCGACGCCGAATCGGTAAATCGCGTCTGAACGCCTTGAACTCCTTTAATCCGAGTAATTGGTCGAGATCTGGTTAATTGGATTGAGCGAGTTCGCGAAGCGTCGGAAATTTGCGAGATTCTTCTTGATTTGAGATGTTTGAGGATGTTGAAGGATGTTGGACTCTTGTAATATCGTGATTCTTTTAGGAATTCCGAGAAATCTGGATAAGAAATTTTCCTCGGATCAAGCATAATCGGCGTCCATTTGTTTCAAACTGCTTGCAAGACTAAAATAAAATAAAAAAAGAGAATAAAAGAGAATAAAAAAATAATATCGAATGCAATTTTGATACTGTACGTTTGATTCTTTTTATTCTTCGATAGGACTCGTCGATTCCGAATTCGAGAAATTTTCTCTCAAACTATCTAGTTAACGATATTTTTTACTTGATAACGATCTATTACAATTTAATTTTTGTTAACAAAAAATCTGTATATGGATGATCTTAAAGAATCCTAAAATACCCGGTGTATCAAGGAAACGTGATCAAAGAAAGACCAAAATGACGATGAAGAATAAGCCCGGATATGTGTCAGCAGGTGTATAAAGTCTCTGTGTGCGTACTGTGTTAGAGAGTGTAACGACAGCGGACGAACAATGCGTTAACGGGAATTAAGAGCACGGTGTTAACAAACTGTGCAATCGTTGGACGATATACACACGAGAATCGGAGATTACATATTTGTCGTAGCAAACAGCAGTGGAACGACGAGTCTCAGTGTTCAGAGAAAGGATCTACTAAAAGTTAGCCTAGGTAACCTCGGGATAGTCGCATCCGACAAAGCATGACCTTTCCAGTCACATTCCCCTCTTAAATATTTCAAGTATTCCGCTTATATCGATACGATATCTCGTCGAGTAAAATATGCTGTCTATTCCTAGACGATAACAACGTTTACAAAGTAGTATCGAGGCTAAACCTCAGTCTCGCTGTCGTTGAACCGCCCAGCGTTACAAATTCCAACAATCTTAAACGCAATTTCTTTTCTAGTTGAATTCGTAATTTCATTATCATACATCTGGTTATCGTGTTGTGTTGCAGGAACATTTGCCAAAATCTAGGTACAGAGCTTCTCAATAAGACTGAATAACAGAGTTTCTTGTTAATAAGCTACTTGAGTAGTAAAGAATGTGACAGCGTATTACACGATGTATTACACGATACAAAGTGATTGCACTTCGAACGAGTAGAAGTTTTCACGATAATCAGAATATTTCGATGAAGAGATGCTTCTAATGCAGTTGCATAGTCTTGTTAGTCAGATACTTGTTTGGATAAAAATTTGAAGTACTATTTCAGTGAAAAGAATTATTTCAATGAAATGCTTGAATATCGATGAAAAATAATAATTTTTCCAACACTCGCTAGACTTTCCTACGTCAAGGAGATATATCAAAAAAGATGAATCGAAAGAAATCTCACATTCGACTCATCGTTGAATTTCATGTTGAATTTCTCGAGCCTCGGCATCTTTAATTCATAAATTTACGTACAACAGGGTGGTTAACCAGACATTAAGAAATTAACTTAACACAGCCCTCGAAGTAGGGCACCTCTTTCAGAGAGATAATCTTTTCTCCCCCGAAGCGAAGCTTAATGATTGCGTAGAGGTGGCGGTCACGAAGAAATTCTTGGACGTTCCTTTAGATAAGCGTGCAAAGCGAGTTAACGGGGTATGAAGCTCGAGAGTCTTTTCTTTTCTTCCTTATTTTTTCTATTTTTCTTTTTTTTTTTTTTTTTTTCTAGCTATACGAAACGAGTCATCCGTTCTAGAAAAGAAGCGAGTCTCGGATATTGAATTTCGTGCAGTGAATTTCATATCGGAGCAGAGGAAATTCCTTTACTATTTTTTGATTTGTAGTCGACCGTACGGTGAATATTAACGAGGCATTAAAGGTTCCGTTAGCAGACTGGGTCATGCTTTTTAACCTGATAAACTCACTTTTCTCTACGAATCGCGCAAACGAATCTTAATTGCTCTGTATCATGTGAAAGAATATCGAACGATATTACGAAGGTAGATGTCTGTTAATTTGCTTCCCGATAATGCTGATTTTTATTTGAATACGTAGTACACCGCATAATATATTATTACGTACGGTTGCTCACGGAAGTATTTGCACGTTTGTAGAAGATTGTTTATCGCGACCGTTGTTTCTTCATCGACGTCACACAACCGTCAACTACCAAACGCACCTATTATCCTTCTCATTACGTGTCAATCTCTAACCAACATTTTTATTCTACTAAAAAACCACCTAAGTAAAACATCGAATAACGTATTATTTCGTATGATCAATCTCGTCTATCCTCTCTGGAAAATTCGCATTTCGTCCATCCAAAAGCTGATTTATCCTGCGTCCTACATCGCCTATTATCCGTAACACATATCCGCCATTAAACATTCCAAATCTCTCTAGGAAGATCTAAAATCCCGAAAAAAGCATGCAATCTTTCTCTCTCGCAAGAGAGAAGAAGCATCCATGACCTTTGCGCGTGGCTCGTCCTTCGATTATTTCGGCGATGCGATGGTCCGCGTCGGCGTCGTACGTTTTCTACGCGGACAATAAATGGAACGTGGCTTTCGAGGCTGGTTTTCGCAGGTCCGCTAGTAGGGAGCCGTTTCTACGAGGGGATCTCGTCGCAAGAGAGGAAGAAGGGACGAACACACACACACACACACACACACACACACATATGTACACAGAGAAGAGAAAGAGAAAGAGGCAGAGAATTTTGGCATGATGCCATGGTTGCTACAAAGGCTTGCTCTCTCGAGCGCGGAGCTACCGTGTGTTCCGGAGGGTTTCCAAAGGCAGGGTCCCGCCTCGATGCTCCTCAGCCTCTCTCTAGCCTTTAGTTCTGTCTTTCTCTCTGCTGTGCCAACCTACCCAGTCGACCCTAACCTCCAAATCGGCCGGGTCTGGATATCCCTCCCTAGGCGCACGTCGGAACAAAAACCTGCGACTTAGAGGCTGCATGAGAAACGTGGCGAGCCTTCTGGCCCTGGCTGGCGCGTGCGTGGCCCGATTCTTCGACACGCCAATGCGATTTTTCGGAGCCGGATCGTGGAATCAAATGCAGCCTGGAGCGGTTAAATTAACCGCTAGGTAGGCAAACCTCGGGTCATTCGACGATTTTCGTAGCAAGTGAAATTTCACTCGTAAATCTCTTGCGAACGAATTTTTATTTTTCGCGGAAAACCTTTTAAACGGATAACTTTAAAGCCGATTGTACGATGTAGTTAAAACTTCTGTAAGCATTGCAGAATTTCTACAGATTTTCCAAGAGCTTAGCTTAACTCCGAGCGGTAGCTATGGTGTGTGTAATAATAGGGAAAATGACGAGAAAGGACGACGGAGTATACGATGTTACTTTAGAACGTAGTTCGAACGAAAACGACGATAACATTATTCCATCTGGAAAGATGTAATCGTAGATTGGCGATTACTACTTGCAATGTTTGATCTGAGAGTTATTAAGATTGTCGAGCAGAGATTGCAGATAGGTACGGTCGGCTTGATATTATTTGTATGGTTTGAATTAGGGTACGCTGGCGAGATTGCTGGTATAGAGTTTGGAAGGTGGAACAAATGGAAACAACAGAACAAGAAGTCGTTGTTCAAATTGCTCTATAAAATAGAGTCGTTTTATTACCTTGGACCGTGAAATTCTCGTATCTCTTTTGGTCTCTATATGTATCAGTATTCGCGTATACGATAACGAACAGATTATCACTGCGACAGATCCTTCATGTTCTTAACAGTGTACCCAATTGTAAAGTTACGTTGTTAAATATTCCTAAATAAATTCTTTGATAACTACAGTCCGTATCGAGACGGGTATTTCGATGATCGAAGCGTAAACAATTCCTTCGAATGCGCAACGAATTCTAAATTTCACGGCGCCAGGGAAAAAAGTGACCACTTTCCAGAGAATTTAATTAACATGGCATCGCGCGACTGACAATTTACGGGCGTGCACTCGACTGCATCATTAGCGGGCCACTTTCGACCAAAGGACGACAGATTTACGAGGTTCGTCGGCTGCGCCTACTCCATTACCTGGCCGTCGAAATCGCGGCACAACCCTCGACCCTTTGATACGCGTGTAACAATCACGCTGGGCGGATCTTGCTCGCGCCTACAACTCGACCTGACCCCCTACGTTGATCGAACGTTCAGGCATTTACCCTCCGACAGTGAGTACGTAATTCGCTTATTGCTAATATAAAAGTCCTCCTCTACAAATTGCAACTTCCGGGAAATTTCAGCGAAGGGCGTAGGAGGGACTTGTGATTTTTCAATTTAATAATTTAATAATAATTAAACTAGAGAAGGTTTTTCCATGTATTTATGGGAAATGTAAGAACGCAAAGATGCAGAGAATGCGCATGATACGCGCAAAAGTATATAAAATATCCAAAGCAGTGCAACGGTTATAATTTTCCTTTCCTTTTCTATAATTCCTTTCGCTTGCATTTGGGGGAAATTTAAAAGTACAAACACGAACAGAACGCGCACAATATGCAGAAATATAGAAAATGCTCTAATTAACGAGTGAAATAAACTTCTATAAAAATTCTCTATTTCTTTATTTGTATTCAGAGAAATCTATAATCTAGCGATTAGATTTAACCAATGGTTTAACCAATAAAGTGTACACGGAACGGAAACTGCTTTTCTATTGAAAACAAAACTACACGCCTTACAGAAACGTCAATTACTATTTGATCGTCCAGTTTCACGAGGATTTTGCGCTTCAAAAGCACGTATGAAGCGGAATTAAAAGAGATTAAGTCTATGGATCGCCGTCGGTAGAACGAATATAGAGGGAGGGGGTTGGCTAAAAATAAGTAGCCACGGTAATTAAATCTGTCGACTGAAAACTCGGAGAACGTAAATCTTCGCGCACTCGTAGTGTATTTCGCGACACAGTGCGCGGTTGCAGTTTTACGAGCTCGTATATACGTCTTAAGCCTGTGTAATCCGGGATCTTTGTTGGCGCATACGACGTGCTCCGTCGGGTGGAATTTCGAAAAAGACTCAACACGATGATGGAACACTGTGCGTACTTTCAATGGAAAGCAGCGGAAAGGAGCTGTTGTTGGAGACTCGGATGAGACCTTTACGACGAAATGAAGATTAAAAAAGCTGTACCAACGTTAAGAAAGTCTTGGAAGCTTAGAATGATTTTACATGTTGAAAATGATCAAAGTTGAGAGATTTTGGGAGATCGCACCGTCGGTTTTCGTTCACGATATTAAAAATTTGCCGAGTTACGACGAAATTTATGACGATGATCTTGAATTCTTTATATTCCAAGTTTAATCTCAGCTATGTTGACAGTAGTACTACCGAACTGAAGTCTCGACTTTCTCCTTTTATACTTATTAAAGGTATACGAATGCTTGGCAAAATTAATATTAATTTCTATTATGATAGATTTCGATATTAGGATTTCATAAAGATGTTAGGAAGACTTCGATCAAATATTGATCCCTATACTTTGAAATGAATAACCTTTTTCTCTTTCAGAGATATCTTCGATACAATAAATCTTTTATTCAGTTGGTGACATTTAATGTTACTCTTCCATTTATTATGATACACGAATAGTAAGAGATAATATAAAAATTCAGACGACGAATTCAATTAAAATCTCAAATAGAGAGTGCAATTAGCTTGCAACATAGAACGCCTAAGTTAATCAAAACTATCTAAAAAATAATATGCTGTAAAAAACTTCTCTATTTTTCTATTTGTTGTTAGCCCTCGTAATTTCAACGATCTATACTATCGAAATATAGAACGAAACGAGACATGTATCCAAAATTATGGTTCATGTCCTACCCAAGCCTATCGATTAGGGACTACAAACATCGTGAATTGGTGATCATGGGGAAAATCGATGGCCCGTGGTGAAATCGAAGGCCGGAGTCCGACGTGGTTTATAAATTATGACAGGAAGCGCAGCGGGTCTCGCTCTTGCTGATTTTATGTCCCTTCCGTGCGCGCATTTTACGCCATAGTTTGCAAGGAACGCTCGTTATGGGCTGTCACGCGTTACTTAGCCTCGATGGAACCGTATTATTTCGCACGTCGTAAAGGTCTCTATAGAAAGTCTCAGTCTGAACTAGAGTGAATTTTTTAATTTGTCTCGTCACTTTACGATCTCATAGCTCCCTCTTTAAACGCTTTTATTCGCATTTTATCATCTGATCACGTTGACGATGATGTAGAATTCCATAGAAAAAGCCACGATGCATTCTATTCTTAAGTGAAGTACCATTTTTTTTTTTTTTTGCATTTCATCTCGAGTTTGTCAAAATTTTCAAGTTTCGAGTTTCATATCGAGAAGATAGGCTTCGATGATCTCATCTTGGACAATAGAATGGTATTATTGAACGCAACGCTTTAGTAATGGTATCAACGCTAAGAATGGTATCACTAGCGATGCCAATTACCATTCTCGGTGCTATCTTCAAGCTATGAGTAATAACAACACTATGCAGTACATAACGGAGTATCGCCACTTACAGAGCCATTAGCGTCGCTTGCCATCGTGCGAGTATCATTATCGAGCAACGGCTAATTCTTCAATCGCGCACTTTTTGTATAGAAAAAGATGCTAATCTGGTAGTGATCTCAATTTTACTATACAATTATCCGTGGTCAATCATTAATTCCACGCTTTTTTACGACAATGTACAGACAAAAATAAAATACCTATTTCACCGTTTTACCAATTTTTCGTGATCAATTCTCAGTCCGAATAGCTTCCCACGTGCGTAATTAGAAGACGACGCAGTCGAATCGAAAGACAACCTCGTACAATCGACCAACAAAATTCTTACACAAGAAATATTGCAACTATAATAATTTTCCCTGATCAATTCTTAATTTCGATCATCATCTCGTTCGCTATACATATAAACATTCTACTGTTGTACACTTAGTGTACGTTCTAATTAGAATTTCACTGACGATACTACTTCGATTAAACAAATAGAAAAGGACAGAAATATTCAACAATGAAAACTTCTTCATGGTCAAGCAACGTCTGAACAAAGGTTGAACAACCTCGGCTCATAAAACGATTATCCGGCTACCAACAAGCAGTGCGAAGCACGCATTGCGAAATACCTTTGATCCTACTGCTGCGTGGTGCATCGAGCTGCGAGATTAAACGCAATTGTCCACGATCAAAAGCAACAACGTTCAACCATGCTGCTGATGATTTCACCTCAACGAGCATCGAGAGAGACAGAGATAGATGCCGAATGTGCATCGAACGCGACGGTAGTAAACACACGTGAGGCCACACAATGTACGAAGACGCGGCGCGGATTAATGCGGCGGTTCGCGATGCGTGTCGTGACGTCACTTCCGGCCAATCAAAAATCATCAACGCTACGATCAGCGACCGTGCTCGAGCACGTTAAGCGACGTTCACACGCGTCGACCAACGATCGTCGTCCGTTGGATTTCTAGACGTTAATTGAACGAGACTAGACGAGAAACGAGAACCTCCAATTCTCTGTGCTACTCTCGATTAGTAGCCTGAACTTGATTATGTCATCACCGGATTCGATTTACGTTGCGTTACGTTACGGACGTTCGAATCAAACTTTTGAAACGATTCCGTGAAATTCACAAAGCTTTTGTTATCGTTATAGCCAGCATCGAACGTTTTATTTTATAGCGACGAAACGAAGCAAACGGGACGATGTTTATTTCTAGAGAAACAATTTTACGCATTGACTCATGTTTCAGGTGATTCGAATTGAATCGCAGCGCATTATTAGATACAGCCTGTTGATCATGATTGGATCATATATTAGAATGAGAGATGATTAAAAGATTTATATTATTTATATTATATTATAAGATTATGCATAGTGTTGGAAAGAAATTATTGAATATTTATGCTGTGCATATGTCAGATGCAGTAGTAAAACAGTCTGAGTAAATATATTGGGTTGGCAATTAAGTGATTGCGGATTTTGTCATTAGTTGTTATTGACATAGTAAACATAAGTCCAAAGTTCGACCATTTCCGAGACGCAAACATTCTTTATACGTTAGCGTTAAGATTGATTTACTACCGGCTTTTATATTCACCGAAGATATTTTACGTTTCCTCTTTCCATTCCCACACACGCTTAACATCCTCTTGTTACAGAATCGCGAACCTCTATTGAATTATTTGACAAGCACGCTGAATTCGGTTACGTAATTCCTCGAAGTCACTTACCGGTGAAGAATACAATTTTGTAAATATCCCCATGAAAGAAAGTTGAATGGAGGATATTCAGAAGCTCATTCGTCAGTCGATTACTCAATCATAACGCTAACGCATAAAATGTTTCAGCTTGGAAATGCTTGATACTCCGACTTACGTTTACTAAGGTTTTTTTCTTTTTACGCAGTATGACGTATCCCATGTAATATAAATATTGAATAGCTTTCTATGAACACACTGTATGAATGTCTTTCATTCCACGTAACTTTCTCCTCGCGATAGTAGCCGGTTGTTGATGTCACTTGCGTTTGTAATAGACAGCTATTGGCTGATGCATAGGTAGGCAAGGTGAATAATGAGTAGCTTGGAACGGTATTTTGTCATGTTACTGCGAAGCGAAGATAGTTTTGTAGCGATTCTATATCTTTGTGTACAAGCGAATGATGGCATTTTACGTGAAAGATTCTTTTATTCCTTGCGCCTTTGTAATATATCGTATTCAGGTATCGATATTCAGATATTCATAGGAATTGATAAAAATATCGACAAAAGATCGTTTCGCGTATTTTACCTCTACAATACCTCTACGTTGTACCAATTTACCATTAACACGTAGAAAACCAAATTTATAATAAAAATGTAACATAAGAAATGTTAATTAAAGGAGCTCGTTAAAGTTGCCTTCCGACTGTATCGTCCACGCTGTAAACCTCGTTTCGTCAAAACGAAATATAGGAGAATAGAATGAAAATACTACTTGAAATGTTTATTTTTATGCTTATGAACATTGTCAAAGCGATATCAAAAGGGCGAAAATTTTCGAGGCAGTCCTTGCGACAATATTTAACGCTTTGTGTCTTATTTGTGTTTATAGTCGGAGTAACAAGAAAGTAAGAGAAAGTATTGAGAAACGGTGATTTCGATAGACGACGCAGGAAACGTACGTTCATTTCGTGGAAATCCATAGGATTTTGTTGTTTGCCAAGACGAGATCCACGTAACAAAAGCGTATAGTATATATCCTGTTTCCCTAGGGTAGCTGGAAACATGAGCAAATCATGGCCTCCAGACTACCGAAATGGGCAGCAGGGCATAACAAGCGAACTTCCGGTCGATAGATCGAGCTCCTCTCTTCTCAAACATCGTATTAAAATCATACGCCGGAAAAGCTATCGAAAGCGTAATTGAAATGAATTCGTTGAGAAAGTTTTGATACGACAATGAGAGAAGATAAGAAAAATTGTTACGTAATTGGAATAATTTCCGAGGCGGATTGTGAAAAGCGGGCTATTTAATTTCCTGAGCAAAGAATGAGTATTCTTCGATGTAGCGAGATTAAGCTTGAAATGAAATAATAATAAAGTTTCGGAAGTATTAAATAATCTAACGACCTGGGATTATAGTAACAGCAGGGAATTACAGTTTTCCAGATTAATTGCACCCAGTTACAACTCTAAATATAGAATTGCTATGCCATTTCCTAAGCACACGGATTCAATATATCCATTGTAGATGTTTTAGGTTAAATATCAATAAGCTTCAGAAATGTTCTAATCGGATGATGAATTTAGCGTAACAAACCTAATGGAAGCACGATAATTATATTCTAAACGTGATTCATCGTATCCAGAACAATCTGATTATTCTACCGCTCGACTATACATTTCTACGATCTACCATAAAACGTAAGAGCAGTGCAGGAAAAGATATTCCAGAATTCTCATATATTAGCTTGTTCGAAAAGTGTCTTTCTTTCGCAAACGTGTTTTTTACAACAATACTTTTTACAATAATGGTTTTTACAAACGTGAAACCAAGTCTGTGAAATATCGCGGTGTTTTATCTCGACGGAACAAAATGGATCGTACGTAATTCGACAAAATAATATAAAACAAAGAACGTTGTGCCTCTATTATTTCCTCATAAAACGAAAGAAACTTTTCGAACAACCTAATACAAAACGATGGAGCTCAAAAATTATCCAAATATCGGACATTTGATCGTAAATTTCTACGATCTACGATAAGACACAGAAATGACGATAGAGAGATATGGATCTTCCTGAATGTTTTAGCGCGAAGAGATCAAACTTGAACAAAGCTAAAGAAGGAAAAAGGAGTATCGCGTGGGAGGGACGTGTGGCTTCGTTGAAGCGGCCTGTAGACCGACGAAGCTTACGTTACGACAGAATGTCGTTACACCCAATTAGCTTCATTAACGGCCCTGAGAGGCTGACACACGAGCGAGTCACGTTCGAAACGGCGGAAAAATAAAGCCGGTGTTCGTCGACGCGACTGAATATTTATGCTTTCTCGGGAAAGCTTGCGAAATTTGACCGAGCGACAGCTTCGAATAATCGCCTTCGTAGGCTTAATTGCGGGCATCGCGCGTTTAGAACTGGTCAAGGTAACGCGAAATGAAGCTGCACGAACAGGTAATTAAACCGTTCGTTCATTATACCAGCAACGTAGGGCCGTCGAACATCCTCCTGCGATTCATTTATGTCAGCGTAATTAGGACGAAATAGTTTACAGATTACAGTTATGATCTGTCAATTTGTTGGCTAGTTAGGGTTTACACGGATAGAAATGTCGAGTAGAGAATGGAACTCTCTAGTGGAAAGACAATTTAAAATATTCATAGAACTAGAGAAGCATTACTCGTAATTGCTGATGGAGCGAAGGATCTTGCGTCTCAAGAGTTTTAATAATCGATTCTAACATCCTTTGGTAGTAGCCACCAATTATGACAGAACACATTAAAGAATTCAAAATCTCCGATATTTGTTAAATTTTCAGATATCGCAATCTTTGGGTTTCCATTTTAGGTAAATACAATGATTTCATTCCGGCGAAACTAAAGTAAAAATTATATCAGACTATTCCAAAGGGACAAGATTTGATCCCAAGAAGGGTTAATTTTCAAAATATCATTTCCAGGTATTTTCTTAATGCAACATGGAGATTTTAGTGCAAGAGGTAGTGGAACGTAGGACGCTAGAAAAATGAGGAAATTATCATTCTAACCTACAACGAAATAGCCATCGAAGAAGAAGTAGCTCTCTCGGTCGAGTCGAATAGGAAGAAGGCCAGTATCGGGGCGATCTCGTTCGAAACTGACCAGCCACGCATGAATTAAATTCATTTGTTTCTTGGAAAACTGGGTGGGCGAGCCGAGCAAAAAGGAAAGCAACGAAGAAAGTCCGAAGAAAGAGCTAGAGAAAACCTTCGTGCGCCTCCGTTTCTTACGTTTCTATCGCGTGCCTCTCTTTTCGTGCACCGGACGAGCTTCCTCGCGCCCATTTTTTTCATCCACAAATCACCGTCACGATCTACAAAGCCCACTTCCCCTGTTCGTTTAAAATTAGATTTTACCAGCAGAAAATTCCTTTTACCCTAAAATCTAGATTTTGAATTTTAAGCTCAGCGTCGCAGACCCCTTACTGCTTTATAACCGCTATCAAACTTTCCTGCTAGCTGCGCTACTAGACGATCAAAGTTGCATAAAATCGGTGATGGAGAACTTTGAGGCTTTACAGTGTTATGAAATATTCACTTCTCGAATTTTACGACTGATAACCCCTTTTAAGCAAATCCTTGCGTCTTGTACCAAGATAAATTTCGATACTACTTCTAGATTTCTCGTATTTCCAAAGAGCAATTTATAACCATCTGACGTGCTATGTCATAGCAATAGCATTCGCTGTAATCTGTAACCAGTGCACGCGTTATTTACTACCTCCCGACACCTATGATACATTTCGAACATTCCAGACTTCTTCTATGTCTATCAATTATCCAGATTTTTTTCAGAAAATTTGATTCTCAAAAAAAAAAAAAAAAAAAAGAAGAAAAGAAAGAAAGAAAGAAAAAGAAGTAGACAACCTCTACCCAATCTGCACCATCACACCAGCGTAACCCTGAATCATTTGATGACCCACTTTCCATGATCTATTCATCGGCATGCCGTACCCTAAATTCCAAAGCTACATCGACAATCGTCGCAAACAATCCAAGATTCATTCTCAACGTCAAGTTCCACGTGATCGTTAGGTTTCTCGCGTTTTCTTGCCAGTTTTATTCGACGGGGAAGCCGCCGCGCCGCGTTTGAATAATTCATCCGCGGAGCCACGGTGGCTTCCGATTGGCGATGTTAGGGACGCGAAGCTCATCGCACATGCGTGTTGCCTGCCAAGCTAATAAGGTACGCTTATGGCGTGCACGTGGCGTGACGGAACGAGCCTGTATGAGACAAAAAGGGCGTGTTAGCAGTCGGCGAGGAAGTACTCGCGCGGCGAGTGTACAAATTGTCGGTTTAGACGGCGATCAAAATTCTCCCTTTCTTGTCGCCACCGCGATCAAGTCCCTTGCTTTCAAGGATACTCATCGCTGCCTGAAAGTGGCGACTACTTCGGCAATTCCATTGAATGCTTGTCTTTCGAATATGCGATTACAGCTTTGTTTGCCCTTCGAGATGGTCAGGTATGGGTTTTGCCCCGGTGATTCGTGACTACCTGGATTTCTGAAGAATTGATGGACGATCTTTCTCACGGTTGAATCGGATTTTATTCTCCCGTATTCGAAACGTTAAATGTAAAGAACAACAAATGTATCTTATACGAGGAAAAGAACCTTCGATAGATACAAAGAATTCGAACGACTAAATCCTTCGAAAATTCTATAGAAAAAGATCAGGCGCGCCGTGTATCGAATCAATCAATATGACATACTTGGTACGGGAAGAGCTTCGTAAAACGATTCGTAACTTCTATAGATAAAATCGCTGAAAGCTGACACCGATATGGAAGAAAATTGGAACTCGTCGAAAGTTCGAAATTTATTAGAACGAAAACGGTGGAAAGATTCGAGGAGGCGTCTAGCATCGTCCGAATCAAAATCTGGAAGAGTATCCGGCCTGGAAAACAATATCCTGGCTGAAAGGAGACGCCAATCTGGCGGGAAACTTCGAAATTGGTACACGTCTGTGCCAGATGTTACGTAGCTGCATCGAACCGAAGGGAAGATAAAAAACCAACGCGTCCCTTCGTGGGACAGTTCGAGGAGACAGACGTGCACAGCTGCCCGAGAACTTAAACTGTCCGCCACATGTTCCAACGATTGTTTTCGTTCTGACGGCCAACCAGAACCCTCCTCATGACGATTAATTCCCTTTGACGCTTCGAAGCAATTTTCCTACGCCTTCCTCTCTTTCATCCGATCTTTTTCTTTTGGTCTTTTGATAATCAACGGACAGAGTAAGAATACTCTAGTTTCTTAGAAGTCAAACTGATCAATGCCATTTTTTTGTTAATTTTTTAACTTCGTTACGTAAGTACGCGATTAACGTTCGACACTCAAAAAAAAAAAAAAAAAAAAAAAAAATTATTTCCACAAATTCACGATTGTTCTTGGTATGATATTTATATCTCGTTATTTATCTTTCGTTCTCCTCTCCTTCTCCTTGTATTATATTCGTACGATAAGTAATCGACGCATTAATCTTTGAATTTCGTTCTGGTTCATCCGATAATGAAATTCCTTTGAAATGTCTTCTCGTTAAACGCACAATGTATTCAATTTCGGATGATCTTTATGCCTCGGATCGCGATACATTTGTCAAAAGCATCTGCTCATACGGTACGATATATGCGAAACGCTCAAAGGTCCAGCCATCGTCTTTGAAATTTCCTATATTCTTCGCCAGGTTTCCTCGTAATTCAGAATACCGTCTCCACGTTCTATCGATTTCACAGACCTTCGCGTATATCCCACGCAGTTTCCAGCCACAGTGCTCCAAATAATGTTCGACTATCTCTGCTGCATCTTCTCATCGTTTCCAGCCTACATCCGAACATATTCGAATTCCCTTCCATCCAACTGAAACCTCAAAGAGATTCCTTCGAAAATCTTTCAACCAGCAACATACAAATCGACCAAGAAAGAAGCAACTCTCTGGCGAAAAGTGTCGGCGGAGAATACGAAGAAGTGAAAGACAGAACGCGTCGAGTGAATAACCCGTCGCAGCTGATAACCTTAATTATCGTGATCCTAATGACCCGAGACTCTAGCGTGAGCGCGTGTTTCACATTTACACGCAAGTTTGTATAGACAGTGTGAGAGAGTTTGCCCGTTCCTTGGTGGCCGCTGGAAAACTCAATTTGGCGCGAATCCAACGACTCTGGTAGTCGAAACGAGTCCTCCTCGAGCTCAACTTCCCAGGAACAGGAATAGCCAGGCTATTTCTGCCTGTTTCACAACGTCCGCGAAAGTCTTTCGAGACAGCCGACCAATACAGGCAACCACATTTTTCTTCGTGTTTACGGGCCACCGATCGGTCCATGTATATATTGCCAAAGAGGAACGCGGACGTTATCTGTAAACGGCAAAAAGTAGCGACAGTCGGCGAAAACACGATTCTCGAGGCTTCCTCGGTAGAGTAAACAAGCGTTTTCCATTCGAGAAATCGTTCGAACGATCGAACCTTCAGTTGCAAAGATTAAAGAGTATACCAAACGATCGATAAGCTTTTCTACTGTATTTTTTATTATCGCGAGTGTGGATTTTGATATCGAAATGACGTAGAAATTTATTAGAGATGACGAAAGGATGGCGAATCTTTGTAAAAGGACGACTGAAAGCCAATTTTACTATATTTCGCGATTTTTGCAAGACACGCGCACTTCTTAATAATCTTTGGAACTGGCCTTTTTAGAAATCTTTTCAGAAATTAAGTAATAACAATAGGAAGATGTAATTAATAATCAAATGATCAAGAGAACTCTTCGCAGTTGCATCGACGCGAACATCTATCGAATCTCGTCGGAGAGGAACATTTTTTCACGAAACGGGACCGTTCAACCGCAAACACATTCTCAGCATGGTGTTGCAGAGTCATTCTCGCTGGCATTCGGCCAAACGGCGTATCGGTTTGCACGAGAATACGCTCATAACCACGCGGTTAAAGCTTTATGGTGTCGTTTGTTAGAGGTTCGCAACAAGAAGTTGGCCAATCGTTAACGAAAAAATTCAGTGGGCCATGGTTAACGTCACAGTTGAACTAAGCTTAATTTAACAAGCCCGTTCGGATTACGCAGATTTGGCGAATTTTCCGTGTTATGATTCGTTGATGGATTTCCTTCGTTCAAGATACGGCCACATTGTCGCTGGAAAGTGAATTGTACAACTATCCTGACGGAGTTTCCTATAAAACGTTTCATCTTTATTTTTACTCGTTCCAGTTTTTAACGAAGAAAATTTTGATTGGTTTAAAGTTACGCAATTTGTACGTGAAGGAACTGAGTAACGAAAAACGCGGATTCGTGGAGCGTACGTGCTTTGGAGTAATAAACTAACGTGATTAGGAATGTCTGTATGTTTAGAGAATTCTTAAGGATGGTTAGCTTGCTAAGGGAATTGATTTCAGAATGCAGAATCTAAAAAAAAAACTCAAAAATTGACATTCCAAGCACTATGCGCTTAATAATATTCCCTATAGCTTACGAATATATCGTGCATATTTACGATATATATTTACCTGTCATACAAATTTTGTCGCTGAAATGAACATCCTTCCGTTTAGGTTCCCTTTCTTCAAATAGTTCTACTCGTACAAATACGAATTTACATTCTACTCGTGAAACGTTTGATCTTTCCTCGTACTCCAAATGTTTAACGTTCTAAATCTCTTTGCATTTTAAACTTCTTTGTATTTAAAAGTCAACCTTATAGAAAATTATACGATCTCAAATTTTCCTTCGCTCTACATATCTTTGATATTTTGTATATTTCAAATTTTGCCGTATGTTAAATTCCAAGAAAATCAAATTTACACGGAATTTTTACGATCACCGATATATCAAAGCCAATATATCATGATATTCGCACCTAAGAGTATCAAGACAAGACAAAAGTGCAAAATCAACGTTAGACTAATTTGCAAGAATCCTCGTCTATCAGCTCGATCACGGTATTTCGCGCGAAATACGACGTCGTTTTTGGCACAGGGCCACGATGTGTCCTTATCAGAGACAACTCGACAGCCCAACCGATTTTCAATTCCATGTTCCACTTCGTCCGTGACCGCGTCTCTACTTCCCTCTCATCTCTCTCGCCGTAAGCACAGATAAGAGAAACGCCGCTTACCTACACGAAACACGCCTTTATCAATGAACCTTTGAGTCGGCCGAGGTCTCGGCTAATCCTGGCTTGTCTTCCGCGTGTAGTGTGTACAAATCTAGATGTACGAGGATTAGCGTCCGCTCGATTGTTGTGAGAACTGGTAACTAGCTGTCTACCAGGTGTTCGCGAAATATCAGCTACGAAGTGCTGACAAATTTCCAGGAGAATTTAGTAGGTACAGTATGGAAGAATTTTGATTTAAATTGAATTCGAAGATTGGATTTGACATTTGACATTCGAATTCGACGAAATGGAAGAATATTTTATATTAACGTACGCATAGGAAACTGCGAAATTTTCACCGCTGAATTTCTCGGTAAAGAATCTTCAGTTTTATCGAATAAAATTTCAAATATTCTTAATAACGTAACAGAGATTTCAGATTTTTAGAAAGCCTGCCGCTGGTAGCTTTAAAATTTCATCTATTGAGAATATTTCGAAATTTATATTATTTCTCGAAACATCCTAAAATAACCTACTTGGTTTTGAAATGTCTTAACAATCAACGTAAAATTTTTAGCTATTAGAATTTTAATTTTGTTCATAAATGATTTCATTTCTAAAAGCATTGAATTTCACTCAATGCATCGAATTTTAAATCCTTCTTCCATACTTCAGCACCATTCATTGAATTTTCCTCGATATTCTCGTTCCTCCCATGACCGTCGCGCGAGCCACTCTCGCAATTACCTACTTCAAATTGCCAAGTAATTATCGCAAATTACGAAGCCGCGAATCTGGCGTAGCTTTCTCCCTCGTTTCGCGAAACACCGTGTAATAAAATGCTGGTAATTATGCGACGTTGAGTAACTCCTGCTATGCAACGTTTCTCGTCGTCGCCATATCTTTTTTCTCTAAGTGGCTCGATACAAAATTACGCGTCTCGACTTTTTCCGAGGTGTCGCTTTTCCTAATTGTCTAAATACTAAATCGAATTGCGCGCCTGCTTCGTCACAGTGCGAGTAAGTAAGAACGAGGCTGTAATTTCGCGTTATACGAAGATAATTATGGAACGATCGCGATAATAGACTCGCACGGATTTTGTCAATTTAGCACTTCCCTCTGTACAGACGGATTTCGATCGTTTTTTAAAAATGAAATATACGTACCATACATAACTTCTTGATAATATGTAAGATAATTTTATTCCGCTTCTATGAACACGAGCGTTTATAAGAACAAGATATTATAGAAAGTTTATGATCTATAAATCACGTGAGTCAGAAATATGGCGCACTAACAAGTGATAAAAATATTTACTTAATATTAAGGAGGATTTGATGTTCTTTAAGATAAGAAAGTTTATAGTAGAATGCTACTTATTAAAACTTGTTGAGAATTTATGTAATAGAAGATCATTAATTCTTCTCGCTCTACTTCAACACTCTAATAAAGATTGACGTTATTTAATTATTTTCACAATGATACAAGTTTCCACGATTACACAATCTATTAACGGAATATTTTATTACTTGATTTAATTTCATTTGTTTATCTATCTTTTTTAAATAGAACTCGTATCGACCAGCAAACGACTGGCATGTTCTCACTTGCTTTGAAAAATTCACTTTATCTGTAAATCTGACCCAAAAACTCACTACTGTCTATATAAATCACCGCGAAATGAGAGAAGATTGGTTATTAAAAAATCGAAACTGCGATAGAAAAGAAAAGTCGATTAAAGAAGCACACTGACCCAAAGATACTTTACGATCGGATCCATTTCGAAGATGAAGAACGATCAGGAATATCCAACGACGTTTCTAAATCAAGAGCGAAACTGCCACTGTCGAAACAGAGGAAGCTCTCAACGTACAAACCCCCATTTTAAAAACAACATGTTCTCTTTCCCCTTTTTCGGTCCATAGAATTCTACAAAATTCGTCTCTGTTTCATTTCTCGTTTGACATGGTATCCTCGCTGTAACTGGTTTCTGACTGGCAGATGCGAACAGCTGAAAGAAACACAGAATCGATCCATTTTCCCCCCTTGAACGAGGATAAAACAGTATCGATTATCACGAAAATGAAGCTCTTTTAACTAATGGAGCTTCTATGTTGGTTGGAGTCGGAAACGTTTCTCTTAAGTCAATCGTTTTTCACGAACAAACTGACTGTGATAGATTGATAATGTGATTTGCGGCTGAAACCGCGTTTGCTTTCTCGAGAAATTAACTGTTTATAACGCAATTGTTATCGGAGAGTAAAATGCATGGATGGAATCGTCGATCCGAATTTCTGTTCTTTATCCAACCATAATCGTATGCTTTGTAAGACGATCATTCACGAAATACGTGCATTCCATTATAATTAATTATCATGAAATCATCCTAATATCAATAATTAATATTCCTACAAAATAGAACATATTCTTTCCTAAGTACATAATCCCACATAAAATATCGTACATTTCGTGACACGACACTCGTCGCAAGATAAACTCGTTCGACTATGATTAATTATCGTAAAAAGTCGTTTTGCAATAGAAAATATTCCTATGAGATAGAATACGCTCTTCCCAAAATACAGTCTTGACTACAGAATCGTACACATTGCAACATGATTACTGGCAAACAAGTAATGAACGCATTCGAAGATAATTAATTACCAGAAAATCATTGAAAACAAACGACCGAGGAACAATTTCTCTCGGCACCGTAACAAGTAACGGTTTCGAACGCTCTGCAGGCTGGAACGCGACAGAGAACGATGGCGACGTATTATTTTCAGAGCAGAGCGAACGTCAAGTCGCGTCTTCAAGTTTGCCGCTCGGTCTCGGCGAATACCATTTATTAGCGGACCTGCCTAGGCTATTTCGGGCTTATAACCTGCCGCCACCAAGTCTAGATAATAGTAGGTCGACCGGAGGAACGAAAAGGTATTGCTGGAGTCTGCGCCACAATGGAGCCCTCCTTTCTACTTTCGAGGATCGCTTTGAATCAAACGATGCGCGTTTCTTTCTTGCAAACGCCAATGGATACCCTTTGTCCACCTCGGGCAAATTCGACGAAACACAGAAGAATGTTTTCTCGAATCGCTATTGCATAGGACATTCTGCAGTTCTTCTGGCAATCCAATTTTGTTATTAACCTTCGCGCTAGAATTATTGGCAACTAAAGTATCGTTTCACGGACTTGGATCAAAGAAATCCAAATGTAAATTACGTGAAGAAATATATAATTTACCGTATGGAAGATAATAGAAATTGGCCAAAATCGAAGTTTCGGTAAATCAGTGCAATTCTTATGTGAAATTACAAATTCAGATCTCGTGAACGATTTTTTCCACACGCCACCGTCTGTTTTTCGAAATTAGGGTGTCGAATTATTTTCGGAGAAATGAGGAGAGAATAGGTTTAATTATACTATTTTTCTGCACTAAACAAGGCAATGTTGTCAGACACCAAGAAGAGTCGTTTTCAAGCAACCAAAAGATTAGTTTAGTAGCAAATGGAACACGGAATATCGACATGTAAACATCAAGAGATCCTGCAGAACAGGAACAATATAAGCAAAGATAAGGGGACATCAATGCGGTTAGAGCTACGTCGAAACAGGAGCACAATAACGTGTATCAAGGAACATTGTGCGGAGGAACATAACGTCGCGAAGGAAATAAATTATTTCTCGTTCGCAGATTCGATTGGAGAATGCATAAATAGTATTCGAACAGGAATCAGGACATCCTAGCGTAGTTTCCTGGCTTTCGACCTCCTTTTATAGTTCCATCATCCTTGGATTTGTGTTGGGAAAGTACTCGTTCGTATCTGAAACTTTCTATTCCTCCAAAGTATCATGGATTCAATTTCCTACTCGAAAATTTGTAACAAAGTTATATATACGAATTTTTAGGAACTATTCGAACAGAAAGTTCTTTACTATCACCGATAATCGAGATGGTTTCTAGAAGAAAAGAACCATAGGACAAAACAAAACTAAATTATTGCATACTTCGTTTCTCGTACGTTTCTAAAATAAATAAATACTTCATAATGATTCAACTATTTGATTATATATTTACGATAGAAGCATTTTCGATTTCAGTTATCTAACTTCAACAAAACAATTATCAATAATATCAACGCAAACAAATCTCGCCATTATCTCATCAAACACAAAACCATCGTATTATTCCAAAACCAACTATTCATAGATGGATCCTGAAATCCAGCGTAATTTCCAATCGGATAATATCAATTAATTTAATTGGAATCCCCTTCCAATCGCATTTTCTCACTGATCGATCTATCTTTCTTTGCTTTCGAAACAATCATGCCCTAATCCGACAATAACAACCACATTCATCATTGTCGCTGTTCTTTTCAGTTCCTTATACCTACGCTACCTGCGTGTTTCTTTTGGCAGGCGTACATTCCCTGTTGGCAGTCTGGTGAGCGTCGTTCCCCGCGGAATCTGACCTGCGTTCCCTACACGGGCTCCAGGTATCGGCATGACCCTGGAATTAAGCGGTTCCACGCGAAGAAACCCGTTCATCAGGGCGTCCCTTTGGGCTGGGCGTCTCTCTGTGAGAAAAGCTGGTCGACCAGCCTAGAATCGTGCCTCGAAATTCTTCGACCGCGAAACCAGCGCACGTAAGAACCAGCGAGGAAGCAACCTTGGGAACGATTTTCGATTTTTCGTCGATTTGTTAGCTTGCGTAATATCTGTGTTTGCATTGCTTTCTATGCTACGTTATTTACATAATTTTTCGATTCGATTGCGTTTCTCTCATTACCAATCGTATTCACGTCGTCATGCGATTATACTTCAATGAGTTAGGCATAAAGAAATGAAAATATAGACATTTGTTTCAACCTTTAAATACTCTCACGTATTTTACTTGCTATATTTTACCTACTTTTCTGTAGGTTATCTAATAATCTGTCGATTATTTTTTTACTTACCATACGCTTACCGTTTCTCAATTGTTTAATTTCAAAAATGAAGTATCCTCTAACGCTAAAGATCGTAACGTCAAAATCTCTAAATATTGTTAAATAAATAAAAAAAAGTACGTAAGAAGTCGGAGAGTTTGCAGCAAACTTTCAAAAATTTCCGAATCTAAAGTTCACCAGATTTCAAAGACGATTTTAAAGGTACCGAAGAGTTGCATGTCGCGAGACTTTCTGTCTTCTGTCGATATTATAATAAGCACTTTCCGTGTGTATCCAACTTTAGGTTGTTTCAGGATCGCAATTAAGGGCCGACGATTAAGGTCGATTCTCGTTCAAGTGGCGACAATGAAACAATAATGCCTTCTCCGCGATAGCCTCTCTAACTTCGTCCGCCGTCGTCGTTATCATCCATTGTCATTACCGTGACGATTCTGGCCGTGCCAGCTCGCGATCTCACGTGAGATTCATTATCCAATCTGTGGCGATCGCGCTGTGACACAGTTCACGGCGTTCCTCGAAAGTCTGCTGACGGTTCTGTACGCGTTTCGAATCGTTGTACGTAGCTTGACCGGCGTAATCACGCTTCCGGTGTTGCATCGTGACACGGTCGTTGGTCTTACCACTTTGAGAATCGTGTTCTCGAAATGACAGACAGTCCTGGGATTTTTGATAACAGATACCAGCAGCTACAACAAGTATTTGCACATAGTCCTATTTTTCCATCAGTTTCTTATCAGATTCCAATTTTCCAGTCTCATTTTTAGAATATTAACTTGTATATAGACGTATGAATGTACTGTCAAATTAATATACTTGTACTTGGTTAATAATTTGTTCTGTGAGAATAGATTCAGACGCGAAAATTGTTGACCGAAGAACGAAGAAAAGTTCTATCGAATCTTGTGAAACTTCGAACAACGAGAAGAGAAATTAAGAAGACGTACGTACATCCTACAAAATAGAATTTTCGATGATAAACAGAGATATTTGGAAAACTTACATTTCTATGAGAACCAAACGTCGAATAATCGAGAGAAATACCGTATCGAGAGAATAACCGTAATCGAGCCTGATCGACGTATCGATGGTACAAAGATAGAAATCTAAACATCGATGTAAACATTCGCGGAAATATCGTAAATCTTGTGTTCTGTTTATCTTTTGTAGAGTAGTTACATTACGATGGAATTGTTAATTTTCATGGAAACACCAGGGGCGGATATTCCATCGTTTTCCTCATTAAAAAATCGCGTTCTTCTCGGTACCGTGTGTGCCGATCTCTCGAGCAATCGCAACGAGTGGAGCACGAGATAATTATGTCGGGGTAATTAAAAATCGATCGACCGATCTTTTTATTCGCGAGCACTCGATACGCGCTTCATATCCCCAACCAGGTCAATTAAACTTGCACGCTTGTACTGCGATAATAAACGATCAATAAGCATTAACTTGGATACAGGTATTACAGATATTGTTTAACAACGGTTCTCCAATCGAATTAACAGAGACCCTATATTTTTCCCGTATAGAGAATCAAGTTCGTGAAATTTCACCGTTGCCATATGTAGATAATTCAAGTTGGAAGATGGCTCTGGGGAAATTTTAAGTTCCTACGACGAGATTGTTCCTACTAACTCGCGAGTAGTTTTTTATATAACCAAGATGATAGCGTGGTACTAACATGTATATTATACGAAGCATGCGAACGAGATATCTTCCACCATAGATAGTAAATAAATATAAAATGTAGGTTAAAGCTTCTGAATTTCTATACCGTAGACTTACTTTCGTTTCAACAAACACAGAGACTTTTGGTGCGAGTTTTATGGGCAACTAATTCGAATCGTTGAAAATCCAACAGACAGAATTTCAATTCCTCGTTAATCTATATTTCAAACTTTATCAACGATTAATTTGAGGAAGACGTTGAAAATAAAATTGAAATAAGAGAAAACGTGTATTAACACGTTAGAGGTTGCTGATGTAATATCATGTCCTTTTCATAGATGATCCATGTTTAAGTTCTGGAACAACTTCCACCTGAGATAAACCAGTCTTGAAAGAAGAATAAATATCTCACGAGAGCTGGTAAATACACAGCAGAGGAGAGGACAAGCGTAAGAGATCTTTCACTCGGAAAGTATTCGAGTAATCAACGAAAAAGCATCTGTCGCGTGGAGGGTGGAAATTCTATTTGAGAATAATTGACATTTCTACTAGAGCGTGGCAATAGCGACGCGAAGGATGAAGTTTTGTACCTCGTCTCTCGCGCTAAGTGTTTCTGTTTGACGATATCGCGCGGAAAGTGCGAGCGTTATAGCACTCGCAAAGTGCATGCTTCTGTCTTTGAAGTTTCACCGGGGTTGCAATCTAATATTAATGCACGCTCTATAATTATTAATCGACGAGACGCGCAACGAAGCAACAGAACCCTCAGCAACTAGTTCGTAATTACCGTGAGCGCGTTTCTCAATTAAGTAATCCAACGTAATGTCGATTATTATGAGATTCGACTTTTCGCGCGGACATAATTGTCTTTTCGAGTAACCGTAGCAATTTCGACGTAATTAATTGCGGATCATCTAATTCGTTTTCGCTATTTCGTTGAAATAAATAAACTCACGGATGTATATAATTTATTTTTTTTTAAATATCGAACGCTAATTATACGTTTAAATAATGAAATTTATTGAAACAAAAACAAATGATAATAACTTCTTTTATATTCAATTCCATGATTAAACTACATTCTGCCAAAGTTAAGCAAGTAAACTACCTATCTATCTACTGACTAACAATGACCACTTTTAAATCTCATTTATGAGCAAGATATTTATCATGTAGCATAAAGTTGCACTCCGTAAAATTCTATTTAAAATCCAATTATGCCTCCCCCGCGAAACTTTTAATCGCAAGCTCTAAACGTTGTATTTACTAGGCATACGTTACTTGGCAAGCGTAAGTGGCGCTGAAAAAAAATTTCAATTTCAAATCGCACGCGAAGGAAACCGCTTACGACAAAGTTAAGGATGAACAAAGCGCCCACAAGCGCATTACACAAGTTACTACAGAAAGGTTCTAGTAGCTTGTTCCTGTTACTTTCTTTATGGTACTTCTAAATTATCTAGCCCTTGCAATTTTAATACAAGATACGTATCATACACGTTACTTTCTGGAAATGTTCTAATCGTAATATTAGAATATGCAAATCAGGTTTTCTGAGGAAATCTTAATTCTACGATACGAGAGTATATGATTAGCGTTTCACTTTATCAAAAACCGAACGATTAGATACTCTCGATGGATTACATTAATTCCACTTCTACGAAGTTTAATTACAGGCACGTACCTACAATTACTTATCAAACGATCGGTAATTAACAATGATTACCACTATCTATGCTTCTTCATCCGTATAAATATCCACCGACTATGCTAATGTACAACCGTCTAATACATTTCTTCTTAAAAAAGGAACATGTCCCTTTAACTAAACAACTGTGTATACGATTCTAATTGCTTTACAAATTCCAAGCACAACGATCGCTGTGCTCGGAAATGAGAAAAACGCTGCTTAATAAATCTCATAAGAATAGCGTGACTCACGGTACACCAGGCGAATCGTATTCTTACTTCTAAATCATTGCACACTTACCTGAAACAGAGAAAATACAACGAGTTTAGTTAAATAGCACAAAGGAAGGTTTATCCGTGTACGATCAAGTTAATTGGCAAATTGCGAAGAGGGTCTTGTAGACGACGGGATTCGAGATAAACGCGTTCAAACGGGGCAAATAGAGATAACCCTCGAGAAGGAGCGATACGCGGAGACTTGTACGGCGACCCGAAAATTGTGACGCTATCGGGACAGATAATTCGCAAACATAATAGGACGAACACGGTCGCGCGTTGGTCAGACCCGTCGCATGGAAATTAGATTCGTCCGCGCACGCGAACCCACACACATGGTTTTCCAACCGTGCAGAAAATCGATATCGACCTATCGTATAACACACGCGCGCACACATACACACACATAAAATCTTTCTCTCGCATACTTTTCCTCTTTGGTGTTCCTACTCCCTCGATGCTTTTTAACGATGCTTTCGTGAAATTGCGCTGCGATCACGTGATTTGAAATTACGTCAAACATTGACCGAAAATCGTGAAACGATCGACGATCGATTTTATCAATGAGAGTTCGTATTTTATTTTGATATTTGTGATTACTTAAGCCGTATTACTGTAACAATCGAACATTTTTCTTTGTCTTTGAAGATGTTGAACAGTAATAATCGGGAGTTACAAGCTGATGAAAGAATGTGGTCGCTCGTAGACACCTTCTACGAATATATTTTGAAACTTATACAGCTTATTAACTGTATTACGAGAGTCGGTTGTCATGATCATGTTGCATGACCAACTCCTTGTTCATACTGCGATAAGCATCGTAGATTCATCCTGCAATGAACACCGTAATCTGTTTCTCGTTCCTGAATCATCCCGAAGTTCGACCCTTTTTCCTCTTCATTGTTCATTTCCCGATAATTGTGCCAAACATATTAATCATCCTCACCACTAGGCTATGGGAACCACTTTTCCACGATAGATCAGCAGAGAATTCTACAGTCGGTATCAGCGTGCAGTTACCCGTTACGAATAAATCCTCTAATTTTTCAACGTGTGTTGTCAAATTTCCACCATCCGAGATCCAACAATCATATCGATAAAGTTTGAGACAAATCTGAAGATATTACAAATAACGTAATAACGTAAATTCTTAGGGCAAATCAGACGATTGATTCTGGAAAATCGAGTTAATTTAAGGAATAATTAAATTAAATATAATAACAGTTAATAAGAAATCTACTAAAAAAATTTTTTCTAAGTCCTAAATTACCGTTCTTCTCTCGTGATCTATTCTAATCAACAAATGACTGCCGGCAAAACAAAACAAAAGTAAAAGATGTCGGTTGGCGGGTAGTTTGAATTCTATAAAATTTACAAATATATATAGAAATTACAAAATATTCAGTGCATCGCGAAAATAATAAAAACAATCAATTATTCGTTATATTAATAAACTTCGAGATTTTCACCTGTGTTCTATGGCTATTTATGCCGTGTACTGATATTTTACAAAATATATGTTTCCGATAATTGTTTCGTAATTTCCAAATTGATCAATATCAGCAATATAGGGATGGCGGTCGTGTCTCGTTAAAGTGGGAATAAAATTTCAACACGTACGATATAACAAAGACAAAAGTTGCCTACGGTAGTTGTTCAAACAGTTGTTGCCAGGCAATATGAAATATGCGCTTGTAGTCGAAGACTTCATAAAGAATAAAGTAGATCAGTACGATTTCCAAGAGTCGAATACCAAAACCGAAATATTCCAGAAATAAGATATATCCGAATGACCAGTTTATTCGTACGCCACCGTTAATAAGTTCAAACAATTAAACAATTTTGAGAGTTATTTAGACGAAAGCATAGCGTATAAAAATATGAAGCGAGTCGATAAAACGTTGAACGTCGAAAGGAAAACATTTTAATGCCTTTCGAAATTGCTCCTGAAACCGTTGAAAAAAAACGGTCATTGACTTTAACGTTCGACGTATAACCGAAGTAGGGAACAAACGAACGAGGCGATTGAATTTTTATCACGTCGCCGATATATTGTCGTGGCTTTCACTGTTTTTGTTTTTAATACGATTCGATGGAGTATATTAACGCGGCACGGCGTATCCGCGGGAAAGCTGCGAGACCCCGAATATGGTTAAACCTTTTAATGAAATCGGTCGAGAGAATAATCGCGAATCGGGGTGAAATTTTTATTCCGTGCAACGATATTAATACAGAGTAGCTATTGTGCTCGCGATATCATTGGATGCGTGTTCCAGGGATTTACCGGTAGAAGTGTTAGTCAGTGGACGAACGTTGAACGAGGATCGATGCGTCCATTATTCATTTCTATTACAATGTACATACAAACGTTAATATTTTATCATCCCCTGTTTGATTCCCGTTGTCCGAATCATCGGAGCCTCTGCTGGTTCAAATTTTTCCACTAAAGAGTTATTAACCCCGGCTAATAAATCGTGAACAGCCACGACATTTTCGTCGCTCCGTCAATTTATTATCATCGTTAGACAGAGTTTAGTTTTTCGAAAATTAAGATCGTTTCAGTTGGAATTAATTTATCTAATTTTCTAATTCGTCTGAGTTCGTAATTGTTAGTAGACGTAGATACAAAAAAAACAGAAGCATCTTACGAAATGGCCGAGGTATTCTTTAAAAGGATCTACATATGTTGTAGACATTCCCACTAGTGGGAATGTTGGAAGCAATTATTCACAGAACTATCGGAAATAGGAAAAACTTGTTTGATTTGGATGAGAAAATACGATATTCGACTAAAAGTTTCTTCCACTGCCACATTTCAAAACCAATTTCAGTCTGTGAAATGGGACTGCGTGTTTTTATTATCCCCCCAGATTCTCGTAAATAAACCTACTTCGTTGTAGTGGCTAAAGTTTACTGTATAAAAACTGTTTCATCTTTCAACGCGCCATGGTGTAGTTCCGCTTCGATTTGTACGTGAAAACATGCGTTCACGCTTGCGAAAAGATTTAGCAGGGGCAAGCAAGCGGAATCGAAGCTTAATATGAGAAAAAGGAGACAAAGGAAAGGACAAAAAGGCTGGAAATCTGAGAAATACGAAAAAAAAAGAAGAAAAGCGAAAGCGGGAGGAAATCGAGAGAAAGGAAGCAGGAAATAAAATAAATGAAAAGGAAAGCAGGGTGGAAATCTGAAAAGAGAAAAAAAAGGAAGCAAAAGACACGAGATGAAAAAGAGAAAATCCAATAAAAGAATAGAAAAGAAGAAAAGTGGAAGGAAATCTGAGGAAAGCGGGAAAAAGGAAAAAGAACGGGGCAAAGGAAAGAAAAAAAAAGAATATAGAAGAAAAGGAAACTAATAGAGATACAGTGAAAGAAAAGAAAAATGAGAGGAGAAAAAAATGAGTATCGATTTTCAGCAAGAAAAAAGACAAAAATCTGCGGACGTGGTACGAAAACTCGCCACTCCACGGACGAGCATGATATCTAACCCGGTTACTGGTGACGACGAAAGGATTTTCGTCTCGGTCATCCACGTGGGAACGATCACTTTATTTCCTCCTTTTCGCGTGAAAACGATTGATACGGGCTCGTGTCCACCTCGGTATCGCCGCCAGCTGCGCGACTTCGCTCGTAAATTACATTTGCGTTTTAATATCGGCGCAGTTATAAATCCTCATAACGGTAACACCAAGTCCTTCCTTTTGGCTGTTTCGCGTTAAGCGGTTCGTCTTTTTCCATCGATGCAACTGGACCACGTGTATTGTCCGAGTTAAAAAGCTCGATGAATTTTTACGCCATTTCCGCCGAGGAAATTAAAGCCAAGTTCTGAATATCGGTAACTGTGAGCAAACGCGCTTAGTGGATTTATAGCATTGTTCGTTTATGTTCATGTTATGATCCACTAATTTTAGTCAATGTAATTTTCATAAGAAAATTAAGATATAAATAAATTATTAAAGCATTAAGAAATTATAAATTAAATAACTAAATAACACGAGCACTCGCTACGTGAAAACCGATCCAGAAATTATTGGTGAAAATAACTCTACATCCTACTCGGCAGTGTGAAAATGCATCTATTAAAAGAGAAATGCTGTGTATAAAGAATACTATATAGTCTCTCTCGTCGAGCGTGAGTGGAAAAACAGGATGAAAAGAGGACTCTCTCTCTCTCACTTCCCCATCTGGAAAGATGTCGGAAAATAATTTTTGTCCGTATGAGAAGCTTCGCTTTTGATAAAACCTACCATTGAAATCAGTGGTGAAACGTTGGTTAAATTAACTGGCTTTTCCTTTCATTCGCTGGTAAATAAAAATTCTTGGAATTCGTAGAAGAGAGAAAGCTGAATTGCTTTTGTAGCTGAGCGTGCTTTTATATCTCTATCAAGGTTGTAGTTCAAGAGACATAATTTGCCGAGAGCTTTTGAGTAATGACTCCGTTTTATCGTTCAAATTTTACCGTGTCTCTTCTACATTCGGACATATTATTCCAGAGGCCATTCCAGATGGCCTGCCACCGTTCCTCGTTTTTATCGTCGACAAATCAAATGGCGACTCTGAACCTAAAGGGACTCGATCTCCCCTGAGACCCATAGGCAAACTTCTTAGGCTTTATTGAGAAGTTTATCAATTTTTACGATATTTCTTCGAATCAACGGCCGCAGTAGATTATCGTTGGCTCGGTCGTACATCCAATTGTTGGTATTATCGTGAGGCAATTTGTTTTACTTGACACGTTCAGCCTTTGTGTTGCTTATATGCAACGTTTTAACAAGTTATTATCTTGTTATCATATTGTTGCGACTACTCGTGTGACACAGCGTATCAATCCGAATATTCTAGCAAAAATTAAAAAACCGCTCGATTCTAGTAAAATTTCACTTGACTTATCGATCACAAATTAATATTTTCCAAGTTCCATCGATCCTATTAAAAATTCCCTATTTGAATTTCAGCAAATTTTTCTTCATCAGCCGCAAAAATTTGATATTCCAATCCTATTCGAATCGAACCGAATGAATAAACTTTCTTCGGAATATCGTAGTTGGAAAAGGTACCTATCATTTGTGAGAGGAGAGGAGGAGAGATAGCCCGCAGAGATGACCTCTGTCATTATCTTGAAGCGCGTTCAGAGACGAATGCAGTCTCTGCCGTTTCCGTTCTGCGTTCTCAACTCTTCTACCCTTTCTTCTCCCTTCCTGATATTTCAGCCTCCCTCCACTACGTTCATGGAACAAGTATAATGAACGAGGCACACCAACATGCAGGAGAAAGAGAGAGAGATTTCGTATACGAGGCTGCGAGATCGATACTCGTGGCTTTCTGCGAGAAACGCGCAGCGAGAAAAGCTTCTGGAAATGCGAAAACGCTGACTGCGGCTGTACGGAAAGCTGCCCTTCTTACTTTTCCTTCTTTCTTACTTTTATATCGATATGCAAGCGTCGGGAGATCTTACAGAGGAAAAGAAAAAATCTACTTGTCACGATACGTAGATCAAAATTTGCGATACTCGAGATTATTATTCGTAGTGAATTATTTTTAGAAAATAATTCGAAAATCGTAAGACACTTGCAAGCGAAGTTTTTCTATATGGACGTGTTTACTCGAGGATCGTGTGTTTGTGAATACGTAGGTACAGAACAGAGAGGACATGAATCTGGGTTAGGTAGGCTCGAAGACTTTCAGCATGCGGCAGGTGAAGAAAGAATTTCCGAGAAAACCTTGAGACCATCGTCAAAGTACAATCGCAGTCGTTCGCGGACTCTGGCCCTTGTTTGCGAGTTGTATATTTCCAGCTGCACCGAATAAAATGCTGCCACAGCGGATCAAGTTGGACCGCATAGATCGGACGATGTTGGATAAGTCACGCACTTCGAATTCTCTGAAGTTCCAATAAAAAGTCCAAGCGACTGCAAAAGGCAAACCAAGGAAACACTGTAACTATGCGGCGACGTTAGATGAACAAAGAGCCAAGGAAAATTCGCGAGGACGCGTGCAGACGAGGGAACGGTGTCAAGTTCCCGGCTGAACATCGAAAATACTCGCGACAAGTGGCACTTAACTCTGCAAAGTAAGGGACAAAGCGGAGCTAGGCGCGAGGACGGTTCTACGAGAGCGGAAAGCGAGCTTTAGAAAGTCTAGGATGATGATTCAACCAACAGAAACAGGACCAGTTCGCTGTGTGCGTGGGAGAAACTGGAGGGGGTTGATATGAATAACGCATCTTTGTCTCAAGACGTTCATCCGAAGAGATGAACGAAAAATTAACAAAGAGACCTAACGATGACGACGCTTTAGTATTCGAAGATCGGTTTAAAAAATTGATGGACGAAGAGCGCAGTAAATACAAGTTTGTTGGTCGGTTTCTTAACTCTTAGAATTATCAGAGTTCGCAAAATAAACAATTTTTCTTGATTTTAATTAAGAATTTTATTTCGTAAGATGATTTAATCTACATTTAGTTTAGTGAATATTTTGCAGTTTTAAATAATTTTAATTTTCATATAAAAGATTACAGAAATTTTCTGTAGGCACAATTTTTCTGAATTTTAATTACGAATTTTACTTAATAAAATTATTTACTTTAAATTTACTTCATATTTCAAATTTTAATTAATCTTTATTCCTATAAACGATTGTCCGGTATGGAAAAAGGTTTGCAAATTCCAAGAGCTTGGAAGCTTTATTCTTTAATCGCCAGTGGCTCGAGCAGTAAAAGAATTCGACAAAGTCGAAAAGAAATTTTAGATTATGCGTGGGACCCAAAGTGGTAAGCTCTCATATGGGACTGATTGATGGGCGAGTATAATCCAATCTGACTGCGGGAAGATTATTAGTGTACCTTGTTCAAAGGGAGTCGTGAAACTTGGAGAGTTGCTGGATTATGCTAAACCTAGAACTGAATTCAATGAATTGAATTACGAGGTGACGCGGTTCTTCTCGTAAAGCCTGACACTAGAGAAGTGCATGAGCGGGACTAGATCAATAAAGATTCTTCTTCAGAAAGTATTATCCACATAACCCAACTTAAAATATCGAAGCATCATCTTTTATGAATAAGTAAATTCACTTAGAATGCCAACCTAATTAAGAATAGCTACGGTAATGTTGCATATTTCATTTGGTATGCAATGGAGTCTCGATTATCGCAGTCCCATTTAACCAAAACTGCATATTATCGCAGGCCTTCTGTACTTTACCACAACTTCATCTTTTTCGAAATTTTAACAAGAGGAGTATGAAAGTGTAAACAGTGAGATATGGAAGTAATGGAAGCAATTAATCAAACTTTCAGCCGATCAAATAACTGATTAAAACTAAATACATCTACAACATTACATTATCAATCTGTTTCCTATGATTGTACACTTATGTACATTTATGGACACTAACCGACCTTACCGTATTATCCGAGTTTTCGATTATCCAAGATAAGCCCGGGCCATATCACCTCGGATAATCGAGACTCTGCTGCGTTTATTTGCACACATGACGCCTTCGAATGACTATAATCTCTAAATAGTTTCGCTCCTTATTCCGAAAATAGCTGAGTCACTATATCCTAACATTTTCGAAGCATTGAAATTTCTACTATTTTCCCTCGAACTCTTCACTTCCAAACGTCAAACAACGTGAATAACTGTACCAACAATGAGTACAACGATACCAACAATCCAACGAAGTTCTCTAACAATGTATCTGAATTTGTTGGACTTTCGCTAAACTAAAAATCGTACTACGTATATGGGACAAGCGTGGCCCACATATATCAAGGCGACCAATAGAAAAATATCAAGTAGCGACAAAAGAATAAAAAGATAAGCATCCGTACGTCGTCTGAAGGCACAATTCCAGTACACGTTTCGAAGATCGAAAGCTGGAAAGAATGAAAAGAGGTGGTCGCGTCGATACGTCGGAACCTTGAAGAGAGCCAGCGACAGCGAAGATGTGAAGACGACGCGAAACGAAGTGAGAAAAGAGAGCTGGTACACGAAAGGATAGACAGAGAGGAGAGATACGAGGGGTGCCTTCGGTGGATGGAAACTGCAGGCTGCGTGGGTGGAACGGGGAAGCGAGGAGTAAAGGGAGGATAGCAGAGCATCAGGGGCGGATGCGTGGGTGTTCCTGGGCCCCAGATGACTTAAAGAGAAGCTGCGACTAGCCCGGACCGATCGATATCTGCACCGACATTGCCACCGCGACGACACGTCGCGGGGTTTTCCCGTCTGGAATTTCTTCCCCTCTAGCCAACAGAGACTGCAACGATACTGCTGTAGTCCCGTGGGAACACGAGGTATGATTCGTCCTCGCGATAGAACCCCTGCCTCCTTTTATTTCGTTTCTTTCTCCCCGTCTGCTTGGTGTATGCGTCGGAGATTAAGTTCGGCCCGACGAGCCAACAAAGAATTCCTTGTACCCAACTATATTAAGTCGACCGCGGTTTCTTCCCGTTTTTTACCCTCTTTTTTTTCTTCCTCCTTTTTTTTAACCTCTCTCTCTCTCTCTCTCTCTCTCTCTCTCTCTCTCGTTCTTTTTTCTTCTTGAAGAGCACGATGGTGCACGCGTGAGAGAAATTTTGCGAATTTTTGACGCCCATAGGTAGATTCGCGGGAGTATATCGCGAGCAGGATCGATCCGCTGGAGAAGCAGAGAGAGGTTGAATTTTTTAAAGTGCAAGGTCTGCACGTTTTTTTCTCTCTCCTTCTCCCTCCCTCCCTCTCCCTCTTTCTCTCTCTTTCTCTTTCTTTCGCTTTAATTATGACTGATGCTTTAAAGCTTGCGTCCTTTTTATACGTAGATATACGTAGAATTTATGCGATGTAATTTGTATAAAAGATGTAGCCTCGCTGGGAGTTTTACCGGCTCTTTTTTCCAGGATATTTTTACGAAGATAGGGATCGTTCTTAAGACGAAGGAAATTACTGCGAGACGTCGAGTGTTGCTCGACACCTGCCCAGCTTTTAATCCAAGTTGAGGGAACCTTATAACTCCTGGCAGATAAGAGAACGTAGGTTGAAATCGAAGAAATGGTGAATTCTATTTGACAGAGGAAATTCTCTGCGGCGAATTTCTCCGCTAGACGAAACGAGACGGGGGGAGGGATTTCGAGTCGCCTTGAAACGCAAAGTACTGGTTAGAGACGCAACTTTTTCGCAGACAGCCCGACGAGTTCATCGACTATAGCTCACGGTACCGTCGACGAAGTTACGCCGTTCTGGGAGGGCGAAACTAAAGTTAAACTGGCGCGAATGCGGCGAACAACTCTTGCCTCAGCTTCGTCTCCCTTGTCTACGCGACTCCGTAGTCGATTAGGCTGCTGTTCTTGCCTTTGACTTTCGCTATTTCTCCCGACTCAATGAACCCATTACAGTCATCGTTGTTGTGCACCGTTTTTGTTTCGTGTTTGTATTATGAAAACACGACAGATTATTAAGTAGGAGAAGAACGTAAGATGGGACGATAGAGAATCTGCGTAAAGAAATTTGGATAAAATATATTCGATGGTGATATCAATTTTTTCAACCATCTTTCTTCCTCAAATATTTCCATCTTTTGGTAGATCATTTTATATATTTCTTTAAATATCGACAATTTTTACGTTCCTATGTAATTTTCTTTTTTCCTATACAATTTGAACTTTTTTAGTTTTACGTGTATAAACGTATATCTCTTTTGAGGTTCAGCGAAGCATAATTCGTTAAAAATCACACGTTTTATATATCAAAGTCCAATAGATGTTTTGATTATTTTTTATTACTTGTAACTCTCACATATTATTTTTCCAACTGAATTTATCCTTTGATATCAAGTTGATACAATAATAAACAACTGATACAACGAAAAAGGAAACGTTGATATAACTTAATACATTTTTCTGTCAAAAATAAAAGAACGAGGTAATTTGCATTGTCCATGAATAATAAAGTACCGCGTACTTCACATTTATCTGCGATATAAAAATGTAAAGCAAGTAGTAAGATGGATAAGTATTAATTATGTTTCTCTACCTTCGCGATTCAAACCTGTAGGTATATTTCTTCCTACAAAATCACATTTGGCCATTTCTACGGAGCAAATATACCACTCGTGTAATCTCACGTATAAATCGCTCATACATGACTTTAACTATTCGCAGAGGATATTCCATTTTTACTCATAGAGTTCTCATAACGTCGTTGATAGAACCACAATGTATGAAACGCGTTGTTCGCGAACGTTCGTTTATGATCAATAAACGGCTCGCGAGGATTTACCGTTTTTCCCTGGCGCCACCTAAATCGCACGGTCGAGAAACTGTAAACTCAAACGAGCATCGCAAGCGTTTTTGTCACGGATATATTTAGGAGGTGTGCTCTATCCGTTTCTTTCGTTCTACTCTTTATTCATTTATTTACGAAGAAAAAAACCTATTAGCAATAAGAAATCCAGGCCATAATCGGTACCAAATTACACAATAAAACGTACAATGTTTGCTAATTTACCTCCGTGGTATCACGAACGTTTATCCACGGTAATTAAACCAACGATTAAAATCATTTTCTCCAATAATCCTAAGAATTTACGACTTTGAGACTCATCGCGTTATTCGAAAAAATCGTTCCACCTATTGTAGTATCATGTTCTATAGTAAACTGTATTTTCTAGTTCGTCGATAATTCGCGGTACAGTTTTCCAGAGGGGAGGTGACCCCTTATCGGCCTTTCGATTGCGTCAATTAATTAATTTTAATTACTTCGCACGGTGGCGTGCGTCAGCTGTGTGAAATAGAATTAATCGCGTTTTACCGGTGGAAGTCGAACGGTAATCGAAGCGATTCGCGGGGAAACGCGAGCAATATTCAATCCTGGAGGATTAATCAGGGTCCGATATTCGATCTTTCCGAGCGATCGGTCGATATTTCGCTTTTATACAAAGCCGTTTCGCATCGGCGTTTCATTTTCAGACCAAACTTTCCCCTCGATCGATACAATTTTCCCTGACCTGCCCTCGTATTATTGAGAAATTTCAATTTAACCCATTAAAGGCTAGATAATAGTCTACATAATGTCGTACGTGCTTCGATTTCTCTAAATGTCATAAAATTGTCGAATACAGATTGCAGGAATAACGAGGAAAAAGATTAGTAGAATTCACGTTGCACAGCGAGGAAATCTTTTAATCGTAACTTTTTACCGTTGCAAACGTGTAGGTCCCTTTGGAATTTCTGATTTATGATGCGCCATTAAGGGATTAACAGCTAGACACGAATATGTAAGAGCCGTGATTAAACAATACAAATTGCACTGCAGGCAACATGAAGGCAGACGAACTAAGCGAACAACGACGATGGCTCTGTACTCAAAACGTTCCTCTTCCGTACCATGACATTATAAACCATCCGAATGAAAATCTAATACCGTGCAACAACCTGTACATACATCTTTCGATAACACTGCATTTGTGCAATTTTTGCTATTGTAACATAACTAAATTTTAAATAGATTAAATACGCATCATACGTCGCTTTTCTTATCATACTCGAATTACCAGGGACTATCATCCCTGCTCATTAATAAATCGGCAATATTCGCATCTAAACCATCCCAACCATCGCAACGCATTATACCCATCTGCAATATAATAGATATCCCAATATTATTCCCCACATTCAATAACCCCAACCTTCGAAAGACATACGATCATCGTGCATTCCCGCGATTTTCTCCCCTCTGCTCGGATTCACGGTCAATTTTCGAGCGGCAAGATCTCGCAGATGTTCTAGCGCGCGGGTCTAAAAACAGCGCGCCGCCCTATTCGAACGTGAATCATCCGATGACGAACGGCGTTATATATAATGAGCGTTCGCGCGCGAATCCGAAAATCGCGCGTTCTCGAAATTCCCGACGGATGGTACTCGTTAACGAGCCACTCGTGGAAATATTTCATAAACACGTTCGGTACGTGAAAAATTCGCGCGAAAATCCACGACCATGTTCGTAACGTCTCTTCCAATTAACGGTCGGCAAGAAGCCGAGCGTCAAAAATGCTCGCTGACTCGTTGGAAAATCGCGTTTCTACGCGGCAAACAGAAAGAAATTATAAAACACGCGCAGAGATCGGGGGATACACGTCGGTTTCTGTCGGAGGGATATTTTTCAGGGGCGGGTCCTTTTTCTGAAAAAAGATAAAATTCTGGTTGGGAAGGACGGAAAGAGGCGCGGAGCTTTTGTGTAGCCGACGCGAAATTTCGTTGGAACGCCGCCAACTACCGCGCCACCCGCTGGTTTAAGTATCCAGAGAATCGTCGGGATTTCTCGATGCTTGGGAAACTCGACGCTTGTGTTCAGTGCGTATATCTATGCACGTTCTTTACGAGATAATGCGACAATTTTGGCGGAAACACTAAGGGAAGAGAATATATAACGCAGTTGTTTCGGCACTGCTTCGTCGTCCGTGAACTTGGAATGGTTAAGTATACTGTGAATGTTCATGTAGGTGTATACATGTTTTATATGTAATTATTATCTTACATATTGCATATGTTTTGCATGTTATCACAGTTAAGAAGCATATGTACACGTGAATGTTAAATACTCCGTATCTATCTCTTTGCGCTTGATTGCGATAATAGACGACTATGTATATAGTCATAAGCCGAAACGATAATTGTAAGTACCTACGATGCAAATATTCATGAACCATATTGCAAGGATTTTTAAGGAATGTATTAAGCTGTCCGAAAAGTTTCTTTTGTTTTATGAGGAAATAATAGACGCACAATGTTTTTTCTTTTATATTATTTTGTCGAATTACGTACGATCCATTTTGTTCTATTGTGATAAACATCGCGACAGACCTGGTTTCACGTTTGTATGCATTGTTGTAAAAAAAACACGTTTGCGAAAGAAAGACATTTTTCGAACAACCTAATATGTACCTGGTAGTTGTAGCGAACGAGTTCGTATGAGAATAAAAGCAATTTTGTGAAAGAATTCCGGTTCGTTCGAAATATTCCAAATTGCGAACGTATCAAGCGATAAAACTGTGGAACACTCGAGTTCTGTAAATGAAACTGAAAATTTCATTCAGTTTGAGAAAAATATAAGAAACACGTATTTTTCATAAACGATGACATATTAAATTATTTTCACGTTACTCTCTCGTCGATTCAACATTTTATTCCCGTTTGATCTTGAAATTCTCATCTAGACATGCTTAGACATTTATCTACCTCCCTAATTCCAGAGCTAATAAATTAATTCAAGGGATGATAAACGTCTTCCTAAGAACATCAGCAAAGCCTCGAACCCCACAGGATCCTTAATCTTCGTCTCAAAACCATTGACTTATCCCAAGTCACGAGGATACGGGCGGTTGATCTCTGTCGTCTGTTCGATAACTTTGGGAAATCCGCTGCGGGTACCAGTATACGATGACAATATTTAAAAAGAGGAAATTAAATTTCGAGGTAGTCCACGAAGAATCGTTCGTTGAGCAACGTTAAAAAATTTTATCAACTGTGTCGTAGCTGCTGGTCGTGTAATATTTATATTATAATATTTAAACGCGTTATTTCACGCATGGATGAAGGATCGAATACGCGATATTGCGAAATCGAAAGCAAATTTTTCTTTCTCGCGTGTCTTATGCGCTAAAAGAATGCTGCGACGTAAGAAGTTCAATTTGAACAATGTAATAATCAATACAGGTAATATAGCTAACGTAACAAACAATCTGATTAAATTTTCCTTATAGTTCGTTTCACGTAATATTTTACAATTTTCTCTCTAAAGTTTGTATCTATTTTCATTTGCTACCTGCCTCGTTATGAATGCTATTCCACGCATGAAATGAGTAAAGGCACAGCATAGACGCTCGATATATGTTTCCAATTTACGTGGATACAACAAAACGTGCTAGCCAAATAGCACAAGAGCAAACGAACTCCAACAAGCTATACAAATATGTATACAGTTTGGTCGACCTCACAGACAGTGGAATACTGGAAATTTTCTCCAACATTAGCAGAAGTCAGTTCCGTGCCGATCTGTGCAAACGAGACGCACGACGCTCTTTCATCACGTGCAATAATAATACGCGCACGATACGAGCGATTCGAGTATTATAAAATATGAAATATCTCGCGTTTTCCATTTTCGTCGTTGTCTTATTTATTGAAAATCGTTCGTCGAACGACGTTCATCCTGATCGTTAAGCCTGACAGGCTGGCTCAATTTTCATACACGCTGATATTTTACCTTTACTGCTGGCTAAATTATATTTCGATGCTTCATTACACAAATGATATTACATGCAAATATTAAAGTACATCGATGCAGTGAGAAAAAAACGTTTATATAAACTGCATTTGTTTTAACAAAATATTAATTAACGTCTGAGTAAATAAGCTCTCGTCGACTGAATCTACTTATATGAATCAACTCTGATTATGTAAACGATAAATCATACATAATGGGACGAGTCGGTGGATTGTTGTTATATGAATTCCAATTACATAAATTATTTGTTGGATAAATTCTTATAAACAGAGTTCTGCCGTATCTAAATATTATGATACATAATATTTTGTTTAGTCTTTAGTAATTAATAAAAAAAATATGTTTACTTAACCTACCATAAACTCTGTTTTGAAAGGGTTAAGGAGACAGCGCTTCCCCCCCAACGCGGATGTGTAATAAATCGTGGAAGCAAGAACGGTAATGGTAGAAGGGGAAACGAACCGATCGATTCTCCGGTTCTCTGACCGGCGATAATCCACGGCGAATATTATTAACCGCAACGAATGCAACCAGGAGGCCAGCAACCTCCTCGAGAGGCAGCCTCGACCCTGCAACGAAACCGCAACGACAGACCCGGCCGCGTTTTCGAACGTGAATTACGAACGCGACGAATGCCAACTTCCACGTAGAGAACGCTGTCCGCTTCCATCGACGAGTTCATCACTATTACTGTCTCGTTTACGAGCCTTTGTCTTCGTTTCAAAGGCTTTTGAACTCTTGTTTTCGTGAAACTTATTTATTTAACGGATGTTCACTGGTGACACTTCTGACGAGAGTATGGTTGGCAGCAGTGAAAACTTTAGACAGGCGAATAGCGTTGTTCTCCGATTTGACGAAAGACAGTGAAATGAGGACTGCAATTGGAGATAAATATTTGATTTTATCGAACAAAAATATATCGTTGATGCTACTTGTTATTATCTTTAGATATTTCTAATTCCTACTGTAGAGATGTAGGTCTTCTCACGCCAGGAATAATACAATACACAATACAACTATAGCAATTTTATTTATTTGATAGATTTATTTACAATGATTGAAGTAGGAGAACGATGATTATTTAACTAGAGCTTAATGTAATAATGTAATATAACTAAAACAACTAATGTTACGTCGCGTGAAATGGTCCGTGCGATGTCCTTCAGTGTCTGACCATCAAGGCCCAAGCCCCATTCGACAGACCCTCGATAAACCTAAGGCCCCACCTTAACCCGAATCTTATTAACTTGCAGGAACCTTCAATCCTGCAAGTATTTCCGGTATTTGAAACAGTCCTTGGGTTTATTGCACGTTCTTACCGGGTTACTATCCTTAAATCAATCACTTGCTTAACTTATACATACGACTCAGTGTAACTCTTAAGTGTTGGAAATATAATCTTTATAACCCTGTTAATCGCAGCGTTATACCACCTCAACCACCCCTATTATTTCAACGGAAATCAGGGGATCGATCTATTCGCGGCGTCGATTATTATAATCGTAACGAGAATTTAGAACTCCTGTTGACGTGTTTCCTCGCGATTGCGTCTCCCCGCGATTGGTCGATAATACAACTAAATTTGTACAACTACTCAACTTCTGAGTGACACCTCACCACTCATGGTCTCATGACTCCAACTCACTCCAACTATTGATTAACGACTTACGACTAGCGACTCACGACTTACGACTAATGACTCATGACTTACGACTAACAACTCATGACTTACGACTAACAACTCATGACTTACGACTAACAACTAACTCACTTTCTCCATCAAAACGTCCTTTTATACTAGTTTTAGGTACTTCTACGACATATTTCAAAACTGACTCAACATGGCCATGTACATCTTTCTTCAAGTATTTATTGCCCGAAAGCGTTACGGTTATATTGCTGGGCCACATGGCCCATTGGGATTTCCCATCCTTCCCGGCTCGTCAGCACTCACTTTCTATCTACATTGTAGTTCATCGGACTTTTCCTAAACGGTTTTTCCACGATACTACGCATCAGATATCTTTCATTATTGTTTGGTGTTTTATCGAGTAAGAATATTTGAATTCAACATATTTGAATTGTATAAACAATATTTGTATTGTATACACGTGACTCTTCGCATTTTATACTACATATTCGTAATACAATGTATTTAAAAAACATATAGCCAACGTGTCGGACAAAGAAATCTTCTATAGCAGAAAATTGAAATTCTCTACACTCTTAGTACATAATGCTTAAAGTGTCACCAATTTCTCGCTAATGTAACGGAAGCGAACTTGCTAGCAAGTAGATTAAAAGTTTCAGATGTTTCGCATACCTTAACCTAAATATAGTATACATTGATGATTATAAATAAAGTGGTATTATAAGTATGCCAAATAAGCACGCCTGCCAAAAACAGTTGCAAAGAATAAAAAATAATAATTCTAATGTTAAAACAGAACACACTCAAAGCTACTAAAGCACAGGCTCAACAACGAAACCTATTTAAAAGGACTAAAGCGTTAACAAAGATTAACACGTTCGTATAACGAACGATCTTTATATGCTCGTTCGTCAAGGATGAGACGCGATCTCGCGAATTTTTCCACGCTCCAGTTACGTCACTCTGACACGAAAGTTATATTCGAACGACGGGTCCAAGTAGCAATTTGCACGAGAAGGACGCGAGTGGTTCGAGCTCGAGCAGCGACGTGGATTAATACCGAAAATGAAGAATCGTCGCTGGCACGTATCAAAGGGAACGTGCGGCGTTCCGTTCGCGAGGCAGTCGACGTTTCTCCGTGATAAATATATCCATCTTGTGGGAGGGACAGAGAGCCTACGATCCCGCGGGGAACACCGGGATTTATTCGTTTCCGCGGGAACGAAGGTGAAACGTCTGGCTGTTAAATGAAGGGCCGCCGACTGCAAATGGACCACGCGTCCAGTCCGCCCGAGTTTGTTAACTCAATCATCCGTACTCGTCCCCTGAACGAAATTAGAGCCATTAAACTAGAGAGACCGCGGTTAAAAAAACCGCGAATCGTGACTTTTCATATGCTCCTCTTTATGTATTTTGATGGTACTTCCGCTAAACGCTGTTAAAACTAGTAAAAAGATTGTAAAAAGTACAAAGTTTGGAATCACGGATGCTCGGAATTAAAAATTACGCCGGCTTAAAATATCTTTTTACAGGTAAAAATGTTAAACTCTTAAATTCTCAAATAAATACAGAAACGTTCCCAGTTTACTGATAACAAAATTAATAATTAACGAAAAATTCGGTTTAGATAAAACCGTGAAAATTGATATTTTGTTCATATTTGGTGTATAAGTGATTCACGTCGGTGTGAATTGATTTTCATAATGGTAGAAGGGAAAGGTTCATAGAATGAATCATTTCTTCCTATGATATTTTTGTTTGCGCGGTGTTTAAACGCGTGAACTATATAGAGACGTTGAGAATGTTTTTAATCTTCTCTAATAAATCGTTCGAACTAGCAGTAGCCGTAAAAATGAGTTATTCGTGCCAAGTTAAATGTATGTTCAGTGAGATATCTACAGCGCTAATCCTTTACGTAAAGTATGTACATTTGATATTTTGTTCTACTTGATTCACGCGCGATTACCAACTTTCTGCACTTTATATTATTACACTGTTGCGCCATTTCAGTTGTTTTCCAACGAATCGCATTTTTCTACCAGGGAAAATTTCTCAAGTTTGGAGAAAACGCGATAGAATCATTGCGCGATTTCTTTTTCCAACTTTGTTATAACATTTTCTCAATACCGTTATTAAAGAGAATTTGAAATTAAAACAGAAGAATTCGAAGACCGTAACAGAGATAAAGGCGATACTTAGAGATGCGATGGTTGAAAATATTTTCTTAATATCCAATTCAATGTAGAATATGAAAGTAGGATTTTTATGACCTATTTACTCTTATATATTTGTTATATACGCTTTACGTATTCATTATTTCTTCTCTCTCTCTCTCTCTCTCTCTCTCTTTCTCTCCCTCTCTAATAAAGCAAACAGCAAACAAAAATTCTCCTCCGCTTTATTCTCTTCGTATCACCGAGACCCCAAAACATCCATCAAAAGCGCGAAGGTAAAAAAGGAGGAAAAATCCAGATACCGAAATACGTAAATCACTGGGACGATTAGTAGTCAATAGCGCAGTGAGGCCGACAAATAGGACGGCGTTAATAAAGTGGACTCGACACGTCCCAATTTGATGCGTCTAAATAAAGTGGCGGACCGATCGAACCGATCCACCTTCCGTCGATTTCGTTCGCGAATAGCCAACGCATCGACCCGTCCGAAATTAACCAACCGGTTACATGTCAAATGTCAGGAAGTATGATGCCAATACGAAAGGAACAACTCTAGCAAAGCAACGTCGCCATCGTCTTCGAGCAACTGTTTGATCGTGAATAATGGACAACCGTGTCGTCGTCTCTACTTCATGGCGTAACAGTAGCCGACGTGGCACTATTTAATCATCAATCTTAATCCAGTCAGCCGCGTGCAAGCGTTAGAAGTTAATTCCCGTATCAGTATGCGGACACAAGGCACCGGACATGTCCCTCTGTGTCGTGATTTCGCGAGGCTGCTTTGCAAAGCGGAACGCCTCGAATTATTAAGATCCACGTTAAGACGCAACGTGCACTAGCAATACTAACTTTAGACGTTAGGAAAATCAAAATAAGATCAATTTTACGAACTAAGAAATTTTCAACAACGTGTTTCAAATGCTTCGAACGACGTCCTACAGATGTTTTCAAAATCATCCGAGTAACCCTTTATTTTTGAAAAGTAAAGGATCGACTTCCTTGCTCGAATGATAAAACGAATCCCTCGAACATTTGCACAGTTTGGCGTGTTAGTCGAAAATATCTTGGCGTGAACTCGTGTTAGTCGAAAACCAGACCAACATGTTTCCTTAATCGAATCTAAATTCTCCGACTCTGCTTCAATAAATGCTATTCGACATTACCTTCCCTTCGTGATGTTCCTGTTATATTCGCAATTCTTCTATTAGTTCGTCGCTTTAAGTATTTTAACTCGCTGTAATTATATCTAAAAAGAAATAAATTTAAGATTGTATGCATCTATATTTCACAAACCTTATCTTATCTACCTTGTTTCTATTTCATTACATTTCACATCCATCTACTAGTATATTTTACCGAACTTAACTAAGTAGAGCAAAGTACTAATTCTTCACTGCTACATGGTATTAATTGTTTCAAGAAGCGTTTACAAAAGAAAAAATATTGCCAACGATGCGATCTTCCCACGCCAAGTGCATTCATAAGTGATAATTTGCAGGCGCGAAGAAGAAAAGGAAGACAGCGGAAAAAAGCAAACAACGTACAGAGAAAAAGAAGCCTTGACACGTATTCGCGACGCGGATTAACCACGCGTTGCGCGGTGGTTCGAGCTTAAAGTGATACTTCCTTCCCCTTTTGTGCCAACTCGCTCTCGAATTGCGCGCGACACGTGAAATATTTCTTAATACATCCGAACGCGGCCGTCTAATTAATTCACGGAGTGGCATCCACCTTCAACGAAATGCCCGGAATATTTCTTCCTCGAGGATACGAGAGTGGATGCAATTTGTTCGCGCTTTACAGAATTCTACTCTCTCCCCGTGTTGCACTCTAAGTTGCTTGCGTTTAATTTTAAAATGGCTGCTGGTATCCAGAATTTTTTTATTCTCAGTATTTCTCTCGTTTATCAACGTCCGGAGGGTTCTAAGTTTAATTTAAAAAATTCGTATTCTGATCTTTCTTTATGCTTGTCTGTTCCTCTTCGTGAAAGATCGTTCAGTCCTTCGTAACTACTCTGAATCAATTCCGAATACGATACGAGACATACAGAAGCTAAATTGATTAATTTTATGCGCAAGTTTCGAATATAATGAAGCTTTACAAGTTTTTCACACAACTACAAATGTATTGTATTTTTGTTGCTTGTAAAAGGACCAAATATTAATCGTTTGACTGCGAACGTCCGTGCAAATTTGTATTTTTATGCAATCTAGATAGAGATTTATTTCACCATCTTGCCGATACAACGAGTAGGTATTTTCAGAAGAAAGGAGAAATTTTCAGAAAAATAACACGTACATCTTCCTACGTTCGAACGAACAATTCTATGACAAATCAATATGTCTCGTACGACAAATTCAAAACAATTTTCTCTCCTCCGTTTCCATCTTTTTAAACATTTCGATTCCTGGTATCCCGATCGAATTGCGTTTCTAAATTTACCCAATGCCCAGGAAAGCAGTTCGACGGCTTAAGTTTGGCCCCAGGCTGATTCCTTAGATAAATGAAACAATACCATGGAGAGAGCAGTGTCTTTAAGAAAAACTCGATATTACTTTCATTTCTGAGTTACGAAACGTCACGAAATATTCGATTTTACTTGTTTCGTTAATTTGTTATTTAAGGCTTAATTACGAGTAAACATGAAATACCATGAAACTGACCAAAGCTTGGAAACTATGATTTTTAAGACTCGTGTTAACACGCAATCATGCACGGCCTATTTCGCGTGCTTCCGCGGGGCATGACCCCTGTCTCTCGGTTTCAATCGCGAACAGAAATAGCTTACATTCGAGTAAAATGGACAGAACAATTCCTAATCCATGTATCAGACAGAAATTGGCACAAATTCTAGAAGCCAGAAGATAAAAAACATCGAAGACATGAATAACGGTAGGTATCTATAGTAACAGCAGTAGGAAATATTTTATGGATTCCGCTTATCCCGGATACAATGTAAATAAAAGATGAAATTAAAAATCGTAAAGTTTATACAGAGTTATGTACGTACTCGTAATATTTTGTTTAATATTTAGATACTATCGTATTCTTCCGTTTATTTATTTCTATATTTAGAAACTACTGAAATATTAATTCAGTAATTTCCTACTATAACGAGTTGTTTGTTATGACAACAACATATCTGTTCTCGTTCTTCGTCGCAATATTTCACGATGTTTCGTGAAATTCAAGACTACAGAAGAAACGCAAGAAGATCGGAAAATAAAGGTGAAACGGAAGTATATTCGCTCGATAACAAGTACGACGTTCTAAGATGCGGTTAACCATAGAAAAATCTACCGATTAATGGAGCACGTGATGAGAATATCGATAACAAGGTGACACACGTTGCAAGGACAGACTCGATCTGTCAGACAAACAGACTAACACGAAGGAAAATTTTAGTCGAAATTTCCACGCGGTCAACGTCCAACGATTAATTATCTTAAACAGAATCTGAATATTCAGGAGCAATTACTAAATGAGATAAGGCAGGGAGTAATGGCGTTGTTGGAAAAACAAGACAAATTCCTCCAATCCAAAAGCACCGCCTTATTTTTCGTCTTTTGTAACGCCAACTTATATTACGCGCTTCTCTTCTTGTGTCACAATTTTTTACTACCTATTTGTACCTTCTTCCTTTCTCAGCTTTTCTTTTTTTTTTTTTTTTTTTTTTCTTGCTGCGATATTGCTTGCCTCGAAACAGGTGTTAAATTATAGGTAGTAACGGGACGAATTTATGCTTTTACTTAATACATTACTGTCTTCTTATCCATGAAAATATCGACCTTTACCCGCGGCGATCGAACTGGTGAAATGGACTGATATTTAAAGCGTTCCTTTTGGAAGAAACAATCCATTCGTGATTTTCGCGAATCGTTTTGTATAATTTCTTAAAATAACGGAAGAGCTGTACCAAAGGTTTTCACTTCGAAATCAAAATACATTTAAAGTTCAATCGAATGAAAATCACACATACGAACAACGATTCTTTCGTGTCTTCCTCGGATTTAAGAAATTACTTGCCGATAAATGGACACGATTACATTGAAAAACACAAAGAAGTTAATGCTTCCAGATTTCATAAAAACTATCTAAAAAAATAGCTAATCCAAAAACCATCTAATAGGTATTCCACTACTTAAGCAAGACCCCATACCCTTCCTCTCTCAAAGAAGGATTTACACAGCCGCAACTACCCCGGAACACCCTAGTGAGAAAAGAAATTAGCATGAGGGGACAGATCGTCGGGGCCGTGCATAGCTTAAGGGCCAGCCGATACGATGGGAAGACCGATCGATCTACTTACTTGCCTCGAAATAAAGTACCGATACACACCGGGGGCTGGAAATAGCCCACCCTGCCCTATATTTCAAAATACACATCGTCGTGCCGTGGAAAATCTCTTCATCGACGATTCGATGATGAAAACGAGAAGAGAGAAATACATCTCTGGGAAATAGACGAACGCAAGAATAAAACACACACAAAAAAAAAAAAGAGGAAAAAAATTAACGCGAGTAGAGGATCAAAGTCGACGACGAGCAGTTCGTGAATGACGTTCGTCCACTTCGACTCTAGTTCAAGCCTCATTGGCCTCCGGTTTCTCGGGAAATAATATTAAAACCAGAAAGGGGTGGTCCAACAGCGCAGGGATAACTATGGACGCTTGACCCAAAAAGCGACTCTTTTTTCCTGAAAAGCCAATGGAACGTGACCGTGCGCTACCCCTTCGTTTTTTCCCCTTCTTTATTTCTCCCCCTTTTCTCGCGTTCCACCTCTTCTTCTCTTATTTTTTCTCCTTTTATTTATTTCCGTAGAATTGGCAGTGGTAATGCCAGTGGATTAACGTCGATGGATAATACCGCGAGCTTGTGACGCTGTAATCTGCTTTGAAATTTTTCGTCCACCTCTCGCTGTGGACAAGCTTCGCCCCTTTTTCTAACGAATATATACGGGACGAATAAAAAAGCTGGGAACACGCGTCGGGTCGCAGGGAAATTCTCGCGCACACGGAAATTAACCGACCCTCGATCGAGCGGATTTTTCGGAGAGAAACAGCGGGAGATTGATGAAATCGATTGCGACTGGTCGATTGTTCCAACGTGTTTCTTTGTCCCCGCGCTAACGGTAAAATCGCCTTTTCTTCCGCTTACCGTGTAATTTGTGCTTTCCTTTTCCCTCTCTCTCTCTCCTTTTCCTTTTTGACACGTGTGTAAAAAAGAGCAGAAGAGTTTTTTGCGAGAAGAACAAGGAAGCTGGAAGTAGATTATTTGTTAATGCATGTCATGTTTACGGTGGCAGAGTTTACGATGACTGTGCAAATTCGTTCGAATCTTTACGTCCAACTTTTTACCGACGCGAAGTTGATCTGAGTTATTGCTCATGAATTCATGGAGCGAAACTTGAATTTCAATTGGAATACTGTTATGTAATTTTTACGCCGAATGCGATGTTACATTTTTTTTTGTGGGTATACATTGACAGCCGCTGATATTGGTATTTGGTAACTAAATAAAACGGGTTTGATCATCCTATTCAACTTTGCGTTGTTGTTTAATCTTTTCACCGATGGATTTAACTACACCTATCTCGACTTTTTCTGTAATCGTTTGAATATGTATATGAATTAGCAAATAAAAGTGGTGAGGATATAAAATGTTTAATTATCAGGAAGGTTACTGTTGTACATTACCATTCATACTTGAATATTAATATCGAGACAATGCTACAAAAACTTCAAAATAATTCCAGATACCAAAAAAGTACAGTAACATTAATAAATATTAAATATATAATATTGAATAAATATATTTATTCCATTATAATAATAATCTACGTACCACCTACCTACATATTCAACTTTGAAATTTTCGTTTCACTATAAATACATCTGTCAATTAAATCACTATATTAATAACACTATATTAAATAACACTATATATTATGAAATATCACTATATTAAATAACATACAAAGTATATTCAATTATTTCTGCGATACATTCTTCGAAAAACCACAAGATTTAATATTTAGACCTCAAAGAATAAAATAATTTCTACATATAAATAAAACTTAATACAATAACTATAAAACTTAATAATTCAAACGCAAAAAATAAAAACTATCTCTGTTCCCGAATTTTAACACTGGCATAAAAACGACACAGTCAAGATAACACTCGTTCGTCAAACAAAAAACGCAACGCAAATGGCAAGCAACGCGATACGCGTACATATCAATATTAATTACGCGAGACGATCATGGCGAATCGGACGACATTGTGCATACTTCAAACGCGTGCAAAAAAAGGCACGTCTTCGTCACGTTAATCGTGACGTACCAGAAAAGTTCAAGACTCGCGAACGTTTCGCGCCGGGACGCACGTGCATCGCTTACGAAACCAGAGCACTACGTTCATATTCGCAGAACGTACTGTAATTCAACATCTGAATAGAAACCACAAATGATTCTTGATTCAAACTGCACAGCTGATGTGTGCAATAATAAGAAATATAATAAATCATACAAAAGCTACTTCGATTTTGTGAATGCTGGTATAAAAGCGAGCGTCGTGCTCCGAACAATATGTAGAAAGTTGTGTAGGGGCGAAAGAAACAGGTCAGGTTTATTGTGTATGAAATTTAATCCGTCTATGCCTACCTTGGCGAAGGAAGAACTTTGGAGCGAGATTCAATTCGAAGAAAGCCTTATCTCAACCTCTGAGGACCTACCTGGGTCTAGGTAAATACGCAGGTAGAAAATATCTACTCCGATTTGAAGTAAAAACACCAAGGACTAAGTTGCAGTACCCATTTGTAATATTTTTTGGTATTTAACACACATAAGATGGTACAAAAAGAGAATTTTGTATGTATATAGCGAATATCTTTGTTTAAAGATAGAAATTTTGCTTTTGGAGCACAGTATTCTATTGATTGGAATTATTGGTTTAAAATTAGCTGTAGATATTCGAATAATATGAAAAATACCTTCCATTGCGCTATATGACATAAAAGAGAAATTCTGCATATTTGAAAATAAAATTAATTTAAAATCGGTTAATTATGGGCACTGAAACGTAATAATTGGGAAACTAGTAAGATAAAATAGTGATAGCTAGTAACAATTACTTTCACTTTGAAGAGAGCCCTGACCGTGTCCTTCTTATCGAGTGTTCTAACCTTTCCTTCGCAGAGGTCTTTCTTAACGCGGTAAATAAATGGGTATATTTCCTCGAAATGCATATTTCGCCAGCAGTACGATGACCAAGGCGAATTTCACTGCTAGATATTACCGAAACACTCGTTCTATCGACTCGTGTTTTTGCTCCGAATTGTTCTCGTTCGCTGTCTCCCGGCGGAGGCGAACATAACCTCCAATTCGGCCGTATCGAGCGAGACACTCGTGTGAGCGACGCGACGACCACGAATTCTCTCGTGCTATTTACGACGAAACAAGGGTGAACGACGTATTTGTACTTCTAAGCAAACTACTTGAAGGTGTTAGTTATAACTCGATTTCGAACAGAAAAAAAAACAAAACAATGCATCATAGAACACGACACTGTGCGCGTGTGTATCGTATTATATTCACATACACGTTTCATTCAAGGGGCAAGAGTCAAATATACGTCAATTGCGTCGCGCAATGATATCGAATCGCTTTTATAGAGTTCGAAAATAGTAACAAAGCACGATATTCCACGACCTGACGCCTCATATCGAACCGACGCGACGCCTTCGAACATTTCCAGCAAAGGGAGGGTAGAGAGCGAGAGAAACAGTGAGAGACGCCTCCCTCTCTTCTGGTTTAGTCTAGCATCTAGCCTTCCGATGAATGCACAGTATTCATAAAAAAATGAAACGATCACTTACGGGGTAGTACATCCCTTGCGGAGGAAGAAAAAACGCCCCAGAGCCCCACAGTTTGAGGCCGTTTTGCTCCACCGTTGTGCAAGAAAACAAATCCAACACTCCGTTACCTCCTCCCCCTCCTCGCCCGCCTCGCGCCTCCTCCTCTTCTTCCCCGGTTGTCCTTCTCGCTTTCTTTCTCTCTTACTTTCGTGCTCACACTGTGTACGCGAGAGATCCGGCGTTACTCTTTCCGATGCACGTATATATTCTTGTATGTATACTACCCGATGTATGTAACACACAGAGAGAAACGCGTAACGAGAGACGGTGCGGTGTTTTTCACGCACACACGGACACAGGCGCGCGCGCGCCGACCCACACGCACCAGAACGGACCGAGACGACGCACGATAATCGAACGACGGAGGTTAAAACTCTTTCACGCGCACACGATCGAGCGGGACCCGCGAACTCGGTGTGATCAACGAAGAACGTTCGCGTACGGCTACGATTTCGGCTTATTCTTGTTACGTTTCGTCGTTTTTTTCTCAGAAACCTCTTTCTTTCTCTCTCTAGCTATCTTTTCTGCTTGCCTGTCTTTCTTTCTTTATCTTCTGTTTCGTCCTATTGCACGTTCTCTTTCTCCTGCGACAAACTCACGACCGCCACCGTACGTGGTCCCTCTGCGACTGATGGTCCCGCTCCCAGCCGGCGCCATCGGCGCGCAGCGTCACTGCGCACCCAGCGCCGCGCATCGGCCATCTTTCGCACTACGCGAATCAAACTCTATCGAGGCGCACAAAATGCCTCCACTTTGATCGGGTGTACCTTCTCTCCTACATCGAACGCGAAATTTATGGAAATATAAAACGTTTCATTTACCGCAAAACGTTCGTTACATTTACTACCCGTGCTACGTCGCCGTTGTGCCCTCAGGTTCCCACGATACGACGTAAGATTTATATCGGCGATTTACTTCTTTTCCCCTATTTTAGTCCTCGTACAATTACTGTACGTCCACCCATGCTCCCGTAAAAGATGCGATCGTTAAATGGAAATTAAGTCAGATTTATGTACGATTATTTATAACTTTTTCTGTTTATCTATCTATTATTTTTTCCCGTTCTTCATTATCTTAGTAGCCATTTTTATATCTTTTTACGATTCGTGTTGCAACATCGTATATTTACAATGATACAGTGTCTGTCACGAATATTTTTCATTTTTATAGTGGCACGTGACTAACTCTCGGTATTGCCATTGCTGTTTCGTCGCCTTTTCAGTCAGCGCTTGCAAAACGCCAGAACCTCGCGCGCAGACTGCAGATGTTCCTTCGCTATATGTGTACCTGCTTTTGTATAGATGTAAATCAATTGTTCTTTGCTCTTTAATTGGTCTGAAAGCACAAGCGTCTCAGGTGTACGATTTCTCTTTGCTGAATGACAATTGCATCCCTAATTATGTAAAATAATTTCATCCAAAATAATGTCAATTGCCTTTTTTTTTAAACGTAGATATTTCATAAAACGATTGAACGTTTTAAATGAAAACTTACTCATATGACTTTTTATTAACTGTAACCGGTTGTTATGCAGCCTTTTGTGTTTTCTACTTCCAGTAATTGATAATTTAGCGGATTCTATACAATTTAAAGTACAAGCTAAAGGTACGCGATCTAATGAGTCCTCGCGCGGCTAGCATATATAATATCGAAGGTTCGTTATTGCGCCCACAGTACGCTGTTATTACGCATATATTAGTATGCAGCAGAGAGATACAAGGAAATGAAACCATTATCGAACTGTGGGGAACGGATTTCGATTCCGAGGAAAGCTCGCGTTACACGAGATTACCCGCTGACCCTTTGCGAAATTATCCTTGCGAGCACAATCCCACCAGGATAACGAGCTATATTATTATTCGTAACGTTCTCTTTTTAAAATTCCAGATTAAAGATATTGTGAAATCAAACCATTATATTACAATTCAAAGATACTTTCGAGTAATAATTACTACATTTACTGCTATTAATTACAGAACATTTAAAAGAAACAACTAACATTAATTTATGTTTCGATTTCATTTCCTCGAAATTAAATTTCCCTACAGTCATTTTATTGCAACGCAAAAGATACCTTGAAAACGTAAGCCAACTAAATAACATTTTACTCGAGGCCTTTCTAACGTCTACTTCCTCAGTCCTTTGGTTTGCAAACATTTTCACAATGCACGTGCGTATTCAGATGTACAGGGAATCGCTGCGTGAATCACAATTTTCCTACCTCTAACCTTTGATTGCCGACAAACGTTCGTTGCAGCTCTGCACGACTGTGAACACCGGTCGAAACTTTCACGTCTTCCATTACGCCTATTCCTTTCCCTATCGTTGCGCAATATCCCGGCTTGGTACACGGAGTAAGGAGGACGATCGAAACGCAGCCTCGATCGAAGATGGATCGTTACGAAATCCTGTTCATCTGAAGCTTCGACCGAACACCACCGCGAACATCCTGATGGGGGCAGGAAAGTTCTGGAGCGAAGTATCGGGAGAAACGACGAGATCCCGACAATTTATACCCCTGGAATTCTGCCAGAATCCGTCTGTTCTTCGTATCGGGTACAACGAAAAATGCCAAACGAGAGACCGCGAGAGTCTACGCTCTGTCGGCGAAGATCGTAGGCTTGGGATTGTTATGGCGATTCGCTTTCGTGTGATTGAGGGCGACGTTGATTCATTGTGTATGGATTGGCAAATTGTAATTATTCCGATAGACCTTCGTAGGTGGAGTCTTGCTTGGTTATGAGTGGACTGCGGATATTCATGCAGATTCAAATTTTTGCGGTTATAACTAACTAAATTGGAACCTCGGCAGAAACGTTGTCCATCTATTGAATATTGTAACGAACACTATATTGGGTATTTTTGGTTAAAAAGTAGAAGGTGTAAAAAATTTGTAAAAATTACTTTTTAAAATGTGCAGATTGGAGTCGATAATTATTCTTTCCACCTCTTTGCTACGAATAAGTTCATTTATTCTTAAACAGGTCGAAAACTAATAAACATTAATAACTTGGTTTTTAAAAAGCAAGTTTAAACACGTACTTGAGTAACGAAGTTAAGAAATTTGAAAAATAACGGCATTTAAATTTAAAATGAAGTGTCAAACACTCCCTCAACACGATAAGATCAGCCTCCTAAGACAAACATCTTAGAAACTTTGGGAAAGCCATAAAAATGCTTCTATAAATAGCATTACGACCGAACAGGGCATAATTTTCCGTTTCTTTGATTAACGCCGGTATTTAAAGCGTCGGGTGTTCAAAGAGCGACCGTGTACGAAAATAGACGGTAAAGAAACACCGTCAGACAGATTTTCTTGAAAATCGTTTCTTTTTCTTTTTTTTTTTCAAGAGGTTGAAGCACGGTCCATCAGTACGATGACAGTAACGAGGTTTCGTAGAAATCTTGGAAAGAACATAATGCCCAGCTTTGTTCGTTCACCGGATTCGTAAACCATGTTTCAAGACGATTAAAGTCACATCACGGGAGAAAGAAAGCAAGAAATTGACGGCAGCTCTAAGAAACACGTTCACTTGGTTGGAGGAGCGAGAAGGTGCAGCTGTATTTTCGGTACAGCGCGAATGTGATCTCACTAAACAAGTGGAGCGGACGTTTAGAAGCAGAGTAAATACACGTTGAAGAGGAAGTGACGAGGACACGTAGGTAAACTCGTAGTCACTCTGCTCTAACTTCGCTTTCTTCGCGTATTTCAGGGTGAAGCAAAAGTTCTTTGTGATGATAGTCACGAACAGTAAAACTATTGCAATTTCCCGAATCTCAAGAATACAACTTCAAATTTTTAAGATTTGAAAATGAGAAGAACTTGAATCTTATAAATTCAATTTTTGGTCTATTAGCAGATAGATTTATAGACTAGAAACGATACATTCGAATGAAATTGTCTTTTTGGAGCCAAGAACCATTGTTACAATGTCTACAAGTTTTTCATTGGCAGATTGCGGATGTTTGTACAAAATGTTTTCAACCATCCATATAAATCTTTGTACATCCTATAACGGACCAATTTTTGTCAAAATAAAATGCTACAATATTTTACTCCAAAATTAATGTCTTTGACACAGATACAACTGAAAACTGCTTTACTATTATTTTATATGCTTTGGATTATAAATATATTATTATATGACTGTATTATAGATACATGTTTTATTTCGACAAAAATAGATTCTTTACAAACTGTGAAAGAACTATTGCCAGAGACTGTATATAAATTATTTTGATTCTTTAAATGTTACAACAAATACATTACCATATATATTAAACAATTTGGATATTTTGTATATTTTTACATAACATCTACATTCTATGCATTTCTCAATATTAAAATTTTCCATAAATGCATGAACATCACTGTCTACTCATCAACGAATCGAATGCAAGACGAAACAGTGAAGCAAATAAAACACGAGAGCCTGAAACAATATAACGCCACTCTTAAAAGTATCCTTTCATCCAGCACCGTGTCTCGATATCTTTAGGAAAATGTAACTTCCAGACAGCAGCCTGACGTTACTTCGATAATCACTAGCGAAATGATTGTCTCGTTCGAGAGAGGAGTAACCCTCTATCCCCGATAGATGATCCTGTGTTTGCCAAGAGGACTATACGGGCACCTACAATCAACCTGCGACGTTCGCTCGATCTACAGGGGATACTACCCCTCTTTGAATCACCATAGAAACGAAGGGACGACGCCGGAGAGTGAGAGAGGGTGCAAAAGCCACGGTGCTTAGAATAACGTGACTCGACGCGCTCTAGATGGAAATGGATCTCCATGGTATTACCGAGTGGTAACAAGCAAAGACACGATGTAACGACGTGCTCGTAGAACGTCGTAATAACAGTCGGGACAAATTTATAACACGAATTCGCGATTTTCTTTGTTGTACCGTTGAATTAATTCGGGAAGAAAATCGTGACGCGCGCAGCAACCTCCATTTTAAATCTTCTTCATTTCGCGTATGTTTCCTTGCAAAGCTGTGTGTTTCCTTCCTTTTTTTTCAAAAAAATACTGCAGTCCTTTTTATAGGATAACACAGAGTAGAAAAGTTGGCAGATCTATGTTTTTTGTAAATGCATCTTTTATTAAAATTTCATACGATTTAAGTAGAAATTGCAGGAATCGATGTGCAAAGTTGCCATTGCAATTTTCATGTTTTGTGCCAGGTTGTATGGAAAACTTCGTTTAAAACAAAAGCCATCGTAACTTGAAAATAGCGGGAAGCGCATAAGTGTTCAGAGACCACTTTAAACCATCACCCATTGTATGCAATACCGGTTGAATTGCACAACTGGGGCAACTCGTATCTCTTTCTTCCTGCAGATAAAAAAGCTGAAACAGCGACAAAATTCCAGAAGCGCAGCCACCCACCCTGTACAATCGCACTTTTCTTCGACTGAAACTTCCTACCATCTCCCGAATCTTTTATATGTTCGATCAAAAAGGAAAAGATGAGATTGAAGTGGGAGAAGAAAAAAATACGTGCTATTCAGTACGTTCCCAAGGATATTATTCCTTTTGAGAAATCCTCCGCATCAGCATCTTTAATATATGAACACACATATGGTACACTTAAGATTGCTATTCATCCCAGAACACTAATATTTTACGACATATATGTTTACAATTAATATTTTCCAACTTCTACACGCATTTTTAAATTCCTTTTAAATTGCACCAACATACGTAATTATGATAATCGTGTCACATCATAGTGCTATTGAAATTTCAAACTGTTTTAGATGACGCATACGATATATGCATATACGTAAAAGTTTTCTATGATAAATTCTGAAATATTATCCGCAAACCATTGTATAAAACAATGAAGACTTCTTGTAATGAACGTAGGGGATGCTAGGATGCGTCGCCTCCGTGAAATTGCCTATCGAGGAACTCTCTCAGGCTCGGTCGACGCGGTTTCAAGTGCACTTGGGGTGGTCGCGTATTTTTAGAAGCTCGTATGCACACGCAGCTGGAGCGCACATGCGCTCGGGGACAAGCACGACGATCTTGCTTCTCGTCTTTGTCGTATAACATCTTCGTGACACTATAAATGTTTTACGGTTGACCTCACCGTGGGCCAAGTAAGAAATATCAGCGGAGAGACAAATTTATTGGACCCCAGGAACGTCAACCCCTGAAGCCACGTCTTCCTAAGATTCAAAGTTGCCACAGTTTATGATATAACGCTGGCAAGTGAGCTCTTTATTCGGCTATGGTAACCGAGAAACGTAATGAGTAACGATAAGAAATTCTCTTGGAGAATAGTAATAAGGTACTCGGCGAAGGGTGAATTTTTCGATAGCATTTTTTGTCATTTTTGGGATAACGTAGCTATTTGTTATCGCATGATTTTGTTTTTATATGGACCACAGAGTGCCAGGAGGGACGTAGAGTCGTCCGCGATGAAGATAATAGTGATTTCTTTATAAGATCATTTAAAGCAACTAATTTAAACTAATTCTTTCCTAATATATTCTTCTGTACTACTTAAAGCGAATCATAAAGTAAATATTCGAAAGTAGTCAATAAAACATAGCAAATAGATATACTGGTTGTGCTAAATATCTGTAATAAATTTTCCTGAAAATTCATAAAAATCATCTTTCATAAACACATGAAGTCTGGGGGTCACGATTGCCTATTATTATGCAGACTATACTTCTGACGTAATTTTTAGAAAACTTCTGACGTAAATATCCGGCATTCGATTTCTGCAGCAATATTTCCTCTGGGAAGAGGGTGGCAGGCTGGCCGTGTAAACTGGCTGGTCATCGAAATTCACTGATGACATTCCGATTTATAGATCGCCCTCGTCATCCCTCTCAATCTTCGCGTTCTTCTTTACGAAGTGAACTCGCGTAGCTCGTAAGCATAGCGGATCTACAAGATGATCCAGAAGGAGGGCGGCGAAGCACGAGGGCCGGATGATTTTGATAAAACCAGGGACTATCGAAGAATCGGGCTGATCCTTTGAATTTATTCTACGTTGCCAACTTGTCGTGATACGTGAGATTCAACGCAACTACGATCCATCGAGCCTTTTTTACAAGCCAAAAGTAAGATCATTATGCTAATGAAAAATAAGAAAATACGAGAATGGACGAGTCAAAGAATTCCTGCAAGCAAAGAAGAACTAGTTCTCGAAAAATTCATACGAGTAAAAGAGTAAATTCGTGCCTTTCGAAGTTGTAGTTTAATTGCGCGGATTCTTAATTTATCTAAATATTCATGGTTGAACAGAGCGATGATTTGACAGTTTCTCAGAAGAAAGAAGAAGTTCGTTATGTAATGCTAAGAAGAAGCGCTCGAGAATGAATAAATTAATGAATCCTTGAAAATAAAATATCATCTCGAAAAACACAAGGCTATATTTCTTGCGTACCTTCGTAGTTCATGTAAACATTTATGATCAAACAAAGCAACGATTCTTGAAATGTTTTCCAAAGAATAGAGAAGAAATAAAGGTTGTGCTGATACAAAGAAAAAAAACTCGAGGATAAATAGCAAGTAAGAAGAAGTCTCGCAAATAAAACATAAAATTATTTCCTTTTATTTGCCTGCACTTTCAATTCCATTAAACAATTCACAATTAAACAAACCGCGAGTAAAATATTCAAATCATTGATCTTGTCCTTGATCTTTCGTCCTTGAGACGATGTACTTATATATGGAATGGAAGGTGACAAGATGAAGTGTTTAGATTTATCATCGTTGGAATAGGTTAGCCTTGATCGACGTTGTCCGCCCCCGGAACTCGAGGTTACACCCTAAACCTCTGGAAACTGCCTACTCTCGACAAGGGAGCACTCTGAAGAGGGGTTTCCATGACGACTACGAGAGAGAATTGTGCCGATAGCCGGGCCAACCGACCCTCTCTGCCTCGAAATGTTCACGTACACCCGCTATACGCGCGTCCTTCAATAAGGACCGTGAAATATTCAAACTGTGAAAATACTACGGCCTTGCTATTGTCCAAGAGATCACAGTAATTTTCTCAATGGACACTACAGAGACTCGTTTCTGTTCTCTCATCTTTCGTTTTCTCATCTTTTTGCCCCCCTGGATTCTGGATCGAAGCTACAACGGATGTTTAGATAGCGCACGATCTTCTCTTCAGGATATTATGTCGAAAAATAAATTCTTTAACATAGTTACATCATGATGATCTTATAATTTTCATTTTGGGTGCAACATACTGGTTTGTGTAACTTAAAAGAAAAGGATAATGAAAATTACAACGTAATTTCGACATTTCCTTGGAGGATAATGAATCGCTAATGCGGTAGTTTCGTCGCAAGGCTTTAATTTTATTCCAGCTGTTTAAAAGTTAAAAAAAAAAGTCTCCCTTGGTAACATTTATAGACTTTAGTTAAAGTGTATTTTTTTTTATATTAAAAAGCAGCTGACGATTTTCTCTTTAGGAAAGATAATCTCGTGATTTTCATTTCACGAAAGTTTCTTGTGGTAAGCGTACAAATACTTTCGCGAATCAGTGTATCAGTAAGTGTACGTACTAATCCTTTTGGATTGAAAATTAGGCATTTTTTCTACTCGTGCAAATTCGTTTGCCATATTTTTGGAGAAATTGCCGAAGGTTTAACTCCCGACTTAATCGTATTTCTGATTTACTACGAAAAATATTTGTACCATGCTGCGGCGATAAGTGCGAATTTTCGAGCTTCGACCAGAGTGCACTTAGGCAAATTCGTCGAAAATACAGCGGCCCGCTTAATGAGCGTTGCTTTAATATGCGGCCAGATATTACGATCGCTGCGCATCGTCGCTTGGTTTTACGTCGCCAAGGAATTTACCGCTTTAATTTTAAGATGACGCTCGCGCAAACCTTCTAACTAGCTTGGAAATTGTCAATAAAGGTAGCAAATATTTTATCCGCCGCGGGGACAACTCTCTGATAAAGCCATTTCGTTATGAAGCTCTGTGTCCATTATGGCTTTGCTACGTTTTTATGAAACTTACGGCAAACAGACTGCCTGGACGTTGAACGATATTGAAGCTTATGTCACACAGAAAGTTCAAACGAGGATTGGCTGTTAATTGTTTCCGGTTGACAATTCTTTCAAATGAAACTATGTTTAAATAAGAACACCTTTTTCAACAATCGGTGATTTTGCTATGAATGCGGAATTTTGAAGGATCCACCAAGGGATAAAGTTGCAAGCACTATTTAAAAGCGGAGAAAGAATCTTTTTACACGAGACAACATTTGGAAAATTGTCACGAAAATGGCTGAAAACGAATCTAGATTTAATATTTGAGAAAGGTTAAAGACACTGTCTACTTCGTTTATCCAATTTCTCAATTTCAAGGATTGTTAAATTTCAGATTGTTAATTTCAAACTAATAATTCTTCTAAATCTAGAACGATTAAACTAATTAACCATCGACGAAATGATCTTAAATCACGTGGGAACTATATCCGTCAAATGCCTCGAGTTTCCAAGAAACTACGCGAGTTTGACATTTTCACACAGAAAGTACAACAAAATATCTTCAAAAGTAAATTGCACAATCGTGCAACCGCATTAAAAAACACCGAGTAAAAGCACGCAATTCATCCAACAATTCTCATTAACGACTGTATAACATGGTAAGGGAAACGAATTTGCCATTGTATTTGTATTTCTTTAAAACCTGGCTGCGCGAAAGTCTAACAAGCGCTTGGGACACAAACGTCGCGTCGTGGATGCGCTTGAAAACCGGGCGTAACTGGAAGAGAGGAAGAAAAAGTCGTGAAACGCGTAGACGGCGTTGAATTAATGAAGACACGGCGGAGAACTTTGCTTCTGAAAACGACGACAGGACCTGGCGGCATTGTCTTTTACTGGCAAAGTGAATGAACGCAGAAGAGAATTAGCTGCCGCTAAGGTCAAGCTCTGCGTTTCCAACCTGTCCGAAATAAAATCTAACAGCGAAAGATGGAAAGAACCACGTAGCGGATTCCCGTTGCTTTTCATCCCGGAGTAATACGAAAATAAGAATACTCGACTAAAATTATCCGCCTACTAATTCCGACTGCTCTTCTCTCAATTTCTCCTATTACCACTTAAGTCGGTTGTGCATCGATGAAACGAAGAAAGCTTCTGAAATTTGTTTCAGAAGTGGAAAGTCGTCGTCGATGTATATTTGTTTTTCTTTTTCTCTCTTTCTTTTTTTAGATTACTTAGAAGCTACGGTTACTGGCTTATGAAAGTATTTCAACATCTACCATAGGAAACTTTTGCGTTCGTACTGCACGTTTGCACCTTTCGATTGTTTCTTCTTTTAAAGCTAATAAATCCATGCCAACCTTGATAAATTCTCTGCCTAATTTCTTACTGGAAAAACTATTCGATTATACAATCTTACCACGTATTTCGAATATTATAAATAGCCAGTTTATGAAATTGCTAATAGTACCGATCCTTCGTTAATATATATAATCTCTATCACTACTCAAACAAATCATTTACGTAATTAAATAATTTCCGCTATATCATATAGAACTCGTTTTTCTCTTTAGATCAACGAGTCCACAACGACCTAGCCTTGTTTCTTTATTCATCGCGTAAAAAACCGCAACTGCATCACGTAATACACCACCTTTGGATATAATAAATAATCAACTTATACTTGAATATACTAGAACTTTAATTTCTGACTATTACAGCCTTTGCCATCCAAACGAATCGATCACATGATTACGAAATCTCTAATTAATGCTTCATTGTCTTTAAGACGAAAGTTTACAATAACTTTATCCAAAAGTTTCTCGTCGACCACAACACGAAGAGCCACGATCGCATAATACGTGTCTCGGTTGATTCTTCCAGAAATATCTCATTTCCAACAACCATGAATCGACGTAAGCTACCTAGCTTAGTCGGACACGCGATGCTTCGCGAAGGAGCGTTCCTTTTTTAACGATGCTTCGGTTCCATCGATTCCAGCCGAGCCGCTTCTCCGTGCAGAAATATTACGTGACGCCACGTGCTTCTGCTTTCCATCAGTAACAAGTCGAGACTGTATGTTTCTCTATCGAGCCGCGCATTGGCCGGTAGCCGTGGACGAAACCTTTCCAATGCGTGTAAACAAGCGCTTCAAACGGCCTATGGATCAGCAGCTTTTCTCTCGCGCCGCTGTCAAAGGGATCTTGCACGCCAGTTCCCAGAACCACTCGGAATCATTGTGCTACCAGAAGCTCCCTTTGTGTACTCCGTTTTGGGAAAATAAGAAACGAGGGTTGATTCGAACGATGTGGAACTCTCTGAGGGAAAAGGAAAGAGCTAGTGGGTGCAATAGTCCCGAACTTTCCCTTCCAGAAAAATATTATACGTTGCCGTTTATAGCTTTCCATTCAAGAAAAGTACATTGTGTTTTACGAGTACAACGAGTTTTAGTGTTTTACGAGTAAAATTATAAGAAACAACTGTATCTTAGAAATGCGCATTAAAAATTTGATGATTTGATTTTATTTCGTATTTAGCTAAATTTATCGTATTTTAAGCTGTCGTATTTTTGTACGAAAAAGGCCTCTGCTTGTTCATTAGTCAAACAGTAAGCCGGTTTATAAAATGCTTAATTCGTCCCTGGTGGGTAATAGCAGAGAAACGTGGAATTTCACGCTGTTCCTGCAATAACGTTCTATACTATCTGAGGATAGTTTATTCAATAGTTCTGACGACTAAGGAACACGACGGAGGTTGAAGTTTTTGGACTAACGGTTTTATGGATGTGACAGAGGAGGATCAATATTGGCTAGTGTACATATTGCAGAGCACACGAGAAACATCGAACGACAAAATCGTTCGACATGAACGTTGCCTTTTAAAATGGTGGAAATTATCGTAGGATCCTACTACAATTAGTTTGTTTAAAATGGATTAAACAGGCGTTGGTTAAACAGGAAACAACGATTGTTTCATGTGAACTAAATATAGTAACGTACTATAATTAAGACAACTAAATAGTTAATTTGCAACTCTCGTCACCACGATTCCAACGCTCTCTCTCACGCTGACCACACTCTCTCGACAACGCTAGCAACACACTGACTTCTCAACTAACACTGACTGTTAATTGTCTTTCTCCCCTAGCGTCCCTTTGTCTTTTCTCTTAGTCTTTTTCCGCGTAACTATTCGATTGAAGCACTGGCGATACATTAATAGGCCTGTCGGTACTCAGCCTTCTCGCGACATTGTTTATAATTCACCCAATATCTCTTAGGCCTTACATCCACGATACTACGTTATGATTCAATATTGATATCGATTTCGCGCTTAGAACAGTTGGTTCGTTGGTGTATCAAAACGGTCAATGGAAACCACGATTCGGTATCAAGGTTCGTCTTGTGTTTAAAAACTACGTAACTAAGAATCGTATTGGAATCTCCAAAAATAAATACGAGAGAATCTGTCGCTCCTAAAGAATTACACGCGTGTGTGTTGAAGATTCGAACGAGAAGTCGTGACGAAGTTAGCATCGATTTCGAATGGAGGAGAAAGGAAACTCGCCAAAGCGGAGCAGGAAATCTATAATCTTCTCCCCTTTCTCTTATCATAGATCGTGTTTCCCCGAGAATATTTCGCGACACGCGAACCCCGTGCTTCCACGCTTCTTTTTCATAAAAAAGGAAAGAGGCGGGAACGTTCAAAGTGGCGTCGCGACCAGATGGAATTCTTTCGACACGCGGGACGATTATTTGAGGATGGTGATCCTGCGGGACCCATTACACCCGAGAACATCCCCCCAACCAGCTGGATCGAATTACAGGGCCGTATCCTGGCAGCGGTTCAATTTTCCAGCTAAATATACCGGCGATGTATATTTGGCGAATTGCTTGTTTCAGACATGTATAGCGTTCACGGTGAAGCGCTATAAAAACACCGTGGAATTTCAATTGAACACGGTTGGCAACTCGAAGAGTTAGAAATCTAATAGTTTATTAGGAAAATAAACTGAAAAAATTCTATGTGGAATTTCAATCGTTCTTGAGAAATGTTGAATTTCGAGAATATGAAAAAGATGTTTCAAAAAAGGTTTATAATAAGTTGCATACGGGGGATAACGTAGGGGGCGATAAATTGTGTTTAGTCTTTTTCCTGTTACGATCTATATCCATTTATTCCAGTTGAACGTCATGCGACGAACAAGTCGTTATGTAAAAGTATTATATAAAGATATTAATCTCATCGAGATAATGATACTGATCGATAAAAAATTCTTACCCCTCATAAATTATGATATGCATGTAGATATTATTGTTTATTTTCTGATAATCTACATAACAGTTACTTAGCTTTTCTATAATAATGTAATTTCATATTTTTAATCATTTATTTATAACTGCTATCGACTAAATCGTTATTTTCTTTCTACGACGATACCTAACAATTTTAACAATTCATTTTTAATAATAATATTATAAATTAAATCTCCGATTGATTTTCTAACTTATTCAAGTATATACTGAATCGATAATGTCGCATTTGATACGAAAATGGTAAGTGAATCTCCTGATTCATCCAAATTATGAGAAAAATTATTGTGTATCAAGTATGTTTATCCTACCTTTCATCAGATCTCTAATTCTTACACTTCTAATTGTTTACGTATTTCAGAATGTTAGATGAAATATTAGACGAAAAAGCTATTCTTTATATTTCGTTTATGATAAGACGTTACGACCAAATTTGATTTTCATTTTGATTTCATCTGTTATTCACGTTGGTGTCTCGTGGTACGCCAAATTACATTAATAGTAGGAATATTATAACAAAAGCTATGTAATTTTCGATTCGTGTGACACGAATTTGTATTAAATAAAGAAAGGTTTATCTTATAAACTGTCTATAATATTTTTCATACGTGTACGAATATATTAAAAATTTGCCATATGTAAACAGAAAAATAAAATGCACTTGTTACGGACGTTACGCAGAATATTACAAAACTACTTTATCATTTAAGGACAAGTAACAGCGCTCCTCGCGAAGAACTATTTACTTCAGAAGCTCCTGTTCACATAGATGGTGGCGACACATGTCCTGCTATCTTGCGCCACCTGGTGTTTCAACTTGTGATCGATTCTCGATTGCAATTCAAATATTGCGAGAATCGAAATTAGAAAAATGGTTATTCGGAAAGTGTTCACCATGAGACAATATTGTAATAATCGCCGATGAACATTCAATCGTCTCGTATTACTGAACCTTTTTAATAATCGTACTATTAACAGAACTTTCTGGATATGACTGTTTAACGAACGAGAATATACCATTTCTTTGTAATATCAATTATCACTGAATTAGCAAAAATATTCATCATACAGCCACAAAGTCAATTATAAACAATTGGTGCATCTGATTCTATTTATATCGTTATGAAATAATACGCGAAGAACTGGGCAAAATAGAGCATACAAAGTATATGCTAATGTTACAATATATCAGAAACTTTCGTCCAACGTTATGGAATCTCACTCCACAGGACCGCCATATATGTCACATACAAAAAATTAACATTTTTTCATCGACATACCCAAATTTCCCAGTTCAGCTGTTCCCATTCGTGGTTCAGGGATATTCTCATCCGAAAATTACGAAGACGGATATTTCTAATGATTTCTTGCGCTGATTTTTCGAAAGAAGATGTAACAAATTTCCTTGGTGCACGCATGACGACAAATAATATTGCAAAACTGTTCGAAAATCATTTGCGCGCGTTTCTCAGTCTGTTCGATACCACCACCTTCTGTTCAGTTTCTGTACTAAGCTAGCGAGGGTCGATAAAACAGAACTCTAGCGCGCATAAATTCAAAAGTTAACGCTTATGAATACATTTAAGATTTTCTGTCTAAATTATTCTATTACGTACAGATTTAAAATCGCATAACGCATGTATATGAATGAAAGATGGTGCTTTTGCATATTCTAGTGTGCCTTAATATGAGTTACTTCTATCATTTTCAATAATATTAATTTCTGAAATAATTTAAGGTTTCTCTATGTATTAGAACAGAATTAAGAAATTTATTATCATTATATAATTATTGTCATTATATAATAAATATTGGAAATTATTTATTAAAATCAGTTTTGCTACATATTCATTCCTCTAATATCGTTCGCAATAAATTCGTAGTCCAATGAATCGTAATCATCGAATGAAATTTTAATTGTAACAAAATCATTATTATCCCAACAATTTTTTTGTAATTTTGGTCTTGGCTTCTAGAACGTCATTAACTTTTTTTTCGTAAGATCGGCCTCTTCCCACTTAGTTCTTTAAAGACATTGGCATTCTTAAGAGAATCGATTCGTCGAGAGGAATTTTCCCAAGAACAGTGATATCCCTGTCTGGTTTAAAGTTCGTAGTTTATTTTTCTCGACATTCATGATAAATTCTCTTTCAATAATCAATTACGTTTCACACTGCTACTTTTTAATACCAATATCACAGGATATTTCGAGGTCACATAAATCCACTGTGTTTCAGCTATTTTTCTAACGCAGGTTATCCACGAAACAAATTCCAACTATACTATTGCACTAAATACAACATAGCAATAACATAATATTAAATCCTTCAAAAATATTTGTAGGTAACGTGTCCGTATGCGTGTATGTATGTGTCAGTTCAGGAATTCGGTTCCGAAATGATCAAAGTTTCACGAAGTCATTCGCGAACTATTTAAAAGGAACGAAATATCATTGGAAAAGATTAATCGTGCGAATTGACTATACACTTAAAGAAACCACGAACCTTTCTTAGAATAAAATTCATATCCGTATCTTGAAAACGGTTTGTGTTACTTCACTCAGAAATAAATCGTCCATCCGCAATTACGAGTCTGTAATAAAGTCCACTCGCGTAGCGCGCGGGTGCGCGATTTACCAGGAGAACTTCTTATTAATTCCAAGGCGGAGGCGGAAAAGCAAATACTTCCGAATTATTCATAATCCCGATGCCTCCAAGACTGGCATAATGGACGTCCGCGGAATAAAAGGTTTTCGCTGTGGTTCTGTTGATTCCTTTCATCGGTGAAATACTCGTCTACTCTCCTCTCTACCCCTTAGCGTCTGGAAATTCGCGCAAGAACGCTCGAAAATGATTTCAAGGACCTGGAACCGCAGTCATTACGCTCAAATACGGGCGCCGTGTTTCGCATTCGTCGATTTCCTCGTCTACCGAGACTCTTAGATTTTAAAGACCGTGAAAATTTCTATTCAAACGATCCCTCTTGTTTTTTTATTTTCGCCGTGAAAAATCGTCCAGCGAAAGAGAAGGAAGAAAGTACGCGGGATAGAAGTAAAGAGGGAGAAACGCTGGATTTCTCAAGCAGACCGCTATCAAAAGTGATCCAAATCTCTGTTGCTCGTTCGAATCGATTCTCTCCGAGTCTCTTTAGTTCATTCTTGTTCTCTGTATTCGATGGAAGAGCTATGTGACGTTACGGAAATGGTCACGCTATTATGCGTTTTCTGCCGTTGACGTTCAGTCCTCCTTCACGACAGCGCTAATTTACCGGATTTAATTAGCCAACGCGTAAAGGCGGCTCTTTTTAATCGAGCTGGATTAATTTGCCGCATACTGCCTGTATACTTGCTTCTTTATACCTTTTTCAAGTAGCGTAGTCGCTTTCTTGTTTAAACGTATGAACTATTAACGTTCGAATGAGAAGAGGTAGATTAAGTCGATTCTAATTAAAATTTAAACTTGCTCATTCCCGATCTCACGAATCAATTGGTTCTTTGGACACACGTGATATTCTGCTTCTGAAGATTATATCTGTCTTATCAGAAGATTATTTCATATTCAAAGGAGGTTAGATGGTAATTAGACTGTACTTATTAAGCCATATCCTAGCTTAAACCTCGAATTACGCTAGATTGGATGAAGTAACCTGTGGATTAGATCCAAATTACAATCAAACGGGACCAATTCTAGAATAGATAAGCCAAGTGCTCGAACTGGACCTGGATTAAGTTCGAAGCGAATCGAGAGATCTAATTACCTTCGCACCAAAAATCTCCGGTTCATTTTATCAATGTACAATATCAATACGATTCTCGATTATCGACCGTGTGATATTTGCTTTTTCATTTGGAAAAATCAAACGAAATATGGTTGGCGAAATGTGGAACGGATCACGCATCGAATAAAGCCCGGTCGCCATAGCTGATTGAATTTTTTAGCTAAACACACGCGAGCAGGTGCGCTGGAATTTATCCAATCCACAGATTAGATTGCTCCTGCGGTTTCCAGCTCGATACGCGTCCGTCGAGATTATTAAAACATCCTCGTTATTAATCCGTGGCTTCGCTAGAGATTCTCGACGAGCACTTTTCCCACATTTCCCACCGGTTCCCCCCATTTTCATTGTCCTATTCGCCCTCCTTTCTCTTCCCTGCTAGACGCTTCGATTGAATTCTAATTCCATCACGCGATTTTCTCGAAGATTTCTCGCCACCAACCTCTCCGTTATGAGTGCTCCATCGTAAAAAATCCACGAAAGCTCGTGAAAAATCCAGTTTCGATCCCTGGTCTCCAGGCTTCCCAACGATTACTGGCAACATTCACGCTCGACAAAAATGATTTGCGAATTTTTTGATCGTATTTCAGGGGTTATATTCATATTTTCTTGGGGTAAAGCGCACGGTTAGGGCGTGGAGAAGGACTTGTTTGCCAACGAGGCAGAAAGGGAGAAGGAGAGTGTGTGTGTGTGTGTGTGTTAGAGAGAGAGAGAGAGAGAGGGAGGTTGTAAAGTGGAAGTTTCATGGAATATTGTGGGTTTCGAGAGGCTGGCGGACGTAGCAAAGGATGAAATTTTGCTCGCGATTGGAATGTTTTTCGGAGAACGTGTTCCAGGCTGTTGTGTTGCAGGGAAGTACATTGAACGTTTTAAGGATTCTGCAACGTAGGAAAATTGCAAACGGGCGGAATTATCTTCTAAGATCGAAATAATATTCTTGCGGGGAAACGAGAATCCTTTATAAAGGGAGGTTTGTCGAGAAATTGCTGCCATATTGCTAGGAAGAAATTCATCTTTTCTAGAGGATGGAACGACTCTGTGGTTCTTCTGGTTATTGTGTTGTTACAGCACGGATGTTTACTTTGTAAGTGCCAGATTATTCATCAGTATGTCTACGGGGTATTCAACTGGTTTATTGTTTCAAGAGAATACAATTAATATTGCTTATTCGTCCTTTTGTAGTTCTACGTGTGTTGAATTATATTCGACGTCCTATTCTATTAGACCTTTCTCGGTTTTTTAATAACGAGTACATTCGTAATAAAGAGAATATGAGAAAATGAACAATTAGGTCAATTAATTAGAATTCTACGTTGATGCATGTGTAAAATACATGTTACTTTCATTACGAATAATGGTCGAGATACAGACATTTTTCACGTTTCCAGAGATACAAAGAAATGTACGTGATACTCGTTTATAACAGGTTCTGTACGATGAACATACGTATTTAATATATTACGTAACACGTACTCGTTGTTAGCAAGTTTTACGATGCGTATGTTTAAAATAATATTTTTAAAAAGATTTCGCGCGTGCATCCGTTAGATTAAACCCGATTTGCGTTTTCCTAGTTTAAAATTGACTTTAAGAATATTCACGCACGGAGTACTGTTGATTAATTATAGCACGTCACATTAAACACAAACATACAAATTTCACAGACAAAATGGCAATAAAAATTTGTCCTCCTTCTTCTGTTCAACGTTCGTTAATTATATATTACATTTGGAATTCCCGAATCTCTCCAAAACGTTATTAATATTTATCGATAAATTGGCAACACGCTCTAAATATAAACACATATTAATTACACAGCGAACGTCATTATTGAAATTTCTCCCTCGATTTTCCTTTTCAACTTTCGAAAATAACGCGCTGTTACTCGAATTCCCAAATTTCCGCGGAAGCCCATCTGACAACCTTCGAATACAAACATAACTGTAAATACATCCTCGGTTTCCCAAAGCAACACTACTCGACGGCTCTCGAGTCCTCTCAATACTGAGATTCGTGTCAGGTATGTGTATATGCAGAGGAAACAAGAACATTGTAAGACTGGCTTAATGAAGTGCAAGCGGGAGAAATTGCGAGGCAAGGCAGCAGTCGGGAAGATCGGGCGGCAGAAAACTGCACTGCCGTATATCGCGCTTGTCGAGGGCGTAATTAACGAGCGTCACGTCGAAATTACGTCTCAGTGCCGAGAAACGAGCCGTGCACTTTTCAAGGGATGCAACGAAGTCTCGTACTAATTTACCCCAACTTCGTCGAACGTATCATCGGCGACCTTTGTGACGTTCGTCCGTCGCAGGAGAAGCAGCTACGAAAACGACGATGTTCCTCCTTAAATGGACGTGCTCGACAAAGGATCGACGAGCTTTGCTGGCAATTATTTTCTTACCAAGGCCGCTTTTGGCAAACAGACCTTGATTATAAGCCATCACGGCTACTCGTAATTATGTAACGACGACATACACGAGCGCTCTAACAAGTTTTCTCATCGATTCGATGAAGAAAGATTCGACGAGCAATCGCGTACATCGTTGAATATGCGAGTCGAATTTTAATGCACTTTAATGCATTCGAAAATGTTTGTACACTTGTTCGAGAAATTAGCAAATGTACACATGCATTTAATATTGACCAAAATGAAATAAAAATTTGACAAATTGCTGACGTAAAATCGATCGACAACGTAGCGAAGAATATGATTTTGTTTCAAAATTGTATCTCTATGAAATTTGAAAAATGTAACTGTTCTGTGTGTTTCTTCTATGGGCCTTAAACTATATCGTTCACGCCTGTTTAGTTTCATAATTGAAAATAATGATCATGATATTTGTTTTGTGCATGAGGCAACAAAACTCGAAAGCATCGAGGATGGTTTAGAAAATCTTTTCTATTTCTTCGCTATCGGTGTTTAATTAAAAAAGAACGGCTGCTAGAGATGGTTGGGGACCAAATGAATAGAGTTCAATTTCGTTTCATTTTCTCGAACGGCAGAAAAATCTTCTTAACGATGATTCGCTGGCAAATAGCTAGCAGAGACTTTTCTAGCACGAGCGAGCTGTGATTTCCTCTCTCTCTCTCTCTCTCTCTTTCGCAGGGAGCGAGAGCCCTTGCTCGTGTTTCTGTCGGGTTTAAGGTCAGCCGGGGAACGCCATTTTTCCGCGACAGAGCAGCGGACGTAAGAGGATTAAGCCAGTTTTCTTGCCTGCGGATTTGCCGCGTTGCACAGATGCTGCTGTTCGCCATTTTCACTCCACTCTCGGCCATTTCGCAAAGGACGATCCTCTATGCAATTAATGGCAGATTTACGAACCCTTTGTTATATATCCGGAATTTCCAATGCTTTAATTAATATCATGCTCTTTTGTTCTGTAGCCAGCAAATAGACACAATTGATTCTACAGAAATATCTAGTCAGATAGCGAGTTCTTAACGTATGAAGCTTTCAATTCAAGACTCACTAACGTGTGAGTGAGTTTCAATTCTTGAAGTTATTATTATTTATCATCAACGCAGATTCGTATCCTTTCATAAAACATGTTACGCATAGAATCGCCATTAATATCATAGACGACGAGACAGTACCATTTTGGATCAAATAAAACCAGGCTTCGCTGATAGAATCACGAGTTTCTTAACGCATTAACGCACATTTTATCCGAGTTATGCGTAGATGAAATAAAACTTAATTTATATTGTAAAAATCTGAAAACGTCGAACCTATTTTCACATTATAAATCAAAGTTTTGTTCCAATGCAATCCAAGTTCCTACGAATTCAATCACCGTTATTGTTCCTCACGTAAAGATTTCCAAACAAGCGAACAAACACCAGCGCTTTCGTATCGGAAAAGAGTTTGCCCGAACGAAAATTACATCACTTCGGTTCATAGTTCGCAGTTATAACCGACAGAGCACGTATATTCGAAACAATTTAGACCATTTTGCGCGTGATTAATTCCGAGAGGCAACTCCGCACGATCGCCATTAAAGACAAGTTCTCTATCTGAGAATCAAGATTGAAAGTACGCTCCGTGATCTAATATTAATCATTCTTTGGGCAAAGTTTCTCGCGTTTCTATGTCAAAATCGCGAACCCCTTTTGTTCCACCCGAGTCAAAAGGTATTAGATTAATATCGCGGCTCGTGGAAACTCGATATTTAACCTGACGATGGAGGGGCGAGTTCTTTGAGCTCGGTTCCGTATCAGGCAGCGGATTAAGCGGATGAAGATTAAAAATTAAGGGAGTGCAGTTAGATTTCTCGTTCCCTGCAAGATGAGAACTTCTTCCACGTACCTCGATCCCGACTTTCGTTCACGAATTCTCGCGGAAATTATTTTCACCGAACACGCGTGCAATGTGCGTGACTACGAGGATAGAATTAATTAGAGAACTATGGTTCGGATAAGTACTCACAATATGGGGTATGCGGTGTGGCGTCTTGGCGTGGTAGGTCAACCTGAAACGACAAGAATACGGTTTCGTTATCTTGATATTTCGGTAGTTGCATCTGTTGTTCCATTTATGAATCGTTTTACGATACGCGTATCACGATGCAGATGCAGCTTGTATTAAATCGATTATTAAGTGGAATATTTATGAAGGATAAATATTCTTGTATTAAAATTTAATTACCAACATTTGTGGATCATGAATATTAGCTATTCTGGTTGAAATATGATCACGGAAATATCTGTGAAATATGAATATTATTTGCGCGTATACATATTTTCCATATAACGTTACAAAACGATTTGTTTTCCTTTCTCCCTCATCTTTCTCTTGTTCCTTTTATTCAGTTAGAAAATGGTTTCTTTTCCTTACCACGTATGCACCGTCCTTTTAATGTTGTTTTACAAAGTAGCTTTTAAGATATCCTTTAAAAGCAAGTAAATGCTCGTGTAACATAAAACTACTTATTACATCTGGACACCAGTATACCAAAATGGAGCATACCTCCTTCATAAAATTCCTTATACTTTCTTCTTAAACTAAACATTGGCGCCACTCCTCATTCTCCGTGGAAACAGATAATTACTCGTTATTCACATCCGCAGTTAATCACATCGCTAGCAATTTTCCACGTATACTACAGAATTTTCTCATAATCCACGTAACGTATATTCGCAGGATGCTATTTTAAATTTCCCCGTTCGCTTTAAAATATTCTCTTGATCCGTGTGAGCAAATACACGAAAATGGTACAAAATTGTATCATTCGTTTCGCAAAATCTTCCCGTAGGTCATATAATCGTGTTACATTCATAAAAAATCATACAAAATTCTTTCGTTCATTTTACAAAATTGTCTCGCACATTTCACGAAATTCTCGTCTAATTCCACACATTTTCGACTTTGAAATCTTCGATTCTGCGAAATTCACTCGGAAGGGACCATCTTCGTCGAAGACCTCTCTTGCTACCGCAGCATTTCTGGCGATTCGATTTCAAACGAAGGCGTCACTCACTCGTTTCACCAATCAATTCCGATGATCCTTCTCTGTATTCAAAGCCGGCGCGCGATCTCTCGCGCGCCAGAGAAGTGAAGACCGTGGTACTCGAGGGAGTAACGATCCTCACGGGTGCAGTTTCGATCGTTTCAATTCTGGTCGCGTCGTATCGGAGAACCACCCTCCCCGAAACGAAAATTTCCATGGAACGTTGGAGGGGGCTGTGTGTCAGACGATGCGACGTGGCGAGGCATCGCGAAATTTTCGGCCGCGCCGGAAGAGCGGTCCGATTTAAAATGGAAATCGAGACCCCGTTCGCGAAACCCCTGGCTGAGGGGAAAAATAAACGATGGGCCGGGCGTAAATTATGGAACGGGGGGTCAGAGACGACGGCAATTTCGTGAATCGACGGACCAAACGTTGTTTCGAACGCTGATCGATATTTAAAGGGGTTATCGAACGCGGTGCCCCGATTGATTGCCGTGATCGTGCACGGTACAGTGGATCTCGTTTTCGCATTTAATCCCACGGCTTTGGGCATTTGAACACGCTTCGAATTTCCTGCTCTCTACCTTTTTTTATTCTCCTATTCTTTTACAGCTTTAGTGCGGTTATAAAGTGAATTTCGTGGAATTGTATTTTAGTAATTTCGGCGGAAAGATGTTCGGAAAGATAATTTGTTGGAACGTAACGAATAATCGAAAAGTGAATCAACATTTACATCGTTCATCTTATCAGAACGTAGACGAGAAAGGTCGTCGTGCTATTTTGAGAATAAAGTTAGAGAAAGACTCGAGTTATTACGTTAAATCTGGCTTGTAAAGCGAAGTTCCTAATCTTAGGAAAATTATCCTCGCAGTTCTCTGTTAGCTTACAACGAACTCCTTCGAGCCATAATCAGCCTTATTTCATAAGCAACCCCTTTAAGATCTTCGAACAAATTTATCCGTCTTAAATTAAATGAAAGACGAAGAATAATCCAAAGAAGCTTAATCCCAGAAACTCGTTGCGAGAAATTTCATTTTCACAGCCATTGTCCGTTGCAAGCAATTGTATTTCCACAAGCATCGTCCATCACCGAGTAAATCACCATTGAAAATGATTTTTCCAAAAGAAAACTATTTATAGGATGGAGTCATTCGACCGCTTGACAAATTACAGACATAAATTCTGCGAATTTCCAGCCATCGCTCTTACCGCAGGGTAACTGTGTGGTGTGATTGCAACGGATGCGAGAGGAAGACGCCGAATCAAAATTGAAAAGATCCACGTCGTTTTCGCCGTCGAAATTAATCGCATCGACGCATACCAGCTAATCCAATGACCGTGCTCTTAGTCGGCGAACCGCTGTCGACTCGAATTTCTAAAACTAAACCCGGCTTTCCGTGGTCAGAGAACTACGCCGAAAATTTCACCTACCAAGGTGGAATTTATTTTCTGGACATCGAATTACGTCGTCCTTGCCAAATAACGTGTTTGCGTGGATAAACGATGGAAATTCGGAGGGTTGCTTGGTGGAGCTCTATATAGTGGATGCTTTTTGGGTGGAAAGGCGAGTGGAAGAATAGTGACGCGTCAATGAAGATATATGTGACGCTTTTAGGGATAAAAGTTGGCGAATGTGTCTTTGGAGATGGGAAATGTGTTAGGTCAAAGGGTAGAGGGAGTTAGATGGTTCTTGGGGTTATGAAAACGTGTTTGAGTTAGATAATGTTGCGAATTATCGATTAAAGAACAACTGGTCAGGTCAAACCGATCGGTTGATTTCGCGTACCTCGGATGAATTAACGTTCAAGATGAAGGAGGTTTGATAGATCGAGTATTAGAGTAATCCAGCACTGTATTTGCATTTGTTGTATACGCAAAGTGTGATGCTAGGAACACGGCTTGTTGGGAGTGAAGTATTACACCCCCACAATACGATGTCTGATGATGAACTGTCCTCTTACGTTGCTGATTCTCCCTACCAACCGTTGGGTTTCGTCTGTCTATCGTGCCCTTCCGGTTGGTCCTTTTCCGGGGTTTTTTACCTTACCTCGGAGTCATCAGGTTTACAGCGGGGAGGACATGTAATTCGGAACTTCCTAAAGAAGGGAATGGGCCTGTCCGCGCCATAAACGGACGACCACTCAAAATTCCGAACAGGTAATTTACGGCGAGTAGGTAATAATGGTAGAAATTATGCTTTTTCTACTATCCTGCGGTATTTAACGTGATATTATAATATTCGAAAAAGATAAGTGGATACTTTATATAACTAATTCTTTTCATAGAAGGAGGAAAAAAAAAACAAAATTGGAGAGCTTTTTTTTGCAAAGGTCGCATGTGTAAATGCAATGAATGTTGAGTGTATTTTCTAGTCAAATGGTTGAACCGTAATCGTCAGTTCAAAGGTAACTAATATTAAAAAGATCAAGACTAAAGAACTTCCGATGTGATTTACTCATTTTAACGCACCAACCTTTTTTATGGGCGTATTTTTCAAGAAGCTCTTCCATCGTATTGTTCGTTAAAATCTCGTGCAAATTTTCTAAATAATATTTGCTTCACCCAGTTCCGCGTATATTTTCTCCGTTAAGCTTTATCTAAAGTATTTATCGACTTCCTTAATATCTCAAACATTTTCTTCTCGCCGAAAGAACCTTAAACAAGCACGTAGAAAGAAACGGAAATGACATTTCCAAGCTTGGCTGCACAAAAGGTGCAAAAGAACAGGCGTGAAATTGAATTTCGTGATCGCGAGGTAACACCGTGAAAACTTAAACAAACGGGAGGGAGGGCGAGAAAAACGAGTTAACACCCGACATTAATCGGATCCATCACGCTCAAACAAATTACTCCCATTCTATTATACAGTTCCGTCGCGATCAGCCAGCTCGATTGAACAGCGTTAAATCGAATTGACGGAAAAGTTCGCTGAAAAATTCACCTTCCCATGCGAGAGAAAAAAAAAGAAAAAACGAACAAAATATCGTTCGTTACGAGTCGAAGGAAGAAACGAGGAGGAACGACGTCGATCGAATCGAGGACGGTCGAATGATAGATCGTACGATTCGTATCCTTTTTGAGCGAGACGATCGTTCGTGTTCCTTTTTAGGGAGACGACGTAAAAATCTATGTTTCTGCAAACATGGCTCGAATTACTCGACCGGTCGATCAATGTGATTCCGAATAAGTCGTTTCACGTACTTGCTACTCTTGTTTCGTTTTCAGTTTCGTTAATCGGGTTGCCGGGAGTTTGCTATCCCTCGCGGAAAAAAGATGGCAAAGATCGAACGGTCGATCATCGAGGCAATTCAATAGGCAGTTTCAATCGCATTGTGTATTTTGTTCGGCGCGTAATTAAAACGCAGAAAGGCTTCGATCATCGAAGTAAAATTCAACAAGAAGTATCGGAATGCGTAATCTACAGATAACGCTTATCAAAAAACTCCACTCTGTTACGATCTTCGAATTTTTATCCGGTCTTGCTTTTGTTTCGATCGATGAGAAGATTTTTAGTGAAATTCCAGCGCAAGTTTCGAACGAGAAATCGTCCTTTGTATTCTCCTGAAAAAGTTCATATTTGCGTGAAAAATAACCCGAGGGATATAGCAGAGGAATCCTACAAACCTCTTTCACCATTATAATTGTAATTTCTCGAATCCCCTAATCAACCAATTTCCTATTCAAATTCCCAATTAAACTGCCGAAAGTTCTTCACCTCAATTAAAACACCTAACACCTACATCGAGATGTTGGATCGAAGGGCGATAGCTCAGCACCGATTGCTCCACGCGGAACAATTTCCAACCCGGAGGCGGAAACACGATTGCCGGTCGCGAAGCTAAGCCCACGAACTATAAAGCAATTACTTTTACTCCCTTTCGTAATCGATTGCTTAGCTAGCGGCTACTACGTGACCTGTATCGTCTCGTGTGCACATACCGACTCGGTGTTGGCGATTCCGTCTCACGTTCCTGTCGTATTTCTGTATCGCTTACGAGCCGCCTTTCGTCTTATCGAATTCCCAGCGCGACTTCAGCCGACTACTTCCGTCCGATAATAAAATCCGGAACTAATATCCGCGAAGGCGGCGTTCAATGGTTCTCCAGAGTGCATCGGTCTTATTGTTGCACGTGAGTGTTTTGTTCTTCGACGACAGGCTGCGAATCGGACGATTTATCGTACTCGTATAATTGCGAACTGCCCTTGGTGGACGAGGAACTGGACTTTGTCAGACAACAAGATTGGTAATAAGCTATACAACTGGTTAACTGCGCGAACTGAAAGTTACATAAATAAGATTATGTTAAGAACACTGTTTTTTTTTTAATTTACCCTGGAACGTACCGTTACTCGTGTTATCTTAATTAATAATTTACGTAATGTAATTAGGAAATTGATAGAGAGTGAAGCGAACAGAGGTCAATTAGAATAACTTATTCGCGGAAGCTTCATAAAATCTATCTTAATTGCAAGAAGTAAAAGAAGCTACTGGTTTATGGGAACAGAGGAAGATACTCTTACCTACATGAAATAAGAAATCGTTGATCTAAGGTAAACTAGGTAATATACATTCAGAGTAACGCGAGCTGACGATGTGCCTGGGGAAGAGGAAGGGACGAAGGTGTCCATCACGGACGCATCTGCAATTCGAAGTAATTAGCGAGCAAGATTGAAGCTGTTTCCTAGAGACACGCAGATACTCCCGTGCGTGGTAATGGATCTGTGAGCCGCGCTTGTTGCGGGTAATGGTGTCTGGTCGAAACTTCGCGAAACGACAGCGCTCGACGTGCGGTTAACAACTTCACGGGGAACACGAATGAGGTCTTGACAATTGTTTGCGAACAGCAAGGGAAATCGAATTAGAATTGCGATCGATGTTACGTTCCACTTTGCGGAAAAATGTTGATTAGTTTGCTAAATTTCTCACTGTTGAACGAATGACGGCGAACGATCTGTAACATTGTCACAGGATTTTGTATCTAATAGAAAATGTTCGCTGCTGCTCGATTTTACGCATTACGTCAACGTTGAAATTTTATTCAACTTGCGAAACTCCTTTGACATTTTATTTAACGTCGTGAGAAACACAGTTGCTCGTGAAAGTATTCAAACGCTTATAGAACCCTTTTATGATTATATTATGTTTGTAAATTCTATTAACGCTATAACGAGGCTTGACTATCACGATGATATCGCGATGCTTTCACAAACGTGATCTTTTACAACAGTGCCAAGAAACCAAGTCTGTGAAATGTCTCGGTGTTTCGCGCTCAACAGAACAAAATGGATCGTACGTAATTCGGCGAAATAATATAAAACAAAAAACATTGTGCGTCTATTATTTCCTCATAAAACAAAAGAACCTTCCGGACAACCTAATATATTGGTAAAGTTTGAAACAAATCTAAAAGCGCACATAAAAAGTTCGATTTATTTGATACAAATTTATTTTTCAGAGATATATTTTATCATGTCAGTGAGATCTCAAAATATTTTATATAACATACACGATATGAACGTATATACATAAAAGTTTTCTATAACAACTACTCGAATATTTTCGCGAGTCATCACACGTAAGACGTTACCTAAAATTTGTCTGATATTCCTAATTACATCTATGAAGGTATTTGTACCAGCATCTCTATGATTAATCATATTCTTTTTTAATCCTCATACGTACCGTCGGAACACTTCATCGCCTTCAAATCAAACCTCGTTCTCGGGGGCACAAAACCTTCGCGACACCGTCGAAATAAAACGTGAAACGTGAATACCTCGGTTCAGTCTGACGCTCCGTCACAAGCGTTGAATTATTCCCGCGCTCAGAGCGGGAGAACGTTTCCGATTCCGCGGATGAATTTTTCAGTGTGTCGACCGCAGACTTTATCCGCTGTACGTGGCGTATCGTCGTTTTGCTAGGTTCGTATACGCGGCGCCATTATCCCAGACAACTGTAGTTCGTGTATCCATTACCGCGTACATGACCATCCGTATATCGGTTCAGCGATGTAATTACAGACGCAGCAGGTTGCATCGTGGCCCGGTCTACACTCTTCCAAGAACAACGTTTTTATCCAGACGAACTAGATATTTTTAAATTTCCCGCCATTCGAATCGAGCAGGAGAAGAATCGTTTGGAAAAATTTCGAATTTATTCGCTGAAGATAGACGCGCCTGTATAATCACTGAATAGTCTTCCGCAACGTTTGATAAATGAAATCGCACGAAATTGCAAGTTAACGTTTCTCTGTAACAGAGAAAATCCCATTGCGCGTTACAAAATCGTTTCAACAAAATTTTTATTTTTCTCTGCTATATCCATTATATTACGTTTTATGTGCGATACGGCGGACGCAAAGTAATATATTCATTACAACAATATCGAGTCAGAGTACTGTGTACCATCGAAATTACCTTGACTATGGAATCGATACCGTTGGAATCCATACTATCAATCACTAATTTTTGCAAACAACCAAACCATTTTTTCGTAAGCCAGCCTATATTTCTACCTCACATTCCTATCACATAACAATCGTCCAAATTGTTTCACCACCCGCCATTCCATATACTTCGATTCTTCGACTGCGGATCAAATATTTGCACTCGATTCAAATATCGAAAATTTGATGCTACGTTACAAAAAATAAAAAAAAGGGAGGAAGGGGAAACAAAAAAATCCCCATTCTACTCTTCATTGTAAATTGGCTTTCCAACGATCCTGTTTAACTCTGCTCCGACTGGTACAAGGCCCAAGTCCATTGTTACGTTCGTGCAGACGTCCGTGTACGCGATAATGGATACGCGTGCCGTGAATGTCCTGGTTAATGGCGGCACGGATTATCGTGCAACAGCCATTCGGTTCGCTGTGTCGCAGTACATGATGAAAGAAGGTTCAAGGGAACAGGGAAATGTAATTTTCATCGTGATCACTGTGTTACGCTACCGTTGGTGTTATATCATCGGTTTACTAGAAAAGTGATATAATCAAGAAGGGTATCTTTTTTTTTTTTGTAGAAATCAATTTGAAATACAATCGAACACTGGAGTAGAAAATTACTAATTGTTGTATCATTTAATGAATTGTATCATTCGATGAAAAGGATTTTCTTTTCTCCACGAGAAGAGCCCTTTAGAGTCAATCTCCCTATATTACCTTGAAATTAACGATACTTTCAATGTGTAATTTTTCTTTCAAACCAAGATAACTATTAGTTATTAGCAGGAACTCAAAAAATTCTAGGTTAACCTGAAGCAAAGTTGAGGGTGAATCAATTAATCAAAAGGTAACACGGACTAGGTTGAACGAAGATCGAGGAGTTTGAATCGTGATATATTGAGTTGGAGATGGATACGCGCACCCTTGGGGGACGATTCAGTTCTTAATGAAGATACGATCCTTTGAAGGAACGGGTGCTTAATTAGCGCTAACGAGTTCTATTAATCTTCGAGCAATAACGTAACCATATATTATTCTATAAGAGTTAATATATTTAATCAATATACGAAAATATAAGATTAGTAATATTTTAAGCGTTGAAAGGCATAAGAAAATAATTTCCCGTAGGTTTATGGATGAGAACGATAAACCAAACAGTCTACGATGAGTATATTAATAAAAATACAAAACAGACTACAAAAAAAAAGAGGGATCAAAGGAATAGCGACCGATGCTATAACATTTCATATCGGTTTTTTCCCGCTCCAATTTTTTTATCAAATACAGTTTCGAACCAGTACGACTTCCAAAGAGTCATTCAACGTTGACGAATAGGATTTAACGCTTTTCGAAAGCATTTAAGATTAACCGGTCGCTTCGATCCGGCTGCAGAGTCGCGATAATGATTCCTCGTTGCGGCGTGAAAGCCAATCGGCGGCCAACGGCGCAGAAACACGGCAAATGGCGATCGAACAACGCCCCGTATCCTAACGATTTCACCCTCTTTAAGATAGCTCTGTTCCGCAAATCCTTGTCGGTAGCCGATTTTTTAGGTCGTCAAGGAAATACGTCGAAGCTAATCTCAATATCTCGAGGAGAATCGCGGGTAGAGGGGCAAAGGCAATAACAATGAAGCCTCTCGAACGATTACGAGCGAGCAGGCACACCATTATCACTTCCGGCCGATCGGGTATGTTATCGAGACTTCGCGATCGCTGATCGAGCCTGAAATAAAGTGGAACCACCAACGATAAGGCCGAGGATGCTTCGTGCCGACGATTGTTGTGTGCTCACCGATTAATGATGTCGAGGATGTACGTGATTTGGAAGATTTTTCCATGATTCGTTGATTTTTTAGTTTGGTTGTTTGGAAACGAGTCTCTTTTAACTTCTTTCTATTGCTTCTAGTGTTTCTTCGGGTTCCTTTGAGCGGAAGCTTTTTTTAACTTCGATGCTTCTCAATTTGGTCGATATTTTCTAATTTGGGTCGTTTGAAATTCGTACAGTCGAATTTGGATCGCTTTGAAAACCAATGTTTCTCAATTTGTACCGTTTGAAAACCAATGCTTTCCAATTCGAACCGCTTAAAAATTAATCTCTGAGAACAAAAACCCCGAAGATTGAATTTTCTCGGAAATTCGTGGCCACAAATTCGATTTTCTTCAAAATCTTCTCCTCCTGTTGCAATTAAATTCCATTCGAAATCGTCACAACCCCATTTTGGGAACCGCTGTTTGCACGCTCTGTTCAAACATACCAACGCGAGATCACGAAAAAACATACTCAATCTGTAAAGATTAACGAAATGTCGTTCAATTATCGGTTCCACGATTTCTTTTATATTCGTGGGAAACGTGATTTTCGTTCGTTGGTCGAATTATTCGACTAACTGGAATTTGAGTATATCGATACAGACTCGGAGAGACTCGGTTATTCACAGAGACAGGCATCTATGCATCCCTGCGCCGGGATTTCCAAATGGAATTCCTGTCGCGCGAAATTTCGCGCTGATTGGTACGCACCAAAGGGAATAATAAACGGAGACGCATCTAATTTCGCGTGACGAAGACGAGACGGTAAATAATGCAGTAGCTCGCTAACAAGGTGCAAGATAACATACCTCGTACGTTGTTTAATTCATCGATCCGGCCTGATAATTTTTTAGGAATCACGATTCTAACTGTACTCGTGTCCGACTGTCGCAAGTTGTTCTATTTAAAATTCAACCACTATTAGACTGTTGATTTATTGTTGATAAGCGTAAACATATAAAAGATGCAGGCACAAGAACGGATATGAATGAGACAATATATAAAATTCAAAGAATTAAATGAAATGTCATAGTCAAGAAATTTGATATTCATAATATTATTGAAAACGAAACTTGATAGCAAGAAAAAGAAATAATAACAAATTGATCTCTAATTTTTAATCTTTTAAATAAAACGTCACATATTTCTTCATATCGTGTGTTGAAAAAAATGCAGCTATCTGCAACGTGATACATGTACATATATGATTTCTAGCTTTCGTCTGTTTCCACAAACTTTTTCAATCTTTGATCTTTGTTATATGCGAGAGCTTTGATCGAGGTTCGTACTTCTTTCACAAATACATATAGATATTATACGTTTGCATCGAATCGTTAAATCTCCATTTGGAAACCGATCCAAGTGTTTTCTATCGCGGCGAAAGTCGTTCGGAGGGGTATATAGTGACCCACATTCGTACCACCGGCTCTAATTCGTACGCGGATTCACGATACGAGGTCGCTATAGCGTAAGCATCGTCCCAACCAATCAGATTTCCCACCATCCTTGTTTTAAGGGAACATGCAAATTCCAAATGCTATCGCGATCTTGCATCCTCGTTGCGTCCAACAGCTGCCAATTTCCTTTCTTCTAGCGTGCAAAACTGTTCGCGTGTCTTTTATATGTTATCGCATCTGCCGTTCGAATCTCTTTGCCGACGTTGTCCCTCATTAAAGGAACCTCGATCGACCTTGCACCACGGTGGAAACTAGCAGTTTAAACGAAGACTACTTGTTCCTTCGTTTCCAGTCATTAAATTGCCGACAGATCGCGACCGAATCTGTTGGTCTTCGTGATTCGCTTCTTACGGGTCTCACTTCCTATGGGTTGGTAGTTTATCTTGTTCGACGTAGTCTCTCAACGTACATCGATTCTACTCAGGGGATGATAAGATTCAGTCGTTAACAAATATTTTAGAAGTTACTTAATCACGATATAAAGACACTTTTATCATCAACAATTCGGAGTATTAGGATCAGCGTTAATCGTAGCCTAACTTATATTTCATATTATAGTATATTATACGGTTATCGTTGTGAGAAAGCCAATGGTCCAAAAAATTAGTCCAACCAACTCTCCATCAACCTAGTCCAAACTCGTATTATCACGTATGAAGAAGCTTTAAAAATTGTAGAAAATCCAATGGCCGAAAAAGTTAATCTGGCAAATTAATTCGAACTTGGATACGTCACAATCAGGCTAAAGTCAAATCATACTATCTTAAAAACAAGAGCTCGAGATACAAACAATTTTAAAAGGAGGAGAGGCGTGAAAAACCAACTTATCAAGTTCGTCCATCGAGTTGATCCGAATTTAAAACAAAATGTCAAACGTTATCATCCATTTCCCCTTCTTTACGTAAGACAGTCTTCATCAAATATCGCTGAAACAATCGGCAACGCTTCCTATCACCCACGTATCCGATTCCAACAGGTTCACCGCACTTCATAATCAATCCTCCCCGGTTTCCTCATAACGCTCCTGCGACTACGTGAACAGGTTTCGCAATCAGCAAGTGGAAAGTTGTTCCGCAAAAGGAAGAAATGGCGGAAACCGTGAAACCTGTCTTATAACTGGGTTATACAGCCGGCGTTTATTCGCGAATGTAGGTCGACCGGTCGAATTTACGACAGAACACGCATATGTCCTCGCGATACTCGTGTGAGATAACCAAACATCCACTATTATCCCGCGCGAATTTGTCCAGAACCGACAACAAGTCGTATAATTAACGAAGTCGCTACAATAATTTTCTTTTGAAATTTCTTCTTGTTCATCAGTTCTTTTTTATTTAATATCACAGAAAGATAAAAGTAAAGCTGATCAGCAGAAGAATACAGTATTCTTCCAAAAGTCGCTATAATAATTTTCTTTTGAAATCTCTTCTTGTTCATCAGTTCTTTTTTATTTAATATCACAGAAAGATAAAAGTAAAGCTGATCAGCAGAAGAATACAGTATTTTTCCAAAAGTCACTACAACAATTTTCTTTTGAAATCTCTTCTTGTTCATCAGTTCTTTTTTATTTAATATCACAGAAAGATAAAAGTAAAGCTGATCACCAGAAGAATACGGTATTATTCTTCCAAACAGAATAACAAATATTTTGTTATTATTCACTTTCTGACTCCGTTATCTCTCTAGCATCAATTTTGTCATTCTGATTGTAAACGATAATTGATCTTGTAGTCTGTTATGACTCACGCCTAATCTTCTCTCTTGGCTTTGTAAATATTCGAAAAACATTCTCAAGAGTCTTAGAGTTTATTATGCATTCTGTGTTGTTATTCTCTGTTATTCCTCTGATTTCACCCAGCCATCGATAATTCGATTATTATACTGATATCCTCGTTAGGCCCATCTGAAATATGCATCTCTCATCTGATCTCTTTATCTTAGGAAACACATGCTGCCCCTCAAAAAAATTCAACGTAGATTTCTTCTGTGAGTCCTTGTGAGCAGAACGTGCCATGATTATTCACCGATAATGTCATTACTTAATCTGAGGTCTCTGGAGGAACATAGATGATGTCGCTGATCTGCATTTGTTACATGAAATGATCATACAAACAGTTTGTATATCTCTGCGCTGATCGATTTTAACGCATCACATACGTCTTTAAGTAAATCGTTATTATTTCAATGTCACGCTTATAAATCTAAATATTTCCACTGAGATTTCCCAAAATCCTATTTCCTCCCTAGCTAGCGGTTTTCCGGATCACATAAATCTCTTCTCCGCCAGTGACGTGTTATTCAAGCGAGCGATCCACGATGCGTTATCTTTATCTTAAATTTGCTGTACAACTATGCTTTCTTATCTATATTTTTCGAAAACTCATTTTTTTCACGCATGTGTAGCCCCTACGTGTCCACGTGTACAAATAATTAAATTAGAAAACGAAAACCTCGTTTTGATAAAAGAAATCGAGTTTCTCGAACGATATTCCGATCAACCACGAAAGTGAGTTTACTAGACGTAAACCAGAATTTATTTCGGGCCGTTTAATGACTCAATGAGAAGCAAGTTTGCCTGTTTTCTGGAACGATAGCCTGCGTTCACTGGTCAGTTCGTGACCAGCGATATTCCGATGAGTTTCACGCGTTACAAACTTTCTTTCGATCTGCTCGATTCCATAGGATTCGTTCAACGATCGCGTACGAATTGAATTTTCCCGACTCCGCGAGCAAAATTTTCCGATTGACCACGCTCTTCGATGATTACCGACCGGAAACTCGTGAAACTTTCCATCGTGAGATTTCTGCACGTCCCTCGAGACAAGCCAGGAGTTCCGCGATTTTTTCCCATTTTTTCGTAATCGTGAAACGTTAAACGAAGTGCAGGGGCAAGATCGAGGATGTTGATCTTTCGACTGGAAGTTTCAGGTAGATGGATTGAAAAGTTTGTGGAATTGGTAATGATTATTGACTAGAGGAAAAGAATTTACCGTTTGCCAACTGGATGCTGCTTTGTAGCGTTACCGACCATTAATCCCTTAACGCACGAATTTTATCTTTGCTTTCTTGCTAAACAGGATTAAATGTTTCTTCGTAATAAAAGCTAAGCGAGATCGAAAACGAGCATCGTATTATTCGTAATATTGTCGTATTATTTAACGCGATATAATGGCATAAAATATCGCAAAGTGGATCGTAACATCGAGAGATCAATGGCTGAAATAATCAGTTAAATTAAAAGCAATCTAAATTAATGTGTATTAAATGATCAACGAGATAGAGGACGATTGAAACGAAATTAAAGGTCAAAGGGAAGACGATAAAAGTCTTTCGGAAAATGGAAATGAATGGAGAGAAGCTCAAATACGCGCGATGAATATTGCATAGTGAATATTACAAATAGGATTTCAGGGCTTTACTTCGATGTATCACAAAGTTCAAAGATGTTTGAAAGTGTATTGAAACGGACAAGTTTCTGCAAATGGTATTCAACTATATTCGACAATGTTGACAACGCACGCTGAAGCTTTATGATGCGACGATAGCCAATGTAGCAAACAGCCTGTGTAAACCTTTTAAAGCTGTACGAACGGTCTCCTATAGCTTTGTTACGATATTAAACAACGTTGTAAATCGATTCACAATATTCTCAACTTTTGCAACGATGTTATAAAGCGTCTTTTAGCTCTGTGAAGCTCCGGTAGACGTTATGTAATATCGTCTCGCTATCTTGCAACGTTTCCTGATCCTAGTGACAATGTTCGATATTATTACCTCACTGATACTTCCTCACTGATTTTCCAGTTAGCTCACTCCATAAAAGCTTGGAAATAATTAATCGCTAATGGTACTGGAGACGTGATTGACGTCGAGGAAGTCAACGGTGGCGGAAGAACGCGAGATTTTCCTCGGGGAGAAACTTTGCTCGCGAGATTCTTCGTATTATACGGAGGCACACGATCCTCGAGGAGACCGATTAATGCAAGCAGTCGAGGAAAAATTTCATTTATCCGGCGAATATTCGACGTTCGAGGACTTCCGTTCCTAGAGCAAAGAAGCGTCGAAGCGTTCTTCCATCCTTGAAAGAGAAAAAGAGCGACGAGAAAGAGAAAGAGCGGAGGGACGAGATTTCCGTGGATAGAAATTTTTATTCCACGGAAGCTAGTCGAATGGAAATCGTTCCCTTTGGATGTCTTAATGGATTGCCATTTGTAAATTGTTAACGAGGGACGCAGTAGCGCTCTCTGACTTGGAACGCGTTTTCCTGGGGTAGCGGAAGGTCGGAAAGAAAAAGCGTAATTAATAATAACTATTGGTAATTCGTCGTAGATTGCCAGGCTCTTCGGCGAAATTGCGCGCTGTAATTTAAACTTCCTTCGATGATAGTTTGTATTTTTTCAAGTACCAGCACGATAAGTTGTTTGTGAATGAATTTCTTTGAGTCAAGAGGAGAGAAGCAGTTGTCATTTTTCAGTTGTATTTGTTTAATACATATTTGTGGTTATTAAACGAGACGGATAATATTCAGGGAAATATTTAAAAATCAACTAGATTCGATAAATTACTATAGAACGTAATTATCATTGGATTGTTTCAATTAATTGAAGAAATAAATAAAGTGTACGGTATTGTACAGGTTTCTTCTAATTTATCGTAAAATATCAAGTCTTCCGCGAAGTTGTTCGCTACAATTAAAACTTCCCACGGTAGAAACCAATTATATATTTTGAAAATATAAATTGCCATTAACTAAATTAATAATATTCTCCTGAATACATCTACGCCATGTTTCATTTCTCCGCATTCTCGTATTTAACCCGTCGATTACGCAGCTCCATTGTACGAGGAGAAAGTTACGCAAATACAAGCGTTATTAGCATTGCTGGCATTACATCAAGATCGGACACGGCACCCATATTTTAATCCCGTTTTCCATCGTCACGGTAGCGCTACTAATGAAAAGGTAAACTCAAGCTGGCGCGGTTCGCCATTTTTCAACCATACCGTTGTTGTAAAACCATGACTTAATGCGCGGCCTGGCAATATGCGCCGGTTTATCTCGCTTTAACAGAGATATAATACGGCAACATCGTCGTTACGTTATCCTCTATTTACCAGAGCAAAGGAAAAATAAAAAAAAGAGGAATAACAACGAAAAAGGGAAGGAAAAGAGGAAGCGAGGCCGGAAGCGTGCCTCACTTTTCCGTAGCAACGAGATAAACGCGGACATCGCGCGTTAAATTATAATGTTACTGCTCGGAGCAAACTTCCACAGAGGGAGGAACGTCTAAATCACAATGAAATTTGTTCCTTTATCAGCAAACGTGCCGTAAAATTCAGTGTCGAGTCAGACGTGAACTACTTTCCATCGTATCAACGCGTGGTGAAACCGCTTTTCACCATCGCGTCGTCGGTTCGGAAGACAATTGGTGAGAAAAAACGAAAGACGGGCGCGAGAAGGGGATCGATCGAACGTCGAATATGCTGTTTGAGCGAACCAGGTAACCTTTTCTAGCGACGTCGACGTTTCGCCACAACTTCTCTTGCTGCTGAAGTTGAAAGGCGTGGGATCCTGCTTTCGGATGGTTTGGTGAAACGAGCGAATAAGAAATTCCTGGCGGAAGGGATGAAGAATTTCTGATCGGTCCACGGTGTGTGTAATTAGGCTGAATAAATGCATGAGCCGCACACAGAGGCTCGACGATGAAACTTCGCGTCGTTTCAGCCAGGAAACAGCCGCCAACGACCAGAGGGGAGAAGGGAGAGAGAAATGAGCGAGATAGAAGGGGATGAAAGAATATCCGATGTTTCTGGGTCAGTCGCGAGCGCCGCTCGAGGATTTCCATCTAAATTTCAAAGCCCCGCACGTCCCTGAAATCCCTTTAATTAAATATTTGTCACGTCGCGCGTTGCTTGCCCGCGTGTCTTTTATGATTCCACGACGTTAAAACGCGCGAAATAATTGAGACCGCCTGGGAAACACGGGCCTCGCTAACTTGCAAATGCTGAAGTTGAAAACGGTATCAAAAGCTTCCAGCCAGCTAGTTGCATTCGAGCTGTTTGAACTGGGAGGGGTGGTTTTGAAATTGTTCAACATTTACCACCACTTCGAAATATCACCACGTTTCCGGTCTCCTTCTTTACTTTGATATCAACCGGAAATTTAATAGTTTCTGTAGAGACCTGAAATCGCTTTGATCTTGCTGATATATCGCCAGATCGAAAGATTCTAGACCGATGTACTTTTCGCATCGTCGTCTTCCTTATGATTCTCCTCTTGCCATTTCCTCTTGCAAAAACGCGATCAATGTCGTAAAAATGGCGCAAAGAGTGAATGGCAACTCTTGGAAGATTCCTGTATTTCATTTAGTTTGAATGTACAATAGTCTTACGGTGTTCGGTAACGATATAGATGTCGTTCTTTAGACAAACTACCCTCCGAATTTCAAATACGAAGGTTTTTCCTCTATTAGTGTCCCTTGTCTATATTCTTAAAATACGCAAGAACGATAAACCAATTAAACGATTTATTATACTAACGAGAACCAAGAAGTTAAATGATGAATAAAATTTGTTATTGAAAAACGTAAATTAAGTCATTTATATATCGCTTATGCGTACATATGTTTATATGGATATTATGTTTATCATCATGTATTCAAAAGTAAATACAAGAGATATATAGAACTAATAAATAATTCACGAAGATCACAATCGCTTAATTCAATTTAAGATTTTTAATCTACCATCAAATATAGAAAATTTAGTTGAAAATAGGCATCCTGAAACTTTCGAGTAGAAGTGAAAATTCGATTAAAAAGACACTCGGCGAAAGCTTCCAATTCTAAGAGAAGTCCTATCCTTCTAAATCCACGAAAGGTGCCTTTAAAAAACAATCCCTTCCACGCCTCGTCATCCGCGACAGTTCCCAGCCTCATCCCCGCGATTTCTCAAATCCTACCGATCCACGTCACCGTGGAGGAAGTTGCTGTCGATAACACCCGTAAAAAGGGCGCCGGCTCTATCTCTGGATATGGCTGGATATTCTTGTCCGTGGACTTCGGTTTCGATTCCACCGCGATTTCCGCATCCGCTCTGGCCAGCCGGGTCTGTGTAAACGTGGGACAAAAGGGAACCACGGCTCGGACGTGGAAACACATTTATCGAAGGCAATAAAGGCCGTGGCGACAGAAAACGACGCCACGGGGCGCGATTGCTCCACGTCGTTTCTCCACCCGTCCCTTTCCTCTGTCGGTTACTTTAACCCTGCTACAACATCCCTTCGCTGGACAATAATGAGGGAGCAGCCGTACAAACACGTCGCGCGGCGCACCATTGGCCGGCGAACCTCGCCAAATTGCACGGTGATGTTCACGGTTTGTTAATTGCCCGTGAACAGAGTGCAAGTGAAACCAACTTGAGGTTGCTGCTTTCTGAATAATGAATCTGTTGTGATGTAGTTAACGATTGAAAATCGTTATAACGGTTTTTATAAAATTGGATTTTTAGCGAATATTTTTTCGCATTGTCCATTTATCGTTTAATTATTTGCTAGCTTCATAGTAACTCTATCGGAAACTTTTTATAAAATTCGTATTATATTAAATTATTTACGCTCTTCTTACTATTTATCGTACAGCTTTACCAACGCGTTTTCTTTTCATTTTTATGAAACTGACATTCTTTTCTTAGACTCGCTACTTGCCATTTATTGGATGGCAAAGTTTTTGAATAGAAAGTTTTTTCTGAAAAGTTGTTACAGAAGTGGAATTTTCCTAACTAACGTACTGTACTGTATGATATCGCGAATAATTCGCGTTCGCTATTTCTACTATATTCGTAATATTTATATTTCGCAGGTGTTTCAAACGAAGACAAGATTATGGTCACAACCATCTTAACAACCAAAATATGAAAGGTTACAAGTCACTCCTTGATAGTACTATAATCGTGTTTCACGTGATTCGTGAAAGAAAGTCGTTTAATGGCGCTATCGATCACAATAGAAGGAACATTGTATTGCAACGGTGGTACTCGCGAATTGGATTTGCTCTCGGAACGTCTAGCAGAGGTAGCATTGCGGCAGCTCTGTATAATTAGTACTGGCAATTTCAGACAGTCTCAATTAGGGGCTTCGTTAATTAAAAGTAATCAGCCGCGTAGTCGTCGAGTTCTATGCGAGCTTTTCTACGTTTTCACGACACCCGATATACATGCCTGGTTGCGAAGCTACTCGACGAAAATCGAGGCTTTTCATTCCATTAAAACTGCGGTGTTTCGCCTGTTCCACAGCTTGAAAGTCAGTTGATTCGCATTGTGACCTGGGTGACGTTGCATTTAACTCCGCCTCGCTATGAGCAAGCGGTTTGTCTTCTTATTCGTTCGATTAGAGACGAACATATTGACATTTCGGCAGAGTTGGTTTTAAAATAGACGATTCTTCATTGTGACAAAGATATTAATAAGTGTTATCGAATCATCGATGCTAACTGTTCGTTCAATTTATTTTTATTTCAAAATTTGATAACGTTCGTTCGAAAATATTCGTAATTAAAAACGATTCATTGTTACCATGGACAAGTTGTTACGATCACTGAACATTAAGGGTTGCTAACTGAATATTAAGCATCGTTTGAGAAAGGTAATTGTGACGAGAATCTTGAGAAATAAAATTGCAATTTGTTTGCCTCAAGGCAACACGAGAATCTCATAACTCAAGAGAAAGAAGATCAAGGCGAAAAAGACAGGGTCATCAATAATTGATACCACGCTGGCTCTGATCAGTGGCGAACAGGGTTCCAGTTCTTTTTATTCGTTTAAAGATCGTATCCACAAACTCTTCTGAAGTCGAGTTAATTTATAATTCATAGAACACGAACGAGTGTCTCATGAAGCTGAATAATTTACGTTCGAACGAGTTTCTCGCCATATTTCTCTGGTCTATCTGCTTTAAAAGGTACCCGTTTCCATGTTTAGACCGCAGCTCCGCTAACTAGCCACGTTGATGAATTCGCGAGTGCAATCTTATCTCATTTTCCCTCACATATCCCTTGAATCGTCCGACGACAAAGCGCTCTTCTCTCTTCCTCTCAAAAAAAAAAGAAAAAAAAGGAAAAGAAAGAAATAAGGAAACACTCACAACAAAAGGAGCAGCAGAAAAGACACAAAGAGAGGCTCGTCTCTTTCAAAAACTCTTTCTCTGAGAAAACTCTACGTTTACACGCCAGGAAAAAATCGACGCACGGCGCCGTCCCCAAAGACAAAGACTGGGATTCCATTTAAGCGAAAGAATAATTCGTTTCGGCGACGGTCGAAAAACTCGCGCTTAGTCGGCCAACCAAGTCGAGGACGAATTAAAACCACCCCAGCCATTCAGAGACGAAGAAAATTACGCGGCTCCAGAACGTCCAGGGCCATCGAGCACGTTCGACGTCCGCTGAAAAATATTTCACGGCAAACGACATCGTAAGGACCAGGCTTGTTTCGTGGATCTAACGAGCCGTCACGAGGAAGTCGGCCAGGCTTAACGACTTCTGTCCGTGCGACAAGTTGCCGTATAAAAACCGTGGAAAGCGTGAAAACGACGTTTTCCCTTGGTACCTAATGCCTGGAAAATTGTTAATGTATTGTGACGAGAAGAAAAGGTGGAAAAGAGGGTGGGAGTTAAGAAGTTCTTGGTGCAATAATAATAGGTGGATGATCGTAGATTTTGATAAATTTTTTGAGTAACTTGTGAGACTTTGATTGTTGAGGTATGGTTTAATTGTGGAGAGAAAGGTATGAGAAGTTTCAAATTTTCTCGAGTTGTATAAACATTTGAAAAGGTAGAAGAAGTTCTTGGAAGTTGCGAAATGGTAATAGAAGGATGACCGGGGAAGTTTTTAAACAGTTAGCGAGATCATAGTTCGTTGAGGTACCAGTTTGATTACGCCGGATACAATACGAGTAGTTTCAACTCGTATTAAATTTGTAAAGGAAAAATGTATTCTTTATAATACATTAATGAAGGATTTTTTATCCCTAGGCAATGAAAGAAACATGTTGCAAGAAACATAATATGGAAATAATATTTTATTATAGAAAAAATTTTGAACGCCATTTATGAGCAGCTGTTTGAAAAAAACAACGATAAAAATAACAAACGAAGAAATTACATATATTGCAAAGGTGAAATATAACTACGGCGCATCTGTACACTTACAGTACAAATATTTGTACATGTAAACAGGTAACCAGCTGGAAAGCATAAAACTATAAAAGTTCCTGCCAATACCTCTACGCTCTTCCATTCCGTTCGTCGTACCAGCAATTTTCCAGAAAGCTTCGAGCGTGCGAATCGATAGATCCCAGGTTCGCCAGTATCTAACTGACTCCCATAAAACCGGCTACGTATCATGAATTCCGATCCGGTGTCGTAATTCGAAATCCACCCGTTAAAATCTGCAGTCGTTTCCGAAACGTGCCTCGCCAAGGAATGCTTATTACCCAATTTTATTGCGAAACCCGCGGTGAAATCGCGCGAAGCGGATCCAATGCGCACTTTACCCCGTTTCCATCCCCTTTTCATCCCTCTTCGCTCCCACTTCTCTGAATATAGTAAAGCATTTCAAAAATTTCATGCCGAGCAGTAAAACGGTCGTATCGTTTCATTGTTCCATGATCTTCGATCGCAGATCTACATTTTGTATTTATGATATACAGGAAATCCTTTGAGTTTGAGTTATCCAGTAACCCAGTAGTTTGGCCTCGTGGTTACGTTCTATCTTGACCGATAGTCTCAGTTGATAGTCTATTAGGAGAACAGTTTGTCAAAGTTTGGAGATAAATAGAAAGACACGCTTCATTTATCAAACTGAAGATTAAGGTAGGATATATTTTAAGGGTATATTTTAAGTTGCTTTGCATTTAATTGTTTAATTTCAATTTGAATATACTTGAACGGAGACTCGTTGTATCTTGAGAGAGACGAAAAGAAATTCTTTAATTTCGACGGAAATTAGAAGTTTTTTCTTTCTGCTTTAAAACTGTAACTTATCAAGTGTAGGGAAATAATAAATACGTAGTATAGAGGTAAAGAGTCGTCTTTTTAGTATTTTTAAAAGGATTGAACGATGGTTAGATAAATCTCATCAGTTTCTATAAATATTATTTGTGACACGGATTGGTAATAAATTTGTGTGCTAGAAAAACGTTAAAACAACGTTATAAGGATAGGAGAATGAGAGGTCTCGATGGTAATGGCGCTAGCGTGTCCAACTACAATTACGAGGCTCCCTCAGTTCGATTCCCGCAGACAATAAATCTTTTTCTGACATTTCTACATCCAGTGTTTCTTTCACCGAATCGACTTGCAAGATTTTCTTTCCAATCTTCGGGAAAAGCTTTAGCTAAACAAAAAAAAAAAAGAAAAAAAGAAAACTGCTTGAATATCAATTCTCCACTATTTTCATGTAAAAAAATGCTAAAAAAATAAACTCAAAAAGAATGTCAAGATATTTAGAAATATATCTACTATCGAAAGAATGCAAAAAATTCACAGATGTCCATTAAAGAGATAAAATCGGAATTAATGTTATGAAATTAAATTCGTTACTATTGACCTAAAAAATGTCAAAAGTCGAATCAAAAAGCGCCAAAAACCCTTTCTTCGCGATTCCTTGGAGAAACGGAGGTTCAAAGAAAAATGTGTCGGAGTGAAAGGGACAAAAAAGAGGGTAGAATCGAAGGTCTGGTCGTTAGGCATGCAAACGGGGTGCGAGTGATAAACGGTTTTACGTTCGACGCGGTAATGGCCGAACTCCGCTCGACTCGTTCTTCCTGACCTACATCCATAGGAAGGGAGGTGTAACTGCGTTTCTTCCTGCAGAACGACTGGAAGTAATTGCTTCGAGTTGCTAAAAAAAGATGGTTCCTTACAAAAGGATAAATACGAAGGAATGAGAGAAAGGTACCATCGCAAGAGAAACACGACTGTTCTCTAAAACTTTCCTACCGAACTATCGAGATAACTTTCGTCTCTCAGACTCTTTATTCTCGTATCTCGAGGTCGATTGTTCGATCGAAACTGTTCCGGGGGTAGATCGAACCAGACGGGGGGTGGTTTCACTAAAAATTTCACACGTTAAAGAATGTTCAGCCGAGTTCCACAGACTTTTATGTACATACATTATCAGTCAAAAGTTTACAACCATTTTTCAATGTGTACCTATAATAAAAATAAAAATCTCCTGCTATTTGTTTTATTAATTCAAAATTAACAATGTAGATATTAACGATACAATTTTTTTTTTTGCTTGAATAGATCCTTCGTTAAAAATTTGTCCAAAGATACGAAATTCAAAGATAACATTTTCTTTAAATACTCGAGTTCGATGTAGAGGAAAGTTGTAAGACTTTGATTACACGATTTGTTTCATAAGTTGAAAGATACGGATCTAGAATCTCAAGTATATGATTTTGCACAGATTTTCCATAGCGGTTCGAAACTTTTGGCTGACGGTGTATATCTGGACGAAAAACGGCGGTCGAACGAATAGCCGATAAAACAGACTCCTCTTTGTCAGAGGACACCCGTGAACGAGCAGAAAAATCGAAGCGATCTAATCTGGAAATGGCCGACCGTGTGTTTCCCGTTTGTCGTCGACTCTTTTTCTGTTCTTCCCTTTCTTTCTCCTCTCTTTTTTTTCCTCTCGCTCTGTGTTCCCTTTTGTCCCGCTTCAGGTTAACGGAGATACATCTGTTTACCGTTTCCTGTGCGGCTGGTTTATTGATTATTCATAGCCGCGCAAATATACCGACGTCGTTCCGGTACGAACCGCGGCCTGTAACGCAGTCGGCCAACCGGAAGATCCAATTTTTCTCACGGTAGCTGTCGTTTGTGCGCCCTCCTCGCGTGTTCCCCTCGTTAAAAAGAGAGCCTGACGATCACGCGATCAGCCACGTTTTCCACGCGAACGACCGAAGACAGCTCTCCGTGTGTAACTCTGATCTTTCGTCCCCTTTTTTTCTGTCTTTCTACAATACGATACATCGATCGTTACGTTACGTTCTTTCCTCTCTTTTTTCTACTTCTTTGTAGCAACGAAAGGAAAAACTAGTCGGTTCTCGTTTCGTTTCGCGCTCTCAGGAGGTTGAATTCCTTTGTCGGTGATCTAAATCGTTGGAGGGTTGCGAGATAAAGGTGGAAAAAAGGAGGTCGGAGTATGCCGAGGAAAGAGTTGCTCGTAGAATCGATACTAATACCGGAAGGATCGGCGGATGGGAAAATGTAACAATAATCGGATAGATTGTTATTGGAAATACGTCGGGTATCGTTGCAATACGTAGTACAAGCTTCGAAATGGATCAATTTTCTTCGAAATATAGAATATCCTAGTGTTCGTTTACACACTCATGGTTCTTATTTCGTTGCTGATAATATTCCAAGTTTCATTATATTTTATTTCCGAATTTAGTTGTAATTTCGCGTTCTACTAAATGCCAATTCAATCGCCCATTAATCAATCTCTACAATGTTTTAGACAATCGCTGGTCATTCGTTATTGATTTTATTCGTTGGAGAATACTGTTTTCCATCGTAACGTATGAAACGTCAGTGTGAATGCTCCAGATTCTTCGTCCAAAATTATAGAGAAGCGTATCATTTGTTTGCGATCTTTTGTTTCGTGTATCTTTTGTTTGAAATAATATAATTCATCTTTCTTTATGAATTTAGATTCAGTTATTCTGCAACAAGAGCCGTACATAACGTTCATATTGTTTCCACAGGCTGCTACTAATGAACCTACCGAATCCACCCTTGGTTTTCTGCATTTGCTTTTAAAAATACCAACTTTGAAAATGGAGCTCGAAGAAATGAAAAAATCGAGGACTGATCAAAATTTTTTATGATGTGTTTTCAAATAGTTTCGCGAGCCACTGTTCGTCCGAAATGGCTTACGTTATTTCGTAGATTTGATTTTTCATTAACCCACGTCGATTCTTTTTCCATCGCTCCGTTAAAACATGTTTTTTTTTTGGATCAACGAACACAGACGTTTATAAAGGATTTAGTCGGGTTTGGAAAATTTTTCAAACGGCCGATAACGAGTCTTATAATCGTTGTAACTGGTTGTATCGGGTAACGTCGACGGCTCCATGTACACGGCCGTGTCTGCGGTCTTGTTCGAGCGGCGTATCGTGCACGACATCGCGCGTTCGAACAACATTGGCCCGTTTCCAACGGGCACGGCCCAGCGCAACGGCTGACTGCAACAGTCTGATTCTACTTAACCGACTTGTTCTAATCTACTTGAATAAATTACGGTGACGCGTACGCTTCCATACGGATTACGCTTCTACATAGAATCATTCACTTCGTGATTGTATGTCGCATACTCTTCGTACGAGTTCCGACTGTCTTCCGCGTTAAGTCAGGGTTCATAGATATCTTTGATACATAACGATACTTTTGCATTATCATTATTTTACTGTTGGTATATTTACGTTAATTTTGATTACGTAGATTTTATAATGCAAGGGAATATTATAAAATACTTTTGGAATTTATAGGAAAATTAAAATTGTGCCGTTATTTCTGTTTCGATCGATAAATGACACTACTGAAGTTTTGGTCGTCATTTCTGAACAGTTTAAATATATTATAAATTCGTATTTACGTCACAGGAGAGATTTAATGGCTAAAGGATATTATAAATTTATATCTTTAGAATTTATTGACAAAATCGCCAGAAATATCATTGACATTCTTTCGGCTGACGAATTAATATTTGAAATTTGTGATATTATTAAATTTACTGTCCTACTATGAAGATATAATAAACGGAAACACTCGTAAACTACGATCCAACACGACGAAAGTTTCCTTCAACTCCACTCAGAATATCATCAAGCAACAGGCTTTTGATCAATCAGCGAGACTTCTCGGCAAGATTCCAGCATCCGCTAATTGCAGACGCCTCGTTAATTAAGCGCCGCAGAAATTCTTAAGGAACGAGCATCTTCGCAGACATTTTATTTCGAAAGAAAGTCGAAGCACGTAGGAGGCTCGATTCATTGTCCCGTGAAACGTCTCTCGCGGTCGAGAAGGGATCAGATGGGGTGTTTCCATCTCTCTACCCCCTTTTTCTTACCTCGTCTTTGCCTTTGTCCTGTCTGGTACTCCTCCTCCTTCTTTCGTGGTTTCTTGAGCGTTCCTCACGATAGAAAAATGTCTTGTGCATGCCCAGGACGACGAGAGAAAAATACTCGAGACGTTTTCACCCCTGGAATTCGCCAAACGAGATGTTCGTCCTTACCCCTTGTTCGCGTATTGTTAGAGCTAAACGACGAATCGATTAAATAAGGTAGTTTCAATAAACATATAATGTAAATAAATCAACGGTTCTTAGAGAAACAGATTGTATTATAAAAACGACACTGTACTTTTATTTGCTTATTCGATAGGAAGTTTATAGAATAAATAAAATATCGATTCTCAAGAGATACGATTCTAGTTGTAGCAACGACACTGGTCTCTTCTTTATTTAATTGCAATTGCAGCGTGTATTATTTTATATTCAACGTGCAAAGCCTGGCTTGTACTGAGATATTTTCACAATCATATTCTGAAAGTTATACGTATATATTGTATGAAATATCAAATAGTTGAGAAAATTGGGAAACAATTAATCGAAGCTGGCCGTATCTTTCGAAACTCGTGCACCCCCTGAAGCGGGCGAGCACTTTCCGAAGTTCTATGAGCGTCGTAACGAGCCCACGTTCCTCTAGCGATCGCCAAGCTGCGCCAAACAGGATCCACGCTGCTAGCTTTACGCAAACTATGCAACCATGTCCGATAAATTCGTTCCCAGCGAAACGAAATTCTTCGCCTGTCTTTGGACATTCTACCAGATCTTTAATATCAATCCTCCACTCGATAAAGGCGACAAAGAGAAAGGACCAAGAAACTCGTCCAAGCTTCAACATCTCTTCGTGTTGATCGCTTAACCGTCTTTTACTCGTAAAACTCTAACGATGGAAATTAGAAAGCAAGAAAATACAGCTTTAAGAGACACTAGAGGTAAATAAGCTCCAAAGTGATCCATCTACTACCTTTACGAGGTTGTAGCTCATTTAGAATATTTCCCTCTAGGAAGCATGAAAATTTACTCGTTAACAATGCGTTCTTAAAGGTTGTTGTTAGTTACGTTACGGCCCGAAATTGTTCTATTTCCGAACAATTTATGTCAAATAATTTCTCAAATTATTTATTTAGTTCTCGAAAATTTGCCTACGCAACCTCGTATCGATTATATCTGTCCGATTGAAAGTGATTCGACCATGCGCTACTCTGTCTGATCATTACAAACTTCTACTACTTTTTAAAAAGACGTTCCGCTTACGTTAACTTACCTGTAAGAAAGATCTTAAAAGTGCACAGAATAATCGCTATATCTTTCAATAGGATATATCACAGATTGTAAGAAACCTAACAAAAACCATTTTATCCATTCGCGTCTGAAAAATGGTCGACCAAGGGTTACAAGAAAATCTCAACATCCACATTGTCCCTTTCCGCAATCTGCCAAGCTGTAGGCTACGGTTTACCACAGAAGACGGTAGAACAAATTCATTTCCATCCCGGCTAGTCCAGCTCTTCCATTCAACCGATCCCAATGGGTCGTACCTAAGATCCAGGATTCACCTCGGTCAAGATAATTTCGCGTTAGGGAAAAGAAGCTAGTTAACGTTGGCCGGATATTATCACGGCCGGTCCCTGACACTTCCATTTCCCGTCTCCACGTTCGTTCGCCGCCTTGCCTAATCCCCTTCCGGCCAGGAACAAAGGAAGAAGCGAGAGAATCGCCGATCGCGCAGCTTCGAAAAAGAGCGACGGTGAAATGGGACGGGATTGGATCCCGAGGATTTGGCCAACGAGCAGAACGAATGGCCGACAGACGCGCTACCAAAGATATATCGGCTTCGCGAAAGACGCCCAGCTAGCTCCTCTTGCCCTGCTTAATAGGAGCTGTTCCGTAAATCCGGCAGAATTTTTCGGATCCGAAACAAGGTGCTTCCGTTCTTAAGAAACCAATGGTCTTTTTGTTTTTGAGGATCTGGATGGATGACGATCGTTAGACTGCGGACGATCATGCGTTTTTGTAAAACTTAAGGATGCACAAATTCATAGAATTGATAGACAGTTTGTAAAAAATCCATCTGGAAGATGCTCAGCTGTAACATCCTAAGGAGATTAGGTGCTCGTTATAGTAGTATTTGAAGATTAAATTGATTAGTTGTAGTTGAATTTTGTTTATGTAGTTCGGCGGTGTTCGTAAAAATAGGAATTTGCATAAACATTCTAATGACTTAAAAAAGGTGAAGGGACGTGAATGGACATAGAGCATAATTCTTAAAAAATCATTTTTCTTGCAGCCCCTGGTTCAGAATTTCAGGGATGAAGATGAACCAGAGCTTTGTTAGTTTTCGTATAACCCGTGGCATTGAAATGAGAATATAGGAGCTATTTTGTAAAGTATTTTATGATCTTTTTTTTGTAAGTAATTTGATAAAGAAGTTTGTATTTCTTGACATTCTTGAATGTAAGGCTTTTGTAAGTATGAACGAAGAGCGGAGCTGAGATTTGGGGGTTTCTTGTTGATTTTCTTACTATCTGTGGTATATAAATGTGGCTTACTGTATAAATTTGTATAACCTCTGAGATCGAAGTAAAACTGGTATATAGACAATTCAAATAGGATAAAGAAAACCAACCGTATGACACCACAGGAATTTGTATTTTCTGGAATTCTTGAGACAAGAATATATTCAGGCATTCGGAAGAAGAAAGTTGCCGCTATCTGGAAAGTAAAACTCGCCAAGTTGAGATAGAATAAAATTTCCAAAGAGAAAATCGAGTTAAACCTCTTGACTGACTTGATACTGGTGAAGGTGAAGCACAATTTCTCCACTGTTACCGATATCCATATTGTCCTGGTTTTAAAGCTATAAGCCAAGGGATATAGGAACTAGATATCTTCAGCCTGGTATCTCGTGATTCACACGTCCATAAATAGAAGCGTTCAACGAAGGATGAAGCCCGAATTATAATGATCGAGGTTACTGCGCAAAAGATATTCCCTGATTACTTCGACAAAACTCCGGCAATTAACCGACTCGCGATTAAAGTCGATCGATAACCAGTCTTCCTGTAAATAGGTCAATTTCGAGTCCAACGATCCATAAAAATATGTTTCTTCGAACAACTTACAAATACCGAGTTCCTTTAATGTTTAGAAAAAAGAAACGAAGCTGTACATTTATATATATCTTTGTCCTTCGTTATTTTCTTTCTCAACTCTCCCCAAGAACAACATTTTTTCGAATAGAAACTTCGTAATTGCTTTTCAACTGTCTGCGCAAGACCAAACCCGCCAGTTGAAATAGAAACGCAAGTACAAACAACTCCGTCGCGTCGTGGCTATAAAACATTTTCAGCCAATGAAGAACTCTGTAAGATGATCGCGATTCCTGCGTCTCTGAGAAAGAAACGATAAGACTAGAGAATATCTTCTGCGGCTAATTATCTTTCTATCGCTTTGTTCGTGCTTCGAAAGATATGACAATTATAGTATCGCATCACGGTTCGATCAACTATGTCGATCATCCAGAAAATACAATATCCTAAGTCCCAAGACATCCCAATAATCATCGCGACTATCCATCTTCGATACTAATCCTGTTCTTAGAACGTTAAACGTGACAACAATTGCAGTAACAAGCTTAATTCTTTGCAGCGTTTGATAAACATCGCCGCGACTTATGGTTGTTGGCTGAAGGAAGAGGAAAATCGTCGCGGTCGAGGGGTTGGCTGGAAAGAGGGTTGGAGAAGGAAGTGAAAGGCATGTATCGAGGCATAAAAGCTCGTTCCATTTACCCGACTGTTCCTCTGCTCGCGTTTCGTCACGTAGACTCGCGCGCGCGTCTATTCGGTGCACTCGATGCCCGCAAACAATTCCAACCCCCGGAAAACGAGGAGAGAGAGGGCGAGAAAGAGAGGGCGCGGCTTGGAGGGATCGCAGGGAAGAGGAAGAACGCGCTCAGTCCACGAAACGAACGAATCCCTTTAATCCGTTCTGTCAGAGGCAAATGAACAGTACGCCTGTGGACAAAGCTTTGCCTCAATCCCATCCTCGCGCATCCCCTTCGTCGTCTCTTTCTCTCGCACGGCTTTCTTCTCTGTCCTTCGTTCCAGCCGCCTGTTTCCGTTACCCTCCGAGAAAGGCGTTTTATCTACGTCCACCAGCAGGTTGTCCTCCTTTTTCTCGTTTTCTCCTCCCTAATTTCCATTCGCGAGCCGAGACCTCTTTTTTTGACCTTTTTCCCCGACACTCCGTTAGAGCATCGGAAGAAAAGCGAAAACGTTAGACAGATCCTTTTACATAGCGTAATAAATTGGTGAAAGAGGGTGGAAAGGTTAATTCGTCGCAGGGGTGAACGGATAGGGGACAACAAATATTTGGAAGAGAATGCCACGGGTGCGAGTGCTGGCTGACACAAGTCGGACGTTACTACTTACACACCGCTTCTCATTGGGTTCTTGGGACGAGGGAACGATTTAGCCAGCCGTGAATTGGAGGGTTGCTTTTTAGTGTACGAGGCCTCCATTGCGCCGAGTGTAAGCGTATTTTCATGAAACTGTGACGCTAAAGTTGAACCCCTCAAAGATCAAAGTAAAGGTCTCTATTTTTTGTAAAATAAAAATTGTTCATTGCTCGAGTATGCAATTAGTATCGAACATCGGGAAAAAGAAATCTTATTTTCGCTAATTTATGTGTCATAAGGAGATAGCGAGAATAATTATAAATTTACGGCGTTGAAGTTGCCTTTCACGCTTCCCGAGGTACTATGTTAAAAATTTCCGTATAACGAAGGAAAGACGGGAACAAGAGCTTCTAGGATTTTTTCTTTAATGAATGGAAAACTTGTTGACAGCTCATCGATGAAGTACATTATTTTTTAATTCGCTTAAAAGTTGTTGAAATTTGTTTTCCACGGTACAAGGCAGAATTAATCGAGAGTTTAATGCACCGTAAAGTCCAAGGAATTCAGTAAGGCGTATTTGTGTGGCCAGAAATAGGCGGATTTCACGATTATATCGAGAATAAAGACGATTCAACGACAGAACCCGGCAACAGTAAGCCATCTGGAATTGTCCAGTCTGTTTCGTTCTCAATAATAATTCCTTCTCCGTCGTTTCTGCAATCCTCTTGTCCACCGGCATCGTTCTAAAAGAAAAAAATCTTCTGGTATTTCGTATGTATCGTATGGAAATTCAGAGAAATATTCCTTTGCATGACGATAAAGCGACATTCAAATCAAAGAATCAACAAAAATTTTCTTCCAATGTGCAGACAAATCTCCGTATAGGAAGAGCGGGCATTAATAGCAGAAAATGGTCATTGACATACGCCATCAGTATCATCCCTATAGCCGAGAGCAATTACAACAATATCCACACGCGTGTCCGAGGTTTCATTGAATCGTGACTTTTGACAGGAATCGAAAGCCAATACTAGCTACAATCAGCTCAATATCGATCGCAAATACCAGTTACAATTTCACCAAGCTCGACAGCGAATCACCAACCCGATACGATGGTTCGCCAAACAATCGACCAACTCCCGTACTTCGATCCACGTAAAATCTCAACAGTGTGGCACATATTGTTAACTAAAACGAAATGGTAACTAGGAACGAGCGCGTGGCACACACACGGCCCATCAGATTTAATGCAATGTCCGGGGTTCGTCGTGATTCGGTATGGTGAACGTACAACCCCAAAACCAGTTTACCCACTGGCCTAGCCGACGATATTACGTGGCCACGGCCAAAAACTCCACAATACCGGTGGCGTAGTTTGCGCGTGGGCGCTTCCTCGATCGCCCTCGTGCACGTTAATCCATGTACGCATGGACCATTAATAGTGGCCGACCGATAAATGGATTGCCGTCGATAGTGGTGGCGGTATAGCGACAGCCATAAGTGCCGGGACCAATAGCGTGGAAATGTTTTCCGCTCTGGCCTCGACGTTCTGACGCGCGTTCGCTGTTGCTTGTCGTTAACTTGTTGTTGTCGTTAACTCGTTGTTACCGTCAACTTCATTTGTGGAAAGTTTCGCTTTTTCTACGGTGGTATGCGCGTGAACGTGTATTTATACACGATGCTGAAGGGTTGGTATAGTGAAGTTGGATTTACGTGTTTCGAATTCGCGCCGGTTATTTTGGTAAATAGGGTTTATTTAGTGAATGGGGATATACTACGATATATGTTTGACGTATGATATTATCGTACAATTACATGGTGGCTGTATCATGGACGATGATGGAAGAGATCATTTAGCTTCGATCATAACGAAGTTTAAGTGTTTCACATTCGTATAACTTTCTTTGGAAAATGGAGCTTCTATTGGAAATTATATTTCAAGTGTATTTGTCTGCTATCTCGTCAAAGTGTTCGTTGCAACGAAAACTTTCCCAGAGATAACGTCCTTTAAAAAAAAGCAGTGAATTCTTGTACAAAAAATACTTCAAAAATTATTCGTTCAGACTAAATAAACCTTAATAAATTTTTGCAAAACTCGTACCAATGAGACGCTTTACGTTCGTTGGATACAATTCCACTCAATTCGGAATCGTATCGAACAACTTGGAAACGCGTGAAATCCCAAACCGATTGGAACAACAATTAAACATTCTCAATTGCAATCGGACACCTAAACACCATGCAAACCCCCAAACGTTCCTTCATTTTCTATTCCCAAACATTACGTGAAGGCATTGAAACCGATCCAACCATTCGACTAATATTCTGAACGCTCGTTGCGCAAAACACGTACGCTTGGTAGGATTTTCGGATCGGAGCTGGACAGAGTGATGTTCCAGATGTGAATCGCGATTGCTCGTTAATTACGCCAACAAGGTCGGATGGTGGGGTTGGACGTTCAAACAACCGGTCTACTAGAGGCTGCTAATTGAAAAATCCACGGCGCTGTTTGTACGCCACGGTAGCGATTAACGGAAAGTCAAACAAAGAAATCGAAAATTCTGTTTGCCCCGCGCCAGATACATCGTTAATTGCTCCGGCTTCTCGAGAGGAACGCGCGAACCACAATCTCGCGCTTAATTAAACGCTCATCCTCATATCGCGAATCAAATAATCTCTCCCTTTTCGTTGTATCGTCCTTTCATCGACTCTACTGCGATAGATTTATTAAATGCTAAATAAGTTAGATGCCACAAAGCAGATTTCTTTCTGTGAAAAAGAAATTCTCGGATGGTGCAAATGCAAAGAAATTGCAAATGTGAATAAGTGAACGAAGGATTTGAAACTAATGTTGATATTTAAATCCAATAGCTAGAACAATAAGGAAGCAGAGCAAGAATATCAATAAATAAATTTAGAAGATATAGTAACATAGTGAGATAAATTACAGTGACGATAGTAGGAGTCGAAGACACCTTCCTAATTCTTCGATATCTTTTCCTATTTCTTTGAATATCGAGACTTCTATTACGTTATTAACAAAAGTGTGTACAATGAAAGAATGACAAATTTTAAGAACGATGGCTAATCCATCTGATAGATGGAGATAATACGTCGATAAATATGAACTGTCCTTTTTTCTTTTTTTTTATTTGGAAGAATTTTACAATCAATTCTCATTGAGAATTATGAGTCAATTATTCTGGCGTGGTACTATATCTTGAATAATAAGTGTTTATCGTACGTTTGATTCTAGTTAAATCTAACGCTTAAATCTAAAGGGTAATGTCTTTTTAGTCTGCTGATCTGATCCGTCGTGTCAAGTAATTGAGTAACTAGTGGGTTTTGGTGGTTGTTAATTCTTATGTTACATCTATTATTGAATTTGGATATTTCTTCTTTAACTGTAGGTATCTTAAGGTCGCGATTGTTTCACTGGTAACATATTGTTACGCCACGAGGCTTACCACAGGCTGTATTTTCTAACCGTTGCTTCCTACAGCGTCGCAGGCAGATCGTCTTATCTGCCCGGCGGATCATATACAATGTATCGACGAGCGCATAATTGTCGCCAAGCAGCGAGCTCTAGAAACGTCGATTTTTGTCCGTTACGTTTTCCACGCAAGAAGGCGGCATACGTGATCATAGGCGCGAACGGTGCCGTGACCCGAGCATAGTGAGGGTCGTCTTCCAAAGAAGACAAAGAAACGATCGCAGGGCAATCCAGTCCCTTCTGACGAGCCAAACGTGACACATCGAGAGGTCTGACGAGCAAAATCAAAATCGCATAGTCTAACGAATTCATTGAGAGATATCGTAAAGTCGAGTCAACTTTCTGTAATATATTTACCATATTCATTGTTAAACAATTTGTGGCGTGTTCATCATATTATTATCAAATATACTATTATATGTTAACCTGTTAATACAGTGTTACATTCATTGAACCACCTCTGTTATCTTAATCGAAACAGGGGAATCGTAGCGAGAATTTACGCCTCTCGCTGACGCGTTTTCCTAGCGACCGCGTCTCTCCGCGAACGGTCGTAACACATACCAAGGTGCATCTATTAAGGATCTTAGAGTTTTTGATCGGAATCCTTAAGAATTTCTATGTTGGAATTACTCGCTGTTCCCCATAGTTGAATCCCATAGGTCCAAATAGGTTTTAACATGGCTTTAATATGAACTGTAAAAAAAGTTCGAAAGTGATGCTCTAAAAATCACCAACTTCCTTCACCATTCCTCTGAAACAATTGTTCGCACAGAGACTTTAGCATCGATGGACAGCAAGCGGTTATTCTCAGTTAGCACGTTCGTTCGAATAACGAAATTGAAACACGATATACTTACGAGGTGAATGCAAATCGAGGAAATCGCGAAGTTCACTGATCATTCCTCTCCATCGATTATTTTCACAGAAATTTTCGCTTCAATCACGGTACGAGAGTCTGTGTTAGAGGTAACACAGCGTGGAGAGGGGAACAAAAAGAGGCTACTCGTGCCAGTTCCTCAGGTAAATCGAGTAAACGGCGGATTCTTGTACCGGATAGGTTTATTGAAACGTATTAAAGCCTGCTCCGGCTGGTTGAAACGGTGCTCGTAAATAGAGTTCCCCGTTTCTTTCTTTTCTCATTTTCTACCCTTCTGTTCTTCTTTGCTCTTTCCTCTTTGTCCTTCTCTCTCCCTCTGCCTCTTTGTCTCTCTCAGCAGAGACAGAAGATTGTCGCAATCGAAAAACAGAATTAAACAGGATTTGATTTGAACTTTCCTTCGTCGTGCAAATTCTGTCGCTCTTTCCGTGTTGCTCCTTGAAAATGCCGTGTAATAAACGAACTGAATTTTCAATCCATCCCAGCATCGATGTCTCGTCGCTAGTTTATTAAACTCATCGTCCCTCTTCTTCTTTTTCTATATTCATCCCTTTGAAGTCACCGGAATAATGAAAATTTTTTGTCGAAGCAAACTTTTTCTATAGGAATCGGTCAGAGGTCGTGTTAAATTTCATCTTCTTCCCTTTCGAAAACTTTCCAAGTGTTCGCGGTAGTTAAAACAGGGAAAGGATCCAGCGGAAGAAATTTCTTTCGTTATATTTAAAGAAAATTCACAAAGTCTTAATACGATACACCTATACTAGTCCCCAGTAATCGTTGGCAATTTTCGAAAGCATCGCCAGTGTACTTCTGGAACGATTATTCGTTTACGATACACAAGGAAACTGGGTTACCATGAGAATCTTCGTTGATAAAATTTTTCCAGACAGGTAATTGCCGCGAAACTTTCTTAATACTTCTTGAAAGTTTCCGCTGGACGGTTTCTCGTTTGCTTTTCTTTTTCCTTTTACTAGTAGATTGGAAATTTTTATGCATTTATGGGAAATCTAGAAGCGCAGTCGGTTCATTATTTTCGAAAATAACTAGACGAGCTTTTTTCTCGTCTAATCTTTTTACTTAAGGCATAGCGTATGTAGTTAGGATAGTTTTTTTAGGATAGTAGAGAAATATATCGAGTAGAGAAACACGATCGGATTTATTTTCCTCAGGGAGGGAAACACTCTGTCTGCGATGAGACTTACGAACAATATTTGCGGAACGTGAGGCTACCTCGACTGCTATCGATCGTGAGTGACATCGGAACGATGGAAAATTAACGAAGAGAAAAGGAAGCTCGGAGGAAGGAAAATACATAAATTCCTAAATACGTGGTTTTGTTGATCGTCGCCGAATTAATTTAGCGATCTTACAATTAGTCTGAGTGGATATAAGGGTTGCACCCCTCGAGGTAATAATAAAGTACTTTGTACCAGGAACTCACGTGATGGATTAGTAGCTCTAAACTCGAGGATTCGCAGAACTTAATCACATCAAGTACCCATGAAAGATAATATTTTGTAATTTTCTTAAAAGAAAAAGAAAAATAGTTTCACGATATTCCATCGGTTTTATTTCGAAATGACAATTAATCGAAAGCATTCTAATTTAATCGAACATCCAAAAAGTTACCAATTTCTAACTTAAACGAATCTGAAAACATAACAAAGAGTTTTAAGACATTGCATCGTTTCTAATTACAAGATTACAATCAAGTAAACGAATTCCAGAGCGCGCACGGTCCAATTAAAAAGTTTCCTTGGAGCTTCACAGTGGCAAGCATTGTAATTTAAAAAAAAAAAAATATAAAAGAATTCATCTTGGTGTTTTTCAAGCTTCATAATACTTGCAACCCATTTTTCTCAACAACCTACAACATCTACCTCAACGACTTCTTATTTTTTTCTCCTTTCTCTCTTATTCTTTCTTTCCTTTTTTTTTTTTTTTTAATCAACTAGTGACAGTCAGCGTTTCTGAAAGTTGGTCGAGTTATTTGGCAAGCGTCTGAAAACCGTTGGATCGAGCCGAGCACTGAGAAAGAAAATACACATTATTTTCTGGATGGCAATTGCCAAGGCGCGCTCGAGGATATCTTTCCGACTCGAAAGACTCAGAAGTTCACGTTCGAAGCATACAGTCTTTCATTTTCTCTCTATGCTTGGGCTAAGGATTCGTCGTCGACCTTTTGCGCCAGTCGACCGAGTAGACGCGCTTTTTCGACCAGGTACTTCCAAAGAAAATCGAACTTCTTCCTTAGAACGTCTCTTATCTGGTTGTCTTTTCTGTTCTATTCGTGTCTTTGTTCCGATGATGAGCTTCTTCAGTTATTTGGAAATTTGTAGGGGATTGTTTGAAGCATTGGAAAGAATGGAGAAAATGTCAGTAACATACTTGGTCCCTATAATACGTAGTCTCTGTGATATCTTTACGTATATTTGGATATTTTAAATATTTTCTATATGCCACGATGCTCTGAGAATTTTGTGAAATTTTAATTGATAATTTTAATATGCCAGATTGTAGATCGTGCAACTTTAACGACACAACTACGAACAGCGGAAGTATAAAATTTTGATCGAAGAAATGAAAATGCGAGGAGAAGATCTTTACAAAAAATCATCCACGTCCCTAAAATACTCCGTTGCAGGCTTGCAATATTTTTATGAAAAATTACAAATTGATAATTTTAATTACTCCAGCTTTAATCTAAGGAGAAAGTTCCACCTTCCATCGATTCGGTCGAATCGAACAAGTAAATTGACAGTTATCAAGAATATTCCTCTTCGATTTCCTACTTCCATCCCTTCGCGACGTTCATTTAGAAACTCGGACAACCATTAAACAAACTTGGGGGGTCGTAACGAGTTTCGATTCCCAATTGTCCATTCCTCCCATTAACGATTTAAAAAAGAAGCAAATAAAGATCGTCCCAAGACGAGTGGATCAATCATTTGCCGAGGAAGGACAATAGTTCGCACATAACAAAACATCAATTCCGCAGCGGTGAACGCGACGCTTTGAAATTAAACCAATCAACCTGTTTATCCATTAAACACATGCCAGTAAAGCGTACACAGAACACCATAGCTATCAATTCCCATCAGAGGGCGCGTTAAATCGCGAACACGCCACGCGCAGATCGCGGTTCAACCTGTCATAAAGCATCTGCTCCGTCTCATTTATGGCCGGTTGGTAAACGGCTGAAAAATTACGCGGCTGCGTCACCAACACGCGGCCGCTTCCTTCAATTTTCGTTGCCCATAAATCTTCTGGTTCGATGGAATTTCTAGACTAGCCAGCCTTCTTCGCCAAATCACGATTAATGCGTCTCGGTTGATCGATACAGCATCCGTATCGTCGCGACCATTGATATCACGGTTTTATCCATTTTACCACCATTGTTCTTGTTGTGCTATGGACGTTTCGAATTCTTGAAATTGTTCTGGTTATACTATTTGCTTTCTTCGACTGGTTACCTATCGTGATTGGCGGTTGTTAACTGATTCTAATTGCTCGTTAGTGGCTTTGCTTTCTCGTTTGGGAATTTGCGGAGCGCTCTGTTAGGAATTTGGGTTAGGGAAGTAGTGTCTTTTCTTGTTTGTGTTTGAGAATTGAGAAAAGGGAGAGAGGTAAGATGGAGTAGGTTCTCGATATGTAAACGATTAGGTGATGTAATTAATAAATTGCTCAGTAAAAGGCGTATTTGAAGTTAAAACTTTAATTTAAAAATTGGCTAATATCCTTTACTCGAACTGAACGATTCCAAAGAATCCGTACAGCGAATTAAATGGAAATTAAATGAAATATTCCCAAGAGATCAACCTTTCAGATCATCGAAAATTCAAGCTCGTTCAAAATAAATTCCAGAGATTGACGAATAAGGAGGACAAGGACAAAAATGCGTTGCAGGACTTCGAACGTCGTCGAAGATCCGTTCCAGAACGTCGAATGCATGGACGCGTCGCCAATTATCAGGTTCGCGAATCCCTGAATCTCTAATGACCGCGTCGTCATCCGTTAATATCGCCAGCTCGTGCAAACTTGCGAGCAACCACAGGCTGCATTGTCGCATCGACTAATTGGACGCGGAAGAGCGGTTCGGAAGAGACACATTTGCAAGCGTCGAGAGAGGTGTCCGGTAATGACGAACCACGTCGAGAAAAATCTATCCTTGGCAGTGGACGAACTACCATATTGTTATGTCACAACAGAATTTTTGATAGACGATTATATTACTCGCTGATACTTTTTATTTGTAATTAGCGAGGATTTGGCGTTGAGTTAGAAGAACGGGCGAGTGATCGATTTGTATTAGTTTTTGGGAAAGAATGGGGATTTTGCGAAGACGAAGTATTGGTAGTTGAAGAAAATCGATTTGTTGAGGAAAATTGATTTGTTGAGTATATTTAAGAATTTTGAAGGTAAGATGTTTGTATACGAAACTGACCAATGTGCTTAGGAAATTAACGTGACTAATGCGAAATTACATCGTTCATAATTGGAAAAATAAAACTCCAAATGATATTTTTGTAGATAAACTTTTTTTACGCCTCGATGTCTAGAATTGCTCACTTTTTTTAATGCCTTGTGCAAGAAAAGAGATAATAAAAAAGAATAAGATTTTGGTAAAAAATGAATTTGTGTAACGTACGACACAATTTATCATCCTTCGGCAAAATTGCCGACTTGTCAAGTTAAATTATCACAGCTGGTGCTTCAAAGAGAACTCTCTGTGTTTTATCAAATCTACGTAGCACTGAGCGCTATCTTGTACTTGTGCGGTCGTTGCGTATCTTTCCGTGAGCTTGGATACTTTCGTAATGTACAACAGGGAGGAGTTTCTAGGGAATGTTTAGATGGTAGAAGTTGGAAGAGGTTTGGAAAAGGATGTCCGAGGAAATGTTTTTGCGAGAGTCGACGAAGAAAGTTTGAGCAGAAGACTTGAAACTAAAGGTACTCTTATGATTGATACGTTATATTGTATTTATGATTTTTCGATATTAAAATAATTTTATTATACACGTGGAATATAAAACACAGTGCACAAGATCTCTATCGTATTTTTGAACGTTGTTCGATGATATCCTGATATCTCCCTATTATTTGATAATCTTATTTCACAGACGGTAAACGCACGTTCAGTGAACGGAAAATGATTTTGAACAGTTCCTAGAGGATCGATACTTCTTCTTTGGCCGCGAGTACTGATAAAATTAGACCAATGAAAAAGTTTTCAATGCTTTTCGCTTAATATCGAACAATGCTTGAAAAAAACATTGAATTTCATTGACTTCACTTTATCGATTTTGTGTTTCCATGTCAACGATGCTTCATCTCTTTTTAAGTGTACTTTTGCGACGTTGGGTGTACTTTACTTCTAGTATCAAAATATTGACGCGCCAGGGACTGTTCGTACTTAAACTCAGAATACTAATGAAGGTTAATAGGGCAAGATCGTGGGAGGGACGATAAGCACGGAAAGGAGAACAATGTTCGTGATGTTTACGAAAGAAGCTTGCAGAGGATCGGTGCAACCCGAACGATAAATATCGAGAGAGAGAAGCCGTACTTTTTATCAAAGGAACGTTTTCTCCCATTAGTGGCCGTTTCTTCTGCAGTTTCTCATCTCTCGCTTACGCTCGTACAAAAGCGAATCCGAGCCCTGCAGCCCTCTACAAACTTCCTCTCCTTGTTCTCGTTCCAGATATAACTATATTAACAGAATTCTTTTAACTTCGTATCTTCGATAGATACGAGCGATGTAAATAGAATCTTCTTGATGTACCGTTCGAAACAATCGAAAGTTCATTTAAAATTCCTAACTCTTAATCGAACGAATAAGTCGAAATTTTTCAAAAGTTCCTAGCTTAGATCGCGATTGATTTTCTCGTGGGAATTGATTAATCTACACGACCGTTAATCTATACGTCTTTCCCTTTATATAAAAGTCAGCCGATCGAGCGGATCGTGGTTATTCTCGTCGATGGAAGTAAACGAAGCCGAGAGTTGTACGGTGGGGTGATGACAAATGTACCAGAAATTACAGCAACCTGTGCATGTCTCTCCTTTTAACAATAATAACTGGCGGCTTTCCGTCGCGAGCGTTTCTATATTTAGAGGAAATTTCTCATCGTCCGATGGACGACGTGAAATCATACGACGCCATGCATGGGTGAACGTTTAATTTTAAACTCACTTTTTTTTTCTTCTTTGTCTCCTCTAAAAGCTTTTTTTCATTTAGGCTTTTAGAGACTCACCTTTTTCAGATGTTATCGAAAATTCTTTTTCCTTCGTCAACGTTCCGACTTTGCCTTTTTAACGTTCCTTTTACTTTTTCCAAGGGCAGCTTGTTTTATTTCCCTTTCTATTTCGAGTTGCGTTCAACACAGCTTAGTGCGTTACGTCTCTCGTGCGTGTCTCATTTTTGTTATTCAGCGGAAGCAAAGTTTCGCCTTCTAAATTATATTAACCGAATCTACGTCGGGAGCAATTAAAAGTTGTTAGAAACACCCATAAGAGGGGGAAATTTGCCGTGCGCACATGTTGCGTCGGCATAAGCAACTGTCATGGGCAGAGGGAACGTGACACCATGAATCCTCGCGCAACCAAGGGTCGAGAAAAAGGAAGGAAGAAAGTTGACAGGGGAGCGACGGATAGAAGCGAGCACACGATATAATGGCCCTTGTCCTGTTTTCCAACAGTTACCCGGAAAATGCTTCAGCAATCGCGTTAGCGAGCCAGACAGCCACCGGAAGGGAGCAAGTTGCCTCGAAGGCTACCCTCTTCGCTACGCTTCACCGAAATATAACGATCTTCCATTAACCGTCCATGATCGCCTTTTGCTGCACGAAACAGCCAAACCGACGCGAGATTCCTTCACGATCTTCGTCGAACATTTTATACTTATAAATTTACAATAACGTAATTTTGGTTTTGCAAGAAAAGCTGATTTTTTTTCAAACGATTTGTTTTACAATTTTTATTCATCTTTCTGATTTCAGGTTTCGTTTTGTAGTTAGTTTCCTTTTCCACTTAAATCTTACCAACCGTTGTAACTTTGTAAAATTTAAAAAAATTGAAGTGGATAATCGCGGTATCTTTCCTTCGCCTCGAAGATGTTCGAGTCGCGTGTGTCTCGAGTTACGCGCGATCGTCTTCTGTAAAATGTTTATCATCTTACGAATTCTTCGACGCTTTCACGTATCATTGCGCCGCTTATTTCTCAAAGAAGATATTTCAACCCCCGAAAAGGAAAATGAGCGACAGTAAACAAGTCACGATTCCGCCTTTCGTGCAGCAGGGTGGAAGAACAATTCGTAGCTGGGGCAATTCTCGGAGGAAATTATTTCCAAGACGTGCAGCGTCGTCATGGCCGCCCCGAGATGCAAGAATAACGCGGTCCCGGGGCACGAGGCATGAAAATTTCAAGGAACTCGTTTGCTAGTTCGATTCGAGACGCCCGCCTTGGCTTGCATCGATGCGACGAATCGTGTGTACACGCTCGAGAAATAACCTTCCTAGTTTCTTTTCACCTGACGCGTAACTTCCCTTAAAGGCACGCTACGAGTTTTCTGCGGAAATAAGCGAGCACAGGCTAAACGCAGGCAAGTTTCGCGAAAATCGATCGCTGAAAGCAGAATAAGGAAAGAAAGCAGAAGTAAGAGGAATATTTCCACGGAGAAAGATCACAAGAAGATGGACTCTGGTATTCGCTTGTGCAATCGTTTTCGCGGCTAATGGTTGCAAACATTGATCGGTGGAATTGGCTGTAAATTGGCAGTTGCGCAGATGGAGATGGCCATTGTGATTCACGATTGACGTAAGCTCCGCGAGAAGATCGAATGATCGTACGGGCTCGCGAGCGTTGTTTTAAGATGTACAAATAATTTATAAGTAAATTCCTAAGCTCCTTATTTCTTCGTTGAAGTTGAAAATTAATTCTTCAAATTTGATATTAATCTTTTTAATATGATTTTGTAATAACTTTTAGAGGCATTACACAGAGATAACGTAGAAACAGATATAATTAGTTAATACGATATTCCGGATAGATATAATTAACCAATAGAAGTTCATTCGTTTATAATTACCAAGCATCGATTATATTATAGGTGATTAAATTTGAATTCCACGAGGGTAATGAGCGAATGTGTACTGGCATGTAAATACATTAACAAGGAAAACAGTGAACGGTATAATAGAGAAACACAAGAGAGATAGTGAATCGATTTTAGTTTTATTCTAAATAATGCAACTTTTGTTTTGCTAGAAATATTTCTACATTAATCCCAGAACACAAATATTCAATATTCAATACGTTGGAATAATAATCCGATATCCCTTCAACGCAAATATTCATCTTCACTTTTCATTTTTTTTTCCAAATCTAGCGTTTATATCATGTTAAAGTAGAATAATAATTAAAGCCATAATTCTGTGTCGATATCGTTCGATTTCGGGGAAATTTCTTAGCTCGACCGATTCTCTAATTAGCAGCAGTTTTACGCGTCGGTGTAGCACATTAATCGGGGCTCGACTTAGCTTAACGGGCGTTCACCGGAAATTGTCAGACGACACTGTGAGCCGACGCAAATCGGTTCCGCGTGCTTCCTCCCGCGTGACTCAACTGAAAACGCGATCGAATTAGCGTAACTAAAGCAACGGCTCGCTAATAGCGTTACACCGAACCGGTAATGCAATCAAAGACGTAGATGTTGCTGCGATATTGCCAAGCAATTATGCCGAGAGACTCCGCCTCCGTATCGCGTCCGTTCCCTGCGAATTGCCGGCTGTTCCCGTTGCGAATCTGTTCGATACGATCGATCCATTTCGAATGTCCAGAATGAGATATAGGCTTATCTCGATAGGCTTGCTCAAAGAGATACAGCGAAATTCACCTAGCGTAATTACTATGAGAAATTTATTAACAAAGCAGACTGTATCAACACATAGAGACATATACAGCAGTAGAATATTTGGAACATAATCACGATCGATATATATGGACCTCTCGAAAGACAAACCAACGAACTGTACCCTTTGTGAAGTTTTTAATTTCATTGCTTCAGTTCGTAGCTAATATCGAATGGCTGGAAAAATAAATAACTCGTTTTCATAAATTTAGCTGTTTGGAAGAAGACGGTATAAGAAATTGCGAATTTCAAGGTAAATATTGAGAAATAATATTTCTAATTGGTATTGGTATCTTTCTCTTAATTTCAATTTATGGAGTCGCTGACTTCTAAATGACTCGTACAATGGTTCTTCGGTGTAGATACTGTTTAGAGACGAATTTGTTCAAGTTTGGATTATTATTCTCGTATTGTTAAGAAGGGGAGTATTATTTGTAAATTATCGCATTTTATATATGTTCCTTATAAATATTACAATTTGTAGAACGTGAAACTACAGATTTCACTTCTTTAGGTATCAATGTCTGCAGAAATATGCAGAAATACGAATGTGGATAAACATTCTCATGCCAGTCTAGTCGTGAATATGAGTTAGGAGCATGATTTACACGATTGCGTGATAAAGACAGATAATAACACATTATAGATTTAGAAGCAACGGTGAACCCGAGGAAGAATATCTGATTTATCGCCCCCGTTACCAGGTACCTTGTAGTGGAATGTTTGATTAAGTTAATGGCAGGCCTGCGTTCCTGCTGAACACACGGTTTGCTGCTGTTCGCTAATTCAATCACCTTCTGCCTTAGTCAAAGCTTCCCAGACTGCGTCTCCTCTGGCAGGATGCAATTCGAATCGGAACTATCGAGGAGCCGTGATGGAGATGCGGGCTTATCGAGTCGTCTCGTGATTCGAATAAGAGCCTTATCTACTCCGATGATCAGTAAAAGGATTCCATATATTTAACAAAAAAAAAAAAAAAAGAAAAAGATCTGACGTTATACGATTCGTGAAAAGGGACAGAATTTACTATCGCAAGCAGGGTGTTCTAAATCCGAATCTTTGAACCCTGGAAAGATCAATACCGAGGAGAAGCTTTCAAGCAAACAAATTCCATTTGAAAGCTTTAAAATTAATATAGAAAATAGCTATTCGAAATTAAACTACCTACGATAATCTAATTCTAAAAGACTTGAAATCTCTGAAAAGAATATTCGTTGAACGTAATATCAGTCATCGACGCACTGTCAATTCCCAACGTCTCTCGATGCATCGATTATTACCGGTCGCATGTATCGAAATATCAATCACTCGATCGATTTTCTCGTTTTCATCGTGTCAAAGGATGTCTCACGCGCATCACGCGATCTTTCGACGAACGCGTGTTGATATATATTTGCTTGGAAGCGCATCGAAAAGCCGATTCGACAGGCGCGCGTTGTGTTTCGCTTAATTGAAGAACTTATCAGCCAAAATTGCTTTCTGCGGCTTAACGGTCGCGCGATTGCAAAGGACACACGTGGTCCAGAAAGCTCACGCATATAATAGGCCAGGATCAAAGGAGACTGCGACCATAGCTTATTCCCATTCGCCATTCGAAACCACCGAGTCTCTGTGAACTGCGTGTATTCCATCCCTCTTCGCTTTTCAATGTTGGATCGTCACGATGATTATTTATGCAGCCGCATGCAAAGCTTCTTACCGAAGGGTCCGCTTTATCACGCTTATACATATATTAATGGCTTCGTTTCGCAATAGTTTTGACGAGGATCGTTGGCAAATGTTTGAACATGTAATAAGGAACGTTTCGAGGATGGATTTTTCGAGGATAATTAGTGGAGCAATTTGATAGAGGAGTTTAGAATGAAAAGTTAGTTCTGTTCAATGAAGATATAAAGCTGAAAATGAACAATTTTGTACATTTAAACCGGCTTCAGTGGAATTTGACGAGAATAGTTCGGAAATATTTGAACATGTAATAAGGGATGTTTTCGGGTTGAAAGCGATTTTTGAACAGTGATTAGTGGAAGAATTTTACAAAGAGGATACGGTGAAACGAGACACTTGGACTGAAAACAGAATTTAATTCTATATTTAAATTGAGAAAGTAATTCGATGAGAATAGTTTGAAGATATTTGCACATATAACAGAGCTTATTTTACGGTTGATCTATCAAACTTTGCTTTTGATTTTATTAACTGTGTCTAAATCCTTCGCATTGCGTCGGAACGAACAAAGTTGCCCTTAGGAAGCAATCCCTTTCAGTTATTTCGCGCGAAAATCGCGGAAGACAAGCAGCGAGGGTAAAATATTTCACTTCTTAAAGTCCATCAGGCCAAAGGACGTTGAACCAGTCGACTAATTCAATTCTGGCGTCGTTTTGTATCGTGGCAAAGAGAAACACGCGGTTTCATTTCTAAGAGCGCGTCTACATTCGAGTGAAACAGGGAAACAAATGCAAAGTGCAGTTCCGCAGCAGCGGCAGAAGAACAAATATGGACAGCAGCCGCTGTACAAACAAATTCACCAATGAAAAATGGAACTGGTTCTCCTCTCTCTGCTAGCTATCTCGATCTTGTGCAAGCTCCTTCCTCAAACACTTCACCTGTCACCCCTATACTATCCTTATTGCCCTTCATTACCCCCTTTTCCTCCGTGACACACGTCATTTCTCGTACGTCAGAACTTTCAGAGGGTCAGAATGTTCGCTTCTCTACTAAAATTTACTTCAACGTAACGTGACTTACGTTATTTCTCCGAGAACAAGCAAAATACCGTAGAAACCTGCAAACATACAAACGCGTGCGTTTTTCCATTATTTCGAAGATTATATTTACGATTTTCGCGTTAGTCTTTGTACGATAACGGCGATTTTACGTATCGTGCGACAGTTACTTCTATGCAGAATTAGTTGCGTTACTGAAAAAAAGAATTTATATCAGTTTTACGCTGTGGGTCCCGTATAACGCGGAATTTGTTTAACGTGGAACGTATCTCCCATGTCGTAGAAAGTATCGCTGTATTTTATTGAGCAGGGCAAACCGTTTTATAAAAAGAAACTTGGTAGCCAGTGCCATGTTAATGGACCCAGCCGCGCTATTTGCAGCGACGATATGCATATTTACACTCACATTGCCTGGAGATGGTGCATCGATAGGAAACTTAATACCATGGTCGATAGTGACGAAATCGACTATGAGCTCGCTTCCAAGCCTTACTTGCATATACACTCATGCGTGTATGCATGTACGATCATATACAAGTATTTCAACGCGTACACAGTAGTGAAACGTTCTTTCATCGTATATTTAACATTGTGACAAAATTCGAAATTTTCTAATTACATAAACTGGGTATTTAAACATTCAAGAAGTAGGAAATATTTTTTATCCTATCGTGAACTTCAAAATAATTTATTGCAAATAGGTACACTGACACAAGAAACTTAATGCTTACTGTCAAAATCGAATTTAAATTCGCTTCTAACACATATGTACGCGTGTACGACGCCTATCAAAAAGGATCGTACACGTCTTGGGGAACGTCTCTGTTTACCGAGCACGCGCAACGAATATTAATATTTAAATGTTTACTCGATCGTACGAGATCACGATATTAATGATCGAAGGATGGTTGAGCGATAAAAGTTACATAAAACACGATACGGAGATATCGTGACACTTTAATATCTAGTTGGAAATAAAATAGTAGATAAATGATTATCGGTGGTCGAAAGGAAGCGATAACGACGAGGAAAGCTTCGTTTTAACTAATATTCCCGGATAATTGCACCGGGACAATTTCCGGTACCTGGTCGAATTTCCTACCGCAGTTTTCTCTTAATATCGTCGATAAACCCATTGTCTAGAACGGCCGATCCAATCCGCTGTTTCCACCGGAAATTCCCAACGAATGATGCAGTTCTTAAAGTTTTACGATTACTGTTTTTATTTGGGAAATCGTTGATTATGCTGATCATGCTGATCACTTCAGGGATTTTGTGTATAGGGAATACTCCGCAGTTTGCTTCTTTATACTTCTTATCACGGAAATATCTTCTTATTCTTTGTTTCCATATTCTGAGAAATGTTGGAGAAATACGCGAAGATTCTCTATAGTCGTTTTATTGTGAGAGTTTCATTTAAATTAATTTCAATCAGGAATCGCGAAGGTTGACGATTGGACAAAAATGAGGACAAGGATTTTTAGACGTCTCTGTCGATGAGTCGTTGTTGAATTTTAAAGAACTATCGTATCTCTGTTTACCTTCTTCTGTCATCCATTGAGCTGACACGATCGACGAAATGAATTATATATAAAAATTAATGGAACGGAATTAACGACGGTGTGTTACCGTATTGACAAATTTTCAATTATGCATCGATTACTTGCGACGCAACAGCTGTTCGCAAATTTTCGCACCTTAATCGAAAGATGAATAAAAAGAAGATCCTTCCTAGTTCACGGATTCTCCTGCTTTTAGCAAAGTCTGAAATAAAAATCAGCGAAACAAATTCCTGCCTCTGAATTGGTAAATTTCAACCGTGCTCCATTTCGTCAATAGGGGAGGGAAACGCTCTATAGATCACAGATTCTCTGCTTTAAAATAAACAAGAAGATGCAAATATTTGAAAGAGAGCTTCGCTCTATTCCCATACTACACACGCCATCGCTTTTCCCTCTCTTGGACCGTGTACCTCGATATTACAACGTCTCAACATGCTCAACCGGGAAGCCCAGCGAAGAGCATCTTCCCAGAATAAGTAAACCTTTCGTTTACTTCGTGTGCTGCACTTCCATTACCTGGAAGCCTGGGCGTTTCTTCTTCCTGTCGCGATGGTGGACTCGCAAGGCGCGAGAAGAAACAGGAAACTAGCGATGGTCCATCCAGACCGAGTTTGCCAGACTCGTCGCAGTATTTACTCGCTCGTGCGAAATGGTGAAATACAGTGGCTCGCCAAAGTATCTGGACACTCACGGAAATATTTTATCAATATATTACGTGCGTGGTATAAAGGATTCTGAAATTTGATAAGCAGTTCACAAACAATTTGAAATAAATCTGAAAATATACGGAGAAATTACAAGCCGCTTCTAGTACCGGAAATATTCTTCAGAGATCGCAAAGTTATTTAAACGTATTAATTAAGCCCAATATTCAATGGATCTATATTTAGCAATTATTATATGTATGTGTAAGACGGTCATCCATGCTGCGTATGTATACTAATTTTGTACTAAGCAAATGTTTGCAATCTCTACATTACATTTGACCAACAGTTGATGGCAATCGCGTTTCATTACAGCAACATTTAGAAATAGTTTATACAACGCAACGATAGTAAAATTTCCCGTGGTATGTGGCCAATATTTTCGCGAGCCACCGTATTTATCGGTAAACGATGATGGGGTTCGTTTGAATTTCTATTACCGGGTTAATAATAAGAGAACGGAACTAGCGACTAACGATGACCGGCGATTTAGTCCGTGCCGTGTCTATGCGCGAGAAATTATAACTGCAGTTTGCGTAGCTCGTTCTGCCCGCGTAAACAAGCGCGCGAACGCTCCAGATTACCCGCGACACACGCACGCCACTCATTAATACGATATCGCGTAATTGTCAGCGAGACGTACGGAAAATTATGCGCGATCGTGTCGTCGATGGTTGATAGCGAGCGTTTGGGTAGCCGCGTAGGAGCACGTTATGGGACGTTTTCATGGAAATTTAATGAAAAGGTAGATCTTTTAGGAGGAAAGGATTTTACCGAGATTTGGTAAAAAATTGGGAAGGCAGAGAAAAATCCGCGCGATGCGAATGGGGGAAAATCGGGGAAATTTTATGGGGATAAATGAAATTGACGGTGGAGAAAGAAGAGTTTGGTAGAAATTTCCTACAAGAATCATAAGGACGTTTCTTAAAAGAAGATGGTGTAAGAGGGTGACGATATGTCAATTTTTCTAGACCACGTGTAGTTGTAATATTTTGTTATTTTTGAATATCGTTGAAACGATTAGCGATTTATGTTTTGTTTCCAGACAAACGAGTAAAATACGAACAGAGAAAATAATAGAAAGTTTCTGAAAAAAGGACAGGTATAACAAGAACAGAGTAAATAAATTCTTTTAAACAGTATGTTACTTGAATACAAAAAAGAAGAAGAACAGAGTGAAATATGGAATGAAATTAAATAAAAGAGAAAAGAAAAATGAGAATAAGCTTCTTAAAAGTATACGTAATGTAACAACGTTTTATTGTATCATCTTTAAAGAAAGAACAGCATAAAGAAGACGGAAGAACCAAATTTTCTCGAAATGCTACGGAACATGAATATCCTATTATATAATATTATATTGATCAAATGACGTTTGATTTATGTTTGATTACGGGGCAAAGCCATATCGGAAATGAGACAAAGCACTTGGCGTATCGCGTTAATTAATTCGTATCCGTTACGCATAATTAGCTTAGAAGCCAGCAAAATTGCGGAATCTATTTGAAATTGGTCGACGACGTTTCACAAAATTAATAAGTTTCGTGTAACGCTCGTACGTTTCGATTTTCATTCCAATGGACGTAGGCGAATGCGGATAGCCTTGCAACGTCGATGATTGTATATTCAGCTCGCGATCTCACTGGCTGTCCTCGAAGTATTTTTCACTATAATGATGTTTCGCTCGTGTGTTCTGAGAATTCGAAAGAGAACCAAGATCGTAAGGATATCTTTCTTAGCCAGAATGCACGATGAATGAGAAATGAGTACGATGATCGCTTAACGTTGTTACGACGGATTTAGTAAGGTAGTTAGAGCGTTTGGTATAGTTGATGGCGGTTGAATTGATATTATGTAAATCGAATTTCAGACCGAAGTTTGTGTTTAGGGAACACACGCTTCAAATATTTTGTATTTAGGATATTCCGGACTTGGGATATTCCAGATTGGAATATTCTATGCCTGGAATATTCTATGCTCATATATGACTTTGGTATAATTTGCTAAAATGTTTGGATTATCTATAATCTAAGATTATCTACGCTTTAGATTCCCTAATTTTTATTATATGCTTGATATGCTTTGAACATCCTAAACCTGGAATCCACTCTTTTACTAAGATATTCTACACTTAGATATTCCATATTTTGGATATTTGACACTTTAAATAATCTACTCCGATAACATTATCCCACTGTTGGAATATTCTACGTTTGGGGTACTCTGTGCTTGAAATATTCAATGTCTTGGATAACTATATACGCACAATACGCTACTGTTAGAATATTCTATGTTTAGGATTTTCTGCGCTTAGTGTACGCTATTTTAGAACATTTTATGCTTCGAAGATTGTATGCTTGAAATGTACTATACGTCAAATATTCTTTACCTACGATACTTTATTATTAGAAAAATCTATGCTTGGAATTTTATATATTTGATCCATTCTACCTTCGAAGTATTTTATGTTTAGAATTTCCACTCTAAATATTTTATGCTTCAAATACATTGTGTTCGGAATATTTTATATTTTGAATATCCCACGGCTACAATACCAACATTTTCGCAATTTTCTATATTTCAAATACTCTAAATTAATGACATCTCATACTTAAGTCATTTTCCATTTTCGACCTATCGCGCTTAGAAAATCGTACACTATATATCCCTTCAAAGCTTGCATTTTCTATGCCTTTAATATTTTCGATCTAACAAATAATTTCTTAATCGTCCGAGTCTAGTATTCGTTTAAGATTACCTTGGTCGAAAACATGCAGCAAAACCGAGACTCGCTGCATCCGAAAAAAAGACGATTAACTTTGAAACTCGTTGGACGAACGAGGGTGGAAGAAAGGGACGATCTATTCGAGGCACTCTCGTAGTTGCACCGAACTTGTTATCGACTTTTAAAAGTTGAAGAGTTGCCGACGAAGTAGGGTGGATCGTTACGAGGCTTTCGCGCGGTCCACGATTCCATCGCGATGGAAGGAATTTCATGCGGAAGAATGCGGCGACAGCTCGTCGCCGAATCTTATTACGCTAATGCGCGACCAAACGGGAAAGTCCAAATGAAAAGAGTATCGGGCTTTACTTTCGAACCAGTTACTTTGGTAATCTGATATTATAGACAAATTTCTTTCTTTGCGATGGATCTGAACGCTACTGCAGAGCGACGAGTTCGTTCATTCGTTTGAATTTGGTTATTGCGAATGATTTTTGATGAATAACACCATCAGAGGATTTTGATGAATTTAACAAGTTCGATAACTTTGGGTAATTTTCAAGTACCTCAGAGACAATCTTGAAGAATTGTCAAACATCGTAAAGATGATTTTAAACAATTCTCAGATTTCAGAGATCCCGTTCCAAAGATAACATTTCGAATACGTCAAAGATAATCTTAAATAGAATTCCTATCGACAAGTTGTCGTTCTGCAAAATTACATACAGGGTGGTTGGTAACTGGTGGTACAAGCGGAAAGAGGGTGATTTTACGCGAAAAAGAAGTCGAAGATTTAGAATAAAAATGTAAAAATTTTAAAAATTAAAAAAATAATCGAGACAACGATCTACAGTGAGATCCGTTATAACGAGACGTGATAAAGTGCACGCGTACCGAGCGAAAATTCAAAGTCGATTTTCTCGAAAACAAAGCCTCAAACGAAAAATTTTTATTCTATATTTTCGACTTCTTTTTTCGCGTAGAATCGCCCCCTTTCCGCTTGTATCACCAGTTACCAATCACCCTGTATATTCAAAATATCAAAAAATGGTAATATGAATTTGTCTGTAGCGTATAATTTGTTGATAGCGCTAGAGAATTTCCAATTTCCACATTGAAATTTACACTGACAAATCATTGCTCCAACGAGTTTACTGCTTGCACGATAAAAAAGACCAATTTACAAAATCCAATTTCCACAAGCCCATGAAGTTCAATTATTTTCCTACGAAATTTCGCAGAAAGTCTCGAGGAGGGAACAGGGGAAGAAGATTTTGGACGATCCCGTAAAGCGAGTCGAAATTTCTGCTATCTATCCAGCCACAAGATGAAAAACTCGTGAACGAGTTCGCTCGTAAAGTTTCCCTTACGTTGACGCCATCTTTCGAGACGCTTGTAACGGTGTCGTTCGTTCCTTTCGGCTGCGCCCAACTCGCGCACCAAATTATTATGCAAACTGTTTACCACGAGAACAGGGATGCGGCTGACACAATACTGTTCGCGGCAGGATCGTACAATGAGAACGCGTCGTAAAGTTTCTGCGAACGTTACGCGTGTACGCACACAACAACGTTGCACGATTGTTTGTGAAAATAACAATGAAGTTATGGAAAAATATTTGTAAATACTAACAGATATTTAGAATAAAATTTCTATTTTTATAGATCTGTAGTAGTAAAGAATAGTTCGATTAAAAATATTGCAGCATTTGTCAAACTCCATGTATATTTGAAATAAAAGTTTTTTTACACGACATAGAAATTGTATCCGTGTTTTTTTATTTCACTGAAGAAATATCTGTGAAAAATATGTAAACGAAATATTTTGATTAAAAAGATTGCAGTATTGCGATATTGTAACATTTTATTCCAAATTGAAACTCAGGAAAATCCGCAGAAAAATAGTAGAATTGACCGATCGAAGAATGTCTGACTACAGTCGGCCATATTCCCCTTATTCTTTTCTAACTTCTTATAACGCGTGGATGTCTGTGTTATCGAGCTTCCAGGTAATATTTTTTCGATTTAAAGTTTTCATACCCAAGGCTGTTAAAAAGTTACAGTTCCCCTGTGCTTTGCTCTTTAAAGTGAAAGCTCTCTTTAGCTTTTAAGGTCACTGATTTACTTTTATTTCAAGAATAGAGTTTTTTAACCCTGAGATTTCGAATAAAAAAACAGTTTCCAATTTTAGTATACGAATGTTGGAATTTCTCGTTCGTAAATTCAAAAAAGCGAAATATTTATTTTACGCGTAGAACTTCCAAAAGCTTGAGACTAATTGGATAAAGTTACCAAGATCAAAGTTCTTTAATCTCAAAGTCGTGCGCGCATGATCTTGAGCTTTCTCGACGACGAAGCTTTTTCACCTTGACTTTTCAACACCACAACTTTTCCACCTACAGTTTCCAAGCATAGAGATCTTTCACCCTGACCTTTATGATTCTCTTATCTCGATCTTGTAAGCCTACCTCTTTTTTAATTCTAATGCTCGCACGTCTTACATATAAATATTTGCCACAACTCTCGCAGTTTTTTCTATCCAATGTTAAATCTTGCGTTATCTTTCGCTCCATCTAAATATCACGTATCACATTTTCTTCGTGCAATTAAATCAACTCATTAACAAATCTTCGCATTTTCCTAACTGTTATTTTAATCCTGAATTCCAACATGCTTTACAAGTCGTCTGACAGTAAAACCACGTTTTTCCACAATCAAGGAATTAATGTACATCGAATCAGCCTGTCTATTGATAACTAAATAAACAAACCAATTAAATTTCTTCGATCCGTATAACAATAAATTCTCCTTAACCTTGTCACCAATCAGTTTATTCTCAATTTCGATGTATTCAACGAATCATTTACAATTGGAGTCATCTTTTACTGCAATTTAACGATTAGATCTCTTATCAAAAACGCACACACATATATAAAGATACAAACAAGTTAATCAGGAACCCAATTGATCGATTCAATTTTCTGAGAATTTTTCGATTTTATTATTGCAGCGCACAATCGGTGCTTAATTCTCCGAAAGCCAAACGATTAATTGTCTTTTCCAAACTCGATTAGGATAAAAAATACATCGGAAAGGGGATGAATTAAAGAACCAAGAGATAGCCACAAAACCAGTGATCTGCCCGAGCTCGTCCCAAACCGGCCAACCAAACCATTCACTTGGAAATTTACATTTCAACCAGCAGAAATAGACGCCGGTTGCTAAGTTGGTTTCCGGGTCCGAAGGAAGTTTCGTCGTTCCCCGAGCGACTCGTAATTTTTGCGCTGGTCGCTCGGATGCGATCCGCGCGGAGTCTGCGGCGGGTGTCCGCATTGCAGATTTCCCGGTCACGACTGGGGACCCGCGACGATAAACCGGAGCTCGTTGATAGCGCCCAGGAACGTCTTAATTTCATGCATTGAGAACGGATCGATGCGAAAGCCCCATAAACGCCGCTGCGACCGTTTGTTTTCGTGCCAGTTGCGCGCTTTTACTGCACACCCGGGAATCGTCAACCTTGTGACCAAACCTCGACGATGTATCCTCTCGCCGTGCGATGCCTATCGCTCGTTTACGACGATGCTGAAGCAGCGAACATCGCGTGAACGGTTGGTTACGTTAGTACCATAGAGCAAGATTTCCTGATTAATGGTTTGATACGACAGAAGAATGACGATTTTTATAGTGGAAGATCGTGTTACGTCGGTTGAATCGTCCATTGCGATGGTTGAAGCACCGAGTGATAGCTTAAGAGGCCTAAATGAGTCTCTCAAGAGCCATGCTGATCAATTCCACGTATCGTAACAACCACAAACATTCTTTTCCAGTTTCCTTGCAAGTTTCGATTGTTATACTATCTCTTTGTGATGCTAAATAAATTTATGGAAATAAGATTTCTCTTTTGGAACGTCGTAATCTTTGATCTTAAATGTAGTGTATTCGTTGTAATCTTTCCCAATTGGGTTTCTAGTCACAGCTTAATGAGGCTTAATATGCAAGTAAATCCAACTCGTTCCAATCTACCACAGATCCGAAGCCTTCCGTGATCGTTTCCTTTTAAAAAGACTGGTAGCACTTACCATCGTTACTTACACACGTAAAGCTCAGGGAAAATCTTCAAGTCAGAGCTTTTAGCGTTCAGTATGGAGAGACCATTGGATCGCGCATCGCGTTTCGAACGAGGAAAGGCGCATCGGAGTTGGAATCGTCGATTCATTGGAGGCGTTAGAACGAGAGACCTCGTTGCGGAGTTATCTTTTCGCGATCGTCGATGCGTGTCAGGCTGGTTAAACCGAGTCGACGTTCGTCGATTCGAGACTCGAAACTTCTCTTCTGCGTACGTCCCGGCGGGATTCGTCGTCGCGACAGCGGAACGAGAAGAGGATGCGAAGCTGAGGGAAACGGCGCGCGCCACCGGAAGTAGAAAGAAGTAGCAGGCGACGACGCAGAAGTGCCGTCAAGTGGAATGCAAGGTGATGTAGACTCTCCTTGCTTTTGCCTGCTTGCACACACACCCCTACACCTTTCCTACTACCAAAGCTGTCCTCCCATTCACCTACGTCTCTTTCGGTTTCTTTCATTGCTCGTCGCTTCTTTCTACCTTATCTCTACTGATGTTGCTCGTTTTTACTTGTGCTCACCGTTCTTCCTGTTATTTTTTTCTCTCATACGTTTTTATCATATTTCTTCAGACTTTTTATATGCTCTTTTTTACTGTTTCTAACCAGAGGTGGAATAACTTGTTCGTTATTCCGTTGGTTTCAATTTCATTGACTGGTTCCTATTATTTTTCGAACCCATTTTCCAAGTCTCTTTTCATCGTTCTTTCGTGCCGTTCGATACGTGTTCATATTGCATTTTTATCGAACCTTTCTCACGCCTGCTTCTAGCGATTGTTTTCGCTTCTATTTATTACATCTGTTTCAATTCGACTTTTCCCTTTACGTTAGCGTTACTGATACCAGCATCGTTCATTTATCATCGTCGACTAATCTCGTACTGAAGAAATCGAACGATATACGAACAAATACATAGCGTGATCATTGAAATGCATAAAAATATAGGAACAGAACTAACCGTAGGAAATATCAAGGAATTTCTGCCAGAATTTATGAATCAATCTTTTCACCGCGTTTCCTGTAACCAAATATTTTCAATTTTGATGGGAAAAATTCCTCCTTCCTACCTACTTCCTCCACTATCATCTCGACCCATCTTACCCTCTAGTCTCTTCTACCATCACCACATAGAAACACGCCCTCTGATCCCAACTATTCTCCCTTAATCCCCCACTTTTTCCCTTTTACTCTTTATCATTCCAAGCTCATGCCGTCCGTGGAACGAGAAGAGCGACGTTACGTGGTCGACCGCTCAGTTCTGCTCGATGCATTCTTCATCCGTCGCCAGCCACCGTAACCACCCCTAGCTCGCAACTACCCCTTTTCTTTCTCCTCCCCATTCCTTTCTTTAACCTGCGTTCTTCGACGAGAAAGACCCGGTACACCTCTTCGTCCGTGATTTCTTCCCTGACAGCGTTCCCTCGATAACGCCTGTCACGTTCCCTCTTATTGCGACACGCGGTCGTTGTACCTCCGACCGCCATTATTTCCTGTGTTATTTCACGCTGGCGGGGGAGCGTTGATCCAGCGACCGGATCACGGCGTCCGATCGCCTGGAAAGAAATCTCTGCGGGAGTAGCTCGTGCAGCTTCGAGAAAAATAGCAGGGAAAAGTGATTCGTTGTTGGTAGACGAATCGTGGCTCGTTCTAGGGGCACTGAATTTCTTCGGGTTTCCTTTCTTTTCCGGGAATGCGATTCAGAGAAATTTGAGGAAGTGTATTTCAGAATTCTCTTTGAGAAATGGCGAAATGAACAATTTGGAAATTTAGGGTATGAAATTTAGCATATTTTTTTTTTTTATCATTAAGATGTGATTTACTGTACGGGAATAATCGAAATTTAATTTATGTCTAATTCAAACTTAACCGAAACTCGAGCGAAATCTAAACCACTTAGCTCAAACTCCATTCAAATCTAATACAAACTTGATCCAAAGAGCCAAATCTATTTCCGAATCTATCTTTAACCTAATCTGTATCGAGCTTCAATTATTCTCACAATATTATATTTTTCTCAAAATAAAAATTTCTATTATTAACAATACACAAAAGAAAGAAATTTTCTTGAAAGGTAAGGAACGTCTCAGTTTGAAAAGTGCTAAAACTCGTAACGCTACAGTCTTCACGGACTATTCCAATCACGAAGCTCGCCCTTCGATTCCTTCACGAGCAAGAAATCACCCCGCACCATCTATTTTTTTATGTCGTCTTTACGTCACGTATAGAGTTATTGCGGCAAGATTCGCGTTTCGAGAAACGAAAGGAGACAGAAGACGCGTCGTTAAAAATTGCTTTCCCCACGGAGGGTATTTCTCCAACTGTCCCAGACTCGACTCAACGTTCGTCGCCCTTCCTACCAATTTCAGACGCAATCATCTCGCTCGTTCTTTTTCGTTCTGTCTTTCTTTTTCATTTCTATAACATAGAGCGCGCGTCGTATACATTTTCGACGAAACGCGTTACAGGCGCATGCATTTTCCCTCCAAACCACATCTGTCCCGCGTCGTTCTCTTTGACGCTGTTTCTCCACTAGTAGGTGGATTGGTTTTGAATGTCATATAGAAACGACCGTAAATTTCTTTTCTGAAATCTTCTTTAAAATGTTTGATCGCATGTACGATTACTCTTCGATACAGTGACCACTATTTCCTGTTGCTTCTTGTTTGAACAACTATACCTTTCGTTTCTCAAAATAATACTTGAACGATCATCTATTTCTGCGATAATTTCACGAATAATTTATTATATATATTATAATAAGAATAGAAATTTTCTATCGTTAAAAATATTATTCAATATCATTTTATTGGAACTGAGACTTTTTGAAATTTTTAAGGGAAGAATTTATTGGATGATGCTTATTGGACAGGAAGTTGGAAGTAATTAGACAGCCGTCAAACACGAACAGGAATTTCTGCGCGAGTGGCAGCAGTTCATGCCGGAATCTGCGTAAACTCGGAATATTATTTACTCAGCGAACTGCCTTCGGTAGCTGCGTTCTTTATGCACACGCAGTTCTACGCAAATACGGCTTCTTAATGCTGTGTTTGTTTTCGTCCCGTATAACGTTTTCGTAGCGCGAAAACTTTGCTCTCAATGCCGTAGTTACTTTTTATCGTTAATTGCATATTAATTTCCAAGAATAATACACACAACTCTAAATTTTAATTATCCCGCTACGATATCTTCGAATAAAATTCGCGTAATAAAATATTGTATTGTTCAGACGCTGGCACATATTTTCATAGAAATTTCCTTTCTATTCACCGCTTCGTCAGATCTTTTACTTTATTTGCTGTACTTGATGTTTGACAAAGGGCGGAATTTTGTTATTGAGCATAATTTATTAATAAGCAGTCTATCGCGTACGTTCGTGCTTTTGTGAGAAATTTAAAATTGCGAAAATACGTAGGATAGATAAAATATACGAAAGCATAGAAAGTTTCTACAGTGTATAATATTCAATAATTGAAATCAATTTCTGCTTAAATTCCACTTCTTTAACTAGCTTTATAAAAAGCTACGAGTACGAATTAACATGCGCAGTTTACTCATCGAATACATAACACAATTTCGTTCACTACTGATTATTCATTCGTCTGAAAATTTTGTACCAAAGAGAAGACAATACTCTAAGAGCAACGATACCGCGTTTCTATGAACAATATTAACGCCACTCACCTGACTGCAGGAAGGAAAGCCGGACAGGACGAGGCTGGCAGAAATCTGAAACAACGCAAGAGGATCCGGAATTATGTTACACGAAATTTCGCCTTCTGGTTTTAATCACCGAGCTGAGTAATGATTCAGTCACGCTTAGACATCCGCGAATGCAATTTTCCTAGGAACCCATAGCTTGGAAATTCGTGGGAAAGTCCCAAGGAAAGGTCGGGGTATAGGGGTGAATTTAATCAAGTCGAAGTTCGCTGGAAAGTTAGAGGATAAGAGACCTCTCGTTAGACAAGGTTCGTTTTGTTGGGACGAAAGAGAGAATAGAAATGTTTGCGATTAGAACGACATTGTCAAACAAGTAATTTTCAAGTTCTACAAACAACGATTAACTGTTTCTATTAACGTTATTTAAAATTCATCTCGTCGCACCACTGTTGAACATAAAATTAACATTATAATTACGATTATAAATGCCTCTAATGTGCAGTTAAATATACTGTGCGTGAACGATTGTAATTATAGCGATACAACGAGGACAAGTGAGCATTTACACGTATAATAGTGATTCTATTTGGGTAGAAGTAAATAACAATTTTATTAAAATCCTGCGCGGGTACACTATCTGTTATCTGAATAAAACTAAACATCACTTTTACTAAAATTATCTACGGTAAAATTCGATTTATGTGAACTCGTTAAAAGTGTTTCATCAAACATTTCACATAATAAGATCCTCTCGGTCACTTATAATTTTCCCTCGTATACAAGTTCACGTTCAGATTAAACGGATTCAGCTAAGACCAAGTCATGTCACCAGACTTCATTCGTACACGAGTTCACGTTGCGGTAAGTAGATTCAGCCGACCGGAATTCATGATCAGACACCATACATAAACGATTTCCTGGCAATAAGTGCAGCCCTACCGCATATATCCTTAGTAACTACAACAGCCAAGCATGTACAACTCATCGAAATGCCTGATTCTATCGTTAATTACCAACAAGACCGAAAAAGTCAAACTCAGACATTTTTCTTATTATCTATTGGGTTGGCAACTAAATGATTGCGGATTTTGTCATTAGATGATATTGACCAAGCGAATAAATATCCTAAGAAATTATTCATTATTTCGTATATTTTGCGTATTTTCGCATATTTCAATCTAAATGCATAAACGATCTAATCGTCGTGGTATTCTTTAGAATAAATAGAGAGGCGATAGCCAAAATTTTTAATAACGAAACTCTCGAGCTTCGCTTCGTGGTAAAAATATTAAGATATGTATAATTTTATGTGCTAGACTAGGTTAGATTCGTAGTAGTGATACTTGTATGTGAATATCAGTGCGTGGACGTATGTGTATGAGCAGCGTCTCGAAAACAAATGAATGTAAACTGTTCAGTCGGTTAACAGTCGGATATGGAAGAAAGTGCTGAGACGCGTGCGAGTGTGTATCGATGAATATCTTTGAAATCGCTTATCAAATAAATATATAACTATTCTAATATGAATTCTAATTGTAAATTTAGTGTTCCTATACCATTATTTCGGCTATTAAGATCCAAAATTCTCAACAAAAAAGTACCAATGTAAGAAGAACAGTGAAGCTTCACATCGAAAGCGAAGTGATTTGTTTAAATCAAAATTGGCTGATTTGAAAGACCTTGATCGCTGGTTCTATGAAGCACGACAGTCTCGAAGCTCGATTGTTTGGCGATTAAAGGGGGTAGCACGAGCTTCGTGAAAGAACGACGGAGAAGCCGAGGAACGCCCGGAACCTCGAATACATTACACCGTCGCGTTAATACCTGGGCCGCACGCGACGTTGTTCCGGTGCATAACATACTCGATTTAACTGCGTTTAGTTTTAAAGCTCGCGGACCGTTTTCCCCCTCGAGCGATACATCGAGTTCCACTTCCCGTTTCCACCTGGCGTAGCATTAACGCCCGGACTATCGCTAATGTGCGTTCTCTGTCATGGAAACCGGCTTAAACCGACGTCCAACAATCTGTTTTCTCCATCGTGATCTTTTCTCCGAACTGCTTCCGCCCTTTCCCTTCCCCTTCGTTTCTGTACTTTTTGCTGTCGCGTTTCGATCTTTCGTACGAGAAATTGGAACGAGACGACGATTCGTTTTCATTGTTCGCTAGAGATTCAACATGCGTAAATCTGGAATTTAGTTATAGAATATTCTCCTTTTTGGTATTTGATTTAAGAGATAAAAATTTGATTAATGGATGATTTATTTTTAGCGTTCGTAGTAGCTGGATTTAAAACTAGAAATATCTGGGATTTAACTAAAATCAGATTATTTAATTGATAATGAAATTGAAACGTTGATTGATTGGGCCATTCATTCGGACGATTGACAATTTAATTGTATTACATTCTCTTATTGGTTTTTCATTTGAAAAATCGGAATGTCGATGATTCTGTTCTTCGTGCTGGTTGAAGATCCAAAATTTGTTCCTTTTCTAGCGTTTGGTTCGATAAATTGAAGTATCGATAAACGATTCATTTTTAATATATCCATTTAATCGTTATCGTAGAATGTTATCCAGCTTTAATCACTGATCGAACATTATAGAAACTAATCGTTCGGAATATACGTATTTCTAACTCTGATCTCTTCCCGAAAATTCAAACTCAAACTCTCTAAATCCTGGATTCGAGACCTCGAATCGATTGGAATCGCAATTGGCCTACCACGAAGCTTCAACTAGTTCCGATTTCACTACCGATCTTTGCCAAACTTCTCTCTGCAAGTCGTCTTCGAAGAGCTTTAAACCCCCAATCGGAAATTTTCGAAGGATACGGCTTGAAAAGTCTCGAAGAGAATCTAGCGGCTCGGGGGAAAAAGTTGGTTCTTTCTTCGTTTCTGTGGTAATAAGCGCTGGTCTAGTTTGATAACGCGGTTCAAGCTTTGACGTGACGGGTATAATTAAACAAACGAAGGAATGGAAATTATCCGGACTGGCGGCTGACTCGACAGGTCGAGATGAAAATTCCGCGGTGGAAGTAATTCGCGACATCTCGCAGGACCTTTCGATGAGAATTCCACGAGTTTCGAAGCCTGTAAAAGCCGATCGATCGCGTTTAAGGAACGACGCGGATCATTTGCATTTCGAAGATCTTTCAGTTCAAGGAATACAGAAAAATCATCGCTTTTAAGTTAGATTTAATTTCAACATTGATAACGCGATGGAAATATTATGCTTTTGATTATATTTTATTTTATTTTAGTTCTAATCGGAAAGGGGTGAGATTCCTCTAGTGTCCAAGGGATCTCTCGTTGCCATTACCACGGAAATAAACCGAGTGCCTTTCGCTTCAGCGAAAAATCGCCGCGATAAATCCTCGCGACTCGTTTCGACGAAGTTATTTACGACGCCGACTTCACCCTCCTATATATTGTCCGATGCTGTTTATAGTCGGCCATTTTTCCGGTCGCTCTACCTCTAACGATGCGTCTAGCGCTTTTAAGTTTAACAGGTGGCAGATCGTCGAGTCGTCTGTTTGAAAAAAATATTTTCTTCTCTATCTCATCGACCAATCAATTTCACAAATTCTCGGTTGATTAGAATTTCACTTCGGTTGTCTTCAGTTAGTTCCTAGTTTCCGCCGATAGAATTCCTTTCGATGATTCAACGATTACATTCTTATATCGTTATTTGTTACGTCTCAAGAATCCAAATTATACCGAAAATTCGAATCTTCTATCTTCGTAAAATAAAGGAAATTTCCTATGAAATTGATTTGTTAATTTCTATCATCTCTTTGAAATTTCATACCCCCGAAAATACGCCCTCCTCTTCTACCAGTTTCCCCTCGAAGCGCACTGTCACTTCGATCAAACTCCCTCGAACAGGCAACCCCCTGTTATATTCGCCCCTGGCAAGATTCCCAGTGTCGTGCCTTAATTTTTGCCAGTCGATTACTCGAAGCTGTTGCTCGCGAAGTGTATTTCGCGATCGCGGGGGTTAATTTCACGGCGTGGCGAGCCGTGCAACACGGCGAAACGACGCGTGACCCAGTTAACTCACTCGCTTCCCGGTGCATCGACCCGAGCGAGCGTTTATTAAGGGTGGCAAAAGGGTCGCGAGTTACAGTTCGTGGAAGGAGGATGGGCCAACGTCGCAGAGTAAACGTCCCTTAATTAAGTTGTCTAGTCCGCCAGACCGATCCATCGAGCTTCTTTATCGAGAGAGCTAGTCCCTGATGCGAAATCGATGACACGCTCGCTCTCCGAGAGGACGTCGCCTGTTTCGTCCTCTTACTCTCTTTCTCTTCCTATCTCCTTTTTTTCTTCTTTTTTCTCTCGTTTCTCATCTCTCTCTCTCTCTCTCTCTCTCAGTCTCGAGGGAGATGTTCAATAAAAATTCCTCAAGAGCCTCGACTGGCAGGAAATGTCGTCGGTGAAGCGCGTGTACGCCGAGATCCTCTGGCGGAATCGAAACGGAATTTCATGGGACCTTCGAACGAAGACGAGGGACCGGACGTGGCGGCTTTTTAGATTCTCCGCATAGCAGACGAGGACAACCCTGAAGGTCATTTCGTTCGCGACTAGCTCGTGCATAGAGTTTCTGCTCACTATGGTATACTTAACGGAAATACTATTTGCTTCAGCAAATATCAATTTCAGTCAATCAAATAATAACCGTTGTTACGTCCGTGACCCTCCACATAAAACAAACTCGTTCCCCCGATCAAAGAAGATCACTAGACGTCTAAACATCTTTATTCGGACCCGCAATAATCCCAAGGACCGTCATAAATTTTAGCATTTTTTATAATCAAGACCCTCAGATTCCTAAAGTATCTTTCAAGTCGAAAGGTTCCTTAGGGTTATTGCTCATTCCAGGAAAACACGAGCAAACAACATAATGCCACCCACGAACGACCTTTGGTCGGGGGCGGCCAGCACCCACCAGTTTTTCTCTCATCCAATTGGCAACGATGTCTGTTGCCCTCGCTTTCTTAACGAAAATTACCATTAACGAATCCGCTTGTCTCATACTCTGGACACATCCATCAGTGGTTTTTTCCTCCCCGACATCACCGTCACCGAACTACTTGCTAGTAACTTTGAGATCTGAACACATCTGACTTGCTGTTAACATTTCGCTGAGAACGCTTCTACACGCACCACGCACGAATACTCGAGTGTTCACAGTTGTTGGAAATAAAGTGTATATTTAACCTGTTAGCTCGGTGTTATAATCATTCAACCACCCGTATTATCCTAAGCGAAACAGGGGATCGACTGATTCGTGGCGTCGATTATCGTATCGTATCGTAACGAGAATTTACGACTCTCGTTGACGCGTTATACCGCGAACGCGTCTCTCCGTGAAACGGTCGAACAACGGTGCTTGATAAATAACGAGGATCGAGACTACACGTTTGTGGATGATTGAACAAAGTTTAGAAGTTGTCTTGGGAAATGGAGAATTTTTGACAACGGGATTACAAACGGAAGATTTTTATATCTAGCAATTGGAAACCACAGTGAAAATTCACGATAAGTAACAGTTTCGTATGAGGGCAATTTCATAATCCAATGTTTTATCAAACAATTATTACTACGATCGTTCTTTCACTAGGTTTGACAAAATCCTCCCAAGTTCGTTGATTTCAGGAAACTGGAATAATCTGAACGAGCTTGACCGGCGTGTCTCGCGTTTGCCACAAATTCCACGTAGTAAAAATGTTTTAATCTTTTTCGCGATGATTTTACACGACCGGTTCGTTTTATTTCTCGTTTGGTATTTCGATCTTCTACGCGCGTATTTCCAGCATAAATTTCCGCAACATTTTTCAAAATTCACGTTGATACACGTAACCGGGGAATCGAGCCAATTGCTAATGTATAAAACAGCGTTTGTTCCCGCATAACTAAATTCAAACCAATATCGGGACGTGCAATATAAATTCATTTTGGTGGCTCAGTTAAATCGCGGAATTGAAAACGTTGACTCTTGAAATTTCTGCCAGCCTCGCCGTTAAATTACCGTCATTATATCCGTCAAATCACTAACGGGTGCTGAACTCGATTGCAATTTGGTCCTGCATGTAATTTTCCAACGATCTCTCGATGCTTGACTTGCTGTAACGAGAATTATTCACAGAAGCGCGCATGTATACGCGTATTTGATCGTTGTGTTTCGTTTCGATCCATCAAAATCTGTACAAACGTACCATTCTTTCCATTAACCAAGAAGCTAATTGTCCCTTATGTTCGAATAATAACCGTCAAATCAAAAGCCAAATGGAAATTTCGAATTTCCTAGTTTATTCATCTGTTCAGCTTTAATATCACGAATTAAATCAGAATTTTACGCGTTCGTAACGAAGTGGCGATGCAAACGGATATTCTACTCATTTGGTGACAAAATGTTGTTCCAAGAAATAAACCGTGAAATCAGAATAATTCGATGTATGACAAATGTTTAACAGATTAAAATATAAGCACCGATGATTGAAATTTCTACCAAAGAAACTGCGCAATGTATATTACGCTTGTGTATTCAAATTTACGCTATAAAACGGATATAATTAAATTTCGATGACTTACATAAAATATATATAATACCGAAACTTAATAAAAAAAACTAAAACGTGTTCTAGAACTTCTGAACAAGACTTTGTATCGTTCTAAATACATGAAATTTTCATATAAGAAAAAAATAAAGTAGCCATTGTTCACATTGCTCATTCTCTACTACAATAGTTCTAGCATCGATAAATTTAACAAGTCGGATTAAGCGAGTCGCGACGGAACTTCTGATGTAGTCAGCGATTAATTCGTTTCTTAGAAATCTCCTCGCGGTCGCCGCGGAGGTGCAATTAGTTTGACGAATGGTTCGAATTACGAAGAATCTTGTCCCGATAATTCAAACGAGCCGTCGAAAAATTCCTCTCGAGTATTCTTCGTGTAGAAAAAGCCAGACAGGAACGCGCGAGCATGTAAATTCTATTAATTCATCGTTTCGTCGCGTCTTGTTTCTCCGCGAGCGAATCATTTGTAATGAAACGTTTCATTATTCTTGTTTTCGAGGACAGGTTGAAAGTCTTTTTGTCGAGTAATATGCAGAATTCAGAAAGATATATGGTAATTTCCTCTTGCTTTCGAGAAACTCTGATTGCCATTACGTGGATGCCAGTTGGCGATTTTCTACCTTCGGAAAAGAAACTTTCTCTCAGGTTTCATGTAATGTGTGAAAGTAAGTAAAAATGAAAACCTATCGATGCTAAATTGATGCTGTTTGTACGTATCTCCAACGCTATTTAAGCGTGATTATATCTATTAGAGAGTAGCGTGATCTCATCTTTTTAAATGAAAACGTGTTAGACTTTTCGATTGAATTTGCTCGCGGATATTTATCGAAGAACGAAAAATTCGATAGCCTCTCCTTCTGATAAATTGTATGAACGTAACGAAATGTAAACAAGGAAAGATAACCAACTGTAAGTAATAAAATATAATTATAAAGAAAATTATTTTAGCCTTGGAATACCAGAGAGGAAGGCGAGACACGATGGAGTCGTCGTGTAAATTTCGCGTGACAGTCAAATTCCGAAGACGAGACACGCGCAATTTCCCGCAGGGCGAAATTACTGCTCTTAACGAAATTAAAGGCACCCTATGTCGCGCGCCGACGACTCTATCCTCCGTTTCATACGTCAAAGCTACGCTCGCGGTGAATTTTGCGCGCATAATCACAAGCAACCATGGAGCACGTGCTTTTCAAGATTCGAAACGTTACAAATTCTCGATGGATCTCGTGGATAGAAACATCTCAATCGTTCGTAGTAGAGAAGTAGACGTAGAGAGGTAGTTCTTGGAGACGAGCCAGTCTCTGTCTGTCTGTCGGGTTTGGTTTATTTGGGCCTTTTCGATTAATCGGTTCGGTCGACTAAAGTAGAAAGCGGCTTCGAGCGTAGAGGTTGAGGGAAGGAAAATTGAAAAGCGTTCGAAGAAGCAAGTGCAGCTGGATTAGAGGTTGAGCAATCTCCCGAGAACGTGATCTTACCGCTCTTATTATACCTTCTTGTTTTTTCCGTTGAATATGTTGGAGGTTAAGCTGGATAAAAAATTCTGATAGAAAGATCGTGAATGTTTTATACTTAATATCCTCAGTTTTATATATGTTACGACTATAATAAGCATAGGTTATCATGGCAGGTCTTTAATATCGTGACAAAAGATACTCAAGGAAGTATATAATATATATGGCAAGTAAAGAAATATTTTATGAGAATAAAATTCGCGTGTATAGTATCAAGAATAAAATAAAAACACAAACATGATATAGAGAACGCGTAAAATGACGTTAGGAGTACGCAATGTAAATGTTAAACCTTCGCAGTCCAAGCAGCATTCGACGCTTCGTTCCAGCTGATTTTTACTCGAGAAGCTACTTTCAAAAGCTATTCGTAATATGGATGAACTTTCATATTCTCGAGCGAAACAAAACCGCAAATCTTCGTGCAATAACATGCCGTAACCTAAACCTTGCTGTAGTCGTAAATCATCTAAGCCATTTTTTATTTGCAAATCATTTAAATCTCTCCGTATGAACTGAAATACGTACAAGGTAAGGTCTCTGATCTTTACCATAACAATTCGCTCGATATCGTAGCTGCCTCGTAATCAAACCAAACGGCGCCGACAACTTGGACCTATCTCCGAGTTTAAACCGTAACAGGGTTCACTTGACGCGATGCAATAGTAAACTTCGAGTTCGACTTCGACGTTCACGACTATCGAGACGCAGGTAAACCTCCTAATTGCCAGTAGCGTTTCAGGTACGCGGCATTATTCGAAGCCGGCTTGCACTCGATAATGAACCAGCAAGCCGGCGCTCACGACGTTGTTGCGAGCAAGGATCGAATCGCATACGTTATTGGGATAACAAGGGAATTAATTCCGAACCGTTTCGATCGTCGCCCCCACGCCCCTTCAGCACGTTGATCGACTCACTTCCGCGGAAACCTGGTGTCCCCTGACAACATACGAATTCTATGCAGCTCCAAGAACAGAGAAATTTTGGTGAGACGCGCGATAATACGTATTCGTCGATGAAACGATAGAGGAAAGGATTGAGACGATGAGAAACGTTTGATGACGAAGAAATGGGAAAATAAGATTTATATCGTGAGATTTATTGGATTTCTTATATTTTGACACCAGTTTGTTGGTTGATTTTTTCTTGACCGATTAGCTTCTTCACGAGTTTATGAATATTTTTGTAGTCGTTAAGAGTTTACGAGTACATCGAGGTAGGAAGGATTTTATTCAGAAAAACATGGATCGAGAGGGTGAGAAACGTCCTTGGACAGCGAGAGAGACGAGAAAGAATATTTATACACTGGCTGTTTATTAGATTTTACATGTTTTGAAGGACGTTATTTGGTTTTTTATGGGAGAGTATCTTTTGAAACAGTTTATGAAGATTCTCCTTTACACGTACGTTTCTAAGAAGCGCAATTTAACGATGGATACACAGATGAAAGGGACGAACGTTTACACTCTGCGTGCTTATTGAATCTTTAATATTTTTAGAGCGGGTTATTTGGTTAATCTTGGGAGAATATTTTCCTGAACAACTAATGATGGAATTTCATTAAAAATGAATTAATGGTATGCTTTCTTAATTCGAGGAAAAAGCAAGATTAGGCTTCCTCTTTGTGCTATTAAGATCTACCTTTTCTTTTTCCAATATGTTGTTCATAGATCTAAAACGTTGATTTAATGATACAAATTGTAATCCGCTAGAATCACTGCCAAATTATTCATCGACATATCCATACCAACTTTAATAACAGAAGATTCGCGGAATTCTCATGCAATTAATACGCCATCTAATAAATGTCCAATTTATACGAAACTTATCCAGTTTCGCGTCGCATTGACTTTCATTAGAAAAGTTCTATGGAACTTGGAAGGATGGAGAAAAGTTGGCAGAAGCTACGAGACGGACAAGAACCGATCGAATCAATCGACCAACCGGAACGAGTAATTGCTAAATAAACGTCGGGCCGGCGATGGCCGCTCGTTAAATCGTTAATTTGCGATACCGGGAATAATAATGCAACGCGATGAAATATTCATACGGATATTCGCCGATGTTCTCGTTTATCCCGCGCATTGAGTGCCGATTATTTCGAAAACAGTCGGCGAGGACGCGAGGCGAAATAAATTTCCAAACGCAATAATCGACACCTGTCTTTTTCTTCCTCTTTCTTACTTGCTTCTCGACGATTCTACGTTCCGCTCGATCGTCGAAATTGTCGTAGGCGTGCGGACGGTGCAAACATTTTCGTTGCTACGATTTTTACGCGGCCATTATAAATCGTCGTTTTAATGATCGAGAGGTATTTCATTCAGCGCACGGTGAATATGCGGTACATTAAGCGAGATACATTCTACAGGCTGGTTCATTATGCGTAGGAGCCGACTTCGTCGATATATTCCACGTTAAAAAACGATTAAACCGCCATTTGAATGTTTTCGAATGGCCGCTGCCCATTTGTTAACGTTTCATTAAATCGAGTTGACGATCGAGAGAGACGTATTTCCATAGTGCACGCTTCGAATGTTATATTGTATGGGATTCGTTTGACCGAAAAACAATCCAAGGGGAGATATGCTCAATTGCTTGTAGCAATCGAAAAAACTAACACTACGTTCATTTATCCGACATATCGGCATGCACCAGATCTACCGATTCACGCACGAGATCACATCTTTCTCTGGAAGCAAGATGATAGATATAGAAAGGACACGATCACGGAATATTATCGAAAAAGCTTCGCAGAAGAACCGGTTATCGAGCAGAAGATAGAGATAAGTAACGACAGATTGCAACGTAGAAACTACGTAATATTTCAACCCCCTGTCAAAACGAGAACTTAACACAAATATACGCTCGCATCTACACACCTGTTCCCCTTTTCCCCTTTTCTTCCGTCGAATTCTCCTGGATACACACATATATATGTATGTGTATATACGCACACATGGTACACGTCACGCGATATTAAAGCAGATTCCTTTGGCGAGCGTCCAAGTCGATGAAAACCGAGGTTATCGTCTGTGCGACGGTCGATTTCTTTGTAGAGGCTACAACGACACCGTCGACTACGCGAAAATCGCGCACACTCATTTTACGACGTGTCACCGTCATGAATTTTCAAGCTTCCTTCCATTCTTATGAATGGAACTTCCTTTAACACTTGTACGACTTCCTTAAGCCCTTTGTGTCTTTCGTATTGTCTATTCTTTTAAATTCATTCAAGGTTATCATAAAGATTCGTCCCATGGTGTTGAGACTTATTCAATGTTCTTGTAGAAAAAATTCTTGACTCTTCGATAAATTTGGTTTGCAGCGAAGCTCTCTTATTGGAATAGTCTCCAAGTTTCTTTTAAACTTCGTTATTCTCCGAGCCTCGCCGAACATATTCCAAAGTTCTTGCGCGGCAATGAATGAAGTTTGAACTTTGAAACTTTTATCCGGCTTTGTCAACGTTTATTAAAAATTGATTCTAGAGAAAGATATCGCGGGATATCGTTGTACAATTTAACAAACGTTACAGATAGATAAAAGAATAAGAATACAAGTAGTAGGAGACTATAATCGGGCAGACTTCATATTTCGTCTCATCACTTAGACTCGATCGCATGAAATATTAATTCAGTATATTGATCGATATAAGAATTCAACAGCGTCATATAGATATAAATAAAATAAACAAGCGCAGGTAGTGGAGAATCGTTTATGGTCAGACAGATTCCATCTACTTGGACTTAATCTACTAGATTCTATATTTTTCAACTTACCTACTTTATATTATGCGTTACGTAAAGAATTACGAAGAGAAAAGTAAATTCGATTCTATTGCAGAACATTACTCTGACAAACACTGCCTAAGTAAATTATTTTTAATACTTTACTGTCTATCATGATTCACGATAGTTTTATCGAAGCGACGCTCACACCGCAAATAAAACATTTTACAATTTCAACTTTACCACTCGATATATATATATTTATCAATATTTAAATTTTGCACAAAATTCTACTGTAAACATTCAAAGTTTGGTATTTCAATTTGGCCATCGATGTTTAAAATGTCAGTAGCACTTCCAAAGAATGAATCGAAAATGAACCGAAGCAGAAGCGATATTTCCGTGTGTTATCATGAACGCTTTGCAAGATAATGCAAGCACGATTCTGTTTACTCTGCATTCTGCACGCTGGTCGCGTTTTTGCACGCGTGCATATTGTTCCTATGGAACACGTCCAGGAGCATGCAATCAGTGTATATTCGTGAACACGCGAGCCCACGCGCGTGTGTTTCACATGCCTTCACGCCGGCATCAGTGCCCGGTCTGGAAATTCTATTTAGAATTTTTTTTTTGCGCCGCCAACTTGAATCGGGTTTCCTCGAGGTTTAATTACGCGTGCCACGCAACCTTTCTCATCGTTTCGCTCTGGAATTCAGGCCGGACCGCGCGAGGAAGCTGAACCTTTGCCCTCCGCCACGGTTAATTACAACCTGACCTTTGATCTTACGAAACGGTCCCGCATGAGAACCGTGATTTCAGAGGACCAAGCAACTTCCACTGTTTTTTACCGGTTGAAAGAAGCGGAGAAAAATAATTGTAATTGCAAGTTCTCTGTGGCCAGAGTTTCGCCACGAAATCCGCAGATTATATTTTATATTCGCACAGAACGAGTGACTTTCGCCGAGAACTTTACCAGTACTTTAATCCATTAATCCTCCGACTCATTATTTTTCAAGAAGTTTATTCGAGTCGGTATTGGTTATCCACTGGTATAATACCGTGTCAGCTGCAAAATCTGGAAAATATTACACAATTTATAATTAGTTATTCTCTGCCTGAATAACAGAAACCGATGTTGAAATTCAACTTTGCGGCAGGTACAATTTGCTTTTGTTAAATTACCATCATGTCACGACGATACTACGATATTGTAAAGTAAAGGGTTAAGAGCAATATTTTATATGAATTTTTCCTAAAGAATTGGAAGACTATATAAATATGTAAAACAAACGATCATCCGGATCTTAACAGTGATTCTGACAACGATCGTTCGCTCCTCGTTAGAAAGAAATCCGTCAATTCCATCTGTTAATCCAAAATTATCTCGATTGTCTCTAAACATCCCTCTACCCGTAAAACCTACAACTTCTCCTCTTTCTAACCATATACTGCCAAACGCTCCCTTTCTCTCTCTGTTTCTGTCTCTATGCATCGAAAGTTTCATGCACGCGAGAGTGCCTCTGCAAGATACGAGCGTCGCCACACCTGCCACAACGCGTGCTCCCCTTTCGTTCACCTGAGCGATCTGCCGACGTCACCACACGCGTACGCTTACACGAGTCAGGAACACGCACGGGGAAGGGTTAGAAAGCTGGGCCACGGTGGTAACATTCCGGAAGCCAGGATCGATATCCAGACACGCCATCGCCAGGCTCGACAGCCAACCACCCTCTTTTCACCCTCTTCTCCTACCTTCCAATCTTCTCCTCCTTCTTATTCATTCTCCATCCTTCACCCTATTCCACGTCTGTTTATTTTTCCCTCCGCCCCGTTCAGCCCTCGCAGAAGGTTAATGGACCCTCGGGGATGTCTTTGGTAACGCGAACGTTCCGCGGAGTTTTTCCTTTCTACCACCTTTGGCGAATCGTCCTCGAGCGAAATTCCTCGAAAAGCGGTTGAAGCCGCTGAGATCAAAGCAGAACGGATGCTCCCCGACGGAAAATCCAAGCCCCGTGATTATGTTTAAGTTGGTCCATGAGAAACTAACGAGTTCTACAGGGTACATGCCGGTGATTGCCGGAGACTTTCACCAAGTGTTTCGCAGCAGGAGGAAGTTGTTAAGAGAAGAAGATCGGGGCTTGATAGTACGTAGGATTTGATTCGTGTAATTGGAAGCGGTGTTTAAAGGAATATGTACTTCTGCGGTGTTTTGCTTCCACTTTCTCCGCACTATTACAGCAGAGACCGATTTTAAGATGTAAGATACCGAACAAAATATTTACCGAACGAAATGTTAAACTAAAATATGTCAAGCGATATTTGGTGATAATATTACGGCGAAAATAATTTCACTCTTTCGTAAATTCTCGTTTGCTTGTTTCGCAGATGCGTGGTTCGACGTTTTCTGTTCCGTAAACATTGACAGTGTTTGGAAAATATACGTGAACTGTAATAAAATTATTTCACGGTATACCGCAAAAAAAAAGAATGAAATAGGAATATAGAAATATAGCAAATTTAACGTGCAATTTTCCCGTAATCAAATCGCAACGTTTCATAAAACCGGACAACTTATCCAAGCGATGCGTCATGTTGCGGGCGAGTCAGTTATCTTGTCGGCAAACTTGTTAACAAAATTGCAAAGCATCGTTGCTCGCGGCTAATGGATCATCCGTAAGTTTTCTAAAGTTTGTAGGTCGGCGAATTTGTCATCGAAGTGATTACGGTCGGCAGGTTGGTGGATCGGTCGCCGTATTCCATTCCCATGAGGATCCGAAAGCAAGTAAAAGCGGTCGAACGTTGGAATCGGGGTCGTGGAAGCCGGGATTAACGACGGTTTCTTTTTCCGCGAGCGCTTCTTACAGATTCGATTTGACCCGCGGCATTGTTCGCATCGCTACGATCCGATCGCGAAGAACAAAGGCGGACGCATCGTCGTCCCATTTGCTTTAAACGCAAAGAGAAAAAAAAACAGAGAAAAACATGGGGGACAATGCATTTTTGATCGACAGAGAGATAATTTGTTCGATAGGGAATTTTGCGAGGCGACTACAGGAAAATGGATCGACCAAGGTTCACAGGGTATGTGGGCAGATTTTGATAGATGGCAGAGTAGAAGTTGAGGAATTGATCTTGGTAATGCATAGACGGTGAAGTAGAAATCTTTGCGGATGAAAAATATAGAAAAATAAAGAAAAAAAAGAGAACTTGTATAATTTTTAATTATATTTAATCACTTGGTACATATAGATAGGCTATTTTAATATAATTGATCATTTTAAGAAAAATATATAGGCTGTCTCGCTAAATTTGAGCATGTAAAAGTTGAATTTCTGAAAAATGCTTGAAAGAAATTTATGCTCTTTCAAGAAGTGTATCTATATAATGATGTGAATTTCAGAAAATATATAATACACCAACAATCTTCATTATCGTTTTTCATAAAAAGAAATTGAGTAATTTTCATCTTAAGTCGCTCTAAAAGTAGTAAAATTTGGACATTATTATATAATCGATAGCAAAAGCCGTGAGTTGAGCAGCGAGTTGCACGTTCCTTTATCCGAAGAGGGTAAAACAATACTTCTTGATAACAGGATTACGAAGAGCAGCGCAACAGCTGCTCGAGGAACATCGAATGCGAATCTCTCTTCTAATTACGAAGTCTCTATGATCATTAACATAGCGGCAACTCGTCGATCCTTTCTAATTGCAACATCTTGTTAGAGATGAAAAACCACCGAAAACAAAATTGACAAGCGCCTGTGTTACATAAAGACTGCAAGATACGTGCAGTTCGGATGAAACACACGATCATTATACTTAACCGCGTGTATGTTACGTTCCACCGCTCTAATTAACCAAGATAATTAGTCAACGGTTCCTGGTGTGACCACTCACGAACATTTTTCCTCTGTGAACAAGGTACGCAGGATGGTAGAACGACGCCTAATGCGAGAAAATCCGATTACGCGACGCGAAATGCACACAGCCAATAAAAATTCGCAGATTTCGCGCTGGGAAAACGGCTCGCACGCTAATTTACAGCGAAGCTGTAGCAGTGGCGAGCTTTACGATGCACCTGATACCGATAAAAGTACCGACGGGAATTAGCGTGAAAGATCGCTGTCCTGATACGAGCAGATCGTAAACGCGACAGAACAACGATATGAAACGTTACTGCGCGTAGTAGCGTATCAGAAAAATTGCTATCTGTGCCGTGAGGCGTAACCAAAATCCCATCTTTCGAGCTTTCTTGCACGATAATTTAAAAGCTAGCAATTAGACTACGGATGTGCATTTATGGGAAATTTAAAGACACAAAAATGTACGATCCTGTACACGTAACGCACAAAGATATATAAAATATCAGAAGTAAAGCAAACTCGTTATACTATTCAGATGATGTAACAGATCTCTTTCTACCGTATAATCCATTCCAATGTTTCTTATTATTGAGATATGTATCATTTTGTGTGCTACACTGGATTAGCCGCGTAGTAGTGATACACATATATGAGTATGAGTGCACGTACGGAAGTACGTGCGTGCACAGTGTCTCGTAAAACAGACGAATGCAACTGTTCCGTTAGTAGTCTGGTATGGAAGATGGTGAGACAAAGAGAATGCTGAGACGCGTGCAAATGTATATCGACGAAGATGTTGTAAATCATATATTAAATAAATTTGAAACTATATTCATATCAATTCTAAGTATAATCTAAGTGTTCCTGTACATTTATTTCGGCGATTAAGATCCAGAATTCTCAACAGTTATATGAGAAAAACATGAATTTTCATAAAACTTCGCAGTCTACTAGCAATATCAATGGATTGACACGTGACAGATTGTAGTTTATAGACATTTTACAATTTTATGTTAAATAGAATGATCGAAATAAATTATATTTCGTAAAATATCACTTATTCCACTGTCAAACATGTTGCAATTATGATAGAAAATCTATCGGTGTTAATTAATTTTTAACTCGTATCCGATAAAAACGAAACCAAAAGAGAATCACAATTTCCGAGAAATTGAATAACGAGAAAATCCGAAGCAGTATTCCTTGACAGAACTTTGCATTTTAGGCTATAAAATATTCATCGACGATCAGAGTAAGGACACAAGGTGAAATACGTGGATCTAGGCGACGTTGAACGTGATTGTGAGTCCGATACAGAGGGTCGCGGCAACACGAATGGATCAATCGCTGAATGCGCGCTCGAAACTCGAAGCGAACGTTTGATATCGCGCTTCGACCAAGTGTTCTCGAAACCGGCTCGTATCGAGTGTAAATTTTGTTCGATATCGCTACAAGTAGTTTCACGGAAAAAAATCCCATTCTAGTATCCTTAAAAGTGAATTTTAAAGAAGCGGAGCAAATAAGCGAAACGAGAGTAAAAGAGATATTTCATATTCTACGAGTTGTTTCCTTTTTTATTGAAAAACGTGTACGAGAATCGTGAGGAAATATTGTACGAATATATTACATGTACTACATGAAAATTCTTAAAATTTACTTACGACTATCGGTAAAATTTAAAACCAGTATAAAAATGTTTATAGAAGTACAAGTATTTTTGGTGGATCATTGTTTATATAGACTGGATAATATTTATAAATACAAAATGTTTATAGAAGTTCAAGTATTTTTGGTGGATCATTGTTTATATAGACTGTAAGATATTTATAAACACAAAATGTTTATAGAAGTTCAAGTATTTTTGGTGGATCATTGTTTATATAGACTGGAAAATATTTATAAACACAAAATGTTTATAGAAGTTCAAGTATTCTTGGTGGATCATTGTTTGTATAGACTGGATAATATTTATAAACACAAAATGTTTATAGGAGTTCAAGTATTTTTGGTGGATCATTGTTTATATAGACTAAAATATTTATAAACACAAAATGTTTATAGAAGTTCAAGTATTTTTGGTGGATCATTGTTTATATAGACTGGAAAATATTTATAAACACAGAATGTTTATAGAAGTTCAAGTATTTTTGGTGGATCATTGTTTATATAGACTGGAAAATATTTATAAACACAAAATGTTTATAGAAGTTCAAGTATTTTTGGTGGATCATTGTTTATATAGACTGGAAAATATTTATAAACACAAAATATTTATAGAAGTTCAAGTATTTTTGGTGGATCATTGTTTATATAGACTGGAAAATATTTATAAACACAAAATATTTATAGAAGTTCGAGTATTTTTGGTGGACCATTGTTTATATAGACTGGAAAATATTTATAAACACAAAATGTTTATAGAAGTTCAAGTATTTTTGGTGGATCATTGTTTATATAGACTGTAAGATATTTATAAATACAATACATATATATTTATAAATTATCTATAAAATTAAAAGGACATCGCTCAACCGAGAGTGGTTATAGAGAAAATATTAACCGGCCGGTCTGACTACATACACGAATTTCGGGTATATTTCACTGCGTGCATTCCTGGTGCAAACGTACAGAGAATCGAGGACGAGTACGCGTTATCCCTTGACAGTCAACTCGGTGAAATTTCACCGGTGACGAATCCTGCCATTTCTGCACCATTAATTAGGTCAGCAAGATCGTTTCGGAGTGAACGTAAAATCTTCAGCGTGACGCAAATTGTGGTGCCTGTAATGGACTACTTAGACGTTGATACGATTACATCGATTACGAGCGAACGATTAGCATCAATGCGAGGTCGTATGAAACAGATAAGCGTCGACCTGTCCGACGAATACGTAAAATTCACAAAAATTGTCGATTTAACGAATGATCACGATGGTTGAGTTTACGTCTGTGAAGTTGCTCGGGAAATTTCATTGCACGTAGAAAGTTTCGAAAGTATATCGAAGGAAAATGAAGAAGAGTTAGGAATTTTATACGCTTCGAAACTTTTGAATACCTGCAGGAAGTGAATGTGACTGACATACCAAAAACGTCGAATAATAAAATTTGAGTGTTCTCTATTAGAAAAATACAGAATGTCACGATAAAAATTTTAAGAGTGTGGATTTATAGAATTTTCTTTTTTTCAGCAAAATCACAAGTTTCTAGTTAACATAAGTTTTCGTTATAATCTTACGAAGTTTTATACACTTCTTTTTGCAACGTTCTGTATTTCGAAATTTTATTTCTTTATCAAACTCCATTGGTTTTAGTTGTCGCTTGGTTTTCGTGCATAGAGAGGTTGGTTAGGAATTTTTGTAAAACGAGGACCGCCGCTAATTTCAATTAGCCCGCGATGCATTCGGTGCATCGCGGGATTCGGCGAAAACAGAAAGGCGAACTTTGCTTTTCGTAATGGTCGACGTCGAGGTCAGGGCAACGAAAAATAATCACGATTTTCCGGAATACCGTGCGGCAACTCCGACAAGCCGAAAGTTTTCCCCATTAACGTCTCGTTTTTGCGGACGCAAAACTCCACTCGACTCGCGCGACCAGAAAAGATGCCCGCCCACGTGCAGACACGAAAACCAAACTTTTTCCCAGCGTTTTCCCTTTTTTCTTTTTTTCTACCACTAATTTTCCCGTTAGACTAATTAGCGAGGCCGAAATGTAACAGTTTTACCGTTTCCGCTTTTGCAGGCCTATTTGTCCTACAGGCTGATTCAAAAGTAGAACATTCGTAAAATTATAGGTACGTTTTTAATTTGGTTTTTAATAAAATGAATTGTAAGCTGTTTTTAACGGAGACAAAATATTTTCAATGTAGAGAAAATATGTAATAATTGGTTATACGTAGTGATTGTTAATTTGTACGGTCTATAGATTAATTTAGCAGAGGATTTACGAGCAATTTAGCTTTTTATTCGTTCGTGGATTGTATGTATAATATATCAGCATTCAATCCTCTTTATCACTAATTGGCTTACGGAAATGAATGTCATAACAGTGCGACTGATTTTGAAACGTAATGCCTACTCTGATAGTTCAAATCGATTCTGTACATGTACAGGGTGATCCAACGACAGGTGCAACTAATTTCGAAATATGCCAATATCGAATATTATATACGGAAATCTACGTTTCTGCCACGCTAAATTAAGTAAAATATTCTCGCTCATAAATCCTATCCTATCGATTCTACAACAACGTTAGAATGCTATTCTTTAAACGCCACTCGTAATTCCTTCTCCTTCGAACCAACGAAAAATTATCGAAAACCGTCGAAGCTACAGCAAAAGGTCACCCGAATTCTACTATACCCGCATCCATGTACACCAAAACGCACTTCGACTGCTTCGCTCGGTTCGATATTAGCCTCGAGTGAATTAACAGGCGAATCGGGCCAACTGTTTCAACGCACGACATAAGTTTCAGCTCAGACGATGACCGAGCAAAGGGTCGAGAGTAGAAGCGAGAGATAGAGTGAAGAGAGAGAGAGACAGAGATAGAGTGAGAGAGAGAGCGAGAGAGAGAGAGAGAGAGAGAGAGAGAGAGGTCGAAAACGGAAGACGGCGGGAGCGGTTAAGGGAGTGCACAAAGCCATTTCTGTCGAGAGGGAATAGAGGCATGCTCTGTGCTCTCAGACATCGTCAAGCTGCATTATGCGCGGTGCACGCGATGCGTATAGACTGCCCAGGGCCGTATGAATCGGGCTATACGACCTCAGAGCTGCCGTCTCCATTTCTCTCTATTTCCTTCAACCTTCTCTTCCTGTGTCGTCTTCCTCCAACCTTTTGCATTCGTTGTACTTTCTCTCGTTCTACTTCTCCTTCTAAGTATTCTATATTCGTTGGAGAGAAAAATTTGCAAGGAGTCGACTTTTCTGGGCCGAGTTCAACAGCCCCTGTAAAAGGTGCTGTCCTTAAAGGAATACCAAGCCAATGGGATAGAAGAGTCCTTCGAGAGGCAGGAAGGGTAAAGGTCGCTTTCTATCGTTTGCGAATCTTCTCTTTGTGGAGGATTAGTTGTTATTTGGTTGAGCGAAATAACGAAAGCGAAATATTGCTGTTGCAATCCGTTAAATATATTTTCAAATAAATAAATAAATTACAGACAAATTGTGAGTCGCTGGTACAAGTATAAATTGCGAAATAAATACCCGATAAATACTCGGAGAAGCTCTGTAGATCACTTCGATACCTGTTTACACGTTGATGCTCTTCGACACTGTTCGATGAACTCTCTCGCTCGTGATCGCGTCCGTTTATTTATACTGGTCGGGGGAGGACCGGAAAATTTGAATTCGACTACGTTTGACGGTTGTATGTAGCGGCGACATACCTTTATTGATCCTTGCAATACTTGTAACCTAACGGTCTCGATACTCCGAGGCAAAACAACAACAGGATTCTGCATCTTCATCGCTAATAATCCATGTTCCCTCTTTCTATTTCTTTCAGTTTTTCATAGATTAAGGTAAGGCTATTTGAGCGAAGCTGAGGGTAATTTAGCTTGTGGCACGCCGAATTCTGTTACGAACAATTCTTTAAGCGAACTACGTTCGAAGATACACTGTTTAAATTAATGTTAATGACTTAATAAAGAGCGAAGCACGTCGTATGCGTTGACAGTTTGACAGCTTGACAGCCGTAGTTTTTTACAATCGTATCAAAGCTTGTTCAACCAATGTTAGTGCTTTCAATCGTGATTGTCGTAATACAATAGCGTGTAGCGTTTAGTTCTGGAAGTTATTTCGTCGTTTATTTAATTAATCTCGTTAATTTATCCTTGCTACGTTATATCTGCTTTCTTTTTGTAAATTGAATCCAGATAAAAAGAAAATAAATTCGACGGAGCAACATTAATCCAGAGGTGACTTTGGCAAGCTTTTTGTCCCACTGCAACTTCCCACTTTCCGGAACATAAATCCAACGAAAGGAGATTTACCACGACGAGCACGCGGAAATCGAAGCTTCCTCTCGCGTCTTGGAACTTGGATCTGACCGTTAACGGCCGACTATAATCGTTAAATCGCTTCTCCGGACACTAACTGTGGCTACGAAACCGTCACTGATAAGACAATCTACCATTACACGCAGATAAAATTGCGACGTCGACGTCCACCTTGACTATCCGCAATTGTATTTGTGCAAGGCTCTCCCAGGGTATCGTTGGGCAAGCTTCTAATTGTAATTCATACTCTCAATAAAATCTATAAAATTTCTACAAAAAACTACACTCTGGTAGTTTGAGCGTAAAAAAACGAATTTTATGGGAGTTCTGACGATACTAAGAAATAACCACCCACTCCGGATCTTCGTAATAATTCTTATCGAACTATCGAGACTAGTAACGAACTCGCCAAGATTAATCGGAAAATTAGTGGAGCAAAAACGACTTGATCAGGCATTTGCTATTCCCAACACGATCTTATCGCCAGCGATAACATCGGTCGAAATAATTCCATTTCCATAATTCGGATAATACTTATACCAAAGAAAATGTCGTGTATCGTAATTATTCGTTTGAATTAGAACGAAACAATTGCATTGAAATTGAGATTAACATTACTGTAGTCTCATTCATTTTCTGTGCTAATATAGAGGTCATAGTAGAATTAACTATATAAATGGCGACAGAAGATAGCGATATCGAGTCGAAGATGTCTGTGACGTGGAAAATTGAGTACAAGTGGGCGGAAACTGTATTACCTAAGGGTAAGTAGGTCTCGGTAAGGTTTGAGAAACTGTTGGAATATTAATTTGTTCGACGAATACGCGAGACTCTACGGCTCAATCCTCTTACTGCATTACGGAGTCTATGTCCCTCTGGCGAAGTGGAAAATCGATCGCATCCAACGGTCGAAAGGAAAATTTTTAGCTATGGGATGGATGGAAGTATGAAAAATTCTGGCCACTTTCCCATTGCGATCTCTCTACTACTTTGGATCAAGAGGCTCCTCGAGGTTTTTAGGTTAAGATGAGACCCAAAGAGAATCGAAGAAAAATTGATGGCGCTCCGGATCGACGAAAATGGAAAGGAAATTTCGTGCTGGAGAATGAACGAAACGTAGATACTCTGTGACACCGTCGGCCAGGACTGTGATAAATTTCAAACGAAAAAGTATAATAAATGTTGAATCTTGGAGAAGGTGGAAGAAAAATTGATGTAAAAATCTAGCATCCTTTAGTAAGAAAAATTATTAATTATTAAACTACGGGAGTTTACGCAATTTCAAATTTTTATAAACGTTCAAGGAAATGGAAGTAAAGCAAAAATTTGTTTCGTTCATTTATTTCATTCGTTAAATGTTACGATAAATAGGTTTATTTACTTTATTACTTGGAATATATTACTTTTTAATTAAAAAAAAACTCCCTGTGGATATTGTGTTGCATTCCATTTATGTTTGTTTAAAATACCAGCAGTCTATTAATTATCGAGAAAATGTACAAATTGTGTACATATTTGTAGAAGGAAGTAACTTAACAAATGAACTTCTATTAAGAAAGTATGCTGCTCGTGAGTGACTGGGAGATATCGAGGAAGCCAGCCAAAATTTCCCCAACTTTTGCTTGAGTTTCAGATCTTGTAACGAGGCAAACTTCTCGTGAGTGACATAATACACATAAACTTCGGAGAGAACGAACTCTAATATATCGCTTTGTCTTACATTCCAAAGATACGTCCTAAAATACAAGTTCTATTAAACATTGTAATTGTACTTGTGAACCAACCTGCGACACAATATAACTCTAACCTACTCTTCTGTCTCGATTTTTATACGATAAGAGTTGTATCAAATACTTAAAAAATGATCGATTTCCATCTACTTTTCTGGAAAGACGAAACTTTGGTAGAAAATTTCAGACAGTAAAAAGGACAACAGGTTCGAAGATCGGGACGACCAGGAAGGATTGAATATCGCGTAAATAAGAAACGCGAGAGGAAGAGGCGGCCAGCCTCGAGTGTCCTTCACCATGGGAAGATGGAAGGTTGGAGGATGGAAAAAAGCTAACGAATTAAGGCGATCTCGAGAGTGGCGCTTCTTGCTGGAAGCTCTTCGACTCCGGATAAAGGCTGTGCTCGATATCTCTACTTATTACCAAGCATCTCCACCGGAACGTCAGTGGAAGTACTCGCGAGGTCGCCGACTTTGGTTCCGGAACCGAAGTTTGTAATCATGGAACGTTGAAAAAGGAGAAACGAGGAAGAGGAAGAAGGAAAACCATTGGAGAAGCTCGCAGAAGGACGGTCGATGTAACACGGTGCTCAAAAGCTCTTTCTTCTCTTTCCTTTTGGCTGAAACTTCAGCCGAGAACGCTCGAAAACCGAGCAGGTCCGACGTGTTAAAGGGCTGGGCACGTTCTTCGTTTACCGAGCGAAAGATCCGGCGATTCGTCCATCATCGGCAGAACCGTAAATAAACGAGGCAGCTGCTCTCTGAATAGAGGAGAATCTTTGCAGAGAATCAGAAAAGTTCAGCATTTCTACGAGCAAGATAAAAGTAGAACGATGTACACACTCGCGGAGATGCGACGCGGTGTAAACTTGGAGGAAATTAATTGCTACGGCGAAGTTCGTGCTTCCACTCGAAATTACGATTCCTTGGGGATAGCCCCGAGCTCACCCTCGACCAAACAGCTATTTAATTAATGAAACGTAATTCCATTCGATCGAGCCCCCGGCTATTCATAATTCGAACACGCCGCCTGATAAAACGAGACTGCTGTAGAGCGTGGCTCGAAGCTCTAACTTTTCAGAGAGGCATATATTCGAATGCTTCTTCGACCAGGTCGGAATATGAACAGTTTTTCCATTCGGTACTCCCTGGGACATCGTAGAACGCGGCAATATTTCTATTGCCGTGGATATATCGCGATATTGCCTTCGATCCGTCCACCGAGAAAATATCCACGGCTGACTGTAGAAACGTATTGCTCTGGCGACTGTTGAAAAAATTACTTTTTCTATTGCACCACCCTACGTCGACAGTCAATTCTTAGTCGGCAGATAGTGTGTCCATTTTGCGAAGGAATTTTTGTCGCGGTTGTTTACCGTGAACGTTCCTCTAAGACACAGCAGTCGGGAATTCGTGAAAATCGAGCAGAGATCGTGCATGATGTCTCGTGGCCTCGGTATTTATGTCGGTAAAGTTGAGTGCTCTTGCAAGAATATTGAAATCGACTCTCTCGGAAAGCATCGATTTCGAAAGTACTCGTTCTCGTACTTTGGATATAACGTGCGCCCTGTAACCTTCATACGCAAAAGTTAAAAAATAGAATTTAAAACGCGGATGAGACGACATTTCAAAAATCGCAATTTTTGTACGATTCGTAAACTTCGCAAGAGCGTAATAAAATTTCAACTTTTGAATATCGCAGGGTGATTTTTGCGACGAGGCCGTAAGGCGAGCTACAAAAATCTAGAAAAGGCTGGATTCCTGCCAGAATGGCAGGCGTTCTTGGAAGCGCCATCGTGTCCGTCTGGGAGCTTTATGGGTTCCTATCTAACCGTGTATTCCTTTATATTAAAATGCAAAATGCGAAGCATCAACTGGCTAGCCAGGTCAGAGAGACGAACGGGTTAATAATACAGAATCCGGCGCGTTTCAAAGCGACGCGATAACAATTACCGGTGTGTTCCTTCTGCGAGATATTCGACGCGGTACGCGGCTATTGTGTGCATGGAATTCTCTTCAAAATCCTGCCGCCATGTTGTTGCAACCTCCATGGAAACACGCAACTATGATTCCGGAATCCTCTGTGAAAATTCTCAATATATGCACATAGGAGATACTGAATAATCCGTATCTGCTACATCGAATTAATATATTCCTTTTTAATTTTCTATTCTTATTTGGAATTTATTGCTCTTTAAATATGGAATACTACAGTGAACAGGCTACGTTCTCTGTTCATATTTGTTTTAATTTTTAACAGATCTAAATCATTTTTTGATCGATCCAACATGACTGATGAAATTTTACTTGTTACTGATACTCATAATCGTTGTATACCGCTTTTCAGTATCAGTAAAGTAATAAAAGCGTAATACCGCAGTTTTATTAAAGTTTCGAAGTATCATGCTTTTTAAATCTTGTTTGGAACGTATTTTAGTTTGGTATTCGCCATTCTTTTAACTTTAAATGGTTACTGGAAGTTTACAAGATGTTACCGCATCGCTACCGATTATGTAAAATGATATTGTTGGAATTCACCGCAGTCGACAAGATTTATTACTCACAACAGGGAGAAACATGGGGAAACATTATATTATTGCATAACTTGACGTAAATCCGGCCTGCTACGAAGTGGAACAGCAGGAACGGTACGCTTAAGGTTGTACGTAAATTTCAAAGATTCATATTCAGAACGTAGTCTCCTTGCTTCTACTTTTGCTTTACGAAATAACGTACGAATCCTAAGAAATCGTTTTTCTAAATTTCACTATTTATTTTACAATTCTCCTTATTCATATATATTTATCGATTTCTCTAAATTATTAACAACGTTGATATTCGTCAAGAACAACGTACAAATTCTAAGGATCGATTTTCCAACATTTCTCGACGATTCTAGAATTCTTCTTAGGAATGTTACAATCTCTCGTTTTTGATTTTCAAAAATCCACGAACCTAGAACAAGCGACACGACAAATTCTCGATGAGCGCAATTTGTTTTTCCTTGTTCCGAGCTATCTCGTTCTCTTGCTTCCATCATTTTACGTAACCTAGAAACTTCAGAAACCCTCAATCCCATCATATTTTCTTCAAAAACTACTTTCATCCACTTCTCTGAATCATCTCGTTGACGATGCAGTGTGTCTTCTCGCTGTGCACGCCAAAGTCTCGGATTAATGCACTCTTGGAGCACGAGCGCGTCAATTCGTCTGCACATACACACAGACACACATACACACACACACGTAGCCGGTAGCCACTTTAATTAAATACACCGTGTACGGACACGATATACGAATGTTGGTGGTTTTTGTGTGCGGCCATCGACGAGTGCCATGCCTTTCCTTAACGAAGCCAATCTCAGGGTTCGTCCCGGGGTCAAACGAGAGACAAGACCGATTTCAACGCGCCGCTTCAATATGGCCGATCCGATTGATTCTCGTGGATCAAAGTGACCAAGAGTGTTGGTCAGCCCCAGATATCGAATTCTACCGGTTTCAGACTTCTTCGAGACTGCTTTACGAAGAAACTGTACCGAGCTGACTATGCACTTTCTCCACCAAACCTTGTACTTGTATTTTTTGTTTTACGATTAATCTGTATCTTCAAGAATATTTGAATTTTCTTTAATTCCGTTTAATTTAGAGTAGCGCTCGGTTTTTGGGAGAACGTAGCGTTGATTTAGAAGATAGTAAGGTTAATTTGTGTTTAACACCAGAATTACTGCATTCACGTAGAAAGTTTATATGGAAGGAAATTAAAATAGAGGAGAGGTATATGAATAAATATTCGTACATAATGCAGGAGGAAAGATATGCTTGTCTCTACGTATTTTACAAAGGAACATTGAAAGTCCTAAAAGGACATTATAAATAAAATTTCTACGAAAAATCACAACTTGATTGTTATAATTATTCTTATTAATTCTGACTACTCTGACTCGTACGAAGAAAAAGTAATTTCAGATATACTTTGTTACTAATTTCTAATTATCTCTGCTGATTTAAGTATTCATTAGAGTAAACGTAATCTAAATAGTGATTCATCTTCCTACCTGTTGTTATAATTATCATCGTCCAACTTGCTGTACATGTTCTTTGAGAACTTATGCATACTCCTGCACGAGAACATTCCTTTACGATCATTTACGAAAATAATTTAGATAATTCGGACAAGCTTTCGTGATTTTCTAGTCTAACAATCGTATTAAAGAAACATCAGCTAAGCAAACATTGTCATTATATTATTTTTGTAATGAGACTCAACCATTCTCCATTATCCTCTGACCTATCATCTTCGCTCCATACTCCAATTCAGACAACTGGCATTTGTTCTCACAATGGCGCACTCGTTTTTACATTACACGAGAGAAAGCGGTCGTGTCTCGTAAACAGGTAGGTCAGCGTTCACTCGCGAATTCCGAAAAGTCGAGGCAAGCGCCACGGGGAAGGAAAAGGAAAAAGAAAGAGTAAGTACGCGTATTCGAATTACCTTTCCCTTGTTATTACATTTTCACTTTATACTTGCACGGTTCAGTGTATAGCTACAGTTACACGCAACTCCACTCTTTCCTACGATTTCATTTCCGCGAACTTCAACGCGTTCGTTTACGCGTTTCGATTCAACGAGCCGACCCGCGACGAACAAACGGTCGGTTTAACGTGCCAGTTCACCAGCTCCGAGTTGCCCGAGAGCCACGCACTCGTTCCTAGGCAATGTATGTTTGTCAGTAGGCCAGTGCGAAATACGTGTCGTGCGCACAAACCGAAAATTCATTGTTGAAGGTAAGGAACGTCAAACGCGTTATTTCCACGCCGGTAAATCAACCGACGTTGCTGTCGTAAACTTATACGTTGTTACTAAAAAGATTTTTGTGGTCGTTTCTAACATCCACGGTTTATGAAAGAAAACTGAGTGAAAATTGCTAACTGTCTCTTATCCATAGTAGGTTACTGGAGATTTGTCTCGTTATGTATTACAGTGGCTGTATTTTTGTCACTATTTTTACGAACGATTCTTCATTGCTCTTTCGTTGAAATTTAAAGAGATTTCTAGAATTGTAGGATTTTGTTAATTTCAAGGTCTTTTAATATATACCGAGAGAGATAAGAGAATTGAACATACCAATTTGTAACATATTAAATTACTAAGGGCCATTCATACTTTTCCACTTTGCTCGACCGTGTTCAGTGACTCGTCAACGAGAGTAGTAAATTCTTGTCTCGATTGGCATCAACGCCATAAATTTCCTATTTCGATTAAGATGATAAGGATAGTTAGATAGAATCTGACACAGGGTTTTAACGTGTCGTTTTATTGTATTTCTTGAGCTGAGAGCTGAGTGCAAGCGAGGTATCGGTGATGCATGTGGAAAAGATGAAAACTTGAGATAGGCCTGTTTAGAACATAGAACAAGCGGATTCACCCTCAACATTGAGTTGCAATTTTCTTTAAGGCAGTAAGGGTAGCGGTCATCGGTGCTAATCGGTAGGAAAAACTGGTAGGCAAGATGAGAACTGACCATTTCCAAACTAACGGTCACTCGAGGGTACGGGACGTTAACGTTACCGTTAATAAACCGTTATAAACTGTAAATATATCGTTAAAGAATGCACCGTAAAGCTAAGGTACTCAAGGTAAAAGCAAGGATTAACTTTCGACACGGCAGTAAGGTCTTCTTGAAGATTATTGCTGATCGAGTGGACATGTTAAGGAAAGCGTAGACAGAGAAATAAAACTGGAAAAAGGTGTATACGGCTGTCTTAGAATATTAGAAACTTCTATTCTCGAAGGGTTGTTGTGGATGAAGAAATGGACGAGCGTGTAATGACTGGGCGTTTAAGAAAGTCCAAGTTACCTTATCAAATAGGCGACACCAAACTTTTGGGCGGTAATATAGTATTAAAGGCGATTTCAGACTCGCGTAGAGAAACGAATGGCAATTTCCAGAAAACAACTTTTCCTTACGATCTTGATTCTTTCTTACAACCGGTTATACCGACGAGGAAAGATCGCAGATCGCGATTTGCTTCGAGGCGTCAAATGAAAAAGCGTGTAAAGTTATCGTTCGAATAATTGCTCTGTATCGCGCTATATATTTCGATAGCAACGCGCCACGTTCGAAAACGGCGAATGTAGAACGATGAAAATTACGATTGGAAAGGTTAAACTGTGGAAAAGCTCGACTCACTGATGAAACTTTACTATTGCAGAAGGTGGAAGCGCTCAGGGGAGGTTTTAGAAGCGTACAATTACGAGAGGGTCGTGGAAACGTCGAAACTTTGGAACTTTGGCACTTTGAGAGGGCGTATGACGCTCTTGTTCTCAAATTTTCCACTATCTCGAGTACTACTTTATATAAATATTATTTGAAATATAATAGAACCTTCGTTGTTTGAACTAATAGGAAGACAAAAGTGATATTATGCGTTTAAAGTTCAGTTCGTTTAAAATTCACTAAGAATATTTAGGTTAAAAACTCTGTGCGAATGAAATACACACGGGTGACCGTTCCAGTTTAGAGTTAACTTTTCTTGGATATAGTGCGAGGGTCGATACTATCTTATTGAAAAAAAATAGCTTTCTAATAGTTTCTATTACTTAACCGCTCTCAGTATCTAACTGGCAGAAATATTTATTCCAACATTTCGTTACTTGAAATTTCTAAAAGCAGGTGTCTGGATTCTATCGTAGTTTCTTAATAGACAAGAATTTTCCCTGTTTACGCTGTACAGCATTTTCAGATCGAAAAGTCGATAGACGGAGTCGCCGGCGCACCGATTGCCTGGCAATCGAGCGGACAGATTGAATTACGGAGCAGTCGAACTAAAAGCGGGGTAACGAAGTTCGTTTCTTTTTCAACGGGCGATGGTGTCGATAAATCATATTCCGAAACGAAGGCGGCTAATAACGAGCGACCAACGAGCAAAACGACTAACGACCCGGCGTGCCAATTAGGAGAAAAGCACGGCAAGTCTAATAAATGGCACTTCCTTTTCATCAACCACTACCACCGTGGCCGGTGGGTGGTTCACGAAACGCCGTGGCTGCTGATTCCGCCCGACGTGATTATTAGTGGATAGCATTCGTACAAATTCCGTGAAATATAACCTCTAATAAAGCTCTATTATCTTTTATGACTTACTCCTTTATCGTGAAAATGAGTAATCGATAATTCTTCATATACAGCGTATTGATATTCTTTCTATAAGTCGACTTCTATAGCTTGATAAATTAAAAAATCATAATTAGGAAAATTATTGCCCATGAATTGAAATATATTATCGCTAATATTGACGAAATATCACAAAGTAATATAAAATAAAATGGATTAGAAGACGTGTAAAATATTCCATAAGATTCGCGATTTCAATTTTAAACAATTCGTTAGAATTTCGAAGTTCGACGAACCGATCGAAATGGTTCCATTTATTTTTCTATTAATTGACAGGGGGGCTATGGCGACAAATTAACCGTCTACTATCTGCGGCGAAATTCCGGCATTCTTTTTTACGAATTTTCCCGAGCTTTTACAGACGTCCTGTATTTTCCGCCTTGTCATCGCGACGTACAATGAAGCTCATTTTTAAATCAACGGCGCATCCAGCGTAGTCAAAAACGGCGATCGCTCTGTGAACCTAGCATAGCTTCAGGGTATACAGGGTGCCCTAGGGTTGAACAACTAAACTTCGTAGTATATTCAGGCCAAAATGTTGTCTAAACATAGGTAATTTAAAGCCTTATTAGTAAGATTATAATTAAAGTACGGAATACAAAGGGAGTAACAAGGAACTTACGTTTATTATGCTATCAGAGAGTAGCAGGTTTACGATTAACACAATTATTAACAGCTAATATTTCATTTCAAAACGTTCGTCGTTTCTATCGATACGAAACTGGTAGCGATAAAAAATTATCTGTATTTATGTAACAGTTTTTGTTCGATTATATTCAATATAGCGGAAAATATAGCGAGACAGAGTTTGGCTGTCAAACCCTAGGACACCCTGTATATTTGTATATACGTGTGTATGCGTGTATGTGCAAACGCAAGGAATGTTTGCACGGCCGGAGTTTAACAAAACTGGCGGGTAACAAAGCCATCGGCGCCAATCCACGTGCCGAAATATCTGTCGCCGCTGCGCCTCCACCCAACGATGCACTTTTTTCGCTTCCGTTTCATACGCGACTCGACACAATGCGTGACATCGAACAGTGCATCGACGAGGGACAAGATAGAAAAAAAATCTGTTACCCGGGCACGAAACAGGAAAAAAACTATTCCCATCGACGGCGCACCGGATTTTCGCGAGATTTTAGTATACCGCGTGGTTAATGCAGCTAATTTGGTTGCCGAGGCTAAACTGCAGAGGAACGCTGTGTACGTTGAATTGTGCGGATATTTTTCATTTTCACGGAAATTGCTTTTTTCGTTCTATTTTAGTTTGGAAGGTGGAATGGCAACGCGGTGTTATTTTCGTAGTATTCTCATACTACTACAAACACGTATCGCTATCGAAGCGAGATGGAGAACTGGATAAAGAAAAACGCCTGAAAAATAAGGCTATGTGTCGAAACTTTTGATGCTTTTCCGTCGAATTTTATATATACATTTGCTATACAATTTCGATAAGAAGGAATATTTATACGTAACATAGGTGTTGCAGGAACAGTCTTCAAGTAGCTGGAATAAAATCTATCCTTCTGTTTTACCTACGATAAAAATGGCAGTAAGACGTAAGAATGAAACAGTTGAGCGCATAAAGAGTTAAATCGAGAAAGTAGATCAGAACGAGAGGCAAATATACATTTAAAAATAGCAGTGAAACGTAAGAATGAAATAATTGAGAGCGTAAATAGCTTAATCGAGAAAGTAGATTAGATATACATTTACAAATATACATTTCTCTCAATAATCACGTGAATTCTCACAACACGTATGTATACAAATAGTGTCGGAATGTCGAAAATTGGGGATGTGTTTTGGTAAAATCAATGATGGAACCTTGAAGAGAATTATATTTACATATATCGCGGAATAAATTATTCTGACTTAATCTCGTAATACGTGTCGTGCTAGCAATGGCACAGGATATCGCATCAAACAGGATCTTGATAAGTCGGTGAAATTCTTGAAGTCGCTAGCATTTACTTGAAGAACGCTCCTGTTGCTCCGACTTTTACTCTTATCATACCCTGCATCACACTGATTTTCCACTCACGGAATCCTTCATTTCAAATTCAAATTTATATGTCGATAAATGCATCTACAAACTGATTACGCATTAAGTTAAGCGAAAGTTGAGTGAAAACAACGGTGTTCCTGTGCAGAAACAATTGATTTAAGATATTTTTAGAGATACAAGGACTTCCATCCACTTTCAGAGCGGACACGAAACTGTTCCTTTCTTTCACGCTCAAAGATATACCGAATAATTAGCAATTATAAATTAATTTCTACTACTATAATAAGGCGATTGGAGGCCACAGGCAAAATACGTAACAATTTTGAAATTCAATAATCAGCTCCATTTCTGTTATACGTTTTCAGTAAGAAACGTTTGATCGGTTGTTATACATTTGCTGCAAAATTGAGAAACGTTAAAGCAACATTAAAAGACGATGGGACAATGTAATTTATACGATAAAAGAATGATTTTGAAAAATACAGGATGTCACAACACTTCAAAGACTAAAATGCAATTCTCACATTTCTATGAACGCCGTAAAACAAACTGCTTCTTTCGATCGACAAAATATAGCTCCGTCGAGCCATAGAGTAATCAAACGTGCAATTTGCACGAACGAACGAAGAAGGAGAGAATAACAAACAGATAGCGGAGCATAGAATAGGATGCATCGATATATCATAAGAAACGAGGCCGTAGCGGAGGCGCATTTACCTTGCAGATAATTCCAGGAGGGTGGATAACGTTCGAAGGGTTGCTCAAGGGATCGGCTCGTAAATTCTCGGCAACCCCTTTCGCGGACGCAGTAATTGCTCGTTTCCCCGGTTTAGACCCCGGGCACTGTGGTACGTAGGCGCCGTCACTGACCCATTGTGGTCAACGCGGTCTACGTATAGATTCTAACTGCATTGTGGGTAATATGCCGCGGGTAATACGGCAACTAGCACGCGGTCTCTGCTTCTATCCCTCTTTCTCTACCTCACCTTCCTACTCCAGATCACGCGCATTAACACGAACTTCGCCCCGCGGGAATCTCTGCAAAATTCGTGACGATTTTTTGGTAAACCGAAGGTACAGGGTATTGCTCTTAGTTTGAGCGTCTCTTTAAATTTGAATATTATTGGAGATTTCTTGCAGAAAGAATTATCGGGCCGAGATTAGAATTTTTAGGGTTGCAGTTTCGACGTAGTTCTTGCCTTAAAGTTTGAAAAATATTGCGATTTGAATCGATTACGAGAGGAACGCGGTTTTCTATATATTCGTGGGGAATTTAATGACGCAGAAGGGAACAGAATGCACGTAACGTTCACAAATATATCAAATATGTTTGCGAGTATAATACAGGAACGTAAAGTTTGTATTTGCAACGATGAAACGATATTTGCTGTACGATATTAAGTTTGGAATTTTAGTGATTGTTTCGGATTAGTACTTTTTGTCTGGAAGTTTAAGGTGTACTGAGATTCAAAATAGTTTTGATCGATTTTCAGGAAGGTTATTAAATATTGGAACTACGTTTCTCAGCTAACAATAAGCTTATAACTTACAGCATATAACTCACGGTCGTGTGTAACAAGAAGTGGATGAAGGTGGTTTCCTGGTTCTTGCAGGGACCTTTACATCGCCTCAAATCTCATTAATCACAGGGCGGGAAAATCCTCGTAAAATATTCTTCACGACCAAGAGCACTTGAAGAACATTGATTATTAAATTTCTTTCTTCGCGGAATAACGTATCACTGCATTAAAAAATAACCCATTTTCCAAACTTTTACAAACTGGTAGAAAATGACAAGCCTTAACTTCTATTTATAATATTTATTATATTTATATAAACTTATTCCCCTAAACTCATCTGTATTACTTCCATAGGAACCTTAACACGCAACAACTTTTTCGAATTGCAAAACGATTCGCTAGAGCTTGAAATCGCGACGGAAGGATTATCGCGATCATTCCCGTCGACTCGTTTTCCACATGGCTGTTCTTTTTCGTCCGCTCAGAAATAATTCGTTATTGATACGATCGCGAGGACACGCGCGAATTTTCAGCGCTGTGTATCGGCGCTAATGGCTCGAAATAGCATCGCCAAACTGCGTATGCGGTCAATGGATGCGCTAATGCAAGCTGGGTTGCCGTGAATTTTCATCATTTCCAACCTATCCCCATCCGCATGAAGGAGTGGCACCCATTGCTCTCCGTCGTGGATCGACGCCACGAATGAAAAATGATCCTACCGCTCTTTGTTTAACGAATTGATACTGCACTTTGCAAGATGAAATCGGCCGAGTTCGTTCGAATTCCGCCGAGCGTTCTCGTTACGTCTAAATAATTCCATCGAAAATACGGCAGCGATTGCTCGTGGAAGTTGGATCGGCAAGAAGGGCAGAGAGAAAGAGAGAGAGAGGGAGAGAGAGGTAGAGTAAAAGAGGAACGAGAAACATGCAAATTTCGTTCGAATTACAAGCACTTGCCGAAGATATTCCGAAACGATAGAGGTCGATCGGGTCCTCGTATGAATATTCCAGGCGGTATCGGGTCTGACTACGAGCGTCCCTAACCACTTTGAATCTCGGTGATAATCGATTGACGCTTCATGGCTGGCGGGACTTGTTTTCTTCTACTCCAGACTCGACGACCAACGTTCGCAATTATTTCTTTGAAACGTATATCAGCTCTTCAACAACGATATCGATCAACTTCATAAACGTAAAAAAATGTACAATACGAGAAGAAAGAGATAATCTTGCTACGAAGTTATTTACTTTGTGAAAAATTGAAAGCTAATTGTGTACTTGGCAATAAAATACACGCAGACTTATTAAAATCGCAGTTGATCAATTTGACTGTTGGAAATCTCATATAACGATGACAGTGACAAATAAGAGACGCGGAAACAGAGAAGATAGGTATTATTTTAATGGAAATTGACCGTGGTTCATGAAATTCAAATTAGAAAATGATACTATTGGATGGTTATGGGAAGGTAATCGAGGATCCAAGCAGAAGTTTGATCGAAGCATCTTTGAAATTTTTATTATAGATACGTTATACGTTTATTATAGATGCGTTTTTTTATTCCTAACAAATTTCCTCCTTTTGCGTAGAATTGAAACACGAAGCTTCAAAAACGTGAACAGTGTTAAATATTCCGTCGTTTTCAGATTTCGTTAATCTCGCTGGAAATTCTACAAACGAAATATGCCTCTAAACAGAGAGCTACTGTTTCAATTCATACTCGAATTAAACTGGCAACGCCTTTCAACTACACTAACGCCAACAAGTAGCACAATAATCCCTTTCCTTTGAGCATCTAGAGCACCTCTGTCCAAGCTAAGCTTCGAAGCTTAGGAACACTAAGCCTCCATTGCGGCCCATTACCATGTGGGATCTGACTAACGCGTTACACGCCATAGATACGTAGTAATGAACGTGTATTAATATCCTCAAGCTCTCTAATTACTAAGATCAGTATCAATCGTCAAACTTCTTAACAACAATATCTTCCGGTCGATTTGACGATTCACATTTTGCTGCTCAAAGAGTCCAGAGAAGAGAAACGAAGTTAATACTTTTCCAAGTTATAGCGGACGGCAAGCTTGTGTTCTCTTCTTCGATGCTTCTACAACTTCAACACCCATGAAACACCATGGTCGCGACTGTTTTAGTCGTTCAAGTACGAAACATAGAGATGGACGATGACGTGAAACTTTGGCGAATTCAACCAAACAGACAATAAAACGTCCCTGAACATAATTGCTGATCGAGATTCGTTCAATTTGCTAATGGTTCGTAAAACGTGGATGCTCTTGGACGCGATCATGCGTTTACACCGTTATTAACCCACTTCGTTATTGGTCGATGATGGATTGCCAGAGTAACCGACACGAGGAAGGAACGAGTCATCGGTAGATCCAGGAAGCAAACTGGTTGAGCTCGTAACGAGCCGATACCCAGCAACGATCACGATCGTTCTGGCAGGATGATTCCGCGTTTTCAATAGTTCTGTTGAACAATGGTTAGGTGCTACAACGGTGAAACGATGGCCAACCAGGGTGGATTACAGAGAAAGAAGGTTGAGCGTCGCCGGATCGTGGAAAGAGATTATACGTGTGCACGTGAGAGGAATGGACGGCAACGAGTGCGATTAAAACGAACGTTAAGCGGACCAGGGGAATGCAAATGAAGCCGATTACTCACAGATTTGTTTTGAATTTGTTTACACGGCATAACGGTGACGCTGTTTTATATTCAACGCGGTCGCGGATAGTCGATTTGGGGTTGCTTATTCCTCTTCGCCAGCGTGCCCGGGATGACGCGAATATAATAGCCGATTGGAAGTGTTTCGTATTAGTTCGAACGTCCGTGGATTTATATTATTAATTGAAGCGAAAGTTCTGACGCTCGGTCAGCTATGAAAACACGTTCAACGCGGATAAAACTCGATCCTTTGTATTAGTGTTTAAGTAAATATTACTCGTATGGTGTATCAATGGCGATAAGTTTAATTTCAAATTGAAACGTTTATTCATTCAATTTAAGTTTTCAATCTTCTTATACTGCGCCTTATACAAAGATTTACGATGTAACGTATAACTTGTTACACATATATCGTTATATAATTTACAAATTATTCGTGTCTTCTATTATAATTACGTATAATGCGCTTCTTATTGCGCGTATATCATTATACATTTTTATATGATAAACGATATAAAAACTTATGCAGTTTGTTTATAATATACGTACAACGTGATCGAGGCTTCGCTTCCCACAAACTGCCTCCACATGAATTACCAATCTCCACATGGATACACTGTGTCAACCGGTTTTCTGTGACATTCACTCCCTACCATATCCTTCCTCCACTTTCAACTTTCCCCCTCTAAAACCGAGTCACACAACTAAAACTGAATCTACAAACTTGCTGTTGTTGTGTCTGACTAATGACCGTCTGGATCTACTAAGAGTTCATCCTACTGGTTGACGCATCGCGATAATTTTAGCAACAAGATTGTCATCTACTTACAAACTATGAGAACTTTTACATATTCCTAATATTATTATACATCGAAACATCCTATTTCAAACCAATTTCCAGCCTAATCAAACCTATTTCCATTCTTCCGTTTCACATTCCATGGATGATCATCAAGTAATCCCTGTCATTCGCCACATTGTCGTTTCCTGGACCATTCCAGGAAGATCCATTCAACGATACAGGATTAATTCCGCTTCACGGTATCGCACGATGCTCGATTCGTCAGGATAGTGCGCTTTGAAACGTTCGCGTGTCCTAACGACGAATTGTTCCAGGCGGTTATTCCCGCCGGTCGTTTTATCTCCGACCGAGGTAAAATCGGATTAATTTAGACGACGCACAGGAAACTGGAGCCGCGTTTGAGAATCGTTCGACCTTGACGAGTTCTACGCTCATTCTCCAGCGCGCTGCGTTGCTTGGTGGGAAAAGTATCGATCGAACAGAGAAGCGGTAACGAGCTCCAAGTTCTTATCGTTAGCTCGGTAAGAAACGTGGATTGCAGTCAGGTTGATGTAAGGAATTTTCTTTTAGGTACACCTTATTCTTTCGATTCTCAGCTGAATCGTTCCTTTTGTTCGAGTGTATTATAAAACGGTAGAGCAATTAACTGTGGGAAGATGTGTGTTTCAATGGCCCGCACTTTTACTGAAGATGCAGGTAATTTAATCGCACGAAACAACAACTGCCTCGATAAAATTTATTAAATTGTTCCTTGCTTGTCACCCGTTGTGTAACACGCTACGTGGCATCGCGATACTCTTGTTCTTTCAAGAAACAACTACGCAATTGTTGCTTCGTGCTTGTTAATCTACCTTGCTTCGACATTTCTAGTTATACGCGTAGTTACTGGAAAGTTAGGATAGTAAATTCGTAACACGTAAATTTGGTGACACGAAATGGACGAGGTTAGGATCATTGAGCGCTCAAGATCATCGCAAAATAGGGTACCGTATTTTTTCATTTTCAATCGTGAAATAAAGATATGACATAATTCTTGAGAATATTTATGAGATGCTCCTTAGGAACGAAATGAGACCTAAATTGGAACTTGTTTCATCTACAAGCTATTATTACAAATGTAACTTTGCTTTATACATCTTATATATTTATTAAGTTGCCCAAAATGTTTCCTTAGTTTTATAAGAAAATAATAGACGCACAATGTTTTTTGTTTTATATTAGTTTATTGAATTACGCACGAACATAATAATAGAAATAGAACGAATTGGATCATACGTAATTCAATAAAATAATATAAAACAGAAATTGTCGTTCATCCACTATCACGTTATCAAACGAAAGAAATATTTCGGACAAGCTAATAGTTTCGTACATCATTTACGTCTTGTATAACTGTTTCACCTCTCAATTTCCCATATATAAATTCTCCTGTATCAAGTAAAATTTCTTATTATCCTAAGCTAACATCTCGGCTAATCCTACTTCGATATCGACACCACACAGTGTGTGTATAGTAACAGGATACCATTCTTCGTACACTTTCGATCAATCTATACATAACTCTGCCTTAAAATAAGAATGTAAAACAGAGAGATGTATTATTACCATAAAAGTTTACACGGTCGACCATCATCCACAGAGACGATCCTCGTGGTGAATATGTTTGTTGGCCTTGAGAGTATGCAAACTCACGTAGAACGGATGAAATCATTCGCACGCGATCCCCAGCCAACTCCAGGGATCTCTAACTGCACGTTGAAGGAAAAAAGAGAGCTTTACAGCATGCACACAGAGTGCTCGTGTCGTTTTCCGCGAAATTAATTGAAGTACTTCTGATCCGTCGTCCACCGGTTTATTAATCGACTGGCATTCATTCTCCACGCGATTCATAAACGCTGCTACGATTCTATCCCCGATGCTCGTTATCGTTCTCGTGGTCTACGCTGAATATTTCGATGGCCAGCTCGCAACCAAATTCGATACGTTCCCAGCGAGCGGGCACGCACTGGATGTGAATATGTTGGCAAATTGAGTTCGCCTGAAAAACCAGGCCTACGAGAACTTGTCAATCGAACACGAATTACCAGTTGATTCCTGACTCCAATTAATTTTGATGATCTAATCTAGCCCGGGGATTAGCTTGATATTATAATTGTTGAAGTTTTCGGATGAAATCTGGTTTCAGAACCTGTCAATATATCTGTGATATGTAGATGAATTCGTCCCGAAACAGATCACGCGATTAGGCAAATGAATAGTCACATTTGGAAAAAGAAAGAGCAAATATAAGAAAAACAGCGTTGATGATGTATTTATAACTGGCAGAGAAAAAGAACTGCGCGTCAAGCTTTGAACTTGTTTCGTTCCAAATACGCTCTAAATATATCCCTTGCTTAACGATTAATCGACCTTCTGGCATCATTTCGCATTAGAAATTTGTAATTCTAACAGGCTCGGCACAGCTTGATTGCACGTTTCACGTGATCGATTTCGCGTCTTCGTCCGATACGTGGATATTTTTGATGAATCATCTGCCGATAATATGGAACGTATCCTCCGTGATCAAACGCCGGCGGCCACGAAACAAGCGGAAGAGGAATGCGGCAGACGCATTGATTTTTTTCTACCATTGGCCGAGTCGTGGTTTAAACGGTTCGTGTAAAATTCCTCGACCCGACCATTTGCGAGATTACAAACCAGCGAGGAAGTCGCTGTGCAACACGGCAGAGACGAGGGTGAAATCCAGAAAGCAACGCGACCTCGAAAGTTTTCGCAATGTCGTCGTCGTGTCGGAAGCGAAGTTTCCGTTTGCTCGCCGCGGACGCCTGAGAACCAGCCGAAAAGTTTTATTACGCGCGGCGAAATGCTCGAGAGGAGCCTGTGTCGCGCGACATAACTGCACAGTCTTTATTTTAAACAAATTCACCGAGGACGAGATTCTTTTCTGACGCGATTCACGCTGTGCGACCAATTAAAGAGGATCGACTTTTGTAAATACCTGGTGTGCTCCTAATGATAAAAATACACAGTGCCTACAGTATAGTGCCTAAAAAAAAGTATTATTTTGTAAAATTGTTCTTCTTTTTCTTATTTTTGAAACTTTCACGATGCTACATGGTATACGTTGTTTTAAAATAAAGTAACACCGGGGGACTTTTTATAACGTTTTTGATCATTAACGCTTAATACACTGAAAGCACCAGGCGCACATTTATTCTGCATACTTACGCGTTCAATGTACGTGTATAAGCGAGCAAGGTATCCCTGGCAAATTTCTCAAAGTGGGCGTGAATGAACGTTGAATACTTTACCGCCAACGGAACGCACCTGGCTGTGAACTATTATTAAATCTTGCCTCATTCACAACAGGTATTATTGAAAATATTAATCCTGAAACCTGTCTGTTCCTTCGAAAGATCAAATCCTTGGAACGATGTAGGCGACGAAAAACAATTAGCGGAAAGAAATGTCATTTGCCCACACGGATACAGAGGCATCGAAGTTGGCCTGAGAAATATTTTCGCTATTCGCGAAACGTGTACCGAGTAGGCATACGAATTAATCTCTGCAATGACCTATCTTATCTTTGTAGAAATATTTCTGTTACTTGTTGCTTTCCCATACTTGATGTATTAATTTTCCCATAATTAAGTTGTCTTTCGACGAATGAAAAATTGCATTCGATGTGAAAACTGCCAACGAAGCCACTTCAATGTTCCAAACGCTTCGTACATCTCCGGTTATTCCTTTCCTCGGTGATTTATATTCGTCCAGGAACGAGATCGGCGTATCTCGGCGAGGCTTTCGATAATGGAAACGAAAAGTTGGAGAGACGTTGATCAGTGCGGTCCAATGGTAGGGGTATCGATACGGCGAAATTCGTCGGTGGATTGGCAAATGAAAGTTTTAGTGGCTCGATAACTCGTGTCCCTCCGCGCCCACTCAATTCGAAGAATACCGTCTAGCCGAACGCAAGGTGAATCGATAAGGGCGTTAAAGCGAAACGTTGCTCGAGAAAGCGATTCGTCGGTCGATACGCAAAGCATCCGTATCGAAAGTGACTTCGGTTGCCTCGTATGCTGCCTGGTCAACGAGAAAATCGCTCTACACGAACAGACGAATAGCAGCATTGTATAAAACAGATCGCTGCGTCGACAATTCCGTTTGAAGGACCATCTATTTCCCTTGGCAAAGAGTTTCCAACTAAACGCGATGGTATTACGTTAACTAAAAATGCTGCAGTTTCTGTGACGTAGATTGTTATAACATAAATGAAACGTTAATAGCAGAAGCGAACTCTGATACTTGACAAAATGAATAATTCGCTGTCTAAAATAGATGCTAAAATATTCGTTATAAGATCGACGTTATTTATATAATCGAAATTTGATTCGGATAAAATGAACGATTAATGCAACGTGCTGGAGTAAATTGTTCAACTGAAAAGTCAAATTTAGAAAACTGTCTTTTAGCTCACCTTTTGACCTGGATACCTAAAATGTAAAACATGTGTGCAAAATTTTCGTTTATTATCACGGCAAAGCTAATTAACAAACAAAGCTTTTGCCAGGGAAAAGTTCTCATTGATGATAGGAATAACGAGGTTTCATATTGTTTGAACTTTTTTTTATCAACCAAATACCTTTTTCCCTGTGACATTCTGTTCTTCCATTATTTTCTACGGGATAATGAATGAATATCTTCGTTTTTGTATTTACTTCATATCAGACTCATGTGACTTTTTCGTATGTTTTATATTCATATTATAACATTTTACATCTCAGAAAGTTTAGTACAGATACCAGTACTTTTAATAAAGAATTTAATATTTTTAATTACCTAAATACGATTACGTTTGATCAAAAGTTGACTGCCTAGAGTAGTATTCACTTTGAGAATATTGCTATTATTCCAATCTCTATACGATCTTTCAGCAATATTCAGAAATCATGTCTTCGCAGTTTTATCATCGATATTATGTGATAGTTTGATATTTAGTATACAGGGACACGTAATAACACGAATGGTGGCAACGAACAGCGTGCTATTTGTACTCGCGTCTACGTAGTAAAATTTCCATTATTAATTAATGGAAATTTATGGAAATGAATTGCTCAACTTCCTGTTGTCGCCAACGTCTACGTTTACAAGGATTAAAATCGTAATCGTGAATAACTTCGTCGTTATAGACATAACCAAGTGTAGCCGACTTCTACAGCTTGTTGTGTACGGTACACTGGCTCGCTTCAAGGATTACTATCCCTTTGCGTATAAATTTCGTCATTAGGCAAAGCGTCTTGTACTGTTTGGTTATGTCTGAATAAGTCTTTGGAAAGGAATGCTTGGGCTCGTCCATGTACGTTATGCAAAAATAAAAAATAAAAAGAACATTTAAAAGTTCAGATTTCTTATCTAACTGACTACGCGATTTATTATAATTACATCCAATCAACTTACTTTTACAAATACTTTTCGTAGCCTCTGTATGCACATACGTATATAAATAAATGTTCGACTGTGTTCCCGGGGAGTCGCGTCTGCAGTCTCAGTGACTCGTCGACGAGAGCCGTAAATTCCCGTCTCGATTAGGATCGGCGCCACGAATCAGCCGAATTTCCTATCTCGATTAAGATATTTAGATAGAATCTGACACAGGGTGTTAACGTTTATTTGACAAAGAGCAACTTGCAAGACTCGATGTACGGTGAATGTTCAGTGTAGGCTGAGCGGTGTCGTTTTATTGTATTTCTTGAGCGGAGAGTTGAGTGCAAGCGAGGTATCGGTGATGCATGTGGAAAAGATGAAAACTTGAGATAGGCCTGTGTAGAACATAGAACAAGCGGATTCACCCTCAACATTGAGTTGCAATTTTCTTTAAGGCAGTAAGGGTAGCGGCTATCGGTGCTAATCGGTAGGAAAAACTGGTAGGCAAGATGAGAACTGACCATTTTCAAACTAACGGTCACTCGAGGGTACGGGACGTTAACGTTACCGCTAATGAACCGTTATAAACTGTAAATATATCGTTAAAGAATGCACCGTAAAACTAAGGTACTCAAAGTAAAAGCAAGGATTAACTTTCGACATGGCAGTAACGTCTTCTTGAAGATTATTGCTGATCGAGTGGACGTGTTAAGAAAAGCGTAGACAGAGAAATAAAACTGGAAAAAGGTGTATATGGCTGCCTTAGAATATTAGAAACTTCTATTCTCGAAGGGTTGTCGTGGACGAAGAAATGGACGAGCGTGTAATGACTGGGTCGCTGTACGGAACAATATATTTCTAATAAAGAACTTTGAAGAATTTCTGGTAGACTCCTATAAGATTTACTACCTTCCATTACCATAAACAATCATAAATTCTACAATAAATTTTGAAAGAGTGATGACTTCGTAATATCACCACTTTTCTTTACATTTTGATATATGCAGTTGATAAGTGAAGCTTCTCAGCGGTTCATACGTAGTCACTCGATCAACGACACACTGGAGTCCATCGCATAAACTCTCGTGTTACATCCAGAACGAACACCTTCGGTGTCAAGAACACGCCAACGTGGAGGATAGGGGAACGAGAGACACTCGGTGTACCCGGTGATTAGACGAACGGAGCTCTCTCGCACTTCACGGGAGAACAGTGACGTTTTGTCGCGCTTATCACCCAACCAGCACGTGTAGACACGTGTGTGCATGACGCTGATAAGGGCCACGCTACGCGACCATCGTCGAACGACAACGATTTGGTTCGCTCGTGTGCGAACGTAATCTCGAGACCCTGCTCGATCGTAGGCAAGCGTGACTGTCTCATCAATGCGGGTCGCTTTTATCATCAATCTACGCCGATTAATGTTTCTTCCCTGGTAGTAAAAATATATAACGTCTTGGAGAAATAAAATTTCCTTACGTAATTCGTCTATAGAATTATAAGAGCGAATTTTACAGAGAGAATTTCAATGGGTCGTTGGTAAATTGAATTTGATGTCACCTGCTATTGGTTCTTCTAGGCTTTTGTACAGACATGGCACTACATTGTTATACAGAAGCAAGAAGAAAAAGAAGAAGAAGAAGAAAAAATGGAAGCTTCAGCTTCTACAAAAGTTGCTCAACTTGTTAGCTGTTTTTAAACGATTTCATCTTTAAAGCTGGCAAGTTTTCATTTTCAATTATGTTATATTAACATTTTTCTGCTTAGTCGCATGTAACATTAACGCAATTAAGTAACATCGAAGTTAAGAAATCAAGAAAAATGTACTTGTCGTATTTTTCTCCTACAATCTTCGATATGTATAGTTATCGAAAGTTTTTTTAATTTAAAATATTTACTTTCCTAAGTTTTTCAACTGTGAATAACAATTTCGATTATTTAAAGTCGCTACACGTCTTTTTTAATGGGCGACGTCACTATAGGGAGCCAGAGCGTCGCACCTATGCAAACTGCAACGTCGAAGGAAGTGCATCAAGAGTGAAGGGCCGTGTTCGCGTCAAGTGGCACGATGCACTCTCAGGAACCGCAAATTACGTTATTGCCGGGCACACGAGCGAGTAGCGGCGGTAATCGATAGAGAGTAACGACGGTATATTACGTTGGTCTGCGTCACATTTTTCAACGATCCACGTGCAACAGCATCGTAAATGTTCTCCTCATTCGTAAAGTAAAAAACTCCGAAATATACGGCGCGATATTGGAATTTTTTATCAATTGCATACTGTGCGAGCGTATAAATAGAATTTCTGGAGAGGGTTTCCGAAGGAGATACAGCATCCATTTCCTCAGCAGAATATTATGAAAAATGTTATTTAATTAGCAATAAATTTCGGTAACTTCAAACCAGATACTGCACCACAGGCTCACGAAATTATTCGAATACACGCAGATACAGCTTATAAATATATTATGTGCGTCGTATGAAACATTTTGAAATTTCATTAGCACTGTTGTGAGACTCGAGTATCGCGATTATATTATTTAAATTTAAGACAATTCTGAAAACACGTATAGAAAGTACAAGATATTTAGTACGAGTTTATATTTCGCAGAGATCGTGAAGGTATGAAAGCAATCAGGTATACATTATATTAATAAATCTGAATATTTTGGAAGATTATATTTAGGATTCGCTATATATGGTTAAACTTAATTTTCACAAAATTATGTATACATGCGATAAATATCTTGTATCGTGTTAAAACAATCTGAAAATGTATTCCATGTACAATAGACAAAATTTACAGGTTGTTTTCAAATTCAACCAATATAATCACGATAGTCGTGTCTCGCAATAATAGTAACGAAATTTCAAAATGTTTCCTGTGACACGTACAATATGGACATACAAGTTTTCTATGGTAAACGTTGAAATAGTTTCACGAGCCAGCGTACGATCTGTCGTTTCACGATGCAGCGAGTGAAACGAACGAATATCGATTCTTCGGTGAATTCAACCGAAGCACGGGGAGAGAGGTTGCTTTAGTGCTTCTTTTGGTAAGGTCCCTGCGATGCAACCTTGACACCATAGAGAACTGGAGCAGCTACGAAAGCTATGGAATTATCTCGTGACCATCCCGTTACGCTGCATTTCATTCTCCCCTTGAACAATCTCTCTCGACCTATGGATTTTTCATTCGGCTATAGTAGCCTTCGATTTTCCAGAGAAATCGATAAACGTACTATATCCATAGAGAAGCAGTTCTGCGGAACGCGATAATATATCGTCGATTTTTCGCCCGAGTTTCTGTTTCGACTGGTTTATCTCTCTCTCTCTCTCTCTCTCACTCTCTCTCTCTCTCTCACTCTCTCTCTCTCTTGTCTCCTGCTTTCTGTCGCTCGATGATTTATTTTACCGCTTTGTCCTACATTTCTCCCCGTAGTCTTTCGAACGAGAGCGAACAACTTGAATATACATCGTTTCACTCTCCGTTTCGATACGTATTTTTTTTTCTTTTTTTTTTTGTCTCTCCGATCGCGTTTCTTCCCGAGACTATCGGTTTTCCATTTAAGCTCAGATAGAACGGAGTAATTGCTGAAAAACGAGGAAAAATGCGGACGTTCAAAGCGGTGACTTTTAAAATGGTCAAGCTCGTCTGGGAAATTTGTTGCATCTCGAAAGCGATATATTCGTGCTTTATTCGGGTAGAAATTATTGAGACATCATTTTTTCTAGTAATAGGCTGTGCGTATTTACTTATGCAAACCTGAAGTGTAGATATAAATAGAACGTGTATATGAATCTAAAGATAAAAAATGTAAAGCTGACCTTTCGTATATCTCTGCTCGTCAAAAATGTTGATTATTATAATGTCAAATATATCCTTAGTTGCTTAGAAAATTTCATAAATATCATTAGTAAAATATCATCCTTTTTTTCAGAAGACGTACTGTCTTTGAATGCAGGAAACTGTCTCTTTTCCAACTATCTTAACCATCGACTGATTTTTTCTGTTATTTGTACAGAATTATTGAACAACGTTAATGACGAAGAAGGAAGGGATGAAAGAAGTACGATCATTTGATGTTTTACATTCAAAGTTCTGTCAGAACGAGAAACTTTCGCTGCGTTAACAGTGTCGCGATCTTGTCATTATCTATTCGATTGAAACAAGGCAACGCTAAATACATAGTAGAAGATTTTGTTCAATGGAAACCAGAATGGATAAGGTTGTACCAGATTAACGTTGAATGGTGCAATAGGCTACGCTTTCTAAGCAAATTTCCGCTATTCAAGAGGAAAAAGGTCTTGCAGATATAATAAAAAGCTTGACTTATGTAGGACAACGTAAAGTCAGCAGGATATTTAATATATGAAAGTTTTCCAACAAAGAAAAACAGCATGGTACAACGAATCTTATCGAAGTTCATCTCTATCGACGTAGCAAATTTCTGCCACTGAAGAGAGGAATGATTTTTCAATCGTAAGAAGAACTTTATGCTGCGTAAAGTCAATAGGATATCTAAATTAGCGTTCGAGATGAGATGAAGTAGATATTACTTCGTAGCAACGAAGATCGACACGGAATAATTAATAGTTTCGTCAAAGATATATTGCCTCATTTTTGTCACCGCAGCAAATGTTAATATGACGGAAAAATCACGCTTCACAAACATCAAAAATTACAAGAATTTCTAGGAAACACAAATGATTGAGCGAATTTATCAGTTTATCGCCCGTTCGCTTGAAGTGCGATGCAGCCCGAAAATTCAATTTGGAAGTCAATCATGACACAATATAATAAAAATTAACTCTAAAACTCGATTGGCAATTCATTAGGAAAAATTTGCGATCGAATTTCAGAAACGTTTCGATCCTTCCACGCTCTGTGTTGCAACAATTATATTGTACGCGATAATTAGAAACTAATTCAATACCGAACGCGTAAATGTAAATTTGTTTAGCTAAAGAATTTACGATGTTGGAACGGTTTCGTATATTACAACCTAATAAACACAATATGATAAAAATTAAATCTAAAACTCGATTGACAATTTATTAGGAAAAATTTGCGATCGAATTTCGGAAACGTTTTCGATCCTTCCGCGCTCTGTGTTGCAACAATTATATTGTACGCGGTAATTAGAAAATAATTCAATATCGAACGCGTAAATGTAAATTTGTTTAGCTAAAGAATTTACGATGTTGGAACGGTTTCGTATATTACAACCTAATAAATCAATAATTAGTCGCGAGGTCCGCCATCCATTTCCATCTTTCGTCTTTTCCACGTCTCCATTTCCCATCGGGGATAGGAAAGAGTCAGAGGCTGGTTTTTCTATTCGAGGAAGCACGTTCATTTCGCAGCGAAAAGAGACGGGAATTTCGAAGGTGCACACGTGAAAAGGCTAATATCGGGCAGATTTCGATTCGAGCAGCGACTCTCTTCTATAAAACCTATACTTCATTCGACGAGCGTCGTGCATCAACACGTGGGTGCTTATCGGCGTCGAGCCGGCCGCTATCGGCGGTCTTGGAATAGCGAAATGAAGTCGCACGCTCGGCCAGGGTCGCTCTCATAGCACCGACCAAATGTAATTCCCGTTATTGCACCGGATCTCCATGGAATTCTCCGGATTCTTCCCGTCGCGATACGACTTCCGGTCGGTTTCTATCATTAACCTCCTGAGAACGCCGATATTCGCATGCAGACTGTTTCAAAAGTATTCCTATGCTATGAAATTCTGAATTATATCGTTGTACTCTTTAGATAAATATTTTACTTGTTTCTTTATCGCTGCCTCTTGCAAAATAATTTTCCATTATGCGATATTTCATTCAAACTGAGAAAACCATGTGTCATCAGCTTAAGTAAAACAGTAAAAATACTCATCTCTCGTTAGAGTGAAAAACTTGCGAATAATTATATCCGTTAGCGACAATAGTAATTTTTATCAATTTCTTGATGTCTTAAAATAACGCAACTAATTTGTCTACTGTTAAAAAATGCTGAGGATCTTGTCGATGAAAATTATCATCTTTCGAGACTCTATGAATCAAAACGATACTATCTTGCGTAGTCGTATAGTCTTTTCGACATTAATGTATCAACATTTCATACTACTGTCAATCAGAAACTTTCTCGAGCTAAATATTCCTCGCGTATTAATTTTTTTTGCTTTTTGTCGCATAAGAAATAACTAACTCTCTCGCCAAAGACGTGGTTGTATTTCATCGCAAAGGAGCACAAGCATCGCGCGCCCATTACGGTGTCATTGCTCGCGGGCAATTAAACTTAATAATCGAAGCAGAGAAGCATACGGAGGGGACGCGCGAATCGCATAAATACTCTGTGCAACGGACGCATGTGAAAAGAAGGAACAGTAGAACGATGAGAGAAGAAAATAGATCTGGCCTCATACGGTGAAAGCAGCTGTGTAAACGCAATCGTTAATGCTATGCGAATTGCTCGTAAAATCAAGTATCGCCACGGTTACCGATCTCACCTGAGACTGCCACTTCCGCCGCGAACAAGTTCCAAAGGAGTTTCGAAACTCTATACCCGCCCATATACCAGCATTCTCGGCTGTCGAGTCGCGTGTATGCACACAAGAGTTGAGGGAAAGAGAGAAAGAGAGAGGGGCACCATCGCCCTGAATTCTCGTTTCGCGCGTTCCCATTTTACGAACCTGCATTGCAACGAAACAGGGGGACGTTGTCGATGAAGAAGACGAAAAATAAGGAGAAATGAAACTTCTGCGGCAACATGGAAATTTTCTACGGCCGACGGTTGTCAATCATTTCGAGACCGATTTTCTTCGAAGAGTAGTCGTAATAATATGTGTACATATATACAGGGTGGTTGGTAACTGGTGGTACAAGCGGAAAGGGGGTGACTTTACGCGAAAAAAGAAGTTGAAAATATAGAATAAAAATTTTTCGTTTGAGGCTTTGTTTCCGAGAAAATCGACTTTGAATTTTCGCTCGGTACGCGTGCACTTATCACATCTCGTTATAACGGATCTCACTATAGATTTTTTAAAAAGTTAAAAAAAGAAAGATTTTTATTCTATATTTTCGACTTCTTTTTTCGCGTAGAATCTCCCCCTTTCCGCTTGTACCACCAGTTACCAACCACCCTGTATATATAATAGCGTGGGTTGTAATTTATTCAAATTAAAAAGAAAGTATTAGATTGTTCTGGAAATTTGTAGCATTTTTGTCAGTTGATTCGTTTTGTTATATTCCGTATATCGCAAATTCGATAAGACTTAAAGAGAATCATTTATTATATACTGGAATATTTCTTTGCGACTGAATATGTAATGCATCGGTTAAGTAGAGAAATGTGGTATTGATCGGTAGGATGAGTATCGTGTTTCAAAAAGAAAAGAGAACCGTATATATCTCAGTAAGAAATAACAAATGTCGATTATTCATAAGGAACTTATCCTATTTTATTCATATAATCAATCACATTTTTCTGAATGCTCGGATGCCTGAACGCTGTCAGAAAAGTTATAAGAATCTAACAATCTTTTTAAAGGTTACTTTTAAAGGATATCGTTCCATTAGTCTCGAAAGAGTTAAACGAGTTCCTTGTCGAATGCTTTGACTTCCAATGTATTTTGTAGTTGATTGAATTTAATAGGAAGAATTCATAGGTCAGAGAGAATCATTTTAACGAAGGATCAAGAAGGTTCACGTAGCAGAAACGAGTTCTCTAAGCGAGAGACGATTAATCATCGATATAATTTCCCTTTTCTTACGTGCAATTTCCCGTGATTCTCTCCCGAGAGTTTTAATTCTTCCGATGAACAGCGAATGTAGCAGTTGTTCGACGAACATCGTTTTATCCGAAGTTAATATTTCAAGCATCTTCTGGTAAATGTAATGGCCGTGCCATCTTGTTCTCGCATCATAGCGCACGCTATCTAACGATCGAAAGAAAGGAAGAACAATCTTCATGAAACTAAACTTCTGCTCCGGCGCTCCACATAAAAACTAGCTGGAAAGTTCGCTGGTAAGAACGAAGTTGCGAAGTGCTAAAGTAACGAAGTGAGAATGTTGATCGAGTGTATAAGAGACACGAATATTGTTCGCTACCTATTATACTATACACAGGTATCTCGCAACATTTTTTGTTAATACATACATTTGTTATTATTTGTTAATATATATCTTTTATTTAATATATTTGTTCAATGATTAAATTTTTATGCAAATTCATATCTTTATGAATAACAACCGAAGGAAAAGAATTTAAATAAAATTGCATCTACCAAATGTCGTAACAATTAGTCTACTTTGTATATTTTTTATCTTAATTAATCGAATTATTAATTTTTGTTCGTCATTTTTCTAACGTGATTTTTCCCTTGGTAACAAATTAATTCGATGGTGAGAAATTAATTTGACGAAGGGATAAGAAGTGTAATTTGAATATTCTTTTACTAAAAATAGAAAGAGTCGTTATTTATCAGAAACATTATTCACCACGTTCATAAATAATAAGTAGCGTGCAGAGCATACTGTTTCTCATTTGTCGTAACGTGTCAAGTTGATTAGAGTATTGCACGAAAGTAATGCAATCGAAGATTTTAAAATCCTATAAAACGAATGTTATTATGGATCGCTAATGTTATCAATATTTTTTACAAAAATTTTCTTTGCAAAATTATTTTTCCCTTGAAAAAGTTAACCGGCAGAGTGACGCGCGAGTGAATCTTCTGTGATCGTTTGTGATCTTTACATCATGGAATGTTCGATCATTCGATGCAGCAAAATCAGTCGTTCTTCAAGCGTTAAATCTTCAAATAGCGAAATCTTCGATGGGAAAATTATAGAATTTTTAAATAATAAAATAGTTAAGTTATCGAGTCTTCGAATCATCGCGTTTACAACTTCCAAAGAATTACGTTACTTTCGTTTCATTCTATGGATCCAGTAAAAACTCGTTCAGAGCAGTAACACTGTCTGTAATTGGTAGGAGGGAACTGAATTAAACGTCGGACAATTTTCTCCAGGCCTCAAACTCGATCGTTCCACCCCAGGAATAAAAAGCTGGATTTTGATTGCACAGAGCGGATCGACGAGTTGGAAAACCGCTAATTTTACCTCGGTGCCGACACAGAGAGGACGAGCGTAAATTATGAATCGATTACGAAGTCGACATTGACTTGCAACGTATCGTTCGCGAGGCTGTACCTTTCACGGTCCCGCGTGTGTCCGCGCGCGAGCAGCTGCGTCGCTCGTACAGGATGCAACAGCTTGCACACGCCGCACCACTCGTTATGTCGCGCCTATAGCCACGCGGCTGCCTGATCGATACCACTTCTGCTTGTTCCACGACCAAGCTAAAGCGTTTTCGAGCGTGCTGTTACGTTTCGATGACCTTTACCTTGTTCTTTGATATCCTTTTTTAGAATTTTCTGGCGCTGAGTAGGCGGTACCAGAGCTTGCAGGGGCATAATTTTATGGAAATGTCAAATTTCTGACAATGTACGAGATCTTAGATTCGTTATACTTCTATGAGATTACAGGTTTATTATACGTGGTACAAGATTTTTTAAATCCCTATAATTTTTAGAATTAGGAATTAGTACTCCAAGATCTGGGATTAGGAATTTTTTAATATTTGCAAACGAGGTAATTCCAAACAGTGCACTAATTAATCTTATGGAAATTTGAAATTTCTAATGAGAATAATAACCGTGATAAAAGAAAAAAGATTCGATAGAACGGCGATTTGGTAGATGATTTATGAAATCGAATTTCTGAATATTTGCGAATGGGATAATTCCAGGTGATATTATGGTAAAATCTAAAAAGAAAAAAAAATGTAAATTTCTAGTGAGAATGACGATTGGAATATAACGAAAGAAATTCTAATTGCTAGTAGATTATCAGAACCTAAGACGGCTCAATCAGTCAGAAAACTGGTACTTCGAAAACTCTTCGGTACTTACGAAAGTACGAAATTCCTCAAAGAAACCTGCATTTCAACGATCATCACCCTCTTTACGATTCAATCCAGTCTGTTATCGCTCAAACAGTTCCGAAATCCCATCGATCGTATCAGAAGAATCCTCTCAACTCTAAACGCATCAAAAGCGAAAGGGAAAACGGTGCACTCGCGGCACGATCTTACGTCGAAACGAACAACTTCACCGGTAAAGAGCATCCCCAACGAGGGTTGAATCGTGGACGCAACGCGAACAAACGCAAAGAGCGACGAGGAGAAGGAAGCGGCCGCGCAGCCGGTAAGAACGTGCTTTCTCGCCAGACTGACAGCTTCGCGCCGCTTAAGCCGGCTTCCAGCCCGATACCTCGAAACGAAGTTTCCGCGAAAAAGATGGATTTACGCCGGGAATTCTTCCCCGACTATTTTCCGGGGTCGGACGCTCTTCTCTTTCTTCCTTTCGCTTAGACTCCCGAGTTCGAGGATGGAGAGATTCGTTCGTGTCGTCGCTCACGTTCGCCGCTGGAATCAGCGGGACGAGATATTCCGGGATTTCGCGTTCATCTTCAGCGACTTTGCGCTCCCCTTTTCGTCCTATGGGAGTTCTGGTTACTTTGATTACCGCTTTATACGAACTGTCACGTGAAATACGGACACCGATTTGCATAAACACGTGAAAGCGAGTCAAAGATCATAGAATGACAAAGGATAAGCCGTCTTTCTCGCGCGTTTCAATCGCGGCTACGAAACAACCGAATAGAAAGCTGTCATACTCTACTTGTGTAGACGTTAAACAATGTAATGGAGGAGAAGGAAAGCGGAAGTGGTCTGCGAACCTGGAAGAATATAAGGAGATGGCAAGGAGGCTGAAAACCGAGAGTAGATGTTTGGTTTGCTACGAGTTAGAACAATTACCGTTAGAAGGATAAGATGAATATATCAAACGCAAGAATGTACCGAACTTTTAAAAACTCAGATTTGAGTTGGTTTATGATTTTTGCAACAAGAATCGTCTAAGTATAGGTTGAACGTATGGGATTCTTAAAAACTAGAATTTACCCAGATTCATGATTTTCCACTCGTGCACGATGCGTACGATTTATCTCTATCCCATGCACGTAGCTTTCCCCGAAAATATCTGGATATTCGTTCGACGAGTAATTCCTCCTTTGACAGAGATTTTACGAGGATCGTGTCGAAGGCGATCAAACGAAGCTGCGTTGCGCGTTTGCATAGATACCGAATATCCTCTCTCTTTCCACGCTTCAATCCTCCTCGTTGTTTTAACATCGTTATTTCGCCTTTGGACACGGCAAAGGAACAACAGAGGAGTTTCACGATTACTTCGTAGTGTACGTAGGTGCGCCGTAATTTCGGGTAATTTCATTTCGCTGGAGAGACACCGGCTGGCCTGATTACGGGTTGACAGAGAGACCGACCGCGGACACTAAGGGCTGATGCGACGAAGCTACGGTTCGCTGTCGGTATTTCCGTTGAAAAATGCCAGTTACTTTGAGATTGCAGTCTCGCAACGCTGAGCATATCGTGACCGGCATTACTGTCATTATTTGCCTCATCGACAGACGAGAGGCGAAATCGACGAGAGACGATCCTTGCTCGTTCAACGACTCTTGTTCGCGTGCGAGGACGTGGAACGTTGGTTTCTCAAAGCGAAGAATCGTGGCCAGATCGATTAGAATACAAACTTCGGTTCAATGTTTCGTGAAGTTTGCGAATTTCTTGCGAGAATTCGTAGAATCGTGGAACGGAAGGTGAGAAGTTGAAGAGACGTCTCGAGTGTCTGCACTTAGGGCAGCTGGAGAACAGCACGCGATTTGCGAGTAGATTCGAGAAATATTTCTAAATAGCTAATTGCGCGGTAATGTAAAAGGTATTGAGAACTTCATTTATATGAAGCTTGACTGTTAGAATTACGTGTTTTTAAATTTGCAATTATGAAAGAAAGCGTATGGCGCGGTATAATTAATACGTTGGTTTTATCCTGGAAGAAAAGTGCAAACGATAAAATCTTCAATTTAAAGATATTGCGGCTAAAATTAAACTTTGATGGAAAAATTTGAATGCCACTGAAAGGTTTAAACGTGTTACTGCGTATTAAAAGTTTCAACATTCGTGACAAAACTCTCTATAAAAATATAGTTTCGTTATTAAAAAAAGAAAAATGAAGAAAAACGTATACTTGTACTACTTTATTAATTTAATTAATTAATTACTTGATTAATTTTATTATTTTAATTATTCACTTTCAATATATTAAAATTATCATAATCATTTATTTATAGGCGACATTGAATAAAAATAATTACTCATTAACCAATTGCTTCCCATTCGATTCATTTCCAATCAACCTCCTATATTTCTCCCAGACAAACATATTGACAAACTTGCTATAGAAACATTATAACTACGACGTACACCACTCCAATTACAGGGAACGCCTGGCGAGCTCCGAAACGATATCAAACAAACGCCCGTCTGCCCATAATTTTAGAGATACCGCGTGGTCTCGTGGGCGTATCGTCGCAAATTTCACAGGCATTAGCGTTATAAGATTGCATACCTACGTACGCTATTCCTATTATTATCAATTGAAATGCCCTATTTAGCATTCGAAAGCTGTTAGTAAATCGTTAAGTTGCACATTTTTTAAGACACTGAACCGCGTTTCTAGCCAATGAAATTAGAAAACTCGGAAAGATGCAGTTAATCAAATTGGCGTCTCAGTGGTTCGTATAACTTCACCTGAAAGATGAGAAACGTTAGACGGAAAATTCTTTAACGAAAGAAGGCAGTGTATTAATCAAATCCGAATGTACAACTGCGCCGATCCTCTACATTGTCCTGAGACACGATACACGCATTTCTCATCGACGATAAATTTCATTAAGGTAGAAATAGCGGAATCGTTTGATAGATAAGAGTCTCGATGGTCATCGATATCGCGACCAAGCCTTTGACATTAGCTACCAGTCCCTCAGAAATCCGGTCGAACGTGATCTGGAACGTGAACAAAAGAGGAGCGGTCGAGTCTTTCGACTTCTTGCTCGGCGACGATCGAGCGCTGTCAGCAACCGACAACGATCTTCGTACGATCGAGAAAGACCTTCTGGGAATACCGGTTCCACAACGACAGCCGAAACAGTTCTGTTTTTTACTGGCAAAGAAAAAATGAATTTTCTGCTTGCGACATCGCGCCCAGGCGAGGAATCGAAGCGGAGAAAGTTGACTCGTCGCGAATTTTACATTGTTCTTGGTTGCAACGTTAATTCACAGCTTTTGTTCTCGTTTTTGTTTCCTAGTAAGCGTTATTAGGTGAAGTGACTGGCTTTGGCAGCTGATAACGAGGCTGTCGTTAATAATGGAGAGCGCGTTAATGCATCTTTTGATTATACAAGTTGCGAGCCAGTTGAAAATTGAGGATATGGAACGGAAGTTTCCCTAGCAATTATTGCCAGAGAATTGTTTGACGCGTCGACACTAAGTTAACGTGCTTTAATGTAACGCGATTTTTCTTTCTAGAAAGGCTAAGATTCGTTAACGTAGGTCCCGTGTACCGTATATTTACGCGAGTTGCAACTCGCAGTTATCGGCAAAGCAAATAGAAATTTCAAACAAAAGAGAAAATATTTCACTTGAAAATTTTCCATGAGAATAGAAATAATCTGCTTTTATATTTTTAAAAATGAAATGCGATATGCAGACCCTCTTATACCGGGTTGTAACATAAATTCACCCTGTTTTTATGTATATATTACGTATATTGTACTAAATACAACATGTAGTATTAAACAAGATGAATCACAATATACGTGTTCCTTAAATTTTATCAAACTTAGGGGTAACCTATACTTTCAAATAAAATAACTCCGAATGATTCTGATTGATTGTAGTAAATACAACATGTAGTATTAAACAGGATGAATCACGATATACGTGTTCCTTAAATTTTATCAAACTTAGGGGTAACCTATACTTTCAAATAAAATAATTCCGAAAGATTCTGATAATTTCCTAATGATCTTCCACATTCATCTGATCTTTTCCAAATACTGTACTGCTTCTAAGTAAAGATACAAATAATTAAATTTAAACCAAGTAACAAACTTTCAAATAGGATAATTAAAATTATTCTTTACAACTATCGAATGAAATTTTCTCGGTACACTGCTACAGGTTTCTCACAAACACCGAAACACAGGATTCTGAAACGTGTTTTTTTTCTCTTTTCTGTTCATTAACCGTTCGCTGACAATTTGTTTCTTTTCGCAGATATTAGGTTATCAACGTTACACGCTGACGAACGTAGGAGACGACGCGAGCCGTTTTTCTGCTGGTATGTCCAGCGACGCGTTAATCTCGCGATAAATACGCGGTAGATAATAGCCGCTGCTGCAACCGCTAATCAATGCAGAAAATACACGCGTTCCTATTTATTATTCACGGCGATCAGCTTCGACGAGCGAGTCGCTCGTACTTAGTCGATCGAGCAACGCGAAGACGAAGCCTCGAACGTTTACGATGCCGTTGGAAAACGCTTCAACGAGGAGGACGTATCGATAAATCGCGGTTTGTTATGAATACAACGTCCTTTCCTGCGCGAGAAGAGATAAACGCATTATACGGAACGAACAGCGTATATTTTCCGATCGCAGAATCGTCAGAAAACGACGTTATTAATCGTTTAACGCGAACGAGCAGATTCAAGCTGGAACAGCGCAATTATACCGCTCGATGATTCATAGGAAATCACGGCAGAAAAGGAATAGTCTCGAATCAACCGCTAAATTCGAATTCGATCGGTTTTTAACGAGAAAATAAGCTTCTGAACGAATATGAAAAGAGTCGAGTCCGATAATCCTCGAAACTAGTTTCTCAATAATGCACGGTATTTTAAGACCCGAAAGAGTCATCGTCAATTGCGTAGACTAACAAAAAAGTAACATACGTCTTTAACAAAAAATTTAAAAATCCACAAATTACAGGATAACGGTGTATAGTAGTATATATAGTATAATAACGGCTAAATAGTATCGATTCGAATATTTGTTCTTAAAAAAACTCAATTATGCGCATTTAACGGTCGGCTATTTGTGAACGCATGTGTTCAGAACAATCGTGAAATTGTAATCTTTTTTATCGTGGAAGTTTGCACGTTACTTCACAAAATTCGTAAAACACGAAACAATTTATTATAAATATTAGGTTTTAAAGAAGAAGGGGCATCGTTCGGGAAATGGTATTCTTTAAGACGACGAACATCACCGACTTCTACATACCCATTATCGTAGTTACATAATTTTTATAGGCAATTAACGTTCTAATTATGAATTATTGAAAACTTAGAAACTTAAATTTCTAAAAATATCACATGATAGAAATTGAATGTTATATAACCTTTCCTTGGCTTTACAATCGTTTGAAAACACGGTATGACGCGTCTAGGCTCGCGAAATGTTTTTCCAAGAATTATGGAAGTAGAAAAAAGAAAAGAAGCATAGGTAGAAGAAAGAAACACGCGGGGTATGCTCGAGGTTTGTAAATATCGACGCCTCGACGAACAACGTTTGATAAACACACAACGACACGATCCATTCGTTGGACAAAGGAACAGCTCCGACTGAATATAGTCGGCTGGATCCGTCTTCGCTACAATTGATTAAAGCAGATTGATTTCCACGAGGCGCCACAGGTTTCCAGGAACGTTAAGAGTCGCGTCAAGATCGAGACCATGGAAACGTGGGACGAGCCGGTCACGAGACCAACGATCGACGATATTCTCGAAATCCAGAGATCATCGTGCCGAGATCACCAAGGTCCGCGTGAAAACAGGAAAAAAACCGAACCAGCCGCGGACCGGCTGTTTATTCATGCACCTACACGCTCGTGACACTGCACTCGAATACGAATGAACCTGTGTCTAAATGTTATTCGAGATACTCTCAGATTTTGTCCGACAGATATTGAGAGAAACGAATATACTGTTTTCTGCTTGTCGACGACTTATTAAACAATTGCCTTGACGCACGCTTTTGCGGCGTTTCATAATTTTCCCTTCGTGTTACGAACACTATGTTCCGCGAGGCACGATACGATCAATTCCAATTCACTTCTAAACAGTAAACTCATTTATTAAAGTTAACGAGACAAACGTAACAAGAATACTTCTCGACCGTTCGAACGAACAACAAGTCATAAACGCACACAAGATACACGCGCGAAAAGGAATTTCATAGAGGGGAAAAAAAAACAGGCATAAAAGAATTTTACGTGATAAAATAAAAAATATTTGACTCACCGAAGAAGCTCCACTCCGCACAAGGTTCCCCACGATCCCGAGTCCAACTCCAAAAGTTGTTCCCCCGACGACACAGATCACACGTTCGTTCAACGCTCACCACCACCGGTCACTGCCTAATCCACACAACTGGCAACAATCAATTTACCGAAGGAATCGATCGATGACGAATCAACAGAGGGTGTACAATCAACAATAACGCAAATTGTAACAACAAACAATAACACCGTCACGAGAGTCGCGAAACGTAGCTCCGAGAACGAAGCGTGTAGTAAAATTTCAGTTATCGTGTTCAATTTGTTAAGCGTATTTATACATACACACACACCGCGAGGGTGGAAACGAATAGAGAAACAGAAAGGGGGGATTGGCGAACGCGGGGGCGAACACGGTCGATGAAGGTGAACACACGGTCCCCTCGACGAAGACGACGG